>NC_088392.1:67684166-69162500 GCF_037993035.2 Macaca fascicularis | reverse complement strand
TTTTTACTTTTGTGCGTAAATATTTCTGAAATACTGTTTGGCAATAATATATTTAAAATGCACTAGTAAGCAGTATACTTCTCCCAGAGTTTTTTGGGACTCACAGTCTTTTTGCTTTTCCAGTGTCTCTCTAAGATTTCTTGTTTTTAACTGGGATAAGCAAACAAGCCTATAAAGGCAATTGCATTTAACATTGAAAGAGTCATATTTTCTAAAGGAAAATGGAAACAAAATGAGGCCTTTCTCCCTTCACTGATTGGTAATAGGGGCTGCCCTTCTCTGGGAGGCAAATTTACAATCTAATTATACTTTTGACTTTTCATTAGTTTGGGAATGCTTGACATTCTTAATCTGAGGTTTAATTATTGCTAAGTATAGATCTTCTCTGTGGTCTCCTATGCAATTTCCCAGGGTTGTTCCAGTGGCTGCAACCCTTTGCCATGTGGCTCATCCACTGAAAATGCGGTGAATGGAAAAAACTAGCCGATGATGGCTTTCAGGCTGTGTCATAACAGAGCATCTCATTTTCATACTAGATGCTTATTCTCACTGTAATATTATTTCAAAACAACTCTTGCAACCGTTGCCAAATATACTTAAATGGACCTGAAGTATTAGCTTTCAAATGGGAAAATGGACATTTAAATTTTGTGATAGAAAATACGTTTTGCCGTGGGTAAAACCAGCATGTGAGTGATCTCTCAGGGAGGCCAGCCTAACACACACTTCCCTTTAATAATAGCTGACATTTATTGAGCACCTGCCATGCCAGGCATTATCATTTCCTCCATTTGATGGTAGGAAAACTTGGGTTCCGAGAGGCTGTGTTACTTGTCTAAGGGTACCCAGCCAGTTGGTGGGGGGTGATCAGTATTCATGCTCAGACTGTCTGATTCCAGAATCACACGTGTAATCTCTAGCCCAGGCTCCCTCCTAGCTATACCCTAATAATGCATTCAAGCCCTACATCTTTGTGAAGTCCTACTGTGTGCTGTCACACTCCACTAGATACTGGGTGAGCAAGGTAGACAAGGCTCTATCATCTGGCCTCGTAACTGTAATGACCTAGCATCAGAGGTCTGAAGGATTGATGTGTTCTTCAGTCAGCCACTGGAGGAGATGCTCTAAACTGGAGCTCTTGCAAAGATAAAGCAGATTCCAGGATTGCTGCCCTGTGTAGCTTATCTTCTGGGAGGTTTTGCTTACCGCTGATTGAATGAGTGTGGGTGTCCCACTGTAGCCACCAACTCTGAAAACGGCCCCTACACTCGTCTTGCTAACAGGTTTGCATTGAGAAAATGAAATATTGTCAGAAGTGCCATTTTCATGAACAGACTGTAACGACCGGTGAGTGGTCAGTAAAAATAATAATACTACTAAGTATTTTAAACCAGGAACAGGAAAGCATAGACATTTTTCATAGAAAGTTCATTCTTTACTGCTGACAACAGAGTTTCTAACCACACCAACCATCTAAACCTTAAGGGAAGTAACTTCTCAGTCAAGCAGTGATTTGATTTCTTTTTCAGTGCATGACATTTGAAGAACCAAAACCAGTATCATACCTCAAAAAGGTCCTGCTGATTGCTTAAGGGCGTTTTGTAATTATACAGCAGTGAAAGCCAATATAAACATAAATTAGTAATCCCAAGTTAAGATTCCAAAGAGATTCTAGGAGCTCTCTTAACTTCTGAATTTATCAGGAATATTCTATCGATACTCTTAAAAATAGGACAGAAACTCACATTTCAGCATGGGAGATTTAAAATGAAATACATGTATTGGACCTGGATATATTAAACATGACTCCTTTATGCTTCTTGAATGACGTGATATTTTACCTCAGTATCATGTGAGGTATTATTCACTAGCCTGTGATGTTGGATGTTTTACATTTGGCGTGAAAAACTCACTTGTCTCTGGCTCTGTGGAAGAAGCCACATTTCTTTTGCCCCAGTTATTTTCTTACGACATAGAAATGTTAGGAAACTAGCTGATGTTTATAAAACAATTTATTATGCAAAGGCAAAACAGTCCCACTTTAAAGTAGATAATACATGCTTTAAAATATAACCGTCTCATAAAATACAATTATGTTTAGCAATCCCAGGCGTTGAACCCAATCATTTCTGTGTGCTGGCGAGGAGTGTGGGCTCAGAAACCAGAGAGCCTGGTGACCTCAGGCAAGTCACTTAACCCCCACTTAGTCCCCAGTTTCTTTATCAATGTAATGAGGGACAACAATGGCATCTACCTGATAGAGTTGTTTTAAGGATTAAATAGTTGTTCAGAATGGTGGCTAGTATGTAATAAGAACTCAATTTGTTTTAGTAATTGCAATATTGTGTTATAACCTCCTGCTTCCTCCCAGCAATAAGTTAATTGCCAATTATGAGCCATCTATGTTAATTTAATCAGTGATGTAATTTAGACCATGAAGGCAAATGTTCAGTTCTGAAATGAAAGTAATTTTCAAATTGCAAATGTGTTAAAGCAGACCTCAGGGATAGAAGGAGTGAGTTGTGCTCCACGTGGGGAAGTATTAGTATTGGTTGCATTCCAGCTGCCATCACTGCTATCATCATAACAAATGCAGGGACTATTCTCAAAGTGAAGTTTGTAATTGTAGTAATGAAACAGTTTTTCTATTTGTTATAGTAGTGGTATAAAATTGATAAATATATGGAAGTATATTTAGATTACCTAGGAGCACTACTTTTTTTTTTTTAGTACTATTGCTCATGTGCCTACGGATGACATGATATTTTTAAAGATCTGTGTTTCAAATCCAGTGTCCAGTTTTATCCAGTAAGGATATGACATCAAGGAATCACAACATTAAACAAATCTGTCTCTAAAGTATTCGGACAGATGTATGTATATGTATGTTTTTAAACTATATGATGTCATGTCTATTTCATCAGTAGTATTAATTTTCCATTAAGCTGTCATGTTTTTGTTTTATTATTTATAATTGGGCCACCAAGTTCTAACTCGCTTTCATTTATTCTTTAAACAAATATTTAGTATGAACTTTCTGTGTGCAAGGCCCCCTAGAAATGCCAAATAAAATGAATAAAATATAGCTTCTGTGCTCATGGAGCTTGCAGTCTGGTGGGCAAGACAAGACTTACGTGTAAACAACTGGAATCCAAAGTAGGCAGTAGAACATGCCCTATTTGAGGTTCAGATAATCTGGCTGAAGACAGGGACATTTTCTTTTCTTTTTTTTTTTTTTTTTAAGACGAAGTCTCGCTCTTTTTCCCCAGGCTGGAGTGCAGTGGCGTAATCTTGCCTCAATGCAGCCTCCGCCTCCTGGGTTCAAGTGATTCTCCTGCCTCAGCCCCCCAAGTAGCTGGGATTACAGGCACCCACCACCACACCCGGTTAATTTTTGTATTTTTGGTAGAGATGGGATTTCACCATGTTGGCCAGGCTGGTCTAGAGCTCTTGACCTCAGGTGATCCTCCCAAAGTGCTGGGATTACAGGTGTGAGCCACCGCACCAGGCCAAGACAGGGACATTTTAATTTGCAGGAGAGAATTATAGTTTGTGTTTCAGATTACATTATATTTCATATTATATTAATAGGTTAAGCAACATTAGAGGAAAATGTCTTAAAAGAGAGGAGGGCTGATGACTCATGCTTATAATTTCAGCACTTTGGGAGGCCAAGTTGGGAGGGTTGCTTGAGGTCAGGAGTTTGAGACCAGCCAGGGCAACATAGTAAGATCCTGTCTCCCAGAAAAGTTAATGGGTGCGGTGGTGAGTGGCTGTAGTCCCAGCTACTTGGGAGACTGAGGTGGGAGGATCCCTTGCGCAGTGGCACAGTCTCGGTTCACTGCAATCTCTATCTCTTGGGTTCAAGTAATTCTCCTGCCTCAGTCTCCCGAGTAGCTGGGATTGATTACAGGTGCGTGCCACCATGGCCAACTAATTTTTGTTTGTTTTGTAGAGACAGGGTTTTGCTGTTGCTCAGGCTTGTCTCGAATTCCTAGCCTCAAGTGATCCATCTGCCTCGGCCTCCCAAAGTGCTGGGATCACAGGCATGAGCCACTGTGCCTGACCTGAAATCTCTTAAGTGTGACTGACGTTTGAGTGTGGGAGGTGAGAGGAGACCAAATTCAGAGTCTTCTTGAACTGTGTCTATTAAACTTGAAATGTTGGTCCAACATTTGTAGATAATTATAGTATACTGCTTTGGCATAATTGTTTAGATAATCTAAACAACGTTAATGGATTTCCAAACAAAAAACTGTGTCAGTGTTATTTTTAAAACAAAGACCTTTTTTTTTTTTTTTTGGTCTCCAGAGAAATGGACAGCATTAGTTTTTCTTGCCAAATCACCCATGTATTTTAGGCCCTGCCAAGGCCCTTATTCAATTTAAGGCAGAGATTCAAGGCCTCATCCTGACTCTCTTATTAACATGATTAAAATGATTGGACGAGAATTTTCCTCATAGAAGAAAGGGAAGCGCATCGCCTCCCCCATAATCATCTATAAATGATAGATGCAGATGTCAAGGTTTTGGATGGTGTATTTACTTACTTCTAAGTTCTTGCAGTTGGTGGCTGTGGGGAAATCTGATTTAGCCCCCACTGCCAACTTAGGGGTAAAAGTAACAAAAACACCCTTTCTCAGTTTTGTTAGACTGTAAAGGAAGGAATAGGGTACCCATGCCTCTTTATTCTAAAAGCAAGTATCTGCTGTCTTTACAAGCATCAGCATTGCAAGTTGTGCCAGAAATTGGAGTCATTTTATGTCTATAATTTTGACTTTTGACTTGAAGAAACTATATAATTGAATCAAAAGTGATGCCGTTGTTGCAAAACATAAATTCAGCAAGCAACTGAGTAATCAAAATGAATCTCCTGTGACACTTTAAAATAATCTACAAGTATTTAAACTGCTACAGATTCCTTCATCCATTTGGGATAAAACAGTTGAATAGAAGGCCGATCTAATTCCCAGCGCCCACCCCCCACCCCCTGCAAAATATCCTGAACCTCAGATACTTTGTTACGCTGCATTGAGTTCATTCACCAGAAGAATACATAATAACTATGTTCCAGAAATGCCAAGACTGGAAAACGGAAACCACACAGGGAGCCGGATAAAAGTTTACATTTGTAAAGCTATAAAACCAGGGCAAATATTACCCATACTGTTCTTCGGGACACATCAAGATTAAAGAACACCTTTCTTCAGGTTTTACAGCCCAAAATACCTTAAGATAAATTTTCTTCAATATCAACCAGGTACTTCAGTGCCAATTTGCTGAAGCCCAAATAGAACCCGCAGCACGTATTACTCTTTTTCTTATCAAGCTTTGCTGTTGGTCCTTCCCCCAAATAGTCACCTCAGAATGGAGTTTTGTGTCTTTTGAAGCCAAATGATTAAAGTCCTAAGATATTTATTTTGGACCTTAAAACACAGTAGCTCTTACCACTGCCTCTGTCCTCTTGATTCAAAGAAAACTCATATTTATTAAGCAGACGGTTTGTGTTGGATGTTTTCCATGTGTCCGTTCACATTTCCCTCCCCAAAATGTGGGAGATAGGAATCATTGGTTCCAGCTTATAGGAGACTGAGAGGCAGACGTGAGCTTATTGCTATTACAAGGTGGAGCCAGTCTTCAAACCCAGGTCTTTGAATTTCAAAGCCCACACATTACCATTAATTCTATCAGCCTCTGGTGTTAGGAAAGAAGTCTTCCAGGATATCACAGCAACAGAAGGCGGCGTTCCAAATATTTAGCAACTCAGGCGACACACTGTGGAAGCCACCGTTCTCATATGAAAGCAACTCCGTGGAGCACTGGCCAGTGGAGAGTGACTGTAGACTCAGGGGTCCTGATGGCATCAGTCATCTGGCCCCAGGGATACAGGGGCAAGGGCCTGCTACAGTGGGTAGTGGGGACAGTAGAAACACACAGGGACAGCTTGCAGAAACACTCAGAGCAGAGGCCATTGTTTTTCAACCAGTTGGTTTGGAAGCACTTAAATATTTTAACAACCAATGATACCATACCATTTTGTTCTAAGAGTAATGACAAATGTACAAGAGCTGGGAATGGATCCTGTTTTAAACAGGATAGAGCAACTGATAGATACTCATCGGTTGACAGCACCACTGGGCCAGCATGGAAGAGAAGTCTAACTTCAGCCTAGTCCGTGTCCACGGTCCTTCAGGCTGGCTCCTAAAAATGTCTGCATTTGGCTGGGTGTGGTGGTTCACACCTGTAATCCCAGCACTTTGGGAGGCCAAGGCCGGCGGATCACAAGGTCAGGAGATCAAGACCATTCTGACTAACACGGTGAAATCCCGTCTCTACTAAAAATACAAAAAATTAGCCAGGCGTGGTGGCGGGTGCCTGTAGTCCTAGCTACTCGGGAGACTGAAGCAGGAGAATGGCGTGAACCTGGGAGGCGGAGCTTTCAGTGAGCCGAGATCGTGCCACTGCACTGCAGCCTGGGCGACAGAGCAAGACTCCATCTCAAAATAAATAAATAAATAAATAAATAAATAAATAAATAAATAAAATGTCTGCATTTGCTATGATGTTCGGTTTGGCATTTGTTGGAAACCTGCTTTGTGCTAGATATTGAAGGCTCCAACTTCAAACTGCATCTTCTGTGGCTTCAGGTTAAACTCTATACTCTGGCTTTTTGGGTGCATTTTCTGGTAATCTGATTATCAGTGCTGGTTAGCTGTTGGACCTGAATACTTTTGTTTTTGTCTGTCTGACTTTTCCATTCATATGATCTTATTTTGCTTGTTTTACATTATTTCTTATCAAAGTTAGAGATGTACATAGTTTAAAGAGTCAGATAATGTTATAGGTTTCCTGAAATTCTGAAAAACAGCACTTTCCTGCCCAGGCCACCTTCATTTCATTTTCCATTCCCCAGAGGTAACCTCTTGATAACTTTTTTACCATTTTCTTTTGGCATTTACCCCTCTGTCAGTTACCTGCTAATGCCTAAAAAAAGCATCCCGAAACCCTGTAGCTTAGAACAGCAGCTGGTGTTTTGCTCATGATTCTGCAACTCAGCCTGGACTGGACACGTGGCTTCCCTCAGGAACCTGGAGAATCACTGGGGGTTGCGGGAATGGCTGAGGGCTCCCTGGCTGGTCTCACGTTTTCCCTGCCCTCATCCAGCGATTTTCTCTCTCCAGGTGGCCTCTAGTCCAGCAGGGGAGGCGAACTTTTCACAGGGCCACTGGCTGCCAAGAGTATAAAGACAGAAGCCACAAGGCCTTTAAGGCCGGGGCCCTAGAGCCACCCACTCCCACTTCTGCCACATTCCATGGGACAGAGCAGGTCATGAGGCCTGCCCAGATTCCAGGGAAGGAAGTGGATTTGCACATGGAGGGCTGGAAGGAATTGCTGGTAGTCCTTTATGACGATGATCTGCCAGGACCCTTGTATCTCTCCGTGACCTGCTTATGGTGCTCTTGCTTCTTTCTTTTTTCTTTTTTTTGTCTTAGGCATTATATACAGACTTCCTTTTATAGCAGAGGAGGGTTTTGTTCTCTTTCACCTTTTACCTTCCCCTAACAACCCTCGCAGCTATCTCCTGTTCCCGTCTACCTTTCTAATACAGTTACGGCGTAATCTCAGATCCACATTCAGTGTTGTTATTATTGTGACAATGTCAGTGCAATTCACAGCTGAGTCATATTTCTTGCATACCTTTTTGTTTCCCCCCACCAAGTTAACAATCCTCTTGCTATTTTAGTTCCTCATACATGCTTGATTGTTCACCTCCAGAGTCCCTTCCACTTTCCCAAATCTCTCCTCTGTGTGTTCTAACATATTAGGAATTCTTTCATTTCTGTCTTCTCAAAGAAATCTTTTCTGGAGCATTCTGACCAACTGAGGGTTAGAGTTAGGTTAGGATGTACACACACAGACACCCTCAGACATGCACACACACAGTCACACGCACACACACTGGGTTTGTTCCTTATTTTAGTGCAATGCATTCTCCAATAGCTTCCTGAGACTAGTGTGTGTGGGATGTACATTTTTGGGGATTCCGCTGGTCTGCAAAGGTCTTTATGTCACCCACTCATTGAATTGAGAGCTTTCTATATTGGAAATAATTTATCCTTAGAATTTCAAAAGCACTGCTTATTTACTTTAGCTTCCAACTTTGCTGCTAAATGTGATACTGTCCTTTTTTTCTTTGTAAAGTTCTTTTTTTTTTTTTGAGACGGAGTCTCGCTCTGTCGCCCAGGCTGGAGTGCAGTGGCCGGATCTCGGCTCACTGCAAACTCCGCCTCCCGGGTTCACGCCCTTCTCCCGCCTCAGCCTCCCAAGTAGCTGGGACTACAGGCGTTCGCCACCTCGCCCGGCTAGTGTAAAGTTCTTATAAACGATCCATTTTTTTTCTCTGTCTGGAATCTTTTAGGATTTTATTTTTGTCTTCAGTGTTCTGAAATTTTATGATGGAATGACTTGGAATGACTCTCTTTCCTTTCTTTGTTCTGGGCAGTGATGGGCCCATTCATCCTGGAAACTCATGTCCTTCAATGCTGGGAAATGTGGTTCACTTACTCCTCCAGTGCTTCCCTCCCTCTGTTCTTTTTCTGGGAGACACCTGTTGTGTGAATATTAGACCCTTTAACTTGATTTTCTTTTTTTTTCGAAACAGAGTCTTGCTCTGTCCCCGAGGCTGGAGTGCAGTGATGCAGTCTCAGCTCATTGCAACCTCAGCCTCCCAAGTAGCTGGTATTACAGGCACACACTGGTACGCCCAGCGAATTTTTGTATTTTTAGTAAAGACGGGGTTTCACCATGTTGGCCAGACTGGTCTCGAACTCCTGAACTCAGGTGATCCACCTGCCTTGGCCTCCCAAAGTGCTGGGATTATGGGCTGCAAAGTGATCCCAGTGAGCCACTGCACCCAGCCTCTAAATTGATTTTCTAATTTTTCCTTATTTTTACTTTTTTTTTCTATTTATATGCCTTTATTCTACTTTCTGTAATATTTTGACTCCATCTTCCACCCCTTACCATTGAGATTTATTTCTGTGATCATATTTTTAATTTCCAAGAGTTCTTTCTTTTTCTCTTTTTTGAGATGGAGTCACACTCTGTCACCCAGTCTGGAGAACAGTGGTGCGATTTCGGATCACTGCAACTTCCGCCTCCCGGGTTCAAGCGATTCTCCTGCCTCAGCCTCCCTAGTAGTTGGGATTACAGGCATGTATCACCATGCCTGGCTAATTTTTGTATTTTTAGTAGATACGGGGTTTCACCATGTTGGCCAAGCTGGTCTCAAATTTCTGACCTCAAGTGATCCACCTGCCTCAGGCTCCCAAAGTGCTGAGATTACAGGTGTCAGCCACCGTGCCTGGCCCTTTTTCTCTGATGGTTGGTTTTTTATAGCATCCTGTTTTCCAGTTATATTATCTTCTCTTATCTCTGTAAATGTATTAATGGTATTTGTTTTTTTTTTTTTCTGAGGTATTAATTTTCCTGCATAATGTAGATTTCCTCTCAATTGCTTTATCTGGTTTCTTTATTTTCGTCTTTGTCTTTTCATGTTAGAGGTTGTGTCAGTTGTCTGATGACCCTCAACTGTCTTATTTAAGGGCAGAACATTACACAGGTTAATTGGAAACTTTTATACTGGTGGGTTTTGTGAACTGTGACCATCACTCTAAGTTTATCTGGTTGGGCTGTCCACTGGGGACCTCCTGGAATTAGAACCATTAGTTTATTTTTTTTCTTAGCTGGTCAAATTCCCCAGAGAATAACCTTCTAATCTTTACCATGGAGGGTACTTTCTGGCTAAGTGGGAGAAGATGACCCAGGATGTGAGTGTTCAGTTGGTAAACTTTCACCTTTCCCCTGATTTCATTACAGTTCTCATCTCCTGTTCCTGGTGTCCACTAGACAAGAGAACTTTTGTCTTAAGGTTTCCAAGTAATAAACCTTGAATCTTCTGCTGTGGTTAAGGAGGGGCAGTCACCCAGCTCTTTGGGTGGGCAGCTCCAACTCCTTCTCTTTTTTTCACATACTATACAAATCATCCACTTAACGTGTACAATTCAATGTTTTTTTGTTATATTCACATATTTTTTATTCATCATTATAATCAATTTCAGAAGTTTCACCACCCTGAAAAGAAACCCCTAAATAGTCACTCCTCAGTTCCCCTCAAAACCACCAGCCCTAGGCAAACATTAATTTGCTTTCTGACTCTAGACTTTCCTAATGTAAACATTTCATATAAATTGAATCACACAATGTGTGTGTGTGTGTGTGTGTGTGTTGTGACTGGCCTCTTTTACTTAGCATAATGTTTTTAAGGTTTATCTACATTGTAGTATGCATCAGTGCTTCATTTTTTATTGCTGAATAATATTCCGCTGTATAGACATACCACAGTTTATCCATTTATCAGTCAGTGAACATTTGGCTTATCTCCCCCTTTTTTTGCTATTATGAATAATGCTGCTAGAAACATTCATGTGCAGATTTTTGTATGGACATATGTTTTTATTTCTCATAGGTATAAACCTAGGATTAGAATTGCTGAATTGTATGGTAACTTTATGTTTAACTTTTTGAGGAATAGCCACACTGTTTTCCATGGTGGCTGCACCATTTTACATTCCCACCAACAGCGTGTGAGGGTTCTAATTTCTCCCTATCTTTGCCAACACTTATTATCTATCTTTTTGGTTATAGCCAACTGCTTCTTAAACTTATGTTCCACCAGTCCTCCTATTTTAGCCTCACCTTTATTCCCAAATTCCTAAGCCTGTTCAGGATTCTGCAATATCAGTCATTGCTTCTTAGCTTTCCCGGCTGCTAGCACAGGCTTCAGTTTCAGGAGTGTGCGGGTCAGTCACCATCATGGTGTGGAACTCCTGAGCCCCACAGACCTGTGTCTTCCTCTTGGTCTGGCCACTCACAAGCTGTGAGACCTTGGGTCAAATTAATGTAATTTCTCTGAGCCTTGGTTTTCTCATCTGTAAAACAGAAACATAATAGAATGCGGCCAGGTGTGGTGGCTCACACCTGTAATCCCAGCACTATGGGAGGCTGAGGCACGCAGATCACTTGAGGCCAGGAGTTTGAGGCCAGCCTGACCAACATGGCAAAACTGCATCTCTACTAAACATACAGAAATCAGGCAGGCATGGTGGAACAGGCCTGTAATCCCAGCTACTCCGAGGCTGAGGTGGGAGGATTGCTTGAACCTGGGAGGCAGAGGGTACAGTGAGCTGAGATGGTGCCACTGCACTCCAGCCTAGATGACAGACCAAGATTCTGTCTCAAAAAAAAAAAAAAAAAAAAGCAAAATGTGAAATAGCTGGCATACAGCAGATACTGACTAAATATATTAGTCTCTTCTCTTCCCCAAACATGGTGAGTATGCAAAAAGAGAAAGACTTTATCTTTTCCCTTTAGGAATTCATGAACTAGTGGGAAAGAGAGAGACATGTATAACTCTCATTTCCTTAATTTTGAACAACTACTGTTGAGTGCCTATCAGGCATCATAAATGTGTTAGTTGTTGAGGGTACAATGTGACGAATTTCCTGTCTTCAAATGGCTTTCCATCTGGAGGAGTCAGAACCAGAACTGGAATATGAGGCAGACAGAGTTAAGTGCCATCACACTGATACAAGGGAGCGTACAAGAATGAGAGGTAAATTCTGACTATAGTGCTAGTGCCCTACTTGGTCCACAGATTGACTGGAACATGTGAATATGGATGACTCTCAGCTGTAAGCCAACAGAACCAAACTTCACTTGGAGTCATGGTACTCTGAAATAGCAAGGCACAAAGAATAAACCAGCAGCCAAATTCTGTTCAACATTCTCTGTCACAAAATCTCTGGCCAGTGTGGCTCTGTGCCAGTTACTAAGGAAAGTAGAAAAAGAAATAAAAATCACATTTTAAAATAGGTGAGCAAAATATAACGTAGCCTGTAGGATTAAAATGAAAATGCAAAAGTTCAGCTGTGGGAGCCAAGAAAATATGAGCTTATAGAATAAATCTTAAACACTTTCTGTCATTTAATATGTTAAGGTTGCTTCTTCCTCACAGACAAACTGCTGTCAGAAACAGGGATCAAGTTATGACCACTGCAGGACTTAGAGGTCTTAAATCTTAACCAAGTCCTTATTCACATCAGAGTGTGGCGGTTGTGTGGCTATGACTGTCAGAGATAGAAATTGGAAAGTGTAAGTTGCTAAAGAGACTGACCTCAGAAGAATCTCCTTATCTGAGTACATCACCTTTGCAGGTCCTGATACTGTAAGGACAATCTGGGATACAACACATTGAGCTTGGATCTATATGGTGTGAGGAAAAGGTTTTGAGAATAGAATATAGCATTGCACATCATATCAGGCTATTTGTCTTCATGAAAACCTGCCTGTCAGCCCTTGTGGGCCCTAGTATAGCCTTCTACCCTCTAGCACGTTTTAGTCATTGGGAACACTGACTACTCATTCTCTCTCCTGTGGCTATTGTTGCTTGATGTAAATCATCTCCACAACCACAAGACCCACCAGCTTTACCCTCTTCCTCTTCCTCAAGTTCCTAAACACCCAACTGTTCCATTAGCCTGAATCAGCTGTTTGCTAACTGACCAGCTGGGAACATCTGGGAGTGGGTCTGGGGGAATACCTAAGCGAGTGAACTGTGCACCAAGCTTTTTCTGCCCTGAATGCACCCAACTCTTAAG
The DNA here is from genome assembly GCF_037993035.2 of Macaca fascicularis. Lineage (NCBI taxonomy): Eukaryota > Metazoa > Chordata > Mammalia > Primates > Cercopithecidae > Macaca > Macaca fascicularis. The sequence goes on along the minus strand of NC_088392.1, from coordinate 69,149,782 downwards.
GGTAGCAAAAGAGGATTCTAAAGTCAACTTTTGAAAATATTGACTAAAACAAAGTTAACCGTTTTTTTCTTCTCTTAGCACATCTCACAGTCTCTGATAGTTCCAAAACCATTATGAATTTCCAAGAAAGGGATATAATATGTAGTGTTTTCCAATCTCTATCCTCCCCCCTGCCAAAACCTCAAAAAACAAAAACATTGAGAGAGACCGATTTAAGGCACTTCTGTATAATTGCAGTCAGAAGTCATGTGTGGTAACTTACTTGTACCCCTCATGTCTCTTGTGATTTTCTCTCTAATTTTAGAGTTGGATGAGATAGAGACTGTTTTATTCTTTTAGTGGCTGTTGTAAGCATCCCTAATCCTTTTCGGATGAGGGTTGAGATGAGAAGCAGGGAACCCACCCTGTGCTTTATGATGGGTGGCCTGTGAGGCCTTTGTTTTCTTGAACTCCTTATGGGTTTGGACATGTTAATTTGGAGGTAGAAGCAGGACACAGCTAAATTGCTTTAATAACAAAAATATGTGAAATTTGAAGTTCCCAGGGAAATTTCAGGAAGGAGAGAGAAGTCAGTCAGACTAAATGCTGCGTGGGAAAAAGATTAGAGAGGGAAAAGAAAACAAACAAACAAACAAGCTAATGGTAGCCCTGCTGAAATGAAGCTTTTGGGGGAGAATAGATATGTCTAATGGGAAATTTTAAGCTGTTTGCTATCAGTGATGCAGCATGAACCTCCCCTCTTGTTTCCACTGTGACATCTTCAGTGATGTTTCTGTGGCCCACAGTGCCTGAGTGTGAGTGGATTTGCTGCAGAGGTGGCACAGTGGTGGAAAGGATAGAGCTGGCCAAGGGCATGGATGTCTGGATACCACTGATGCTGATATTCGTGTCTCATCAACTCCGCTAGGCTGTAAGCATGTGTTTATTGAATGAATGAAAAAACAAACGAATGGATATCTAAGCATACGCAGCAGGTCAGAGTTTCTCTTTAACGGAGAACAGACGAGACTGCAGCCGTTAATACAACAGATTACCACATCAAGCATTAATATGACCGATTACTAAGTAAAGCAGGAACAGAGTATGGGCTTGATGTGTATTTGTGGAGGTAACCAATCACTGAATCAGAGAAAAAGGTGCTGTTCTCTTGGTTGTAAGCAAGTTCTTCCATGCAGAAATAACTAAAGCTTAAATCCCTGCCATGCGAACACTACTTTGATTATAAATACGTGGCCTTCTAGATTCCAAACCAAGGTCTCTTCCCTTTCTTCGGAATAAGGAGACAGTGGTGAAATACAAAGATATCACACGTCTCTGTTTTCCGTTAGACATGAACACTGTCTCACATGTGATTATTGTTATTATTTTTTTGAAACGGAGTCTCGCTCTGTTGCCCAGGCTGGAGTGTAGTGACACAATCTTCGCTCACTGCAAACTCCACCTCCTGGATTCTAGCGATTCTCCTGCCTCAGCCTCCCGAGTAGCTGGGATTACAGGTGCCCGCCACCACACCCAGCTAATGTTTTGTATTTTTAGTAGAGATGGGGTTTTGCCATGTTGGCCAGGCTGACCTCAAACTCCTGACCTCAGGTAATCTGCCTGCCTCAGCCTCCCAAAGTGCTGGGATTACAGGCGTGAGCCACCATGCTCCAGCATCACGTGTGATTTTATAAATACGTTGTAACAAACAAGTATTCTGAGCTTCACCACATTGTGTTTGTAGAGAGCATACATCTTGGGTTCTCCATAACATTTCAAGGTTCAGATATAACTAGATCATGTCTCTTTTGGGGATTGAAAAAGACTATCACAGAGGCTTCATTTCCCCTATATGCCTCTCTTTCTTGAAAGCCAAGATTGTGCAGGCACGGTGGCTCATGCCTGTAGTCCCAGCACTTTGGGAGGCCGAGTCAGGCGGATCACCTGAGGTCAGGAGTTCGAGACTGGCCTGCCCAACATGGTGAAACCCCATCTCTACTAAAAATACAAAGAATTAGCTGGGCATGGTAGCAGGCGCCTGTAATCCCAGTTACTTGGGAGGCTGAGGCAGGAGAATCGCTTGAACCCAGGAGGCGGAGGTTGCAGTGAGCCGAGATTGCACCACTGCACTCCAGCCTGGGCGACAAGAGAAAAATTCTGTCTCAAAAAGAAAATCAAGATAAGGGACCATGACTTACTCACCTCTGAAGCCACAGCCTGGCAGTCTCTGCCATGGTGAGTGCTAAGAACATGCCTTTGAGCTGAGCTGCCTGTGAGAGAAAGCTGTGTGCTGGGGCAGTAATGGACCCAGTCAGACAGGGTACCCTGGAAAGGCCTGGCTTTGGCACCTCTTACTTGTCATCAGAAAGTGTTGACTGGGCCCAGTGGCTCACGCCTGTAATCCCAGCACTTTGGGAGGCCGAGGTGGGTGGGTCACCTAAGGTCAGGAGTTTGAGACCAGCCTGACTAATATGGTGAAACCTTGTCTCTACTGAAATTACAAAAATTAGCCAGGTGTAGTGGCAGGCGCCTGTAATCCCAGCTCCTCCGGAGGCTGAGGCAGGAGAATCGCTTGAACCCAGGAGGCAGGGGTTGCAGTGAACCAAGATCACGCCACTGCACTCCAGCCTGAGCGACAGAGCAAGATTCCATCTCAAAAATAAAGAAAAAAGTGTTCCTCCTGGACAGTAGACACTGGGACCTACTTGAGGGTGGAGGGTGAGAGGAGGATGGGGATTGAAAAACTGCCTGTTGGGTACTATGCTCACTACCCGGGTGATGAAATAATCTGTCCACCAAACCCTGCAACACACAATTTACCCATGTAACAGACATGCATGTGTACCCCCGAAGCTAAAATAAAATTTGGAAAGAAAAAAAAAGTGTCCTTTAGTTGTGCAATTAATAGGAAATTGTGTCTGCACAGTGCTTGCCCCTCCTAGACCTTTACCTGGCAGAACTGTAAGTGAGCAGTTCTTTATAGATGCAATAAGGAATCTCGTGTCTACTTTAGGAATGAGATTTTAGGTCTTTTGGTAGAAAGGTTGGGTGATAAAACATCTCTCTCTCTCTCTCTTTTTTTTTTTTTGGAGATGGGGTTTCATTCTTGTTGCCCAGGCTGGAGTTCAATGGCATGATCTTGGCTCACTGCAACCTCAGCCTCCCAGGTTCAAGCGATTCTCCTACCTCAGCCTTTCAAGTAGCTGGGATTACAGGCATGTGCCACATCTGGCTAATTTTGTATTTTTAGGAGAGATGGGGTTTCACCATGTTGGCCAGGCTGGTCTCGAACTCCTGACCTCAGGTGATCCGCCCACCTCAGCCTCCCAAAGTCCTGGGATTACAAGAATGAGCCACTGCACCCAGCCGACATCTCTCTTCTTTCCATGGTGGGTCTACATTTAGGGATTTCCACAGTAAGGCTGCCTTTTGAAATGCATTTACTGCGAAACCATCAGCTGGTCCCAGTTACCCAATGGAAGGAGGGTGGGAAGGGTTTGGTTGTCATTGCAGGAGTTATGTTGGCTCCTGAGGGGCAGCAGTTAGTGAAGGAGATGACCCTGGAGCCCAGACATTTAAAAACAGGGGCTTTAGCATCAGTTGCCTAAAGATAACTTAACCCCTTGGGCGGTCGATTGTTTCTGTGAGCAGAGAAGGTTTCTGTTCACAGGAAGCATGATGACAATAGTAAATTCATGCACACGTGTGAGGAAGATATCAGAGAGAAACATTGAATTAATGTAGCGTGACGGGGTGGCCGGGTGGTCCGGAAAGGCATCTCACAGGGTCACACTTTAGCTAAGACCTGATTTCGAAGCAGTCACATTAAGAACAGAGGAAGTGCATCCCAAGCGGCGGGAGCAGACAGTGCGGAGAGCCCTGCTCTCTTTTCCACAAAGCCTGGTGTGATCCGCGAGCAGAAGGAAAGCTGCCGCGACAAGCAGGGGCGATGAAGCAGGTCGAATCCTGCCCCACCCTCTGCTTCTGTGCCCCTTGCCAGGGTTAACATTGTGTCTCTTCTTCTCTCACAGACGACTTCGCAGAGGAGGAGGAGGTGCAATCCTTCGGTTACAAGCGGTTTGGTGAGTCCTAACAAAGCTGTGTTCCTTCTCAGTGGTCAACCTGGGATGCAGCCACAGGCGCTCAGAGGCCATTGGCAGGCCACTGGCAGGCCCTTCATGCACATGGGTGTTTGCGGCTCTGAGGTCCAATTTTGGTTGGATAGTGAGTGTCTGTGTCCCCGGGGGAGGGTTTCGCACGGTTCTGAGGGGCCATGGGGCAGGAGCTGCACCCAGGCGTGGGGAAGTGATGGGATGTTTATGGGTCTGCTGAATGTAAAAGAGACCGCCTGCTAGACAAAGTGTGGTGGGAAAGGCAAATCTGTGACAAGACAGGGGCAAAATACCTGGAATTTTTCGATTTTGATATTCAGAAAACATCTTTGCTCAGGCCTTACACTCCTAACCTGGTGTTCATGGAGGAGTGAGAGCGAGGCTTCTTCCAGAAATCCGCCTGGACACAGGTGCTCTGTGGCTGGGGAATAGCCCCCAAAGGTGACAGCACCCTGAATCCTGAAACCTGAATGTTACCTTATGTGGCACAAAGGACTTTGCAGGTGTGATTAAGTTAAAGAGCTTGAGATGGGGAGACGATCCTGGGTTACCTGGGCGGGCCCTGAAAGCCATCGCAAGGGTCCTTATAAGACAGAGGCAGAGGGAGATGTGACTGCAGAAAGAGGGTGGTGTGAGGATGGAAGCAGAGATTTTTGTTATGTGCTCTGGTCAAGGAATATAGGTGGTCATTAGAAGCTAAAAATGCAAGGGCATTAATGGATTCTTCCTTCAGAGCCTTAGGAGGGAGAGCTGTGCTTCCCATATTTCTATTTTAGCTGGCTGAAGGTGATTTTAGGCTTCTGGCCCCCAGAACTATAAGAGGAGAAATCTGTATTATTTAAACCAATATGTTCATGGTAATCTGTTACAGCAGCCGCAGGAAACTCATACACGCCCTCTGCCTCCCAGGCTGCTGCACCGGGTGCTCTTCTCTGCTTTCACCTTGCTTCTCTTTGACCTTGAAATGCCAGTGGTCATTGCAGAGTTTCAAAGGCAGTTCCAGGGATTGGAGGATTTTCCCAACAGCTTGTTTCTGTGCTTGGCCAGAGAAAATGGAGAAGAATAGAGGAGAAGAGAGTGTGTGTGATTGAGTGTGTGTGTGTATGTGTGTGTGCACGTGTGTGTGTGTGAGAGAGAGAGAGAGACAGAGAGTGAATGAATCTACTTCCTGTTGCTTAAAAAAAAATCCTGGCTAGACTTTGATTAAAATGAACAACCCCCAGCTGCTCTGGCTCCCGCGTTGCTCCAGCATTTTTCCTTCTGGACACACACATCTGCATTACTTTCTGGGAAAACATACGACTTTAAAATAGGAATGCAGAGGCACCAAGCTCATCTCTCCTGCATTGGTTCCCGGCAGAGTGGCCGCATGCAGCCCCGTCGCGCCTCCTCTGTGCTCCTGTTCCTCATCTACACGATTCCATGTTTCTGCGATGGGACCTTGGCCCTGTGTTCTCCTTTCCCGGGGGGGACTCACTGAAGGCAGCAGTAGGAGTGAAGATGAAACCAAGAATTATAAAGGAGAACAAAACAAACAAAAAAACCCCACAAAGACAGGAATCAAGAGGAAAACCAAACTTGTCAAAATAAATGTGGAGATGCCTACACATTTTGGAACTCAGTAGAAATATGAAGAACCAAGAGAGAAAGTCTCTTTAGCAAGGGTGACCTTGAGAAAAATTTTTTTATAAATTTATCAGCCATGTTACCAGTTAGATGGGTGGGGATTAGATGAAAAACACACAAAAAAGCACATTGCTGACAGGTTTTAATTTATGGTGCTTAAGTTATGCATGGGAGTTGCAACAGATGACTCACAGGAGGCATGATAACCACTTACAAATATTAGCACAAACAGTGGCTGGAAGAGAATGATGCCATGCGGTACAAATAGAAGAGAGGGATGAAATTAAAGTGGGAAACCTTGGAATAGTCTATGAAAGAGACATTCCTGATGCTGAGAATTCTTGGATTCAGCCTCTAGGCAAGGTGATAGATATCCAGCATAGGGCCAGAGTAGATCTTTGCAGATGGAAGAGTCTTTGAGATGTTTGTTTTATTTTATTTTATTATTTTAGTTTTGAGACAGGGTCTTGCTCTGCCACTCAGGCTAGAGTGCAGTGGTGCGATCATAGCTCACTGTAACCTTGAATCCCTGGGCCCAAGCAATCCTCCTGCCTCAGTCTCTCAAATAGCTGGGCCTACGGGTATGTGCCACTATGTCTAGTTAATTTTTAAATTTTTTGTAGAGACAGTGTCTTACTATCTTGCCCCAGCTGGTCTTGAACTCCTGGGCTTAAGCAATCCTCCAGTGTCAGCCTCCCAAAATGCTGAGATTACAGGTGTGAGCCACTACACCCAACTGAAATGATTTAACTCTGCCTTTATTTTCACCAATAAGGGAGCTGAGGCCCAGATAGATTAAGTCCTTGCTGAAGCAAATTAGTTGGAGCTGGGGTTAGAAGATTCTGGATCTTCTAACTCTCAGGAGAATGTCGTTTTGGGGAAGGGCTCAGCAGTGAAGTGAAGTGGAGGTGACCTTTCAACTTGTGTGTTGTGGAGGGGACCCTGCAGCTCTGCAACCCTAAAGTGGACTGGACACCCAATCTGGTTCCACTGGGGAGGCCTCATCATGGTTATAGGGCTAGGACTCTGATTCTTTAGAAGGTAAGTGGGTTTTCAGTTCCTAAGAAGTGGCCAATTGAATCCAGCAGAACCCAAGAGCCCATTTCTTCAGGCATGATTAAACTTTAACCATTAAAGGAAGATCAAGTCCCTTCCATGCAGCAGGTTGATAGTACGATGGTAGGTGGAAGGTGTCCAGAGACATGTCAACGCTCTAGGCCCTGCCCCTAATCACTCCTGTCTTGAAACCAGCTACTTAAACGCGGTGGGTCTCAGATGCTGCCTTTGCCCAACCAGCAGAGGGACACCTGCCAAGGTAGGTGAGTCTACCTTACAGGGCTTTGGTGAGGTTAAGAGAGACGTCAGATGGACAAGTGCTTTGAAATTACAACACTATAATAACACAAGACTGTATTATCACTCTCCTGAGATTTGGGGCTATTCGCACTCTCTCGACATTTTGGTACAGCCAATGCATAATATCAAAGTGTGACAGACCTGAAAACTTATTCCTGAAGAAATGTAAAGGTGTGATTTTCTTCTAAAGACAGTAATATTGTAGCCTTTTATAGTTGCAAAAATAGACTGGATAACATAGAGGGTTCAGTTATTGTTTAATTTTAGGTATATGTTGCTTATGCAAGTATGATAAACACAACCCGAAATTAAGACTACAGATGAGCCAGAGGTCGGTTATTCACAGGGCAAAGGGTCATTGTTTTAGCAAATCACTACTGAGTGGGCCTGTTTCCAAAGTGAATTCATATACAGTTATTATTCAGAGGTGTTTGCTACATAAATTCAAGGCTGTTTACATAATAATATTGTGCTTTTTCAAATTTAGCATATTATTACAGTAAAGAGCAAAATGCACTATCTTCTCCAGTGATCTGGCATGGTATTCTATTTGGTGCAGTCATCCCTTGTTTACTCAGGGATTCATTATTGCATTTTAGTCTCAGCCAGGTCTTCTGTTTTTCTTCAGTCTTTCCATATACCAAGCTTGTTCAGCTCCATTCCCAAAGTTCTGGGCAGGTGTCTAAAGAGGAGATGGAGTTTGGTCTGATGGTTTTGCCACTTCTTTGCTCCTCTAACAAAAGCGTCAATGAGGGGAGACTTTGAAGGGTTAATTAAGTGAGCATTTTCAAACTTTACTCAGGCTTTGAGGGTCAGCGTTTCTTGGCCTCAGTATGCAGAGCTAATTGGGACGTAACTATAGTTACAATTTGGCAGAATTCCTTTTTTGGGACATGAGGTACCGGTATATTAATTTTTATTTTCCATAGATATGATATATACTACCACGAAAGTGACATTTTTCTACTTATTTCCCAGTTACTGTTTTCATTCAAAGCATCACACATGGCTCTAGAATCCTTTATTATTATGCTTAGCAGAAAGGGAAAGAGAGGCAGCACCACCCCCATGGCCTGAGCCCTCCCTCTGGAGCCTGCATTCTCCATTTCTGCGCTGGGGGGCGCTAGACTGACTTTGTTTGATTGGTCGCAATGGGTTCTCTTCTGTTATTTTTGGAATCTGATCGGGTATGATAAGAGATGTCCAAAGTTAGGATGATGGAGGAGCAAGAGATACATGGTTCAGCCTGTGAAAATCACGGGTGGAGTTAAGGGTTTCCAGTGAGCAACTGTGGGCAGCTGGGAACATTTGTTGTTTGTATTTGGCAAACAAAACTTTGAGAGAATTGCTTCTTTGGGGCTCAGGGATAGGAATTATTAATAGCTGTGAGAGAAAAAGATCTGAAAAATGGCAAACTGAAACAGTAACAAAAAAGTAAAAGGAAGCGTTTTCTATGGAGTAGAATTCAAGTTTTTTTGTGAAAACTAAGTGGGAGAGTTCTAAGGGGATTGCTGAAAAATTATTTAGGGGTTACAGTCCAAAACGGGGTATCAGATGCCTTTTCCTTTGCGATCAGTGTGTTCTTTGAAGCAAGTTCTTGAATAGTTTTGTTTATCCACAACTTCACAGGCCTCTCTATAGCTGTAGCTTCAAACAAGCCAGGCTTTAACTTTCCCCTTTCTTTCCTCGAAAAATAGTTGCAGATTAGCAAGTGTATTTTTAACAGTTTGGCCCACACGGTGCCGGGCATGTTGAAGCAGCCTGATAAATCTGTGTTGAAGAGAACTCAGCCCTGCCCCTCAGTGCCCCTGCCTCATGCCTTACCGTCACCTTCCCTTCCTTCTAAACCCAGCCTCCAAAGAGATAAACATATGGAACTTCAAATTCATGACTCTAGTTAAATTATTGAGCTGTTTCTTGCCAAGAGGTTTAGAGAAACTAATGTCTAAAAGCATAGAGGACTACTGAGGCTTCTGAAAAATCACAGCACGGATATGCTTAACCATATAGCTAGAAAGGAAGGTTCTTTCTGAGGCGCATGGTGAGTGTATACTTTTAATGCCAAGAGATTGAAAGAGTTTACCAAGAGGATGCCAAACTCTCTTTGGGAAGCCGCTCAAGATAAACATTTGGATGCCTCTACTTCTTGTTGCTGGGCTTGTAGGGAGCAGGCTGCCTGTCTCCCTTCTCCTGGGACTCTTCCCAGAAGCCTGGTTCATCTTCTGATTTGGAGAAGGTGTCGATTTGAAGCCATCTATCTCCGACAAGGAGGGCTCCAGGCATCCCTCTCACCACAGCCCTGCAGAAGGCTGACCCGTTCCCTGATGGGAATGCCAGGAATTTCCATCATTTCCTGTGGGGAACGACTGAATAAGCCCAGTGAGAGGCTGTCCTTCCAGAGGCACCTTTTCCAAACATTCCTAAGTGAGGCACAGGACTGACACTGGGAGGAAGTTGAAGGGCAAGGGAACAGTGGAACTTGGTGCCCCCGTGGGGTTTCTTTGAAATGTCCAAAACCATTTGCATCAAGTTAAGGGGAGAGTTTCATTTATGTGGTTTTACAAATCCTAATGGAGTTGGTATTTCTGATTTTATTTATTTATTTATTTATTTACTTTTTCAAGACAGAGTTTCGCTCTTTTTTGTCTAGGCTGGAGTGCAGTGGTGTGATCTCGGCTCACTGCAACCTCCGCCTCCTGGGTTCAAGTGATTCTTCTGCTTCAGCCTCCTGAGTAGCTGGGACTACAGGCGCCCACCACCACGCCGGGCTAACTTTTTATTATTTTTGGTAGAGACGGGGTTTTATCATGTTGGCCAGGCTGGTCTTGAACTCCTGACCTCAGGTGATCCACCGCCTTGGCCTCCCAAAGTGCAGGGATTATAGGCGTGAGACACCACGCCTGGCCTCCGATTTAATAAGAATTCAGTGTCAAAATGGCATGTGGGGAACTCAGTGCAAAAGAGATTCTCAGGCTGACTCAGCTGGAAGGGAAGTCACAGAGTAGCTCTTTTTCTGGCCCCTGTATCTTCTGCTTCCAGGCAGACAGGTGCGGCTCCTAAATGCCGAGAAAGGGAGTTCCTTGGCTGTCACTGCTTTTTATATAACCTGAGGAGATTTCATACACTTCATCACTATACATGATAACCACAGGCTCCCTTGGCAACACCATGCACCTACGTTTCCCTTCTGCCTGCCAAGAGGACTTCTCACTGGGTCAGACCCTTCTTGCCTTGTCTTTCCTGCCCATCAGTAAAAACAAGGTTCAACACTACATTCCATGTGATTATGAATTTTTTTTTTTTTTTTGAGACGGTGTCTTGCTCTGTCGCCCAGGCTGGAGTGCAGTGGCGCTGTCTCGGCTCGCTGCAAGCTCCGCCTCCCGGGTTCACGCCATTCTCCTGCCTCAGCCTCCCGAGTAGCTGGGACTACAGGCACCCGCCACCAGGCCCAGCTAATTTTGTTTTGTATTTTTTAGTAGAGATGGGGTTTCACAGTGTTAGCCAGGATGGCCTCGATCTCCTGACCTCATGATCTGCCCACCTCGGCCTCCCAAAGTGCTGGGATTACAGGCGTGAGCCACCACGCCTGGCCGATTATGATCTTTTTTAAACCATGTGAAGAGAAAGTCACGGGAAAGAAACCATTAAACGCTCCTTTGTGGATATCTATTATGTGCCAGGTGGTTTCCCACTCATTAGTTCATTGAATTCCCCCAGAAACCCTTTGAGGTGGGAATTATATGTGGTTTACAGGTGAGAGCCAAAGCTCCCAAGGTTGGTGGCATGGCCAATTTTGGAGTTAAGCCTGATTTCAGGCCTCAGTGTTCTTTCTGCTCTACTCGTGGCTTGGAAGCTCACAGACACAGCCATACTCAAGCATCCTAAAATTTTAATGGAAAAGCAAGTCACCATAAATGATCCTGGACTAAATCAGCAGCTGTTGATATGGTCTCATATTTCACAATTTCATAATATGTGTCGTATTGAACACTTGAACCCTGATTTTTCCACCATTTAAAGTACAACTCCTCCTCCCCACTTTCCCTGGTTTTCATTCACTTATGAATCCTGGTAGGGCTGTGGGAAGGAGAAGGGTGGAATAATTTGTTTATCCAACAATTGGGTTGAAACTGAATGTGGTTTGTTTTTATTTTTGGAAAAGTTAAAGAAAAAAAAATCTACTCAGCTCTGTTTTGGTTAAGACAGCATGAAGACATTTCGGTTGTTTCCAGTGTTTGTTGTTAAGGGGTAGAGTGGGAAAGAGTTTCCCTTTTGCTGGCAACTGCAAGCAATTAAGACAGATGGACTCTGAAACTTTCCTTAAAGATTTGAGTTGAGGCCAGGCGCGGTGGCTCATGCCTGTAATCCCAGCACTTTAGGAGGCCGAGGCGGGTGGATCACCTGAGGTCAGGAGTTCGAGATTAGCCAGACCAACATGGAGAAACCCTGTCTCTACTAAAAATACAAAATTAGCTGGGTATGGTGGCAGGCGCCTGTAATCCCAGCTACTCGGAGAGGCTGAGGCAGGAGAATCGCTTGAACCTGGGAGGCGGAGGTTGCAGTGAGCCGAGATCGTGCCACTGCACTCCAGCCTGGGCGACAGAGCGAAACTCTGTTTCAAAAAAAAAGAGAGATTTGAGCTGGAGATTTGACCTGTTCATTTGGAGGCCCCTTGGGAAGAGGAAAGCTATCTCCTTGGGCCATGGATTTTGAGAAAAAACTACGGTCCTCTGCAAAGTTGTAAACTAGAGTGTCTCTTTTTCTCTCTCACTTTCTCCCTGGTGCCCTTTGTGTTCAGTCTATACTATGGGGTTGTGGGGAAGGTGGTGCCCAGGAGGCAAGGCTTTAGAGTTAGACAGTCCTGATTCGCATAATGGTTTTGTCTTTCACCAGCTAAGCCTTATTTTGCGTATCTGTGAAATGGGTATGACAAGTATATGGTGTGTATTCTTTGCAGGATATTGCAAAGAATATATATTGATTATAAAACTGTAATATGTATGGGGGCCAGATATACAGTAGGTCTGCACTAAATTGTGGCTATTATTAAACTGCTGACTGCTCCCACCCCTCCCACTCTGCTCTTTCCTCTCTCCCAGGCCCTGACATTCTATCTTTGGTGTTGCCCCAGGTCTCCCCTTGTGAAGCCCAGCAGTCCTCATTCTCTCTGATCCTTCTCACCGTATTCCCTCCCTCCATCAAAATCTTACTACCCTCCCTCCTATGTTCTGTACCCTGCAGCAGCCTAGTAATTTGTTCAGGGAATTCCAAAGGAGTCTATTTTCTTTTCTTCTGTTATTTTTCTTTCTTCTGCTTCTTCTTTTTTTTTTTTTTTTTTTTTTTGAGACAGGGCCTCACTCTGTCACCCAGGCTGGAGTGCAGTGGTGCCATCACTGCAGCCTTGACTTCTGGGCTTAGGCGATTCTCTCACCTCAGCCTCCCAAGTAGCTGGGGCCACAAGCACAGGCTACCACTCTAGGCTGATATTTTAAAAATTATTTTTTGTAGAGATGGGGTCTCATTATGTTGCCTAAGCTGGTCTCAAACTCCTGGCCTCAAATGACCATCTTGGGCCCAGCCTCCTAACGTGCTGGGATTGCAGATGTGAGCTACCACGCCTGGCCAGGAGTCCATTTTCTTGCAGGACATTTTAAAAAGTGTAAAGGGTTAGTGGCCATCAGTAAAGAATAATACTTTGAAGGAAGGTAGCATACTGAGGGGTTGGAGCAGCTGCCATGGAGAGTTGGCCTGTCATCGTGGCTAAGAGAATGTATGCTGGAGCCAGACTGCCTGGGTTCAGTTTCCAGCTTTGCCAGTTACGAGTGAGTAGCCTTGGGCGAATTAACCTCTCAGTGCCTGAGTGTCCTCCTCTAGAATATAGGGATAACTATATTGTCTGCCTGTAGGGTTCTTGTGAGAACTGAACGAGTTAATACTCAGAGTAATGCCTTGTGCCTGGAATACATACATAATCCATTTGAGATGGATGTAATGTATGTATTATAAAAAGTGGCACAAATGGTCACAAGGTGGCTACAGTGGGTACAGGCTTTGTTTCAGTGCCTTTTTTTTAAGAGGCAAAGCAGCTTTCCCAGGGGCCTTCTGTCTACTTTCCCTGTCATCTCATTGACCAACATTGAGTCACAAGTCCTTTTCGAAATTAGTTATGTACAAAGGGAATGGGCGGTCTCTGGTTGGCTTGGACTAATTATTTGGGGAGGAATGGTTGGTGAGGAATTAAGCACTCTGGCCACTATTATTACTTGTAACAATAATATCTATACTACATAATGTAATATCATTATATTTCAAATGTAATACTGTTATACAATAATTATTAAAGAGCAATATAATTTATATTGTTATTTATATAATCAGATACATTATTATTTATAATTTGTTTCACTTATAAAATTATCTTATTTTATATAAAATTTAAAAATTCAGTTTATTCATAAAATAATTACAAGTTTACTTCCTAATTGTAACCTTGCTATAAATGAAGCTACAAGGTGCTGTTCTAGTTTTTGACAGTTTATAAAAGGAGAAGACGTCAAAAACAAGACATCATCATAATAGAGAAGTGAATGAATGAACAAAACTCATTTTGTTTTCTGGCTCAGTATTCTCTAGAGTCTTAAGCAGATTTTGAAGAAAAAAAATTTTTTTTTCAGAAGAGGAACTAAAAAAAAAAAGAAAAAAAATGAGAAAGTTCCAAATCTTAGTGAATATAGCTCTTGCCACATGAAACATTGTGAAATTGGTCTCCTGCTCTGAGTCATCACTATAAACACTTTCTGCTTCTTCTGATATTTTATTTTTATTCTTTTTATAGGTTTTTGGGAGAATACTGACATTTGGCCCTGATTGACACATGCTCCTCTTTTTATACACTCTGGTAGTTGTATTTTTTTAATAAGTGTGAATATTTCCATGCACAGATCAATTTCTTTCACATGTTGCAGAAGGTGGAGGAATTGAGACTTGTCAGGAAAACAAGAGAATCAAACTCAGAAGTCTGCAAAGGTTCTGGCAGAAATCCACACTGCATTCTTATTCCCAAGGACTACAGATGCCCTATAATCTCTAATATTTGAAACAACCTTTCTAACATATCATTCTCATTCTGTGAAACAGGAAAATGTAAAAGTAAAATTATTGCTGACATGTAAGATCTCAAACCTTCAACCTAAGATCAAGATATCCACAGCAGTTTAAATATGTAAAAAATAACTATGTTCTTCCTCTTGTTAAAAGCATTTGGATGTTTAGTTAGTTATTTTAGAGACAAGGTCTTAATCCATCGCTCAAGCTAGAGTTCAGTGGCATGATCATAGCTCGCTGCAGCCTTGAACTCCTGGACTCAGGTGATTCTCCCACCTCAGCCTCCCGAGTAGCTAGGAATACAGGGATATATCACCATGCTTAGTTAATTAAAAAATTTTTTTGGCCGGGCGTGTTGGCTCACGCCTGTAATCCCAGCATTTTGGGAGGCCGAGGCAGGCGGATCATGGGGTCAGGAGATCGAGACCATAGTGAAACATCATCTCTACTAAAAATACAAAAAATTAGCTGGGCAGTGATGGCCGCCCGTAGTCCCAGCTACGCGGGAGGCTGGGGCAGGAGAATGGCATGAACCCAGGAGGCAGAACTTGCAGTGAGCTGAGATCGCACCACTGCACTCTAGCCTGGGCGACAGAGTGAGACTCTGTCTCAAAAAAAAAAAAAAAAGATAAAAAATTCCTGGCCTTAAGTGATCCTCCTACCTTGGCCTTCCAAAGTGTTGGGATTCCTGGGGTAAGCCATTGCACCTGCCTGATAAAATATATCAAGTATAATGATTGTCCCACCTCATGTTTTACATAGAAGTCTTATGATTGAATTGCTTTTGGAAATCATTGAGGGGAAATATAAATACTTATAATTCTGATACACATTCTCCAAATGCCTTCCATATGCCATGAACCGTGGTACAAAGATGGATAAAACAAAATTCCCACTTATCATTTCATTTGCCAGCATCAACACTTATTCATTCATCTTGTTTCAATTTCTTGGAAAACAAAAGTTTTAAAAAAAAAATCTTTATGGAAGCAAAAATTTTCTCCTAAAGATGTCCATGCTGGCAGTGAGGCCTCATCAAAGGCTTCCCAAACACAGTCATAGAGTATATACAGAATCAGAAGCTCCCATTTTGTGCTGAAAATGATAGGAAGTAGGGTGTCAGGGATCCAGATATAAATTCTGCAGGTGTGAGTAAAAAACGAGTAAAACAGTTGGGGGCGGGGGAGTCCATTAGCCCAGGGAAGAAGAGAGTGCAACATTAATGGAAATATGAGGACGAGATGCAGGCCTTCAGCAGTTCCCTTTTCTTGGGAGATGTATGCACCTTGTGAGACTTGTTGAGAAATAGAAGCAAGCAGGACTCTTGGGAAAGTGTCATTCTTAGTCCTGCATATGAAAGTGATGTGACGTTTACTACCTATCCATAATGTGTTGGGCACCATGGACAGTAAAGAAGGGAGACATGGCCTTTTGGCTCTGGGAATTTCACATGTAATAAAAAATAGGTTTTTCAAACAACAGTGTATTTGCATAAGAGAAAAATATCAGCCAATCTACAAATTGCCTCCTCTCACCCGCAGAATTTCCACAGGCACAGTACAGGGCACTACATGCCAAATGGACCGTGAGCCCTCTCCTCCTTCTGTCTGGGGGTGTTCTAGGTTCAGTACTGGCAAAGCTTCAATGGTTTCCAAATAAGGTTGGGAACTCCTCTTTGCCCCCACCTCTCTCCCTCTGTGCAAGTGAAGAAAAGTCTCTTTCCTTTGTCCCTCAGAAAAGGTTGAGGACGAGGTGTAAGAATCTGTTTGATATAAACCTGTAAAAGAAGTTTGGAAGGCAATATCCTTCCATGCGCTGAGCACGCCATTGGCCACAGCTGTTACTAAACTGCTGCCATGTGAAGCCACTCTGCTGATGAATAGCAGCCACGTTCATTTAAAGCACAATTCACAAAGAGTGTAATAAAAGAATGTGGTTCAGAAGCCTTTGCTATTTGGTCCACTCTTGATAGACTAAAATGTACCTCCGATAAACAGTGGAGTCCGTGAACAAGATATCAGAAGGCCCAAATGACCTTAAGTAAATTTGCACTGCCAGTCTTTAAATGTTCTTGTTATGGAACGAGGGATACAAGACTACCTATGTTTCAGGGACATTGTGAGGATGAACTAATGCAAGTGAAGTGCTTAGCACAATGCCTGGCCCTTAAAAGGTACTTCTTAAATGCTCATTATTTACTAAGAGAGAAAGACAAAGATGGGGAATTAAAGTTTACCAAAAAAAAAAAAATGAGTTTATGAGTTCAGTATTTCATTTGTGTCTCATATGTGTATGTGAATATACACTCTGTGTGTTTGGCTATTTAAAGAGTTCTGAATTGGAAGCATGGAGATCAGAATTATAGCCTTTCTTTTGCTACACACTAACTAGCTACGTGAATTTTGCAAAACGATATAAACTCTCTGGGTCTCAAATAAGCTCTTCTGCAAAATAAAAGGGTTAGGGCAGATGATTTCAGAGGTTTCTTTAGGCTATACAGTGTTATGGGTTTGCATCTATATAATGTGATTCAAGGTTCAAGATTCCATTCTGCCACTGCATTTGATTTTTTTTTTTTTTTTTTTTTGAGATAGAGTCTCACTCTGTTGCCCAGGCTGGAGTGTAGTGGCGCGATCTTGGCTCACTGCAAGCTCCGCCTCCCAGGTTTAAGCGATTCTCCTGCCTCAGCCTCCTGAGCAGCTGGGACTACAGGCACACACCACCACACTCAGCTAATTTTTGTATTTTTAGTAGAGATGGGGTTTCACCATATTGGCCAGGGTGGTCTCGAACTCCTGACCTTGTGATCCACCTGTCTCAGCCTCCCAAAGTGCTGGGATTACAGGTGTGAGCCACTGCACCTGGCCTGATTTTTAAAATATATTATTTTTTACTCTTCCTTATTCCAACATTTCAAAATAAATATTTTGTATCTTCATTATGGATCTATCTTCCCAGGTATCTGATGTAAAATTTAGTTGGCAAAAATTGTCAGATGGAAAACTTGCATTAGTTTTGTTCACAAATCTTAGTAATCTCAAAACTATTGGTTTTCCATTTGGCTATAAGTTATTTTCATATAACTGTATGAGTATTGAAGCATTTTCTAGGCGTATTTTGAACGAACTCTGTTCCAGATCTCTAGACTCAAACATGGAAGATTCTTTTCTTTCCAAGCTTCATAAAAGCAGTTAATTATTCAAATGCAGGTGTCTGTAAATTTAATAGAAAGCATAATGTTTCCATTAGCAATCTGAAGACAGTTGGCAGTTTCAATTCATTAATCTGTTTACATTTATCATATGAAATTTTTCTTGGTACTTATGCTAATGAAAAACATATTGGACAAAAAACGTAAATCCACCAGTTACCAACAGAGGAAAATCACTTTAGCTGTGGCCCTTCTTAAGAAGATGGCCCATTGGGAGCTGTGACTCCCTCATCTTTTCTGGTTAGTTTTCAAGTATTAGAATCCATATACACAGAAAGGTATCCAGTGGTGCAAGTGTCTTGGGGCTTTTTTCCTTCCTCCAAGAGTGTAGTTCTGTAAAGTGGGAACACGTATATTTAACAAGCTTGTAAGTGAGTTGTTTTCCCAGCTGGGAAATCATTAGGTCAGTTCTCTCCTTCTCTGTCTTTTTGGAAATAGTTAACCTCACTTTGAAAATTGAAGTCAGCATTAGAATGAAGGAAGAAAGGAGGAAAAGAGGGCAGGAAGGAAGGAAAGAAGGAATAGAAAGTGTATTAGGGTTTTTTTTTTTTTCTATTTATAATTGCAAACACCTAGAAAGGGTGTATTCTGATAAATTGAAAGTCTTTTTCTTTTCCTTGCTGAGTACTTGGGTGGATATAGGTACACCCACAGCTGAGGAGAGCTGAATATTTTGGAGTTTTTGAAGTAGTAAAGGAGGGAAGAGATAGGAGAGGGGAGGAAAACAGGGCTGGACATGGCAGGAAGTTCTGCAGGCTTTGGGGTTGGGGATAAGGCCATCTTGTTCAGTTCTCAAGGGCCAGTGACTTAGGAAGGACGGAGTGAGCAGCTCCTTGCATACTTATAATTCCTTACTTTGTAAAAAAGTATATTTTTTTCTTGTTATATTGTAAGTTGAATGAGGACAGAGATGGTGTCTATTTTGTTCACCATTGTACCTGGTACAATTCCTCAGCTCAACATATATTTGAGAAAGGAAGCGTAACAGGGTTGAGTGCTTAGAATGTGCTTTGCACTCAAGGTGCTTTCTTAAATTCTACCATAGCTCATGATCTAATAAGCCTGTCCCTGAAAGTGCCTGTGTGTGGGCTAAAAACATTTTCTATAGTTAGATTATGGGGAGACACAGCCTAGACCCCAAATCAAGCAGTAAGTCACAGCACACAGGCTCAAATCCAGGAAAAGCAGAAAATAGAGCACGGATAGTCTGAGAAGACAAACTGGAGCTGTTGGCAGGGGGCGGAGGTCCGGAGAACTTCTAGTGTCAGAAAAGACTGAAGGAAGCAAGTAACTGCTCTGAAGGTCCTGTAAGTCTCTAACTAGGGTTGGTCTATGTAACTATTTTTTAAAAATTATTTATTTATTTTTTGTTTTTTTTTGAGACAAGGTCTCACTCTGTCGCCCAGGCTGGAGTGCAATGGCATGATCTTGGCTCACTGCAACTTCTGCCTCCCGGGTGAAAGTGATTCTCTTTCCTCAGCCTCCCTAGTAGCTGGGATTACAGGCACCTGCCACGGTGCCCAGCTAAGTTTTTTTATTTTTTATTTTTTTTGAGACATGGTCTCATTCTGTCCCCCAGGCCAGGGTACAATGGTGCAATCTGTACTCGCTGCAACCTCCACCTCCTGGGTTCAAGCAATTCTCCTGCCTCCCAAGTAGCTGGGTCTACAGGTGTGTGCCCCCACGCCCTGCTAATTTTTATATTTTTGGTAGAGACTGGGTTTTGCCATGTTGCCCAGGCTGGTCTCAAATTCCTGACCACAAGTGATCTACTTGCCTCAGCCGCCCAAAGTGCTGGGATTACAGTCGTGAGCCGTGAGCCACTGTGCCCGGCCATAGGTAACTATTTACTCCTTTAGAAAGACTGGGAAGGTCCTTTTGCTTCAAAATAGTAACCTTGCTTGAATTTATTTTATTCTTTGCTTAAAATTAATTAAGATAATAGGCCTCTTTTGAAGTACAAATACACTAGGAAATTTTAGAAATGATGATGGTTCCTAATAGTCACCCGTACTTTAAGGTGGATTATTTAATCAGATTGCTTTCTTTCTGTAAAATCAAACTGAAATCAGCGAATTGTTTTTAAGAGATTTGTATTTCAGAGAGATGAAAGGTTCAAGGAACTTTGGATCTTAGCACCTGGGATTGGGAAAGAAAAATTTCAAGTGGTGGGGCAGAAACTCAGAAAGGAGAATGTGAAACAAACTTTTCATAATTAACAGTTTTGGCTGGGTGCAGTGGCTCACGCCTGTAATCCCAACACTTTGGGAGGTCAGGGTGGGCGGATCACTTGAGGTCAGGAGTTTGAGACCAGCCTGGCCAACATGGTGAAACCCTGTCTCTACTAAAAATACAAAAATTAACCAGGCACAGTGGCGCATGCCTGTAGTCCCAGCTACTCGGGAGGCTGAGGCAGGAGAATTGCTTGAACCCAGGAGGCAGAGGTTGCAGTGAGCTGAGATCTGCCACTGCACTCCAGCCTGGGTGAGAGTGAGACCCTGTTTCAAAAACAAAACAAAACCTAATTAACAATTTTGTTTAAGTCTGTTCCCATCTCCCCTTTCTTCCCAGAAAGCGGGTAAGAAAGGGTCAACCTTTTTTTTTGTTTTTTTTGTTTTTTTTTTTTTGAGACGGAGTCTCACGCTGTTGCCCAGGCTGGAGTGCAGTGGCGCGATCTCGGCTCACTGCAAGCTCCGCCTCCCGGGTTCCCGCCATTCTCCTGCCTCAGCCTCCTGAGTAGCTGGGACTACAGGCGCCCGCCACCGCGCCCGGCTAATTTTTTGTATTTTTAGTAGAGACGGGGTTTCACTGTGGTCTCGATCTCCTGACCTTGTGATCCGCCCGCCTCGGCCTCCCAAAGTGCTGGGATTACAGGCTTGAGCCACCGCGCCCGGCCAGAAAGGGTCAACCTTAAAACAGCTTGAGGGAGAATGTGATCCCAGGAGAAACTTCCTGTAAGTGGAGGTCCCCAGTGTGACAGGGGCGTTTAGAACCTGAGCTTTGGAGAGCCCAAGAGTGTGTGAGTCCCCGGCCTCGGTGCTGAGCACACCCTGCTGGGACTCCTCAACCAAGTTCTGTGAACGTCTAACTCAGTAGGAGTAAGAAATGAGTTCTTTTCGTTTGCCTGAGTCTTAGGCCTTACAATGAGAGTTCGTTGGATGAGATTGAACGGTATATGTTGCGTACCTGTTGTATGCTGGCCCTGATGCTGGACCCTGGGATTGAATTGCTAAGACATGGCACCAGTGTTGATGGTACTCCCAGTCTAGCAGGGGAGAAAAAAGATCAGTGTATCTCTACTGTAGTTTGAGAAATGCTTGAAAGGAAATAGAGGATAGAGGAGCCACATTCTGAAGTTATTAATTCTGCAGAAAGTGGGGGGAACCCGTGATTCAGAGAAAGAGTAAAGAGGGATGACTGTTTAAGGGAGAGGCATTAAAATGAGAAAGTCCCTAGACAGTCAGTGGGAGAAAGAGCCTCAAGGCTGAGGAAACAGAATGAAGGTACACCAGTAGCAATGAGGAGCATTAGTGCCTGTCCCATGGGGACATGGGGTCCCATTCAAAGGAGGGAAACACATATACATACACCCAGCTCTCGGGTCCATCGTCAAGTGATAGACTGTCGCGAGATGCTGTGTTTATTAGGGACCTTGTACACGATAGATGCTGAGGAGGCTGCAGAATAGTGACTCATGACTCCTGCTCTCAAGTTTGCTGTAGCCAAATTAAGAGGACAAAAGTGACTCACGTGGAACAATAGCAGATAATACAAGTCCAGTGTATCCCTGGAGGTTTGTGGTAAAGATGAGTCCAGACAAGAGGAAATTGGGAAGGAAAGGAGAAGTGTAGCAGCAGTGCGGGCCTCTGGTGAGCACACGCGGAGAGGAAGGGATTAGCTCAGGGTGTGGGTGGGGATGGAGAGAAAGAACTGAGAAAGGGAAACAGTCAAAAAACCTTCCTTCCTGGAGCTGGGGCTGGGGCTGGGGCTGGGGCTGGAGCTGTAGGGCATAGGGTGCAGGTGCAGGGAATGGGCCAGGCTAGTAAGCTAGAAAACGAGGCAAAAAAATTTCAACTTGAGTTGATTAAAATGCCTGGTCTCTGACAGCCTTTTCACAGAGCAGTCTAATTTACTACATGGTTTTATATGAAAGAAGAGAAAGTGGAAATTGAGGGCTAGGGGAAGGGAGCTGTAGCTGTCACCGGTGAATAAGCTGGTGATGGATGTGTGGCAACAGGAATGAAGTGAGAGAGAAGAAAGATACGACAGACAAGACACTTTTATCTGTGACTCTGAGATGTCGCTGGCTCTGTGTAACTGATAGCATCTGTCCACTGAGATCCGAAGGTCAGGCGGGGAGAGAACAGAGCCGAGACCCCGCTGTGCAGTCTCAGCCAACTCCCAGCCCCCAAAGGAATCCCAGGCACACTCATGTTTACGACACATGCTGCCACCTTTCATTGCATTGAGATGATGAAGCAACTAATTATTTTTCTCTCTCTCTCTGTGTGGTTTATTACTTTCTTGATTTTAATTGATCTAGATCTTCTGAATTAGTTGGCTCTGGCCAAATGCAACAATTTATAGTTGGGTACAGATGCTAAGCACTTATGACTAAGCAACTATGGCTTCACCTGTGTGCCAGTATAATATTGGAGACATTTATGATTGGGGAGAAAATGAAACAATAAACCAAGGCTAAAACAAAACATTATAAAGGTAGTGTGAAATGAAATGAAAATCAATGACTACTTTGCCAAGGGTAAGTAAATCACTTTCTAGAGGAGCTGATGCTGAAAACCTGCACTGAGGTTGGAAGCTCTTTCTGGGTACGAAGCCTGAGGAGGAGGGCAGTGAGAATGGCAGGAGCAAGTGGACCCTCTCAGTTTGAGCCTGAGCTTCTTCAGAACCTGCCACCCTCTCCCTGACTCCCCGCTTCTCCTGAGAGAACAGCTCTCAGAAAACCTCGTTCTTCCACTGTTGCTGAGGAAGGCTTGAATCTGAGCTATTACACTTTATGTTTCTTAATAAACTCCAGCTGGGGAGAAATTAAACTGGGACTACCCTACTTTGCCTTTTTCAAGTAAAAGAAATGTATAGGCCTCACCATTTCAACAATTGTCTGTCATGGTAGAATGCTTATAAATCCATATCCATGTGGTCTCATGCTCAACCTCATGTTAAAATGGCAAGCCTGACCAAATGCATGCGGTGTGGGGTGACCTCACAGGCCAAGTGGGAGTCTTTCTCCGTTATTTTTAATAACAACTTTATAGAGATATAATTTACATATCATAAAATTCACCCATTTAAGGTGTACCAGTTCAGTAGTTTTTTGTAAATCCAGAGGTGTGCAACTACCACCATCAATTTAGAACATTTTCATCCATCCAGAAAGAATCCTTGTATCCATTAGCAGTCACTTTTCATTTCCTTCCAACTCCCTCTCACCCTTCCATCCTCAGCCACCACTAAGCTACTTTCTGATTCTATGGATTTGCCTGTGCTGAACGTTTCATATCATTGGAATCACATCTTATATTGTCTTTTGTGTCTGGCTTATGTCTTCAAGTTTCATCCGTGTTGTGGCATGTAGCAGTACTTCATTTTTTAAAAATCTGGAATAATATTCCATGACATGGACAGACCACATTTTATTTATCCATTTTTATCAGTTGGTAGGCATTTGGGTAGTTTCTACTTTGTGGCTATTATGAATAATGCTGCTGTGAACTTTTGTGTGGGCTTGTGTTTTTAATTCTCTTAGGTGTATACCTAGGAGCGGAATTGCTGAGGTACATGGTAACTCTGTATTTAATCTTTGGAGGAACCACCTGAGTGTATCCCCAAGTGGCTCCACCACTTCATTATTAAGTATCCTCATTCCCTTCACCAAAAAAGGGGAAAAGACCAGCCTGAATTATTTTGCTGTAGTACAGGGATGATGTGTATTAACTAAAAAGAGAGAGAATTGGAATGACCTAAGAGTGGTTTTAGATATGATGTTATTCGTTTCCATCTCATTATCTGTACGTCTCAATACACTTTGGTTTGCTACCATGTAGCCTGGTTTAACATTCTTATTTTCCCCCTTTCCCCAAGTTCCTGTTGTATGGCAGTGCTGTACCTGAGCTTGCTAGAATGGTAGTCACAGGCTGCATGTGGCTACTGAGTACTCGAAAATGTGGCTACTTGAACTTGAGATATGCAGCAAGTCTCAACTCCACCTTGAAGTTGGAAGACAAGATGAAAGAAAAAAAAATCTCTTAGCCGGATGCAGTGGCTCACATCTGTAATCCTAGTACTTTAGTAGGCCAAGGCAGGAGAATTGCTCAAGGTCAGGAATTCAAGACCAGTGTGGGGAACATAGCGAAATCCCGTCTCAATGAAAAAATTTAAAAATTAGCTGGACATGGTGGTGTATGCCTGTGGTCCTATCTACTCAGGAGGCTGAGGCAGGAGGACGGCTTGAGCCCAGGAGTTTGAGGCTGCAGTGAGCTATGATCATGCCACTGCCATCCAGCCTGAGTGACAGAGCAAGACCCAGTCTCTAAAAGATAAAAATTAAAATTTTTAAATTAAAAAAAAAAAATCTTTCATAATAATTTTGTGTTGATTACATGTTGAGATGATAGTGTTTGGTGTCTATTGGGTTAAATAAAATTTATTATTAAAAATCATTTCACCTGTTTCCTTTTACCTTTTAATATTGCTACTAGAAAAATTGAAATTACACATGTGGCTTGCATTATGTTTCTATTGGGCAATGCTGTTATAGATGATTTTCAAGGCATGTTTTTTGAAGTACTGGAAAAATAAAATTAATTAGTCTAAATATCCTTTGGGTAAACTCAGCCAATTATTAGCAATTTTTTTCATCACTGCAGAAAGACCAGGAATCCGTTTGTTCCTTGAGTGAGAAGGTGAGTCAAAGACATGCCAGTCAGCTTTAAGCAGTGAGTCTTGCCTGACCGACCAACAAACCTTCATTCAAAATCAGCTCATCACACAAATAGAAACGTGACCGTGAAGACATTAAAGCAAAGTCCTGTGATAATTGGATACAGTGCTTCTCTGACCCTCCCAGTGATATGTGCATCTAATAAGGGCTGGCCTGAGACAATGCCTGTCTCTACTGTATAACCCAGGAGAGTGAGCGGTGGACACTGCAGACCCAAAAAGGAAAGAAGAGAGGATGCACATAGCAGACTGCCTGGGAGATGCTGGGGGAGGTTGGTGACTGGGTCATCCTTCAGCTAATGTGTGAATACTACTTAATTCTAGAGAATTGGCCCTGGGCTTCTCACGTGCCTTTTTGTTGCGGGTCAATGTTCAGGTTGTCAGGAAAGCTATACTGAAGGCATAACATACTTGGCAACTGTCTTTTGTAAAACACACATAATGTACTGGTGTTTTTAATCTCAAATATCTGGACATGAGGTTACTACTAGTGATTTCATGATTCAAAACAGAGAACAGACCTGTATTTTGGCAGCATCTCCAGGTAACAGAATTTAGCTTGACTAAAGACCTTAAGGCAGATAAACTCCTGCATTCTGCTCCATGGGGAAGCAAACCTCTTCCCTTGGCTGAGGCTTTCACTGATGTGTAAAATGAAACTTGGGTGGGGGTGGGGGATTCAAAAGGTGACACAAAGTCCATAAAACCTTAGGCGTATAGTAAATGAATCCTGGTCTGTCTTGTGGCACATCCCGAGTGACCATGGAAGAAGAAGAATAAAATTTAGGTACGAGCTGGCCAATATTTTATTCTTGGCTGACAGCAGGGGGACTCCACGTGTGTTTAAATGAAGTCTCTTGTCAAAAACGTTCTTACTGTTTTACTGTGCTGCTTACTTGAGCTCACAGCCCAATCAAAATATCTGAGTCTATTTCTTTTTTTTCTCTTTTTTCCTTTTTTTCTCTGATGAGTTCTTATGTGAAGAATTCGGCAAGCTAATCAGTCATCACTCATCACTTGGCCATTTTAAAGGAGAAGCCTCAGGGCGGTCCCCCTGGGATGTCCTGAGAGGTCATGATGGTTTACTGGAAAAGAAGATAATTAAGAGACAACAATCTGATTAGCTAATATGTGTGTTGAACACATGTATTTTGTTGGATTCCCAGACTGGTTTCAGGGTTATCCGTATGAGCAATAATCTCCTTTGAGACAGTACTAAGCATCCATTTCTCTCCCGTACTCTCATAGCTGAGAGGCATAGGAGAGGCAGGAAATTCTGTCTTGGCCCTGGCTCTGCTTCCACCATTGAAGCTTCTGGAAGGTGCAGAAGGGAACAGGCATTCCGGTGTGCATAGGGCATCTGCTGCACTAGATATGCAAAGAAAGCTGCGCTGGGGCCTCTTGATATGGACCTGGCTTTAGTAGAGTTTTAGAGTAGACAGAAATGGTCATAAATGCCCCTCATATCTCCTCTCAGGTTTTACGTACCTCCCAATGAAGAAAGCTGTCTGATTTACAATGTCACTTATAAATCTGTTCCTTACATGTGTCCCAGACATTGTGCATGCTAACTCTTCCAAGTGGTCATTCATTCAAAAGTAGACTTTTCTGATGGGCACTGCTTAACTCCAAAGAAGACACAGCAAATAACCTTCCAGACTTATGGCAGATTGACATTAACTGGACAGCAAGTTTTGTCGGCGTCTTTCAAATCTTAAGGAGGTTTTCTCTGTCTGAACCTGAGAGCCATCTGTCCTGAATCAATCCAGACCCCTCATTAGAGTCTGAGTGATCCAGCTGTAGCCACCAGTTTTTCAGATAGCAAGTAAAAGTTATCTGAGTGCCAGGTCTGGTGGCTCATGCGTGTAATCCCGGCTGCTCAAGAGGCCAAGGAGGGAGGATAGCTTGAGTCCAGGAGTTCGAGACCAGCCTGGACAACACAGGGAGACCTCGCCACCCTGGCCCCTGTCTCTACAAAAAATAAAAAATTAGCCTGGAATGGTGGAGCATGCCCATGGTCCCAGCTACTTGAAAGGCTGAGGTGGGAGGATCACTTGAGCCTGGGAGGTCAAGGCTGCAACGAACCATGATCGTGCCACTGCACTCAGCCTGGGTGACAGAACAAGACCCTGTCTCAAAACAAACAAACAAACAAAAAGTTATCTGAATACCTCGTGTGCAAAATGAGAAGTTCATGAGTGCAGTGGTGGACCAGAAATGAAACTGGGGCAAATGTCTTCATGTGGGAGAGAGAAGTCTTGAGGAGTGATCATATGGAGACAGAGTCTGTGATCCTAAGGTCTGGCAGATGACAGTTTAGATGAAGAGGTCCAAAATAACGAGGGGCTTTTGAACAGGTGGTCTGTCCAGTAGTGGGAGAAGCTACCCCATCAGGGAGTCCTCAGCTCCTAGGTCTTGAGCTGCCACCGATTCACAGAAGCGAAGGCTGCCTTCAGAAAATGGGGCTGGACAACCAGGAACAGCAGTTTGCCGATGCCTGTGGCTAGAGGAGGGGGCCAACCGGATCGTTCAGGTGCACTTCTCTCCCCTCCTCAGCCCACCCCCGTGTGTTCTCAGTTGTCTGGGTAAGTCAGCAAGCTCAGCTGGGGAAAGGAGAGTTGCTCTGAATTACCAGAAATCTGTGTGTGTTCAAACACGGGATTAAATTCAGTAGCAGTTAAAATGATCCTTGCTTTCTTAACATGAGAAACAAAAATATGTCCTTAGTGAGATGCTCCAAGGGTAAGTTAGGAAATCAGTACTAGAGTTTCTGGTCCTGATGAGGTCCTCTGTGAGCTTCTTAAAAATACTTATGGAAAACAGTAAAATAACTGCAAATGGACAAAATCAGATCACAAGTGAGCTGAATGTTTTTCTCTTTTTCCAGCTTTTGGACTTGAGGTTTATCTAACATTAGAGTCCTCCTTTTGCCTGAACTTTTCTGACAGGGTATGGCCAGTCCGTTTGCCACAAAGAAAATGCAGTGCTTCTGGCAAACCACACCTTTGTGCCGTCGTAGACATGTTTGTGTAACTCAGTCAGAAGAACTTACATACATTTCCAATTCTGCAAACTAACTGTAACTGTTGGAAAACTACCTGTGTCCTGCTAGTAAGATATGCCGTCTCCTCAGCCGTAAGCACTGAACAGTCAAGGATCAGCTCTCGCTGGCGGTCACGTTGAAAAATGTGCCACGGAGGAGGTTTGTTTTCATTCTGCCCCGCTTGGTATAGAGGGCTGCGAAGAGCAGAAAGTCGGGAACAGCTGAGACATTTTGCAACTCTTGGGACTAGGAAGCCCTTCATGGAAGAGTCTAGTTAGCTTCATTTACACCTCATTTTAAGTATATAAACACCAGGCTTTGTGGGCATCCATTTCGCAACTGCTCATCAAACTCCACCAACAGACCGTTTACAGATTTTAACAGTTGTGTCCTCTTTTCGCAGAGATGGGGGAGCTCTAATCAACGTGATTTGGGCCCACTTTTGGGATGTGTGTGCTTTGCTTAAATACTGTACTTGCCTTCATCAGCTCCAGCATGTGACACGGACGTTCTTCAAGGCAGGGTTAAAAACATCTGCAGCCTAGAAATCAGCAGAGCTCCCCAGGGAGGGTGTTAAATCCAGAGTGTGCTGATCTGTTTCCTGTCTTTGTTATGATTTCTTCACTGTAACTGAATATCCTTCGGCGCTGCAGTGCCTGGGTACTCAGTGCAGCTGTGTCAGCAGGCCGAGGACTGTTAGCTTAGGGGGCTCCGTTCCCATTTACGCAGCTCGCGTCCGTAATCCCAGTCAAGCCTATTCGTTCACAGGGTAAACTGCGCCTTGACTGCAGATCTGCAGGCCTCCCTGTGCAGCCATGCTGTTACATGTAATCTAATTAAGATTAATTAAGAGGAAGAGCAGTTACCTAGCTGCACTGATCCTTGCCAAGAGAAAACCCGCGGGAATGTGAACAAACCACCATCCTAACAAAATGCCATGAAAATGCTGCAGAAAAGCAGTAAAATACTGTATTTAAGCCGAGAAATGGGAGGGCTGAGCACTTCCCCAGGAGAGAGAGTACGGGCTCAGGGTCCTCAGGTATATGGGCATGCCTGCCTAGCTCTTCCTTTCTGCGTAGAGCTCTGATCTTGCCAAACAGCCTTTGCTCCTCATGAACAATCTCTCCAGACTCAAAATAGCGAGCAGCCAAGGGGCTGCCACTGCTCGCGGTCCACAGCGCAGTCAGCGGGCTGCTCTTTGTTGGAGAAGAAAATACGCCTTCTGGAAATCTTACAGGTTACATCGTTTATTCTCAAAACACAACATCAGCTGCCAGTGGGTTTCCAGTAAGCTGCAAGAGCATTTAACCCAAATGGGTTTGTGACCTTCCTAAGCGGAGGTGTGGGAAGGCTCTGGTGAAGTGTGGGGAACAGATCGTCGGTAACGCAGAAGTCATCCTGCTGTTCCGACACTGGAGGCAGAGCCCGGCCAGCTGAGTATTTCTCCAGAGGATGTTTCTGGGCAGCCTTTCGCTCCTTGTGTAAAGCGTCTCATCTGTGTGGGCCTGGTTTATGAGTGCAAGTTGCTCGCGGCACATGATTGGCCCTAACTCCCCGGTGCTTTCTGGCACTCTTCAACCAGCGAGGGGTTTGTGTTTTGTGTGAAGGTTGTGGAACTAGAGACAGCAGAACGCCAAGAACTATTTTCGGTCTTCATTGAGAAGTCAGACTGGGCAGAGCTACAATACGCCTGTTGGGTTTTAATGCTGTCGTGCCTACCTCTGTGAGACAGGGCGAAGGTGGAAGTCAAATGTTTTTCTCCATTCTTTGCCCAAGTTCAATTCAGAAAAGTAGTAAAATGCTCCATAGCAGGTACTGCAAGACCCTCTTAAACCAGCCAGCCTCCCGCCACCTGCTTTGTCCTACCACCTGAGGGCTGATATGTGGTCTGATTTCATACCCTGCCTGGGTTGTGCCTGATACACTTAAGTATTGTGTCAGTTAAAGTATGCTGTGCTGAGCACTATTTACAATAGCAAAGACTTGGAACCAACCCAAATGCCCATTAATGGGCAAAGAAAATGTGACACATATACACCATGGAATACTATGCAGCCATAAAAAAGAATGAGATCATGTCTTTGCAGGGACATGGATGGAGCTGGAATCCATCATTCTCAGCAAACTAACACAAGAACAGAAAACCAAACACTGCATGTTCTCACTTATAAGTGGGAGTTGAACAATGAGAACACATGGACACAGGGAGGGGAACGTCACATACCGGGGCCTGTTGGGGGGTGCGGAGCAAGGGGAGGGAGAGCATTAGGACAAATACCTAATGCATGCAGGGCCTAAAACCTAGATGACGGGTTGATGGGTGCAGTAAACCACCATGGCACATGTATACCTGTGTAACAAACCTGCACATTCTGCACATGTATCCTGGAACTTAAAGTAAAATAAAACACTGGCGAACACAGTGAAACCCTGTCTCTACTAAAAAATACAAAAAATTAGCCAGACGTGTTGGCATGTGCCCATGGTCCCGGCTACTCGGGAGGCTGAGGCAGGAGAATGGCACGAACCTGGGAGGCGGAGCTTGCAGTGAGCCGAGATTGTGCCACTGCACTCCAGCCTGGGTGACAGAGTGAGACTCTGTCTCAAAAAAAAAAAAAAAAAAAAAAAGTAAAACAAAACAAAAATAAAGTATGCTGTGCTGTGTTTACCACATTGTAACATCACAGTGCCTTTCATTTCTGTTTATCTCCCAGTGTAACTTTTCACTTTTGCAGCCACGGAATGGGATACAGTGATCTTCAGCCTTGTTTCTCTCTGGCCTTCTTGAAGGATGCTCTGGGTTTGCGCTAATAAAGGTGGCCCTACTGGTGAGGGGATGGGAATGTTTGTGGCAGGAGTAAAATCAGAACCATCTGTGATTATCAAGTATGATTTTGTCAACATGTGTCTTTCATCTCTTTGAAAATAAAACTCAAAATTCTGAGTATAGGAAGCCCTTTCTAGCCAGTCCAAATGGCTCAACATTTATTTGTTCAGCTATTTATTGAGTATTTGTCATAGGCCAGACTCTGTTTTAGGCTCTGGGAATAGTTGTAGAATGAGACAGAAAAGACCTGACCTCATGGCAGATGGGAAGACAGGTAACAAACTAATCGAAAACTGTCATTCAAATAGTGATAAATGCTATGGAGAGGATGAGGACTAGGGAGCAATAGAGAGGAGTGGCTATTTTATTTTATTTTTTGGAGACGGAGTATCACTTTTATCTCCCAGGCTGGAGTGCAATGGCGTGATCTTGGCTCACTGCAACCTCCACCACCCGGGTTCAAGTGATTCTCCTGCCTCAGCCTCCCAAGTAGTGGGGATTACAAGTGCCTGCCACCACGCCCGGCTACTTTTTGTATTTTTAGTAGAGATGGGGTTTTGCCATGTTGGCCAGGCTGGTCTTGAACTCCTGACCTCAGGTGATTCACCTGCCTCAGCCTCCCAAAGAGCTGGGATTACAGGTGTGAGCCACCGCGCCTGGCTGATGAGTGTCTATGTTAGATGGGGTGGTTAGAAAAGGCCTCTGGGAGGAGGTCATGTGGGAGTGGGGACAAGAACAGAGTGAGGGAGGCTGCGATTTGGGAAGTGCATCGTAGCCTCATGGTGTATGGTAAGTAAAAAGTCCCTTAGGTGGAAACAGCATGGAATGTTCTAGGAATAGAACTAAGCCAGATGTAGCTACAATAGAGTGGAGGGGAGATGGAGGAGATGACATCAAGAAATAGGAGGGCTAGAATATGTTAAGACCAGGGGGCCCATGGGGAGGGCTTTGGAGTCTGTGGAAAGCCTTTGGAGGACTCAACTAGAGAACAGACATGTTTCATAACGTAACCCCCACTGACTGCTGAAGCGAGGAAGCAGGGAGAGCTGTCGGAGGTTGTGCCGCCAGACTAAATGAGACGTGATGGTGTCTTTGCTTAGGACACTGGTCCTGAAGATGCTGAGAAGTGATAAGATTTGGGATGTATTTTAGAGGCAGAGCTGACCAGGCTTGCTGATGTGGCTATCAGGGAAAGAGTGAGATTAAGGGTGACTTTTAGGTGCTTGAGCTAAGCATCTTGCTGAACAGGGGTACATTTATTGAAGGGAGGAGCAGATTTTGAATTTTGTCTTAATTATGTCAAGTTTGCAATGCTTATTGTACATTCAGTGGAGTGTAATTGCATGAGTCTGGAGCTGAGTCGAGAAGTTGTGGCTGCACATAAAAATTAGGAGTCTGTTCAGCATAGAGCCCAGGGTCTGGATGAGACCACAGAAGAAGAGAGTGTAGACAGGGAAGGTGAGGGCTGAGGACTGAGCCCTGGGGCATTATTTAAGTTGAGAAGAGGAGGGTTAGCATTTAGCACTGACAAATCTAAATCCTGTATGTCTAGTTCCTTCACTCCCAACCACACAGCTCTGTGTTCTATCTCCATCTCTGTCTCTGTCTCTCTGTTTCTCTGCATGTGGGTACCAGAGGTGGGGGGAGGTGGTGGTCAGGGGAAACTGGCTGATAATTTTCCTTTTCCTCCTCCGTCCTCATCCTTCTCATTTTCCACTTTCTCTTCTTTCTTCCTTCTCCCTCCTCCTTTCTTTCTTAATTCTTAAATTCTAGAAATCCCCAACCTGGCCAGGAGTGCGTCCTATCCTTGTGTCTTCTAGCACGTTCCTGTCTTTAGTGATCTCCAAAACAAGCCAGTGACACTGATCATACGATGCTAATTTAGAATTCTTGCTTGCTAAATTCACTGACACATCTTAGGAGGGGAAGTTGGACTGGGGTGGAGAAAGAAGCAAAATAAACCACCAAACCCCAGAGACCTCTCTTTGTTGTTCAGAAGTTCTCCTGTGTATCAGAAGATGGACTTGGCAGTGTGTAATAAAAGATGACTCTGGTTTCCTGCTGGTTTTCAGGATGATGTCTTTTGGTTACATTCTTTCAACTCGTAAAATATTAACTTCCAATTCCCATGGGGGAGGACCCCTGCGTGGTGCTATTCAGTGGGACAGAATCACAGCGTTCTTTCCCACCTCCTCAGCCGCCCTCTGCTCCACTTGGAAGCACCTGTGGCCAAAGCTCATAGGCACTTATGTGGCAGGAAGAACAGATGTGAAGTTCAGTGGAAAAGAAATACAACACAAATTGGCAGAACACAGTAACTTAAAAAATAAATCTGAAAGTCAGTCCTGGAGAGCCCATCTTTGGGTCCTGGTGTGATTGGAAAGATTTTGGTTTTGTTGGGGTAATAGCACCTGATCTTTTGTCCTCCCACAGAATCCTGCCAGAGCCAACACTTGGAAGCACACAGCTAATGAGATTTCTTCTAAGGTTCTTAACCAAATGCTCTTTGATGGTGGTCATTGTGAGGAGGAGGAAGATGCTTCTGCTGAAGAGGGGGTTCCTAGAAGCAGCAACCAAAGCCCTTAAAAGAATCTACAGCCATCATTATATAGCCACCATTTAGTGAGAGCTTACCATATGCCAGGCAGTGTGCTCTACTCCCCGTTTCATTTTAGTTAATTCTTACTATGGCTCTATAAGGAAAGTATCCCATTTTATCAATGAGAAAGCCGAGGCTTAAGGAGGTTGTATAAATTGCCCAAAGTTATAGGCCAGTAGTTGGTAGAAGTTTGAAACCACATTTGCTTTCAGAACCCAAGCTCTTAATCTAAATCGTATATTGAGCACAAGGTGCACAATTCAAGTTTTTTTCCAACACAGTGTATGTGAGTGATCATTGATGCCAGTGAAATTTATTCTCTCAACAATATCTATTCTGCTTAACACTAAATCACGCATAGTTGGGCATTTAAAGATATGTGATGCTATTCTTTTTCTCGAGCAAGTTACCATCTAGGTATGAGAAAAGGCTTCATCTTTAAAAAATAGAGAAGAGTTTAAGGCTGTATGTGATGAAGTGCCACAAAGGTCTCTGAAATGCCTTCCAGGCCTTCTCCCCGTTGTTTTGGATATTATTAATAGCACTTGGCTCCTCTTTACTTATGTGAATTTGTGTGGGCAGCTTGATTTCCTCCTCCTGGAAATGGGCTTTTCTTTTTTACCACATGGCCAGGCTGCAAATTTTCCAAACTTTTATACTCTGCTTCCCTTTTAAATATAAGTTCCAATTTCAGGTCATTTCTTTTCTCTCTCTCTTTTTTTTTCTTTTTTTTTTTTTTGAGGCAGAGTCTCACTCTTTCATCCAGGCTGGAGTGCAATGGTGTGATCTTGGCTCACTGCAACCTCCGCCTCCCAGGTTCCAGCAATTTTCCTGCCTCAGCCTCCTAAGTATCTGGGACTACAGGCATGCACCACTGCACCTGACTAATTTTTGTGTTTTTTAGTAGAGACGGGATTTCACCATATTGACCAGGTTGGTCTCAAACTCCTGACCTCGTGATCCACCCACCTCGGCTTCCCAAAGTGCTGGGATTGCAGGTGTGAGCCACCGCACCCAGCCTCGGGTCATTTCTTTGCTCATGCATATGAATATAGGTTGTTAGAAGCAGCCAGGCCACATCGTGAATGCTTTGCTGCTTTGAAGTTTCTTCCACCAGATACCCCAAATTTTCCAAACTTTTACACTCCGCTTCCCTTTTAAATATAAGCTCTAATTTCAGATCATTTGGGTGGAAATGTCCAGCAGTCAGTAAGATGTGAATCTGAAGTCCACAGTAGGGGAAATGGTCAGAACATATGTGAGAGTGAAAACCATGAGAATGGATGTGATCACTGACAGGGAGCAGGCAGAAGACAGGAGCAGGAGTCAAGGACAGAGCCCTGGGGTGTGCCTACTTGAAAGAGGTGTATGGAGGTGTATGTTCATTCATATGCTCATGCATATAAACACAGGCTGTTAGAAGCAACCAAGCCACATCTTGAATGCATTGCTGCTTAGTAGTTTCTTCCACCAGGTACCCTAAATCATCACTCTTAAGTTCAAAGCTCTACAGATCCCTAAAGCAGGGGCACAGTGTGGCCAGACTCTTTGCTAAAGCGTGGCAAAAGTGGCCTTTACTCCAGTTCCCAATAAATTTCTCATTTCCATCTGAGACCTCCTCAGCCTGGCCTTCACTGTCCACATCACTATCAGCATTTTGGTCACAACGATTTAACAAGTCTATAGGAAGTTCCAAATTGTCCTTCATCTTGCTGTCTTCTTCTGAGCCCTCCACACTCCTCCAGCCTCTGCCCATTACCCAGTTCCAAAGTCACTTTGATATTTTCAAGTATCTTTGTAGCAATGCTCTACCCCTCAGTACCAATTTTCTGTATTAGTTCTTGCACTACTATAAAGAAATACCTGAGACTAGGTAATTTATAAAGAAAAGAGGTTTCATTGGCTCACATGCTGCAAGCTGTACAGGAAGCATAGCAGCTTCTTCTAAGGAGGCCTCAGGAAACTTAAAATCATGGTAAAAGGTGAAGGGGAAGCAGGCACATCTTACATGGCCAGAGCAGGAGGAAGGTGGGGGAGATGCCACACACTTGTAAACAACCAGATCTCAGATACAGTGATACAGTGTATCACTCATGATACAGTGCCAAGTGGGGCTGGTGCTAAACCATTCATGAGAACTCTGCCCTTATGATCCAATCACTCCTCAACACTGGGGATTACAAATCGACATGAGATTTGGTGGAGACACAGATCCCAAACCATATCAATGACCCAGTGAAATAGGCTGAAAAGACATTTTCCGAGAGCTAGAAGGAGAACCAAAAGAGTGTGGTGTCATGGAAGCCAAGAGAGTTTTAACAAAGAAAGTCCTTGTGTTTTCATCAGTAATTTTGTTCTCTATCAGTGTTTTCCCTTTATGTAACATAAATGTCCACTAATGCAAGTGAAGGCAATCTATGCCTAATTTCTTCATTAAATGTTCTACTAATAAATGATTTACTGACAAAATGAAATTACGTAACTGAAAAGGTTTAAAAATGATAAGAAATATCCCAGTGGAAGCTATTTTTTAGTAATGTTATTACTGTCAGTAACAACATTATTTTCAAAATGTTATGTAATTTTTGAGAATACACTTAAAAAAAAAAAAAAGACCATTTCCTGGCTAGAGCTACACCAGAGGTTTTGTTTTTGTTTTTGTTTTTTTTAAATTATACTTTAAGTTCTAGGGTACATGTGCACAACCTGCAGGTTTGTTACATCTGTATACATGTGCCATGTTGGTGTGCTGCACCCATTAACTTGTCATTTACATTAGGTATATCTCCTAATGCTATCCCTCCCCCCTCCCCCCACCCCACGACAGGCCCTGGTGTGTGATGTTCCCCACCCTGTGTCCAAGTGTTCTCGTTGTTCAATTCCCACTTACGAGTGAGAACGTGCGGGAGCTACGCCAGGGTTAGTATCAAGGTACTGCCAGCCGCTTTGCAGCAGAAACGGGAAGCTGGGTCTGAGCAGGAGAGCACAAGTGTTTTGATAAAGTGGCTCAGACATTTTCATCTTGAGATCTGTCTGTGTGCCACAGGTATTCCAAGAGTAACTTAGCATCCTGCTTTTCTTACAAGAATGTAGGTTGCGTTAATTTGAGTCCTCTAAACAGTAGTCCCCAACCTTTTGGCACCAGAGACTGGTTTCATGTGGAAGACAGTTTTTCCATGGATGGTGGCAGGTGGGGGTTGATTTCATTAGGCATTAGAGTCTCATAAGGAGTGTGCAGCGTGAGTTCCTCACATGTGCAGTTCACAGTAGGACTTGCGCTCCTGTGATAATCCAATGCTGCCGCTGATCTGACAGGAGATGGAGCTCAGGCCATGATGCTTGCTTGCCTGCCTCTCACCTTCTTATGTGTGGCCCAGTTCCTAACAGGTTGTGTACAGGTCTGCGGCACACGGGTTAGGGACCACTGCTCTAGAAAGCAGAAGCCAAGACAGAAGTATGAGAGGTTTGGTGGTGGAAACACCTGTGGACAATACTGGGTTGAGACTGCCCGAATAACCAGGTCGAGCCTTCACATGATGACACAGGTCCAACACCTTTTAAAAGAGAGGAGGTAAAAAGGAGAGTTGGATATGAAGAATCTCAGACTGCAGCACAGCTCTGCGAAAGTCTCAGCCACGTACATGGGTGCCCGGGAGCAGAGATTACCTGTTAGAAGGACCCCATGAGGGGCAGAAGTGACCTGGCTCTCGTGTCCCTGCCATGCTCCATCATTGGCTGTGAGCAGACCCCGCCCGGACTGTGTGGCCTCGGCAGGAATCACGTGGCAGATTGAGAGGGGCAGTGCTGGAGGCTGTCAGCTGGCTAGGTGTCCCTTACTGCCGAATAGCTTACTGAGGGTGTACCTCCGTGGCCACCTAGTGAGTCCCTTTCTCTAAAAGCGGTTCAGTATGGGAGTCCCTGGGAGAGAGTTTGCTGCCGAAGCTTCATTACCGTGACCCATAAAGCAACTGACGGCTTTGCAGAGTTTGTTTCCATTGTGTTGCAGTCCTCTTCAAAACAAGTTTTGGCACTTTCAATGCCAACTAGAGTGTAAACTATAGTTTAGAGTGACTAGTTTAGAGTGTAAACAACAGTAAGTGGAGCAGATTTCCTCTCAACTTAGCCTCAAAGATAACCTCTCACACTAGAGTTATTTTTTTACCTAATACTTTTTTTTTTCTGGTTACTGAAATCAAACACACTTACTATAACAATCCATAGAAATGTGTAACTTAGAGAATTAAAGTCTTCTGTAACACTCTATCCCAAAATATAATCATTGTTTTAAAAAGGTATGTATTCTACCTTAAAGTCCACTGTTATTATTATATTTTACTGTAACATTCTAATTATAATATATTTTTTTATAATTTTTAGGTTTCAGTATGATTTCAATGAAAGATGAATTCTAGCAAACAGTATTTATTCTCCTTTCCCCCTCTGGGTGTCATTTCTTTAGGAATAGAAAAATGACCTTGTTTTGTGTATCTAGCCAACAATTCTTTTTAATATTTGTGAATATACCAAATGTACAATATTCCTTCAACTGAAATAACTTTTTAAAAGAAGCAGAATTTATTCCTCCATGTGCTATAACAAAAGATATTGCTTTATTTTCATGAGGTTTGGGTACAGTATAGTAAATTTAAAAATCTTTTGAACTCATTAAAATGGTCTTTGTACCTATATAATAGAAAAGGATCTGTTAAAAAAAATTCTTGCCACAAATTCCTTTTGATCATTTTCATTTACTTAATTGCTCTAATTTATGCTTATTTTTGTCCCCTGACAACCTAATTAACCTCACAGACTTCTCATTTTATTCAAAGTCCACCAGCAGTTGGTTCTTTTGAATACTACCCCTCCTTTGGACTCCACAGGAATTTGGACAATAATTGTGATGGGTTTGGCAGGGGCATGGGGGTTGGGCTGCTCATATGTTATGAAAAGCCTTAGTAGAGAAAAATTACATTTCAAGTTAATTTGTTTTTACATAACAGAGTCTGGGCCTAAGCTTTCCTTCACCACATACCCACTGAGGGTTTTAGGAAGTCAACATGTTTACACTGTATCTTAAGTCAAGGGCCCTGTTTTTATACCGGGTTTGCCAAACCAAGTTCTACTACAGTGGTGTTCTGCCAGCACAAAGATTACAGGATCAGACCTTAGCGAACGCTCGTTTGCCAGAGTCATGTTTTATCTATTCAACCCCAACCGCCCTGATTCATTTTGGAAAGTCTACTCTGTTTATCCCACGATGATGACAAAGTGGTTAAAAAGGAAGATTACTACAAAAAGTGATATTTTCAAGAGAGACACAAAGGCACTGATACAGACAGGCTTCAGAGAAAGACAAGCTTTGTGGCACCACTTGGGTATTTGAAAGCAGCACAATTATTGTTTGTCAGTCACAGGAGTACAACATTTTCCCATTGAACTTTTTGGTTACATATTTTCACACACACTGTTCCCAAAAGTCAGATTCTCTCCTCCATCCCACCCCCCAACCCAAATTACAATTTACTTTGACTGCTGGCTGTTTTTGAAAAGAATTCTGAAAGTGATTGGCCATTACCAAAGATGAAGGTTGTGGTTTTTCTCCTGATATGATTATATTATTGATATATTCTTGCTATAGGGGACAAAAAGTGATCAATAGCTTTATGCTTAGTAAAATGAGAGAGGACAGGACTTGCAATTTAATGGTTTTACCTTTATGTTTGCTACATATTAGCAAAATATCCAAGCTCTGGAAACTGTGTTTCCTTGTAATATTGTCAAGTATATGTGGAAAGGTGAATTTCACAAAAGGAGAAACTGGGATTATCCTATCCCACTTTTTACAGTGGCTCATAAAGAGCAATGTACTAGATTCTCAGCACACGCAGGTTATGGATTGCTGTTTTTCCTGGAGTGCCTGTATGGTGGATCTGTTTCACTTGGTCTGGCATAGGAGTCAGATTCTATTTGCAAAGCCAGACTGGGTGGCCTCTGCTCAGCACGCCAGGCAAGAGCTGTGGGTTAATTTCCAGAAGTGGCAGGCTGCTCCCGTTTCCCTCCACCTCCTTGAGAAACAGAGGAAGTTCATGCTGCCCCAGGGGAAGTTGAAGGGATGTCCGATGGCCTCTGATTAAGTCACATCCTGCTCAAGAAGCCCGATCTCTTCCCATGTAGGAAGGTGCCACTGACACAGTATCTCTTAGA
Source organism: Macaca fascicularis (assembly GCF_037993035.2). Lineage (NCBI taxonomy): Eukaryota > Metazoa > Chordata > Mammalia > Primates > Cercopithecidae > Macaca > Macaca fascicularis. The sequence continues at coordinate 69,110,761 of NC_088392.1, read as the reverse complement.
TGGCATAATCATAGATGACCCTGAATTATGTATAGAAAAGGGGCTTTACCGGAAGATACTATTTTTGTTGGTTAACAAAGGGCTGTAAGCCAAGTAAAGCCTGAATGTATGTGTCATCTGCATAGTGTGAAGAGGCTTTCATAGGGAGAGATTCCAAATGTGACTATCTGACCTAAAGGCCATGTAATTCCCATGGTGAAGTCCTTCCCTCCAAGCACAGGAGCCAGAGGAGCCCTTAAACAGTCGTCCTCTTGGACGTGGAGAGATAAACAATATAAATAATCAAGAATAACTGTTCAGGTGGTACTGAGCACTCTAGGTAAACTGTTAGGAGTTGAACATAGTTAATTTTTTCAAAAGCCTATTGATGTGTTTGTGTGCCTCAGGACCTTTAAATTCTGAAGATAAATGGATAGAATGATTCAGGATGATTTAGGGAGAAGGCAGATGGAAAATGGGAATGAAATACATGCCTTTTTGTTTGTTTTTAGGGGTTCTCAGTCATAAACATGAAAGGCTGAGAAAATGCTGCATTGTGTAAGATCAACTGGACTTGTTTTAATAAGACAATAATTTGCAATTAGTAAACCATTTTATACAAATAGTGCTAAAACTTTGGAAGGTCCTCAATCTTCTGGGCTCAAGCAATCTTCCCACCTCAGCCTCCCAAGTAACTGGGACCACAGGTGTGTGCTACCATGCCTGGCTACTTAAAACAATTTTTTTTTTTTTTTTTTTTTTTTAACAGAGATAGGGTCTTGCTCTGTTCCCCAGGCTGGTCTTGAACTCCTGGGCTCAAGTAATCCTCCTGCTTCGGCCTCCCAAAGTGCTGGGATTACAGACGTGAGACACTGCGCTTGGCCCAAAAATGGTTTTTATAGTAAAAATATAAATATCATAACAATCTGGCAGTTCCTCAGAATTGAATATAAAGTTTTCATATGACCCAGCAGTTTCACTCTTGGGGTGTGTGTGTTGTGTGTGTATGTATACATATATGTGCACACACACATATATACACCAAGGAGAAATTAACACATACTCACATAAACACTTGTACATGAATGTTCATAACAGCATTATTCATAATAGTGAAAAAGCGAAAGCAACCCAAATGTCTACCAACCGGTAAATTACAAATAAATAAAATGCAGAATATACATACAGTGGAGTATTACTCATAAAAAAGGCAGTATTGGTACATGCTGCAACATGTGTGAACCTTAAAACTCTTATGCTGAGTGAAAGAAGCCAGGCACAAAAGGCCACATATTATAATTCTATTTATGTGAAATGTTCAGAACAAGCAAATCTATAGGGACAAAAAGTAGATTAGGCTGAGTGCGGTGGCTCACGCCTGTAATCCCTACACTTTGGGAGGCTGAGGCAGGCAGATCACTTGAGCTCAGGAGTTTGAGACCAGCCTGGGCAACATGGTGAAACCCTGTCTCAACAAAAAAGCTGGCTGTGGTTGTGCACACCTGTAATCCCAGCTGCTCAGGAGGCTGAGGCAAAGGAATCGCTTGAGCCCAGGAGGCGAAGGGAGGCAGTGAGCCAAAATTGCACCACTGCAATCCAGCCTGGGTGACAGGAGTAAAACTCTGTCTCAAAAAAAAAAAAAAAAAAAAGTAGATTAGTGGTTTTCTGGGGGCTGGCAGAGGTATGGGATTTATTTTTGGTGTGATGAAAATATTATAAAATTGGTTATAGTGTTGGATGCACAACTCTTTGAATATACTAAAAACCATAGAATTGTATACTTTAGATGGGCACATTGTATGTTGTGGGGATTATATCTCAATAAACTGTTGTGTTTAAAAACGTAACAGATAACTGTCAGGTCTGCCTCATTGGAATTTCATAATTTGGCATAACTGGGGCTCAAACAAATGAGGTCTTGTGTTGCAAATATAGGCAACATCTGCAAGTTACCAGGAGCAAAGTTGAGAAATGGTAGCTGTAACCTAGGAGGGATGGGTAATGATTTTTCCAGGATGCTCTGAAATCCGCACTAAATGGAATCTGCTGGTGCATACTTGATGCCACATTGAAAGAACAGTTGCATGTTATTGCACTCTCTGGCACACATTTCAGTGAGTTCTCCGTATGAAAATTACTGCCCTCGTCAGATTTGATTACTTTATGATATGTTCACCCCAGAGTGCCAAATTTCATGCAGGGAAACCATTTTCAACAGGAAGAAATGAACTGTGACTATCCTAAGAAGAGGGCGACAAGTCATACTTGACCTTCATTTAAAAATAATACGTAAGGAACAATATCTTAATAAATAGAAATAGCTTAAGCTGACAAACATGAAACATAAAAAACCAAGCATATAGTACTTTCCTAGATCTGGAAAAGCATTGCACACTCAGTCATGCATACCCTTCAAAACTGCAGTTACTATGGGCTTGAGACCCCATAGGATGATTGGAGGCTATTGTTTCTGACAACTTAAATTTCTTGCCTTAAGGCAATATGGAAATATCACATGTTGATTCCATTTGTTTGCAGATATATCTTTTTTAAAATAAAAGTTGTTTTCACATTGGAGATAGTTTTCTTGTTTTCGAGCCTATATTTTAACCTATTTTAACCTTTTCTCTCCCTTCTCTACCTCACCCCCACTTCCAAAAAATTAAACTCTTGCTCCATAAACAAAGCTGAGAGTGTGAGGATAGGAAGCCACTTCTGAGGATATCATTTCAAAATTATATTAATGTCATGAAAACTGCTTCTTTTATTTTACACTGAAATGTGAATATGGGCTTATATTTTCTATTGGCGTGGTTATTCTCAGTACTGATGGTATAGAATTTTTAGGTTTAACTTCAATTATATATTGTTTTTACCTGCCACAGCATTTTCACTGGATCAGCCCCCAGATATGGATTCTAGACTCTATCCCAGTGATCTCCAAAGTATGGTATAAACATAAAATAAACAAAAATAAACATTTGTTTATTTTTTATCTGAAAAAGAGTTAATTTATAATACTATTGAATGTATCCATCATCGTAGTGTATGTATATAATTTATAAATAAATATGTGCATACTGAAGGATGCCTGCTCATACTTGTTTCTGATGAGGTTGTTTCATGAAAAAGTTTGGAGATCCCTTGTGTTAGTCCATTCTTGCATTGCTATAAAGAAATACCCGAGGCGGGGTAATTTATAAATAAAAGAGGTTTAACTGGCTCCCAGTTGTACCTGCTGTATAAGAAGCATGAGACATCACTCAGCTTCTGGGGAGGCCTCGGGGAGCTTTTACAATCACGGCTGAAGGTGAAGGGAGAGCAGGCACGTCACATGGTGAAAGCAGGAGCAAGAGAGAGAGTGGGGAAGAGACTCCACAGACTTTTAAATGACCAGATCTCATGAGAACTCACTATCAACAAGACCAAGAAGAACACACTACCAAGAAGATCAATGACACCAAGTCATTCAGGGATCCACCCCCATGATCCAGACCCCTCCTACCAGGCCCCACCTCCGCTACTGGGAACTACATGTCAACATGAGATTTGGTTGGGGACAAGTATCCCAACTGTGTCAGCACTCTCGTTTATTCTTTGCTTTCTCCTTCCCGTGGTAACAGAACCCTTCTCCTTAGGCTCCAGCCACATGGTAGATTTCCTCTGATTCTCGCTCCCCTTACCCTACACCATTAGACGGAGGGGATGCAGGCACATATCTACAGCCAAGGGTACCTTAAAGTTCACGGCCAAACACACGTTCCCACGAAAACCTGAACAGACAGCCACACTTCCAGAGCCAACTATTTTTAACCACCATTTAAATAGAAGGCCCAAGAGGATGTTTAAACAAAAAGTTAAAGCGGTTTCACTTTACTAACCAAAAGACATGAAAGTGAGATACAAGATAATTGAGTTTCCTTCAGATTTGACCTTTGGTTTCTTTCAGTCATGAGAAAATGGATGTATCAATTTTTCCAGATTTGGAGATTTTGAATAATTAACTCCAATCTGAAAATACCAAAAGTCAGCTAAATATTCCTCAAGTACGTAGTATGTTTTACATGCTGTGGAGAAATCAGAAAAGTATGTCTTTTTAAGAGCTTACAGAGCAATTGGAAAGAGAATATATACATACAGAATATGTATTTTTCGTATACTGTGTAATTCCATATTAACTAATACATGTATAGAAAACTAATGAAAAGTTAGGATTCTATATCAGACAGTCTTGACACATTAGTGAAAAGAGATGACTCCTGCTAACAGGTGGCTGGACCAGATGAACACTGCAGTGACTTGCAGCTTTTATTTTATTTATTTTTATTTATTTATTTATTTATTTATTTATTTATTTTGAGATGCAGTCTCGCTCTGTCACCCAGGCTGGAGTGCAGTGGCGCGATCTTGGCTCACTGTGAGCTCCGCCTCCCTGGTTCACGCCATTCTCCCGCCTCAGCCTCCCGAGTAGCTGAGACTACAGGCACCCGCCACCACGCCTGGCTAATATTTTGTATTTTTAATAGAGACAAGGTTTCACTATATTAGCAGGATGGTCTCGATCTTCTGACCTTGTGATCCGCCTGCCTTGGCCTCCCAAAGTGCTGGGATTACAGGCATGAGCCACCGCACCCAGCCAACTTGCAACTTTTAGACAGATGCCTGTAGGATTGTGCAGAAGGGCTGGTAGAAAGGTTCTAGGAGTTTGGAGAAAGAAGGGGTCACCCCAGGCTGGAATGCTGAGAGTTTCACAGGCAAGGGAAACTTGAACTCACATAGGAGCAGCAGTATGTGTAGAGAGCAAAGGGCAGAAATACACAGAACTCAACAGCTGAACCTTCCTTACTGAGGGGGCTAAGGCTGAGCGTGGTGCTAAGCATCGGCGTGGGTTTTCTCACTTGGGCCTCCCAACGGCTGCGTCGGGCCAGGCTTTGTTGTTTACCCAAGGTCATGGCAGTCAAGTCCCAGAGGCAGCCTCAGGAGAGAAATCAGGGCTGAGGAGAAAGATTCAGATGCCTTCTACATAGACATCACAATCAAACTTGAATTTATAATCCATCTCTGAAGGAAATATTGTGGGGATGGAAAATCGGAGAGCCACAGTAGCCTGCATTTCACACCTCTGTAACTTCTTTTCTCTCTGTGTCATTTTCTGACTCTTACTCCTCAAACACCCCCAGCATTAAGGAATACAACATCGGATACAGGCTCAGGAATCCTGCCCATTACCATTCTCAGTCTCCAGTGACAGTCATCAGAAGCTCTGTGTGTGTGTGTGTGTGTGTGTGTGTGTGTGTGTGTGTGTGTGTAGAGAGAGAGAGAGAATGAGAGAGAGAGAGACAGACAGGGTCTCACTCTGTCACCCAGGCTGGAGTGTAGCAGCATGATCACGGCTCACTGCAGCCTCAAACTCCAAGGCTGAGGTGATTTTCCCACCTCAGCCTCCCAAGTAGCTGGGATTGCAGGCAACTGCCACCACACCTGGCTAATTTTTTGTATTTTTTTGTAGAGATGGGGTTTTGCCATGTAGCCCAGGCTGGCCTCAAACTCCTGAGCTCAAGCAATCTGCCTGTTTTGGCCTCCCAAAGAGCTGGGATTACAGGCGTGAATCCACACCGTGCCTGGTCAGTTTCCTGTTGAATTGTGTACAGCTACAACTATATAAAGAAAAACATTGTTAGTATTTGTCCTAATGTAAATTTTTATTGGGGCATATTCACTGGTAAAAGGAAAATATGAGCATGAGGTAGAATAGACACCATTGTTGTACAAGCATATGGACAGTGCCCTCGTCTGACCCATCGCCGTGAATGCCCCAATCTGGAGTCTGTACGCTGCACAGGTCAAGGCTGTGTTTGTGTTGCTCACCGTTATATATTCAGCATCGCACAGGGTCATGAACGGTTTCAAAGAACACTGAATGATTAAGAGAGTTTTCTCAAAGTGTTTCTCAAAGTGTGTTCCTAGAACATAGTTTCCAAAGATGGTCCTTGTAAAAGTGTCCGTTGATCACATAAACTGCAGAGCGTAGTTTTCTTTGGAGATGTACAGTCTGCATAGCACTTTAAAACGAAGTCCCACGGTAGGGAGCCTATTTATATCTCAGTGTAACCTGATATTTCCCCAAATCATCTGTTATTGTGAGTAGTTGAAACTTTCCAAAACTCAGGTATCCTATAGGTGTGATGCGACTGACAAAATCTGTTTATGTAACTCAAATGTTGGAAGAATCCAATGCATTAACATATGTGAAAATGCTTTTAAGTATAACTCTATACAAATGTAAGGTGTTAGTACTATTTCCTAATTGCAATTGGCCCTCTGAATCAGTGGACGAGGAACGCATGGATACAGATGACTGATAAGGGACTTGAGCATCTGTGGACTTTGGCATCCCAGGGCGTCCTGGAATCCATCCTGCACAGATATTGAGGGACGTCTCTATTGTTGCTGTACGTGCTATTCTCCAAACTCCTGAATTTTTTCAGCTTTGTTGAGGTATAATTCACAAATGAAACTGTACATATTTAAAGTATACAATGTGATGATTTATGTATGCAATGTGAAATGGTTACCATAATTGTTAACACATTCATCCCTTCACATAGTTACTGTGTATGTGTGTGTATATGTGTGTGTGTTGAGAACGTCTAAGACCTACTTCTTTAGCAAATTTCAAGTGTATACTATAGTAGTATTAGCTACAGTCACCATGCTAGATATTATTAGATCCTCCGAACTTATTCATCTTATCACTGAAAGTTTGTACACTTTGACCAGCATCTCCCCATTCCCCATCCCATCTCGCAACCGCTGTTCTACTTTCTGTTTGTGTGAGGTTTTTTTTTTTTTTTTTAAGATTCCACATATGGCGATACCATACAATATTCGTCTTCTCTGTCTGGCTTACTTCACTTAGTGTAATGCCCTCCAGTTTCATCCATGTTGTCACAAATAGCAGGATTTCCTTCTTTCTTATGGCCGAATAATATTCCTCTGTGTGTGTGTATGTGTGTGTGTGCATTCATACACACAACATTTCATTTACCCACGAATCTGTCAATGGACATTTAGATTGTTTCTGTATCTTGGCTATTGTGAATAATGCTGCAATGAACATGGGAGTGCAGATACCGCTTTAGGATACTGATCGTTTCCTTTAGATATATACCCAGAAATGAAATGGCTGGATCATATGGTAGTTCTATTTTTACTTTTTTTTGCAGTGCTTCATATTATTTTCCATAATGGCTGCACCAAATTGCATTTCCTCCAACAATGTATAAGGTTTTTCTTTTCTCCACATCCTTGACAACATTTATTATCTCCTGTCATTTTTATAACAGCCATTCTAACATGTGTGAGGTAACATTTCATTGTGGTTTTGCTTCCAAATAGATGAATTTTATGATATGTAAATTATATTTCAATAAAGATTATTTTTAAAATATGTTGGAAAAGTGCAAAAAAGAAAAAAAAGAATCCCTGCTCCTTTGAGGTTTAGAAAATTTGGATTGTTGTGTGTTAGTTAGGGTATAATTCCCTCTGTGTGTGTTCCAGGTTTCTCTCTCTTGCTGGCCTAAATACCTCTTTGCATTCATTTGTTCATTGGTTTACTCTTTCATTCATCTGACCAGTACTGAGCGCCAAAGATTGTATGCCATTTTGGTTGGTACAGGGACGTGGACAGTGACTCTGCATAAAGCAAAGACTATTTTAAGGAGTTCATGGTTTTGAGAAAAGGCAGACCTGGAAACAAATCACTGTAAAACAGTGAAGAATATACCATTGTGATAGTTTGAACAAGGAACAATGGGATGAAGTTGATTTCTCAGAGCAAGGAAACTTGCCTCATCTGCCTGGGAAGATCTTGCCTCATCTTCTACTTTTAGAGGAAGGCAGCGAGAGAAGTTTGAATGGGATCTTGAAAGTTTCCCAGGTAGATGAGGCATGTTAAAGGCAGCCACTTCCTCTCCAAAATCATTATTTCTGCTTCCTTTATTTATTATTCCTTCTTTATAGTTGCCCCTTTAACTCCTCACCATCATGGCCTCATCCCCTAACTTTAGCTCTGGTCTTCTTTCTTCTGTAGCCTTTGAGCATTTGTAAATGTCCAGGGTAATTGGGACTTTCCAAAATGAGTTTTTTGTTTGTTTGTTTGAGACAAGGTCTTATTCTGTCGCCCAGGCTGGAGTGCAGTGGTGTGATCACAGCTCACTGCAGCCTTGACCTCAAGTGATCCTCCCTTCTCATCTTCCCAAGTAACTGGGACTACAGGCATGTGCCACTACACCTGGTTAACTTTTAAATTTTTTGTAGTGATGGGTCCCACTGTGTTGTCCAGTCTGGTCTCGAAGTCCTGGCCTCAAGTGATCTCCTGCCTTGGCCTCCCAAAGTACTGGGATTACAGGTGTGAACCATAGCACCCAGCTGGAATGAGGATTTTTGATCTTCCATTGTATCTCTAATATGTCTTCTTTTTTTATTAAGTGCAGCTAAACTTGACTTATAAATCTTTAAAGTATTGAAATTAAAATGACAAATGCTCACTTCAGGTTTTAATATGTTTGAAATTGAGAAATATTAAGAGTTGGCAGAAATATAGAGTATATTAAGATTTGGAATGAGTTTTAGCTCCACGATATGGTTCTACTTTATATTTGAGGCTAAGCTATCAACTTCGAAGATAAGAGAAAAAGTGAATTATTCTTCTCTCAGGCTGGGTTGTAATAGCATGAGGTTTATGCTGGCACTTTGACTTTACAACATCTGAAATCACTCATGTCTACTTTTTAAAATCCAATAGTATCTCTATGACCAAATTAATTCCTTTTTTACATTTTATTCAAAAATATGGCTTTTACATTACAACCTAGCACATATGTCATCTTACTCCTTTTATAATTTTTTATAGGTTAAACTCAAAATATATTCAGGAGTTCAGAGCTGAATTATAATTGACTATATACACGTAACATATGTATGTAGCCTATAAATTTCTGAAAAGTCTATTTCTTCACAACTGTGTGTGCTATGAGATGACAGGTCAAAGCTTTAAATCCTGTTTTCCCGAGTCTATTTTATTAGTTGTCAGAGAAATGGTAGGAATTTTTTTTTACACAATTTTTAGCTCAGTTTGTTAGATGAACTAATAGATGTGAAAAAGCTTCGAAGAAAAGTGTCTGGCACCTGGGAGAGGCTCACTTAACGCAACCTACTGTCATTAATATTCCTTCTCCATAGACTTCATTTAACTCAAATATTGTCACGTGAAGTATCACCATCTGGGTTGACTCAAGCCACTTATCCAAATCAGAATAAAACTTTTTATCCCTGGAGTCATTTCCTGTCCTTTCTAATCGTACTTAGGAATATCCTAAAGAGACATAACTCAGCCAGCCATCAGCTGAGCAGATGACTGCAAGTTCATCATTCTGTGTGTGCACATACCCCACCAGCTCAGCCAACACCGACAGACATTAGAGCTATGATAGAAAGGAGACTATGGAAACAGACTTGAAAAAAAAATCCATTTTAAGTGGAGAGTCATGGGACAGGTCACAGTGGGCAGGGGAAAGAATTTTAGAGAAATGAAAATGCTGTGCAGGTGGTCACCCTGAAGCTACTTTAACTTGGGTCATCTATGATCTCTTCCAGCTATGAACATGTGCCTGGTGGCCCAGTGGCCCAGATGTTCTTCTTTGGTCTTTATGTTGTATAGCCCATGAAATTAAAACAGGATTGGAGTTCTAGGCCTTCACAGTCCTATCATCAGTATTCAGTGGAGCTATTTTCTGAAAATGTAGGGTCCAAGAGAGGCCTTGGTTTGGGCCAAGACAGCCTACTGTCCCCTGTAATTTTTCCCCAGTGACTTCTGCTTCCATCTCTCCACTGCCTCCTTCATACCAGTCTCCAATTTTATTCCGCTCAGAGAATGGCTTCTCACCTTAGAAGCTCCTAGCTCATGTAATTGTGTGTTATGAACTAGACATTTCTGAAAAACACAAGTATTGTGCTACTCATCGTTTTATGGCAAAATCAATTAATAAACAGATTTTTTTGAGCAGGTGTTAAGTATTTCAATATTGCTAACTCTACCAGCTATGTGAGGGATACAAAGAAAATATAAAACCTGGACCTTGGCCTCATGAAACTTGGCAGCTGGTTGTAGAGGAAAGGAGAACACACAGAAGACCATCGGAGAGCAGCCCCTAACCCTTCCACCACTGCCGGGGAAAGCCACGCGCCCCCTTGTGATGTCTCCTTCTGCTTGTGACTTTTGGTTCAGGTGACTCCCAGATAGATTGGAAGTAAGGCCTGCAAATCCTAATTAAACACAGAGGAGATGTGTGTAATATCTAGATCAAACCTACCTTTATAGCATAGAACTCCAAATCTAAATTCCAGAAAGCCATCCCCATTTTCCCCATTTTTCCCTTTTTTTTTTTCTCTTTGAGATGGAGTCTCACTGTTGTCGCCTGGGCTGGAGTGCAATGGCATGATCTCGGCTCACTGCAACCTCCGCCTCCCAGGTTCCAGTAATTCTCCTGCCTCAGCCTCCCGACCAGCTGGGATTACATGCACCCGTCACCACACCCGGCTAATTTTTGTATTTTTATTAGAGACAGGGTTTCACCATGTTGGCCAGGCTGGCCTCAAATGCCAGAGCTCAAGTGATCCACCCACCTTGGCCTTCCAAAGTGTTGGGATTACAGGCGTGAGCCACTGCACCTGGCCCCGCTTTGCCCTTTATTGCTTGCAAAATAAAAAGACCTCTTTCTCTAGCTAGTTCCCTGGCAGAGCAGAGCCTATGTGAGCAGATTTTTAATCACTAACTAGAGCTCTTTCACTTGACCAAGAAGCAAGAAGCAAAGAGTTGATGGCTAACTGGAGGTTGCTTGTTTTGTAGCAATAATGTGGCTGACATACTGTGCCCATTAGTCACGGATTCTGACTTCAATTCTCTCCAGAGACAACTTCCATACACATGGAAGATGAAAGGGGAAAGGTGAACAGTTATTAAGAATATCTGACTGCCAGAAATGCCATCCGAGTCTTTTGCCATCCAAATTTCTGTTTTGTGTTATCAGAAACAAGAGTGTAAAGTTCCAGGAAATTCTTCAGGCTGACCCATCAATATAATAGTTATTATCTTTCAACACTTTTTGCGTTTTGAAAACAAATGAACTTCTTCAACTGATGTGTAGAAGGCTACTCAATATAATGTTAATATTAAGATTTGGAATATCCAAGATTTTTTAAAAGTAGGCAGAGTTCTGAATGCTTTGTCCACCTCTGGATAGTCAGAAAAAGCCAATGTATAAAAAGAGACTTCAAATGTGTATTAGCCAGATAGAGAGAGAGAGATAGAGATTTGGATTTAACTTCTGATGTGGTTTGGCTCTGTGTCCCAGCCAGATCTCATCTTGAGTTATAATCCCCATAATCCCCACATGTCAAGGGTGGGACCAGGTGGAGGTAATTGAGTCACGGGGGCGATTTCCCCATGCTGTTCTCGTGATAATGAGTGCATCTCACGAGATCTGATGGTTTTAGAAGCCTCTGGCATTTCCTCTGCTTGGACTCACTCCGTCCTGCCACCTGTGAAGAAGGTGCCTGCCTCTCCCTTGCCTTCTGCCATGATTGTAAGTTTCCTGAGGCCTCCCCAGCAATGTGGAACTGTGAGTCAATTAAACCTCTTTCCTTTGTAAATTTCCCAGTCTTGGATATTTCTTCATAGCGGTGTGATGGACTAATACAACTGCGTATCCTTCTTCAAATTGGAAGTTCAAGTCAGTTACATTTTTGTGAATATTAATAATGTGCAAGAGAGTGTGCTGGGAGCCAGAATCTTTAAGAACCTCAGAGTCCAGCTAGGGAAGTATAAATGAAAAGAATTAAAATATCAGAGTAGTTACTAAATAAACACCAGAAAGCTGCTAGTCAGAATCAGGAAAGTTGTTGCCGTAACAGGCAAGGCTGAGAGGATTCACATTCCAAGCTGAGCAAATGTTATGAACATGGCCTCGAGGTGGGGCACTTCTGGGAATGGCAAGTGGTTTGGTTCAATAGAAGGATATGTGGATAGAAACAGAGCAGGAAAAAGTGGTTTAGGCTAAACTGGGATGAGAGAACAGAGCAGGAAAAAGTGGTTTAGGCTAAATTGGGGAGGGGGGGTGCATTGGAGATAATGTTTTCACTAAAAGCTATTTAAAGGAGTCTGTAAGGAAAAAAAAAGAGCCACTGTGTGTTCAGCTGGGGAGAGTGAGCTTCAAATATGTGCTTTTGGGAAGATGATTTTGATGGCAGTATGACCAGAGAAGTGATTGGAGAGAGAAGATATCTCAGGCAGGAATTTGAGTTTCATAGTGCATTGCATCACTCCAGGCAGGCGTTACTGGCAACCTGAGCTGATGAGGACAGTGACAAAGAACTGTCATAAGGAAGAGTGGCCAAGAGAGGTTTTGCAGAGGAAGAATGGGCCAGATGTGACTGCTCTTGCAATACAGTAATGGAAACAGGGACTCTGAGCCAGATCTAGTTCATAGCTGATTATGGAAGCAAACGTTAGTCCCAATGATAGAGAGTTGTCATGAAAATACTGTGTGCTGCATTTATCTTTCTGGATTGTTATCAGTCATTATTACTTTGTATTTTTGAAAATACCTGCAATTTTAAACATTGTGTATCTTCTTTTGTTTCTAGCAATTTCAAACGATGCTTTGAACCACTTTTTAATTGTTGGCATATGCACTTACTGTATTTTATTGTAAGTATAAAGCATATATCCTAATAATTCTCCTTCCTTTTTCTCAGGCAATGAGAGTGACTTAATGGTTTGTGGATAATGTTTCAGTAGTGTTACATTTTTAGTAATAGTAGCAATGACCTCATATAAGTGTAATGACTCACCTAGGGTATGAGTATGATTTTTATAGTAGACTTTGCAGGGTATTTGGCTCTTCTCTTTTCTTTCTCTTATGTTTGGAAGATTATAAGCTGCTACAAGCAAGTCTCTTCTTAGCAGTTTTTTTGTTTGTTTGTTTTTGTTTTTTTGAGACAGGGTCTCACTTTGTTGCCTATGCTGGAGTGCAGTGGTGCATTCTTGGCTCACTGCAGCCTCAACCTACTGGGCTCATGTGATCCTCCTGCCTTAGCCCCCCAAGTAGCTGGGATTACAGGCACACACCACCACGTGAGGCTAATTTCTGTACTTTTTGTAGAGACAGGGTTTTGCCATGTTGCCCAGGCTGGTCTCGAACTCCTGAGCTCAAGTGATCCCCTCAGCTTGGTCTCCCAAATTGCTGGGATTACAGGTGTGAGCCACTGTGCTGGACCTCTTCTTAGCCTTTTAATAAGCAGGGCAGGCTTGGGATACAGGATGCGATGATCAGCTCTGGCTTATGAAGCCTTTTTTGTCTTCTGTGAGAGACAACCCCTGGAGCTGATTGGCTTTTGGGCTGAGTAACAGCTTGACGTCAGGGCCTCCGGGGGAATGCCACATCTTCTAAGAAACGAATGGTCTACTTGCCACAGGAGTCTCAGAGAAGAAACTGGCAGTAGGACTCAAATAGCCTTCAGACTATCTGAGGTTTCTTGGGACTTACCAGTCCTGCCTCACATGAAGCCCCAAGCATCCTTGGTTTGGGGGTAGAAAACTAAAGGGCAGCCTTTCTAAAGTGCCAACTTTCCAAGCGCAAGGAAGTGGGTACTTTCCCCTAGGGTGGAGCAAAATCGATAGCAAGTGCGCAACCATTTTAATGATATGACTTGATCCTTTTTTCCCTCATAGGAAAAAAATGTAAGCTCAGACTGAAATAAGTGCTGCTGCTTATTTTCAGCCTCCAAGTGGTGTGGTTCAGCATGTTAACTTGTTTGAAGGAGCACCATGGGGAAACAATCCACGAACATACACAAGTTAGGCAGAACTGAATGTTAAATATGGAAATGATCTCAAGAGAGTCAGTTCTGCTGTAATCCAATGTATTGCCTTCCTAACAATCATCACGCTGTGCAAAATTATGCCGTGAAAGCCACAGGCTTACAGGAGAGGTGGAGTAAGGGACACAGTATTCCAAAACTTCATCAATGACACGTGTGAAAAAAGAGATAAGAACCTAATAAAACTGTCAGCACAGTTTTATGCATGTTAACTGGTTAAGAAATACATAAATACTAAAATAAATATGGTACTTTGCCTTGAAAGGTTTGCTTGGGGAGGTGGGCACCGGAAGGGTTGCAGCTTGTGAGATTTCGTGAAGAGGTGCAAGGAAGATTGTCCAAAATCAGACAGTTATAATATCAGATGTAGATGGGTGTGGCTCACAGCACATGGCGAACCGAGGGAGCTGGTAGATTATTGAGGTGTGTGCGTGTGTATTTTGTGGATTAGTCCAGCTGAAGTTTTCTGCATTCACTTAGTGTTTTTCACAAAAGAACTCATACACCCAAAATTTTCCCTAATATATCAATTGGGTTGGAATGAATTTGGATTTTCCCCAAATAAGCAATACAGCAGAACTGATTGCAGTCTTACCCCTTAGTTTTTATATAAAGAAATTGAGACCCAGTCGGACTAAATGAAGTTTTGTAGCCAGGTTAATGGCTGAGCTGAGTATGGATTCCTAGACATAAGTTTCTAGTGGGAGCGTCCATCATACTCTGTTTCCTCTTTGCTGTATTTTATAAATTCGTGCTATTTGCTGATGATAATATTGTTTTCGTACTTAACTATCTTAATGTAGGTCTCAGAGCTAGCTCTTTAATGTAGATACCAGAACTTAATAACTGGAATCCAGTAAATGTTAGTGAATGAATGAATGAATGAATGAATGAATGAATGAATGAAGGTAGTGAATGGACATAATCAAGTCCAGGTTCACTGTGAATCCAGTTCCAGACCTAAGAGTATAGATGAAAAGATGGAGAAGATGTGATGACATTCTTAAAGTTAAGGACAGCAGTGATCTTTCCATGTTCTATTCAAGCCTTCTTGGGTTGGTTTGGATTTTGGTAAAATGATTTAGAGTGTGGGGGGCTTTGTGACAGACCACGGGCAAGTTATTTAATCTCTCTAGATAATATGGGATCTACCTCTTTGGGTTTTTGTGAGAGTTAGGGGAGATACATATATCTTTGGGTTTTGTAAGAGTTAGGGGAGGTTATATATATCTTTGGGTTATATATATATATAATCTGTATCTATCTATATATATATATATAAAATCTGCCCTCTTACAAAACCCAAAGATATATATATCTTGTATATGTATTTTATATATATATGTATGTGTGTGTGTATATGTTTGTGTGTGTGTGTGTATATATATGTGTGTGTGTGTATATATATATAAAAAATCTCCTTAGCACAGTGCCTGGCACATGGCAAGAGTTCAACAAGTGGCGACATTATTACTACTGCTACTGCTACTACCACTGCTACTACTGCTGCTGCTTTCCCAACATACTGTGTGTTGAAGGGAACCAAGGACTAGTAAATGTGGGAGAAGGAGCCCTGGCACTTCTCCTAGGCACTGGACCAGTTTGCTTAACTGCTTACTGGACCTCTCCACCCAGCTGTGTAATAGGACTTCAAACTCAACATGTCACACTCATTACCTTGCTTCCAATGTGCTCCTCCTCATGCATTCCCACCACATTAATGCCATCCCTATTTGCCCAGGCTAAACACCTCGTCGTCCTTGACTTGGCTGTCTTCTTCCACCTCCACAGTCCATAGGTTATTCATTCATTCAGGTCTGGTTTTATTGATAACCAGTTGGGTCTCAGGTATCTGCCAACGTGATTCAGGAAATAAACATGAATGAGCCATAATCCTTGTCCTGAAGAGTCTTTCAATATGAGGCAGAGATGTAAACTATGAAGACTCTGATCCAAACCCCACATCAGTAGGCCAATCATTATAAAATGTGTATAGGTTGGGCATGGCAGCTCACACGTGAAATCCTAGCACTTTGGGAGGCCAGGGTGCAAGGATTGCTTGAGCCCAGGAGTTCAAGACCAGCCTGGGCAATGTAACAAGACCTTGTGTCTACCAAAAAAAAAAAAAAGAAAAAAAGAAAAAAAATTTAGCTGGGTGTAGTGGCACGTACCTGTAGTCCCAGCTACTTGGGAGACTGAGGTGGGAGGATCGCTTGAGCCCAGGAGGTCAAGGCTGCAGTGAGCCTTGATCATACCACGGCACTCCAGCCTGGGCAACAGAGCAAGACCCTGTCTCTAAGAAAAAAATAAAATAAATAAAATAAAATGTGTAGACCAGTGCAAGAGGCTGCAACCATAGTTCCTATGTGTTGCCACCCACTTAAATGCAAAGTGGACATTGATTTTACAAGTAAAATTGACAAGTATAATCATGGAGTCATTCTATATTTTTAAAATTTTGGCCCCATGGGTTAACAAAATATATTTGTTTAGGACATTAGTTTTATTACTATATTTATTTTGTGTCCTAAAAATGTTCTTTCGTATGACCATGGCTTTACATTAAATGGTTTCCCTCTTCATTGGGATATTCAGTATTTCAGGTAGATGTCTGTATGATGATTGTGGTGAAAGAAAAGTAGGTTGAAAATAAATTAAAATTGACTTTTCAGTTTAAAAAAAGTGACTACTTTTTAGATAGTAGGCTGGGTTTATAAATTTAGCTTAGCCTATTTATACTCAAATTCTTAGCAGTTTTGTCTATACCAATAAATTCTTAGAGATTTTTATTCACTGGAAGTTTAAATTTACCATATAAGTGAAAAGGAAAGATTATTTTTCAAAATGTACTACTAATAATTAGGAAAGAACTCTGGAAAAATATAATTTTCCAAAATAGAGGTAATTAATATGCAAATTTATCTAGATATGGAGTATGCAGTTTTCCAAAGGATTTATTTGTTCTTTCTTCTGCTTTTTTTTTTTTTTTTTTTTGAAACAGAATCTCTGTCTGTTGCCCAGGCTGGAGTACAGTGGTGTGATCTCAGCTCACTGTGACCTCTGTCTCCCAGGTTCAAGTGATTCTTGTGCCTCAGCCTCCCTAGTAGCTGGGATTACAGGTGCGCCACCAAGCCTGGCTAATTTTTGTATTCAGTAGGGACAGGGTTTCACCGTGATGGCCAGACTGGTCTCGAACTCCTGGCCTCAAGCTATCTGCCTGCCTCAGCCTCCCAAAGTGCTGGGATTACAGGCGTGAGCCACCATGCCCGGCTGGATTTATTTATTCTTTCAACAAACATTTATTGAGCAAATTCCATAGGCCAGGCCCTGTCCTGGGAGCTGGTGATGCAGAAGTGAGCAGAACAGAGTCCCTACCCTGAGCCAGCTTCCATTCTATTTGGAGAGACGGAAGTTAACAATAGACCTGTGATGCCAGGCAGTAATTAAAATAAGGGCGATAAAGATTAGAAAGCAAAGGGGGTGCCAGTTTGGGTAGATAGGTGGATGAGGAATCATAACTATCATAGGGCCGCATTTACGCTTACCTGGGTCTGGAATCAGCCATTCGTATCCGCATCGATCATCGTGCGGCTAGCTCTATGTTGTCTTTCTCTACTGGGCCTGTTCTTTGCTAGCTTGTGTGGGTAAAGAATTACATGAGGCTAGGTGCAGTGGCTCACACCTGTAATGCCAGAACTTTGGGAGGCTGACGGGGGTGGATCACTTGAGGTCAGGAGTTTGATAGCAGCCTGGCCAACATGGCAAAACCCTGTCTCTACTAAAAATACAAAAATTAGCCAGGCATGGTGGCAGGCACCTGTAATCCCAGTTACTCAGGAGGCTGAGGCAGGAGAATTGCTTGAACCCGGGAAGCAGAGGTTGCAGTGAGCCGAGATTGTACCATTGCACTCCAGCCTGGGCGACAGAGTGAGACACTGTCTTAAAAAAAAGAAAGAAAGAAAAAAAGAATTACATGAAAAAAATAGCTTGTGTTATTTACAATCAAATCAGCCAACTGTAGAGATTGTCTAGCATTGTACACATTGTTCTGATAATAGTTTAAATGCTTTGAAATTTGCATCATTACCATGGGGGAGACAACATGCTCTTGTTAGAAAAACAAAAAACAAAAAAACACGAAAACACACACAGAGCAGATGATTAACTTACAGCATCTCAATATGAGCAAATTTTTAGTTTCAGGTTTTGTGACTTCATAATCTCTGGGGAATTTTCCTTCTTAATGTTTAGGAAAAAATCACTCCCTACTGCTTTTTAAAGAATTAAAAGTCTCACTTGTGTGTTAAGAACATGCACTTAGGCCTGTTAAAAAATTACGATTACCCCCAAAACGGTGGGCCTGTATGACCTTTTACATTTTTAAAGTAAAAAGCCTTCCATCTGGTTAAAAAATACCTTTTATAAAAGCCCCTTTACTGAGTTTGTGTTCCTTAGTAAATGCTACATTTGTTCCTTAGAAAATTTACTCTTGAACAAGTCTATTTTGACCTGATGTAATTTAATCCAAAGGGAGAAAAACATTAAATTAATGAAATGTTACTGAAAAGACATCATATTTATATATAATAGTTTGGTGTCTTAATTATTATTCTCCCATGTTATATTAACTTGTAATTTTTAATTTAATTTTCAAATAAAGATAGCTTTCAGTCACCTAATTAAATGCAATGCGGCTTCGTTTCAGAAATAATACCTTATTTAAAGTAATTCTTTTTTAATGAACTCCCAAAGACATGTGCCTAAACATAGCGACTGAATATAATTTCTAATTAATGACTTTTTTTAAGCCATAATAGCAGATGGTTGAGCCATCGATGGGGTGTGTTGTGGTCCATTTGTTTAGTCACCCAATGAGTTACTCGAAATAATCACTTAGCACTAGTTTTAACAAAAGGATCTGATTTTTCTGTTCTCATCTCACACCAAATGTAAATAAACTCTATAGGAACAAGGACTTTTCTGTTTTAATCACTGCCATATTCCCAGTGCCTAGAGCAAGGCAAGGCCTGTGGTAAACATTGAATTAATATTGGGTAGAAAAAGCTCTTCTTTTTTTTTGAGATAGAGTTTCGCTCTTTTTGCCCAGGCTGGAGTGCAATGACACGATCTCAGCTCACGCAACCTCTGCCTCTTGGGTTCAAGTGATTCTCCTGCTTCAGCCTGGCAAGCAGCTGGGATTACAGGCACACACTACCACGCCCGGCTAATTTTATATTTTTAGTAGAGACGGGGTTTCACCGTGTTGTCCAGGCTGGTCTCCAGCTCCCGACCTCAGGTGATCCGCCTGCCTCATCCTCCCAAAGTGCTGGGATTACAGGCGCGAGCCACCGCGCCTGGCCAGGAAAAGCTCTTTAGGTAGGACCTCTGGGGACAAATAACAGAGTGTGTAGAATTGCATGTTTTCAAAAGATGATAAACACCAAAGGCAATGTTCTTTTCAAACATTGAAAGAGAAAAAGAATGCCCCCCAGACAGCCAGAGAAGAGAATATGGAATCTGGGGAGCACCCTGAGGTGGACTCAGGGTCTCCTTCATCCTGGGATAGTGCTGGGTGTGTGGTAGGCCCCAAATAAATGTCAATATGTACGCATTCGATTCAATTCAATGCACATTTGAGGACCAGTTATGAATTGTGCAAGTCACTAGAGAGGATACAAGAATGAAGAAGACAAGGTCTTTTTCCTCCAAGGATTAAAGCCTCAGATTTTTCAGTCCCAGTAACAGAGTTTTACTTTTCTTTCAAGAGGGCTGCATCCCTGAACCACTGTCCAGGGACTCCAATGAAGAAGCTCTAAAGAGCTAGGCCTGAGAAATCACCCAGGTCAGCTCTGCCCAACAAGCACAAGACAGAGAGCACACCTATCAACGTGGACTTGATGACCTCGAATTCTAAATGCTTCTTTACCCGTTTTAAAATGAGGATTTCTCTCCCCAAGACCCACATAGGATGCTCACCTGGCTTGCTGGGAGTCACCTTTGTTGGCATCGCTGGCGTAGCTGAATTTGGCTATGCTTTTGCTAAGCGTATTGTCCACTGACTTATCTTTACTATACAGATGAGAACGAGAAAGGTTAAGCGGCTTGCCTCAGATCATGCTGCCTGTCAGTAGCTGAGCCAGTCCCAGTGTGCAGGTCTTCCAACTCAGAGGACAGTGCTATTTCCATGACACCCTCTTCCCTCAAGTCACTCTGTGTGTAGGAGACAGAAAATATTGAGTACACCCAAATTGCCTATCAGTGGAATGTTAGTCAGCATTGGAAATGAGACTGTTTACAACTGCAGCCTGCCACGTACAACCATCCTGGAGGGACACATGTGTCTACCTTCTTCAGGGTCTTGCAGCCCTAGAAAGTTATTTAGTTCCACATATTGCAGACCCTAAGGAAAAATAAATAGTGATGGCCTCAGACAGAAGGGAGAGAAAATGATCCCTTCCCTTCCTGACTGTGGGACCTTGAGCAAGTTATCGAATCCTTCCGAACCTCTCTCTTTTCATCTCTAAAATGGCTACAAGAGTGCTTGCCTTATGATTGTTGTAAGAATTAAATGCATGTAAAGCCCTTAGTAAGGGCTTATACTGAGTGCTTAATAAATGTTAGATGTTATTAAACAGTTATTATTTTTAAAGATAAAATCATGACTCATACATACAGCAAATGAACATGTGTCAAAGATTTGTTTAACTGATTAATTAGTGAGGGAATCAATAAGGTGTTACAACCAATTCACAGGAGAATTCAAAGAGCAGGTCCATACAGAGGCAGTCAGGAATGCTGAAGTGAATTTACCTAGTAGAAGCAAAACTGGCTTCTGCCATAGAAAGGAGGGAAAGCAACTGTGCTTCCACTGCACAAAATTTGCTCATGTCTGAGTAAAAATCGCTTACATCGCTCTTCATTACCTACAACTTACACAGTAGTAAAATTGCTCACAGACCCCAAAACATACAGAGACCTCATAGAATCATATAACCCGGAAGGGTCTCTCCTTGGCAATGCCTAGTTTTCCATTGACAACACCCATTAATCATTCTGGTTCATTTCAACAATTTTCGCAATTATATCCTACACAGTGTATATTATTGCTCGTTCCTTAATTACATCCTAGGAATGTTTTGAGAGCCAATAAAATATGTGAAAAGTGCCATAGAAGCCCTGATGCATTTTACAAATAGTAGTGGTCGTCTAAAAGAGAGGAGTGAGGCTGACCTGTCTGAATCCGACCTCTGATACTTTCCATGTGATCTTGGATAAGTCACTTAACATCCTGTGCCTCTGTTTTCTTAGCTGTAAGTAAGTATATTTAAGATTGACTGCACAGGGTTGCTGTGAGGATTAGATGAGGTGACATATGGGAAAATATTTGGGAAAATGAAAAACACTATACCAAGATGAGATGTGATTATATTATGGCTCTCAGCTTAGCTTGGGGTTCATTTTTCTTTAAGAAGAGGAGCCTGTGGAACAAGAGATGGGTGGTGAGTTCTTAAACTCACCAGGTCATTATTACTGCAAGTTGTAAATCACATGGAGATGTCTTTAACTCAGTAACAGTAATTTACGGTATTACTGTTAGTGCAAAAGCACTGCTCCAATATTCACCCACAAGCCCTCATGGCTCCAGAGAGGTTAGTGGTGCCAGGAATGGTGATGTTGATGACCGTGGGGGCTGTGTGTCCTTAATTAAACCTGTAAGGACTGTATTTTATTCTCCCCCACCTTTCCCCCCGGTGTTGTCATCCCAGAGTCTCTCCTGGTGATCATGTACAAAGAGACTCATTTTACCAGCCTGGGGGGACTCTCAGGAATTTGCAGAAATTGGGAAGGAAAAGCTCTGGCCCAGCACACTCCCCTCCTGGTCCAGTCTGCATTTTGTAATTGAGAAGGGATAGGAGGGTTTGGAGTGAGTCCAGGATGTGACACTGAAATCATGGAAAGGAGATGAAGAATGAGCCCTGGGTGGGAGGGGCAGTTGCCCAGCCTGGAAAAGAGGAAGGGTGGGGGGCGTGACCCCATGTGTAGGAAGATGCTTCCAGGAGGCTGGCTCGCCAACAAGGCTGGTGCAAGGGAAAGTAACTTCAACTGCAACTCACGGGTTCGCGTTATGGAGGCTGAAGAGCTTTCTGTGTACATGGGTGAATACCGTGGACGCTCTCAGAAGGTTGCACTAAGTTCTTCTCTGGAGATTTTGAAGAATAAGAACAGATCTGTCTCAATCTGAGAGGTTACAGATCATGCCTCCCTAGAGGCAATAGCCCGATTTGGATTTGAAGAAGGAAAAAAACCAAGTACAGGAAACCACACCTGGATTGTCCTGCCTTGTTTATTGTAAGGGAAGGCCGGCCTGCTCGCCTCCTCTCCCCGGCACCCATGAGGGGACCCAGCACACCCCACTCAGCTGTGACATGGCATTCACTCCCCTGCCTCCTGGTTCTTGGCAGACTTACTGCCTCTCCTTAGACTGAGCTCTCCCAGGCAGGCCTTGGTTTCTGCCTCTGTGTCCCCAGATCCTGTTGCAGGCCTGACACAGAGTAGGTCCAACATACTTGTTGAACCAGTGCATTGATGAGTGACTTATTGACCGGCTGAGGTCAGGTCAGCAGAAACCTGAGTGCCTGAGATGATAACGTCAGAAATTCTCTTGCAAAGCCAGTTTAGTAAGCCAACCTTTGGGCTTGAGCTCTGGTGAGCTGTTCACCAGAAAATAGTAAGGGAAGCCTACGTCTGAATTTCAGTGTTCATAGTAAGACTATTTTCAGCTTTCTCAGAGACAGCATCTGTAAATAATCAGGCAGAAGCCTTTTATAAAACAACATAGGAAAAACCTCAAAGACTATTCTAAGGCTGCAACATTTAAACAAGATTTTTAACCCATGGGGACGCCAAGATCAACATGGAGCTTCCTGCACATAAAAGTCTGGAATTTCATGGCAACGTGGGGGCAAAAGCTATGATCGCATTTCCCCCTTTCTAAATTATATACTGCTTAGTGTTAATGTGAGCAGAGGGCTGGATGGCGACGGGCTCGCCGCTGACGTAAGTCCCACTGCGATCTTCATTCCTTCTGTAACGCAGGATCCATGGTGATGGAGGATGGGGGAGTCACCAGGCTGGCTGCACTGATGTAAGGCAAGAGGGTCACTTGTAGGTCATGCCAGGATTTAAGTCTTTGGTGCAATTTATAACAGGGCTTTCATTCCACATAGAAAAATGATCAGGGATGTTGGTTCTATAATTGTTTTCTCTCTCTAAAAGATGCTGTTCTGAAAACTCGGTTTAGTGGCAGCTATACATGCTCATCTGTAGCACCTCGCAAAGCCATTTTCTTTTCCCTCCCTTTTGGAAGAAGGAGCGAGAGACTATCTTCTAGGATGAGAGAGACGAGAGAAATGGCATTAAAGCTTGACATCAGATGAACCCTTCAGCTCTCTCAACCTGCATCATTCTCTTCTGGGGAGGAGAGACTGGTCTCCAAGCACTTCTTACACCTCTTCTGAACCAGGAACCATATCAGCACATTCTGACTGAGCTAACCTCAATTGTGAAAGAGTGGGGAAAAGAAAAACAGAATGCCCTAAAGTCGTTCTTACTATCAGACCAGCCCTGGGTGTGTGTGGTCAGTATGACAGGAAAGCTACTCAAAGTTCATTCTGCTTCCCTTAAAATCTCATTTACTGGTTTCTCAAGTTACCTGAAATTTCCACTAGAAAGAGTAATTTCTTAAGATTTTTTTGGGAAGGCATTTACTGATACTGGGAAGGCTAATATGTAAACAACTATCATCATGGCACCTGATAGTTTATGCAATGTGAAGAAGAAAAAAATGATTCATAACCAAAAGGATTTTTGAGATTATTTTGTTAAAAAGAAGGAGAATAATTTTATTAGGAGAAAATAATACTTATTTTAATTTTAATCCTGTGTATTCTAGACTTGAGGGAAATGTCACATCTTCATTTTCGTATTCCTGGTTAACACGATGCCCTACACATGTTCTAGGCCAATGAATAATGGTTTTGTTTTGTTTTGAGATAGGATCTCACTCTTCACTCTCTTGTCCAGGCTGGAGTGCAGTGGCATGATCATGGCTCACTGCAGCCTTGACCTCCTGGGCTCAAGCAGTCCTCCCACCTCATCTTCCCAAGGAGCTAGGATTACAGGCATCAACACCACACCCAACAAAATTTTTTTTTTTTTAGAGATGGGGTCTCACTATGTTGTCCAGGCCAGTCTTGAACCCTTGACCTCAAATGATCCTCCAACCTTGGAGTCCTGAAGTATTAGGATTACAGGCATAAGCCACTGTACCCAGCTCCAGTAAATATCATTTTGAACAAATAAGTGAGAAGCATATTTACAAGGTAAAAGCTTCTGGGGCTAGCTGGCTGTGGGTCCAGTTGTGTCTTATTTCTAAAAACTAAGAAATTTATATAAACGAAAAATCCGAGTAGGAATTTAAAGAGAGCATTAGTATAATTTTTAATAACTTGTACTTTTATCTCGTGGGTTTCAGAATATGCATGAGCAGATAACCGGACTCGCCCAATACTTGCGTATGTGTATGCTTAGAATGTGATGCCTAGACTCTGTGTGCATGTATACTTATATGTATATGTATTTTGTAAATAATCTACAATAATCTATAAAATATATTTATGAAATCTATAAAAATATAGATTATTAACAATAGTTACCTCTGGGGGGTAAAATTGGAAAAGGTAAAGGAAACTCTCATGTTTTTACCTTATATATTGCTCATTGTTTGAATTTTTCTTTTAATGAGGACGCATTTGTGTATCTTGAGTTCTTAACATATGGCCTGGCACTTAATAAACATTTATTCAATGTTTTACAAATAGGGGAATCAGTCAATTGGGTGGCACAAAAATTATACTCAAACATTTGATTTTGAGAGGTTTAGGAGAGGGTTGATGATAAAGAAATTGAACTGAGGGCTTAGGAAAGAGAGCATGGTCTGGATCTATTGCTGAAAGAGGCCATCAGAAATAAAAGAATAATTTCAGGTTGCCATTGCTAAACTGCATGTTTTCTACCCTTAAAGATGCTCCAAGTTAGATACCTATCTGGTATTGGCAAATTACATAGTCCTAATCATCGGTGTTCTTAAGGGTCTATGTCTTGACTGAATAAGGAACAAATCACCTGGCAAGGAGGCCGCTAACTAACCCTGATGACTCTTACCTTATAGGGCTGGACAGGCATGACAGTGTGAAAGGCCTTTGTACTTACAGCCATGTGGCTTGCTGGACCATCTGAAGGCCTACGGAGACTGTCCTGGGAAGGGGACGGCAATCCAGTGACTCACCCAGCAGTAATTTGCCTGGGTTGACTGGATAGGCCTGTCCTGTAGATTGGTGTCCAAAGATTAATATGATGGGTGAGAAATTTAGCTCCTATCCAGCTGGTGTGACTGAAATGCATAAAACTCACTCTTGGCTTCTCGTCGAGGAACTAAGTTGGAGATATTTTAAAATGCTTGAATGGCAGTTTGGAATCTATTTGCAAACGCTGGCAGGAATGTCTAGATAAGACTACCATCAGTGGTCAATTCCTGGAAGCACTGAAGTATTTCAACTGAGGGAAGGAAGTGCCACTCAGCTTCAGTCTGGGTGGCAGAGTCCTTTCAAATGTGGCTTCAGCGCAGACTTTCTGTGCATTACTCATGCTGTGAAGTAGGTGATTTAAGCCACTGACTTTCTAAATTAAAGGCACAAAAAGGCAGACATGTAATTCTTTTAATTACACATTCATATTTCTCCTACATTCCTCTGAGTCGTTCATGTCTGCCTCCTGCCTCGTCAGCCTTCCAGCAGAAAACAAGCCACGGGGAGCGTGGAAGATCTGTAAAGGGATGAAAGACCCAACTCACTCGTTTGTACTGCAGCTTTTCTCAAAGAGAAGTAAAAGCACCGTGTCTGGAAACAGACAATGGGAGATCGGACTTCCACTGAACATAGGGATAGTGAAGTATTTCAAGATAGGAATGAGTCATACCTTGATACATTTTTTGCCATCTGTTCTCTATTAACATGAGCTATTAATAAAATATATTTGGGCCGGGCGCGGTGGCTCAAGCCTGTAATCCCAGCACTTTGGGAGGCCGAGACGGGCGGATCACGAGGTCAGGAGATCGAGAGACCATCCCGGCTAACACGGTGAAACCCCGTCTCTACTAAAAAATACAAAAAACTAGCCGGGCGAGGTGGCGGGCGCCTGTAGTCCCAGCTACTCGGGAGGCTGAGGCAGGAGAATGGCGTAAACCCGGGAGGCGGAGCTTGCAGTGAGCTGAGATCCGGCCACTGCACTCCAGCCTGGGTGACAGAGCAAGACTCCGTCTCAAAAAAAAAAAAAAAAAAAAATAAATAAAATAAAATAAAATAAAATATATTTGGTTTATATCACCAGGCAAAGAGATTGCATTCATCTTGTTTTTCTGTCAACGTATATGCTTATAACCTTCATAGAGAGTTTTCACAACTTAGCAATAGAGACAGGTTTTGTTTTCAGATGTGTAGCCCTGTACAAGTTAAAGCTGTGTGGCTTTGTTCACTGCCTTTATTAGGGTTTCCATGGGAAGGGCCAGGCAGGGCAGGGTAAACAGGTTAGGAACGGCTAGTTTGAATAATTTCTGGTAGGTGTAAACTATAGATGTGGTCCCTAGTTGCTTGGTACCTGGCCCTGGGACGATTAGGACGGAGGAGCATTGCTTCCTGGGTTCTATGGGCCAGGCAGAGGAGGTATGGCTCTAGGCTGGTTAGTTTGCATATCAGAGGCATGCTCCTTTCTGGGCCCTTGGCTGTCTTTAAGAATTAGCTAGCCCCGGAGGGAGCAGTGGTCTCTCCCCAGCCTGAAAGGTGTTTTTTTTTTAGGATGTTAAAACATCATCATAATATACAAAAGATAAGAAATATATACAAACAAATGAGTTTAACATTCGAATCTTTCTCAGTCACCTCTCTTGGAGTTGCAAAATCATTTGCGAAATATGTTCTCATTTACATAGTCTTTAAGTCACTGTCCAGTCAGGCATTTAACCTCTACCTTGAGGGTAAGATAATCTAGAACCCCTTTGCTTTACCTAAAAAATTTGTGTGGCTTTTTGGAATTTTAGACTCTCTCTGTTTCTGCTATGTTTATACAGAAGACATTTAATCTACATATATTTTGTTGATTTATAAAACCCAATGAGGCTTTTTTCCTTTTCGGTGTCCTTGGAAATACTGAGGCATCGCTGCAGTTTGCCGTGATTTGTCACTGCAGCTGGGCAGAGGAAGATCTTTCCTGTTCTCAGACTGGAGCAACGTTGGGGCTGAAATTTCATTTTAGTGATACACGTGTTAAATTGCCATTAAACATTTTATCATCTCATGTTTGGATGATTTTCCAGGTATCTATTGCATGAAACAAACCATTTTAAAACTGAGTGTCTTAAAGCAATTTATTATTATTATTATAGCTCTGATCCTGTGGGTTAGGAATTCAGACTGTACAGCAGACACAACTGTCCTCTGCGCCACAATCCAGGGTCTCAGCTGGCATGCCAGGCAGGGATGAGAGCTGGAATTGCTGGGGGCAGCCCGGCACTCTCTCCTCGTAGGCTCTCTCCGAGTAACCAGCTTGGGCTCCCTCCAGCATGGCAGCCTGAGGGCAGTCAAACAACTTGCAAGGGCTCTAAGAACAAACTTCCAAGAGTCAGAAAGTGGAAGCTGCCGGTCTCTTAAGGCTTAGCTTGGAAATTGGCACGACATTCTTTCTGCTGTATTCTGTTGGTTAAGTTTTCACAGAGATCCCCGCCACCAACTCACTGTGCAGGTTCAAGGGGAGAGGACACAGATAGCACCTCTTAATGGGGGGAATAGCAAAGAATGTGTGGTCATTGTTAATCTACCATAGATGACATATCAACAATCCCAGACATTCAGCACATCTACAAAAATTTTTTTTATCTCGCTCTGCATCTGCTTAAGAAGGTAAATATTCAACTGCAGTTCATTTCAGAGTTCTTCCTGTATAAAGATTGTTGACAGCAAACATTTTGGTAGAAACATTTTGACTTCAAACTCAGTGACTGTGTATCATTTAAAATATACACAAGGCTGGGCGCGGTGGCTCTCACCTGTAATCCCAGCACTTTGGGAGGCCAAGGTGGGCAGATCACCTGAGGTCAGGAGTTTGAGACCAGCCTGACCAATATGGTGAAACCCCACCTCTACTAAAATTGCAAAAATTAGCCAGGTGTGGTGGCATGTGCCTGTAGTCCCAGCTACTCAGGAGGCTGAGGCAGGAGAATTGCTTGAACCCAGGAAGCATAGGTTGCAGTGAGACAAGATTATGCCACTGCACTCCAGCCTGGGCAACAAAGCAAGACTCCATCTCAAAAATAGAATAGAATAGAATAGAATAGAATAGAATAGAATAGAATAGAATAGGAGTATGATGCCTTATATTGATTGGATATTTTCCAGACAGTTTTAAGATATATTAGCCAATCCTTACATCAGCTCTTTTCATTTTGTGGATGAGGAACCTGAGGATCTAAACGGTTAAGTGACTTGTCCCAGATCACACGACTGACTACCAATGGGGGCAGAGGTGTTACAGGAAAGGGGTCCAGATCCAGACCCCAAGAGAGAGTTCTTGGATCTTGCACAAGAAAGAATTCAGGGCGAGTCCTCAGTGCAAAGTGAAAGCAAGTTTATTAAGAAAGTAAAGGAATAAAAGAATGGCTACTCCCTAGATAGAGTAGCCCTGAGGGCTGCTGGTTGCCCATTTTTATGGTTATTTCTTGATAATATGCTCAACAAGGGGTGGATTATTCACGTCTCCCCTTTTTAGGCCATAGAGGGTAACTTCCTGATGTTGCCATGGCATCTGTAAACTGTCATGGCGCTGGTGGGAGTGTAGCAGTCAGGATGACCAGAGGTCACTCTCGTCGCCATCTTGGTTTTGGTGGGTTTTGGCCGGCTCCTTCCCTGCAACCTGTTTTGCCACCTGTTTTGTCAGCAAGGTCTTTATGACTTGTATTTTGTGCTGACCTCCTATCTCATCCTGTGATTTCGGATGCCTTAACCATCTGGGAATGCAGCCCAGTAGGTTTCAGCCTCGTTTTACCCAGCTCCTATTTAAGATGGAGTTGTTCTGGTTCACACGCCTCTGACAGAGGCAGACCCAGGGTTGAGTTAGTTTGTACTTTCACTGATAGTTTCCTTGAATTCCTTAATATGGGTAGAAGTAAGCTGAAGACCGTGGTAAGGACTTTCTAAAGAAATATCATCATTTGGGATATTTTATCTACTAGAATGAAGAAAAGATCCTTTATTTCAGGCAAATCTTGGTATTTATGTGGCTCTTAAACTTACAAAGTATCTCCATACCCATTATCTACTTTGCTTCATATGCTGATCCGATGAGAGAGGTATTAATAACACCATTTTCAAATAGAAAAGCAGAGGTACAGCGAGGTTAAGCAAATCACTTAAGGGTCACACAGCTAATCATAGAACTGGTGCCCAATCCTAGAACTTTGAACTCTGAATCCTGCCATTTCTCATTGTGTTCTTCACCCCTCCCTCACCCTGGTTTCTTGGGCCTTAGAACAGCATACGCATGGCTTAGCTGTGCAGCGCAGGACCATCCTCCTCAGGGACAAAAATGGGAGGCCTCCAAGGACTGAATCGCCCGAAGTGGTTACAGGAAGGCAAAAGTTTCAAGCCGCCAGCAGCAACATTAGAAGAAATGGGGAACCCTCTCTAATTGTGGACAGTTCCAATTTTGTCTGTCTCCAGGGAGAACGAATCCTGTTATGATTTCTCCTGATGCATGTGAAATCAGTTGCTACAGCAATGACCAGTGTTTCTTGGAACTTGCTGACAGCAACAGGCCTCAGAAATGAAATTTCTCTTCTGTGAATCATGTTTCTAACGCTGAGTCCACTATTTCAGCACCTCTACCATGTCCACTTCCCGTGATGATCTCTTCCTGCCCAGCAGGTAGGGCGAGATAAGTCTCTGCCCCAGTCACTAGATAGACAGGTTGATGATGGCCTTGGGAACTGTGGCTTGGCAGTGGTCCTTAGGGAAAGGGAACTTGTCTGTGTTGGTCACCACTACAACCTTTAGAACAATGCCTGGCTCAAGTGCTAAAAAAAAACAAAAAACAAAAAACACACAGTCATGCACTGCATAATGATGTTTTGGTCAATGACAGACTGCGTACACAATGGTGGTCCTGTAAGATTATGATGGTGTTGCCTTATACAGTTGTATCATTGCTTATCTTTTATATCATACTTTTATTGTACCTTTTCTATGTTTAGATATACTCAGATACACAAATACTTAACATTGTGTTACAGTTGCTTACAGTATTCAGCACAGTAGCATGCTGTATAGGTTTGTAACCTAGGAGCAGTAGCCTAGCTGTGTAGTAGGCTATACCTCTAGGTTTGTGTGAGTACACTCTGTGATGTTTGCATAATGATGAAATCACTTAGCGATGCATTTCTCAGAACATCTCCCTATCATTAATTGATGAGTGTGTGTCTGTGTGCACATGTGTGTATATATGTAAAGTTAATGAATGATTGCTAATTACTGCAGTTCTTTAAACCTGCATACTTTCCCATACATCCATGCCCTTGCCCATGCTAGACCCTCTGCCTGGAATGCCCCTCCCTTCCTTCTTCCCTTTCTACCAACCCTCTGCCCCCAGCCCCCCAGCTGCCCCTACCTATTAGCTTGCCAAGTTTCATCTCATGCTCTCCAGAGTGTAGGGCAAGATAGGTCTTCTAACTTTAATTATTACATTATTTTTTAAAACTTTTAAGTACAGAGACCTGAAGGACCTTAATCTTCCGTAGAGCTGGTGCCTTCCCCATGAACCCCAAAGAGAAGGATCTGAGCAGTGTTTGTGTCATGGCAGGCGGCCCAGCAGGGCCGTGGAGGAGTCCCAAAGCCTTGTAATGTGAATGGAAACTTGGAGTTACCGCTTGCTCATAATGAAAGAGATTCCCTACAAGAGAGGAGGCACAGAAGCCATTTTCAGTGAGTCATGGAATTCCTCTAGGATGTAATAACAAGCCATTTAACCAAAATGTTGAGGGAGCAGTTAAAGAGACCCATAAGTCATAGAGAGCCTTGCACTGACTCCCGTTAGATCTCTCGTCAGCCTCTGCCCTGATTCATCCTGTTTTCCATCCTTCCCTCTGTATCAGATCATCTCATAATCCCCAGCTCTGCTGAGTGTTTCAGTCACCTCCAGCAGCCAGTGTGGGATCAGTTCTTCACTAGATTCCCTGCTGGTCTTTACTATTTTCAGCTTGCTTTTTCTTTTTGATGAAACAATCCCCAAAATGAATTTTTTCTGGGGGTCAACACATGTAAAATGTCAGGTTTGCATTGTTATCTGTTAGATTTTTTGGTGTCTTTAATACGACAGGAACTGGAGAATCTAGACAAAGAGGTTTAAAAGTTGAGTCATCTCCCCACAAATATTTCACCCACATCTACTAGCATGATGATAACTCAGTTAAATGTTGTGAAAATCAATAGTCTGACCAGGAACTAGTACTATTGATTATCATTTGTCATTATTTTTCTCCAGTCCAAACTTATTTTAATCCTAACATATTCAACACCAGAGTATTGAGTAGTTGAAGAAAGGCAGATGTGAATTACAGTGTAATTAGGTTCATAAGTCACTATGACAGGCAGTTGAATAAACCTCAGTGTTACTGCACGTTTTGCCAGAAAAGTTGTGAAGCTATTTATTGTTCCATTTCTCTTAGTTCCTGAAGAGCCACACCTTTTCTCTGGTGACACATACCTGCTTGCCCCAGTGCCTTGGAGGAACTTCCAAAGGTCTAAATGCAAAGCCTTTTAAATTTCATAGAAGTCATGAAGTCATGACTTCATACATGCAGCCCAATGTATGTAGATGACAAGAGAGGCAACTTTTACAAACGTAAGTCAATTTTGTAGCCATCTATTGTAGGGGATACAAATATTAGTCTATGACAGGTAAACACATAATTATAGTTCAATCAGCCACAGTAACAGCATCTTGTGCAAAAAGATGTGATAGTGCAGAGAAGCTCTTGAGGAGGGTGGTGAGGAGTTAGGCCTAACTTGCGTCTGGAGACTGGAATTATATCTGGGATAGAGTGAGCTCTGTGAGGATTTAGGCACTACCTCATCCCTAGGCCTAGGAGAAGAGAATATCACAGTGATACAAGGAAAAGGCAGCAGTAACTGAAGATAGGAAATCTAGGTAGGAGCTCTCGTTCTGCAGTTTGCTAGTTTCCTGACTTTGAGTTGTCTGTTCACTTCAGTGAGGGGTAGTTGCCTCATCTATAAAATGGAAATGGCATTAATTCCCACATCACACAGAACTGTTGCTGCAATCAAATGAAATAATGTTAGTAAACTGCAAAGCTTCCTGCAAATGTTTGCCATCGCCTTGGCTCTCCAATGTATGTAATGCTGGTGACGTAAATAATAGCTTCGTTCCATGTTTGCATGGATGCACTTTGAATGGAACCTTTGCAAATCAGGATCCTCTCTTGTCTTTGGGACAGTAGTTTTATTAGGTGCAGAGAAGCATTTGAATATTCCAAGTGTAATATTAGGCAATAACTCCTACAGTCCTTCCTGGCTTTGCAGGTGATTGCACAGTTTTAAAAGGTGCTTGAAATCTCTTGGTCACCCTCACAAATATATCCCTGGACTTTAATCAGCAGTTCTAGAGAAGCGGCACCTGTTTGCTGTGGTCTGCAGGCTGGGTGTCTGAGAACAAGCCTGTTTGGGGATCAGAGGCCCAGTTCTATCCTTGGGCAAGTCACTTCATCTCTGGGCCGCCCTTTCCTAACTTCAGATTCAGAGGTCAAACACATTGATAATTAAGGGCTCTTCTATCCTTAAAGATCTGTGTTTGCATAAGAGTTCGGTTTTGTCTTTTGTTTGTTTTTTGAGACAGAGTTTCGCTCTTGTTGCCTAGGCTGGAGTGCAATGGCAGGATCTCGGCTCACTGCAACTTCCACCTCCCGGGTTCAAGCGGTTCTCCTGCCTCAGCCTCCCAAGTAGCTGGGATTACAGGCATGTGCCACCATGCCCGGCTAATTTTGTAGTTTTAGTAGAGACAGGGTTTCACCATGTTGGTCAGGCTGGTCTCAAACTCCTGACCTCAGGTACCTCAGTTGATCCACCCGCCTCGGCCTCCCAAAGTGCTGGGATTAGAGGTGTGAGCCACCGCACCCAACCCGAGTTTGGTTTTTGTTCATTTATTTTGTTGTGCTTTTGCTTACTCTGTTTATCAATTTGCAAGTCACCCCTAGAGCATCCCATTTTAAAATTAAATTTTATTTTGGAAATCTTATAAATTCACATGCAGTTGTAAGAAATAATATAGAGAGTTCCTGTGTACCCCTTACCCAGTTCCTCCCAATGGTAACATCTTACAAAACTATAGTACAGTATCACAACCAGAATATTGACACTGACAAAGTCAAGATACAAAAAATGCCTGTTACCACAAAGATCCCATGTGTTTTCTTCCCCTTTCCTCCACCTACTCCTTAATCCCTGGCAACCACTAATATGTTCTCCATTTCTGTAGTTTTGTCATTTCAGAATGTTGTATCAATGGAATCGTACAGTATATAACCTTCCATGATTGGTGTTCCCCAACCCCACTGAGCATAATTGTCTAGAGATTCATTACGACTGTTGCATGTATCAGTACTTCATTGCTTTTTATTGGTGAGTAGTATTCCATCAGGTTTTGTGTACTGTATCATAGTTTATTTAGCTATTCACCATCTAAGGACATCT
Organism: Macaca fascicularis; assembly: GCF_037993035.2. Lineage (NCBI taxonomy): Eukaryota > Metazoa > Chordata > Mammalia > Primates > Cercopithecidae > Macaca > Macaca fascicularis. The sequence goes on along the minus strand of NC_088392.1, from coordinate 69,076,973 downwards.
GAATTATTTCCAGGTTGGGGACATTATGAATAATGCTGCTATAAACATTCATGAACAGATTCTTTTTTAAATTTTTTGTAGAGATGGGGTCTCATTATGTTGCCTAGGCTGGTCTTGAGGTCCTGGCCTCAAACAATTCTCCTGCCTTGGCTTCCCAAAGTGCTGGGATTGTAGCACTGTGCCTGACCAGTATGTACATATTTTTGTGTAAACGTAAATCATCCTTTCTCCAGAATAAGTGCCTCGAAGTGAAATTGATGAGTCATATAGCTATCGTATGTTCCATTGTTTAGGAAACTGCCAGACTATTTTCCAGAGTGGCTGTTCCATTTTACATTCTCACCAGCAGCGTATGAGTGATCTAGCTTTCCAACATCCTCTGCAGCATTTGTGGCCATTCTGATAGATGTCTAGTAGTATATCATTATGGCTTTGATTTACATTACCCTAACGGCTTGTGATGTTGAACGTCTTTCTATGTGTTTATTTGCCATCTCCTGTCTTCTTCAGTCAAACGTTTCTTCATGTCTTCTGCCCATATTCAAATAAGATCATTTGTATTTTTGCCATTCAGTTAATTCCTTTGATTAGTGTTTGTGTGGTTTACCTTCTGCTATCCTCTTACTGTCAACCTTCCTGTATGTTATATTTGAAATGAGTCTCTTGGAGACGATATATAATTGAGTCATATGTTTTTAATCCACTATGCTGTTCTCCATCTTTAAATTGTAATACTTTAAATGTAATTATTGATATGTTAGGGCTTAGGTCTGCTGTTTTATTTTCTGTCATTGTTACCTGTTTTTTATAGCTCTGTTTTCATTTTCTTGCTTGCCAGTGGGTTATCTGAACAATTTTTAGAATTTCGTTTTGACTTATCCATAGTGGTTTCCAGTGAGTCCCTTTGCATGACTTTTTCAGTGGTTGCTTTAGGTGCTGGATTATATATCTACATAACTTATCAAAGCCTACCTCTATTGTCATTTCACTGGTTCTAGTCAAGTGCGGAAACTTTGCTTCCCTTTATCCTTTCCATTTATGTTTGTCTTTAAATTTGCCTACATACATTAAGAACCAAACCAAACAGTTTTATAATTTTTGCCTTATCATCAAGCATGATTTAGAAAAGTCAAGAGGAAGAGAAAAGGCTATTGCATTTACCTGTATTTTTGCTTGCTTTGTTCTTCCTTCCTAATATTAAAGGTTTCATTTTCTTTTCTTTTCTTTCTTTTTTTTTTTTTTCCTATTTAGAGCACTTTCTCTAGCTAATATTTCAGATTAGGACTGTTGAAGACATCACTTCATTTTCCTTCCTCTGAGAATGTCTTCGTTTCCCCTTTCATTTCTGAAGAATATTTTTGCTGGATATGGGATTCTGGGTTATCAGTTCTTTTCTTTCAGCGCTTGAAAACTCTCTCTCCTCTTCCTTCTGGCTTCCGTATTTTCTGATGATAAACTCACCATCATTCAAATGGTCTTTCCACTATAAGTAAGGGTTTTTGTTTTGCTTTGTTTTTTAATCTTGCTGCTTTTAAAATGTTTTCTTTGTCCTTTGTTTTCAGAAGTTTAATTACGATGTGTCTTGATGTGTATTTTTTTGACTTTATCCTGTTTGGGGTTCACTCATCTTCTGAATAGGTAGGTTTATTTCTCTTGCCAAATTTGGGAAGTTTACAGCCATTTTTTCTTCTAGTACTTTTCTATCTGCTCCTCCTTTCTCCTCTCCTTCTAGGACACTGATGACATAAATGTTAGATTTTTTGTTATAGTCCACAGATCCCTGAGGCTCTGTTATTTGCTTTTCAATCTATATTCTGTCTGTTATTCAGACTGGTCATTTTTACTATTCTGTCTTCCAGTTCACTGATTCTCTCCCCCATTTTCTCTGTTCTTTGTTTTTGTTTTCTGTTTGTTTCTGGTTTTTGAGACAGGATCTCACTTTTTTGCCCAGGAACTACAGGTACATGCCACTACGCCTGGCTAATTTTTGTATTTTTTTGTAGAGACGAGGTTTCACCATGTTTCCCAGGCATGTCTCAGACTTCTGGGTTCAAGCGATCCACCCATCTTGGTTTCCCAAAGTGCTGGATTTACAGGTGTGAGCCACTGTGGTCAGCCTGCTCTGTTCCAATGAGCTTTTTACTTTGGTTATTTATTTTTTAGTTCTAAATTTCCATCTGGTTCTTCTTTAGGTCATCTATTTCTTCTCTGAGATAGTTTCTCTTCCAAGGCTTTTTTTCCTCTTTGTTTGAAGCATATGAATAATTGCTCATTGAAGTTATATATCGTGGCTGCTTTATAATCTTTGTCAGGTAATCCTAAAATCTGTATCATCTCAGTGTTGGCATCTATTGATTGACATTTTTCATTGCATTTAAGATCTTCCTGTCTCTTGATATGACAAGTGATTTCAGTTGAAACCAGGATATTTTAGTATTATGTTATGAGACTCTGAATCACATCAAAACCTTTTGTTTTAAGCTGGCTTCCTCTGGCAGGACTTCAGCAAGGGACGGGTAGGCATCACCTCATTACTGCTTAGGTGGATGCAGAAGTTCAGGTTTCTACTGGATCTCCATTGGTACTTGAGTGGTATCATCATTATTAGTGCTAATTATTAAGCATTACTGGTGGGAAGGGATAGAAATTCCAGCTCTCCATGTGGTTCTTTTGATAGCGCACTAGGGGTGGCCCCATTATGGGTAGGCAGTAGTAAACATCCAGTCACTCTACTAGGCATTCTCTTACTCCACCCCAGTGGGGGTGTTGGGTACCTCCGTACAGCCCAACAGGTGAGGATAGTCTAGGTTCCCCACCCAGGCTTTGCTGGCATGGGTGGAAGTGGGGCGACAGTTTATTTTGTGGTGTTTGGCTGGTGTTGAGCATTTATTATTGAAAAGTTTTCTATCTTGCTAGGCTGCTTCATTCCTAAAAAGATGGGCTTCTTTCAGATTTTTTTTTTTTTTGTCTGTGCTCTTTGGCATTTCCAGGTTGTTGTCTTCTTCACTATAAGTCTAGGATAGAAATAATTGCCTGGTGTGGTGGCTCATGCCTGCAATCCCAGCACTTTGGGAGGCCAAGGCGGGCAGATCACCTGAGGTCAGGAGTTCCAGACCAACCTGGCCAACATGGTGAAACGCTGTCTCTACTAAAAATACAAAAATTAGCCAGGCGTGGTGGCGCATGCCTGTAGTCTCAGCTACTCGGGTGGCTGAGGCAGGAGAATCACTTGAACCCAGGAGGTGGAGGTTGCAGTGAGCTGAGATCACGCCACTGCACTTCAGCCTGGGTGACAAAAGCTGGACTCCATCTCAAAAAAAAAAAAAAAAAAAAAAAAAGAACAACAACTCAGCCATGTGTTGTTCTGTGAGTTCTGAGATCTCTAGCCGGGCTGCCTTTACTTCACCTTTCAGAGTCTTCTTATGTTTGTTTCCTATCTGATGTCGGGGTTTTAGTTATACTTGGCAGGAGAAGTGGGGAAAAGTGTGTCCACTTCATCTTCTACAAGCGGAAGTCCTGGAACTTTCATTTTTAGTTGACTTGGTTTTTCAAGCTCAATATTTTATGAACATGCTGCACCACTTAACAAAGCAGAAGGATACCAAACCACCTGCAGGAAACATTTGTTTCTACGGTTTGTGAAGGGAAAAGTGTCTACCATGTGCTTGGCACTTTATGCTTAATTTCACTTAATCCTCAGAAGAATGCTACAGGGAGGGTATTATTCACCCTGATTTACAGAGGTGAGAACTGAAGTTCAGAGAAATTAAGTAACTGGTTCCAGATCACACAGCTAGTAATTGGAAGATGTAGGTCTTGAAGCCAGTTTTGCCCACATTTTTCTCCCCGCCACATGCCTCAGTCAGCCCATTAGTGCAACGAGGACAGAAATGATCTTTCCTCCTCCTTGTGCTTATCTGTGCCTAGGAAATCCATGCAACTCCATGTCAGTTTTCAGGTAGGCGAAACACGCTCATATATGCATGGTTATAAGTGTAGGTATAACTGCCTAATAGCAAAGGAGCTCTATACTTACAGTGGGTAATTAATATCTATGGTATCAAATTAGTGAACGATTTCACAATGTTAACATGTTCTAGTATTATTGCTATATAAAGTGTATTCATGATATAAGAGACTGATTTTCATGAGTGAATAAACACCTACAAAATCATAAATAAAACAACTCGTTGGTACTCTTTATAGGAATGCTTGCTTTTTTGGGAAAGTAGACATTTTTATTTTTTGAGACAGAGTTTTGCTCTTGTCACCCAGGCTGGAGTGCAGTGATGTGATCTTGGCTCACTGCAACCTCTACTTCCTGGGTTCAAGCGATTCTCCTGCCTCAGCCTCCCAAGTGGCTGGGATTACAGGCGTGCGCCACCAAGTCCAGCTAATTTTTGTGTTATTAGTAGAGACGGGGTTTCACTACAGTTTGGTCTCGAACTCCTGACCTCAGGTGATCCACCCGCCTCGGCCTCCCAAAGTGGTAGGATTATAGGTGTGAGCCACTGCGCCTGGCCTAGGAGACATTTATTTTACAGCCTAAACCATTTGCATGCAGAATATCCAGATAATTTTCTTTTAGTTGTGAAAACTCATTGGTTCTGTTTAAGAGGGATAAGCTCATAATAAGTGTGGTACATGGCCCGGTGCAGTGGCTCACACTTGTAATCCCAGCACTTTGGGAGGCTGAGGCGGGCGGATCACTTGAGGTCAGGAGTTTGAGACCAGCTTGACCAACATGGTGAAATCCTGTCTCTCCAAAAAAAAAACAAAATTTAGCTAGGCGTGGTGGCATGTGCCTGTAATACCAGCTACTCAGGAGTCTGAGGCATGAGAATCACTTGAACCCTGGAGGTGGAAGTTGCAGTGAGCCAAGATCACACCACTGCCCTCCAGCCTGGTCAACAAAGCGAGACTGTCTCAAAAAAAAATAAAAATTAAAAATTAAAATAAAAAAATAAGTGTGGTACACAATCATTTCTGAGTTAGGCAGTTCAATCCTATTTTAGTGTGAAATACATTATTATGGCTAAATTATTTCCTAAGGAGCTGTATCTGTACACATTAATGAATTTAGACCTATTTCCTCTGTCTGAAATTTGACTTAAAGAAATAATCTTAAATCTCTTTTCCTCTCATGCTTTTATTTTCCCTGTCTCTTTTTTTCTTTTTCTCAATATTTGGTAATACTTGAATTCCCTGAAGGATTTCAACTTTGAGACAATTATGAATAATTCAAGCTTAATCTTCCCTTCATTCCTTTCCAAGTTCAAAATCTGACATTTTTTTCCTGTTTATGAACCACAGGGATTTTTGTTATAATGATTGAAAAGAAAGACCACTAAAGGAGATGCAGTATGTGATGTATTATTTATTGAAAACATAGATGGGATTACATGTATGATGAGAATGTTTCTGATTCTTAAATTTAAGAATCTGATTCCTGCTGAGTTAGGAAAAAGAGACTGACATTTGCAGGTATTGGGGCCAGGCACTGTGCTGACCTTTTAATAATGTTTTCTCGGGTATCGTTGTACCTAGTTTCCCAATTAGGAACCTGGGGTTTAGGGTTAAATAACTTGTGATAAGGCTGGGATTGAACCTAAAGCCCATGGTCTTCCCAGGACACTGTCCCCACACCTTGCTGAAAACCAAAGAAATTGACTTAACCTCTTGCATTCTAAACTGGAGTTATTAAAAATTCATTTCCTAAGTTAGTGCCAACTGGATTCCTTCTCTGCATGAGTCATATTCATCATTCATCCAGCCATTTATTATATTCCTTCTAGCCCAGAGTTTTGCAATTCTGACTATATATCAGGATCACCTGGGGAGCTTTTTAAAAATATAAATGTCAGGCCCCACTCCTCAGAGATTCTGATCATTGGCCTGGGGTGGGCTCCAAGCAGCTATTTTTAAAGTCCCTGAGCGATTCTGATGTACAGCCAGGATTGATACATTGCCGTCTCATTGCATCCTCTCGTCTCTGACATCACTCCCTGTGGTGTCCATTTTGTGTGTTGACTTGACTGGTTGTGGGGTACCCAGGCATTCGGTCATACATTATTGTGTGTCTGTGAGGATGTTTCTGGACAAGATTAACATTCGAATTGGTAGTGTGAGTAAAGTTGGTTACCTTCCCTAATGCGGGTGGGCTTCATTCCGTCAGTTGACGACCTGAATAAAACAAAAAGGCTGATTCTTCTCTGAATAAAAGGGAACTGTTCCTGCCTGACTGCCTTCGAAGCTGGGACTGACTGATTGACTTACTTTCTTTCTTTCTTTCTTTCTTTCTTTCTTTCTTTCTTTCTTTCTTTCTTTCTTTCTTTCTCTCTCTCTCTCTCTTTCTCTCTCTCTTTCTCTTTCTTTCTCTCTCTCTCTTTCTTTCTCTTTCTCTCTCTCTCTCTTTCTCTTTCTTTCTCTCTCTCTCTCTCTCTCTCTCTCTGCCTCCCTCCCCCCCCTTCCCTCCCTTCCTCTCTCTCTCTCTTTCTTTCTTTCCTTCTTTCTTTTTTCCTGCCTTCAGACTCAAATGGAAACATTGGCTCTTCTGGGTTTTAAGCCTTGGCTTTCAGACTGAAACTAGCGCCATCAACTCTCCTGGGCCTCCAGCTTGCCCACTGGAGATCTTGGTACTTACCAGATTTCGTAATTGCATGAGCCAATCCCTTGCAATAAATCCCTTTCTGTATATACACTACCTATTGGTTCTGTTCCTCTGGGAGATCACTGACTAATACACTTCCTTTTTAACTAAGACCTCTAGGCACCTTTGCTGTTTCTGAGGTTTTTCATACTTTATATCCATAGAGACGAAATCAAAGAAAGTTTCTTTAAAATGGGGTTTAGATGGACATCTCTCTGAGGTCCACCTCAACACTGACACAGAGCAGATGTGGCTCAGCCTCAGGAAGCTCAAATTCTTACCCCTATGTTTCCCTCAGCCGGCTGAGACCTTTCAACTGCGCCCATCTAGCAGAAGCAGCTGTGAGATCAAGGAACACATGACCCTTGCTAACAGGCCCCAACCTTGCTAAGTGGTCCAGCTGCAGGAAGAGCAGCCTAGGGAGCGAAGCTGCCCACTACAAACTCACCTTGTCCAGTCATCACTCCTGGGGTCTGTGGTCAGTCCTCTCAGGGTGCTGGCCACATGTCAAAGCTGAGCTTAGGGCCTGGAGCCCAACACCAAGCAAGGAGATAATTACCCAAAGACACGAGAGAAAGACACACCAAAGTGGGGAGCAGACCAGTCCTGGAGAGCACTGAGGACCAGGCCAGTGCCTGACTCCAGTCCAGTCGTCACAGGAAAGGGGTCCCCATCCAGACCCTGAGAGAAGGTTCTTGGATCTCACACAAGAAAGAATTCAGAGTGAGTCCGTAGAGTAAAGTGAAAGCATGTTTATTAGGAAAGTAAAGGAATAAAATAATGGCTACTTTATAGACAGGGCAGCCCCGGGAGCTGCTGGTTGGCCATTTTTATGGTTATTTCTTGATGATATGCTAAACAAGGGGTGGATTATTCATGTCTCCCCTTTTTAGACCATATAGGGTGACTTCCTGATGTTGCCATGGCATCTGTAAACTGCTGGTGGGAGTGTAGCAGTGAGGATGACCAGAGGTCACTCTCATTGCCATCTGGTTTTGGTGGGATTTAGCTGGCTACTTTACTGCAACCTGTATTATCAGCAAGGTCTTTATGACCTATATCTTGTGCTGACCTCTTATCTCATCCTGTGGCTTAGAATGCCTTAACCATCTGGGAATGCAGCCCAGTAGGTCTCAGCCTCATTTTACCCAGCCCTGTTCAAGAGGGAATTGCTCTGGTTCATATGCCTCTGACACAATGGGCAAGCAGATGAATGGCAGGCCAGATGAAAGGGCCAGAAGCCCTACGGGTATGACCAGAAGAGAAAATGTTGGGATGGGGTGAGAGGTAGATGGGAAGGTATGTCAGAAGTCTCCACTGTTGCATACCTGAAACTCATTTGTGTTGACCACCAGCCATATGGCCATGAATGGATCAGCGTGATTGAAATACCTGTGTTGGGGCAGCTGATTTTTCATTCAGCGTATACAGCCCCACCCTACTGGGGGAACCTGCCCCCAATATTTCAACATAGGTTCTTTCTATTTTCCATAAGTGTCAGCCAGCTGAGAAATAAAGAGACAGTACAAAGAGAGGAATTTTATAGCTGGGCCACCGGGGGTGACATCACATATCAGTAGGACCGTGATGCCCACCTGAGTCTGAGACCAAGTTTTTATTAAGAGTTTCAAAAGGGGAGGGGGTGTAAGAACTGGGAGTAGGTACAAAGATCACATGCTTCAAAGGGCAAAAAGCAGAACTACTAATAAGGGTCTAACAAAGATCACAGGGAACAGGACAAAGGGCAAAAGCAGAACTACTGATAAGGGTCCAACAAAGATCACAGGGCAAAGGGCAAAAGCAGAACTACTAATAAGGTAATGGTGCACGTATTGTGTTGATAAACATCTTAAATAACAGAAAACAGAGTTCAGAAGCAGAGAACCAGTCTGATCACAAATTTACCAGGGTGGAGTTTCCCAACCCTAGTAAGCCTGAGGGGTACTGCAGGAGACTAGGGCATATCTCAGTCCTTATCTCGATGGCATCAGACAGCCATTCCCAGAGTGGCTGTTTATAGACCTCCCTCCAGGGACGCATTCCTTTCCCAGGGTATTAATATTAATATTCCTTGCTAGGAAAAGAATTTAGTGCTATCTCTCCTACTTGCACGTCTGTTTATAGGCTCTCTGCAAGAAGAAAAACATGGCTCTTTTTGCCCGACCCCGCAGGCAGTCAGACCTTGTGGTTGTCTTCCCTTGTTCCCTAAAAATCGCTGTTATTCTGTTATTTTTCAAGGTGTACTGATTTCATATTGTTCGAACACACATGTTTTACAATCAATTTGTACAGTTAACACAATTATCACAGTGGTCTTGAGGTGATGTACATCCTCAGCTTACGAAGACAACAGGATTAAGAGATTAAAGACAGGCATAAGAAATTATAAAGGTAGGCCGGGCGCGGTGGCTCAAGCCTGTAATCCCAGCACTTTGGGAGGCCAAGACGGGCGGATCACGACGTCAGGAGTTCGAGACCATCCTGGCTAACACGGTGAAACCCCGTCTCTACTAAAAAATACAAAAAACTAGCCGGGCGAGGTGGTGGGCGCCTGTAGTCCCAGCTACTCGGGAGGTTGAGGCAGGAGAATGGCGTAAAAACCCAGGAGGCGGAGCTTGCAATGAGCTGAGATCCGGCCACTGCACTCCAGCCTGGGCGACACAGCAAGACTCCGTCTCAAAAAAAAAAAAAAAAAAAAGAAATTATAAAGGTATTATCTGGGAACTGATAAATGTCCATATTAAAATGAAATCTTCACAATTTATGTTCCTCTGCTGCAGCTCCAGCTGGTCCCTCCGTTGGGGGTCCCTGACTTCCCACAACACCACCCATCATCCCACTTTAAATTCATGTGTGACTCCATCCTGTCTTTTGAATATTTTGCTTTATTCAGTAACACAAATTCATGACTTGGTAAAAAAAAAAAAAAAAAAAAAAAAAAAAAAAAGCCTCGACTTACAACATCATAAGCTGGTTCCCCATAAATTGCTGCCACACAGATAATACCTTTAAACATAGGAAACAGCATTTTGGAATTCTGTGTTGTTCAAGTAAATTTTAGTTCATTTTAGTGTCTTGCAAATAGCAAGGAATGATACTTTTAGCATTTGCTTTTTTTTTAAACCACATTTTCCCAAACTTTGAAAAACAATTGCTAATAAACAAACCAAGCCACAGGAATTATTTCAGTTCAAGAGAATAAACAGATTTCAAGAAATCAAAAGAAGTCACTGAAGTTCATCTAGCAATGCTTTCATTCCTATATTATACTCGCACATCAGCGGCGTGATGTGTGAAGATAACGGCATCAGAATTTCCGTTTCATGCTGAATTTTCTGATGGTTTTTGCTATCTTCATTTTACCTTAAAGAAGATAAATAAATAACCCAAACAAGAATACATTTGGGGAAAAAGGAAGATGCCCGGGGTTATATATTAGAGTTCTTCCAATACCAGAGCAGCAGAAGAAAGCCTCTTCTAATCCCTTGTTTGTGCCATAGGTATGAGAACAAATGGCAAGACATTCCTCTTACACGTTGACTTGCCTTCATTTGAATCCGAGGCTGCCCAGTGACCTGGCAAAATTGGCTATGGAGATAGTGTAGACATTTTAGATTTGAAAGGATGACTTTTCTCTTACTTTTGCCTAATTAGGACCGTTTCCTCAACTCTGCACTTAGGTTACCTAATAGACCTACAGCTTTAATAACCAATTCCATTTATCTTATAGAAATTCCCAAAAGAAATGAGATGGATGTGTTTTCAGTTAAAGCTGTCTTTCAAAAAGGTAGACAGTCATGGGTCACTGAAAGGAAAACAAGTCACAAGCAAAACACACTTTACCTCACACACTCTTCTGTCGTGAATAACAGTGTGTAGTGTTAGTGTGAGCACACCCAGGCTGTGTGTATTCTGTGAGGTGAAGAGAAGCAAATGGGTGCTGCTGCCCTAGATTTTCCCACTCTAGGCATTAGAATCTTGTCTTTCCTAATCACCTACTGTTTACCCAGTTCATATATTTATAATGACACCTGCAAGGAGTTTTCTCTTTTTTTCCAAACCCAGAGACTTTGAAGACAACAAAAGGATAACTTGGGTGATTGAAAACACACCCAGTGGTGAGAACTCTATACAATCTGTGTTCATGTGTATATGTAACAAACCATGAAGAAGATCATGTAGGTCCTGAAATATGTTGCCAGTTCTGTCTCACTGAGGACTCAGCCGTAGCCAGAGGCTAAGTCCTTTGTATCATGATCCCGTCCCACTTGAGCCAGTTTGCACTTTTTACTTCGGGATCCTTAATACACTGGCCATACATAGCTCTTAGTCTTTGGTTCTGAAGTCTAGTCCTTAAGAACTGAGTATTGAAAAGTCCTCTCGGTGGGATTAGCATTCTTCTGAGGCTAAGACTGTAGCCGGGAAGTTGAAAACCCCTTTTGAAGGGCAGAGTGACTTAACCCTTAAAGGAGAAATGGCTGTGGATGGCTTATTGTCAGGAACAGGGACACTGACTCTTCCTGAGAGACGCTTCAGACCCTTTCCCAAAGTGGTAACTCAGGCCATGGCTTCTAATCACTTCATGCCCAATTTTATGCACTTCCTGCTTGCGTGCACACTCCTGCTGACCCACCAAGACTCACACATGTCTGAAAGCAAGGCACAGACTTTCCCGGCAGTAGCGATAACCCTCATTCAGCTACTGCAAAGACCTTTTGTTAGGTGAAGATCAAACACTTCACAAGGGAAGACTTCTGGATCTTTAGATCTCTGCTAGATTTCCCAGGTGCAGCAGAGGAGCCAAGAGATGTTCCCCCCCTCCCCACACTCTGGTTAGCCTTTGTGTCGTCCAGTCAAAAGTACCCTCTTTCATACTGTTGTGTTGCCTTTTTACTCTACCACCTTCTGCTAGGGCCGTGGTACTGAGGCAGGAGAATAGGGTCTGGTGGCAGGAAACCTAAGTTGCCCAGGCAACTTCCTTTTCAACCTCTCCTTTTTCTGTGGGGCAGTTGCTACCTGGCAGTTGGAAAATGAAAGTGCCTCTGATTGGTCCCCTCCCACAACCAGACTGGTCACGGGCCTACTCTTCAGCCAATCAGACTGGGTGTGGGCCAATAGAATGAACCAATGGGAAACCTCTAGAGGTTATATAAACCCCAGAAAATTCTGTAATCAGTGCTCCTGAGTCTCTTGCTTGGGCCAGGTCCCACCTTGTGGAGTGTACTTTCATTTAACATAAATCTCTGCTTTGGCCGCTCTGCTTGTATGTTTTGTCCAATTCTTTGTTCAAAACACTAAGAACCTGCACAACTACCCTCAACTGGTAACGATGCTGAGTAGAACAGAACTGTGGAATCACACAAATTAAACCCGGAAGGGGTTCTGAAGGTTAGTGGCTATTTCCACACCCTCATTTACAGCTGAATGTAAACCATGGGAGGGTCACAGATTAAGAACTTATTTATCGTGCCTTAAAGTATATCACTTTTTCTGCTGTCTTAAAGTGGAGGCCCTTGTTGGACCCACATGTTAACTCCTTCAGAAGCCCTGTGTCCCTTTCAGGCCCTCTCAGGTCCTCCAAGTTTCAGATCATCATGCAACATGGCCAGTGTGTTCAGCCTTTCTGTCCTTGAAGCCTGAAGAGAGAGGGCTTGAAGCCTGCTGTGAAGCCTCAATACATTGTACCCAATACCATGTCCCCAAGAACTATATTAAAGTAAATTTTTGATTATACTCCCTTTGAGGTATTGAAGTATCTCCAAGGGATGATAACTCAACTTTGTAAGCAAAAACATTGAGATGCCAGGAGGATGCATTGTGAGTCGAAGACCAGAACACTGACCCTCCACGTTACACCTCAACACTTCTAGTCTGAGGCAGTCACTAAGCACTAAGGACAAGTCCTTGGTGACAATTAGAAGGATCTTTTCTGATGATAATAATTATACTTTCATGAGCAACTAAGGAGCCTTGGCTGTAACAGCCTTGCAATTGGCCTTTTGAAATCCTGGTCTGTTTCCCTTGGAATTAGGGTTGAATCCCTGTCAGGAAGCCAACGGTAACTGCATTGCTTTGAGTGGCAGTTACTGGAGATTTTACAGAGGAATTATTTAAAAGACCAGCCAGGATGAGTGGTAACAGATCTGAAGAACTATAATGCAAATAAACATATTTGACTTCACTCATGAATAACTGATTTTATATTTCTAAATACTAAGAAGGTTGTACAAGCCTCTGAATGTAGGTAGTACCGAAAAGAACATAGGAGGCTTACTGGTGAGAACAGCCGGATTTTGATCAGAACACATTTGCATGGAAGACAAAGCCTACCTTCCACTCCACCATTGCCTTCTCATGCTCTAATGAGATTGGTGTTTCCATGTGGATAAGTCACAAGGAAGAAAAAAGCTCCTTCTTTGATTTAATCTTAGTTTCACTAGGGATGCGTCTTCACAAAATGAAGAAGGAAAATTTACTTTTCAGGAAGCTGGGCGATATGTTCCCAGATGCTGCTTTGCTCCACAGTTCACAGAAAGAAGGTTTAGGCTACTTCTTAAAACACACAGACACACACACACACACACACACACACACACACACACACACAAATTTTTATTTCTTGAAACAGAACAACACACCCTCCAAAATAGTAAATGTTACCAGAACAATAATAAATAATGGCACACATGCGCATCTTTAAAACACAGCCAGTCACGTCTTCTGTTGCATAACTGACAGCCATGTGCTCAGGCATTTCTGCGATGATTGAAGACACATTCCGATGGTCATAAACATCCATCACAGATTCAAGTATGAGTCGCAGGATTCCAAAACCACAGCCTGCCAGTTGTTGGCCATCAGTGACATACCAAGTGTTACTGAGATCTCTGCACGACCTCTGGGTTTGCACAATATGGCTGAAATGCTATTCAGAAAGTACTAGGGGTGAAATTACCCTTCAGGAAGCCTAATAAAGAAGAAAGGAAACGTGCCGTTTAGAGCTAAAATTGCTTTACTGAAGCACAGTCAAGTCATACATGAAATACAATGGCCTTTCCATGCTCAGTTCCCCTGCATGCCTTGGGCCCTCTTTTCCCTTAAGCTTTGTCATATGTTTAAGTGTACATTACTGGTCATTCCGAGAGCTTGAACTATGACAGCCTGAAAGGATCTACTTATCCTATAAACTGTTGAACACAATTGGCATGAGTTGGACCAAATTTTGCTCCATTTTTTTTAGAGCACACCCAGACTTCATCGTCCAGTATCCAGAGATTGATTATCCAGATTAGAATTTTTCAGGGCCCTTTCCATCTCTTAGATACCCTTGGCCACTGTCTTCTTGCAATCTCATTCCTCTCTAGTGATACCAGCAGACCTGCACTGGGGATACAAATGGAGATGAAAGGGTTAACCATTTATACTAAGAGAAAGCTGGAAGTCCTTGCAAAACCTGTGTCGTGGGATTTCTATACACTCCCAACAAATAGAGCCTCTTCAGTCACCACCCCCCACCCCTCACCACCCTTTAACAAGCATTGCCTGAGGATTGAGCCAAAAACTGGGGGCTGTTAGAGGCTGGGCTATTCCCAAGCAAACTGTGAAGCAGATGAAAATAAATTTGCCAAATGCGCCAGCATAGTCCTCACCACATATCTGCCCTCAGCCTCCTTCCTTCGGTGGTAGTCATGGAGACGGGGGAATGAGGGCATATTCCTTCCCAGAGCTCGGCATCCACCCCAAATTCCGCATCCCCGTTGAACTAACAACGGGTAACAGCACAAAGTAGGGTTCTTCCCCCAAAGCGGCTGCATTTTAACTCAGATTCAAACTCAAGCAAACAACCTGCCAGGGAAAATTAGACAAAAGCTTCAGATGAGGGTCGAGACCATGTGTGCTCCATTCCCCAGCATATCCCCAGGGCCTGACACTTAGGAGGAGGTCAGTAAATGTTTGCTAAATGAACATTAGTGAATGACACAGTAGGAAACAGCAGAGTGTGGCCTGCTCTTGGGGCTAGTTTGACAAGGAAGGATTCCAGCCAGGCAGGGAGTGGCCGGGCAGGGGCACAGAGCTGCGTGCTGCACAGTGATGAGACCCCCTTCCAAACAGCCTGGCCCTTGCCGCACACACAAGGTCTGTGGTGCTGGCGGTGCCCATTCCAGTCGTCTGAAGTAAGATCGACAGCATCTTACGCTTAGCCTGAGACCCACGTAGTAGAAAAATCTTCTCAACCTCAGACACCGCTGTGCATTTTTTGGATAGTGTTTCAGATTGGGGTGTTTTTTGTGTTGTTTTTGGTTGGTTTTGCTTTTTAAACAGTTCCTTGAGCTGCTGACAGAGTAGCCCAGTGTACATGGGTGGCCCCAAAATGCTTTGCACTATTTGGACCTACTCTGTTGTATTACATGGGTAACAAGATCAGAGGAATTTGGATGTGTTTAGGTTAGGATTTAGAGCTGGATATTACATAGAGACCTGCTTTTAATTCCCTCTTTCCTTCTTGTATTATTTAAGTCCATGGACACTTAGAATCAGTATATAAACATCTCCAAGAAGCACAAAAAGAAGCAGCATGTGGGACGTGAGGTCAAAGCTGTCAGCTCACGTTTCCCCTCCCCAGAAAAGCCTGGAGATTTTGGAGTTCTCAGTGCATGTCTTCAGCTGGCTTCAATGTCAGTTTGCTTCTCGTTCTTTATATAATTGTTGACTTCTTTGAAGTTCGTTGTGGACATCACTGAGTCAAATAGTCACACATTATAAGCAGACTCTTCTAATTCTTCCACGGTGTGAATTTGCTTTTCCCATCCGTGAGATTTCCATGTGACTGACCCGGTGACAGTCAGTTGCCTACATCAGGGACCGCTGAGTGTACAGAGCTGCTGCTTGTCTTCAGAGGGAGGCTCGGACCTGGAGAGGGGACTACATTCAAAAGAGCCAACAGTTTTCAAGCATTAGAGAAGCAGCCCCAGAAAATCCTTGCCTGGCAACATTGGAGAAATGCGCTGATCTTGTGTTTTTACCATAGAAGTGGTTGGAAAGGGGAATTTGCTGCTAGTTCCTTTCATCCTGATGGTGGTTGCTTTTCTTGGATAAAGTCACAAAATTCTTCTGAAATTAGAAATTGTGACCCTTGATATTCAAAAGGTATATAAGGGCTCTAATTTTTTCAAACCTACTATGGGGTGACAAAATCCATTTACTGAAGGTGTTAAGACTGCAGATATTATTTCTGCTGAATAAGAAACAGTGTGGACTAATGGGAAGAGACACAACATATTCTTCTCCAGTTTCTTGTAGCTTCGACGCTTTCTTGAAAGTGCCTGTGAGGCAAAGATGTATGAAGACATGTTCTGCTTTTTTGCTGTTGTTTGTTTTTTTGTAACATAGAAAGTTAGGTCATAGACCTAGGCCATAGACCTGTGTAAGTATTTAAGACATTTGGACATATTTTGTATCTGTAACTTCCCTTCCCTTTTAAAAAAGTTCTCTAAACTAGAAATGACGTAGATATGGAATCAGCTGTGAAACTATCCTTCTCTGGCAGCTCCAAAATCCTTTACATTTTTCCTGGCTGGGTGACACGGTTTTAACCCTAACTGAATGGGCCAATCTTTGGCCTTTTCTACAAGTTCTCAAATTCAAGGGCAGAGAGTCTAGTGGACCTGGATACTTGTGCCTGGTTAAATGGATTTACCAGTGAGGTATTATCTAGCTTTAACCTTTACAAGATGGACACATGGCTTAAAAAGCCTCCTCTGAAGAAACCATGGGTTAAAGACAGACTAATGACACAGGCCCCCCCAAAAAACCAAACTGACAAAAACAGCAAAGGTAGCACTTCTGCTCCCCTTCCCGAAAACTCTTTGCCAAACACCATTACAAGAAAGACCAATGATCTGATGTGCCAAGCAGCTGGCCAAAACAAAGACACAGAATACCCTTCAAAATTATAAAAATCTAACTAGGAAATAGGAATGAAAAATATACATCTATAATTGTTATCATGTATCTTACACTCAAAGTATATTTTGCGCCTGGGACTAGTAAGTAATGATAATGGCCAATGATAATGGCTTGTGTAGATAATTTATAAGGTCACAAATAATGGATGAAATGGAGCATGGGGGGGTGGTGTATGTTCAAAATGCTTGGAACCTACTGCTTAGGGAGTGTCATTGACTAGGGTTGATGTTCAAAAGTAGGGGTGGTGGCCTCAGAGGACAAACCTGCCTGCAAACAAAGTCTGAATGGGTGATAGAAGCCACAGATAAGAGGGAAAGAACGTGGAGGACGTACTGTACAAATCAGAAGGACAGGAAATCTCCTTGTCTTTCTATAGATGCAGAGAACTAGGGAAGGACCCAGGGAAAGTAGACACAGACTCAACAAAGCAACAAGGTCCATCCACGAGCTGGTTCCAGAGCTGACTGGGCATTCCAGGTCCCTTGACAGATGGTGGTGGGAGATGCATTCACGGGACCCGGGTGGTGTACATCAGCCAGGCCGGCCTCTCCAACCTGCCCTCAGTGTGGTCCAACACTGAGAACACAGGCAAAGGTAGAGAGTAGGTTTTGACTTAGGCTTTTGGCCTCTTGCATTTAATCATCCAAGTGTGGCCTTTCCCAGTTAAGGCAAACAAACTTTAGAGTTCTCGTCACTGTTCAAGGTTTCTGGAAAGGAAAGGCCTATGAGCTCTTGCCAAGGCGGCTGCATTCAGTTGTCAGTTGTGCAGGTTTTGCTTTGCAGAAAGGCTTCCAGGAGGGCTGGTCCGTCTGGAGGGGACACCTTTTTCTAACTCACACAAAGACATCTATGTTGACTGGCCTTGGCCAGGGCCTTGCAATAAATTTTGGCAAAATAGAGCCAAAACCAGAAAAAGAGATCCAGTGGACAAAACCCTAAATTGGATGAATTTTCACTTTTCATCCCATAATATGGCTTCTGTAGGCCCTGCTGAAATCAGTACATGTTATTGGAGAAGCCACTGAGTAGGTTCGTAGGTTGTGTAAGTCCTGGTTAATAGATTCGGAGTTGTTAGAGAAGCCACTTGGAGTCAGATTGGATGGTGGAGAGGAACTGATGTGAAAAGGTCTTGCAATTACCGGGTCCTGAGACTGCCAGGATTTGGAGAAAGAAAAAGCACATCAGTTTTGTTTTGTGACCAAGACTTTTTGAGTGGTTGCACAAATGCTGTTTGTGTCCAGAAACTCAGGAGCCCTGTGCTTCTTACTCATTACCTGCTGCCATTCTTTCCCAAACACACCGGTGTGGGGATCCTCCCCTTCCCCAACTGGCAAAGAAGGAACGGGTTCTTTGTGACTCAGGCTAGGAAGTGACAGGAGAGCTCACTGGAGGCCGAGGGGTGCCATCTCCACTTACAAAGCTGATAGCAAAGTAATCAAACCTAGCAGCACCAAGAGCCCAGGGCAGCTCCTTGGCAGCGCTCTCCGCCACATCGTGTGCTCTGGGTCGCACAGGGCCTGTAAATTGCACAGCAATGGCTGGGTTCGTGGCAGGAATAAACATGTGCTTTGAATTTTCCAAATGAGTCAGACGCACGCTGCGAGATAAATGCTGATAGCAAGCAGATGTGACATGTGCTTTTCAAGAGGACGGACGGGGGGAATTAAGGATTGGCATCTTCCACACTCTTCGAGTCGACGGACTGACACCTAATGGGACCTGGTCTTTTAACAAGAAACACTGGGTGATGGGTGACATTTTCCCCACTTCTTTCTTTCCATAAGAGGAATCTACATTTTAAGTCTCAAATGTAAACGTGCTCTGGCTCCAATTTGTCGGCTGACTCTAATCGCCTCAGAACTTATATAAACTCTAGGTGAGTAATTTCCCCAAGTACAGTACCCTCTTGGAATGCATGTGCTGTGAACTCAGATTAAACTTTTAACCTCACATTTTTCTGGGAGGGATTATTATCCCTGTTTTTATCGTTTGAAAAGGCAATCAGAAATTCCAGAAGGTCCAGTGCTCGCAGGGGTTGAGCTGGTACACTCTCTCAAGAGCCCGTCCGCTGTGTTGAGTACGCCTGGCCCCCTAAAAATGGGATGAGAGGGTCTGTTGTGCCAGAATTAAAACTACGAGGCACCAACTCTCTCGCCTTCCTCATAACACTCCCAACTAAACTGTGCAGTGTTTGGAGGGCCCTGCGCTCTCCCAGCTCAACTGCAAAAGCCCCTGAGTGTTTCTGCTGATGCACGCCATGTGCCAGTTGCCAAGCGACATACATAACACATTCATCAGCAGAGCGTGAGGTCTGAGTCCTAACTTTCTGCTGCATTCTTCCACACTTGGCTTTCATTCACCTTGTCTCCTTCTTCCAGCAACTGGATCAACAGATGTTAGACTTTCCCAGAGTGTTTGGCACAATCAGTCCAAGATGCCAAGCTTGAAGATATAACATCTCTTTGCAACCTCTAATTCCTGTCACTGTACTCATTAATCACTTGCACAAACCTTTAACCGAGTCCATTAGGACTTCAATACCAGGTGGTTTTTGTTTGTTTGTTTGTTTGTTTTAACTGAGTTGGCATCAACATGGAAACAAGTGGACTGGCGTATTCTCCCAGAAGCTTCTCATTATTTGTACTTAGTTTTTGTTTGATGACTACCAAGAGGCAGCTGGCATGGTGTCATGGGAAGAACAGTAGGCTGGGAGTCAAGTGGCGATTCTGCAACCAACTCATGGTGGAGCCTTGGGCAAGTCAGTATATTCGAAAGGGCCTCAGCTTTTTCTTTTGTAAAATGAAGATGTTGGACTCAGTGGTCCTCCTGTTGAAACAGTAATAATCCCATTAGTTTTACTGTGCAGTTTCAAAGAAAAGCAGACACCAAAGCAAGAAGCAAAAATGGGAAACCTTCAAGGTCAGAAGTTTCAGTTCACTGTATTGAACGTTGCTCTGCAGTATCTTTCAAATATGTTTTGATACAACATTCTGCTGTAAACACCTTGATGTCATTTTCATGTGCTGTTACATCACCCAATGGATATTTTTGGATTCTTACACGAGAAACACACTGTTCTAGCACTAGAAGAACAAGGGAGGCTGTGATAGCATCATTCCCACTCCCAGCCCCCTCTGGGGTTGGAAAATGGATCGAGTAATTGGTTGCTAGTCTTAAATTTCCTCAGCGCTCATGTGTGTTTACACCCACCCTGGCCCCGGTGCTAGGTTGCCTCCCACCCTGCTTTCTGGGCTCCTCTCCTCCATCCTGTGGAACCACAAAACAGAACCGGGCACAATGTCTTTATTTCTGACTTCACTCGATTGCTATTCTGATGTTGATCTAATCAATGGACAAGCTGCTGGAAATCTACTGAGTATAAAATGCTGTAAGGGAAATGTTGTAGGAAAAAAAGCATCTCATTATTCCTGTCTCCAAAAGAAACATTGAAGATTGGGGTCTTCTCTAAGCCAGATGCTACCACCTGCACCCTGGACCTCCTGCAACCACCGCCACAAAGCCTGTGTGAACACTGTGATGTGTTTTGTTATCAACCTTGAAAACAAACATCTTAAGGTTCCCTCATGTTGGTGCTGGAACAGGGGTGTTCAATTACTCACTAATTTTGTAGACATTTGTTGAACATCTATTAGGCATCTGGAACTGAGGATACAAAGATAAAATGTACATGGCATTGCCTGAAAGGAATTTATGACCTAGCAAAGGGCACAGACGTGTACACAGTCTGCTGGAATATATTATGGTAAGTGCTACACTGGTGGTGTGGATGAAAGGCCGCAGGGGAACAGACTGGAGCTATGAGTTCTGCCAGGGTTTCACTTAGCTAAGAGACAGGCAAAGGGCATTCCAGGCAGAGGAATATGCATTGGGAGATGCAGAACAACAAGAAAGGGCATGGCAGATTCAAGGAATGTTGCGGGTCGGTGTGATGGCATCACAGATTCATGGTAGAGAGTGGCTTGTTTATATACAGTTAGTTTATGTACAGTTGTTAGAAGTGGGAAGAAAATTTGACTCCAAGCTTCCTAGATACCAAAGCAAAAAGGGAAATATGAAATTTGCTGTGCCTACATGAAAAAAGCCAATTGCTCAAGAGAAACAGGCTTCTTCTGGAATTAAGAGCCAAGGGAAACTTCTCTATTGATTCTCTTCAAAGGCTCAAGATGGGATACGGTGGAAATATCTTCAACAATATCCCCGCACTAGCAATTTTTATAGGACTGTTTCTTGTAATGTCCCTCAGTGCGAGCCAATGGCACCCCGCCAAAGTGTAATTCAGTAAAAGCAGCTCTACACGGGACCAGAACAATTCAGCCTAAGCTTGCTGTTTTTTGATGGTTTGGCTTGATGTGTGAATACAACTTAGGGTATCTAGAGGAATGGATGTTCTTCATATCTTTCAGGCAATCATCCATGAATATTATTTCTTACAACAGGGCTCTTAAAAAGCATTAGGTAGCAGGCAGTGAACTTGAGCTTCTATTCATTGGTGAAGACCTCAGGAACAAAGCAGTCTGAACACTGGGTTATGTAACAAAGAAAAGAATCTTTTCCAAAGATGTCTAATCATGGAAGAGAAGTAACCAGTCATTCTGGACTAAGCGCAGTCCAATGGCTCAGCTCAAACTGGCCTGCGTTAGGGCTAGGTTGTTAAGTAAAATTTCCTGCCCTGACAGCACATGTCTTGTTGTGAACTCTAGGCTGAAAGTGGGCCCATAAAACACCCTCACATTTTAGAAGTAAAACTGTGGGCTAAGCATCTTTTGAGATTTGACCCTTTTTCCTTAGTAGCTGAAGTGATTGTGTGATGCACAAACTTGGGTCCAGAAGGTTGGGGCAGGGATGTGGCATTTCACCAAATAGCATCTGAAATGGGGGTTAAAAGAGAGTGTAAGTTTTGCCAAATACCAAATCCTACATATTTATATAACAGGGTACAATTTATAAACTATATTCCCATCCAGTATCTAATTTAAATTGCGTAAAAACCTTGTACAGGACTCGTGTGATTATCGCATTATAAATGGGAAAACTAAGGCTTGATCAAGTTAGCATGGATGTTGGGTGACAAAACCAGAATTGTAACCCAGGTCTTTTGATTTTAGTGCAGTTATTTCTTACCTTTCAAGGTTCAGCCGAGTTATCCAAAGGAGTAGCAAATTGTAGGTCATGATAACCATGTCCAGCAGGTACCAAGCTACAGTAGCACGTGTTGAAAAATTACAAACACTGTAGGTAGGGAAGGCTTCCTGCAGTTAACTTAGAAAAAAGCATCCATTTGATTGGCAAGAATGCTCCAACGATGCTCTTTGTTCATGGAGAGACAGGCACAGTCTGGTTCCTGGATCCCATGAATGGCCCCAGGTATACACTGGCTGGAAACAATCCAAAGATTTGTTCTTTCCACCCTTTATTTACCAAACATGCAAAGTATGGCACCACATGTGAATTGTGGATGAGGATATTCTCAGCAGAATGCAAGATTATTTTCACAATCATTGTAGAAACTTTACATAATCTTGCCTGTTGAGATTCAATAGCCAGATCTTCCCAAAAGTACTTATTCATTGTAAATACAAGGATAAACTTGAACTCTATGTTGTAATGATTGCCTTTCTGAGTGCTATAATTAAGTTTTTTAAACTATTGCCACCTCCTGCCAACGTTTTCATTAAACATCTAAAAAATAACTTGGTGTGTGGTGGAGAATGAGTGGATAGAGACTGTTTTCTCTGATTCCCCCTGAAAATACCAAGATGGGAGATAAATTCAGACATTGATATCTCTGCTGCCACCGTGCACTAAATTATAAACTGGTGTCCCAAATGACAGGGTTCTCCTCCCAATCAACAAGAGCACTTATAACCGGAGAGCCAGAGGTGCTCAATATAGCACCAAAACAACAACAACAACAACCCCAACTTATGGTCAGGGAGGAGATTCCAGACCTCAGTACAGTAGGTGGACCTGGTACCACAACACACGTGTATTCGCTGAAGAACTGAGACACTTTGATCCAATTATTTGCCAAAGGTTTCCAAAAGCAATGCATCCCCAAATTGTGCAGGGTGAAGTGTTTCAGAATGTCCTTTCCTGTTCTCTTCTCTGTTTGGGCACACACAGTACCACTCACTGCCTTCCAGTTGGCACCTGCACACACTCCTGAAATAAGAGAAAATGTAATCTCCTAAGTCTCTTTTGGCTCAAAGCACTGAGAGTTTACAGAGACTGGATCTACAAGATGCAGGAAGCTACACACCAATAGCTCTCCTCATGTTAAGTCAATAGGAATAAGACCACCTGACAACCGAACCTGAGACTTTGGTTTAGAAAACCCATCATTTAGAAATGGCTTTGTAATAAAACCAGAAAATCAGTTGTTGTTGTTGTTGTTTTTTTTTAAGTAAAAAAAAAAAAGAGTGAACCGGTTCCCCATGGACACACAGCCACCCACAGCTGCTGCATGGTTACTTCCTGACAGACACGGGTTTGCTGCTATGGGAACGATGTCTGTCCCACAGGCAAGGAGTGTCCCTGTGCCCGTGTGCCTGCTGCTAAACAGTCACAAGGACATTAGGAAAACAGGGTCTTCTTAACTCTTGAGGATGACAGTGCATACACCAAAGAAACCAAAGGAGTCATTGCCTCTGCTATCATTTTTCTTCTTTTTTTTTTTTGGAGACAGAGTCTCACTTTGTGGCCCCGGCTGGAGTACAGTGGCACGATCTCAGCTCACTGCAACCTCCCCCTCCCAGTTCAAGCAGTTCTCCTGCCTCAGCCTCCCAAGTAGCTGGGACTAGAGGCATGCACCAGCATGCCCGGTTTCCTATTTTTAGTAGAGATGGGATTTTACCGTGTTGGCCAGTCTGGTCTCAAACTCCCGACCTCAGGTGATCTGCCCACCTTGCCTCTCAAGTGTTGGGATTACAGGCATGAGCCACCGCGCCTGACCTTCTGTTATCTTTTTAATCTTTTAACACAGAAAGAATTATTTGCTGAATGATCTTTAGCCCATTGAAGTGGTTTAATGGAACGTACAGCAACAACAGAAATCTAAGTCCCAGAGAGTAGTTTCTGCTTTGGAAGAGTGTAACTCAAGTTTGTCATCCTGCCTCTTTTTCAGAAATAGCTCGAGGGAGGAGAGGTATGGCCCATCTTTCTGCTTTTATAACAAACCAACATTTGGGCAGCAGGATGGCCTCCCATCTCAGGTTTTAGGAACACCTGAGGCCTGTTCTTGGGAAGTGCAGCTGTGATTGGTGGAGACCTAGCCCCCTGCTGGGCAAAGCACTTCTGGGTCCTGGGAACTGCCTCAGTTGAGATGGCACTGTGAAATAAGTCTTAGTGTGTTTGCTCAATGCTTTCTGTTTTATTTATTTATCCTTTAATATTAAAGAAAAAATTCCATCAGAATCTTATCTTTAGCCTTAGATTAGAACAAAAATTAGAACAAAAGTCACTCATCAGCAAGCTACAGATGTGGTCTGTAAATCCCTCACTGGAAAGTGAATTTGCCTTTGTGGCCAGATCTGTGAGTGTGATTTGACCGCGAAAAAGATTCTCATGTTTGTTGGTTGGGCTCAGAGACTACTAGCAACTTTTCAGAAGTACTCTGCTAAGTGCTGCAGGCTTGAGTCTGTGGGTGGTACTGAGTAAGCCTGATTCTCTCAGGGAGTAGAGGAAGGAGAGGGATTATTGTGAATTAGTGGAGAAAGTTCAGGGATGACCTTATTTGTGAGTTTGTGGCTGGATTTAAGAAGTCCAAAAGGGGCTTGTTGTTACAATATCCTGGAGAGTTTTCATTTCAGTGTATATAGTGCTATATCTCTTTTCTAAAAAAATTGCTGCACAGTGAGCTGGGCGCGGTAGCTCATGCATATAATCCCAGCACTTTGGGAGGCTAAGGTGGGTGGATCATGAGGTCAGGAGATAAAGACCATCCTGGCTAACACGGTGAAACCTCGTCTCTACTAAAAATACAAATAATTGGCTGGGCGTGGTGGTGGGCGCCTGTAGTCCCAGCTACTTGGGAGGCTGAGGCAGGAGAATGGTGTGAACCCGGGAGGCGGAGCTTGCAATGAGCTGAGATCATGCCACTGCACTCTAGCCTGGGTGACAGAGCAAGACTCCATCTCCAAAAAAAAAAAAAATTGCTGCACAGTATTATATATCATGGCCCTGTGTGTGTGTGTGTGTAATGGACATATATATTTATATATATCCCCTACTCTTCAAAAATTCTTTTCTAATTCTGCCTGAAATAACTTCCTTTGCAAAATTACTTTAGCTGAAATGCTATCAATTATAAATCCAATTGTATCAATAAGCTCATCTTTTGCATTAATAATATGATTCACTGAATTGTGAGTAATGTAACGGGGCTGCTTTCCTTCCCACACCTGATGTAGACACGCCACAGGAGAGGGAGTGTTGTTACAGGAGGAAGTACTTGGAGAGAACTGGAGGAGGGCACCATGTGAGCACATCTGGACACAGGAAGAGTGGGTTTCAGAGAAGGAAGAGCAGGAGTTGGAGGCAGGAAGACCCCAAGAATCCACCTCTTCATTGCCAGGAATACCTTCAGTTGTTTCTCCAATCTCATCTCTGTTTAGTCCATTTCTGTGACATCCCAGCTCTGGGACCTGGGTGGCCACAGGTAGCTCATGAAATGACTTCAGCATTATTAAAACTGGGAGCATTACCTGAGCCCAGGAGGCCGAAGTTGCAGTGAGCAGAATTCATGCCACACACTCCTGCCTGGGCAACAGAGCAAGACCCTGTCTCAAAAAACAAAACGAAACAAAAAAACCTGGAGTTTACAAACATCACTGATGTGTGGTTGGCATTTGGAGAGATCCATGCACATACAGAAACTTGACGAGTGAATCGTTTCATAAAGAGGCTGATGGACGATCGGGTTAGCTGCTACTTTAAAGCCAGTGAGCATGCGCAGTAACCATGGCGCCTCGTTAATTAAGACTAATGGCCCAAGGAGCCATTGCAGATGATCCAATTAGGCGGATTTAGTTAGAGATTGTACAGATAACTCTGATTGAAACATCAATCTAGGCCTCTGTTTCAAATGAGGTGGTATTTGACTATAATAAAATAGTATACTAAGTAGCTGACTGTGTCTTGCAATTGTGGAAGCTGAGGGCTACTAACAGCCTTAAAAATTAATATTTAAGCTTGATTTTTTTTCAAGAACCAATTATGTAGATTGTTTATTACCAAGTTCTTTTTGTTCCTTACGCCTCCTGCTGTCTAGTTGGGGCTGTTTTACAGTTCATTAGCCCCTTGACTAGAAGGTAGAAATGAAAGAAGGTGCAACTTACATCTGTCTGCCTACTAGCCAATTCTGTAAACTATTTTGCGGGGAAGATACTGAAACTATTGGCCAAAACAGACCTTTGCGTTCCCTTCCCCATGCATTAAATTTTCCTAGATACCAAGTATGGGAGAGAGCTAGCAATTGGCTGAACTCACTATTTCTTGGTTGCATAAAACGTAATCGGTAGAATTTTACTTAATGTGGTCCCAGTTTTGTCATACATAAGGAAAAATATTCTGATAATCCCCACAAGCTAGTGAAGCGTCTTAAAATTACACACTAGGTTATACAGTGATTAACACTCATCAAAATGTTTTTTGCCTAACTTTAATTCTTTCAACAAAGATCCCAAATTTTCCTAGAGCACGTATTTATTTTTAAGAGTTATGAAAATACACAGCCGTATATGGTGGTATCTGAATTCATGGTGCTGTGAGAGACTGAGCAATTCTCAAGTATTAAGTGAGAAATCATCACTGAAGAATTGCGCTGTGGCACTGACGCCTTCAAACATGCCCACCATATTTTACTGGTGGAAATTTCATCATTAGGCTTAAATTAGAAGCCACTGATTCTCTGCCATCAAAAAAAAAATGGAGTTCTAGCCATTAAGCATGATTTTTTAAAAAATTGTTTTTGATGGGGAGATGAGAAAGAAGGAATGAAAGGGTAAAGAAAAGGAAAAAGGCTAGTAGAGGGTGCTGTCGTCTAATTTTTTGCTTTTACTAAAGCACTTCTTCTGCCCACTGCCATATGGTAAATTCCTCAGTGAATTAATTATTCAGGGTCTTGTCCTGATGCAAATGACACTAAAAAAAAAAAAAAGCAGAACATTCTTTATCCCTCTAGGAAAAAGAAATAACAAATAATTAAGGCCACAGCGCTCAGGGACCCAAGTTTATTGGCAATAAAAGGTAGCTGTGCTGACAACACTGCCAATTAATCTGCCAAAAGTGAGCATGTTGCTGTGTTAGAAAACAGGACTGGAGACATCCAGGGATCTATATAAAGCATAGACAACAGTCTTAGCGATCATGGGGCAGCAATGTGGGCACCCTACCTTCAGCAGATATGGTACCGGTCTGCATTCTTTCCGTAACAAAACTCCTCACCACGTGGAGAACCCCTCAGTCCCAAGTCAGCTGTACACCTGGCCTCTTCAGAAGCTATGTGTGCCCAGAAGGTGCTGGTAGGAACAGAAAAAAAATTGGAAACTAAGTTTTATTTTTTGAGACCTCTGGAAACTAGGTTGCTTAGACTTGAGAAAGTACTTGAGGAATATTTGAGGAAGTATAAGCAGCCTAGTTTCCATAGATGAGGAAACTGAGGCTCTCAGCTTCCAAATGCAGGTCTGCCTGCTTCCCATATCCATTCTTTTCTTGTAATATGTGTTTCCAGATGAAGCATCAAGAAATGTTTGTTCTAAACCTGGCTGCTATGAATGTATGGTGTGACCTTGAGCAAGTCACCTAACTTCTTTGAGCCTTGGGTTTGTATCTGAAAGGTGAGAGGTTAGAGACTCTGAGGTCTCCAGTGGCAGTGCTTCTCCAAGGTTAATAGACATAGGAATCACCTGGGGAATCTTGTTAAAATGCAGATTCTGATTCAGTAGCTCTGGGGACAGGCTTGAGGTTGTGCATCTAAGAATATTCCAGATAATGCTGATGCCACTAGTCCCCAGACAGTACTTTGAGTAGTAAGGTCTTGTAGCATTATCACTCTAGGGTTCCAAGATGGCAGCGACCACATTTTAGTCTTCCAGTCATCCCTGCATGCCCATGTATGGTTACAACATGCCTTGTACAGTTGGTGCTCAACAATGTTCAGTACTTTGGATTTAGGTAGAAAAGCATAAGTAGTTCAAAGGGACATAATCTAAGGGAAATTTGTAGCTCTGGAAGCTCAATAATTCTGTAATTTCCTGAAGGCACCATCCCTCAAGGGTCAAACTGAAGCCTAGCCTCCTCCCCCACCCACAAAAGGTACCCTGGTAATCCTAACTTCTCCCACAGTGGGTTTAGCCACCCCTACTCTATCCCTAGCTCACTCTGACTGACTTGATCTGAAATCAGATCAACCTTAAAGAACATCTGGTAAATGCCATTAGGAAGCACTCTACTCTCCCAAAGATTTTATTTTGTAGATTAAATGACATCTCTCCTAGATACATTCTGACATATAAAGTTTCTTCCTCCATTCTGACACCCCTCTTTGTTCTGGTAACCAATATCAGCATTTTGCTAATTTTCTGTGGTATTTCCATCCTTTCTCCCATGTGCAGTAGTACTTTGCTGTTCTTAGAATGGTTGCAGAGGCCAGAAGCCAGATTTTCATTATCTTTATGGGGAAACATTCCATAAACTCAAGACAAAAATATACCATGAATTGAAGAAACGGAAATGATTAGCCACTAAGATCTCTTTTCTTTCTGTCTTTAAAAAAATTCCCATTTTTGGCCAGGCACAGTGGCTCATGCCTGTAATCCCAGCACTTTGGGAGGCCAAGGTGGGTGGATCACGAGGTCAGTTCGAGACCAGCCTAACCAACATGGTGAAACTCCATTTCTACTAAAAATACAAAAATTAGCCAGGTGTGGTGGTGCATGCCTGTAATCCCAGCTACTCGGGAGGCTGAGGCAGGAGAATTGCTTGAACCTAGGAGGTGGAAGTTGCGGTGAGCTGAGATCACACCATTGCACTCCAGCCTGGGCAACAGAGCAAGACTCCATCTCCAAAAAAAAAAAAAAAAAAAAAAAAATCCCATTTTAAACCACTTGTTTAGAGTTGGGTCTAATTAGAGTACTTTAGAAATAAAGGCTATGTTGTGCCTATAAAGAAGTGGATGCTATTTTTTTAACCTGATCTTTGTTATAATGCCCAAAAGGACAACACTACGTATTTTCATATGACTGTCAAGGGACAGAGTAGGTTCCAACTATTTGACCTAGATAAACAGATTACCATTCACTTCATCTGAAAGTACAGGGATAATTAACTTGGACAACCATATAAACAGCAGGGGTCTCCTCCAGAGTGTCTGCCTTCTTAAATCAGCAGATAGCCTTCTAGAGAGCTGCCACAGCAAGGCCATTTATTGTGATTGCCTTCTATTGCTATATTTTAAGTTGTTCTCATGAACTGTATGGTGCTGTGGAAAGAACTTCTAGGCATTTCAGGCTTCTTAGGCTTATTCCTATGTCCCAGCCCATTTGTGCTTATGCATTTGGTAAGGTTTATGATGGATTTGTTCTCCTGAGTTCAACAAAATGTTTTTATTCATTCTGCAAAGTTGCTAATTAGTCCATGACAAGCCATTGAGCCCCTAGAATCAAAGACACCTGGAATCACAGTTACACAGGACCTTAAAGGTCATGGAGTTCAATTCCCTGTGTCTTGTGCCGACCTCTTTCTACAGAATCTCTGACCAACGGGGTTTCACTCTAGCTTATGTGCACAGCATTCAGCAATAGGTTGCATGTTCTTTTAACTGCGCCTCCTACTCCCTGTTGAAAGAGTTCTCTTTTTAGGTTGAACTGAAATTCAATTCCCTCTAGTTCCCACCTTTAATAGCAATGCAGGGAAAACAAAATAACTTCCTCTTACACGTGGCAGTCCTTCATATATTTGCAGGTAACAACCACACTTCCCTGAGCCTCCTGTTCTTCATGTCCTTTTCCAGCTGTCTTTATGTCAAACATTAGACTTCTCTCTATCCTGGTCACACTCCAGCCTTCCTCAAGTTAGTGGCCCAGAATGGGTACCATCCTCCAGGTGTGAGTTGGACTAGCATTCGGGAGCAGTTGTTCTCAACTTTGGCTGCACGCTGTAATCCACCGGATGCATGCCTGGGACCCACAAGCAGAGACCCTGATTTAACAGACCTGGAATGTGGTCTAAGCATCAAGAATTATAAAAGCTTCTTGGGTATATCGATTGTAGCCAAGATTGAGAACCACTGATGTGGTTTGGCTGTGTCCCCACCCAAATCTCATCTTGAATTGTAGCTCCCATAATTCCCACGTGTTGTAGGAGGGACACAGTGGGAGATAATTGGATCATGGGGGTGGTTTCCCCAATACTGTTCTCGTGGTAGTGAATAAGTCTCATGAAATCTGATGGTTTTATAAGGGGAAACCGCTTTTTGCTTGGCTCTCATTCTCTCTTTGCCTGCCACCATGTAAGATGTAACTTTGCTCCTCCTTCACCTTCTGCCATGATTGTGAGGTCTCCCCAGCCATGTGGAACTGTGGGTCAATTAAACCTCTTTCCTTGTTAAATTACCCAGTCTCGGGTATGTCTGTATTAGCAGCCTGAGAATAGACTAATACAACCACTGTGCTGGATTCTTTCTTTACTAATCAGAGGCATTGTTGGATGCCCAGGTAGAGTGTGGAGAAGGAGTGGGTAGAGGGGCAGTTAGGGGAGATGGGAAGTTACAACCTATTGTTGAATGAATTGATCTCTCCGTAAGCTAAAACTCGTAGTTGTTTCTTGGTTTTTAGATTTTATCTTGATTTTTCTTTTACATTAATACAAAACCAACATAAGTTCCACAGCTAGGGTAGCTACACTCATCTTTTATCATGTTTCTGGCAGGTATTATCATACTTTGTCCTCTGGAACTTTATGGTGAGACATACAGGGAGTTGGGCACATACATCTCCCTCCTGAGACCTCACTCCCTCCTCACCTCCATCTCATTGCATATTAACAGCACCACATCACTAACTCATACTAAATATGCTACTCACTCAAACTCCTAAGTCTTTCTTACTCATGCTACTGCTAAGCCGTTACTCTCGTCTTATGTTCTGGTAATTGCTTTTTTAATTAAAAAAAATTTACCTTTAATTCTGATAAAGGCCCAAGTGAGAGGATATGTGTTGGGTGTGCCACAAGAATGAACTTCCCGATCCTGGACTCCAGATTAGACAGACTTGCCCACGCAGTACAGGCAGTCCTGGAAAACCACAGAGTCCCGTTGGGGGAATTGCCTTGTAAAATGGACAGTATGGAGGTGCAGGCCAGAATGCATGTTCTTTGTCTGCAGTTGACACCCCAAAAAATATTGCATTTTTAAAGGATTCTGAATGATCACAACACACAAAAAAGAACTGATAAATGTCTGAGGTGATGCTCAATGCTATGATTTGATCATTACACGATGTATACATGTATAGAAACATCACATTGTGCCCATGCATATGTATAATTATTGTGTGTCACTTCAAACAAAATTTTAAAAATAACATTTGCTTGAATCAGCAAAAAGGAGAAAAGAAGCAGGCACTTACTATACATTGGCCCACTTTGTGCCACATATACTGTATTCACTGCAAATGCATAATTTCATTTAATCTATACAATGATCCTATAATGTGACTGTAATGATGTCCATACTACACATTAAGAAACTGGGGTTCAGAGGGGCTTAGTGCTAATAAGTGGAGTGTCAAGATAGAAACTTAAGCCTAAGGTAAGAAAGGACTTCATTCCTGTTGAATTTCATGATACTGGGTTTGCTCCAGAGTTCCAGCCTTTCAAAATCTTTTTGAATCCTGTTTTTTCAGGTCATGTATTTGCGAGGTTGGGAAAACCTACTCTGTTGTGATGAGACGCAGAACACTTAGAAGACACTCTTCTTGCCTATGAGTAAATTTGCTATATAAAGTAGTAAGACCACATATCTGTGAAGCTAATTATATTCTTGATTCTGGGCATGAAAAGCAGAAAGAAAAAGGGATTTTTTTTTTTTCCATCTGTATCTGATTTATACAGGTACTTCCTAACCTAACACAGGAAGGGTCAATTATTAGACAGATTTTGATAATTTAAAGACACATTTTGGCCTAGAAATCATGTTTTTCGTTGGTAATCAGATCATCTGGCCATCCGCAATGCCTGTTTGACCCACAGTATACCTGGTATGTGCTAGTAAAAATACTGTTCCAGCTCCATCGCGGGTGTGTTGCAGATTATGTAGCAGTGTAGGTCCTAGTGATGCTTCTGTGTCTTCCGTGGCAGCTGTAACTCTTTTTTTAAGTCTCTAAGATATCACAGATCTGTTTACTTGTCTAACAGGCCCGAATAATAAGTTCTTGGCATTTGTAAATCCAGTCATTATTTTCCTGATGAGAGGTGAGCTTTTTCAAAAAAAATTCCTTCAGCAACTTGCTTTATTTTACTTGAAACTATGTATGTCATGAGGATGTATCTCCACGCTACTGCCTATGAATTTATTGTTTTATCTGCTGCACAGAATTTCAGACCATGATGCCCCGTGAATTATACAATAATTTCCCTTTGGATGGACATTAGAAGTTTCCATTTTTTCCTTCATGACAAGTAATGTTTTAGTGCATATTCTCATTCATGCACCTGTGTATTGTTGGAATATTTCAGTAGAAATTATTTCTATAAGTGAAATTGGCATATCAAAGAATATATACACTTAAAATTTTGGTTGCCCTCCAAAAAGGTTATAACAACTTACTTTCCCACCAAAATGTGTGGCAAAAAGGGATTATCATTTTGTTTTAATTGGCATTTCATTTATTATTATGATTTTAATTAACACATAATACTTTTACTTATTGATGGGGTACAGTGAGATATTTTGATACACGTATGCAATGTATAATGATCAAATCATGGTAATTAGTATATTCATTACCTCAAATATTTATCATTTCTTTATATTGAGGTGAACAGAAACTACATCAAATTTCAGAACTGCAGAACCCTTGAGATTTCAATATCCCTCTTCTCTCCTGCCAGTTTCATGCCAGACATTGAAAACTGGGGTTTTAGAGCAGAAGTATGTCTCAATACAATTCACTCTTGCAGGAACTCCTTCCTACATAAATAGCCATTTCTGCACTTTTCTTTACCTGCCTTGCAGTGCAAGGAGTTCCTTCCAGTACTTACCTTGCTTTCTCTGAGCCTGGTTCTGTTTGCTTTGACATTTATAAAAGGCTCAACTTCTTCTCTCAGCACTTTTGACGTTCAGTGGCTCTTTGGGAAAGGGCTCATTAAAAATGGAATGAACATCTATGGAAATAATATATGGCTCTCCAGATAGAACTACTCATCAGGGGCCGATTGCCTAGGGAACTGGAAGGGAACCATGTGGGAGGCTCCACACAAGACCCTGTACCTCTTTCTTTCTGCCCTCTCTCACTTTTATCTACTCTACGTTCTCATGCAGACATGCGTACTCTGCCTGAGTTGAAAGCTGAGGACTGTGTGGGTGAGGTCTCTAAGAACTTAAAGACATTCCCAAATTTCAAACTTGATTTCTGATACACAGCTCACTTCGTTCCATCACATCCATATTATATCACTGGGGCATGATCAGAAACTTCATGGCAGGGTCTCACCTGGAACCCACAACCCTAGAGATGCAGGAGAGGACATATTGCAAGTGTGCATGCATGAGTGTATGTGTGTGTGTGTGTGTGTAATTAAATGTGCATCCGTGTGGAATTCAAATGAATGCTGCATTAATCATCGACACAAATTTGGGGTACTTCCTGTGTTAGGCACTGTTGATGAAAAGAAAAGATAACATTCTTGTCCCTATGACAATGACAGATGATTAGCACGATGGGATGGCATTCAAGTGCAGTAGGTGTTTAGAAGAGGGAACCCCTGAGAGCTCACACTTCACAGAGGAGTGTGAGTTTTGAGATGGTTTAGAGGAAGAGTACAATTTAGTCAGGCAGGGGAAGGTGTGCCAGGCAGAGGGAAAACCATATTACACAAGGGAGGGAAGAGCCAGCATAATGTGCTCTGCAAGGGGCCAGTACTCTGAAGCTGCACTGAGGAATGCAGAAAGATGATGGTGAAGAGTAAGCTAGGGATTCCATCACGAAGGCCTCCTATGCCATGCTATGAATTTTGTTTTACACTCTAGGCAATGGGAAACTACTCAAAAATTTCAGGCTGTCGAAAAGACACTGCTGGACGTGTTGGGCACCAATGCTGAGGCATATGTGCTAAAAATAATGCAAATCAGAGGGAAGTAGGATTCTTTCTTCATCATTGGAAAAAAAAAAATAAAGCTCTTACTTCGGCTTTGGGTAGAACTCTTTGCTTTCCTCCGGAAATACAGCTTCATCTTCTCCTTTGTGGTTTTTGTTCTGGTGCTTTCTTAATCTGGTCTTGCAAGCAAAGCTACCAGATGGCTCTTGTTCTGCGCACTGTCCCAGCCATGCTCACATGTCGGGTTGATGAATGAACTCCTCCCTTATTCATCTGACCTTTGCATCACCACCTTCCTGACTGGGCAACTCTGGCTTTCTTGACCAAATCATTATGCATGAATATTTGCAAGCCCCTTTGGGAGCAGACCACTTTACTCTAAATCACTTGTCAGAAGCACCGAGAGGCCACTACTTAGTGGAACATTAGAAACAGTCTTAATATTTTGGGCTTTGGCTGGAATAAACTGTGATCACGCTGAAGTTAGGTCTTTCTCTTTGCTCTTTGTTCCTTTTATTTCTTCCTTTTTCCCTTTGTTGTCCTCCTCTATTTTCTTCACTTTTCCAAAACTTTTAGTTGCACAGACCTGCTTTGGAGTAAACGGACCTTTCTGCTTGTTAAAACTTTTCTCCAGGCTGGACGCAGTGGGTCACATTTGTAATCCTGGCATTTTGGGAGACTGAGATGGGAGGATCTCTTGAGTCTAGGAGTTTGAGACCAGCCTGGGTAATATAGTGAGACCCCATCTGTACAAAAAGTAAAAAATAAATTAGCTGGGTATGGTGGCATGTGCCTGTGGTCCCAGCTACTTGGGAGGCTGAAGTGGGAGGACCACTTGAGCCTGGGAGGTCAAGGCTTCAGTGAGCTGTGGTCACTCCTCCATACTCCAACCTAGGTGACAGAGCAAGACCCTATCTCAAAGAAAAAAAGCAAAAACAAAACCTTCTTCTTCTAATAGAAGGAGATAAAAAGATGGCACCATCCCTCCAGCCTTAGTCGACCAGAGTGAACCCTGCGTTGGGGAGGGCATGGTTGCCAGAAACCACCGGCATGGCTCAATCTTCACCCAAGGCCATTCAAGGTTATGGCTGGCAGTTTGGGTGTGAAGTTCTTGAGGGCACTGGTGGAAAGAAAGAACTGGGAAGAAGAAAAACTGCTGAGGATGGCAGAGGAAAGCAGATACTTGGGGAAAAGAAGGAAGGAGATGTAAGAATGGAGGGGAGAACAATCTCGGAATAGAAAGGAAAAGGGGAAATAAATTGGGGAGGAGTGTACACCATGTCGGGAAGAAGGGTCTTGAAAGGACAAGACAAAACATGGTTCTCCTAGTAGACCCTTTGACACTAATGGAGACCTCATGGAGAGCACAATAGGCTATGGGTAAGGAGCTAGGTATCCACCTACAACTTTTAATAGTAATCGCCAAGAAATGGATTGCAAAGACCTCCTGATAAGGTCCTGGAGAGCAAGAATTGGGTGCTGTTTGCTTCATTCTTTCTCCCTCAGTGGCCACACCCTGCGGGCCTCTGTGTTGGCTGAAAAACCAGTGCCAATTGCATTGGACATTTCAGTTCACCAAAACACACAAGAATGGAAGAATATTCTCCACGCACTGGCCGCTGTTCCTTGCAGCTACTTTCCCTAAACGGTGGAGCAACTTAAAATAGCCATCCGTCTACTTTTATTTATGACGGTTTTTGTTTTTAATTCACAACTTCTTCTGATGTGCCCTCAGCTCTGTGCAGCCTGGCCAGCGCTGTGCAGGGTGCCCTCCAGGAAGAGTGCCAGGCAGTTGAAAACTTCTGCCAACACTGGAAAATGTGTTGGCTGCCCGGGAGATTCCACCGACAAGTAACTGCAGTGGTAGTTTTTTAAATGTCTCTGCTGGGGCACAGGCAGGGCTGATACTCAGCTGGGCAGCAGCAGCGGGTATCCCTTCTCATTGATCAGTGGCAGAGCGTTTGTTAAATTTTTGGATTATCACCCGTGGATAGTGGGTTAGGGCTGAAGATGTGCACAATTCTATATTCTCTTTTTGGTTGAGTTGGTATTTGGGATGTGGGATGTTTCAACGTCCAGATGAAACCACAGCTCTCTCAGTGGGGAAGGAGTTCAAGCCCCAGCCTGCCCCGCCGCCCTATTTCCCCCAGCCCCGCCGCCCTATTTCCCCCAGCCCCACTCCTCACCAGGCTCCAGCCCAGGAGTGAGTGCTTCTAAGTGCCCAGCTGGTGGCGTCCTTTTGATCCAGGCCCTGTCTTTCTTGGGCTGCTCTCCAGGTTTTGTCTCTGGATGGCAAATGCTCCAAGCTCAGGCTCTGAATAGACAAAGGATTAAAAGCTTTGGAAATCAAAAATAGGTCTTCAAAGCTGCCAGCAAAGGCCAAGGATTCCCTCCACCACAGCAGGGTCCAAAAATCCAGTCCAGCGCATTTCTCCCAAATGTTTTGGGAGGCCCCTTTCCTTGGAGCAACAAGGCCTGTGTTGTCTGTGGGTCTCAGACTTGGATGCTGAAGAATAAACATTGCTGGAAGGGGTAAGAAAAGTGGCTTCTATGCTGCCCAAGACACCGCAGATTGCAGGGGATATGCCAGTTACAGGCATATCCCAGTGCACACTGTTAGATCTAGCCAGGGAATGCAAGCTTGCTGGGGGTTCCAGTCCTGATTCATATGGGTTCTTTATGAGTTTCAGGCGGCAGCCTGACCAATGGGCATCAGACCCCTCGGGCTCACACGTGCCACGAGCATCACGCTGCTGGTTGCTCTTCTGCCATCTGGAAGCCATTAGCGTTGAAATGGTTTCAGCCGCTTGCTGAGCACTGGGTTTTACAGGAGTCACAGCCCAGGGCAGCCCAGGTCCCAGGAGCCAAGAGCCTTCACTTCCTGTAGGATTTCCAGTTTAAAACCCACTGAAGCTCTGCCCTCCAGGGCACCACCAGGTCCCCCATCCCCTCTTCCCTTTCCTCCCCTTTTGGACCCCAAGAGCGATGACACGTGCAGGGGAACCCTGACATCTATTCTTTTTCTATTTCTTACCAACTTTGTAGGTTGAAAGGGAAGGGGGTGCAGAAAAGCCCTGTTTTAAAAAACGCTTCAGGCAAGAGATTGTACTTTATACATTATCTGCTGCATGCATTTTGTAAAATGCAGTATCTCAGGAGAGCCCTGAGGACTCAGACTCAAGCCTCTAACCATCTAAGTTCATGATAATCATAGCTGCCTGTTACCTGCCTGACACTGTGCTAGGGTCTCTATTTGCCTTACTCTAATCCTTAGAATAATCCTGCAGAGAAAGACAAGAGTCTTGGAGAGTTAAGCAGCTAACAAAGGAAATGTGGGATTCTCATCAAGGACTTTGCCATTCCAAAGCTCTTTCTGCTCTACAAACTTGTGTCCCCATTTAGGCCTAAGCAGGGTGGGAGCCCCCCAAGGACAGAGAAGCAAAGGAAGAACAAACATCTGCAGTTCACACTAGATAGTCCAGTCATGGGTTTTTTAAGGAAGCAAAATGATCTTTTGAAAGGAAACTCATGCAGTCTGTCCACTTCTTGCCAACTCTGCTACAGTGCAACCTGCCAAAAACAGCCAAACCTTGTTTGAGGTATGAAAGCAGCTGTTATAATAAACTACTCTGCTCTACCTCTTTTCCTGTTATGGTGGAATGGCTGTTTAAAGTAAATGTCTCCAATCCACGGATTTTCTGGGGTCATGAAAACATTGTTTAATTGGCAAAGTCTTATTAGATTTTTTGGTGAAGTTAGGAAGTAAACAGAATGCCACACGCCATGTCAGGTCCATGCAGTGTAAAGTCTGAAAGGAAACGGTCCCTGGGTTCTGGAGCTGTTATTCCCCATTTCCCACCCCCCGGGGTGGACCAGCCTTCTCAGGTTTTGAGCTTGTTCCAGAAAGAATGGATTTCTGCCTCTCTTCTATCCCAGGACTTCCAAAGCAGAGCGAGGGGAGATTAGTGCACAGAATGGAGTCGATCTGGGTTTGAATCCTCGCTCTGCCAGTCGCTAATGTAGAACTTCAGGTAAATTACTCTGAGCCTCCATCTTGGAATCTGTAAGATGGATATGGTAATAACTACCCAATTACCTTCATCACAAAATTTAAAACAAAATCAAAATTATAACATATATTGCCGTAGTTCTTAGTATAGGCCCCGTGCTGTTCAGGTGTTTTACAGGCATTAATTCATTTAATCTCTTCAACAACTTTGTGAGGCAGATACTGTTCTAACCATCTTCTAGCCTCTGGGGAGACGATGGGCAGTTCAACCAACAAAGATCTCTGCCTGCATGGAACTCACATTGTTGTTGGGAAGGCCAAAAGATAAGTAAAATGGATAAGTAAATTAAATGGTGGCAAGTGCTGTGAAGAAAAATAAACAGAGCTAAGTGTGGTCGTGCGTGCCTGTAGGCCTACCTACTCAGGAGGCTGAGGTGGGAGGCTCGCTTGAGCCCAGGAGTTTGAGGCTGTGGTGAGCTATGAGTGCACCTAGGAATAGCCACTGTACTCCAGCCTGGGCGACATAATGAGACTCCATGTCTAAATAAATACGTAAAATAAAACAAGAAAGGTAGAGGCGAGGGGAAATGGGATTGCATCTTTCAAAAGAATGATCAGGGAAGGCCTCTCTGAGAGGATGATGTTTAAGTAAAAACCCGAAAAAAGGGAGAAAGCCATGAGGGTACCCACAGGCGAGAGTCCTAGGCAGAGGAAACGGCCCGTGCAAAGGCCTTGTGGTGGCAGGCCTGGTGTATTCGAGACCTGGTGACGAGGCCAGCATGGCTGGAGTAGAACGAGCAAGGTGGGCAGCTTTGGCAGGCAGACAGCTTAGGGCCTCATGAACCTCAGCTCTTTCTCTCAGTGAGAGGAGAGGCTCCCGGAAGAGCTTGAGCAGAGGAGGGACATGACCCAGATGGAGCTGGGTGTGAGGAAGGACACTTCTGATTCGTGCACTGCAGCAGCTGCTCCTGCTGCTGGTTCCCACGAGAACAGTTGCCAACTTTTCCAGACTAAGTAGGACATTTCTTAATGGGACATCTGGGCCTCCACCGTTGACATTGTACTTGTTGATTTTAACAACAGATGAACTTTCCCCAACTTCCCATGTATCTGCGTCCAGCCTCCTCCCTTCTTTTGGGTGGTTCTGTCCTTTGCCACTGCTCCGCACTGGATCGTCTTGACGATGCTACTTAACTGGCTACACAGACATCTGCGGTCTGAACTCACCATCCATAACGTGTTGCTGTGTTGAGTTAGTTATTGGGGCCAGCGACTCACAGATAAGTATTGCTTGGGCTGGGAAACCACAAGAATGAATGGGGAAGAAGGGTGAGGGAAATGTTTATAAACAGAATTGCCCCCTCAGTGGAGACTAGGAAGCCTATCAGTATAACAAGCTGCCCAAAAACTTGCTAGTCTATACAAATTCTGGTGGGAAAAATTAGGACATCCTTGTACTTCCTATGGGAGGCCAGGTATCACAAGTTCCGAGCCTTAGGCCTACAGGTGGTTTCTAGAGCCCATGGATCTCCTGAAATCATGTCCAAACAAATGTCTGTGGGTGATTTTCAGGGGCGAGGTCATAGTTTCCATGTGGCTGGTTCTTTGAATGGTTTGAATGGCTTGATTGCAATTTCAGATCATACTTTCAACACTGGATATGCTGGTGTGTTACTGTATGTGCAAACATGAAAAAATGTATGTATTTCAAAACAGAGTTTAAAAGGCTCTTTTAATTCCCTAATATTAAAAGTCCATAATATCTGTATTTGACAAATATGGTGTTAGCAATATAGAAAGATAAATTATGGTCTCTTAGAAATTAAGGGATGTGTTTTTGAAGACATCAAGGTGTACTGTCTCCCAAGCTCTGTTTGCCCCTTTTCTCAATGGCTTTAAATCACCAGGAATTCACTCTCTGTATTAGATCATTTATTCTCCTATGCCCCTCGCTGTCTTTGAAACACCTCCAATTCTAGCAGTGCTTTACAGACATGCACATGAGCCAAGTGGCTTAAAACAACACTCTAGGACTTAGGTGTTTGGAAGCCCCTTATCCCCTGGAGTCATTTGTGGAACAGGGCCTACGTGCAAGAGGAGGCCCAAGCTCAGAAATGAACAAAGAGCACGACTTAGTAGGGCGCTGTAGCAGCTTCACAGCAGTTCAGTGAACAGAATTACATGTTCCTCAAGTCCCATTGGCTCATATTGGCACCATTCGGTACTGGACACAGGGTGTGCACCAAGTATACCTCTTAGTCGGTGCTCACCTGCAGATGTACCACGAAGCACACCAGGCCGAATTCTAGAAGTAGGGGCTGCTGCTTCCCCCAGGCCCTGGGTTCTGTCACAATATTTGATTCTACCCAGTTCAGATAATCTCTTAAGGGGATTCTTAGCTGGGACTTACAGAAATCAACAACGAGATTTGTTGGGAATGACGGATCCCATGCCCTGGCATGTAAGCCATGCACAGGTTATGGTACATAATTATATACAATAAACTGTAAAGGACATACAGTGGGTTTTGATATCGGGTTCCAGTTCCTCCTCACTCAGGAACTAGTAAAAACCCTTCATCTGTGTGGCTAAGGAAATAGTTCTGGTCCTGCCCGAATCCATTTCCATGTGTCCACACGGCCCTTTTCCCCCACTGAATAGTCTCACGGGAGAGGTCTGCTCCTCACATTAGGATCGAAAGCTTTGTGGGAGAAGCCGCAAGGTGTTCCCTTTCCAGCGATCACTGTGGAGGAAAAAAGGATAACCGTATGACTGTCAGAGACGTGATCAAATAGGATGAGCTTACATTGGATAAGTACATAAAATCAGCAGTAAGATTTTGACACAGAAATCTGTGTATTTGTTCATCAATTGCATACAATTTCTCATTTTTCATCAAGATGGAAATTGAATAAGAGGAAAACTAAGAGACTCTTACCACTGATGAGCGTGTGTTCCAGTTCACCACGGCCACCATCACAGTTTTGTCCTGGTCACAGGCAGATGTAGTCTGTGTTCCTGTCTAACTAGAATACACTCATCCCTCAGAGGGATTCATTGTCTCTTGCCACAGAGCTGTAGTCTCTGTTTCCTTTGAAGATAGGAGGAAGCTTTAACATATTTGGCCAGAAGCATTGTTCTGCTGGAATATGGAACTACACCTGGATCCCCTCTTCCTGAGTCATCATGACACTTCCTGTGTCACAGCGTTAAATGTCCCCTTGGCAGAATGTTCTGGGTACATCCTTGAATCACTAAATGCTCTATTTTGTGTGAATCATATTATCCAGTGTCAGTAAACAACACTCTTTTGGCCGGGCGTGGTGGCTCATGTTGTAGTCAGAGTACTTTGGGAGGGTGAGGCAGGTGGACCGCTTGAGCTCAAGAGTTTGAGATCAACCTGGGCAGTATGGTGAAACCCCATTTCTACAAAAAAAAAAAAAAAAAAAC
Organism: Macaca fascicularis; assembly: GCF_037993035.2. NCBI lineage: Eukaryota > Metazoa > Chordata > Mammalia > Primates > Cercopithecidae > Macaca > Macaca fascicularis. The sequence continues at coordinate 69,035,565 of NC_088392.1, read as the reverse complement.
ACAAAAATTAGCTGGGCATGGTGGCACATGCATGTAGTCCCAGCTACTGAGGAGGCTAATGTGGGAGAATTGCTTGAGCCCAGGAGTTTGAGGCTGCAGCGAGCCAAGATCACACCTCTGCACTCCAACCTCAATGACAGAGCAAGACCCTGTCTCCAAAAACAAACAAACAAACAAACAAAAAACACTCTTTCAGTTATATCCTCCAAAATGATATGGGAAATTATTTTGCCCCTACTTCTGCAATAACTTCAAAGATTTGGATTGGCTGCTCCCAGCTTTGGCTCGGTGACTTCAGGACTCTGGTACTTGATTTAATAGAAATGAGACAGTACAATAAAAAATTAATGGATCTGGTTTGGTCTTTTTGATCTGTTACCTATTTTGTGTTTTGAGAGCGGGATTGAGACTGGAAGAGAACTGTGGAATGCATTTACCAAAGAACGCTTTCACTGTCTAAACCTAGCGTCTCTGAGTAGGGAGAGGTGGGATGGGTGGGTGGGGTCACACTGTTTGGTTCACAGAGTTGGTGCTGCACGAAGGCACCTGAGGGAAGAATGAGAGCAGAAGTGCAGCTGCACTCTGCAAACCAAGTGTGCAGATATAAAACCTTCGCAGGAATCACCACAGTGCCTACGTCGGAACTCACAGACTTGATTGATTCTGCCCTGGATATCCAAGTAATGTGACTGCTGTGCCGCTGGCTGCTGTGCAGATGTTAGTTTCATGCCTCGGTGTGTTTCCCCTCGCTCTCTTGAACCTGTTCTTTATTAGGAACAGAAAGAGTTTGTATCCTCTCTAGGTCCCAGTGAGCAAAGCACAGATCCTTTGCCGCAGGCTCTCCCAGCTTGTCAGGACACAAGTTACCCACCGGCAGGGACATTCCTACAGTCAACTGTCACAGGCCTGTTATTGCTTATTTTCATTTTCCTGTTGCCGCAGCTCCCCTTTCTCTTGTTCTGTCCAGATAATCAGAAGATTTTCTTCTCTTTCTTTAAAAAAAAATTGTTTCTATCCCCTACTCTGTGATCCTTTCCATCTTACCCTAGGCCCATGCAACAGAAACCTGTGAAAGAAGGGGTCCTCCCTGCACCCCAGGGCCCTCCTGGGGTCCTGGCTTTTCCAGCTCCACTTGGATAAACATTTCGTTTCCATGATTTGTGCCCAGTTGTGGTGTGTGTCTGGGAAGTGAGCAGGAGTAGAAACAGATGGATCTTCCACGAGCTCAAAGGCAAGAAGATTGACTTCTATGCAGTAGTCCTCCAGATAAAGTTTAGTAAACATATAATCACAGCATCATCTGGGGCTCTGTGTACCCTAATAAATTAGTGCTTCTAATTTTATAAGCACTGTCATTACCACAGTTGTACATGAGATTTTCCTTTGACTGTAGTATATGTTCTTTTGCTTTACTAGGTGTTGTTTATTAGGTGTTGTTTCCCCTAAGTCCTGTAGAAAGTGACAGATTGTTTCAGGGCAACCAGTAGGTTGTATTTACAGGTGGTTGGTTGTCTTGACCAGCTTTGCTGCAATAACACAACTGCTTTCCAGCAGGAAGGAACATTGCATAGTAGTGAGAGCTGTCCAGACTTCATTGTATTCTTCATTTAGGAACAAACAGTTTCTGAATCACTGAATCCTTCTTTTTCAGTTCCTCTTCAGGGCTGTGCATAATGGGAAGGTGATGAATGAGCCCTGTCTTTGTGCATGACAGAGATGCAAAAATGGTATTCCTAGTCCATCAGCAGCAGGACCTCAGCTTCTAGTTGCTTTTCCAGAGTAGGGTTGAGAGGCCTGGCTGCCCCAAGCAGGAAGAGCTCTGGCTAAGCACCATTTAGAAGGGGTGTGCTTCCTGGGTCCGTCAAGCTGAGACCATCCCTAGGATCCCGTTGTGTGGTGAACCTCTCAAGACAAGTACCTCTTCTTAATTGGAAGGGTCTCTCTTACCACAGGATATTGTGAAGAATAATAAGCAATGAACTCACATTATGTTCTAAACCACATGCAGTGTACTGGAAGTTAATGTAAATAAATAAATGCTGCAAATTAAAACTAAAATGTATGAGTGAATCCCTATTGGGTGATTCCGGTACTAATTCCAAATTCTACGTTCACTGGGGAGGTGGGCAACACCTCAGTGAAGTGCAGACTGGACAGTGTTAAGTCCTCACCCAAAGCCGCTCTTCGTTAAGCCCGTTTAACCAGTTTACAACTGTAATTAGGAGCTGTTTGGCCATCGGGGAAATAAAATTCATTTCTTTGGGCATGAAATACAATGAAGTGATTATACCATAAAAATTTCATACCATATGAAATTGTATGTGTATTTTCTGCGTCTCTGATCTCCATTATTCACTTGTTTCCAGAGCTGATGTGCTCCTGGTCACATTTTCTGATTCTCTGCTGTAAGAGCTGAAGTTCAAAAGGCCTTCTGCCTGCAGAATGGCTCAGCTGGTAGAATCTGATTTTTTCCATTTTGATTTCTAAGTCTGCTGCTGTTACAGTCATTTATGCATCTCATGAATGTAATGAAGTGTTGCTTTCCTCTGAACTCTTATTTTTTTTCTGCCTGGTAGGTGGGGTTTTAATCCCTGCATGATTTTGAGAGGTAAACAGAGTATCTTCCAGATGGGGGTTGTTCTTCAAAGTCCTTTCCTCGGTGGTGATTCCTCCATCTGAATCCAAATGTGTCCTCCACAGCTGCCTGTCCTAGGTTGATCCACCAGGGCTCTACTTCTTGACTTTGCCATGCTAATGTCAGGTGGGTGACAGCTCAGGCCAGTCCCTCTGTACCTCATTTCCACGTGAGAAGGAAGTGCACGTTCAGGGTAGTTGGTCAGAGTTAAGTCAACCTGTATCCATGGTGTGAAATTAACAGACATGTGGGAATTGAACCTTAAACATGCTCAGTTTCACTAGGAACCTAAAATTATAATCACCCCACAGAGATTGTAAATTTGAAATTTACCTTGTTTCCATGGAAATTTTGAATTCAAAACATTTCATGTGTAAAATATCACTAGTAAGAGGGCATATAAGATCTGTATCACCTCTGGGGAAGGAAAGGAATGATGCTTCATGTCCAAGCTTGGTGGTGCCAGTGATCCTGAGCTTCTCAAGTAATTACTCTATATGGACAGATAAGTTCTTTACTTGTTTAAATGCAATGGATCAGTTGCACTAGTTTGAGTGGTATGCTGGCAAATGTTTAACAGCCAGCTCTCCAGAAGGCAAAAGCCCTGATTTGGAGCTTTTTGCTGATTTCAATGGTGTAAATACTTCCAGCATGACCAATTTCATGCTACCAATATAAAGTCACTGAATATAGAGTTGTGAAGAGATAACAATAATTGGGGGTCATCAGTCAGTATAAACTGGCTCCAGTCACACCCATGATAAACCCTTGGGAAATTGTGATTTTTGATTTTTGTTTTGTTTTTTTTTTTGTTTTTGACAGTCTCTGTCTGTCACCCAGGCTGGAGAGTAGTGGTGGGATTTCGGCTCACTGCAACCTCTGCCTCCCAGGATCAAGCAATTCTCCTGCCTCAGCCACCCAAGTAGCTGGGACTACAGGCATGTGCCACTATGCTCAGCTAATTTTTTGTATTTTTAGTAGAGATAAGGTTTCACCATATTGGCCAGGCTGGTCTCAAACTCCTGACCTCAAGTGATCCACCCACCTTGGCCTCCCAAAGTGTTAGGATTACAGACATGAGCCACTGTGCCTGGTGATTTTGAATTTTGCTTTAGAAATCCTTTTCTACAAACATCCCTACTGTCTGAAGAAAGTCACTTTATGTGTGTGCATACAAACGTGTGTTCCCATCTAGTTATTTCAGTTTTAAACAATTTTCTAAATTTAACTGTCATTTCTAAACTCCATATAAAGGCATGGAAAATTAGATAAGCCTACATGTTCCCATTTATTTTATATTCCATAATTCATTGCATGCCTTCTGACTTTTTAATGTTTTTTTCATTTTATTTCCAGTTTCATTGCTTTGACCTCCAAAACTATAGCTGTCTGCCCCATGAAAATATTTCTGTCCCCAGCCTCCTTTGTCTAGTTTTGTTTAGTTTTGGTAGAGACAGTATCTCACTATGTTGCCCTGGCCAGTCTTGAACTCCTGGCCTCAGGGATCCTCTTGCCTCACCCTCCCAAAGTGCTGGGATTACAGGCATGAGCCACGACACCAGGCCTTTGTCTAGTTTTAATAACAAGTATGTGGCTAGTGACAGGGGTGGTTGTCATTCAACCTGGAGCCACACTCCCCCGCAGCCTTCGTGGGCCAATAGTCTATTAAAATAGGTCCCTCCCGGTTCCCTCCTTTTTTTTTTTATTTTGTGCCAACTTTTCCTCAATTGGATCATTTCATCGATTGACTCATTTCTCATTAAGTTCAAGACTGAGGCCACATTCAACGCGGAACAGAATGATTGCTTTAAAACACCAATGGTGAAATCTCTTGCTCTGTCTTGGCTTCCTTCCCTTAATTTTAAGTGTCTTCGACTATCATCTTCACTTGAAGAAAGGGAAAAACACATATTCTTGAGGAATGAGGAATGTCTGTCAGGCTGATTGATGTTTTCCTTTACATTAAAGTCCACGTTTTTTCCCCATCAAAACACTAGTTTTGGTGGTTAAAAAGAATCGAACCGGTATGTGAGGGAAAGTGGATGTAGGCACGTCTTTGCCAGCACCTGCTCGGCAGCATAATTTTCACAGGCCCCAACACTGTGTCACTGACAAACAGCAAATACCTTGTCATTGACTGAGATTTGTCCTGCTCAGTGCTGTTCCCCCTCGTCATTATATTAGTCCTTCAGCTGCCCCCAAATGACACTTCATAAAGCAGCCACACTCAAGGCAAGTGTTGGATTGCAGGTTTACAGTTCTCATCTTGGCCCTATCAGATGGAGTTTTGTAAGTGCCGAGACCCACAAGATGGAGAAACGCTGTAGGGTCTTGGGACTCACTTTGGTCTGGGCAGGGGTCTGGAGGCATGTTTTGCATTCCTTTCATCAATAACCTCCATTCCACCCTCTACTGTTGAGACCGCGGCTCCCTGTGGCATCAGCCTTGGATGTGTAGGAGGAAGGGGCTCTCATCAGTGTCAGTATTTTGACTGTCAGACCCCTGAGCTGTGCCCCTCTCCCAGGACATCCATACCCCAGCCCACAGGACAGTGAGATCAGCAAATCACCTAGAAGGCTGGGGACAAAGTTGGGAGAGGAGATTGTGAAATCCCTTGCCACCTGCCAGCAGGTTCCAATTTGGGGACAGGGAGATTGCTCGTGGAAGCGAAGGCCTCTTCCCACTGCTGGGATCTGTACTCCAGTCATGTCTCTGTTAAGCCGCAGGATGTGCCGAGTACTAGCGGGTGCTGCTTTGCTTAGGGAAATGCAAACGCAACACCGCAGAGAAACAAAACCCTCATGCCTGTGCAAGGAGGTAGCTATGAAGATGATCATGGGGAGTGTGGATGTGTGCAGTATCAACCACACAGGTGCTTAGGGATTTAAGGCAAATTTGGAAAGGGTGCATTGAGGAAGAAATCTGTGAGTAAGCACAAAGGAAGTTAGTTGGTAGAGGGGAAGAGCATTTCAGGAAGGAGAAGGGCAAATCTCACAGCCCAGAGTGGAAACGAAATGAGCAGAGCCCTGTCAGAGACCACAGCCATGCAGGTGCCCGGGGTCCTTCCTATGCACGCTCAAACTCTTGCTCAAATGTTACTCTGCGGAGAGGGCTCCAGACACCATACTTAAAATTGACGTCTACGTCCCCCGCTACGTGTCCTTCGCCCAGTGCTTGCCTTGTTTTTACCATAGCATTCATCACCTTCTGTCATATGAAGACATCCTCCCATTGGAATACAAGTTCCAGAAGGGCAGAGATAGATTTTTGTCTGTTATGTTTACCATTATAACTACTGCCTGCTACTTACACCTTGAATAAATGAATAAACAGGATGTAGCAAGAACGGAATGTGGTGATGTGGGCAGAATTCTGGGGTCGAAGGAACTCCAGCTGGGAGGTAGAAAACCTGAGTCCTAAAGCCAGGCTGGCAGTGTATGAACGTGGGGCAGGAGGAGTAGGAGAGAGGAGTGGAGTTCCTTGGGTCTCAGTTTCTTCACGATGAGATAGATACTAGCCAAGGTGACAACCAGCGCCCCTCCTGGCCTCAAGATTCTGAGTGCCAACATGGTCAGAAGGTGCGGGAGCAGCTGGAGAATCACTGTGGATTCCTGAACCACGGGGTCAAAGAGGTATTGGTAAAGAAAAAAATATTATTTTTTGCCAGTGTATTCCAGATAATTTTTTTTTTAGAGGGAGGCTGAGAGGCCAGAGGTAAGTAAATTTTTTAATCACCATCTGATCAACGCTCCTTTCACCTTCTTCCTTGCCTCTGTCTAACCTTGCCCAGCTCGTGCAAGCTTGAGCCACAAGCAGTTTTTTGGCTCTGTGGATGAAGGAGCCATTGAAGACTAGCTTTTGGGGTTCCCATTTCAAGCATACTAGAACTTCAAAAGAAAACCATGAGGCACCCAGTTTTTTGGTTTCAAGCTTAAGCTGATCAAGGCCCCTGCATATCCCATAGTTGGCTTTGAAATTTTAAAGGTACCTTCTTCCCCTGGCCCACCTCACTCCAAAAACTCCCTCAGCATTGGGGGATATTCCCCTGAGGGGCTAACATTGCCTTACCAGCCAAAACCCCAAGACACTCTTGACCTCTCCTAGAGAGAATGAGCATGTATTTAGGGCAGAATTAACTTGCTGCTTAAGTGTGTCACCACAGACTAATAAAGGAAAAATTATAGCTGACAGGAGCATCAGGCCTGTAATAGTTAACCCACTGGAGATTACATTTTATTGCTCATTTCGAAGAAAGGCTTATCTATCAACATGTGAAGGGATGTTTCTGCACCCCTTTATTTTGACAGAATACTTCGTCAAGTCTAACTGGTCCATTTTCTAGATTATCTTGTTGGACATCCTTTATCTTGCTTTGTTTTGTTTTTCACTTCTGGAGATGAATAAACTTGGAGAAGCAACACGCGAAAGATTTAGGTTCAACTCCCAGCTCAGCTACTCAGTGGCTTGAGTACTCACCTTCTTTGAACTCCCCACTTTCCTAAAATCTATAAAATTACGGTCAGAATTCCTACTCTGCAGGGTTGTTAAGGACATCGTAAGTAACAAGGAGAGGGTTCCTGGCCCATATCAGGTCCTCAGTAATAGCCATCATCCTCAGCAGTTCCTCTTCACATTCACAGCAATAGCAAACTCTCACCCACTCAAGAAATGTCTCATGGCCTTCCTCAATTACCTGTCAGAGTCAGTGTCAGGCTCCACTCTACAGCAGACTGACGACCCAGGCTAGAGCTGCATTTTCATGAGTCCTTTTAATGAAAAGATTCAGCACTTAATCCCAGAAGGACATTGTCTGGTAGTGCCAGATAATGAAGTAGTCAGGCTGCTGAAATGTTGACAGTTCACTCTGCCCATAGCATAAAATGAATAGGAATAGAGCCAAGAGGAAGGGGCCAGCTAGGAGAGATGACTGCAAGAGATGTGATGGTTGAGCTCCCCAGTGAGCAAGGATTCCTCTCCTTGGAATTGAAAGCATTTGTGGACAGTTCATCTAATAAAAGATTTCTTATAAAAACCACAAAGAGAAAATAATGGCGTTCTTTTGAGCCACTATATATTCTGGCAGACACTGTATACTCTGAGTGGGACCCTTACATCTGGTTTTTGCCTACAACAATTCTTTTTTAGTAGGCAGGGTATAAATTATAAATTTTAAATAAATAATGCATAATCTTAAAAAAAAAACAATAAAACCAAACCAGAACTGACTGCCTTTTCTTTTTATACACATGAAAAAATTTCAATGAAAACAAACTATACCCTTGGTAAATGCACAGAATTTGAATGTAAGTTCAGAATGAATGCCGAAGAGTTCATGCTGTCATAAAACTCTCTTCTAAGTAACTTTTCTGGTTTGAACACATCTTTATGAACACAGAGCTGCTGTGAGGCTTCACTTATTTTGCACAGAAAGTGATTTCATTTCCAATTCTTGTCCTGCTTCCGTTTTCATGGCTATCCACATCGTTAGGAAACTTGGCATAGTAAGGTGTCCAGGGCTGGGATTTGTATTTGGGGAACTAAATTACTCACTAATAAAAAAAATTTCTTTACTAACTAATTCCATATTTCATCATTTAGTAAGTAGCCTTTATTGTAAGGAAAAGCTAGTTATTTCAGTGGATGAAGTGTTTTATGTATTTAACTTTTGTTCCAGTGATATTGCGTAACAACTAACCAGGTTGTTAACTCTTACTGTTTTGTTGCTTTTGAGGGCATTTTAATTATAGGAATTTATTTGAATCATCCATTTTACTGTTAGAGCCAAATCATTCTTATGGGTTTATGGGAATCTATACCACCAGGCAGTAGATTAATAACTGTAAAAAAACCACATGAAAAGGTCACTGCAAATCTCAGATCAAAACTCGTGGTTTTCTGGATTTTGCAATTGACCCTTTTTAAAGCTTCTCTTTGGTAACATGATCTTTATGGCAACACCACTGAGCTATAAGACACTTGTGATCATGAAAAGAGCCCAGAAGTGCCCGCACACTCACCCACAATGCCAGCCTCCGCCTCCCAAGGAAGGGGATGGATCTGCAATGTATCCATTTTAACACACAAGCCCACCTTCAGTGATTCCCATGGCAAAAAAATATGAGAGTGAAGGAGACTCTTTTTTTTTTCTACAAAAAGATCGGAAAAACAGACTGGATTGAGCCTGGACCACAGCACTTGGGAGGGCTCTTTATGGAGAACCACAGCAGAAAGGAATTCTCTTTGCTGGTGAATTCTTCTGGCCCTTTGCACTGTCATTCCTGGAGTGTTTCAGTTATTCCCCAACCAGCAAACGGCTCACTGATCCGCAGCCCCCATTCCCCCACTGCCAGCTTCCTACTTGAAATGTGTTGTTGGAACCAGGGCAGCCCAGGGGACTCTGAGTTTGGGCACTGGGGACCAAATTGTCAGCCTATTCTGAACTTCCATGGAATACTCAAGGAGTTAACCAGCGCGATTTTGGCTTCACTGGGCCCCCACACTTTTTTGTATAACAAAGACTTGGACACTGGAAAATACATTCAAAACATGAGCCAAGAGTGGAGTTCAGCAGGAGATAGTTCAAGAGAGAGAAGCAGTGGAAAGGCATGCACCCTTCAGGTCCTTGCTGCCTGTAGGCCACTGAATTTCAAATGTGCTCTTGGGGCCAGGTTCTTTGGGACGCTGGATCTCTTAATGCTGAGGGGCAGCACTGCTTCACTTCCTGAGCTGGAATCTCTCATCTTCAGCACTCTGTATACCAGTCCCCAGCCCTTCCTTCCTTGCCCACCCCCACCTCCCATGGGAACAAAGTCCCCAGGCTCTGGAAAGTAATGCTAAGAAAACAAACACTATAAAGGCTGGTAACAGGGGGATATCTCTCTTGAATGTTATTTTGTAACCATCTAGTTTCAAGGAGGAGGGGGTGCCCCAGCTACAGGAGCCAGCAGGGTCCCTTTGTAGTAGGCATCCGTGTGTTTGGCCAGATGTCCTCCCAGCGGAGGGCAGAGAGGAAGATAAAACAGAACTCTTATTAAAAAGAAGTCAGGGGAGGGGCAAAACAAGACAGAGAAAGTGTGTCAAGTGGAAAGGGAGGCCAGGCAGTGCCATCTGATATTGATTAAATGCTGATAGAGTCAGCAGTGAGAAATACACACAGTGAGGAAGTGCCCCAGCTCTTCGGAATGTGAACCAGTGACAGCTGTCTGGGAGTGGATCTGCACGAATACCACATGCACAAGATGCCTGGCGGCCACAGGGCTAGCTCACAGGGAAGGATGGGAGGGAAAGATGAGTGTGCTGGAGTCAGGACATGTGGCTTCTGATCCTGCTTCCTCTCTCTGGGCCTCTCTTTTCCCATCAATGACACAATGACGCTTGATCTGCACAACCTTCTAGCTCCCAGATTGTGTCATCTATACCATAATCTCTGCTCTAACCAAATCCTCTGCAGCTCCACTAAGGTGGAAGCTAAGAAATCATCCTGAAGAGGCGTAAGAAGCTCACCCAGCATGGTCCAAAAATCCCAAAGGAATAACCGCCGCCCATCAGCCTTGGGAGTGCCACCCAGTCCTTCAGCGGGAGGTCAGGCCAGCACCCTGTGTCGGTTGCCCTTCTGTGCTTCACAGTTGCCACCAAAGCAAGTTCATGGTTTCTCAGCATGGAATGTGGCGTGTCTGTGGGTCTATCTATATGTTCCTTTCTCTAAATTTCAAAAGTATTTTTACTCTTATTGGTTGTAAAGAGTCTTTTTTCATTTTATACCGTCAGATTACAGAGAGCTTACGCACTGGTGTGTATGTGTGGCAGGGTGGGGGGAGTGTGGGTGGGTGTGTGCATGCGCACATCCTTTAGTTAAGAGTGCCTTCTTGAAAGTTTGTTGTTTTGATTTTTTGGTTTTTTTCCTTTTTAGCAAATGTCATGAGGACAGTGGTATTTTAATATAAAGAGTGAGGCTAGATTCCAGTGGGAATGGAAGAGGAAGCTTCCACTGAGATGAAAAGATCTCACACTAGGGTGGTGGCAGGGGAAATGGAGAGGAAAGGATGGCTATAGAGAGGGACCATGGCCTAGTAGAGAGATCGTGGCATCTGGAGTCTGACACAGGTTGGAGTCCTGGTCAGTTCAGCTCTCACTACGATGCCCCCTTGCAGTCCTTGTATGGATTAGAGATGCTGTGTGTAAGGGACCTAGCTCAGAACCTGGCACACTGTAGGCAGCAACTGAACATCAGTAAACTGTAGATGATGATGATCATGTTGAAAAATAGCCCACTGGAGGATTAACAAGACCTGGTGACTGAATTGGAGAATAAGTACAAGAGAAGAAATGATGGTGTCTTTGAGTTTAACCACCTGAGGAATTGGGGTAGTAATAGTAGTTAAGTTGAGTATAATAAGAAAAGTTGGGTGGAAGTTGGAGATCTGGTTTGGCAGGGCTAGAAATGAAGTCAGTTTTAGACATAAGAGATGGTGCTGAGATATACAGGTGGCTATAAGGAAGTAAGACAGAAAGGAAAGAGAGGGGGAAAATGGAAAAATTATAATAAAGAAGTTGATTTACTCTAGGTTTGTTTGATCAGTGAGTCTAATTTTACAGCTTCACCTTCAAGGGATTGGTTAACCAAAGGTCAGTTCATCATGACCAGCTTCTAAACTAAACCCTTGCTCCTTGAAGTGTGGTCCTCAGACCAGTTGTCACCTAGACCTTACAGAAATGCAGAATCTTAGCTCCTCCCTCAGACCCACTGAATTGGAACCTGCATTTCAACAATGTGATGTGTAAGCACTTTAAAGTTTGAGAAACATTGTTCTGAAGTGTGGTCCCCAGACCACAGCATCATCAGCATCAGCATCACCTGGGAACTTCTTAGAAATCCAAATTCTTGGCCAGGCATGGTGGCTCATGCCTGTAATCCCAGCACTTTGGGAGGCCGAGGCAGCGAGGCAGGTGGATCAATTGAGGTCAGGAGTTTGTGACCAGCCTGGCCAACATGGTGAAACCCCGTTTCTACTAAAAATACAAAAAGTAGCCAGGCATGGTGGCGGGCACCTGTAATCCCAGCTACTCGGGAGGCTGAGGCAGGAGAATCACTTGAACCCTGGAGGCAGAGGTTGCAGCGAGCCAAGATCGTGCCACTGCGCTCCAGCAGAGCAAAACTCCATCTCAAAAAAAAAAAAAAAAAAAAGGAAATCCACATTCTCAGTTCCCTTCTCAGACCTCCTGAATTAGAAACAATGTGTTTTAATGAGTGCTTCAAGTGACTCTGAGGCACCCCAAAGTTTGAGAAGCACTGCTCTAAGTCATGAAATTGACAGATGCACCTCCTTCCTTTGTGTCTACAGCCAGAGAGATGTGCTGAACACCAGAGGGATTGGTTGAACCCTGAAAGCTAAATTTAAGTCATTGTTATATGCTGTTTCTCTCATCATTTTGCATTAAACACAGCTGAAGAGCTCTTTTCACTGAAGAAGGGCACTATGCGTAAAATTACAAACCAAAGGAGAGAAACTTCAACTGTGGCTTAATCCTCATGACTTACCCATCAAAAGTTATTGAGCACAGTTATAGGAGATCAGTCCTCTTTATGTGCTGTTGCTCCTGGGGGATGCTATTAGTAAGACACACATAGGGAAACAGGTCGGGGAAACAGGGAATCTCCTGATATTCCTTACAATGTGATTTTTACATTAAAACATCCACAGTCTTTGTCTTGTGTGTCTTTCTAATCTATCAGATGGAAATTCTCGTTTTAAAGGTTAGTTTCTGGAGTCACTTGCAGCAGTGATGCTGGTTTACCGCTCAGACAAGAATGTTTTTCCAAAACTTGAACTTTTAGCAGTAAAAATTTACCTCCTCTCATCAAAAGTGTCTGGTTTTTCTATTTGTTCTACAGTCATTATTCAAATCACTATGATAACATATATTTATTTGTTCTACAGTCATTATTCAAATCACTATGATAACATATATAAGTGTCAGTGTCTGTTTCTTGTATACACGTAATATGCAAAATTTGTTATATATTGGGCAGTTAATTACAAGATTACTTGTATTTTCTGCCATAGGTTATAATACATTACAACCGGTGGCATGCTGATAAACTAGTTGTTTGCAGCCAGGGAATGGGGGTCATCCTAATTTGTAGTGTTTGCCAATTTCTGTGGTGTAAATGCTCCCTGCAAGGCGGATTTCAAGCTACCAACAGTTTCACAACCAGCTCTCAAAATTCTTACAAATTTAACAATTGGCTCTTACAAGCCAGTAGAACCAACTTCAGCACGCCACTGAAACAAACATCAAGGGACCAATCAATAGGATTTTTTTGTTGTATTTGAATGCTGTAGGTCTAATAATATCTGAAATAAGTACATTTGAATGTTTAAATATTTTGTCATATAGAGATTTTTACTGAACTTATCATTGTAATTATCATAATGGAATTTGATTTGAAACTACAGTCATGTGCCACATAACATTTCAGTCAACAATGGACTGCATAGATGATGGCAGTCCCATAGGATTATAAAACTGTATTTTTATTGTACCTTTTCTATATTTAGACACACAAATACTTACCATTGTGTTAAAGTTGCCAAAAATAAAGTTGCCTGTCAGTAGAGTAACATGCTGTACAGGTTTGAGCCTGGGTGCAACAGGCCATACCATGTAGCCTAGGTGTGTAGTAGTCTATATCAGAGGTCGCCAACCCCCAGGGCCATAGACTGGTTACCTGTTAGGAACTGGGCTGCATAGCAGGAGGTGAGCAGCGGGCGAGTGAGTGAAGCATCATCTGTATTTACATCCATTTCCCATCACTTGCATGACCACCCGAGCTCCACCTCCTGTCAGAGCAGCGGCGGCATTAGATTCTCATAGAAGCGCAAATCGTGTTGTGAACTGTGCATGCGAGGGATCTAGGTTGTGCCCTCCTTATAAGAATCTGATGCCTGTGATCTGTCAGTGTCTCCCATTACACCCATACGGGACCATCTGTTGACAGGAAAACAAGCTCAGGGCTCCCACTGTTTCTACATTATGGTGAGTTGTATAATTTTTTTCATTATATATTACAATGTAATAATAATAGAAATAAAGTACACAATAAATGGAATGCATTTGAATCATCCCGAAACCATCCCTACCCCTACTCTGGTCCATGGAAAAATTGGGGAAGAAGATGGGGACCGCTGGTCTATACCATCTAGGTTTGTGTAAGTACACTCTAGGACCGTGGTCCCCAACCTTTTCGGAACCAGGGACCAGTTTCATGGAAGATAAATTTTCCATGGATGGACTGGGGGCGGGAGATGGTTTCAGGATGAAATTGTTCCACCTCACATCATCAGGCATTAGTCAGATTCTCCTAAGGAGCACGCACCCTAGATCCCTCGCATGTGCAGTTCACAATAGGGTTCGCGCTCTTAAGAGAATCTAATGCTGCCGCAGATCTGACAGGAGGCAGAGCTCAGGTGGTCACGCTGGCTCACCTGCCACTCAACTCCTGCTGTGCAGCCAGTTCCTAACAGGCCACCAGACTGGTACCAGTCCATGGCCTGAGAATTAGGGACCCCTGCTCTAGGATGTTCACACAGTGATGAAATTGCCTAATGATGCCATTCTCAGACTGTATTCCCATTAAATGATGCATGACTGTATTCTATGAAACAAAGTTATGTGCAATTATTTTAAAGTCGTATTAAATACAGCTATAACAATAGAATGGTAATATTAAAGTACTTATGTTGCTCAAGCGGTATGTTTACTGTCACAATAGTTCTCATAGCATAGTAAGGCATATGTAAAAATTATTCTTAGTCCCAGTGTTTGAACCAAAATGCAAAAAGATATATTTTTAAATGACATCTTTGCTTACTGTTATTAAAATTTGACTTCTCTTACAGGTATTCAGGAAGGAACACAATGTACCAAATGTAAAAATAACTGGGCGCTGAAGTTCTCTATCATATTATTATACATTTTGTGTGCCTTGCTAACAATCACAGTAGCCATTTTGGGATATAAAGGTAAGTATGCTTTCTTTTTTTTCTTCCAAATAACAAGTGTTCCTTCATTAAGTTAAGCATGAGAAGATTCATATTTGCAAGTATGAAGTATTTCATTCATACAACTCAGATGCAAAATAGCAACATGATAAACTTCATCTCTGTATCTTGAACTTACAGCTATGAGATCTGAAAGGGGAGACATAATAATTCCTTTTGACTCATTTCAGCAATAATCAGGGTCCTCTCTGACAGTTATAATGTTTTTTTTTTCCCTTGTTGCTTTTTCCTACCTATTTCTAGCTACTCCTTCTTCCTCTATTTTTTTTCATCTTATCTCTTGGAGGCTTTATGGAAACCCTGGTGTCAGCACACAGGAAAACTATATTGACAGAGAATAAGCAAAACACAAGATCTCCAGAGATACAACATGCTTCACCCAGGGATTGGCCAACTAATTCCCTTTTTTCTCTTCAGCACATTCACTGTGGTCACTGTTGTTTATATAGCTCTATAAAAATACTGCACTGTAGAAATTAAGCACAGAGGCAGCACTCCCACCTCAACCCACTTTATAGGATGTTGGGCCTAAACATATCTGGTTTAGGGTAAGGGCAGGATTTTTGCCGGAATCCTCCAGACTTGCAGACACAGTAAGTTCCCCACGCACCTTTCAGAGACCATGGGTAGAAGGTGTCGTGATTCAGAATCGCAAAACTACATAAGCCCTTTTCTAGAAAACAGCCAGGCGAACCTTCCTGTCAAAAACACGAGAGGCAAACACGGCCATTTTGTTTCAGAACAGAGGCCGACGGAGAGTCTGTGGATCATCAGGTCTTCCTTCTGCTCTGTGGCCCGCAGACTGACCTAGGAAAACAAAGATTCCAAGTGAATTCCCTCCAACTGGTCATTCCTCCCACCTCTCTCCCAGCATGCAGTAGTTTCCTGAGAAAGCACCGTGTGTATTGGAATGAGATGGGTGTCAGGGCCAGACAGTCCAGGTTCAAGCCTTGATCCTACCATTTGTCATACAATTGTGAATGTTCAGTAAGTGCTTGCTAGTGTGCCAGGGGCCATGCTGAGTCTTCCACATGGCTCCATACCCAGGTATAAATCATACCCTCTTAGAGTTCCCGATTTCTTATCTGTAAGATGGCAATAATAATGCTACCTGTCAAAGTGATTGGGATGAGCAAAGATGATGTAATTGAAGTATCTGTCCTGTGCCTGGTCCCAGGAAATCATATCTGTGTCTCTGTTCCTTGCTTCTTCCTAACCACATTACACAGATCTAGCCATTAGAATGGCAAAACCTGTTAAAAATCCTCAGTATAGTCGAGGCTTTTAGTCCCATCTCTAAGGCCATATACGTGGAAAATAATGTGCATCACTGGATGTGTTGACTGATTAGTCTGGGCAATGGAAATCTGGAAAATTACCAGGTCATTCTATCCATTTGTGACGAGTTAGACTGTGATCTAACCCGGAGCATCTTAAGTTTTTAGATGAAGCAGCAAACAGAGTAAGTGATTAAGGAAGGCTATTAAATCATGATTAGCCCTGGGCAGAGAGGTGGAGGGAACCTGGTGAGAGAAAGGAGGGTTTTCTGGACTATTTCTCTTCCTGTCGTTTAGATTATTTAGGTCATTACTCACTTCTCCATGACTTTTCCTAGTGAGCCAAGATAAAGGAGAAGCTTGAAATCAAACAGCCGTTTAATAAGTACCTTTAAGTCTCAGTACTATGTAATCACATTTACTGCTAAAAGAGAGACGAGAGTGGTTTGGCAAATATATTAACATTTTGTAATTTTTACCTCTGCTAGGAAATAAAGTCTAGGACATTTATGCATTCAGAATTTTACAAAAAGAGTCAAAGAAGAGGCTTCCCCCCCGCCTTTTTTGTTCTGTTTGTTTGTTAAGGTACAGATATTTCCTCCCTTTTTATCCATGGAAAGCCCGTCCTGGCTCTGGCATGTTTAGCGTGTGCTGGTCCATTTGCCCACAGCACCTTTTCTCTGCTCTCCAGCTAAAGTGCCTCCCTCCTACCCTTCATGTCTCATGTAGACACATGGCAGCTCCCGAAAGCTGAATTAGGCCCCTTCCTGTTTGTTCCCATAGCACCCGGTATTTACTCTTAGCTCCTGTCACACTGTGTCATTAGAGTCAATGGACTTGAGTGTGTCACCACCCAAACTATAAGTTTCCATGAAGACAAGAGACTACCTTTTATTTATTGTATCTCCCACCAGCACCTAGTCTCATGATATTTAACCAGTGCCTAGGAAAGTTCACTGGATGAATTAATGGGAGGATGGATGGATGGATGGATGGATGGATGGATGGATGGATGGATTGTGCATTAGGGCTGCCTTCCATGAAGGCAAACAATAGATACTCAGGGACCTCTAGGCCAATCTGCAGGTAGGGGATAGCTGCCCTAAAAGCCCTCCCTGGAAACCTAATGTTTTGGAGATTGGCTTGGCCTGCTCTGTGGGGGCAGTCTCACCAAGATGAAGGAAGAAGAGATAATGGGGAGCAAGTACAAGGGGAGACGAGATGATGTCTTGCCCCTCTTTTCTTTCCTTCGGTGCCTCCCTCCTTCAGGCCTCTGCTGACAAAAAAATAAATAAATAAAATAATACAACATGCACTTTTGCTTTCCAAACACAGCATTAATGGACTAAAATGTTGATATTTTCCAGATGTGCTTTCTCTTTACTCACACAGTGACTCCTCTTTCTTGCTGGTAAGATTCTAGTGACCCAATGTTGTAAGAGGCAGAAAGATAAGACCCAGTTCTCCCTTCACACATTCCCCCTTTGAAGTCTAGAGAAACTCTCTCTGTTAAAAAAGAAAGAAAGAAAGAAAAGAATATTCGATGAAAGAAGTGCAATAAGGCATTCCTCTGGAGGAGAAATTGAAAGGAAAGGAGTAAAAACTTTCATTTATCAGAGTTGGCAAAGGCAACTTCATACTGTTTTGCTCAAAATTGTTCTTTACTTCTTTCATGTTACTTCCATAGCCACAAGTTAGAATACAATGAGCTTCCTTCAAGAGAATTTGCTGAAGAAGCCAGAGAATCGCTTAGTCACCCAGACAGGGTCTGTGCAGTGGTCGTGACTGTGAGGCACATCAGCCACTTTGCAGAAAACATGTTCTTGGACAGTTAAGCTTGGTACATCCTCTGCCCTGGGCTTTTTATCATTAGTCAACAGAGCTTCCATAGCAGGAGTCATCTCTTAAGTTCAACGGGTCGTGTTTCTTCTAGAATATTTCCTGAACAGGAAAATCCTACTCCATTATCCTTTCCAAGAGGCAGCCTTCTAAAAGTAATTAGGATAAAGAAAAAAGACAGAAATCTGAATCCTTCTCAATAAGGATCTCCTTTAATTCAACATTCCTAGTCATTGGTAGTCTACTTTGCTGCTAAGCTGGGTCAGTGTAGAAATTTACAATTGGATTACTATTTAGGCTTTCAAAGTACACATCAAATCACACTGGAGAGCGCTTTAGGATCCAGGATAACACCCTATAATCAGATTTTCTGTATTTCTGTAAGGAAACCTAAAATGGTGTTCAAGGTAGAAATGCCTTCATTAAATTCCAGGGGAGTGTAACTGATGTTACTGGGAAACCCAAGGTCCCGGAGAGAAGTATTTATCCCACAGTGCCATGATCAGTCTGGTACAAACACGTGTGGGCACCAGCTAGGAGCTCTGTGCTCTGTCCTCAGGGCCAAGAGCATGGCCCGTGTCTCTTGAATCCTCAATATCTAGCACTATGCCACCTACATGGCAGATGCTTCGTAAATGTCTGGTGATGTTAACTTTAAAGAGAATATAAAGAGAAATAATTCTTCCCCTTAAGGGATTCTTTATTGGAGGAAACCAGATTTAGGAAAAAGAAATACCAAAAGAGAGGTGATATGGATTTATAGAAAGAGCATGGATTGTGGAGTTAAACCTTCCAGCCTGGTATCCCATATAGTCACTGACAAGCTGTGTGATTTTTAGCAAGTTACTGAACATCTCTGAGCCTCAGGGTCTTCATCTGCAAAACAACAGTTGGAAGGATTAGCTGCAGTGATGGTGCAGTGCATCCAGCAGAGAGCAGGCACTCGATAGATAGAGGCTGTTATGATTATCATTCAAATAGAGATCGAGTTGGTGTGCAATGGAATCAAGTTGTAGGTGTGGCTGAGTACAATGGGGTAGTGAGATGTGGAGTGGACCTTCAAGGAGAAGTGGAGTCAAGAGGAGGGAAGAAGAAGTTAGTGGCCCAGGCCAAGGGATGATATTGAAGTGCTTTTATAAAAAAGGTTTTATTGTCAGAGTGTCCTAGAGAATTATACTTTGGATACTTGAAGAGGGACAGATCTTCAGGTATAATACCTGAAACACCAATATTCTATAGAAAAATTCTACCTTAAGAAACAGTTCCCAATACAGGAGAGCACATAAGAAATCAGACTGATGGTCACCCTTCTGTATGTCCTGCTCATTTTTCTCATATGAGAATGGTCTACAAACTGAGGTCTATGTCTGCAGGCTGGGAATTTCCAGGGTAATATAGGATGGCTCTGCGACTATATTCCTGATTGAGAATTGGTGCTAATAAATTCAGAATAAAAGCCAATAAAAGTGCTATGTGCTGTTAACAGCAAGGGTAAGTTCTGGATCTCCACCAGTCTGGTATTTTTATGCAGTAACAGGTTCCAGCATTGCAATCCTAACATTTCCAGCTTTATACCAGGTCCTATTTTTAAACAAAGACACACACCCCCCAACGCATGTAAGCTGTTTATTAGCACTTGTGAGCGGGGAAAATAGTTTCCTTGCTGCACAGAAGAAAAAGTCAACAGATTGTTTTGTTCTTTTTTTAACAAATGTATTTATCCCTTTTGTATTTATTCTACACAAACCTGAATTATCTGCCCGTGACAGTTCTCTGTTTTTCAAAACTAAAATGGAAGAAAAAGTAGAAAAGGTAGAAAATAACTGACTGTCGGCTGGGCGCAGTTGCTCACGCCTGTAATCCCAGCACTTTGGGAGGCCGAGACGGGTGGATCACGAGGTCAGGAGATCGAGACCATCCTGGCTAACACAGTGAAACCCCGTCTCTACTAAAAAATACGAAAAAACTAGCCGGGCGAAGTGGCGGCGCCTGTAGTCCCAGCTACTCGGGAGGCTGAGGCAGGAGAATGGCGGGAACCCGGGAGGCGGAGCTTGCAGTGAGCTGAGATCCGGCCACTGCACCCCAGCCTGGGCGACAGAGCGAGACTCCATCTCAAAAAAAAAAAAAAAAAAACTGACTGTCAGCATATTTGGAGGTTTCTTTGGCTTCCAGGAAAGAAGGGCAGGACTTGAGATCCTGCATGTGGTTTGAGGACAGACCGAGGCATATGTTTTGATTTGAGGATCAAAACTGAAAGTAAACTTGTAAACATTCTGTATTTTAGTTCTTAAAAATTAGCTTTGCTAAAAACACATATGAAACATTTTATTCTTCAGAGTTTCCAGGGATTTAGGAGTATGTGTACCTATGAAACAACCCTAAGATTATTGTAACTGCACCTCTGTGTCTATGTAGTAATTTAAAAAATAATAATTATTCAACGAAATGTCCTACTCATTGCCAGTGCTCAGGCTTCCCTGGGTTGGTTGGGAAACACATGTGTTTGCATGCCCTGTAGCTCAGCAGGCAGATTGCTACTTATTTAAATAAATCCCTCATGCCTGTAATCCCAGCACTTTGGGAGGCCGAGGTGGGCGGATCGTCTGAGGTCAGGAGTTTGAGACCAGCCTGGCCAACGTGGAGAAACCCCATCTCTACTAAAAATACAAAAATTAGCTGGGTGTGGTGGTGGGCACCTGTAATCCCAGCTACTCAGGAGACTGAGGCAGGAGAATCACTTGAACCTGGGAGGCGGATGTTGCAGTGAGCTAAGATCGTTCCATTGCACTTCAACCTGGGCAACAAGAGTGAAACTCTGTCTAAAAAAAAATTAAATAAATAAATGGCATAATAAATATATATTCATTGACTACCTGCTAGTGCCACACACTGAGCTAACAGGGAGAGATGGAACAGAATGTAAATTTTCCTGCCCTAGAGGATATAACAGTAGATAAGTCATGACAGCACAGTGCAGTGAGTCCCATAATAGAGAAAGGACTGCTTGCCAGGGGAATTCTGCAAGGTGCACCTCAGGAAAGGGTTCCCACAGGACGTGACAAGCAGAGTCTTGAAGAGCAAATAGGACTTAGCTCAGTAAAAAAAAAAAAAAAACCGGGAAGAACATTCTAGGCAGAGAGAACACGTGGAAAGGCTCGTGTGAGACAGCGTTCGTTGCAGTGCACACATTTCATTATGACCAGACGGTAGAAGCTTGAGGGAAAACATAGTGAGCTTCTCCAGGGACAATTCCAGGATCCAAGGAGCCAGTTCACTTTGGGTCACACAAACACATGGGAACTTACTACTTCTTCCTGAGAGGAGCCAGAAGAATCTCACATAGTCATGCGTGGGTAGAACATGTGATGAATACAATAAATTGCATCCGTTGGCTCATAATTGGTATATAAAGCATGTTCTCATTTTTTGAAGTCCTTTTTTTTTTTTTTTTGAAGACAGAGTCTCACTCTTGCTCAGGCTGGAGTGCAATGGCACGATCTTGGCTCACTGCAACCTCCGCCTCCCAGGTTCAAGCAATTCTCCTGCCTCAGCCTCCTAAGTAGCTGGGATTACAGGTGTGTACCACTGCAACCAGCTAATTTTTGTATTTTTAGTAGAGACGGGGTTTCACCATGTTGGCCAGGCTGGTCTTGAACTCCTGACCTCAAATGATCCACCCACCTTGGCCTCCTAAAGGGCTGGTATTATAGGCATGAGCCACTGCGCCTGGCCTGAAGTCTTTTTTTTAAAGCTATTGATACCAAGAAGGACAATCAGACTTGATCCCAAGCTGCTAGAAGCTGGATCTCACATAAGTCACTTTCGGAGAAATGTCCTCTTAACATTTTAGAAACGTGTACTTGAATTCATAACTGTAGAGAATTACTGCCTTCTGAAAATGAGTAAGAACTGAAGCTTTTATTTAGTGTTGCTGTATTAGTCTGTTTTCATGCTGCTGATAAAGACATACCCAAGACTGGGAAGAACAAGAAGTTTAATTGGAATTACAGTTCCACATGGCTGGGGAGGCCTCAGAATCATGGTGGCAGGCAAAAGGCACTTCTTACATGGCAGTGGCAAGAGACAATGAGAAAGATGAAAAAGTGGAAACCCCGGATAAAACCATCAGATCTTGTGAGACTTATTCACTACCACGAGAACAATATGGAGGAAACTGCCCCCACGATTCAAATCGTCTCCCACTGCGTCCCTCCCACAACACGTGGGAATTCTGGGAGATATAATTCAAGATGAGATTTGGGCGAAGACACAACCAAACTGTATCATTCCACCCCTGGCCCCTGCCAAATCTCATGTCCTCACATTTCAAAACAAAACATGCCTTCCCAACAGTCCCACAAAGTTTTTTTTTTTTTTTTTTTTTTTTTTTTTTTAATTTTTTTTATTTTATTTATTTATTTATTTTTTTTTTAATTTATTTATTATTATTATACTTTAAGTTGTAGGGTACATGTGCATAACGTGCAGGTTTGTTACATATGTATACTTGTGCCATGTTGCTGTGCTGCACCCATCAACTCGTCATTTACATCAGGTGTAACTCCCAATGCAATCCCTCCCCCCTCCCCCCTCCCCATGATAGGCCCCGGTGTGTGATGTTCCCCTTCCTGAGTCCGAGTGATCTCATTGTTCAGTTCCCACCTATGAGTGAGAACATGCGGTGTTTGGTTTTCTGTTCTTGTGATAGTTTGCTAAGAATGATGGATTCCAGCTGCATCCAAGTCCCTACAAAGGACTCAAACTCATCCTTTTTTATGGCTGCATAGTATTCCATGGTGTATATGTGCCACATTTTCTTAATCCAATCTGTCACTGATGGACATTTTGGTTGATTCCAAGTCTTTGCTATTGTGAATAGTGCTGCAATAAACATACGTGTGCATGTGTCTTTATAGCAGCATAATTTATAATCCTTTGGGTATATACCCAGTAATGGGATGGCTGGGTCATACGGTACATCTAGTTCTAGATCCTTGAGGAATCGCCATACTGTTTTCCATAATGGTTGAACTAGTTTACAATCCCACCAACAGTGTAAAAGTGTTCCTATTTCTCCACATCCTCTCCAGCACCTGTTGTTTCCTGACTTTTTAATGATTGCCATTCTAACTGGTGTGAGATGGTATCTCATTGTGGTTTTGATTTGCATTTCTCTGATGGCCAGTGATGATGAGCATTTTTTCATGTGTCTGTTGGCTGTATGAATGTCTTCTTTTGAGAAATGTCTGTTCATGTCCTTTGCCCACTTTTTGATGGGGTTGTTTGTTTTTTTCTTGTAAATTTGTTTGAGTTCTTTGTAGGTTCTGGATATTAGCCCTTTGTCAGATGAGTAGATTGCAAAAATTTTCTCCCATTCTGTAGGTTGCCTGTTCACTCTGATGGTAGTGTCTTTTGCTGTGCAGAAGCTCTTTAGTTTAATGAGATCCCATTTGTCAATTTTGGCTTTTGCTGCCGTTGCTTTTGGTGTTTTAGACATGAAATCTTTGCCCATGCCTATGTCCTGAATGGTACTACCTAGGTTTTCCTCTAGGATTTTTATGGTACTAGGTCTAACATTTAAGTCTCTAATCCATCTTGAATTAATTTTCGTATAAGGAGTAAGGAAAGGATCCAGTTTCAGCTTTCTACTTATGGCTAGCCAATTTTCCCAGCACCATTTATTAAATAGGGAATCCTTTCCCCATTTCTTGTTTCTCTCAGGTTTGTCAAAGATCAAATGGCTGTAGATGTGTGGTATTATTTCTGAGGACTCTGTTCTGTTCCATTGGTCTATATCTCTGTTTTGGTACCAGTACCATGCTGTTTTGGTTACTGTAGCCTTGTAGTATAGTTTGAAGTCAGGTAGCGTGATGCCTCCAGCTTTGTTCTTTTGACTTAGGATTGTCTTGGAGATGCGGGCTCTTTTTTGGTTCCATATGAACTTTAAAGCAGTTTTTTCCAATTCTGTGAAGAAACTCATTGGTAGCTTGATGGGGATGGCATTGAATCTATAAATTACCTTGGGCAGTATGGCCATTTTCACAATATTGATTCTTCCTATCCATGAGCATGGTATGTTCTTCCATTTGTTTGTGTCCTCTTTGATTTCACTGAGCAGTGGTTTGTAGTTCTCCTTGAAGAGGTCCTTTACATCCCTTGTAAGTTGGATTCCTAGGTATTTTATTCTCTTTGAAGCAATTGTGAATGGAAGTTCATTCCTGATTTGGCTCTCTGTTTGTCTGTTACTGGTGTATAAGAATGCTTGTGATTTTTGCACATTAATTTTGTATCCTGAGACTTTGCTGAAGTTGCTTATCAGCTTAAGGAGATTTTGGGCTGAGACAATGGGGTTTTCTAAATATACAATCATGTCATCTGCAAACAGGGACAATTTGACTTCTTCTTTTCCTAACTGAATACCCTTGATTTCTTTCTCTTGCCTGATTGCCCTAGCCAGAACTTCCAACACTATGTTGAATAGGAGTGGTGAGAGAGGGCATCCCTGTCTTGTGCCAGTTTTCAAAGGGAGTTTTTCCAGTTTTTGCCCATTCAGTATGATATTGGCTGTGGGTTTGTCATAAATAGCTCTTATTATTTTGAGGTACGTTCCATCAATACCGAATTTATTGAGCGTTTTTAGCATGAAGGGCTGTTGAATTTTGTCAAAAGCCTTTTCTGCATCAATTGAGATAATCATGTGGTTCTTGTCTTTGGTTCTGTTTATATGCTGGATTATGTTTATTGATTTGCGAATGTTGAACCAGCCTTGCATCCCAGGGATGAAGCCCACTTGATCATGGTGGATAAGCTTTTTGATGTGTTGCTGAATCCGGTTTGCCAGTATTTTATTGAGGATTTTTGCATCGATGTTCATCAGGGATATTGGTCTAAAATTCTCTTTTTTTGTTGTGTCTCTGCCAGGCTTTGGTATCAGGATGATGTTGGCCTCATAAAATGAGTTAGGGAGGATTCCCTCTTTTTCTATTGATTGGAATAGTTTCAGAAGGAATGGTACCAACTCCTCTTTGTACCTCTGGTAGAATTCAGCTGTGAATCCATCTGGTCCTGGACTTTTTTTGGTTGGCAGGCTATTAATTGTTGCCTCAATTTCAGAGCCTGCTATTGGTCTATTCAGGGATTCAACTTCTTCCTGGTTTAGTCTTGGAAGAGTGTAAGTGTCCAGGAAATTATCCATTTCTTCTAGATTTTCCAGTTTATTTGCGTAGAGGTGTTTATAGTATTCTCTGATGGTAGTTTGTATTTCTGTGGGGTCGGTGGTGATATCCCCTTGATCATTTTTAATTGCGTCGATTTGATTCTTCTCTCTTTTCTTCTTTATTAGTCTGGCTAGTGGTCTGTCAATTTTGTTGATCTTTTCAAAAAACCAACTCCTGGATTCATTGATTTTTTGGAGGGTTTTTTGTGTCTCTATCTCCTTCAGTTCTGCTCTGATCTTAGTTATTTCTTGCCTTCTGCTAGCTTTCGAATGTGTTTGCTCTTGCTTCTCTAGTTCTTTTAATTGCGATGTTAGAGTGTCAATTTTACATCTTTCCTGCTTTCTCTTGTGGGCATTTAGTGCTATAAATTTCCCTCTACACACTGCTTTAAATGTGTCCCAGAGATTCTGGTATGTTGTATCTTTGTTCTCATTGGTTTCAAAGAACATCTTTATTTCTGCCTTCATTTCGTTATGTACCCAGTAGTCATTCAGGAGCAGGTTGTTCAGTTTCCATGTAGTTGAGCGGTTTTGAGTGAGTTTCTTAGTCCTGAGTTCTAGTTTGATTGCACTGTGGTCTGAGAGACAGTTTGTTATAATTTCTGTTCTTGTACATTTGCTGAGGAGTGCTTTACTTCCAATTACGTGGTCAATTTTGGAGTAAGTATGATGTGGTGCTGAGAAGAATGTATATTCTGTTGATTTGGGGTGGAGAGTTCTATAGATGTCTCTTAGGTCTGCTTGTTGCAGAGATGAGTTCAATTCCTGGATATCCTTGTTAACTTTCTGTCTCGTTGATCTGTCTAATGTTGACAGTGGAGTGTTGAAGTCTCCCATTATTATTGTATGGGAGTCTAAGTCTCTTTGTAAGTCTCTAAGGACTTGCTTTATGAATCTGGGTGCTCCTGTATTGGGTGCATATATATTTAGGATAGTTAGCTCTTCCTGTTGAATTGATCCCTTTACCATTATGTAATGGCCTTCTTTGTCTCTTTTGATCTTTGATGGTTTAAAGTCTGTTTTATCAGAGACTAGTATTGCAACCCCTGCTTTTTTTTGTTCTCCATTTGCTTGGTAAATCTTCCTCCATCCCTTTATTTTGAGCCTATGTATGTCTCTGCATGTGAGATGGGTCTCCTGAATACAGCAGACTGATGGGTCTTGACTCTTTATCCAGTTTGCCAGTCTGTGTCTTTTAATTGGAGCATTTAGTCCATTTACATTTAAGGTTAAGATTGTTATGTGTGAACTTGATCCTGCCATTATGATATTAACTGGTTATTTTGCTCATTAGTTGATGCAGTTTCTTCCTAGCCTCAATGGTCTTTACATTTTGGCATGTTTTTGCAATGGCTGGTACCGGTTGTTCCTTTCCATGTTTAGTGCTTCCTTCAGGATCTCTTGTAAGGCAGGCCTAGTGGTGACAAAATCTCTAAGCATTTGCTTATCTGTAAAGGATTTTATTTCTCCTTCACTTATGAAACTTAGTTTGGCTGGATATGAAATTCTGGGTTTAAAATTCTTTTCTTTAAGAATGTTGAATATTGGCCCCCACTCTCTTCTGGCTTGTAGAGTTTCTGCGGAGAGATCTGCTGTTAGTCTGATGGGCTTCCCTTTGTGGGTAACCCGACCTTTCTCTCTGGCTGCCCTTAAGATTTTTTCCTTCATTTCAACTTTGGTGAATCTGGCAATTATGTGTCTTGGAGTTGCTCTTCTCGAGGAGTATCTTTGTGGTGTTCTCTGTATTTCCTGGATTTGAATGTTGGCCTGCCCTACTAGGTTGGGGAAGTTCTCCTGGATGATATCCTTAAGAGTGTTTTCCAACTTGGTTCCATTTTCCCCCTCACTTTCAGGCACCCCAATCAGACGTAGATTTGGTCTTTTTACATAATCCCATACTTCTTGCAGGCTTTGTTCGTTTCTTTTTCTTCTTTTTTCTTTTGGTTTCTCTTCTCGCTTCATTTCATTCATTTGATCCTCAATCGCTGATACTCTTTCTTCCAGTTGATCGAGTCGGTTACTGAAGCTTGTGCATTTGTCACGTATTTCTCGTGTCATGGTTTTCATCTCTTTCATTTCGTTTAGGACCTTCTCTGCATTGATTACTCTAGCCATCAATTCTTCCACTTTTTTTTCAAGATTTTTAGTTTCTTTGCGCTGGGTACGTAATTCCTCCTTTAGCTCTGAGAAATTTGATGGACTGAAGCCTTCTTCTCTCATCTCGTCAAAGTCATTCTCCGTCCAGCTTTGATCCATTGCTGGCGACGAGCTGCGCTCCTTTGCCGGGGGAGATGCGCTCTTATTTTTTGAATTTCCAGCTTTTCTGCCCTGCTTTTTCCCCATCTTTGTGGTTTTATCTGCCTCTGGTCTTTGATGATGGTGATGTACTGATGGGGTTTTGGTGTAGGTGTCCTTCCTGTTTGATAGTTTTCCTTCTAACAGTCAGGACCCTCAGCTGTAGGTCTGTTCGAGATTGCTTGAGGTCCACTCCAGACCCTGTTTGCCTGGGTATCAGCAGCAGAGGCTGCAGAAGATAGAATATTTCTGAACAGCGAGTGAACCTGTCTGATTCTTGCTTTGGAAGCTTCCTCTCAGGGGTATACTCCTCCCTGTGAGGTGTGGGGTGTCAGACTGCCCCTAGTGGGGGATGTCACCCAGTTAGGCTACTCAGGGGTCAGGGACCCGCTTGAGCAGGGAGTCTGTCCCTTCTCAGATCTCAGCCTCCGTGTTGGGAGATCCACTGCTCTCTTCAAAGCTGTCAGACAGAGTCGTTTCCGTCTGTGCAGAGGTGTCTGTGTGTCTTAGTTTACTGTGCCCTGTCCCCAGAGGTGGAGTCTACAGAGACAGGCAGGTTTCCTTGAGCTGCTGTGAGCTCCACCCAGTTTGAGCTTCCCAGCAGCTTTGTTTACCTACTTAAGCCTCAGCAATGGCGGGCGCCCCTCCCCCAGCCTCGCTGCTGCCTTGCCGGTAGATCGCAGACTGCTGCGCTAGCAACGAGGGAGGCTCCGTGGGTGTGGGACCCTCCCGGCCAGGTGTGGGATATGATCTCCTGGTGTGCCTGTTTCCTAAAGCGCAGTATTGGGGTGGGAGTTACCCGATTTTCCAGGTGTTGTGTGTCTCAGTTCCCCTGGCTAGGAAAAGGGACTCCCTTCCCCCTTGCGCTTCCCAGGTGAGGCAATGCCTCGCCCTGCTTCAGCTCTCGCTGGTCGGGCTGCAGCAGCTGACCAGCTCCGATCGTCCGGCACTCCCCAGTGAGATGAACCCAGTACCTCAGTTGAAAATGCAGAAATCACCGGTCTTCTGTGTCGCTCGCGCTGGGAGTTGGAGACTGGAGCTGCTCCTATTCGGCCATCTTGCTCCCAGTCCCACAAAGTTTTAACTCATTTCAGCAATAATCCTGAAGTCCACAGTCCAAAATCCCATCTGAGACAAGGCAAGTCCCTTCCGCCTATGAGCCTGTACAATTAAAAGCAAGCTAGTTACTTCCTAGATACAATGAGGATACAGGTATTGGGTAAATACAGGCTTTCCGAATGGGAGAAATTGGCCAAAACAAAGGGGTACAGGCCCCATGCGAGTTCAAAATCAGCAGGGCAGTCAAATTTTAAAGCTCCAAAATTATCTCCTTTGACTCCAGGTCTCACATCCCGGTCATGCTGATGCAAGAGGTGGGTTCCCATGGTCTTGGGCATCTCCGCCCCTGTGACTTTGGAGGGTACAACCTCTCTCCCTGCTGCTTTCATGGCTGGTGTTGAGCGTCTGTTGGTTTTCCAGGTGAACAGTGCAAACTGTCAGTAGATCTACCATTCTGGGGTCTGGAGAACGGTGGCCCTCTTCTCACAGCTCTACTAGGCAGTGCCCCAATAGGGACTGTGCGGGGGCTCCAACCCCACATTGCCCTTCCACACTGCCCTAGCAGAGGTTCTCTACGCACACCCCGCCCCTGCAGCAAACTTCTGCCTGGGTATCCAGGAGTTTCCATACATCCTCAGAAATCTAGGCAGAGGTTCCCAAACCTCTATTGACATGTGCACTCGCAGGCTCAACACCACGTGAAAGCTACCAAGGCTTGAAGCTTGCACCCTCTGAAGCCACGGCCCCAGCTCTACACTGGCCCCTTTCAGCCACGGCTGGAGCATCTAGGACACAGGGCACCGCGTCCCTAGGCTGCACACAGCATGGGGACCCTGGGCCCGGCCCACAAAACCATTTTCTCCTTGGCCTCCAGGCCAGGGATGGGAGGGGCTGCCGTGAAGGCTCTGACTTGCCCTGAAGACATTTTCCCAGTTGTCTTGGGGATTAACATTTCAGGCAGCAAGAGAAAATAAGATGCGAAAGTGGAAACCCCTGATAAAACCATCAGATCTTGTGAGACTTATTCATTACCACGAGAACAGTATAGGGGAAACCACCCCCATTATTCAAATTATCTCCCACCAAGTTCCTCCCACAACATATGGGAATTAGGGGGGTATAATTTAAGATGAGATTTGGGTGAGGACACAGCCAAACCCTATCAATGGTTTTACTTTCCCTATCATATACAATCAAGAAAATGCTATCAAAAAATACTTCTTGGCAAATCATTGTTTGGAAACACCACTCAGGTATCTACTTGAGGATTGATAAACTACAGAATCAGTTGTCACTAACAAAAAGCAGATTTCCAGGGCGTTGTGGTGGAACTCATAACAGAAAGTGGCAGACACTCTTGACTTTGTGTCCTTTCTATGACGATTTTATGTATAGACCTGAGCTGGGTTTTCCTTGCCAATGGAATCCTCTTCTAGGTAAATGAGTCCCACCTGCCAAGAATGTTAGGGAAGCTGATGAGTGACAACATTTTGTAAATTATCACAGTGTGCTGTGCCTTCGTCTATGAAAATTAATATAGGAAATAACAGATTAGGGACTTCTAAAATGCATGAAAATTTTAAAATTAGTTCCAAATGATTTCTGAAACATCCAAGGCATTATAGAATCATAAGAATCGTTAAGAACATAAAATTCTGAACTGAGTAAATTGTACCCCTGGGTTTTGTGACAAGTAAGTTATTTTTCCAAAAAGATGGCTTTTCTTTCCTATATTTGATTTCAGTTACACTTTTTTTGTTCAATCTGTTTCCTTTGTTCCATAATGAAATGATCTCTTGTTTTGAAACTGAAAAATACAATATGAGCAGGTGTGTGTACTAATGCATCATTTTCCAAATCTTAGTTGTAGAGAAAATGGACAATGTCACAGGCGGCATGGAGACATCTCGCCAAACCTATGATGACAAGCTCACAGCAGTGGAAAGTGACCTGAAGAAATTAGGTAATCTGTGACAAGACTGAACCATTCAGTGAAATCCCCTGACTCTACATAAATGACCACAGCCTCTTAGAATGATGTTGCTATACACTCCCCATGCACCCAGAAGGACATTCCATTTTTGTATTGCATGTTGAGTCTTCCCTCATGATTTAATTCAAATGCTTAAATTTTAAAGTTAAGGGTCCATTTTGGAATTATGTCCTGCCGAAAATACTATTATGTGCCAAATAATATCTGAAGATTAATCCTGACTAAAAAAACCACAAATACCCTTTATTAAAAACTGTCAGATAAATAGGAATTTACTGAGCATTTTTGAAATACTTTGAACTACATAGAAGAATTGTAGAAATTAAGTTATAAAGTAAAAGATCCTAGCATATTCTATTCCTTGATTTTTGCTTTCATTAAAAAAATTGGGAAATTTAAAAGGTTATTTTCTTCTTGACATCCTGCCCACTGCCCTAAAATCTAGTAAATTCCCCCTCCCTCTTTGAGAAAAATGTTCAGCCAAGTTTGTCATTCCTAGTTCTGGGCATCCTTTCTGATTCCCCAGGACCCGGTTTTAATAGATATGTACATTTTACTAATGCAGAGCTGTCTGCTTATACTGCCAATTTTGCATCTAAAATACAGTGCATACCAGTTAAGTGTGTTTGGGATCTTTGGCCTTGACTGAACACTTCTCCATACCACCAATGTAAGTCACAGATATTTCTTATTCCAGGTGACCAAACTGGGAAGAAAGCTATCAGCACCAACTCAGAACTCTCCACCTTCAGATCAGACATTCTAGATCTCCGTCAGCAACTTCGTGAGATTACAGAAAAAACCAGCAAGAACAAGGATACGCTGGAGAAGTTACAGGCAAGCGGGGATGCACTGGTGGACAGGCAGAGTCAACTGAAAGAAACTTTGGAGAATAATTCTTTCCTCATCACCACTGTGAACAAAACCCTCCAGGCGTATAATGGCTATGTCACGAATCTGCAGCAAGATACCAGCGTGCTCCAGGGCAATCTGCAGAGCCAAATGTATTCTCATAACGTGGTCATCATGAACCTCAACAACCTGAACCTGACCCAGGTACAGCAGAGGAACCTCATCACGAATCTGCAGCGGTCTGTGGATGACACAAGCCAGGCTATCCAGCGAATCAAGAACGACTTTCAAAATCTGCAGCAGGTTTTTCTTCAAGCCAAGAAGGACACGGATTGGCTGAAGGAGAAAGTGCAGAGCTTGCAGACGCTGGCTGCCAACAACTCTGCTTTGGCCAAAGCCAACAATGACACCCTGGAGGATATGAACAGCCAGCTCAACTCATTCACAGGTCAGTTGGAGAACATCACCACTATCTCTCAAGCCAATGAGCAGAACCTGAAAGACCTGCAGGACTTACACAAGGATGCAGAGAACAGAACAGCCATCAAGTTCAACCAACTGGAGGAACGCTTCCAGCTCTTTGAGACAGATATTGTGAACATCATTAGCAATATCAGTTACACAGCCCACCACCTGCGGACGCTGACCAGCAATCTAAATGAAGTCAGGACCACTTGCACAGATACCCTAACCAAACACACGGATGATCTGACCTCCTTGAATAATACCCTGGCCAACATCCGTTTGGATTCTGTTTCTCTCAGGATGCAACAAGATTTGATGAGGTCGAGGTTAGACACTGAAGTAGCCAACTTATCAGTGATTATGGAAGAAATGAAGCTAGTAGACTCCAAGCATGGTCAGCTCATCAAGAATTTTACAATACTGCAAGGTAAGTCGAAATTCTGAATTTGTATTTGTATTAGTTGTCTATTGCTGCATAACAAGTTACTGTAAAATTTGGCAATTTAAAACAATAGATATTAATCATCTCATATGTTTCTGTGGTTTCTGTGGACCAGGAATTCAAGAGCAGCTTAACTAGGTGGTCCTGACTCACTGTTGTTCAAGAGGTTGTGTCAAGATCTCAGCCAGGGCTGCAGTCATCTGAAGGCTTAATGTGGCTAGAGGGTCTGCTACTAAAGTGGCCTGTTCACATAGCTCTTGGCAGGAGGCCTCAGTTCCTTGCTGTGTGAAATTGCTTGTGTGTCCTCACAACATGGCAGCTGGCTGCCGCCAGAACAAGGAATTCAAGAGAGAGAACAAGAAGGAAGCTACCATGACATACTAGCCTCAGAAACCACACACCATCACATCCACTGTATTCTGTTTCTTAGAAATGTCACTAAGTCCGGTCCACACTCAATGCAAGGGGAATTAAGTTCCACATCTTGAAAAGAAGTGTAACTAAGAATCTGTGAACAGTACTTAAAGGGGCTCCATTAATTATTTGTTGAGTGAAAGGTTGGTTAATTTGAATTTTCTTCGTCCTTGAGCCATTTCAATGCAACATAAATTGGGCTCCTCTGAAAGCAAGATCAAGTTTTTTGGGTCACAAAGCTACCATTAAGGGAGTTACGAGTCATCAGTAGATGAATGGTTGGCCATCACAGTAACCGTAAGGCCACAGAGGAGTTCTGGTAGGTGTGGTGGCTCATGCCTGTAATCTTAACACTTTGGGAGGCTGAGGTGTGAGGATCACTTGAGACCAGGAGTTTGAGACCAGCCTGGGCAACATAGCAGTATCCCATCTCCTAAATAAATAAATGAATGAATACATACATATAATCTGAATTTTACTGTTATCCAGATCATCCATGTAAATTAAAAGTCCTTGACTCAGATTAAGTCTACAGTTGAAGATTTGCAGCATCATATATTAACAGTATTTTCCAGTCACAAACTATTTTCACAGTTTTTACGTTGAAAGTACTATGTGGAAGATGTTGTGCTCAGCAGTCTGGGTAATACAGAGGAAAGCAAATGGTCCTCACCCTTAGGTAGTTTAACATAAAGAGAATTTCAGGGCATGAGAAGATGGGCTGTAAGCAAACATTCAAGGGGAAGGGATTACACAAGGGCATGAGTCACTAGGGGCCACCTTGGGATATGTCCCCCACACTGGTCAAATGATCAAGAATAACAAGTGGTAGTTAATAAGTCCCTGTGATGCTGAAAGTAGATCCAGATAGCAGATAGCAGGACTCTGTTCAATAGCTTTGTCAGTGACTAGCATGGATGACCTGCTGAAGCAATGCTTGTGTGACTTGAAACTGTATATGCCAGCCAGTGGCTGATATAATCATAATCCGCAATGATCTAGAGAGGCCAGAAGAGTATCAAGATGTCAATCAAATGAAGTAGATAGGAATACATGTAAAATCCTGCTCATAAATGGATGAGACAAAACAGATAAATGTTGATGGGAAGTCGTGGCTGGAAGGAAGTGTGCATGAAGCATGGGGATTTTAGTTGACTGGAAGCAGTTAAATGTGTCTTCCAGGGAAGGTAATGTGATCTTTGACTGTGTTAATAAGAAGGGAAGTAATATCTGACTCTGTTCAGTATGCCAAGACCACCTCTGGAACATAATGTTTACTTTGAGGAGCCCCTTTCAAAAGAGACATTCCCAGATCAGCACGCTCAGAAAAGCAGCACCAGAATGATAGCAGCTAGAAACCATGTGCTGTGAGGAAGGGTTGAGGACCTGGGAGCTTTCCGCCCTAGGAGAGACTGCTCAGTGGAGAACAAGACAGCCATCTGTACTTATTTAAAGTTGCTCTGTCTCAGGAATGAACAGAGTCTGGCTGTCTGGTGCCAAACCCCATGCCGTTAACTCCAAGGATAGTCACCGAAAGTGTGTGGCCCTCCCCACTGTACCCGGTCACCCCAGAGGGAGCCTAGAAGGTCAGGGAGTTGGGATTTTATTCTAAGTGTGACGGGGAGGTTTTAAGCAAGGTGTTGAGATGATAGAGAGCAGGGAGGGGTCAGTGAGAGCATGGACCAGCTGTTGGTGACTTGGCCTGGAATGCTGGCAGTGGAGAAGGGAGAAGTGGGTACCCTCATTTAGGAGAAGAGTTGGAGATAGAATCAAGGGCTTCCCTTTCCTTGCCCTGACAACAGGGACCCCAGCTTTAGGAGGTCCCAGCAGCCTTCCCCAACCGAGCCTGTGCTGAGGTGAGGAGTCTATGGCCTCAAGGTGCTGTGAGTATTCAGAGCCCACACCAACCCCTGCTTGTCCATGTTTGTGCCCAGGACCCTGGAATTCCCTACCCAGTGTGCCCAGAAGCAAAGGGCAGCCAAGAGATACCTGTGTGTCATAGGGATTGGGGGTGATGTGGACAGAAATTGAACACACAGTAGGGGGTTGGTGTGAGTGTCTGGACGAGACTGGCGGGCAGGACCTGCTGATGGATTGGCTGTGGGGAGTGAGTGAAAGAGAGGAACAGGATGTTTCCTAAGTCTTTAGCATGAGCAGTGAGGTGGATGGTGATCCAGACTGGGGAGCTGCAGAAAAAGAGAGGCCCATGTAGACATGTCAAGAGGAAGATGTCTATTATAATAGAATGAGGTTTCTGACTCATGGAAAAGCATATGTGATTAAAAAAAAAGTCTCAATTCTGAAACCAGGCTCCAGGGTGCTTCAGAGACACTATCACATTTATCCCTGGTCTTGTTGTTCACTGCACTTTCTGTGAGTTGATCTGAGAAGCTTCCCAGGCCAACCAAGCTGGTCCCTTTCTATTCACTCTCTTCCACTGCCTCCAGACCGGCAATACCCAGCAGGTATTCCGAGGGAACGAGAGACTGAGGGGAAGAACGAACTCCATTTCTGAATGCAAGTGTTTTCTTCCACACCTTTTCTCTCTAGCACCTTTCCCTTTCTGTACATGCAGATCTCATCCCTGAGGATGAGGAGCAGATGGATAAAGCAGGATGGATTAACATTGGCTTATGTGAGGCTGGCGTCTGCAAGATTCAAAATAGTCTGATGCTTTCCAGAAAATTCCTATTGACTCCCACTTTAATGAACCCCAGTGCTCACTGTCCAGTTCAGCCACATAGACATTTGCCACATTAAGAAGTGGGAGCTGAAGCTGACTGACTGTGCTGAAGGCAGATGATAGTGTAGAGATAGATGTTCACGTTATCTCTACATCCATCAGCCGAGAAGCCTTGTTAAGAAAACCTTATTTTTGGGGAGTTCACAACCAGCCTGACCAACATGGAGAAACCCTGTCTCTATTAAAAAGACAAAATTAGCCGGGTGTGGTAGCACATGCCTGTAATCCCAGCTACACAGGACCCTGAGGCAGCAGAATCGCTTGAACCCGGGAGGCAGAGGTTGTAGTGAGCTGAGATCGCACCATTGCACTCTATCCTGGGCAAAAAGAGCGAAACTCCATCTCAAAAAAAAAAAAAAAAAAAAAAAAGCCTTATTTTTTGATACAAATAATATAAAGATTTTTATTCTAATTATGTACATAGAGGACTTCTCACACATGCTTCTAGGTGCAAAGATCACTCCACCTCCTGGGCTGTTCTCTGCAAACTAAGGAAAGGTCAGTTGCATCCTTCCTGTACCACCAGACATTTTCCCTCTCTGCTCTTTCGAGAGGCATCAGATTTAATGAGTGAGAACAAGAGCTCTGGTATCAGACAGGGCTGGATTCATGTAGCAAGCTCCTCATCCTCTCACTGCCTCTGTGTGCTCATCTGTGTGTACCTTTTAGAGTTATGAGGACCCAAAGAAGTAATATAAAGAAAGTACTTAGTGCAGGGTCTAGAGTGGGGTCAGCATAACATCCAAATGTAAATAAGGTCACTTCCTTCAAAGCTTTCCCTTCTGCTGCACCTGTAGCCAGTACATCAGTGGAAAACAAAACAGCTTCATATGCACAAAGAGTAAAATCACACATGCGGGGTTAAGGATGATTTGAGTCTAAAAGTACTTACTGCTGGGTTTCTAGTGCCCAGCCCTAGAGATGAATCACACCCCAGGGATGCTGACATCTAGCGAGCTTTCGTTTATTTTCTCAGGCCACATTTCTGGGGTGTCTGTGCTATGCCAATCACGCTGCTAAGCCCTTGGATAAATTATCAGCTTTCATTGTTACAGCTCTTTAAGGGGGGAGTTATTGACATTCCCCATTTGCAGGGGAGGGAACTGAGACTCAGAGAGCCTGGGTAACTTATCCAAGGCCAAACAGCTAGTAAATGGCAGACAGCGCCAAACTCAGGTCTGTCTAGTTGCAAACTCATGCTTCCACCATGAATAGATAACATGTTTGGAGAGGTGGAAATGACAGAGAGTTTATTGACAGCAGAGCAGTTGGTTAGAGTTTCAATAGGGATTGACATTTGAGCTGAACCTTGAAAGGTGCACATGAAGGCTGACGGGACAGGGGACAGCACAGTGTGGGTCAGGCAGGGGCCTCGGTTCCTCCCATTACCAACCACTCCCTCGTGCTGCACTTCCCCAAACAAGACGGCGTGGCTGGAGATCCCGGAGACAGTTGGCAAGAAACAGTGGTTAAATACACCCTCCTCTGTGGACAAGGCACTTCCAAGGCTTTCCAGAAGCCCAGTTGTATTTGTTTTTAATCTGTACATTCCATTTCACCTCAGTGAAGCACAGTGATTTTTTCCTATGGTAGGCATTTAATAAATATTTGATTAATTTAAGTGCATTCAACGTAGATTTTTAAATGAGAAGAAAAACATCAGATCGTATCGCTGTTTTTCCTCTACCTTGCCTATCTTCCAATCTTACCACCAGTGGGTCTTAACATTGAGTCTCTAAGATTTTGGATGGCAGTTAAGAATTAAAGCAGTTTCTCTTCCTTTTCTTAAGCACCAGCAGTTTTGTTGGAAAACACATTTGAAACTTCTCTTGTGTAGGAAACTGGACTGGGCACTTCTCAGGCCTATAGTTTGATTTGTCAAAGCACAAGCAGCACAATGATTTAAAGTCTTCCATCCTCTTTGAACTGCTTGTTTAGAAAATACAGATTTTCAAGGCTCCCAAAACCGTGGGGCCTGGGGACGGTGGGGTAGAGGTGTCACTGACAGCACAGACCCCGGGCTGCTTGGAGCTCTGGTATTGGTCATATTCAGGCATCTCTGGAGCTTGTGACGGCTTTACCAGCCACATGGGCATCCTAGCATTTCAGAAACCTGAGCCAGTGAGCCACCCGTACTTGGCCTTGACATTGAGTTAAAATTTCACTCAGTTTGAAAGCAAACCTCAAATGTCCTTCCACGTAGGACATCACGTGTTTCCACGCAGCGTTGTGGTTTTCTCAACCCTGAATTCAAGCTGTTGCTGCACAAGCTCATAAATACTCTGTTCTTTCTTTCTTTCTTTTTTTTTCTTTTTTTTTTTTTTTTTTTTTTTTTTTTTTTTTTTGCTTTCAGGCACTAAGGGCAGCTTCTATTTTATTTCACTATTTCATTTTATTTTCACCTTGACAGCTGCCCAATAAAAGATTCAAGTGAGACCTCAAAGCCTGAGATCATCCAGATGCTAATCAGCAGTGCCAGCATCCTGGGTCCTAGAGGAAAACAAGCCCTGGCATGCATAATCTACTTTTTATGAGGATCCAGTGTTGACTTTTTAAATGGCTTTAGCTCTTTTTCTCAATGATTTTTTTAAAAGAAAAACAAAATCCAGGAAATTTCTAGCCTGTCTTAATGAACCAAAGTAGATTATGTGAATCTCCTGATCTGTAAGACATATAAAATATGTTTTGACCTAACCCAGCATGTGAGGGCAGAGAGTGCCAGCTCCTTTGTGGCTTTTGGAAGGCTGGGGCAACTGTAGTGGATGACACCAATCACAGTGTGCTTGCCAGTTTAGCCACAGTCAGGAATATTAAGCCTTATCTGATTAAGAGAAAGACAGGTAACCTATTTAAGATGGATGTAGTACTTCAGATGGGGAAATTTGGTTTTTATACTAATCCAGCTGGGAAATCAATCACAAGTAGAACTGTAGATCTTCATTAACGGCAAAAATGTGCATTTCCCCCCGTTGTTTATTCCCTTCCTTCACAAGATCTGGAGATTAGCACCTGCTGGAATCTTGTGCTACCTGTGGGATCCACATTTGATGTCGTTCTTCACATAAGCCACAACTTACACATTGAGTGGGTGGGGAGATTCAACAGCCACTTCCAGTCCAGAGGAAAATAGCGGAACACCATAAACTACCCTACCCCAGAAATAAATAGGATGAATGAAAAGCTTCACCCCAGGTGAGGGAGGCCTCGGATTCATGTCAGGAGAGGGAGGGAGCGTTGTATCTTTGGAACTCTGTCAGAAGCTAGAAGAAGGTGTTCTGAAGAAATACAGCTCCCCCCACCAGCAGACATGAGCCTGTGATCAGTTCCTCTTTCATGGTCACAGGTAAACTCATTTCTTGTAACTTGCAAGGATAGCACTAGCCCCAGATGTAAGTGGTGGAGAAACACAAATTATCAGCAAAAAAAAAAAAATTAAGAGAATAAAGCTAAAGATTATTTCTTAAAACACTTGAATTTCCCAATATGCCATCTTCATTATTTGGATTTCCTAGAGTTAAACACAGAACATAAGTAAAACAGAAATAGTTGAGAAAAAAGTTTAATTTTGCAGTTACTCGACATATACTAGAATTTTTTGTTTTGTTTTGGCCTAAATTGTCAGTATGTTTTCCCTAGAACTATCCATAATGCTACGTCCATTGTGGGGGAACATACGTGGCACTTTCACCACTATTTGTCTCTGAGATGCTATTTCCCAGCTACACAGAGGCATTAAGTTACTTTTTTAAAGGAGATAGATCTGGCAGCAAAAAGTCTGCCTTCCCTATCTTTACTAAATGGGATAGGCTATGTAGGTGAGCCTGACCAGGTTAGGCAGAACAAAAGTCCAACTGTGGATGTGGAGACCCACTGGATTAATTCATGAGGGTCAGTAGCAAGGAAAGATGGATCTCCTTATGATTATTTCATAGTGGCAGCCACAGCCCACCTGATACAGAGATTATTATAAGATGCGGGGCACCAGGCAGGTCACCCTTCCCCAAAAACCTATCCCTTCTGATCTCACCTGGGGCACAAAATGTGAGCATTAGAGTGCTGGACTTTTTAACCATGATGTGCATGTATTTGATAAACACTTGCTTAATAGTGACTGTGGGCCAGACCCTACAAGGGGCTAGACGTGGAGAAGGGTCTTGAGTAGAACAAATAAGAACTATAAGATTAGAGAAGAGAAAACTTCCATCTGAAGTGGCCTGGGAGGATGCCAGGAATATTACCGAAGGACATGGGCAGAGGAAATTGTCAGAGAAGAGATGTGCAGAAAGTACAGAGGAGGATAGAATAAACACAGGCGAGACTAGGCTGGGAGGAGCCTTCATGCCAGACTGATCAGGTGGGGCCGCATATTCTTGAGCAAGTGGAGATCAGAGCTGGGCTTAAGGAAGACAAAAGGCAGAGTGGAATGAATGGAGAGGAATCACAGGTAGGAAGATCAATTAAGAAGTTACCGTGAACACCTTCCAAAAAAGACAGAGAGAGGTGGGAAGAAGAGAGCCTACACTAGGGTCATGACCAGGGTCAGGGCGAGGAAAAGAGGGTTGTGGCAATGTGGTGGGAGAAGGGATGATGGAAGGAGAACATGCACAGCAAAGAGACAAGAAGTTCAGCTGTGGACACGCAGGTTAGAGGTGCTGGCAGAACCAGAGAAAATGGACCCTTCAACTAGCAGGTGCATATAAAGGCCCAGAGCCCAGGGTTGCTGAAGACAAGTAGGAGTCAACAGGAGCTGTGGGCAGAGGTCAGTGACATGGGTCTAGGTAGAAGTGACTTCATCCCTAAGTCTTCTAAAGTCTCCCATTTGTGGAGCAGATAACGCTAGAAAGAATGCATTGAGGCCAGTCCTTTCCATTAGCATAAACTCTCTTACCACTGGAAGAGGGTCCTGCTAATAAATCTGTGAGCGACATATGGGTAGCCAAACTAAGTCCAGAGCCTAAGCTTCTGCTAAGAGAGAACACGGATGGATTGGCTTGACTGGGAGCCGTGGATGTTAGGGTACAGTAGACATCCATCAAGACCTAGGGTGGGGAAGGAGACAGGGAGATCCCCCTAGAGAGGTGGGAAGGATTGCTTCATGATTCTGTCCTCAGACCAATGGGAGAGGGAGGACAAGGAGCAGGAGGGATAAAGGAACTTAGGGTAGATCTGCCACCCATCCTCCATTGCTCCAGCACTTCTATCCTTCTAACTTTACAGGCTTTCTGCTTCTGTAGAAAAAGTAAGGCCAGGCACAGTGTCTCACACCTGTAATCCCAGCACTTTGAGAGTCCGATGGGGGAGGATCGCTTGAGGCCAGGAATTCGAGGTCAGTCTGGGCAACACAGTGAGACCCCCATCTCTACAAAAAAATTAAAAAAATTTTTAAAAGCAGGCAATGTGGTACAAGCCTGTAGTCTCAGCTACATGGGAGGAAGCTGAGGTTGGAGGATTGCTTCAGCCCAAGAGTGCAAAGTTGCAGTGAGCTATGATCATGACACTGTGCTCCAGCCTGGGTGACAGAGTGAGACTGTCTCTAAAAAAATAGAGTGAGACTCTGTCGCTAAAAAAGAGAGAATAAGTGTGGCCTTTTATTATTCATGCAGAATTGTGAGATTTCAGAAACTCTCCGATTCATTCATTTCGACATCAGAAGACCTGAGTTCATGCCCCAGCTCCACTACTAGACTGTGATTGACCATGTCTTACTCTCCTTGGTATCTGTTCCTAGTAGCTAAGTATCCTTGAACAAATAGTTTGGCATCTCTGGCCCTACATGTCCTCGTCTGTGCAGTGAGAATTCCACATCACAGGCAAGATCAGGTGGCATAATGTATGTGAAAGTACCTTGAAAATTGTCTCACTATACAGTTCCTGGTAGGGGATTATTTGTGTGAAATTTCCCGTTCCCTCTGAGAAACTAAAGAAAGAAAAACAATCCTGTGTTATGTGGGCCTCTTTATGAGATGTTGGGGACAGCAGTATTTGCTTTTCTTCCCAATTTGATGGTCCACATAACTTTTTTCTCTAGCCTACCTTCCTTATGTATATTATTAGACTTACAAAGCAACCCAGAGAGTTTGGACACCTGTCCACAACGAGCAGCAAAGCCCCACCAGGCTTTCCCACAGAGACCTCCCGTCCCTCTGAGCTGGCCCACGGGTGAGTGAGGCTCAGCCCTAAGGACACCAGCATCCCCACAGCTTTGGTGGACAGCACAGGCATGCCAGCTGGGGTGCGACAGAGAGGAAGGTTATAGGGAAGTTACAGGCTTGGTTATAGGGAGAGAATTAATACATCAATGCCTGTCAACACCTGATGGCATGTTTTGGTCTCCTTCAGTTCTTTATCCCACAATACCTTAACACGGTGCTTGTCATATAATAGGTCTTTAATAAATATTTATCAAATTAAGGAAAACAGGAAATAAGTAAGAGCAAATCCTGATCCTGGTCTGCACAACTTTCCTGCTGATGACAGCATAGGCCCAGGTGACTAAGAGAACCCAGTTTAATCGTGTGAGTCACTGTGAAGAATAAGCCCCTGGTTGTCAGTGTCACCATGAAGGACATCAGTGGGGCACTAAAAAGCTGTGCACCGTTACAATACATTCTCAAAGCTTGAAGAGGAAGGGTGAGCTTACTGAAGAACACATAGTACACTGGCTTGCTCAGGCTGCCGTACCAAAGTTCACAGACTGGGAGCCTTGAACAGCAGACATTTCTTTCCTTACGGTTCCGGAGGCCGCGAGTCCAAGATCAAAGCGTCAGCCGTGTTGTTTCCTCCGAGGCCTCCCTCCTCGGTTTGCAGGTGTCCGTCTTCTCCCTGTGTCCGTCTTCTCCCTGTGTCTGTCTTCTCCCTGTGTCCTCAGGCGATCTTTCCTCTGTGGGTCTGTGACCTAATCCCCTCTTCTTCTTTTTTTTTTTTTTTTTAAATCCCCTCTTCTTTAAGGACACCAGTCCTATTGGGTTAGGGTCACCCATGTCACCTCGTTTTAACTCGATGACCTCTGTGAAGGCCGTGCCTCTAAGTAAGTTGCATCCTGAGGTGCTGGGGGTTAGGACTTTAACATAAGAATTTGGAGGAGGACATAATTTAGCCCGTAACAGTCAATAGTCGTATGATAAACAAATAATCTTTCCCTAATGTGTATATTTTGTATGCTAGGTTTTTTTAGTTTGGAGATTTTATAAGAAGAAAAATCATTCATAACTGTCATTCACAGTGGATTTCATGTTGACACTTTTTTTTTTTTTTATGTTTTAGGTCCACCGGGCCCCAGGGGTCCAAAAGGTGACAGAGGATCCCAGGGACCCCCTGGTCCAACTGGCAACAAGGGACAGAAAGGAGAGAAGGGGGAGCCTGGACCGCCTGGCCCTGCGGGTGAGAGAGGCCCAGTTGGACCCGCAGGTCCCCCCGGAGAGCGTGGCGGCAAAGGATCTAAGGGCTCCCAGGGCCCCAAAGGTTCCCGCGGTTCCCCCGGGAAGCCCGGCCCTCAGGGCCCCAGTGGGGACCCAGGCCCCCCAGGCCCTCCAGGCAAAGAAGGACTCCCTGGGCCCCAGGGCCCTCCTGGCTTCCAGGGACTGCAGGGCACTGTGGGGGAGCCTGGGGTTCCTGGACCTCGGGGACTGCCAGGCTTGCCTGGGGTACCAGGCATGCCAGGCCCCAAGGGCCCCCCCGGCCCTCCTGGCCCATCAGGAGCAGTGGTGCCCCTGGCCCTGCAGAATGAACCAACCCCGGCACCAGAGGACAATGGTAAGTCCGAGTCCTCCCTCCAGCCAGGGGGACAGGGCAGTGCATGTGCTTGAGACTGAGCCAGCCCCTAGTGTGTGGCCCCACCCATGTTATTTGTTTTTGTTTTTGTTTGAGACAGGGTCTCACTCTATCACCCAGGCTGGAGTGCCATGGCGTGATCTCAGCTCACTGCAACCTCCACCTCCCAGGTTCAAGCAATTCTCCTGCCTCAGCCTCCCAAGTAGCTGAGACTACAAGCGTGTGCCACCACGGCCAGCTAATTTTTGTATTTTTAGTAGAGAGGGGGTTTCGCCATGTTGGCCAGGCTGGTCTCAAACTCCTGGCCTCAAGCCATCCGCCTGCCTTAGTCTCCCAAAGTGCTGGGATTACAGGTGTGAGTCACCACGTCTTGTCCCCCGCTCCATATTATTTCACAGCAAAGGCATCTTAGGGGCTGGCACAGGAGCCCTGCTGCCAAAACAGGTCTCCACACCAGTCATGTGTTTCTCTGTAAACACCATCAGATTCTCTAGCACAAATTGTTTTATGTAGTATGTATGTACGTATGAATGGAACAGGGTGTCACTCTGTCACCCAGGCTGGAATGACAGAGTGAACTGGTGCAAACATAGCTCACTGCAGCTTTGACCTCCTGGGCTTAGGCGATCTTCCCACTCAGACTCCTGCGTAGCTGGGACCACAGGGGTGTGCCACCACACCTGGCTAATTTTTTATTTTCATTTTTTGTAGAGACAGGGTCTTGTTATATTGCCCGGGCTGGTCTTGAACTCCTGGTCTCTGGCAACCCTCCTGCCTCAGTCTTGCAACGTGCTGGGATTCCAGGTGTGAGCCACGGCACCGGCTCTTGCACTTGTTTATTTATAGGGGGCAGCCCTCAGAAGACAAACACAATGCAAAACATTTCCTTCAGGGAAGCCTGCGGCTGGCCACCCTGACCACTCTTGCCGCGTTTTACATCCTCACTCTGGGGATAGATGGGCTCCCTCCGTTAGCTCCATCAACATGCGGATGGAACCCTCAGCTATTGATGACTACAGTTAATTTCTTTTTGAGGTGTTAGATGTTATGGTGCCTTCTAGTCTTTTGATAATTAAACATTTGACAAAACTCAAATGTTTGGTTAGCAACCAAGCCTATTTTTCTCTCCTTCAACCCAACCCCTATTCTACTTGATTTTGGTCGGTGAGGCCTGGGTTATCTTTGTTGATCCATGAGCCCAGTTTTGGTGCTGGGTTCTCACATCCAACTGTTCATAGGTTCCATATGATTCCAGACTGATGCTGAACATCTGTGCCTGCCCTGCTTCTTGTTGTTGCTTCTGTTATTTCTGTCATTGTGAAGACGGATCCAGACGCAGAAGAACAAAGACCCAGTCAAAGATCTTTTCCAGATCATGTGGTTTTGGCTTGTGCTCTGCAGTCCACTCTGGGCTCATGCTTGCTGCGAGCACGTCCGTGAACATCAGCTGTGGGCCTCGTGCAGGGACGCTCAGGCTGCTCCCAGCAGGACCACAGTTTTGGCCTCTGAAACACAACTGAAGAAAAGCAGAGTGCTTTCTGTGATTTTTGTAATCATTGTTTTCCACTTTTGCATTCCTAGGCTGCCCGCCTCACTGGAAGAACTTCACAGACAAATGCTACTATTTTTCTAT
Organism: Macaca fascicularis; assembly: GCF_037993035.2. Taxonomy (NCBI): domain Eukaryota; kingdom Metazoa; phylum Chordata; class Mammalia; order Primates; family Cercopithecidae; genus Macaca; species Macaca fascicularis. Next base: position 68,990,870 of record NC_088392.1, on the reverse strand, counting down.
TGAGAAAGAAATTTTTGAGGAAGCAAAGCTTTTCTGTGAAGACAAGTCTTCCCATCTCGTTTTCATAAACACTAGGGAGGAACAGGTATGCCTGCCACATACTTGGTCGGGGAAACTATAATTTAAGGATAGTTTACATCTGGAAATTGCAGGCTAGTTGGGGATTTGGAGATATCACGAATTCCTAGTCACGTAAACATGGGAGGCAACATTACAGAGATTTGGATTTCATCCAGTGGCTAGAAGCGTTCATGGCATTGGAATTGTATCTTCATGATTCTTCCTGGAAGGTATTACTTATCAAGCCTGGAGATGTGTGGCTCCTTCTGGTGGCTGTTGAAATAATTATAATGCAGAGAAGCTTGAGTGCTGCCACCAGGCACCTGTGGGGGCAGAGACAGAGGCATGAACACTATAGGGATGGAGTGGGGTGCAAGGGACCACGCATGGTCCCAGAGGAGTCAGGAAGAGCAAAGAAGGCTGAGGAGGCAGGGCCCACACATGGTGATGCTAGTGTCCACTCATTAGACCCCTTCTGTATGCCAGGCACTGTGCGAGGCATCTTCTCCCTTAAACCTCACAACAACCCTGGAACGTAGGTATTATTATTGTCCTCATTTGACAGATAGGAAAACTGAGGCCCAGCAAGGGTTATGCAGACTGAGACCAAAACTGCGGCCCGTCTAGCAACAATGCAGCGCTTTCTTTGATACCACACCATTCCAGCAGCCACCTCCCTTTTCCCTAAGTTATCTCCAGCAGACACAGTCCTGTAAACAGATGTTTCCTGTAGTAACTGACTGGAATGAGCACACGGCAGAGAGTGACCAAGCACCTGGGCTTTAGAATACACAGACCAGGCCCAAGCCCAGCTCAGCTGCTTCTCATGCTTGTTCAATGGGTGGTTATAAAAGCTTGAAGACACACTGCGTGCAACACACTGCACATGGGGCCCAGCCCAGAGGAAGTGCCCAATAATATCATGACTATTCCTATGATTAGGACATGGGAGAAAGGGGTGGGTGGTAGGAGGAGGTGGAACCAATGGACATTCACTGAGTTGTCTGCGTGATTTAGAGGAAGAGCCTCACTTTAACATCAGTTGTAAACTTGTAAGAAGAAAAAGTCAAAGCCCCCCAAACAGTGCAAAACAGAGCAACTAGCAAGAAAAAAGCAGAAAGCAAAAGCAGGCTACACGTTCTAACAAATATCCTCTTTTAAATTGTCCTTTTTTCTAAATGTTAAATAAAAGAAGAAGGCCTGAGACATCTGTTCTGAAAAATAGTCACGCACCATCCCTGGTTTGTTTTTCAGCAATGGATAAAAAAACAGATGGTAGGGAGAGAGAGCCACTGGATCGGCCTCACAGACTCAGAGCATGAAAATGAATGGAAGTGGCTGGATGGGACATCTCCAGACTACAAGTAAGTACTCAGAAGCTTCCAGATTGGTGGTCAGGCTCTCACTGTTCTGTTGTCGCTTCTTGCCCGACTCCCAACAGTTTCTTCCTTAATGACCTCATGTCCTAGACGCTCCTCCCAAACTGGGGCTCCTGGTACTAGTTGCGTATTTCCCCTGGAGAAATCGTGGTTGACAGTTGATACGCTGTCAAATAAGGCTTTCCTTTCTTCTTTTCATGGAGTGAATTTTTTTTCATTTCTAAGGAAAAAATCATGAAACTCATAAAACCACACAGCGTAATACTTCTGGTCGAGGCATTTTCTTTAAACGCTATGGGAAAGCATGATGAAGCCCAGGCAACCTCAAGCATGATCAGCGTTCGCCCCAGGCGTGTTTCCAAGAACTGGGGAGCTCCCTTCAGGATCACACTGTGGATGCCCCTGACAACCTAGTTGGGCTTCTGGGCAGAGTGTGATTAGAAACTACAGATGTGTAATTTTCCTGGCTCATGCTTGTAATCCCAGCACTTTGGGAGGCTGAGATGGGCAGATCACTTGAGGTCTGGAGTTCAAGACCAGTCTGGTCAACATGGCGAAACCTCGTCTTTACTAAAAAAAAATACAAAAATTAGCCAGATATGGTGGCGCATGCGTGTAATCCCAGCTATTCAGGAGGCTGAGGCAGAAGAATTGCTTAAATCCAGGAGGCGGAGGTTGTTGGGAGCCGAGATCATGCTACCGCACTCCAGCCTGGGCCACAGAGCAAGACTCCATCTCAAAAAAGAAAAAAAAAAAAAAAAGAAACTACAAATGTGTGATTTTCCTACACATAGGAAGTTAAAATACACCATAAACAAAGTTGCATTTGCGGGATAACCATCCCCTAGAGGTTTGAAGATTCCCTATAAGTCCCATGTGACCTAAGTTCTATGAAAGGAGCAACAAAGAACAGAATCACTTTGAGGTACCTTCTCAGCTAACCCAGAAGTCTCCAGGATCTCATCCTACCCCAGGGGATGTTAACCCCTTCCCTAATTCTAACAATGACTGTATTGCATCAGTTTGATTTTCACGTCTCCGTACTCTGACTTTGCCTCTAACAGGTGTGAAAATTGCAAGGAACTGTAACAAATGAAGCAGAATTTATTAAAAAAAAAAAAAAAACCCTCTGAGTAACCTTTAGTTTGCTGGAGACAGAGAGGCCAGACCCTGCAGAGGCTCCACCAGGCACAAGAGCATCACCACATTGGAAGCACTTTCTGAGCATTGGGCAAAGGCCATGGTGTGGCCTCTGGGGCTGTCCCAGGAGAGGAGAAAACAAGGGTGTTTCAGGCCTAAGACAGTCTCATGGCCATGGAGGCCTAGGCGTGTATCAGCCGAGCAGCAAGGAGGAGGGTCAGAGGTGATGGAGAAGCCAGATCGAGTTTTTAAAATGTCCCTGTGTGCGTGTGCATGTGCATTTGGATAAACAGGCTCTTTCGTACTTTCAAATTCTCCATGTGAGTAGGATCAGAGGATAAAGGAGGAAATCAGAATAAGGCCATCTCTCTTTTTTGTTTGTTTGTTTTTAAGAGACAAGGTCTCACTCTGTTGCCCAGGCTGAAGGGCAGTGGCACGATCATGGCTCACTGCAGCCTCTTATCTCCCCAGCTCACGCGATCCTCCCACCTCAGACTCCCAGGTCCCTGGGACCACAGGTGCACATCACCACACCCGGCTAATGGTTTCAGCTTTTGTTTAGACGTGGTCCACTATGTTGCTCTGGTTGGTCTCAAACTCCTAGCCTCAAGTGATCCTCCCACCTTGGCCTCCCAAAGCACTGGGATCACAGGTATGAGCCACTGCAACTAGCCAGGCCATCTCTTTATAAAAAATAAACACGTGGCCAAATATTGATTTGAAACATTAGAAGATTTTAGGTCTGCTCTGAAGATTTAGACTTCTCTTAAGGGCAAGTGGATGTCTGCTGCAGGTCTGTCAGAGACCCGTCTGCTTCTCTGCGCCTGTCCTGGGGAGAGGAAGGGGTGCCCCCTGGCATCCTCTGGCACTTGAGAATTTGCCTGATGAGCCAAGGAAAGTGCCCAACACATCAGGGACACACTTTAGGAGACCCAAAACGGTTGCAGGAATCACCATCTGAAACGGTAGCTGTAGAAGGTTGGAGCTGGGGATGGGAGACAGAGACTATTTTCTTAGAAAGACAAATTCTCCTTTTTTGACAGCCAAGAGTGCCAGGGCCTTTTTTTTTTTTTTAAAGAGTGTTGGGAGAAGCTGGAAAAAAAATCATCTTCACTTTTTTCACTGCCATAAATGCACAAAGGTCTGGGTTAGACTCACTAAGAAATTCAATCTTAAGCCTTTCCTCAAGGAAAAAACTGGATTGGCCCATATGGAATGGATTGGGCTGGAACATGACTGTCTGTGCCAGCTCTCCCAATGTGACATTTTTCTCCTCTTCCCTGGGGTCCAGCAAGAATGATATGATTTGGATGGAGCGCACCGGCTTGGTACCCAGGACCTGAGAAGAATGACGTCACCAGACACCTCACTGGGCACCCAGTCCCCAACCACAGCCATTTTGGAGCCTCCCAAATCCTCAGCTCTGCACCCCAGCCACCACACAGGCTGTGCTTCTCGTTTTCCACCCAAAGGAATACATAGGCACATAAAAATCCCCAGGATCAAATTTTGAAAGCAAGAATAAGTTAGGCAGGCATGTTATGAGGTCTCAATAACCAAAGGCTAATTTAATTTGACATATAATAATAAACATTGCACACACTAGAAAGCAAGCCAGTGCAGTCAAGGGAGGGAGTACATGCTCCAGCGTCAGCAAGATCGGGGTTCTGGGCCTTGAACCAGCAACTCTCAAAACTGCAGGGCCTCATGCGAGTTCCTCAGCCCCACAAAACCTCCATGTCCCCATTTAGAAGATGAATTTTACAAAAGTACCTATGTCAGTTTTGTGAAAATCAAATGTGATATCTGTATGTAAAGCCTTTAGTACAGGGCTTGGCACGTAGGAAGTGCTCGAGAAATAGTACCTGCTGGTATTGGTCTATTATTACTATTATCATCATAATTATTATCATATTAGTTAGCAGTTGCTGATAAATACTACATAGCACGTATATATTTTACAGTATCCTGATTGGGATGTCCACACAGTGTCTTACTCAAGTCCCACAACAGGTTTGTGAAGAACACAAGAAAAACGTTCTCTGCATGCCCTGGCAATGGGGACTGGGCTTTAGGCTCTCAGGGGTCTCCCACAAGTATAAACTGCCCCAAATATGTCTCCTCCCAGTCAGACCCACTTTTTTTTTGGAGATGGAGTCTTGCTCTGTCGCTAGGCTGGAGGGCAGTGGTGAGATCTCGGCTCACTGCAACCTCCGCCTCCTAGGTTCAAGTGATTCTCCTGCCTCAGCCTCTCAGTAACGGATTACACGCACCCCCCACCACGCTCGGCTAACTTTTTTGTATTTTTAGTAGAGATGGGGTTTCACCATGTTGGTCAGGCTGGTCTTGAACTCCTGACCTCAGGTGATTCCCCCCGCCTCAGCCTCCCAAAGTGCTGGGATTACAGGCGCGAGCCACCACACCCAGCCATCAGACTGACTTTTACTCGCCTCGTCTTTGCATCTGTGGCCTCCAAGCATTGGCCCATCCACCTCCCTTACCCCTGCCACCAGCAGTGATTTCTGGAACAGATTATCGCAAGAGACTATTATGAACAGTTATTCACCAAAAAATTGGATAACCTAGAAGAATGGATAAATTCCTAGAAACCTATAGCCTACGAAGACCGGATCCAGAAGAAATAGAAAGCACAGGCTGAGGTGGGAGTATCATTTGAGGCCAGGAGTTCAAGACCAGCCTGAGCAACAGAGCAAGACCCCCATCTCTTAAAGAAAAACAAGGAAAAAAAAAGGAAGAAATAGCCTGGCCAGCCTAATAACAAATAAGGAGATTGAAGTAGCAATCAGAAACCTCCCAAAAAAAAATAAGCCCAGGACCAGATGGCTTCACAGCCAAATTCTACCAAACATTCAAAAAGCATCAGTCCTTCTTAAACTCTTCCAAAAAATAGAAGTCGATGGGCCTGGCACCATTCCATCCCTTGCCCAGGCTAAGAAGAATTAAGTACCACTGCTTTCCCCTTACTCTTTTCTCCCAGCACACATACCATCCTTTTAAAATGGTTCATGGGTTTCGTGGTTACTGTTAAAGAGAAAATAGACGAGGGGTAAAAGGCTCTATCCTCTGCGTCTCGGCCTCACCTCGTTTTTCATGCTGAGAACTGGTTGTGAAAGAGAGTGCTGGAATGGACAGCAACAGTGACATGGAACAGAAGCCAGAGGCTTAGGGGACACACAGATTGACCTCAGGCCTATTTCCTATGAAACACTCAAGCTGACTTGCTGAATCTTACGGCTCCTTCTGTACCGCAGCAGGACAGGACCAGCTGAGGGGAAAGGGTGGCGTGAGATGCCAGCTGCAATGGCCCAAGACAGTTCCAAGGATGGGTCCCCAGCGGCTTTGGATCCACACACCAATACAATTTCAAAAGAAAGATTGGCAGGTCTGACACAGATCAGCAGGATTTTATTTGCCGATTAAGGACAAGGCTTTAAAAAAGTACCAATCGGCAAATCTCAACATTAAAGAAAATAGTAAACCTGTAATTATTTCCAGGAAGAGACGGCTGGCCATCTTACATTCACACACACACACCACACCGTCCTTATTCTTCTCCTTTCACCAGGTCCTGTGAAAACTTCATTCTTGGTCAACACCCAGTCCGTGACTGGAGATTAGAGTCCATTGGCCCATAGTCTCATGATAACATTTGATGAATTACCTTGAAGTGTCTGCCATGAGCCAGCCTCTGTGCTGGGCTGCAGGATCTTTTCTGGAGTGTGGGGGCAGCAGTGTGAGTGAGCAGTCGTCATTGGGATCATGTTTTAAAAAGGCAGGTTTCCGGGGCCATGTCACAGTCAATAGAACATAGCAACCCTAACTGTGGATACAGCAAAGAACAGGCCTTCAAAGGAGATTTCAACATTCCCCTCTCAGTTACTGATGGACAAATTGATAGGGATATAATAGATACAATCAACTAACTTGACTAATTTGATATTTGTGGGACATTTCACCCAACATCTGCAAATACATATTCTTTTCAGGTGCGTGTGGTACATTCACCAAGATGAACTATATTCTGGGCCATAAAATAAGTCTCAATAAATTTAAAAGAACCAGAACTATAAGGCCAGGCACGCTGGCACACGCCTGTAATTCCAGTACTTTGGGAAGCCGAGGCAGGTGGATCACCTGAGGCCAAGAGTTCGAGACCAGTGAGGCCAACATGGTGAAATCCCATCTCTACTAAAAGTACAAAACATTAGCCAGGTGTGGTGGCAGGTACCTGTAATCCCAGCTACTCAGGAGGCTGAGGCAGGAGAATTGCTTGAACCCGGGAGGTAGAGGTTGCAGTGAGCTGAGATCACACCATTGCACTCCAGCCTGGGTGAGACAGCGAGACTCCATCTCAAAAAAAAACAAAAAACAAACAAAAAAAACAACTAGAACTATATAGAGTATGTTTTCTGACCAAAATAATTAAATTAGACATAGATAGAAAAATATCTGTGAAATCCCAATTATTTTAAATCACACATTTCTTAATAACCCAGGGGTCAAAGAAAAAAAATCACAAAGGAAATCTGAAAATGTTTCAAAGAAGATGAAAACATATCAAAATATGTGGAGTGCAGCTAAAATAGTATTTAGAAAGGTATAGTTATAGCTTTAAAATACATATATTAGAAGCATTGTTTAAAGGTTGAAAATCAATTATCTGAGCTTCCACTTTACCAGGGTAGAGAAAGAAGAACAAATTAATCCCTAAGTAAGTCAAAGGAAGGAAAAAATAAAGACTGGAAAGCAGTGAAATAGAAAGACCAACAGTAGAAAGGATCTATAAAACAGGAACATGTCAAAGTTGATCTTTTCCTTTGGGAGGCCAAGGCAGGAGGATTGCTTGAGCCCAGGAGTTTGAGACCAGCCTGAGCAACATAGCAAGACCCCATCTCTACAAAAAACTTAAAAATTAGCGGGGTGTGCTGGTGTACATCTGTGGTCCCAGGTATTCAGGAGGCTGAGGTGAGAGGATCACTTGAGCTTGGGAGGTTGAGGCTGCAGTGAGCTGTGATCACACCTCTGCATTCTGGCCTTGGCTTTTTTTCTTTTTTCTTTCTTTTTTTTTCCAAGACAGAACAAGACTCTGTCTCAAAAGAAAAAAAAAAAAAGGGGCTGATCCTTTTACTCTTGGTGTAATGAATGTAGGTATAAGCATGTCACTGCGCAGACTGTCATTGTTAATGGAGGCTGCCTGCTAGACCTGTGAGAGCCGAACACATATGGGACCTGGGTACTGCCCACCTGCTCAGCAGAATGCTAAGGGAGCTTTTTTGCCTACCCTGCTTGCAGTTGCCTACCTTGGATCACCAGAGATGTGACAGTCTTCCTGAGAATCTCCCAAACACACTAGAAGCTCTTCTGTTCCTCTGTCCACAGGACATCATTTGGTGGGAGTGTGCTATCACAATTACAAGTCACAGCTTTCATCTTCACATCACAAAGATAAAATGTGCTGCCTTTCTGTCTATGCAGACTGCTTCATATAATATCATACATTGTGCTTTTAGTTTTTTGTGTTTTATTTTTTATTATTTAAGATGGTCTAGTTCTGTTGCCTAGGCTGGAGTGCAGTGGCACAATCATGGCTCACCGCAGCTTCAACCTCCCAGGCTCAAGTGATCCTCCTATTTTAGTCTCCTGAGTAGCTGAGACTTCTGGCATCAGCTGCCATACCTGGCTAATTTATTTTAAATGTTTTATAGAGATGGGGGGGTTCTCACTGTGTTACCCAGGCTAGTCTTGAACTCCCGGCCTCAAGCGATCCTCCTGCCTCAGCCTCCTGAAGTGCTGGGATTACAGTGTGAGCCACTGCGCTAGGCTGAATTAGAGGATGCTAAAGGTTCTCTTCCAGGCTCTTTCATTCTACGGTCCTATATTCTAAATCCTATTTTTTTTTTTTTTTTTTTTTTTTTTGAGATGGAGACTCGCTCTGTCGCCCAGGCTGGAGGGCAGTAGTGTGATCTTGGCTCACTACAACCTCCACCTCCTGGGTTCAAGCGATTCTCATGCCTCAGCCTCCCCAGTAGCTGGGACTCCAGGCGCCTGCCACCAGGCCTGGCTAATGTTTGTATTTTTTTTAGTAGAGATGGGGTTTCGCCATGTTGGCCAGGCTGGTCTTGAACTCCTGACTTTAGGTGATCCACCCACCTCAGCCTCCCAAAGTGCTGGGATTACGGGTGTAAGCCACCGTGCCCAGCCTCTAAATCCTATTCTAAATATCTTATATTTAGATATATATACTTGATGTGTGTGTGTGTGTGTTTCCAGCTCACTAGAGCAGTCAGTCCAAGCATTTCCAAGATTCCTGGTGTACTCAGAGTATGATGTCCAAGTACATGTATGTGCTGCTACCACTCACTTCTGTGACATGTGTATGATAATGTAGAATTCGGGGCTTTGAGCCCCAGACTTCAGCCATTCATCTTGCCAGAATCTACCTGTGAATGAGGTTAAGGCACTGTTTAAGCTGACATTCTTCCCCAAAATATATACATTATGCTTATTTGACATGTTATGTGCTATTTTATTATAAACACGCACACTGAGGGGTTTTCCCGCAAATCTCTCCATGTGATTATATCTTTGCTGAAGAGATGCTTTGAGACTCTGGGTGGTCAGTCCACAGAATAAATTGTCCCTGCAGCCTGCCTTCAGGCTACCCACTTTCCACCCATTCTGGCCTACTGCAGTCACCTCTGCTCATAGAACTGCATTCTGCTTTTAGTCCTAAGGAAAGCCTTGAGCACTGTATGTAAAGAATTCCAGTGACCTGGAAAATCAAATGGAGAAAGGTGATAAAGATTATCTCCTTTCTTATCACTCAGTTATTTCTCTGCCTGGTTGTTACATCCTTTTTATTTATTTAACTTAAAACGACTTAAAAGGAAACGCAAAGGGAAAATATTAAGCAGGACTTCTAAGCCCAAAGAAGTCGTAGTTATACAATTTCCCAATTAACTGAGAAATCAAGAATATCAAATATCCTATCATTATACATTCAGGAGTCATAGATCTCAAATTTTATAAACAAAAGTAGAATCAAACCCCCTCATATTACTGGCAGAAATGAATAAAATGTACATCCACAAGATCAAACTGCTCAGGCATTGCTGACATCTCCAGAAGAATCTCACAAGGTGGAAAGAGTTACACAAAAAAAGCAAATGTGAAAGTAAACTACTTTTCCTTCCAACTTCATCTCTATCTGGTGTCGGGCTGAGATTGTCACAGGCTGAAATGTTGAACTCATTGTGACTCGTCTGTTATGTAAGCTCTAAGAGTTGGGACTTTGTGTCTTCTCTGCACTGCTATGTTGCCATCACCCAGATGATACCTGGCTCATAGCAGGAGGGCTATGGATGCCTGGTGTGAGTGAGTGAGTGAGTGAGTGAGTGAGTGAGTGAGACTATTTTCTAACTCTCCCTTCTAAGTAGCATCCCATTTTTACTCTCACCAATCGATGGTTTCCTCTGAATTCTCTTTCATCACTAGGTTTATTTAATTGAGGCCACTCGATTAATATCTATATTTTTTTGAGATGGAGCCTCCCTCTGTCACCCAGGCTGGAGTGCAGTGGCATGATCTTGGCTCACTGCAAACCTCCACCTCCTGGATTCAAGCGATTCTCCTGCCTCAGCCTCCCAAGTAGCTGGGCCTACAGGTGCCCACCACCATGCCCAGCTGATTTTTGTATTTTTAGTAGAGATGCAGTTTCATCATGTTGGCCAGGCTGGTCTCGAACTCCTGACCTCAGGAGATCCACCTGCCTCAGCCTCCCAAAGTGCTGCAATTACAGGCATGAGCCACCACGCCCAGCCTTCATATTCATTTTTTTAAAATCCCAAAATACACATTTGGTGTGGGGGAGTCAGTTCTACCCTGTCCCCATCCTTTGACCATGGACTTCAACCGTCCTTTCACGCTGCCCTCTGGTTTTGCGGGTCTTATTGTCCAGACATGCAGGGCCATACAGGCTGTCTTCTCGGGTGACCTGAGGACACTCTGTGGCCAGTGCGGTAATGAGTCATTGTTTATGGGAAGCACCCTCTGCTGCAGATGTTCTTCCAGACCCTCCACGTGAGGCTGGCTTGTCCTCTCAGGCAGCAGCTGCAAGCTTCTGTGAATGAATCTGCTTCTTAGACAAGATTGAGCCTTCAAAGGGTAAGTCTGGAAGCACACCTGATTTATTCATGGAAACAGAATCAAGAACTGTTATCTGTGGCAAAGTGCTGTTCCGAGCCACAGCATCCAAGTTAAAAGCCCCATGTGAACTCATCCTAAAGAAACTTGTTTTTAAGAATCTCTCTCTCAAAAAAGGCAGTGAAATGTAGGAGTCATTTTCAGTAAGATTAAATTACTATTTATTTCTAAAGCGATCAACCTTCCACAACTCAGCCAGATAATCATAACCAGTTATTTGTAATTGTAGGTTCTTGTAAATGTATTTCAAAAGTCTTTCACTTTCTCTTCCTGGCTCTTGGACTTGTTAGAGGCAAGATATTGAAATGTACAAGGTCCCTCTGGGTTCTCACAAGACCGTGTGTGTGTGTGTGTGTGTGTGTGTGTGTGTGTGTGTGTATCATGTCCTCATAATGAATAGATATTCACACACATATATGCACTCATGCCCAGAAGTGAGCATTCCAGTACACATTAGAAAATCATTCATCTAACTGTCCCAAAGCAAGATCCACTCCCTCCGCATTGTGATGAACCAGCGTAGTGAGTTTGGTTCATGGTAGCAAAGATCACAGGCCTGCAGGGAGATGCTGCGTTACACATTACTCTCCAAAACAGCTCCTCCTTACTCTGAATAAGAACACGTACTGCTTCTTAAACTGCATTTTCATTCCAGCATAGATGACATGCTTCAGTTTTGTTTTTTTATATTTCTCTGCTGCTCTTGAGTAAAGAAAAGCTGTGCATTACTGTGCAAATAACATTCAATTTCTGTTTTGCTAAAAGAAATTGGAAAGCTGGACAGCCGGATAACTGGGGTCATGGCCACGGGCCAGGAGAAGACTGTGCTGGCTTGATTTTTGCTGGGCAGTGGAACGATTTCCAATGTGAAGACGTCAATAACTTCATTTGCGAAAAAGACAGAGAGACAGGTGAGCCGTAGATGGGATTTAAGAGGGAGCTGCCAGCTTATGTCCTATGAAAGGGTGAGGGGTGGTGAGTACAAGGGCCCTGAATGCAGGCTCTGCAATTAGGTTTCAGTCCTGGTTCTGCTATTTATTAACTGGGCAGGTGATTAACCTCAGGGGAATAGTAATAGCATCTTCTTCACAAGGTTGTTGTGAAGATTTAAATAATAAGTGTGCCTCACATGTAGGAAGTACTCAACGAATGCTAAACTAACTGACCCAGATAAGTATCTTATATTGTGAGTTAATTGTTCTTTAAGATATAGCACCAGCCGGGCACAGTGGCTCATGCCTGTAATCCCAGCACTTTGGGAGGCCGAGGCAGGCGGATCTCCTGAGGTGGGGAGTTTGAGACCAGCCTGACCAACATGGAGAAACCCCATCTCTACTAAAAATACAAAATTAGCCGGGCGTGGTGGCATGTGCCTGTAATCCCAGCTACTCAGGAGGCTGAGGCAGGAGAATTGCTTGAGCCCAAGAGGCAGAGGTTGCAGTGAGCCGAGATCACACCATTGCACTCCAGCCTGGGTAACAAGAGTGAAACTCTGTCTCAAAAAAAAAAAAAAAAAAAAAAAAGAAAGAAAGAAAGAAAGAAGATATAGCACCAATATTAGTCCTTTTTCATAGACATTCATACACAGCTAATCCAGGTGGCCACACATTCAGTTCCACGAGTATCTACTGAGCATCTACTATAGGCCAGATCCTGTGATCCATAATAGAGAGAGATCGTCTGTGCTGCTTATAAGCTCATAAGCCAAAGCAGCTTGTGGAGATTTTCTTGACTTCAAAGGCTGTGTACCTACAGCTTTATTTAACACACGACCCTCTTTGGCATGCGGCATCTTCGTTTTCTTCACCAGAATGAGATTAAAAGTTTGTGATGGGGATGGGGGAAATGGGGAATGAAGGCAAATGGGTATGGGGTTTCTTTTTGGGGTGATGGAAATGTTCTAAAATTAGACTAGATTGGTTCTAAATTGCATAACTTTGTGAATATACCAAAGACCACTGAATTATATACTTTAAATGGGTGAATTATACAATTTGTGAATTGTATTTCAATAAAGCTGTTCATTTAAAAAGTTGGCAGTAAACAAAAACCTTTAATATATTTTGGTCAAACTATTTTTGGAAGTAACTGGGGCATAAATTATCCATATTGCCATTCAGCAGACAATTATTGAGCACCTTTGATGTGTCAGGCATTGGTCCAAGTGCTAGGGACCTTAAGACACATAGGAACTCACAGCTGGGTCAGTTGAGGGGGAAAAACACAGATATCTAAACAAGAGATTATAATTGATGGTGACAAGTAACTCAGATTTGTCTTTTGTATGCTTTGTTTGGCCATTTGGGATTTGAGTAGGGACCAGGCTTCCCCAGAATAGGCTCTTTCAAAATGGAACTTAGCTTTTCATCTGAATAAGATCTTCTAGATGTTTCTTGGAAAATATAAGCATTGTTGAATGATGTATTTTAGACACTGTTCTATAAAAATACACGTTTCTTTTTTTTGAATTGCACTTTAACTTTATTATTTAAGAAAAACTAATGCCCATTCTTATTTCTCTCTTTTAGTACTGTCATCTGCATTATAATGGACTGTGATGGAATCACATGAGCAAATTTTCAGCTCTCAAAGGCAAAGGACACTCCTTTCTAATTGCATCACCTTCTCATCAGATTGAAAAAAAAAAAGCACTGAAAACCAATTACTGAAAAAAAATTGACAGCTAGTGTTTTACCATCCATCATTACCCAAAGACTTGGGAACTAAAATGTTCCCCAGGGTGATATGCTGAAATTCATTGTGCACATGGACCGAATCACATAGATTTTCCTCCGTCAGTAACCATGCAATTATTCAAATTATATCTTCCGAAGTATGGAACACTACAATCAGAAAAAGGCTATCATTGATTGTTGAGTTATAGGAAGAACTTAAGCATATACTGTGTAAACAGTACCATACGTTTCTAAAAATCCCAAGTGTAGGAAAAATATGCAGACATACAGATATATAGGCCAACTCTTAGTAATAATATGAAATATACTTAAAGAGCTTTTAAAACTTTGTATTTTTGTACAAAATATTTGCCTTTTACAATTTTTTTCCTTTTTTTTTTTTTGTCATTTTACCGACATAATACATGGAGCCAAAGAAAACAATAATGGTACTAATAAAAACTCCTAGGGTTTCCTGTCAGATTTAATTCTACCCAGTGGCAAAGAATTTTTTCAATTGTGGTTTTAAAAAAATAATTAAATATACATGTGTATATATATATATTTTTAATGTTTCATTTCCTCAGAGGAGTCAATCACTTGGAATGTCTAGAAATATCCTTACAGATTTTGCCAGTGTCAATCAAGCCTGCATGCATGCACGACTCAGTGAAGTGGGCTGTGCCTTGAGCCCATCACCAGCCAACATTCTTGACATGTGCCTGATCAGACGCAGAAGAAGTGGGCAACTCAAGACATGCTTCCACTTCATTTTGGTGGAGTCAGGAGGTGTGGGGGATGGATAGGCATCTGTTGGGAAGGGCACTGAATCTGGCCTCTCTAGAAGGCCCTATTTCATGGCTGAGCTATGACTGTACTTGGTATTAGACCACTACCAGAGCCGATGTTAACTGTCAGGAACGTATGGTGTCACATCAGTCAAAGACAGAGATGCCAGAAAGATGGGAACCAGCTGCATATTACCTGGAAAGTTTGTTTTCTTAAGTCGTTTCCAAAAACATAACTCCAAGGCATATGCATGATGAAATGCAAGAACAAACTTTTGGCCACTTTGTGGAACTCTTAAAAGAACCTTTCCAGCCTGGCGCGGTAGCTCACACCTGTAATCCCCGGACTTTGGGAGGCCGAGGCAGGCGAATCACTTGAGGTCAGGAGTTCGAGACCAGCCTGACCTCATGGCATGTCTGGCCAACATGGCAAAACCCCGTCTCTACTAAAAATATGAAAATTAGCCAGGCATAGTGGCACATGCCTGTAATCCCAGCCACTTGGGAGGCTGAGGCAGGAGAATCACTTGACCCCAGGAGGCAGAGATTGCAGTGAGCCAAGATCGCGCCACTGCACTCCAGCCTGGGTGACAGAGCGAGAATCCATCTCCAAAAAAAAAAAGAACCTTTCCTCTGAGCCCATCTTCCTTCCAGTCCTTGACTTTCCTTGACTTGCTGTTGGAAAGTCTAATATGAAAAGGGCTTAAACTAGGCATTAAATATAACTGATGCTCAAAGGTAAGATTTCCATCCAACAGATTCCTTCTCCTCCTTCCCAAGGGTCTTCCCAGGTGGTGCTGCTACCTATCCCAAATAAAATGGTAAAAGAATAAAGACAGAGTTTGACTTTCCCACCTGCAAACACGTGGACTGTATTGCTTTGCCCACAATCCCCATTCCCCATTCATGCTGTTTTCACAGCCCAGTAATGGCCAACTGCTCAGCACCTGTGTGCCCTGCTGTCAGGCAGGTGGGACCCACGGTCATCTGGGCCTAAACTGCTGAAGCCTGCAACACAAGGCAGACACCGCATTCCAGTACCTCTCCAGGCTCAACAGCTCTTACAGACTACACTGAGTCCTCTTTTTCATGCTCTTCCTGTTTTTCAAGTATCAATTAAAATTTGTCTTCAGAAGAAACTTGAAAATAAGTATCTAATGCCATCATCAGGGTAGACTAGTGTTACCTTTCGCGGCTGAAGCTATTCCTCTCCCAGCCCTAATAATAACTTACCGAACACGTGTTATTTATCAGGCACTGGTCGAAGTGCTTCAATCAGATTGTCTCGCCTGATCCTCCCAACAGCCCTGGGAAGTAGGTCTTACTACACTCCCCATTTCACAGGGACTGGGGCTTGGGGAGGTGATGTGGTTTCCTGAGTCAGTCCATCACTGAGTAGACCGGATTCACATGCAAGCTTTGAAAATGTTCTAATTTTCTTTAGAAGCAAGGGTCCTTCTTAATAGCACACTGAATAAAATCAGATGAATAATCACATTATAAGATGCCTCCTGTATGTCTCTATATTTAGCTATTTACATACCAGGTTTGTTGTTTGTTTTTAAGACAGTCTCGCTCTGTCACCCAGGCTGGAGTGCAGTGGCGCGATCTCGGCTCACGGCAATCTCTACCTCCCAGGTTCAAGCGATTCTCCCACCTCAGCCTCTGGAGTAGCTGGGACTACAGGTGCGTGCCACTATGCCCAGCTAATTTTTGTATTTTTAGTAGAGACAGGGTTTCGCCATTTTGACCAGATTGGTCTCGAACTCCTGACCTCAGGTGATCCACCTGCCTTGGCCTCCCAAAGTGCTGGGATTACAGGCTTGAGCCACCATGCCTGGCCTACACACCAGATTTCTATTCACCTACACAACTGATGCTCTTTTGGAGTGGAGAGTTTTAGTAAAATATGATGGGGTCTTCAGGCACCTGACTTGCTACTTACTATAAGAAGATAGAAAATGTTTCTTACTTTAAATGGCTTTTGAAAGAATGAATGCACAACAAGGCAAAAAATAAAAACTTTCTTTTCCTTTTCTACAATCAATGTTCAACAACTCAGTCCTTCCAATTTATAACAGAGTTTAAGCTGAAACAGACAAAAAGTAGTAATAGCTGCTCCCATTAAAAAAAAAAAAAAGTTTAAGGAAACAGCTGTATAAATCAAGAAACAATACCAAGCATGTGTGTTTTGCCCCAGATGACAAAACTGATCTCTTCTTGAGACAGTAAGCATGTTACCCGATTCATGACTCAAAGTCATATAATAGTTGACATATACCACTTTTCACATACATCATCTCTTCCAGTCTTCATGCACATCTATTGCTCCTTCTTGAGAAATGAGGAAACTGAGGCTCAGGTTGAAGACTTGCCCATGGCTCACGTTTCTGTCACAGTCACTTTCCAAAAAGCAAATCTGATCAGGTTCCCCACTCAGGTCCCCAAATCTGAGTCCATCCTACCCCTCACCCTCGGCTTAAAATCTTCCAAACGATCCTGGTTGACCGTAGGACATACCTGCAGGGGCCACAGGGCACTTGGTATCTGGTTCCCAGCTCCAAGTCTAGCCTTCTTTCCAGGTGGGAACCATCACCCATGCCCTGGCACTAGCACAGCCAGACTATGCACCTGCACCCTCCACTAGCCTCTTTCTCACCTCCATACTCCCCCTGGGTTTTCTTTCCCTGCCTCCTTTACCTGGAAAACACCTCCTTTAAGACTCAGCTCAAGCATCACTTCTCATCTGAATCCTTTCCCAACAAACCCCACCTGGAGGTAGAGCTGCCTCCTGCACCAAGTGCTCTGGGTAGTAAAAGACAAAACTCCTTCATTGCGTTAGGTAATCTACAGGTTAGCTGAAAAGCCTAAAACTTACTGGATTAAGAGAGAGGCCAGCATGGTGGTTTATGCCTATAATCCCAGCACTTTGGGAGGCCAAGGCAGGAGGATGGCTCAGGCCCAAGAATTCGAGGCCAGCCTGGCCGTCATGGTGAAACCCCAACTCTACAAAAACTACAAAAATTAGCTGGGCGTGGTGGTGCTTGTCTGTAGTCCCAGCTACTGGGGAGGCTGAGGTGGGAGAATCACTTGAGCCTGGGAGGTCAAGGCTGCAGTGAGCCGAGATTGTGCCACTGTGCTCCAGTCTGGTTGACAGAGCGAGACCTTTTCAAAAAAAAAGTTAAAAGCCAGGCGTGGTGGCTCACACTGATAATCTCAGCACTTTGGGAAGCCGAGGCAGGTGGATCACCTGAAGCCAGGAGTTTGAGACCAGCCCGGCCAACATGGCGAAACCCTGTCTCTACTGGAAAAAAAAAAAAAAAAATTAGCTGGGCATGATGACAGTCACCTGTAATCCCAGCTACTTGGAAGGCTGAGGAACAAAACTGCTTGAACCCAGGAGGCGGAGGTTGCAGTGAGCCGAGATCGCACTACTGCACTCCAGCCTGGGTGACAAAGCGATACTCCATCTCAAAAATAAGAAAGAAAGGATGGACAGAAAGAAGGGAGGGAGGGAGGGACAGAGGGAGGGAAGGAGGGAAGGGAGGAAGGGAGGGAGGAAGGAAGGAAGGGAGGGAGGGAGGGAGGGAGGAAGGAAGGGAGGGAGGGAGGGAGGGAGGAAGGAAGGAAGGAAGGAAGGAAGGAAGGAAGGAAGGAAGGAAGGAAAGAAGGAAGGAAGGGAAGGAAGGAAGGGAAGGAACTAAGCAGGAGAAGTGAAGGAATTCATGATGTTGCTAATAGTTGGGGTGTGTGTGTGTGTGAATGGAAGATTGAGTAAAAGAATCACATGGTAAACCAGACTCATTCTCTTCATTCTCTTTACCAAAATCTGGCCCTGAGTCAGGGAAACATTTTAGAACCTGTCCTGAATGGCAATGTGATGGCGCATCTCATTTCTTCGTCATACTCAGCGGTTTTAGAAGTGCAAGCAAATTTTTCAGTCTTTCTAAGAATCTGTTTCTTTGTGCAATAACTTCCTTTTTCTCAGAAGAATCCCTTAATGGCATGGCATCATATTTATTTTCTAAGTCACAAGGCAGATGTCGACAACATTTTATTCCACTCTTTCATCTTTCCTCTCCTACATACCGCTGTTCAAATAAGTATGTAGCATGCACAGGGTATACCAGATGAGCAGAAGGCCAGGGGGAAGCAGCCTTATGAAAACCAACTTTAATTTCTCAGAGGTTTTGAGTGGTTTTCACATTTTTTTCAGTGAATGAGTATATGAATAACCATCTCCAGCCAGCCCTGCCTTCATAGATGGGATTGTACTCCAGCCTCCTCCAATGACTTATTAGCCTTGAGTTTGCAAAGCAAGGATCACTGTGCAACTTGGGGAAGGGGTCAGCTGCCAGGGCTTGGGCTCCTTCTGACAGTTCATCCAGACAGGTAGTTAAATGGGCTTAACCAAGGGGTCTCCATTTAGTCCTCTGGGCCAGGGATGGAGAATTGTCCATTGGCTGGTCTTCTAACATTTTGTGCCAGAGTTTGCTATATTCTTTAATCATCACTCAGTGCCTGTACCCCACTAAATCATGCCTGGAAGCTGCAGGGAGTTGTAAGATTCTTAAAATCACTTCCTATGCCATGGAGCAAAGGAGCTGGATCAGGCATGACATAAATGAGTATAAAGTGCTGGCTCTGGAATAGCTATTATAACACCTACTGTGGTTGGGAACTTGACCTGTATTATCTCCAGCTCCTATCCAGGGAAACTGAAGATCAGGCTGGTTAAATAGTTTTCCCACAAGCTGGGATTTGAACCCATGGTCTTCTGGTTTCCTCTCTGTCATGTTGTCTTCTGTGTTTTAACGCTAATCTTATTGACTGCCTGGGCTTTGTGCATTGTATTCTGTTCTTCTTGGCCACAGGAAACAAATGAGCCACCAAGAACACCCTCTCTTTGTAAAAGAACCAAGGAGGTGTAGGAATCCTGATTTGTACACTTTAGATAAATGCAGTAGACCAATCCCTTCCTTGTCAATGAGCAAAGAGTGATTTTGGCCTCCAACGCTATGGATGTCAAAGAGATCTAATTTGGAGAAAACACCCTGGATTCTAGAGTCACTGCGCCTCTCAGAGTCCTCTGCTTTAATTAGTGTTGAATGAATGGAGCATGGGCTTTGAAGCCAAACAGGCCCAGGTTTCAATCCTGCTTGCTTGCTTGCTTGCTTGCTTGCTTGCTTTTTCTTTCTTTCTTCCTTTCTTTCTTTCTTCCTTTCTTCCTTTCTTCCTTTCTTCCTTTCTTTCTTTCTTCCTTTCTTTCTTTCTTCCTTTTTCTTCTTTCTTTCTCTTTCTTTCTTTCTTCTTTCTTTCTCTTTCTTTTCTGGGAAAATGGAGAAGAGTTGGCCTTGGGAATGTGAAAGGAAATTACAGGTGGTCTGGGGTCTGTAGAGGGCCAAGAAGTCCGGAATTTCTATATTCCTGATTGGCTTCCCCAGGTGGAATACCCCTCATCCACACCTCCACCCAATGAAATCTGGCCCTCCTTACAAATTCTGCCTGAATGCTACATCCTCCATGAAGACACCAACCAGAACAACTTTTTAAACCCTCTCATGCATCCTTTGTTCCTCTCTGAAGGCACTGACCCTCTTGCGGGGATTTTTGAGTTCCCAGAGTATCTGTCTACCCCGTCCCTCACTAGGCAACAGACACCTCTGGAGGCCGTAGCTAGGTCTTTCTTTTCTTACTTTTTTCCCTTCTCATCCCCCATCTGCAGAAAAGAACTATTTTACATTTTTATTGCCACCTGGCACAATGTCTTACACATGAAATGCACCCAATAAATAGGAATCAGATTGAATTAAGAAACAAACAGAATCCTAAACTGATCTATAGTTAATCTGATCTCAACCTTGTCATATTTGTTTCTAGAAGAAATGAAACAAACAACCAAGGGTTTGTCACCACAGGAGAAGGTGACAGGCTATCTGTCCCAGCCAGGGATGCACCATTCTTGGCAGAGCTGCTGTTTGAGAGTATGCGTGACATTGTCGTCATTGGTAGGACACACGGGTTCCAATCACATAACTGATGGCAGCCACTCTGCCCTCTCCCCAGCCCTGTCTCAGCTCCTTACGTGGTTAGTATGAGACCATAAAGCCGTGTAAAACTCAGGAGAGCCTAGAGGTGGCATAAGCCACATCACTTGAGTGGACAGAGCTCTGTATGGCCATTTTCCTTGGAAACTTGGCTGTCACAGGGCATTTAGGAGGCAGTTCCAGAAAGAAAAAAAAATCTGTCATCCAAGACAAAGACAGCAGCTAGCCCTCCTGGGGTAAGATAACAAAGACTGCATGCCCGAAACCATTTACACAGCTGGGGAGGGTTTGCAAACTGATGCCACTTATTCAGAAAATAAGAGAGAAACCCCAGATATCCTTAGACCCTCTCCAGGGCCAGAGAGACCTTAGATATCTTTAGACTGTCTCCACAGACACCATTGCCTCCACAGACACCATTGCCTGCCGCAGACACTATTGCCTGGCTCCTCACGGGGCAGCTCAGGAGAATTAAAGTCTTATGGAGAAGCCTCACATCCCAGGTGGCTGCAGAGTGGCAGCCTAGTGCTCTGGTCTAAATGCTCATGTCCCCCCACAATTCATATGGGGAAATCCTGGCCCCTAGGGTGATGGTATTAGGAGATGGGACTTTTGGGAGGTGGTTAGGTATGGAGTGGAGCTCTAATGAATGGGATTAGCACCCTTACAAGAAAAGACATGAGCAGAGCTAACTTTCTTTCTCTCCCGTTGTTTCTCTCTCTTTCTCTCCCTGTATCCTGTGAGGACACAGCAAGCATGTGCCATCTATGAACTAGGAAGCAGGCCCTCACCAGATACTAAATCTGCCAGCATCTTGATCTTCACTTCCCAGACTCCAGAAATGTGAGAAATAAATGTCTTGTTTACAGGCCACCCAGTTTATAGAATTTTGTTATAGCAGCACCCCGAATGGACTGACACCTAGCAATGGCTGAGGGAACGCCCTGGTCAGATGAATTTCAGGACAGTCTCACAGAACCATAAGCAAAAGGTGCCTGTGAGTCCCTCAAGGAACAGGAAAGTGACCGAGTACAAGCCACAATACCAAAGAAGCCAGGGCTAGAGACAAGAAGAGTGTGTGATCTTCACAAACATGAGAGGAAACCCAACAGGACCATGAGGGCCAGAAAAGACAGCTCTCAACAGAACTCAGCAAAGGCAGAGGCCGGTGTGCAGCTGAACCCCTGTCATCGCAGGATGATACACATGCCAACCCCCCAGAAACCTAGAACATCCTATGGGAGGGGAAAGGAGGGGGAGAAGGAAGATCTTGCATTAACTGAGTTTGAAGCTGCAGGAACCATTTTTAAATCCAGAAGTGACTGAGTTGCTTTGAATTGACAAAATTAAATTTTCTGCTCCCTGTGGAAATTGGGATGTTAGGACTCAAGAAATTGACATATATGAGAAGCTGAATGTGCTAACTGTAAAATTAAACACATGTACTAAATACAAAATGGGTGTACTAATACCTATCTCATAGAATTCTTGCAAATTTCATTTCATTAATGTAGGAAAAGCACCTAGCACAGCATCTGGCTCCTAAAATGCAAGCTGCAGCCTTGATTCCCTTCCCTTCCTTGTCATTCTGTCTTTCAAGTCCCCAGTGCAGCTTAGGAAATAACAGCTTTTAGTCAGCCCAGACACCTAATAATATGGCCCAGTTGAGTGGCTTAGCAGTTTTATGGATAGACAAAAGAGCTGCTGCTCCTTAAAGAGTAGGTTAGCTCCACCCATAGGAAAGATGAGACCCTGAGAAGAGTGCAAGGAAGTAGCTGTGTTTTTTAAAGAGTTGGGGTGAGGAGTTTGAGACCAGCCTGGGCAACAAGGTGAGACTCCATTCCTACAAAAAATTAAACTTAAAAAAATTAGCCGGTTGTGGTGGTGCCCATCTATGGGCTCAGCTACATGGGAGGCTAAGGCATGAAGATTGCTTGAGCCCAGGAAGTTGAGGCTGCAATGAGCAGTGTTCTCACCACTGCACTCCAGCCAGGGTGACACAGCAAGATTTTGTCAAAAAAAAAATAATAATAAAGTTGGGCTGACCAGCAACTCCTTAATCTCACCCAGGAACTTTTTAGTCTGTGAATCAATACAGTGGCTAAATTATTAAATGTCCTCCCTAGCACTGTATTTGGAAGAAATCTCAAGAGAAAGGTTATTTCCTTCCATGCTCTTACTAGACCAGGGATCATCATCCTACAGTCCACAGGCCAAATACAGCTCACTGTCTGTTTTTGTAAATAAAGTTTTATTGGAACACAGCTGTGCTCATTGTGTACTGTCTATGGCTGCTTTTGAACTACAATGGCAGAGTTGAATCATTGCAACAGAAACCATAATGGCTTGCAAAGCTGAAAATATTCACTATCTGTCCCTTTGCAGAAAAAGTTTGCCAATACTTATAGTAGACATATAATTTATTCTTCTATAGTGCTTAGAAATTTTTTCACACAGCCAGGCATGGTGGCTCATGCTTGTAATCCCAGCACTTTGGGAGGCCAAGGTGGGTGGATCACCTGAGGTCAGGAGTTCAAGACCAGCCTGGCCAACATGGTGAAAGCCTGTCTCTGTCTCTACTAAAAATGCAAAATTAGCTGGGTATACTGGCACGTGCCTGTAATCCCAGCTACTCGGGAGGCTGAGGCAGGGGAATTGCTTGAACCTGGGGGGCAGAGGTTGCAGTGAGCCGAGATCACACCACTGCACTCCAGCCTGAGTGAAAAGATTGAAACTCCGTCTCAAGGAAAAAAAAAGAAAGAAAGAGATTATTTCACACATATAATTTTATCTATTTAGGACCAAATACCTCTATGGATTAAGATATTTTATCAGTCATATTATTCTTATGTTGCTATTATGCTTCTACTTTACAAAATGAGGACCCAGGGGCTCAGAGTGTTAATGGACTTGCTGCTGGGTAGCAGAGCCCTAAGCCTAGTCTTATTTCCATTCCACTATTTTCCCACTCTCCTTACAATATAATAATAATATAATTGGGAGTCATAATGTGACCTACCGTTTCAGGGCACACAGGATGATCCTAATTAGCTTTAAAAGCAAAGTAGTACTTTCAAAACCACTCTTGTAAGAGGGCACCAACAATAGCACCACTGGTCAGAAATGTTCCCTTGGCTCAGCCTTAGAAGTTCCCACCCAGCCCAAGGTCACATCAAAGTTCCTGCTTATGGAAATGAGGTTAGCGGCAAGTCTTGAAGTCAGGTCATGTGGCATGTACCCTATGTCACAAAAGCAATATTTACATCATCCTAGAGGCAGAGGCATTTTATGAAAGTAGCACATCAAGTCATGATTGTCAAAAAGTTAAAAACATAATTTTTGTGCCAGGCATGGTGGCTTGCACCTGTAATCCCAGCTCTCAGGAGGTTGAGGCAGGAAGATGGCTTGAGGCCAAGAGTTCAAGACCAGCCTGAGCAATTAGTGAGACACCATTTCTAAAAATAATTTTTTAAAAAAACATATTTTCCTACAAATATACAATGGGTACATGTTATTAATGATGGAGCTAGCAGGATGGAAAAACTGGCTTAAAGTAATCAGGACATGGACATCCACGTCTTATGGAGTCAGGATATAGATGGTGAAAAAAGGTTTACAGGCATGAATGTTTGTAGCACCTTTATTCATAATGCCAAAAACTGGAAACAACAAATATGTTTTTCAGTAGATGAATGGATAAACTAACTGTGGTATACCTGTCAATGGAATGTAATTTGGCAACAAAAAGAAATGAGATATCAAGCCACAAAAAGCTAGGACATAACCTTAAATGCACATTGCTAACAGAAAGAAGCCAGTCTGAAAAGGCTACATACTGTATAATTCCAATTATGTAACTTTCTGGAAAAGACAAGACTATGGAGACCATAAGATGATCAGGACCAGGTATGGTGGCTCATGCCTATAATCCCAGCACTGTGGGAAGCTGAGGTGGGAGAATTGCCTATTTTAAAATACTGTTCAAATAAATGATTGAATACTTTATTAAGGGGAGGAGAAGAGACAACTCTCCCATGAAGAAGAATCCCAAATGATTTATGTAGCTACTCAATTCTCAAGGAAGGGGAGTCCAACTCCTTACTCCTTAGGTGTGGGCTGCAGATAACTGCCTTCCAAAGAGCACATCATGGAAAGGAAGAGGAAAACTGATTTGCAGTGGAGAGACCTGACAAACGCTACCTTAGCCTGGTGATGAAGATCAAACTCAACAGTCATAAATCCTGTTGATAACATGTACCCTTGCTATGACGTAATGAAAATGGCAGTTTACCTGTTGGTCTTTTCCTCCAAACCCAGAAAATGGGTCTAATCATGAGGAAAACATCAGAGAAATTCCAATAGAGGGACATCCTACAAAATACCTAACCAGTACTCCACAAAACTGTCAAAGTCATTGAAAACAAAGAAGGTTGAGAAACTGCCACACCAACAAGAGCCTAAGGAGACTTGACAACTAAATGTAGTGTGGGATCCTGGATGGGATCTTGACACAGAAAAAGATAGTAGGTCAAAACTAAGGGGCCAGGTGCGGTGGCTCACACCTGTAATCTCAGCACTTTGGGAGGCTGAGGTCAGTGGATCACCTGAGGTCGGGAGTTCGAGACCAGCCTGACCAACATGGAGAAACCCCCTCGCTACTAAAAATACAAAATTAGCTGGGCGTGGTGGTGCATGCCTGTAATCCCAGCTACTCAGGAGGCTGAGGCAGGAGAATCGCTTGAACCTGGGAGGCAGAGGTGAGCCAAGACTGTGCCATTGCATCCCTGCCTGGGCAGCAAGAGCAAAACTCTGTCTCAAAACAAAACAAAACAAAAACAAAAACAAAACAACAACAATTAAAAAAACACTAAGGAAAACTTTGGTTAATAATGATGTATCAATATCGGTTCACTCATTATAACATGTATCATGCTAATGTAAGATATTCATAATAGGGAAGACCAAGTGCAGGGTATAAGGAAACCCTCAGTACTATCTTCTCAATTTTTCTGTACTTCTAAAACTGTTCTAGAAAAATAAAGTATATTTTTTTTAAAAAAAGATTGTTAGAATAAGACCACTAAATTAGATACAAAACTGTCCCACAGGGCAATGGAGTCATAACGTTTGGAATTATATTTTAGCCAAACAGAAGTTAACTGCCCCTCTGCCAGACAAAAAACATTTGCAGCTTACCAATTATCTTCACTAAAGTCTAACTTTATAGTGTTTGAGCCACAATCGACATAGTCGTCAAAGTTACATTTCCCTGGAGGTTCAGATGGCCCTTGGATGGGCTTGGGGGTCAACACTGCAGGGTGACATTTGCATGCATCTATAGTCATCCTTTTACCTAATTTTTGGATAACTTTATCTAAACAAACATAACTCGTCACCCTTGTGCTTCTTTCTTCACAGAAGCCATCATGACTAGCCAGACCCATGGTTCTTAACTGGTAGGTTACATGTAGCACTGTGGCATCCCACAAACCCATTGCTAACATGCAGCCAAATTTTGATCACGGTATAAATTTCCTTTTTGGTACAACTGGAATACTAGCTGTTGCAGACATGTTCAAAAGATGAAACACAGAGGTGAGAAGGCTGTGAAAAGGAATACAGAGCTATGTGCAGCTCTCTGTAATTATAGGAGCAAAATGTATTTTTTATTTTTATTTTTATAGATTTAAGGGGTATGAGTGCAGTTTTGTTACATAGATGTATCATGTAGTGGTGACGTCTGGGCTTTTAGTGGACCCATCACCTGCATAGTGTACATTGTCCTCAGTAGGTACTGTTTTCAACCCCTAACCCCCTCCCACCTTTTGGAGTCTATTATTCCGCTCTCTATGTCCATGCATACTAAGTATTTAGCTCTCACTTATGAGTGAGAAGATGTGATATTTGACTTTATGTTTCTGAGTGATTTCACTTAGGATATCGGCCTCCAGCTCCATCCATGTTGCTGCAAAAGATGTAATTGTATTCTTTTTTATGGCTGAGCAGTATTGCATGGTGTATATGTGCCACACAAAATGTATATTTTTATGGGGCCAGTACCAAAGTTGAATTTTATACTTATTTAAGCATGTCATTGAAAGGTCAAGGCAGTGAAAAGCTCTTCTCAAACACCATCCAGCTGAAAAACTGCCAGGTGAATGAGGCAATAACTGTGGATGCTTGTATAGACACCAGGACAAGTGTTAAACCCTAATAGTGATGGCATGGTAATTACTGCTTACTCGTTTACTGTGGTTTTGGGTATTTCATTCTCTTCAGGATGCCACCAAAAATTTTAGCACTCCAGAATGGGCTGGAGACCTATGAGTTGAGAATCATTGAGCCAAATCATTAGTATGTCAAGACTAAGAGGAAGCAATATTATGGGAATTGAGTGAAAGCCTGATAGATTTTATGACCCTATCTGCAAGGTTTCTGCTTTCACGATCAGGAGTTAGGCAAAAACACTTCTGGGCCCATCCAGGCCATTTCAAGAAATAGCTCATAAGTTGAGAATTCATCTCCAGCCAACTGATCTCAGAAGACAGAAATGAAGGGGTGGAGGGAAAGCAATTTTTCATCTCATTGAGCCTTAGACCACTGTCAACACTGTAATTACATTACACGCACTGGCTATTTTGGTCATTTATCGAAATAAGGTACATGGCATAATTTAAAAACTAAATTCAGTCAGTCACTTACAAAAATATCCAACTGGTTTGTGTGTGCAGCAATAAAGTATGCAAGTGACACTGCATTCAAATTGTAGCCATGTGTGACTTGGCTTTTTTATTTGAGAGAAAGAAAATGGCTAGGCCCTAAGGCTTGTATTTCTCTGTGTCGCTCTGACTTGCAGGAATAATGAATTCCCGCTGGTGACACAGTGTCTTGGGGAGGCAAGCAGAGAGGTGGTTTGGCGCACTTCCAAAGTTGCGTGTGAGCCTTCAACACAAGAACCCTGGTTCTGTGGGAGGGACACGCAGAGGACCTTGCTGAAGCAGGAGCTGGGAGTGCCACGCATTCACATGTAGACTCCCCTGAGATCCCGAAGCAATTCTCAAGCATGAATTAACTTGAGCACTTTCACTGCAGGACACTGCGCACAGTTACTCATTCATGTATTCATCGAGATTCATACAGTCAACAACACAGGGCCCCCCCCATTATGTTCCAGATGTTGTGCCAGGTGAGGGGGCCATTCTTGAGTTCCCTGGAAAGCAGATCCCAAGATAGATAAAGGCTTCACTTCCCTCCCTCAGCCCCGTTCTTGATTTCACTCACCATTGGCCAGCACTCTGGGGACTCAAGGCTGCCTGATGGGCAGACCCAGAACTTCAGCACTGAGTCCTTGTCTGCCGTGGCCTCAATGAGTCACAGCTATTGCACTTGCCCATTTCCTGTTATCCCCTGAGCATGGAAGAACCAAGAGATGCCCCACTGAGTCCCCCGGGTTCCAGTCACACTCCATGATGTCAGAGCAGCCCTAGCTCCTCTTGGTAATTAGGGTCAATTTCACCTGTCAATGTAGTAATTCTTTTCTTTGCCAATTTGTTCACTGACATTGAATAGCCTCAAAGGACCCGGCAATAGTCACAGCTTCAAGTTCAGTGACTGCCTGGTTTCCCCTGTGAGAACCAGAACCATGAATATGGCAGAACCTAAAGCCATAAGCTTGAGAAACAGTGATTGTAAAAGAATCCAAAGCTACTTCTACTCCCCAGCTCCTGTACCTGCAAGTTCTAGTTATCGGGAAGATAGTACTGTAGCCACTGTTTTCATGCATATATTACATACTGGGGAACAGCACCCTAATCCTATAGGCTATTGCCCCAAAGCTAGCACCCTACCTGAGCCTTCAAATAATCTTTCCACTCTCCTGTTAGACTAGCTACTTCCAGTTGATCCAATAGCTGATGAGAGCAGTGGATCTCAAGGCCATGTGCCATGAGTACTACAATCGGGTATTTTGTGAGTACCGGGATGGTGGTGCTAACAGAGACACGTGGGCAGCATAAGGACAAAGTGAATTTGGAATCAATCTGCTGCCAAGTAGCTGGTCTGGTCTCCTTAAGATATGGTGTCATGGTGAAGGCTCAGCATTAGCTGTTCATATCTATGAAAGGAGACATCCTGTTCACCTTATTGTTGAGAGCTTCCTCTATAGTGGGAGCTCCCTGGTGGGCATTAATTTAATCTAAGGCACAAAGATACACATACTTTGTATCTGCAACCATAGGTCCATCCTCATGCCTCTCCCTTTTTTCTGTCATGGACCTTCCTGTCTGATTCCTTCTGGGCCCTGACCACTTAAGCAGCCAAGCCATTCATCCTTGCCCCAGAGTCCATGCCAATCTGTTCTCAGGCCATTTTTCCCGGTTTATAAAGTGAACCACCAAGTGTACTGCTTACATTTCTGCCCATGTTCCTTAGGGCCACCCCGAGTGGGACTATATTGCAGCAGCAGTCCATTTTCAGCAAGCACCAAGACCCTGTGATCTTTCTTTTTCACTCTGCTGGTAAGTGGTAGGTAGCTGTTAATTTTCCTGCCGTGGTAAGTTCAGGGCAGATATGTGATGTGAGACTCTTTGGCACTTACGTTTGTGCATTTCCTTGGCAACTTACCCTGGGAGTAATGCGAGGCTGGGGAATGCGTAGTTTCTCCCATAAGCTCCTTGCCCAGTGGGTGGTCACTCCTACTCAGTGACTGGCCAGAACATGACACCCTCTATGGAGGAGATCAGAAAAAATGCCTGTAGTGCCAAATCCCACTCTGCCTAGTTTTCAGGTGCACACTTTAGGCTGTGGCTGTGATTGCCCATTTGGAAGCCACTGCTATAGAAGAATGAAAAGCCACAATTTGGATTGGGCCAATCCTGGCTCACAAATTGTGTTCCAGCCAGCTGAGAGACTGGCATCTCCTAGGAGAAGAGAAAAGTTAAGAAATCTGCAAGAGGCTTGCTTTGTGTTGATTTTTCCAGGGATTTAGAAGTTGCTGAATGCTTCAAAGTATTGAGTGACGAATTTCCCTTCCTTTTTTCTAAAATCTCACATGGTGAGCATTTGTTTCCTGAAAACCTGCCAAAACAATAATTTTTTTTTCAGAGGTGGCATATTATTTTAAAATGTAAAATGAAGTCCTGATAGCAAATATTATCAATATGGGTACTTGAATCTGCATATAGCAACTTAAGAAGTATTGTCTTCTTTTGGTTTAGGGGCTTGGGGCAGAGAGACAGAAAGAGAGAAAGCGAACTTGCAGTGTTTCTGAAGTGCTTATATTTCTGAGATTCAGGCTTGCTTATTAGATGAGAGTAGTCAATCCAGGACAGTTGGCAACTCCAGGTAAAAATGAGCCTATGATTTGTTTTCAGTTGTGTTATTATACCTCTTAAGCCAAGGTTGCAGTGCCCTGGAGAAAGTAGAGAACTGGACACCACCCACATCTTCCTTTAGGGAGGCCTCCAGACAGCCTGGAGCAGGGTCATGCTGGAACTAACCATGCCGGGCCTCCCTGAGCTGTCCTGAATTGCAGCAGTACCCTCCAAACCAATGTTGACATAAGTCTACTCTGCACAGGCCTGTCTAAGTGCAAATGCAGGTGTTTGTCCATGTCATAAGAAGTTAGGCAGGAGGATGGTGATAAAACAGTATGGGAACCACTACCTGTTCTTGCCATTTAGTAAAGGTGTAGACCCTATATTCCTGAAAAGTGCTTATTGAAAGTAAGGTATTTTGTCTCAAGAAGCAGATGTGCTTGTGTACACACAGACATACAGATGGGAACAACAGACACTGTGGACTCCAAAAAGGGAGATGGAGGGAGTGGGGAAGGACTTAAAATTCTGCTATTGGGTACTATGGTATGTTCACTAGCTGGGTGATGGGATCAACAGAAGCCAAAACCTCAGCATCATGCAATATACCCTTGTAACAAACCTGCACATGTGCTCCCTGAATCTAAAATAAAAATAAAAGATATGAAAAGAAAAAAAAGAAGTAAATGTGCAATTAATCTAGAATTTTAAAATGTTTTCCAAAAATAATAACAAACCTTATTTTAAAAGAAACAGTGAAAATGCCTTGTGTATTATGAAATTTCTTTGATTAATAAGTCATGTTATTTATGAACTGTTGCAGGATCAACCTTTCAGCCTACTGTACAAATTGCCAATTGATCATTTGGGAAAGGAACCAAAGGAAGTCCTTTTCATCACACTAATGCAAAAAGACACACAAAGCATGACCCAGATATTAAAAAGGGGTCAGCACTTTTAGTGGATGCTATTCATGGTTGAACTATGGAGGCTGCCTTCTGCGAGCAGCCTTAAAAACAAAGAAAATGATAAAGGAAAGGTCGGGGAAAATACTGGCCAGGGTAAGACACAATGGTGAGATCAGGAGGATCTGAAAGGGGTCTGGCTTCAATAAAAAGACAGGATGTAAAAGGATCCCATTTTTCTTTTTCTTTTTTTTTTTTTTTTTGAGACGGAGTCTTTCTCTGTAGCCCAGGCTGGAGTGCAGTGGCCGGATCTCAGCTCACTGCAAGCTCCGCCTCCCGGGTTCACGCCATTCTCCTGCCTCAGCCTCCCGAGTAGCTGGGACTACAGGCGCCCGCCACCTCGCCCGGCTAGTTTTTTGTATTTCTTAGTAGAGACGGGGTTTCACCGTGTTAGCCAGGATGGTCTCGATCTCCTGACCTCGTGATCCACCCGTCTCGGCCTCCCAAAGTGCTGGGATTACAGGCTTGAGCCACCGCGCCCGGCCAAGGATCCCATTTTTCTAGCTTCTTCCCCACTCTCCTAAAAATTTGAATCCAAATAGACAGCATCCTTGATTGCAATGCATGTACCCTTTCCATCATGGTTCCATCAATTAGAAGAAGAATGCATTAATTAGGATAATACCAGTTGCTATAACAAACAGACCTTTGTAATAGTATATAAGGTTCAAAGACAAATAGAAGTTTACTTCTTGCCTTAATTCAGTGTGAGGTAGATATTCCTAGTTGCTTGACGGCTCTCTTCCACATAGTGATTCAGAAACCCAGGTTCTGTCATTTCTCCGGGCTTTGTCATCTTCTGCATCAAGAATCTAGAATGGGAACGAGGATAAAGAGGGCACATGTGCCTCTTTAAAACCCTGGCTGAAAAGTGACATATAAAAAACTTCTACTGACAAACCATTGGCTAGAACTCATGGATGTGCCATGCCTACCTGCAAGGGTGCTAGAAATGTAGTCTAGCCACAGGCCCAAGTAAAAGAAGGAATGGATTTTTTGGTGAGCAGCTAGCCAGCTGCTCAGAAGCTGATGAATGCTTTATTCACGTCTGCATGAATACCTCCTGCTGCACATTTCAGGGTTTGTGGTAAGTAAACATTAGCGAAATAAAGGAACACCTGAATGACTACTGAGATCATAGTAATAATAATAATAACACTTATTGGGAGCAGATCATATGCACCCTTCTAAGTCATTTTCACATATTGTCTGATTTAATCCTCAAAATTTTGTGTTGTTTAAAAGTGAGGAAACATGCACAGAGAGATTAAGTAACTTACTGAAAATCATATCGCTGGTAAGTGGCAAAGCTGGATTTTGAGTCCAGGTTTCTTATTCTTATCCACTATGTTTTGCTGCCTCCCAGAGTGTAACTTTTAATCACAACTTTTATTCATGCTCACAAGAAACCAGCTTTTAGAATGCTATAACCCAAAGTTGAGCATAATATAGTGTAGTGTTTCTCAGATTGGATTCATGGGTGGAGCCCATTGAGATCACTATGACAATTCTTAAGCTTTGGATTTCCATTGCAATGATAACCTTTAAAGCAAAACCATGGAAGGAATGAATCCCAGTGTGCAAATCTATATATGTAAATACATTACTTAATTTTCTATCATTAAACTTAATTTCTAATTTTGAGTCTACCATTCCACCAGGAGGACAGGCAACTTAACCTCAGGTCTCTTTCTTCCCCTCACCCCATATCTCCAGGGTTTTGTCACAATTTCATGGCCTTTCACAGAGCCCAACACCAAAGGACGTGGGGGGTGTGGTGTGGGAGGAATGACATCTGTCTAAACAAGTGGCCACTGAGATGTGGCCCTCCAACCTCACCCTAGTGCCTCCCACTGACCAAATCTAAGCAGAAGCCAAAAGGCAAGAGGGCCCAATTTTGCGATTCATAAAGGTCAACCCTCAGGGGCACAGATAAGGGTGGAGATGGAGAGTAGATGTGGAGGCAGGAATGGAAGATAACCAGCACACTGAGGAAGGGTGTACTCTGAAATGCCTCTATCCTCTGGAAATTTAGGGAACACAAACCAAGAAGCTTGCAAGCAATAGTTGCTTTTCTTTCTTTCTTTTTTTTTTTTTTAACTTTTATTTATTTATTTTTTGAGATGGAGTCTCCCTCTGTTGCCCAGGCTAGAGTTCAGTGTCGTGATCTCGGTTCACTGCAACCTCCACCTCTGGGCTCAAGCCATCCTCCTGCCTCAGCCCTGCCAAGTAGCTGGGACTTCAGCGGCATGCCACCATGCCTGGCTAATTTTTGTGTTTTTCTGTAGAGACGGGGTTTTGCCATGTCGCCGAAGCTGGTCTTGAACTCCTGGGCTCAAGCAATCTGTCTGCCTTGGCCTCCCAAAGTGCTGGATTACAGGCATGAGTCACCATGCCCAGTCCAGTTGCTGCTTTTCTGACCAATCAGATCTCTCCCATGAGGTCATCGGCATAGAACCCAAGCACCTGCTTGAATGGCTGGGGTAAGAAGAAAGGGAAGGGCTGTAGGAGAAAAACACAGAGAAAAATCAATCAATAATTAATTTCTCAGAACACTGTATCAGCAATGTTAACACATTGTTTAAGCCTCTGGATGACCATCTGACAATGTTACTGCCCCCGAGAGTTCAGGGTCTGCATTTGCATATAATAATGTACTAGAGCCAAATATTTCTTCATTCATCAACTCCTACAGTCAGGAAATATTTACTGAACACCTTCCATGCACCACACACTATTCTAGATAGTAAGAAAACTACAGTGAAAAAGGTAGACAAACGACCCACCCTCAAGGAGTAGACATTCCAATAACATAATTCTGTTTTTATTACCATGGGCTAATGAAACGAGACCAGAGGTGGTGTCAAAAGAAAAACTTCAGCCGAATTAAATTTAAAGGAGTTTCATTGAACAATGAATGATTCGCCAATCAGGCAGCCCCAGAATCACAACAGACGCAGACCAGGGGTGCCTCGTGGTCAGAACAGATTTATAGACACAAAAAAGTAAAGTGACATACAGGAATCGGCAGTGAGGTACAGAAACAGCTGGATTGGTTACAGGTTGGCGTTTACCTTATTGAACACAGTTTGAACACTCAGCAGCATATGACTGGTTGAAGCACAGCCGCTGGGATTGGCTGAGACTCATCTGTTGTTACAGGCACATACTCCTAAATTAGGTTTTTAATCTTGTCTACTAATTTTGTTAGGTTGCAGTTTATCCACAAGGACTCAAATATAGAAGTATGGAGTCCTTCTCAGGCCATATTTAGTTTGCTTTAACAATGGATTTCATAATAAAATAATCATCTGAGTCAAGCAGAGGCTAAATTTTATCACTATGTGCTATAAAAATCTTGGATTTTTCACAGTAGTTCAAAGAGAAAATAATAATGTCAAAATGGAATCACCCCACAGCAGATAGAAATGCCAAGCTGTAGAGAACAGTTTTAAACTTTGAACATTAAAAGTAATGGCGAAAACCGCAATTACTTTTGCATCAATTTAATATATTGCAAGCCTCCATTTCATTTCAACAAAATGATATTCATTGCCCATTAGTAATGTTAGTTTGAATTTTATTGATGTTTTGTTCCCATTTAATTTGTATATGTACATTTAGTTCTGTGGTTTTATAAAGGCCATAGGCATGAGATGCTTACATCTAGTTTTATGCTTGTTAGGCACGGGTGATTTATAAACATTTGAACACAGAGTTAATTAGGTCTTGAAAGCCATTTGGAACCACTGAAGGATTTTCAGTTGGGGAATGGATTGATCAGGTTTATTTTCATTAGGGAAGACATTAAACTAAAATGCAATGAGCTAAACACTGTGGGAAAGATATTTGAATTAAAATGCTATTTTTTTTTTTTTTTTTGAGACAGAGTCTCGCTCTGTCACCCAGGTGGAGTGCAGTGGCACGATCTCGGCTCACTGGAACCTCTGCCTCCCAGGTTCAAGAGACTCTCCTGCCTCAGCCTCCCGAGTAGCTGGGACTACAGGTGCGTGCCACTATGCCCGGCTAGTTTTTGTGTTTTTAGTAGAGTAGGGGTTTTGCCATGTTGGCCAGGCTGGTCTCGAACTCCTGACCTAGGGTGATCCATCCACCTTGGCCTCCCAAAGTGCTGGGTTTACAGGCATGAGCCATCGCACTCGGCCTCAAAATGCTACCTTAAACTCCCAGTGTATAATTTGTTGCCATCAATGCTGAAAATCTAGTGGAGGTCTGGTGCTAACTTCAAAACAGGAAACTATTCATTTCTTTCCACTTTTTCACCAAGTGGGTGGAATCTGGTGTTGGGTCAAAAAACAGTGTCGTGGAAAGTCTAACCAGAACCAAGTGGCAGATCTCTCTTCCAACCCTGAGGGCAAAGTGCTTCATTTTCCTCTTGGACGTATTAATAAAATAATACATGCTAAAGGTCACAAAACCTTGTGAAATGATCACAGTTTAGTAATTCCCCCTGATGCAGATCTGTACCACTTATTTTCTAAACAGCTGTTAGAAAAGAAACAGGTTGAAAGAAAAACACCACCAAAGTCCAGATGAGCCTTCCTGACATCTGCAGCAGAGAGATGCTGAGTGACTCGAAACGAATGAAAATAAGTATGGTATTCTAACACAACAGTGGCTGTGACAGTAACTTACTTAAAATTTCCATTGACTAAGATAGTTGAAGGTCAGTGTCAGAATCCGCTCCAGACACAGTAATACATCTAAATACAAAAAGTTTGTGTGTGTCTCTGTTTTCCCACTATATTACTTTGAAGGAGATATTTCCATGCAAATACTGTCCTCGTGTGGTCGGAACCAGTTACTTCAAAGAAGATATTCCAGTGGAATTTAAAATAATTTGTGTTACTATGGAAAGAGACAAAGTAAGTTAAATTATCATATTGTAATGGGTAAAAAAAAAAGGGGGTTCATCTCCAAAATGATTTTTCCTTGGCAATCCCCAAAATTTTCTCTTTTTGTGGCTTTCTCATTAAAATCAATTTTGCTGATTTCATTCCTGTAGAAAATTATGAAAGTATAAAACATAATCACTGCAACCAGTGAAAGAGACTTGTTTGTTCTTTCATTTTCACTGCTGGACACACTTATCAAATGAGTATTTTAAAATTTATTCATCGATTCATTGATTGACACTTGGCATTTCCAATTCTGTGGCATTGTCAATGATACTGCAATAAACATTTTTCTGTGTCTCCGTGTATACACAGTTGTACATGCGTAAGAAATCCTCTTGTGTTCAGACCTAGAAAATTCAGGGTGGAAGGATATTACATTTCAGCCCTTACTAGAATGTGAGATTCTTCCCCAAAATGGTTTACATTTCCATCAGCTGGGTACACTCGCCCAACTTCCTCACTCACATTCATCATGTTTTTTAACTTGTGTCAATCTGCGAGATGAGAAAACGATGTTTCAGTGTTGTTTTGTGCATTTCCCTGATTACTTGTGAGGGGTTAAGCAGTTTTTCATGTTTCCTCTTTATCAATTTCCTGTTTATATCTTTTGCCATTTTCTTACCGATTTGTAAAAGTTTTAATATATTGTAGACACTAATTACTAGTTATATAAGCTGCAAATATCTTCTACCACTCTAAGTCTCATCTTTCACTTTTATTATGTCTTTTGATAGGCTAATGTTAATTTCAATGTAGCCAAAATCATCAGTCTTTTCCTTTTTGGTTGATGTTTTTTGTATTTTGTGAAATCTCTCCCTACTCAAGATAATTAAGATATATTCTAAACAATTTAGTTTTGCATTTCATACTTCATCTTTAATCCACTTGGAATTTTTTTGT
Source organism: Macaca fascicularis (assembly GCF_037993035.2). Taxonomy (NCBI): domain Eukaryota; kingdom Metazoa; phylum Chordata; class Mammalia; order Primates; family Cercopithecidae; genus Macaca; species Macaca fascicularis. The sequence continues at coordinate 68,954,463 of NC_088392.1, read as the reverse complement.
ATGATACAAGGGATCCAATTTTATTTTATTTTATTTTGTTTCGAGATGGAGTTTCACTCTTGTCAGCTGGGCTGGAGTGCAGTGGCGCGATCTTAGCTCTCTGCAACCTCTGCCTCCTGGGTTCAAGCGATTCTCCTGTCTCCGCCTCTGGAGTAGCTGGGATTACAGGTGCCCGCCACCACGCCCAGCTAATTTTTGTATTTCTAGTAGAGATGAGGTTTCTCCATGTTGGCCAGGCTGGTCTCGAACTCCTGACCTCAGGTGATCCACCTGGCTCAGCCTCCCAAAGTACTGCGATTACAGGTGTGAGCCACTGTGCCGGGCCTGTTTTGTTATTCATGACACTACAGTCCTCGCCCTTATCCAACTGTAAGGAAATAATTTCTGAAACATTGAACAGGCCCATGGTAAAGATTCAAGAGTTAAGACTTGAGAAAAATACAGGCTTTGGGATAACAGCTAGGCTCAAATCCCAAACTTAGCTTTCTCTAGCCACATGACCTAGGGCCAATGAGGCTGTATCCTCATTAATATATAACTAAGTAAAAAATTGTTGTAAGGACTAGAAGTAATATAAGAAAAGTGCCAGGCCAGGCACGGTGGCTCATGCCTGTAATCCCAGCACTTTGGGAGGCCGAGGCAGGACCACTTGAGCCCAGGAGTTTAAGACCAGCCTAGGCAGCACAGCAAAACCCTGTCTTACAAAAATTAAAAAATTAGCCGAGCATGGTGGCACACCCCTCTAGTCCCACTATGTGGGAAATGGAGGCAGGAGGATCATTTGAGCCCAGGAGTTTGAGGATACAGTGAGCTATGATCAAACCACTACACTCCAGTCTGGATGACAGAATGAGACTCTGTCTCTTAAGAAAAAAATGTACTTGCCTCTGAGGTCTTAGTTGTGTTCCAGATGGTTAATAGTCATCTGTAATATGATAATACTATTACAACAATTACTATCAGATAAACACAGTATAGTTCTGAATTAAATCATTTTTATTTTGCCAATTTGTAAATTTAATGTATACAACCAAACCTGAATGATCTTGCTGATTCTTAAAAAGCCTGCAATGTTTCAGGTAGTCCTCATTGTTCACCATTCCCACTTAGGAGTAAGATTCTGCAGTTATCTTTTGCTTAGCTTCCTGTATTCTTATTGCATATGTTAACTCAAAGATCATAAGATCTATAGATTTAGAAAAGGAGAGACTTTGTTTCTTATAAGGAGTTACAGCCTGCAAGGTGGCCATTCTGCAGGCTGGGAAGCATGCCTCCAGCCAAGACCAGGCACAGACACTTCAGAAGAGGAGCTAGAGTAGGAACTTTATGCTGAACAGGTTGGCTAAACATACATATTCAACAAGTTAGAGGAGCGGCTATGAATATTCATGAAGGTGGTCTTGACACATGCATATTAAACAAATATGCATGTTTAACAGACAACCCATGTTCACTTTGGGGTGGAGACTTAACATTTAAATGTATTACAATTAGGTCCTATATCGCAAAACATCTTTTCACGACAGAAAGGTACGTAAGCATGCAATCACTGTACACTGGCCAGAACTAGTCCATGGTCAGCGACCTTATCAGGAGAGTTACTGAAATCGATGAAAGCTGTATTTACGGCTGGTGGGACTGGGTTGTTAGTGTCTGGTGGTCGATGAGTTGCAAATTGTTTTAATATTGTGAGGCCAGTGCTTGTTCAGCTGCTAAAGAAAAAGAAAAACCTTGAAGCATAGTGAGAACATAGTTTATTTTATAAGTGTAGGGATGCATGACTTTTAACCCTTGCCTGGCATGGGCTTACGTCCTGTTTATACTTTGGTATCTTACCGCCATGGAGTCAGTTCCATCAGTCTTATCATCTCCGTGTTTTTAAATTAATTAATTTATTTATTTTTGAGACACAGTTTCACTCTTGTCGCCCAGGCTGGAGAGCAATGGCACGATCTCCGCTCACTGCAACCTCCGCCTCCCGGGTTCAAACGATTCTCCTGCCTCAGCCTCCCAAGTAGCTGGGATTACAGGTGCGTGCCACCAGGCCCGGCTAATTTTTGTAATTTTTTAGTAGAGAAAGGGTTTCACCATGTTTGCCAGACCTCAGGTGATCCACCTGCTTCGGCCTCCCAAGTGCTGGGATTACTTACAGGTGTGAGCCACCGCTCCCGGCCTCTATTTTGTGTGGCCAGTCAGCTGTCTCCTCTAAATCACAAAAGGGGGAGGGTATAACCAGCTCCATCTGACCTCCCATCCCGTTATGTCTGGCCACTCGGTTGCTAAGATTTTTCTGGTGTCTCCTTGGCGAAAAGGGGGTCTGTTCAGTTGTTGGAGGGCTTAAGATTTTAAATTTACAGACTTCGAAGAAGGGAACAAGATACACGTGTAAGGGAATAAGAGGAAGTTACCCCGAGTCTGAGTCAGTGCTTCCTTCTCCACCGTGTAACTCCAACTTAAGAGTTACTGCCACTCGGCTTTTATTGGCCACGTCTCTCCTGGGAAGGGAGGCAAGGGACGAAATGGCGAGGGAGACATGGTTTTTGCTAGGGAAGCCTCGGCCCAGGACGCAGCGCCACCCGTTTTCCAATCAGCGCCGCGAACTGCATTCCTCCTAGGTCTCTTCCAGTAGAGACCTTTTAATAATAAATACTATTACTTTTCTTTACAATTCACACTTGCGGTCATTATTTCAGTCGAGCTTTTCAACAGCTCTGTGAGATAGGTATTATACATCGGAGCCTATCACCACTCCGAATCTTAATCTCCCGGGATGACCGCAGACCGGCGGCCCAGGACCACTGCTCCAGCCGTTTCCCCAGGTAATCCACCTGCCTTGGGTTACCTTTCCGCGCGGCCCAGTTAGCCGCAACCAGCCGCCATTTACCCGCTTTCCCCAAACCAGGAAAATCACAGAAACGCAGGTGCGCGGCCAGTCTCTTCCACGCCTGGGAGCGCAGAGCTTACAGACCTAGGCCGCCCAAGTCCCCTCACCCCAAGGGCTACCCAAGAACCCCGACTAGGCTGTTTGGCTGACTGAGGCGCCCAACGCCCACCCGAACTCAATCGCCAGGGAAATTCCCCACTACCAGCTCGCCCGCCCGGTGTTCACAGGCCGCTCTAGCCGGGGTCAGAGAGACGGCAGTCTCGTTGCTCCCGGCTTGACGTCATCGGCAAGCGCCGCAGCGCAGTGGCGGGCACGCGCAGCCGAGAAGATGTCTCCGACGCCGCCGCTCTTCAGTTTGCCCGAAGCGCGGACGCGGTTTACGGTAAGCTGTAGGCGGGAGGGTGCAGGCCTGACCCGGCGCTATGCTTTGCCCCCTTCTCCCTGAAATTACTCGAATTTTGCCCTGGGGTAAAGCGAGACAGAGGTGTGCCCGCCTCAGCGTCCGCTCCGGGCCCCGTTGTAGGTTGAGGGGTAGGGAAAGACGCGCTACCCGCCTCTTCTTTGCGGGCTGGGCTGTCAGCCTCCGCCCACCCGCCAGCGGGTCCCCGGACTCCGCGTGCTGGGCGCGTCGGCTCCCCGCTTGGAGTGCCCACCTGCAGACTACTTCTGGTCGGGTCTATCCCCTCAGCTCGTTTAGTGGGGCAGGTGTCTCGAGAAGGGGAAGGGGAGCTGCTGAAGGGGGAGGGTGGGAGTGGTTTCAGTCCAAAGACCTGGCTCCCGCCCCAGCCTTCCGAGCTGCCAAGTGCTTGTTCCCGCCGTCTCTTCACCACCCTTTAACCCACCGTGTCTCCTCCTAAGAGATCAATGAGGAGATCCTAAGCGGGAAAACGCAGATAGAGCACCTTGGGAAGGGTAACTAGATGCTATTTTATTCTTGCTCAATGTGGAAGGGTGGTTTTGAGCATTTGGTAAACCCTTGACAGCGCACTTTCTCATTTAACTATTAGAGTAACACTGTGAAGCAGGCTACGTTGATTATTCCTGGTACATGAGATAGAAGCTGACATCCCCAAAAAACTTGTGACTTCACTCGTTTTTCTGACTTTAGACACTCTATTCTTTTTATGTTGCTCGTCACGGCAACGTAAGTATGAAGAACACTTTTAAGTTACCTGACTCTATTAGTCTCTAGCATTTGCACCAACATTTCAAGGCATTCGACTACTCAGGTATTCAGCTGTGGTTAGGTAGTTATAGGGATGCCAGGATGAAAATTCTGTGAAAGAAAAATTCATCCTTTGTAGTAAGTAGTAGTTTTCTTGTTTATGTGTGTGTATATATATATGTATATACACACACACTTTTTTTAATGGATTATATTTTGTGTATGTCATCATAATCGTTTTCCTTGTGTGCATTTTGCTGCAATCTCTGGTGCTTTGAAAGCCTGGTAAGAGTAACTGTTAGGACTATCCAAGATCATATTAGCGGCCGGGCGCGGTGGCTCACGCCTGTAAATCCAGTACTTTGGGAGGCGGAGGCGGGCAGATCACCTGAGGTCAGGAGTTCAAGGTCAGCCTGGGCAACATGGCGAAACCCTGTCTCTACTAAAAGTACAAAAATTAGCCAGGCGTGGTGGTGGGCGCCTGTAATCCCATCTACTTGGGAGGCTGAGGCCGGAGAATCGCTTGAACCCAGACAGCGGAGGTTGCAGTGAGCCAAGATCATGCCAGTGCACAATACCTGGGCAACAGAGGGAGACTCCATCTCAAAAAAACAAACAAAAAAATTCGTACTAGCCCTGAAAAGGACCATTAAATTGGAGATCATCTAGTTCAGTGTTTCTCAAGCTTCTTGTGAAATGCAGATTCTGGCTCAGTAAGTCTGCCTGAGATTCTGCATTTCTACCAGCTTCCTAGATGATGCCACTACAGCTGCTGCTGGTAGTAAAAATCTACAACAACCCTCTTATTTAACTGGTGATGAAAATGAAGCACAAAGAGATAAAGGGACAGGCCCCAAATTACTCAGCCTGTTAGTGGCAGAGCAAGGAATGGACACGTTTTGGATAAATGTAATTCCTGTGAGGTAATAAGATGACTTTCTAAGTGTATGTGAGTGTTCATAGAATGAATGCCTTTTGCAGTATTTTTGTCTTTAAGTTATGATTCCTTTAAGACAATCTGCAGATTGTCAGCATGGTTTTATTGAGTGCTGCATATCGGGGACTGAACAAGATTCCTAGAGGAGGCAAGACTTGACCTGGGTGTGGAAGAATGGGTAGAATTTGGATGAGCAGGTAGGAAGAGCAACATGAATGTGTGAATACACTAGAATGAGTTTGATAGAAAATGATGAAGAATGACTAGATTTTAGTGCAAAGTATGTGTTAGGGAGTATTGGGAATTAAGGTTGGGTAAATTGAGTGGGATAACATTATCAAGGACCTTGAGGAAGCTATGAAGCTTCAAAACTAAAACGTGCAAATAAGGAGCCATTTAGAGATTTTTTTTTTTTTAACACAATAGTGTCATGAATATGATATTTAAAGAGATAGTAGGAGGGAAAACCTAGAATGAAAAAGCCCAGCAAGGAAGCTCTTGCCAAATTTAAAGTGATGAGTATCCATATCATTAAGTAGCGTTGGAATAAGGATTACTGAGAGAATGACTGATAGGTAATTTTTCCCAGGTATAAGCTTTTTTTAGTTAGAAAGATACACTATCAATGAATGATATATTTTTCAGCAAATAATAAGCAGAATCTTTACAAGTATTTGCCATTTTAATTTTTTTAGAAGTCTACCAGAGAGGCCTTGAACAACAAAAACATCAAGCCATTGTTAAGTACCTTCAGCCAGGTACCTGGCAGGTAAGGCATTGATATCTATGAAAACTACTTGCCTGAATCTTTATACATACTCTGAGCTGTTTGAAAAATGAGGATGTCTTTTGTTTTTAATAGTGAAAATGAAAAAAAATGTACCCTTGACCAAGCTTTCAGAGGTGTTCTAGAAGAAGAAATTGTAAGTATGTTTTTCCATTGTTAAAATTTTGCTGAAAAATTAATAAACGATGTTATTTAAAAATTGCTTTTTTTCTTTTTTTTTTTTTTTGAGACGGAGTCTCGCTCTGCCGCCCAGGCTGGAGTGCAGTGGCCGGATCTCAGCTCACTGCAAGCTCCGCCTCCCGGGTTCACGCCATTCTCCTGCCTCAGCCTCCCGAGTAGTTGGGACTACAGGCGCCCGCCACCGCGCCTGGCTAGTTTTTTTGTATTTTTTAGTAGAGACGGGGTTTCACCGTGTTAGCCAGGATGGTCTCGATCTCCTGACCTCGTGATCCGCCCGTCTCGGCCTCCCAAAGTGCTGGGATTACAGGCTTGAGCCACCGCGCCCGGCCGCTTTTTTTCTTAGAATGGATATTTAAACATCTTTTTTTAGAGTAAGCTTTCTGCTTTGTAAAAGTTGACTTGACAGTATACGAGTTCTGTAAGGATTTTGATAGCACAGGTACATTCTCAGGGTTTGGTTTAATAAATGACAAGAGCCCTGTCCAACTGAGATAAGAAAAATTGACATGCGGTCTTAGGAAGAACTAGAGGTGAAGGTGGGCTCTCTCACTTTCCCATGTAAACAGTGACACATCCTGTAGTGGCATGAAAGGTCTAGTCCAAGAATATTTAGCTTAGGAGCTGGGATTCCATTCCTTCATTTTCCTCTGGCATCCTCCTCATCAGTAAACTTATGTAAATAAGGGCTCTCCAACTTCACGAGAGAAGTCTAACCATGAAAAATCTGAATTTATTTGCCAATAATGGGGCACCTTATGAGAGGAAAAGTTTCAACAGTTTATTCTTGGTCAAGCAAAGGTTGAGTCCCCAAAAGCTATATTCCCTTCTATTGGCCATAATACAGTGTCCCTTTCTCTCAGACAATTCTGATTCAAAAATGATTCTTTCCTTTACTTCCATTGAAAGGCATTGGGCAAGTTATTTTCCTTTTCTGTGCTTCAGTTTCTTTTGAAAGAGGGGAAATACCGTTCTTTCAGTGTTATTGTATATGAAACAGCACTTAATGAACGCTCAGTAAATGCTGGTTATTATAATTTTATAAAACCTAAGCACTGCCTTCCTTCTATTAAAACCACCCCTCAGACACATGGGTGTATTAGTAGTTAATTCCCCTAGCCCTGCCTTTGCCCTGTGCTACCGGCTGAGTTATGGCTTCAGCACTTCTGTCCTTGATTAGCTTATAGCCTTCATCTTACCAATATAACCATTTTCCTGAGACCATTGGATTTTGAATGAGTCACCTACCTGTTACTTGACATACTTCTACAACTACTGATTCTATATGTTACTGTTAAATTTTTGTAACTTCATATTAGAAGATATTTTCTATAAGAAATGTAGTATTCCGTATTTGTGATAGTCAATATAATATCAGAGTACATGTGTTTACTGTTACCAAGTTTAGTCTGAACTCTTGCCCCTAAATTAAATTGTTTCTCCTCTGTTGGTAGATAAATCATTCATCATGTGAAAACGTTTTAGCTATTATTTCTCTTGCTATTGGGGGAGTAACTGAAGGTAAGTATGGTTCTGTTTTGTTTTGTTTAAAGTAGTCTTGGACATGACATGCTTTATTTAAAACGTCTTCTCCCCATACTTCTCCACATCTGATTTTGTTTATTCTTCAAGTTCTACCTGACTCCCAGCTTTGCCAAGAAGTCCCAATTGAATTAGTTCACTCTTATTTCTCATCTCTATTATGCAGTGCACATTTTGGCACTTGCTTTGTCCTCCAGTTGTTTTGTTCATTCAGTAAATCTTTATTGAGCATCTACTATGTGCCTGGTACTGAGCTAGGACCTGGAGATTCAGTGGTGAATAAAACATATTCCCCTGCTTATGTGGAGCTAATGGAAGAAACAGGTGTATGCATACCTTACTTTGGTGTGAGTACTATGGTCGAAGTGGGAATGAAGTGTAGTTAGAGGGAATAGAGCCAACATGTCTCTCTAAACTTCAGTCTAAAGGAATCAGGAGAGATTTTAGAAAAGAACATGAGAACTAGAATGTGAAGTATGAAGAATTTGTCAGACATACTAAGAAGGGAGTAGCTAGATAATTGTGTAGAGCAGGAGGAGGAGAGGACAATGAGAATGATGAGGAAAGAAGCTGGTTAGGTCCATTTATAAAGGGCATTAGGTGCCATACTAAAGAGCAGCTGCAGATGAATGATTCCATTTGAAGTGACTGCTGGCAGGAAAACTGGGCAGGGGCCTGTTAAAATGGCTGTATGCGATAGCTTTAGAAGACTGGGTAAACAGTGCACATAGTACACAGTGCCTGACACATAATGGGAGCTCATTAAATACTTGCAGAAAGAAGAAATTAAAAATTAATTTATCAGCATTCTTCTTTAACCATTTGGTTAAAATACTCATTTGATTAATTCAAATAATGTATATGAAAACTCCTTTTTAATCTGTAAAGCATTATTCACATTATGTGTTATTTTGATGCTTCTATTAAAAACTGGCACACACCTCCCAGTATAGGGGCAAACTATTTTGTGAACTTAAGTTCATAAATTCACGTTGTTAAACTTTTATACAAGTTGCCTAATCATTCATTCATTCATTAGGCATTGTTAGATAAGTTCCACAATGTAATGTTCCTGTCTAGTTTCTGTCAATTTTCAGTGTGTCCTTAGTTCATTGATTAACTTTATACATTACTCTTGTACAGCTGGTGATGTTTTTAATGAAGAAGTTGTACAAAGTCTAGTCTATACTTGGAACTTTTGAGAAGGATAAGGACTTAAGAGCTTAAACTGTAAAGGTATAAATGCATTTTTATTTTAGGGAGAATTTTTGTTTTTGAGACAGATTATAATTGTTTGCTTATGTGACATGTTTTTAAATTATCCATAAATATATTTTGTTAAATTCAATTTGGCCGATATTTATTGAGCTTCTGTTTGGTGTGAGACACTACTGGTTAAAGCGTATGAAAATGCCTAACCTTAAAAAGCTCATAGTCTACATTCAAAGGTCACTGGTTAGGATGTGCCAAATGCTACAGTGTATTTATGTAGAGTGTGTTTCAAAAGCATAGATGAAGTAGCCTGCTTCAAGATACCAGAGTTATTTAGATGAGCAGACATTCACTCTATGCTTAGAAAGATGGAGTTGAAATTTACCATGTGGTAAAAAGGAGGAAGAGTATTTACACAGAAAACAACATTGTAAACAAAACCATGGAAGGATGAACATGTCATGGTGTTTGGGAGCTGCGGAGTGGGAACTAGGGAGGGATGTCTGTGGCCCAGGTAAGGGTAGAGAGAGATTGGTGTGGAAGCTGGGACACAGGTTGTGAAAGCTCTTGGGGGAATCACACTGTAACCCAGTGGTTCCCAGACTTGCTGGCTCATCAGAACCACCAGTGAATCTATTTTTAGATGAGATTCCCAAACCTTGCTTAGTTCTACTGACTCAGAATTTTGGTAGTAGAATCTAGAAAAAGTTCTCTAATTATTTAATGTGAGTTAACTTATTCCAGGCTGTACTGCAGCTAAGGGCAGAGAGTATGCTTCTCAAATCTCTTGGATGTGCAGGGTATATAATATTGAATCTAAGTATTGTTCGGGACTTTCGAGGTCACCTAGTCCCGTCTCATCTCTGGCCTAGACCGCTTCCCTGCTGTAACATCCCTGATGGGTGGTCATTCAGCCTCTGCTGAATCATGCTCATTAGTGGAGCTCACTGTTTGAGTCCTGTTAGACAAGTGTGGTTATTGGTGTGTTCCCTTGTATTGAGTTGAAATCTGCTGTTTTATTCCACCACTGCTTTTCGACAATATCCCTCACATCACATTCCAGATATGATCTTACTAGTGCAGAGTACAGCTGGAAAGATTTCTTCCTTTTTCTAGATATAGTGTATTAATGCACTGTTTTGGACTTAGATCACCCTAGATATTTTTCCCCATATACCATGCCTAAGTAACTACTTTTCTTAAACATTTATGAGTGTTAGTAAGTACCCATTGCCTTAAAATAGAAGGAAGGATGAGTAGGGATATAAAAGTATTTCTAGGTAGTCTGAATAGACTAAATAGACCTTTTCTTAAGAATATCTTAATTTTGTTGTTCTTTAAACAGTAACTTTCTACTTTTCCATTCTTTCCCCTGAAACAATACTGTTATTTTAAATGTTAAATCATAGTTAATATCAAACCTTGTTATTTTTTGAAGATAATCTTTTCAAATCACAAAGACAATTTAGCAACACTACAAAACATTTGGAAATGAGAAAAAGGGAAAACAGTACTCATAATTCCTCTACTTTTAAAAACCATTCATCTGGTATAATGGTTTTAGTTTCTATAGTCTTTTAAGAATTTTTTTATTGTCATAATCATATGTACATACAATTTTGAATCCTGCCTTTTTCACTTAGCATTATATCCTAAGCATTTTTCCAAGTTATTATAGTCGTTATAACCATCGTTTTTAATTGGCTGCATTATATTCTTTTGAATAGCTTAGTGGTGAAGAAAACAGACTGTGGAGCCAGACTGCCTGGGTTCGTATCCCAGCTCTGCCACTTACTGGCTCTGTGATCTTGGGCAAGTTATTTAACCTCTCTGTGTCTCAATTTTCCCATTCTATAAAATGCAAATAATGATATGCTCTACTTCATAGGGTTATAAGGATTAAATGTGTTAGTATATGTAAAGTACTTAGTGTGCCTGACATATAGTAAATGCTCTAGATCTTGTCAAGAATTATTGTCATCATTACTGAGTGCACATATCAAAAATTACTTAAATATGTCCTGTTTGGGGACTTGTAGGCTGCTTCCACTTCTTGTCCTTTTAAAACTTTGTTATGAGTAACAAAGTGTACCTTTTAAGATATTCTTCAGTATTATTTTTCATAGGCTGTTTTACTCTAATGTTTTTTTAAACTTTTAAACTGGCTTGTGCTCCACTTGAAGGTATTTGTACCGCATCTACACCTTTTGTATTGTTGGGAGATGTTTTGGATTGTCTTCCTTTGGATCAGTGTGACACAATATTCACTTTTGTGGAAAAAAATGTTGCTACTTGGAAATCAGTAAGTGCCTTAGTTTCTTTTCCTGCTAACTTTGTATTTCTGTAGATTCAGAGTTCTGAGGGTAGATTTAAAAAAAGAAATTATTTGTAGTATTGCTGATCGCCAACAAGTTTGTGCCTATGAAAAAATTATATACTGCTCTCTTGGGAGAGCCAAGTAAAAACCATGTGTGGAGAAAAACTTGAAATACAAAATTTGATTTAATTTGAGTAATAAAAACTAACTTGAAAATTCACACTTTCACATGTTAAAAACAGTGTCATGTTTTCTTATCTTATATCTGAAAATATTTTCATTTCATTGAAAATGTTATTTACTTTAAAAAAGTGTAAGTGGCATAGTAGATTCTCAGTGCATGTTAGTGTTCTTTAATATTTTACTTCCTGCAACTTATTGAAGAATGTGTAACAAGTTCAGAAGAAGAGTGATAATTTGCATCTTAATTTCAGAATACATTCTATTCTGCTGGGAAAAATTACTTACTACGTATGTGCAATGGTAAGTAATTGAGTGATTAAATGATAGCTTTTTAAAATGTAAATATGCCCAGAAAAACATGTGGTTGAATTAAATACCAGTGATAACATTTTAAAAATAGATTAGGTGTTTGTATTTTTAACTAACAATCTGATTTATTAGAACTCATTCACTTTAAGCTGTTTTTGTTCTGGGCATAAACTTAATGAAAGTCAGAAACATGTAGTAAAGTTTGTCTTTTTCATGTCATGTTGAACTTGTTTTGTTCCTAATTTCTAGTACTTTTTTGTGGCAGTGGTTTCTGCCCCCATTTTAAGAACTACTGCTTTAGGAAAATATTCTTGACAAACTGGTTTAGAAACTTTTAGGTATGGTTGTAATAAACATAGAATTATCTTTTCTGTGTAACGTTCATTTTCATATATCATTAGATCTCCTAAGAAGATTGTCTAAATCCCAGAATACAGTCTTCTGTGGACGGATTCAGCTCTTTTTGGCCAGGCTTTTCCCACTGTCTGAGAAATCAGGTAAGCTTTTATGCATTAAAAGAGTTTTCTGCAGGAAAATCTTTTCCAGTTTTTAATAGATTAAAATCTGTCATGATAATGAGAAAAATGGTTCTAAAAAGTTGAAAGACATCATAGAAATTGTCACTTTATTTTCTTTTACTTATAAATAGTTATAGCAGTCCTAGTATATAATACAGGTAATCTTGAAACAAAGTCATGGATTCTTTTAAGTTCAAAGCTTATTAACGTACAGTTGAATCATACTGAAACATGTAGATGTAAACCGTCACATCTATATTTCGTAATGTATGCCTATTTTTGTGTTTCCATTTTCTCAGTCACGACTACTTAGCTATATAGACTTCCTTTCATTTCTCTTTTTTAACAGATTTTTATTGTGAAATATAATGCTTATATAGAAAAGTACATAAAGCAAATAATAATGAAACAAATACTGTATAACCACTCTGTAGCTCCTGAAATGGGACATTGCTTATTCTCCAGAGCCTTCCCCCTCCCCAGTCGGTTCAGATATGCGAGATTTTAATATCTCATTGCTTCAGTTCTCTTTTTCTTAATGCTGGGCTAATATACCACCTATTTTATATGTTGTGAGGATTAAATGAATTAAAACACGTGAAGAGCTTACAGTAGTGCCTGAGTATGGTTAGTATACACATATGTCTTTCCTAGCTCTGGTCTCTGAGAGGGCCGCAGAAGTAGTGATACTCCAGTAGCAATGAGCACATCTTCTCAAATGTAGATCATGAGGTCAGGAGATCGAGACCATCCTGGCTAACCCGGTGAAACCCTGTCTCTACTAAAAAATAAAAAAACTAGCCAGGCGAGGTGGCGGGCGCCTGTAGTCCCAGCTACTTGGGAGGCTGAGGCAGGAGAATGGCGTAAACCCGGGAGGCGGAGCTTGCAGTGAGCTGAGATCCAGCCACTGCACTCCAGCCTGGGCGACAGAGCGAGACTCCGTCTCAGGAAAGAAAGAAAAAAAAAAATCACTATGGTAGCTATAGCCTCATGAAATGTATTTCTTAGATAACAGGACTTGAAAGTTGAAATAACCCTTTGATTCATTGGCTACAAAATGGATGATGTATTAGCAGGCATGAAAACAACATTAATTTCCTTGTGCATCTCCATCAAAGCTCTTGGGTGACCAGGTGCATTGTGAATAAGCAATAACATTGTGAAAGGAGATCTTTTTTTTTCTGAGCAGTAAGTCTCAACAGTGGCCTTAAAATGTTCAGTAAACCATGCTATAAACAGATGTGCTGTCATCAGGGTTTGTCTTTATGGATGGAGCCCAAGGCAGAGTAGATTTAGCATAATTCTCAGGAGCCCCAGGATTTTCAGAATGGTAAATGAACATTGGCTTCAACTTAAAGTCACCAGCTGCGTTAGCCCTTAACAAGAAAGTCAGCCTGTTCCTTGAAGGCAGGCAGTGACTTCTCTCTAGCTATGAAAGTCCTGGACGGCATCTTCCAATATCAGAATGTTTCATCTGCATTGAAAAATCTGTTAAGTGTAGACGCCTTCATCAATGTTCTTAGCTAGATCTTCTGATAACTTACTGCAGCTTCTCCATTGGTAGTTGCTGCTTCACCTTGTACTGTTATGTTACAGAGAGGGCTTTTTTCTTTAAACCTCTTAAACCAATTTCTGCTAGCTTCATACTTTTCTTCTGTGGTCCTCACCTCTCAGCCTTCACAGAATTGAAGAGAGTTAAAGCTTTTCTCTGTCTAGTTTGCTTGTCTATCCAGACCACTTAGCCTTTCTCTGTATCAGCAGTAAGGCTGTTTTGATTTCTTATCATTCATATGTTCACTGGAGTAGCACTTTTAACTTCCCTCAAGAACTTTATCTTTGCATTCACAACTTGGCTGTTAAGCACAAGAGAAATTTCAGCCTGTCTTGGCTTTTGATATGCTTTAATTACTAAGCTTAATCATTTCTAGGTTTTTATTTAAAGTGAGAGATGTGAGACTCTTCCCTTTACTTGACACTTAGAGTCCATTGTAGGATTCTTAGTTGGCCTAAATTCAATATTGTCTTGTCTCAGGGAATAAGGAGACCCAAGGGGAGAGAGAGAGTCATGGGAACAGTTGGTCAGTGAAGCAGTCAGAACACACACAGCATTTATTGATTAAATTTGCCGTCTTACCAGCTTGGGCAACATGGCGAAAACCCATCTCTACTAAAAATACGAAAAAATTTAGCCAAGCATGGTGGTGCTTGCCTGTAGTCCCAGCTACTCTGGAGGCTGAAGTGGGAGGATCATCTGAGCTTGGGAAGCTGAGCCTGCAGTGAGCCATGATCATGCCACTGCACTGCAGCCTGGGTGACAGGAGTGAGTCGCTGTCCAAAAAAGAAGGAAAAAAGTTTACTGTCTTAGATGGGTGCAGTTTGTGGCAAAAAACAAATCTGTGGCAAAAAACAATGACAATGCTAACCTCAAAGATCACTGATCACAGATCATCGTAACAGATATGATAATAATGAAAAAGTTTGAAATATTGTGAGAATTACCAAAATGTGACAGAGGAAGTGAGCATATGCTGTTGGAAAAATGGTGCTGATAGACTTGCATGGTACAGGGTTGCCATTCAATTTATTTAAAAAACAAGAAACTGTGAAGAGCAACAAAACAAGGTATGCCCATACTCCAAAGGTACTTTTAAGAAATGAAGTTTTGAAAGGATTTGAAAATCAAGTGTGTTCATTTTGACTGCTCTTTAATTATGGATTTAGCATTTTGTAGTTTTGATTATGACACAAGTTACATTCGTACGTAAGTTTAGGTGTCACTGGACTTGCTTTGAATCTTCTTTGGTTTTTTTTTTTACTAGGTCTTAACTTACAGAGTCAGTTTAATCTGGAAAATGTCACTGTTTTCAATACCAATGAGCAGGAAAGCACCCTGGGTCAGAAGGTGAGGCTGATTTGAAACCTTCTCAGATAACGTATTTGCAGGTTTGTTATTAAGATAACTTATGTGGGGCCAGGCACAGTGGCTCACACTTGTAATCCCAGCACTTTGGGAGGCTGAGATGGGCAGATCACTTGAGCATAAGAGTTCAAGACCAGCCTGGGCAACATGGCAAATCCCCATTTCTACAAAAGAAGTACAATTAGCAGAGCATACCTGAGAGGCTGAGGTGGGAGAATCACCTGAGCCCAGGGAGGTCAAGCTGCAGTGAGCCTTGATCATGCCACTATACTCCAGCCTGGGTGGCAGAGGGAGGCCCTGCCTCAAAAAAAAAAAAAAAAAAAAAAAAAAAATCATATAAACGAGCCTATAAGTCATCAAAAATTTAAAAACTTTTGACTTTATTTCCAACTTACAGAAATAATGTTTTGTATGTAAAAAATTCAAGCAGTGTTTAAAATAGACTGTACAGTTATTCTGTAATCCAAGGTAGACTATGGTAGATTGTGGCATAGCTTTCTATTAAAGTGGATTAACGAAGTAGCTGTACTTTCTGTTTTGATAGTGTTAATCATAAGGTAGATTATAGAATAGATGTACTTTCTGTTTTAAACGTTGGGTTATTTTTTGCAGAATATGTATTTTTTCTATAAATTTTTATTATTTCTGTAACCACTCATAGCATTCTGTGTCTCACCATACCAGGACTTTTTGGGTATATGTACAAACATGTTGTTTTTCTCCAAAATGAGGTCATTCATACTATTCTGAAATTCACTTTCTTCCTTTAAGATTTAGATTTATCTTCATTTTTAAATGGCCCTTGGTAAATGGATATATCAGAGTGGATATATCACATTTCTCTGCCTGTGGGCATTTAGATTATGTCTGATAGTGAAAAAAAAAGTTAGTGTCCAGGTAGTGTATAATATTGCATCAGTCTGCATCATCTACATCAATTATGCAATTGTCTTTTTAGGATAAATTCCAGTAAGTAAAATTACTGGGTTAAAATATATGCATATTTCATATTTCAATAGCTATTTCCTGGTTACTTCTCGAAGAGGTTATACCAATTTATACAGCCACCAGTGGCACATGGAGAATGCCTTCCCTTTTTCCCCACAGCCTCACCCCAACAGTGTGAATTATCAATTTTTTAAAAATATTGGCTTAATTGATGTATATATTTGAAAAATAAGTCTTCTTAGTTTTAATTACATTTTGTTGATCATTATTGGTGTTAAGGAACTTCTTATATGTTGATTGGGATTTATTTTTCTTCTGTGAATTACCTATTCATGCTATTTGCTCATTTTATTGTTGAACTGTCTTTGTGCGTTTCCAAAACATTTAGGCCTTTATTCCCAGAGGGAATCTATTGATTATGTTTAGAAATGCAAATTTGAAACTTTCTACTGTCTTCATGATTGTGTTATATCATTGTCATACTGCTCTTGAGTTCTTCTGTCCGTCAGGTAAAATTCTGATTGCCTTACAGATTAACTATAGGTCTAGATAGTTAGTGACTAGACTTCTCTAACTGGGGGTTGCCTAGGAATGTGTAGCTGACCTATTATTCTAGTATTTATCTCCTGTCTGATGACTGCTTCATGACAGGCTATACATTTTTTTTCAATGTAGCACACTGAAGATAGAGAAGAAGGAATGGATGTAGAAGAAGGTGAAATGGGAGATGAGGAAGCTCCAACAACGTGGTGAGTTTTCAGAGCTTAAGCTTTTTGACTTACAGAGGTAATCTCTTAATTTATTGAGTATCCTCTCTGGGGTGAAGATATAGGCAAGGAGGAAAGAAATTATAAGAAATTTCTTTCATTTGTAATTTTCATGCATATTACTTAAAATAATAAATCCTAAATCACTAACGGGCTTTATCCGCTGGTTTCTATGTTAAGTACAGACAGTTCATTGTTTATATAGCCTACCCTATGCATCATCCCAGCATTTGAAAAGCCAACCACAGGCAGCCGTGGGAGCTCCTCCCCTTAATCCCTTCTATTAAACTTGTGGACCCAGTGCCTGTGTGTATTGGGCCAACTTTGAATGAAATAGGCAGGTTAAGAAACCTTTCCACCTTCTCTCCCCTTGCTCTTAAAACTGTTTCTTATCTCCTCCTCTATAGCCCTGTGCTTTCTTTCCAGAAGCAATCCTCAGTGGCATAGATAGGTTCTAGAAACTGCAACATTAAGTGAAACGATGTATAATGAAACCAATTTTCCCATAGGCTAATAAACAAAAGTTAGGTTCCTATGGCCTATTTCTAGTCACAAAAACAATCACCAATCTCCTAGATAAAGATGAAAATGCTTCTGTTATTAAACATTGAATAAATGTGAGCTATACATGCATTTGAGAAAGATTAATAAAAACAAGTAAGATAATTATTTGCCTAGTTATTCCAGTTTAAGGTTGCGGGTGGCCAGAGCCTGTCACAGCAACTCAGAGCGCAGGGCGGGAACCAACCCTGTACAGGACGCCATCCGCTCATGGTGTGTATACCCACACACCCACACTCACTCATCCTGGAACCATTTAGACATGCCAGTTATTTTCATGTACACCTCTTTGGAATGGAGGAGGGAATCTGACTACCTAGAGAAAACCCACAGAGACATAGGGAGAATTTACAAACTTCACATAGACCATGGCCCCAGCCAGGAATCCATTTTTTTCCCCTCATCAACGTTACAATAAAACAATATTGAAGGAAACATCATTATTTGAAGACCTGCCATAATTTCTTCCTAGCGTTGGCTTAGAAGCAATAAGCAAGAGAAAAGAGAAGGTATTAAGGAAAATTTTCCTTCACTGGCACTCTTCCAGGTGTCTGAGATGATGAGAGTCATTAGTTATAATTGAAAGAATTTCCATTACTGTTTAGAAGATCAAGATGGGATTCCTGTATCTGCCCTGTGTTTCTGGCATCCCAGATTTCAAATTCAAACACATCTCCAGAAGAAACATTAGAAGTGGTGTGGCTCCAAGCTTAACTCCAATACTTCCTAGTCATGTTTCAACATCTTTAAAATGTAGTAGTGCCACCTACACTCTACAGTTAAGAGGATTAAATAAGACGATGATCAGAAATAGTCTATTAAGGCACTAATTGTTTATATGTAGTGGTAAGTGTAAAGCACTTAGAATATTGTCTATTCAGTGTCTAGTAGCTATTATTTGTTATCGTTATTTTTTTTTTAGAGACATATTTATTCATTAGGCATGGATGGAATAGGCTTTAGGGTCTGGCCTGAGCAACATCAGGGCTCTGGGGCAAGTTAGTAGGCTACAAGATAATGAGTCACCTGAAGTGTAAATGGCCCCAAAGACACCGACCAATGCAGTTTTGTCTAATTAGATTTTGCCTAAGACTGTATAGACAGTTCATCCCTATTGGTTATGTTTGTAAATCCCTTAAATAAGACTTAACACTCAGCTGCCTGTCTCTGTCACAGTCACTTATGTTGAATAGAGGGAGAAAATATATGAGGAATTACTTTGTAAACAGCAGATGGTCTTAGGCACTGTAATTTACAAAACGGAGCACGTTACCCATGTACCTACAATATGAAGTCCATTCAGATTTGGCTGAAATACACCAGTAAACATTTTGTTAAGAAATTTCAATGTGTAACATCCTATAAAATAGCTCAGCATTTTAAAAACTTTATCAAATTTTCCAGAGTATTTTGGTTAAAATAGTTACAAGACATTCTATTTTACATAGTAACTGGGTCTCTGATTTGTTATTATTTGCAAATACAATAAATGGTTACATTTGCTTTGTGTGGATAAACAGAAAATTCAGAAGTTTCTGTAGAGTGGTGAAGGTGGAAGGCAAATTGCAAGTGGGCTGAAGAGTGAATGGGAAGGTAATGAAGTGGTGACATGGAGTATAGACAACTCTTTGAAGAATTTTATTCAGCTGTGAAGGAAAAGAGCAAGGGACAGCATCTAGGAGAGGGGACTTTAAGTTTTAAAAAATATATTAATGCCTCAACTATAAAAACTGCCTAACAGTAATATTTAACACAACTTCAAAATTTATTCTGTGAGACGCCTCAGATACCCACCAAGCCAATTAAAGATAAAAGGGAAGAGATCAAAAGCCTTTACAGGTAGGAGATGGTAATTAGTAACTTGGAATAACATTATTGGTATCAAACATTAAATTAGATGTGAAGTTCTTATCAATTGAGACAAAAGGGACATATAATGGTTGCGTGATTCTCATTCTCTGTTAGAACTAGCCCCATTTTTAAGAGACAAACTTTCCTGGTACTACATTTCAAGAGGTATTATATTCAATCTTACATGTTGTAACTGAGTAACATTTTGTTAGTGTGTGTGTGTGCACAGGCACTTCAAAAACATTCTTTATCAAATGTGGAACTATACAAATATTGGTTCTTGTTCTTTCATGGATGTAAATAATTTATATAGTGCGGTTTCTTTTCTCTATTTAATGTTTTAGGTAATGTTCTTTTTGTGGCTTTTTGTTTTGTTTTGTTTTGTTTTTGGTTTGTTTGTTTTTTGAGACGGAGTCTCGCTCTGTCACCCAGGCTGGAGTACAGTGCCGCAGTCTCAGCTCACTGCAAGCTCTACCTCCTGGGTTCAAGTGATTCTTCTGCCTCAGCCTCCTGAGAAGCTGGGATTACAGGCACGCACTACCACGCCTGGGTAGTTTTTGTATTTTTAGTAGAGATGGGGTTTCATCATATTGATCAGGCTGGTCTCGAACTCCTGACCTCATGATCCGCCCGCCTCAGCCTCCCAAAGTGCTGGGATTACAGGCATGAACCACCACGCCCAGGCTGTGGCTTTTTTTTTAAAAACCCAATTCATAGAAAACCCAGAGGTATAATCTTACTGTTGTAAATCAGTTAAGCTGCTTTAATTATAGAGAGAGGTTAATGTGCAGATCATTGTTTTCCTACTTTCCGAGTTGTTACTAGGGAAAAGTTTAGGAAGAGTGAAAGTAAACCTGCCCATTAGATTCTTTCAGATACTACTAATTCTTGATGAAAGCTTTGGCAAGAACTAGATTTAGATTTTGGTTAGTTAAAAGTTGTCAGTGTTCTTCACTGTTGATTTTCACGTGCCTTACATACTAGCCATTTATCAGATATTAGCTGTTTTAAAAATTAAAAGAATAGGCCGCACAGTGGCTCACGCCTGTAATCCTAGCACTTTGGGAGGCTGAGGTGGGCGGATCACGAAGTCAGGAGCTTGAGACCATCCTGGCTAACACGATGAAACCCTGTCTCTACTAAAAATACAAAAAATCAGCTGGGCGTGGTGGTGGGCACCTGTAGTCCCAGCTACTCAAGAGGCTGAGGCAGGACAATTGCTTGAACCCGGGAGGCAGAGCTTGCAGTGAGCCAAGATCACACCACTGCCCTCTACTCCAGCCTGGGCAACAGCGAGACTCCTTTAAAAACAAAAAAAAAAAATTAAAAGAATATGTATTGACACTGTAGATTTGTGACATATCAAGATTAGAAGTTGAATTAGTAGTGCCATAATAAAGTCACTAGAGAAAGGGCTTATTTTTGTGATGCTAACTTGATATGTACCATATATGTTTATCTCATACTAATGCTTCTTAGGATATATTATTAGTTAGTGACTGTTAACATAGATTCAGATTAACATCGGTTTAAACAACATAAAAGTTGATTTTTTTCCCCCTCATATCGAAGTCTAGAAGCAGGCAGTCCAAGGCTGGTAAGGGAGCGCTGCTCAGTGAGATTGCCTAGACCCTGGTTTCTTCTACCTTCTTCTTCCATCATCTCTTGGTGTTTGCCGTTTTTCCTGTAGTGCAGGGTGGCTCACTCTCACATCTACATTCTAGCCAGCAGGAAGAGGAAAAGGCCAGTGATAAAATATGGCCCAAAAGTTGCACATATGACTTCTGCTCCCAACTGATTGGCCAGAATTTAATCACATGATCATACTAGCAGCAAGATTGGTTGGGAAACATAATCTTTAATTCTGAATAACCATGTGTCCTTCCAAAATTCAGGGGCTCCACCAGTGTAGATAAAGAGAGTCTATTGGGGTCTGTGAGTTCCCTAAAATGATTTGTAAAAGTTTATATAAGTATTTGTGAATGTGTACTTTTCTGATAACTTTCATTAGCTTCTGAAAATGGTTTGTGACCAAAGCTAAGAATAGATATTTGTAAAAGAATTTGAATGATTTATGTAATGTAACATTTATTTTATTAGCTCTATTCCAATTGATTACAACCTGTATCGAAAATTCTGGTCACTTCAGGATTACTTCAGGAACCCCGTGCAATGCTATGAGAAGATTTCATGGAAAACTTTTCTCAAGGTGAGTTGCCAGTGACAGACTGTCAGAAGCCTAGTATTTTATAGCCAGTGATAGAGCTAAAACTTACCCTTGTCTAACATACTTTTCACTATTTTATTCTACCTCTTACATTTTTATACCAATTTCATAACAAGCTAAATTACAAATTAATATTTAAACCACTATTATTGTGAAGTAGTGTGTAAGAATCGGATATTTAAAAGTCATTACAGCCTTGCTTTTTTGGAATATAATGAGTGTTATCAACATAAATTGATGATATTTTGCAGAATATATTCTGTCTTTGTACAAAATTATTTTAGCTGTCTTGTTGAAACAGAAGTCCTCAAGTCATGGCCCTGGGCCAGATCTGACCTACTGCTTGTAAACAAAGGTTTATTGGAATACTACCATGACCTCCACTTACCTGTGGCTGTTTTTGCACTCTAATGGCACAGCTGAGTAGTTGCAACTGAGACTATAAAGGCCACAAAGCCTGAAATAATTACTCTCTGGTCCTTTATGGAAGAAGTTTGCCAATCCTGTTTTAGAAGAATTTTTTATATTTTTCTTGGCTACTTAAAGATCAGTTATCCTTTTTTGTTGTAATCAAAATATAAGATAAGTAGGTAGTTCTCAAAGTAGCGTGGTGTGTGTTATGTTATTTTTAATAGTTTTTGTTTTGTATGCAATTTTTTGTGGGGGCAGCACCATCCAAATTCAGATTAAGTGGTTAGTGAGAAATAATCTGAAATTGTCTTCTAACTGAACAGAATTTGATGGAATTTATTTGCTCAGTCTTTAGCACAAGAAATACATAAGAGTTTCTACAGGTAGTTAAACAATTTCACTGGTAAATTCCTATACACTCTTAAAAGTGTTCCCTTCTCTGTTTGTCCCTTACACAAACTTCTTAAATCATATTTCTTTTTTTTTGGAGACGGAGCCTCCCAGGTTCGAGGGATCCTTTAGCCTCAGTCTCCCGAGTAGCTGGGACTACAGGTGCCCGGCTAATTTTTGTGTTTTTAGTTGAAACAGGGTTTCACCATGTTGGCCAGGCTTGTCTCAAACTCCTGATCTCAAGTTACCTGCCCACCTCAGCCTCCCAAAGTGCTGGGATTACAGGCATGAGCCACCGCAACTGGCCAAGAAATCGCATTTCTTTAGGAGTAGGGAACTTGTTCCTACTTTTACAACAAGTGAAATATCCACAATAGTTTTTACTCCCATAATTTTTATTGTTAGTGTGCCTTACAATATACAATATACATACATGATTGAGAGTAAATTCTAGACATTTTGATGCAGAAAAGCACTAAACAAATTTGGGTAACAATGTCGAATAAAACTAACATTTTTATTTTGCAGTATTCTGAAGAAGTTTTAGCTGTTTTTAAGAGTTATAAATTAGATGATACTCAGGCCTCAAGAAAAAAGATGGAAGAATTGAAAACAGGAGGAGAGCATGTATATTTTGCAAAATTTTTAACAAGTGAAAAGGTATAAGTTTTTCTTTCTCACTAAGCATAATAAGAAATGGTCTTGTTTTATTTCTGTTTAGCTGACAGCCTTTCTAACTTAAATTGAATAGAAATGTTTCCTATTTTTACTTTGGGTTAAAGCTGATTAATGTTACTTTGAAAGTCCCATTTCTTCCTTTCACAAGTAGGACTAATTTGATTTCAAAGGTGAAAGTAATTCTACATTAAGTCTGTTTTGTAGACTAATTTTGGAATAAATGCAGTTTAATTACTTTCATGTCTATATATTTTAAACGTCAAGTTAGGATTTAATTTGTATATGAAAATAATATTTCATAATATTTAGGTACAAGTAAGGGGTTTAAAAGTTCCTTGTTAATCTTATTTATACATTTTAAAAAGTAAATTTTGTTCAAATATAATGCTACAAGATGATGTAAAGTTTCTAGTCAAGATGGCACATTGAGTTTATGTTTCGACTCACTCCCTTTGCTCCAAACACATAGCAATGACGGGTAAAATATAAATGAGAAAACAAAAGAGACAAGGCTGGGCTTCCACAAACAAGATAAATATCTTCATGGACCAGAAATGCCAAGTAGTGAGCAAAACTGCAGCCTGGGCCTGCTGGACTCTCTATCCAAGGCAGGTGGTGGTGTCCAGGAATTTGGCTACAAGTAACAGAGACTAAATGTGCACCATGTGGGACAAGGGGCCAGAGCCAGTTTCGCTTCTTGAAGCCAAGGACTAGGGTGGAACTTTTATCCACTTTTGGAAAGAAACTAAGAAAAAAGATTGCCAGTCTTCTGCCAAGGGCTATGGTTTTATAGGAAGTTGTGAGCCTAGGGATAACAAAGACAGCTTTGTGTCCATCTGCTTGCTCAGTGACCAGATATGTGATATGCTAAGTATACTTATGAAGCAGCTGCTGTAAGAAGTCATCATAAGACTTATTCTAGACTTTTGGACTCAGGGGCCCTGGTAGAAGCAGATGCAGAACTGCTAGAAAGGGAAGGATGTACACAGAGAGGGAGGGGAAAGGAAGTAAACAAACATCCCAAAAGAAAAGGCTCCTGTTCAAAACTCTGATAAATTAAA
This sequence comes from Macaca fascicularis, assembly GCF_037993035.2. Lineage (NCBI taxonomy): Eukaryota > Metazoa > Chordata > Mammalia > Primates > Cercopithecidae > Macaca > Macaca fascicularis. Next base: position 68,930,618 of record NC_088392.1, on the reverse strand, counting down.
ATTCCAAAATCCATAAATCTAATGCTAAGAAGGATCACCAGCAAAATCAACTCTTGGGATAGACGTATATTTATTCCAGATGAAATATATAGCCTGACCAAGACTTCATATATGTTTTGGATACTCAAAAAGATAATTGATAACTTAATCCATTGAAAAGGAACAAGAAATCATGAAACAGAAGCAGGCTGAAATGAAGTAGGACAGTCAACACAACTAATCAGGAGTCTTGGAAATGGAAAATATAATCATTGAAACCAAAACTCAGCACACAGAATTAAACTATACACTGGACATAGATGAACAAAGAACTAGTGAACTGAAGAAGGTGATGAGAACTTCATCCAGCAAACAGCACAGTTTTTTTGTTTTTGTTTTGTTTTTTTTAAGTGAAGGAGCAGTTAAAAGCCATGGTGAATAGATTGGGAATTTCCAACATCTGTCTAGTAGGATTTCCAAAGAAGAAAATGGAGGGAATGGTAGAGAAACTGGATTGCAAAGAATTGAAGGAAATCTCAAATCCTCAGCTTAAAAGTATGCCACAACTGCCAAGCAGGATAAAGAAAGATAAATCTACTCTTCAGTACCTCATGCCATAACTGTGGGCATTCAGAGAAAACCTAAAAACCACTAAGGGATAAGAAAGACAGATATACTGGGAAGGCACAGCGGTTTGACTGTTAGCAGATTTCTAACAGATATCAACCATTAATACCAGAAGACGGTAGAGAAATACTAAAGTGCTGAAAGAAAAATGGCATTGAATCTAGAATTTTATACCAAGTTAAATATACCCAAGACTGCCGATTGAAGAAAGACATTTTTGTTTAAAGACCAGGATAACTTACCACTCAGTGACCCTCATTTTGAAAAAAACTACTCAAAGATGTTCTTCAGGAGGAAGGAAATTGAACCCATAAGAATGGAGTGGGATACAGAAGGCAACGGTGAGCACAAAAATTAAAAAATATGACAGTAAATTTACTATTGACTATAAACACAAAAAAGTCATGAATGATTTAAAATTTTTTTGATTAAAAAGTTTTATTAACGTGGAACTTAACTAGATGACAGTAATAATATGGAAGGGGAAAGCAGAGATGTTTCGTGAGTAATTTAAAATTATGGCAGTCCTTGTAATCTTCAGGCGTAGGAAAGGAATACTGAATATTCCTTTTCATGTATATTAAAAGGGTAACCACCAAAAGAAAACCAACTTGTTGCTCTCAAAGAGCAGAGATCAAAGGGAGGCAGGGAGGAACCTAGGCTACTTTATAAATCCGGCAAATGGCAGAAAGGGAAGGAAAAAGGAAGAGAAAGGAGGGGAGAAATATGTCAGTAATAACAAGTATAAACTGATTTAATTTACCTAATAAGACTTTATCAGATTGGATTTTTTAAACTCCAGCTATATTTGTTAATTTAAATGAAACAAATATAGAAACCTTTTGGTTGACTAAAGAATTCAAAGGTTTTATTCTACCTTATGTGGAAGAGGAGAGGAAAATCCCAAAGCTCTTCTTGCTTAACAGAGAAACTTCCCAAGGTTATCTACTTTTTAGAATGCAGAGGTGTCAGTTTAATATTATCAGGGTAAAAAAGTTACAAAATAAAACAACCAGTAAGACCTGTATACTTTTAAGACTTACAGGTCCACATTTCTCAGGACATGATAGCTATTTCAAAAATCTGGATGTCTTAATAGATTTTTTTTTTTTTTTTTTTTGAGACGGAGTTTCACTCTGTCGCCCAGGCTGGAGTGCAATGGCGCGGTCTTGGCTCACTGCAACCTCTGCCACCTGGGTTCAAGCGATTCTCCTGCCTCCGCCTCCCGAACAAATAGCATTTCTAAAGACATTTTAATAATGAAAAACAGCAGGATTAAACATTTTCAGAGAAATCTCCACATTGGAATATGGGATTGATGCTTTTATATCATTCTCCATTCACTTTATCACACTTGGCTTTCTAATAGTATCTCTCCCTTTATGAATCTTTGTAAACTTGCTTTCACCAGCAGTTAGAACATGAACTTTCAGGATTAAGCTCTGAAATTTCATTAATTAATACCACGAGGAAGGTAAAACCAGCTTTGAGAAGCTTAAAACTTACCATAGGAATAAGAAAAAGGCACAAAATAGTACCAAAGAGAATGTGAGACATATAATGTTTTGCATCTTCATTTCCCTTTGTTGCCCCTTGAGCAACAACTTTATCTTAAATTTACAGTCCTCCTTGTACATTCTTCATATTTTTTGGTGTATTTTTAGTGTTTACTACTTAATATACAAGTGAAAATATTTGTAATGCGTTACCTATATCATGAAAAATATGCAACATTTTGTAAGCTTTACTGCTGCACTGAAAGAAGCCTTCCAGCATCTCTATACCTTATGTGGTATACTAGGATTCCCAAAAAGGCCTTCACACCTAAATATACGCTAGTTTTGGGCCTGATGTTACTTTCAACTTCTGATATAGATTTGGTAAGTCATGGGAAAGGTCTGGATTTTTCAGGGATACAGGTGCTGTATTCCTTGCCAGTAAGAGCTAGCTAAAGTGAAATCTAAAGCTGTGATTATTTGGAGCATAATTCTATAGCCTATCATTTCACTGATGAATAGGTTTAGAAAAGTGCTTATCATTACAAGGTTAGATCTTTCATCTCTGTAATAGAGCCTGTGACCCCATCCAATGGGAATATTATTATCCAGAAGCATTGTGTTTTGTTACATGAATCTGGTCAGACTTTTCCTCAGGGATAGTCCAGGAATAATACTTGGCAAGTTTGATATAAAGTTTTTTTTTTTGAGACACTTTTTTTTGGCCCACTGCAACTTCTACATCCTGGGTTCAAGCGATTATTGTGCCTCAGCCTCCTGAGTAGCTGGGATTATAGGCACCCGACACCACGCCTTGCCAATTTTTGTATTGTTTAATAGAGACAAGTTTTTTTGCCATGTTGGCCAGGCTGGTCTCGAACTCCCAACCTCAGGTGATCTGCCTGCCTCAGCCTTCGAAAGTGCAGGGATTACAGGCGTGAGCCACTACGCCCAGCCAGATGATATAAACTTTATAGTTGGAGATAGGCCAGTTATGTGGCAACTACAGGTAGGCAGAGGTTCTACAAATAAAATGGGTGTCTTTGTAAATTATCGTATCTTCCTTCCTTAAAGACAGAAGTTTCCCCTAGAAACAAAGTGCCACATTTTTGTGCTACCTAGAGTGTGATTGTAAATACTAATGCCCAACAGTATAGTTCCCTTGTTAGCAGAGCAAAATAATTCAGGGATACTACTTGCTAAATGTAGTGCTGAGATATCTGGGTTGTTTATTTTTTAATGGAGTGGAAAAGTATCTGTTCTTTAAGGTTAGTTCAAGGTCATACTCAGAAATTTTAAGGGAGGATTTTACCTCTAATTGTTCAACTTATACCAAATAAAAGGCACTGGTATTATAGGGATTCCTCCCTCCGTACTATGTAGCATGTAAAAGTAGAACAACATTTCAAAACATTTAAGTACCATGAGTATTACCATGATGGTTAAAGGAATATATTTTTGGATCTTTTAAGTTATCACAGAAAAGAGTATAACAACACTAACTAGATACAGGCTTTAGGGTTACCCAGTCCTTTAGAATAATACGCTTCTCGCTTTCCGTCTGAGACTCAATGACGAGAATGATCAGACGGAATACTCAGTGGCTAGCAGTTACCAGGGTGAGGTTACCCACAGTCATGTACTGTTGACTCTAGTGTGGTCATTAGGCCATTCTTTTTCATGGAGAAAAGAAAATTCACAATTTTGCTTGGTCTTTGCATTGCGTGAAGAGGCCTCTAGTTAGGACTTTTGGTCATTTTTTTAAAAAAAGTTCCTGGCAGTAAGAAACTATCCATACAGTCATTCTGCCTTAAATGTTTTGTAGTTTTTATGTCCATTTGAGAGGTTGAATCTTTATGTAGTAAAGGCTAAGATAGGTCTCCTATAAGATATACTATAGCTTAGCTAGGAGCAAATGAAGGCAGAAGCAAGACCCTGCTGTTAACAAGTGGGCAGGCTAACCACTATCCTACAATTTTTCTTTTAATCTCATTAGTTGTTTTTGGTATGGGAGGCTTTTAGATAGCTCTGGAACAGGGCTGCACAGCAGGAGGTGAGTGGTGGGCAAGCAAGTGAAGCTTCATCTGTATTTACAACTGCTCTCCATCACTCATATTACCACCTGAGCTCCGCTTCCTATCAGATGAGCAGCAGCATTAGATTCCCATAGTAACATGAACCCTATTGTAAACTGATCATGAGAGATCTAGGTTGTGTGCTCCTTATGAGAATCTAATGCCCGATGATCTGTCACTGTCTCTCATCACCCCCAGATGGGACCTTCTAGTTGCAGGAAAGCAAGCCCAGGGCTCCCACTGATTCTACATTATGGTGAGCTGTATATGTATTTCATTATATATTACAATATAATAATAATAGAAATGAAGTGCACAATAAATGTAATGCACTTGAATCATCCTGAAACCATTCCCTCTACCCCATAACCCCTGGTCTGTGGAAAAATTGTCTTCCATGGAACCAGTCCCTGGTGCCAAAAAGGTTGGGGATCACTGCTTTAGAAGTCTTTTGCTGACAGTTGTGTCAGTCTTAGCATATGCTTTCACTCATCCTGTAAAGATAAATACTATAGATAAAACCTTTTCATATGATTGACATTTTTTAATATAAATAAAATTGACTTGTAATGGTCCTCAGGGCGGAAGGCATGAACTACCCTCTGTTCTGACATTTTTGAACTCTGTGGTCCTGACAAATAGAACAGCTTTTTAAATATCATTGAGCATATTAGAAAACTTAAGAGTATACTCGGCCATTGTTATTTTTAGAATAACCTCTGTGTGTGAGTCAAGCCATGGTTATACAAGCAAGATAAGAAAGTAAAGTGATTGATGCTACCAAGTAGCAGCCCTCTAGGAAAGACTAAAGGCAGTTAGGGTGCAGAAGGTGTACTGCCAAAGTAGGCTCTGAATTTGGAGCCTAATCTTGAAGAGAGGCAAAGGCTGTGAAAGACTTAGCAGAGGAGACTAGTTATTTGATAAGATAAAGAGCAGAGAGAGAGTGAGAAGCCGCCCAACCTTCTTATTAGCCAAAGTAATAGAAATTAATACTGACTATAACAGACCATTACAAATTTTAGGTCCTCTAGAAATGAGAACTCTTATTATGTTTACAACAGTGTATAGTCATGATTACACAAAAGCATAACGAAGTCATATTTATAAATGTTAATAGACCTTTGAAAAGAAAATGTTCTCTGATGCGGACAATAATTTTGGACTCCTGGACAGACTCTATAGAGGGCAAAAAAAAATTCCCTGGTTATAAATGGACTTCATACCCAGAGGAAAAAAATTTTTTTCTGTGAGTTAATCAGGCTCACTCCTCTATTATATACAAGTATTTATTAGTTTTCAATATACTTTTATATGCATGTTGTAATAGATCAGTGTTTAATAACAGTATTATTTAAAACTTTAAAATTAGTTTTTTTTTTTTTTTTTTTTGAGACGGAGTCTCGCTCTGTCGCCCAGGCTGGAGTGCAGTGGCCAGATCTCAGCTCACTGCAAGCTCCGCCTCCCAGGTTTATGCCATTCTCCTGCCTCAGCCTCCCGAGTAGCTGGGACTACAGGCGCCCGCCACCTCGCCCGGCTAGTTTTTTGTATTTTTTAGTAGAGATGGGGTTTCACCGTGCTAGCCAGGATGGTCTCGATCTCCTGACCTCGTGATCCGCCCGTCTCGGCCTCCCAAAGTGCTGGGATTACAGGCTTGAGCCACCGCGCCCGGCCTAAAATTAGTTTTTAAAACAATTCTATCAAGCATGTTTAATATGTAAACATTAACTGATTTATTTCATCCTGAGTGTTACGAAGAGCAAACATGTTAAGGTATGGTCAGAGATACATAGGTTTAAAAATATATGAATCAGGCCAGGCACAATGGCTCACACCTGTGTCCCAGCACTTTGGGAGGCCAAGGCAGGCAGATCACTTAAGGTCAGGCGTTTGAGACCCGCCTGGCCAACATAGCGAAACTCTGTCTCTACTAAAAATACAAAAAAATTAGCCGGGTGTGGTGGCAGGTGCCTATAATCCCAGCTACTTGGGAGGCTGAGGTAGGAGAATCGCTTAAACCCAGGAGGCAGAGGTTGCAGTGAGCTGAGATCACACCATTGCACTCCAGCCTGGGCAACAGAGTGAGACTCTGTCTCAAAAAAATAAAATAAAATTAAATAAAAGAATCATATGTTAGGGATTTTTTATGTTTTCTGTGTTTGAATTTTAATTTTTTGTAGAAATGTTTTCAATACTCTCTGATCCTATAGAGTATTAAAACTTTACCAGATAGCGTAAGAATATTCTGTAAATTCATATAATTTTCAGTATTGTCTGAGATTTATGAAAACCAACGTATAGACACTGGCTGTTTAATCACAGCTTGATTTAGTTGTTCACCCATGTTTATGTGTAAATAATCCTAAGTATTAATAATACAGGTAACAACAAAATAACCTATATTAGAAAGTTTCATTTTAGCCTTTTAAAGGCAGAAAAATCTTATGTTTATTAGAATTCTATATTTGTATCTTTTTTCTACCTTGTGGTTTAACCAAAGAAAAGTCATAAAGTCATCTTTTAGACTGAAAACTTTCAAATAGCACTAATGTAAAACATTAGAGTTTGTTTTACATTGACTATGAGTATTAAGGAAAATGAAATTTAAATCTTTGGTATTTATTTTATTGAGGAATACTATAGCCTTCTAAGTCTACCTCACAGTACAGTCATGCACCCCATAATGGCACCACATAATGACCACATAATTGGTCAACAGTGGACCCCATGTACAACAGTGGTTCTGTAAGATTATAGATTATAATACTATTTTTACTTTTGCCTTTTCTATGTTTAGATACACAAATGCTTAACCATTGTGTTACAGTTGCCTACAGTATTCAGTGCAGTAACATGCTCTACAGGTTCGTAGCCTAGGAGCCATAGGCTGTACCATATAACCTAGGTGTATAGTAGGCAATACTATTGTTAAGTACAGTCTATGATGTTCACACAGTGGGGAAATTGCCTAATGACACCTTTCTTAGACTGTATCCCTGTAGGTAAGTGACACATTACTGTATTAGTACAGAAAGTTGCTTAAAACTTTGAGACTGTGTCTTCAGGTTACTTTTTTACTAAATAAAAGGATTGAGACTTGATAGGTCCTGCCATCAATGGGCGTCTCCTTTTATTTTATAACTCAGCAGGGACACTGAGAGGTCTTTTAAACTAAAATTAGATTTTCATTTTTTTAAGAACTTTTTTTTGAAAGACACTTTGAAAAGAATTATTACAAAGTAGAGCTGGGCGCAGTGGCTCACGCCTGCAATCCCAGCACTTTGGGAGGCCAAGGCGGGGAAATCACTTGAGGTCAGGAGTTCAAGACCAGCCAGGCCAACATGGTGAAACCCCATCTCCACAAAATACAAAAATTAGCCGGGTGTGGTGGCAGGTGCCTGTAATCCCAGCTACCCTAGAGGCTGAGGCAGGGGAATCCATTGAACCTGGGAGGCAGAGGTTGTGAGCTGAGATCCCACCACTGCACTCCAGCCTGGGCAACAGAGTGAGACTCCATCTCAAAAAAAAAAAAAAAGAAGGAATGCTATTTAAATTTATAATGTAGTTGTTTTTATACAATTGTTTATACATTCTTTTCTAAGAAACCAGTGTTTTCTATTTCAATTGAATAAGCTATATGGAAGGTACTATTCCAGGTAGAAAACTATTTTACAATTTAATCCTCTAGACCCTAACTTAATATCTGACACATTTGTGAAAAGTAAAAGTTTAAATTGTTTAAAAGTTTAAAAAGTTTAAATTTAAAGTTTAAAGTTAAATATTTGTAAACATACTAACTGTGGAACCTATATATTTTTTTCCTAGTCTGGGGAGAAAATGAGTATATTCAAAACATGTGGAGTTTAGCCTTGATTTCTTAATTGTCTGGGCAGATTTTAACACCTCGTCCAGGATTATGTAAGCACTTAGTGGTGCCTTTCAGCAATTTAAAAAGGAAATCCAGTATGTGAAGCCGGGTGTGGTGGCTCATGCCTATAATCCCAGTGCTTTGAGAGGTCGAGGTGAGTGGATCACTTGAGGCCAGGAGTTTGAGATCAGCCTGGATGACATAGTGAAACCCCATTTCTACTAAAAATACAAAATTTAGCTGGGCGTGGTGGTGCGCACCTATAGTCCCACCTACTGAGAAGGCTGAGGCAGGAGAATTGCTTGAATCCGGGAGGCAGAGGTTGTAGTGAGCCACGATTGTGCCACTGCACGCCAGCCTGGGTGACAGAGCAAGACTCTGTCTCCAAAAAAAAAAAAAAAAAAAAAATCCAGTACATGAGAGATTTAGTACTTTTCCAGAAATCTCTCAAGACACACAATCTGATCAGTTATATACTGTAGAAACTGTATAGCTGTGTTCCTTTCATAGACTCAAGACTTTTTCGAGAAATACGCAACGCCTGCAGTCATGTTACAGAGACTACCCTGTTACCCACTCTCTGACACACAATTCATGTGGGTTTTCACGTAAAAGAAAAAAAAGAGCCTAACACTCAGTCAACAGGAAAAAGTATTAAATTAGGCCAACTAGAGGTCATACAAAAGCACTTTTAAGGAGTGAAAACATTCTGAACTAACTCAAGGTTAGTAGTAGCGATCCTTTTGTGTACTCTTCCTCACTGGGGGCTCAAGAGCAAAACATAAATTCACATTTACACAGATGTTCTGAGCTTCCCATGCACCAAATTGCCATTGGTACATTTGTCTTCTGGGGGCACCAGTTTCCTTTTAATGAGATTTGCGTCTCAGAATCTTATCCTTTCCTAGTTATGCAAAGCCAAGTTCCGTAATTCCATGATTTTCACTAAGAAGGAAGAAAGCAGACCTAAGAGCTTAAAACTTAGGTGGAAAAGAAAAGAACACAAGAAAAATTTAATAAATGGAAGATGGAGCAGTTTGTATCCACAAGGGATATTTACCTAAAACAAAACTCATGATTGAAATATTAGGATGGAAAGAAACATACCAGGCGAATACCAACAAAAAGAAAGCTACATAAATAACAAATAAAATAGAATTTAAGGGGAAAAGTATAAATAGGACAAGGAACACTACATAATAAAGGAATGAACCACCAAGAAGGTGTCATGAACTTATATGTATTTCACAATATACCCTCAAAATATATTAAGCAAAAACTTACAAAGTTATGAGAAGTTGGCTCACAATAACAGTATGTATTTTTAACTGCTTCTGATGGATCAGGTTGACTAAATATTAGTTAAGTATATGGAAAATTTGAACAATGACAGTAATAAGCTTGATGTAGTACAGAATAAATAGAAGCAATATATTTATTTTTGTGTATACGTGGAACATTCACAAAATTTGACCATGTACTAGGTCACAAAGAAATTCTCAGCAAATTTCAAAGATTATATATGAAGAACAGATTCTCTGGCCACATTTCTCTGTCATCAAATTAGAATTCTAAAATTAAAGCTGCAAAAAGGACAGCTTAAAAAGAGGCAAATATATGAAAACATAAAAATGCATTTCCCAGGAATTAAAGAAGAAATCATAATGGAAATTCCAAATTTGTAATAAATATATCAAAATTGTAATTACAGGAAGAATGATATGTCAGAAGTGTGGGTTACAAATAAAGGGAGATGTAAAGGGACCGTTAAAGCTTCATATGCATTAATGGAAAAAATGTCAAGAAGGAGTGACAAATTGAGCATTCAACTCAAGAAGTTAGAAAAAGTACAAAGTAAACCTCAAGAAAATGGAAGTAATAATAATAGCACAACTTAATGAAATAAGAGAAGCTATAAAATATATCAGCAAAACTGAAAGTTGTTTCTTTGAAAAGAAAATGTTATAAAAAGAAATCCAGAGCCTGTGCAAGGAAAATGAAAAGATACCAGCAAACAGTATTAACAGTAAAAATTGACATAATTAGAGATATTTGAAATGATTAAGAGGATATTATGAACAACTTCTACAAATAAATTTTGAAGCCTAATAAAATGGGAATTCTTTAGAAAAATGTAATGACCAAAATAGACTCTCAAAAAAAAAAAAAAAAAAAAAAAACAACTAAATAGATGAACAACCATTAAAGAAATACCAGCCAGAATGACACTTTTTGAATGACATCAGGCCCAGAGGTTTCTCAGGCACATCTTATCAATACTTCAAAGAATAAATAATTTCTACCATAAATGAAAATTTTCAGAAGTTAGAAAAAGAGAAGCCCCCCAGTTCATTATATAAGATTATAACTTAAAATCCCGATAAGGACAGAACAAGGAAAAACGTGTATATATATTCGTCTCACATATAAATAGAATGTTTTCTATTTATTGAAGTGTTTTATAAACTCACAAATGAAGTAGTTTTTTTTTTTTTTAAATAGAGACATATGGTTTATCCTAGGAATGTAAGTATGGTTCATCAGAAAGATGAATATAATGCCAGATGAACAACAGATTGGCTGGGCATATTGGCTTACGCCTGTAATCCCAGCACTTTGGGAGGCCAAGGCTGGAGGATTGCTTGAGCCCAGGAGTTCAAGACCAGCCTGGGCAACACAGCAAGACCATGTCTGGGAAAAAAAAAAAAAAAAAAGATTAAAGATTTTTAAGATCTGTATGATCAGCTCAGAAGTCAAGAAAATTCAATAAAATCTAATATTCAATACAAAAAGTAGAAAGGAATGTTCTCTGAGTTGATAAAAGGACTGATTTTAAAAACCCTATTGCAAACATCATACACAATTATGAAACTTTAAAAAGTATTCCCATTAAATCCAAAAAGAAGACATGGATGGACACTAACCATATTTCTGTTCAACACCGTACTGGAGGATCTAACCATTTCAATAAGAGAAAAAAACAAGGAAATAAGAATTGTAAGTATTGGAAAGAAAAGAGTAAACTATCCCCATTTGAAGACAATATAATTGTCCGCAGAGAAAAATCCAAGAGAACCAAGAAACTGTTAGAACTAATGAAACTTCAGCAAGATTGCAAGAGAAACATCAATAGTGTTCTTATAAACTAGTAATCAATTACATGTTATTCAGAATAGCAGTGAAAACTCTCCAATACCTAGGCGTAGTCTTCATAGAGAAACATTACAAAAATGGAGCAGCGTTACATTTATAGGTACAGACCCAGTGCCCCTTCTCCCCAGATTTATTGATTCAGCATGTTTTGAATCAGTATCCAAATGGATTTTTAAATTTAAGTTATACCCAAAGGAATATGAATTGTTTTATTATAAAGACCAAATGGGTTTTTTCATGGGAACTCAAAAAGTTAGTATTAATGTTTCTATGGAAAAGCAGAGAGCCAAGAGTAAGAAAAATATGAAGAAAGCAGGAACACTTGCCCTGTCAGATATTAAGACCTATACAGCAATAGTAGTTAGGACAGGTAATTATTAGTACCAGTATACAGAAGAAGAAAACTAAAACAATAGAAAGTCTGAATTGTAGAAAAGGTTAATATACAAAAAGATTCCATTATAAACTAGCGAGGAAAGGATGAATTATTTGTGGTTTTTTTTTTTTTTTTTTGGAGACAGTTTCGCTCTTGTTGCCCAAGTGAGTGCAATGGCGCAATTTCAGCTCATTGCAACCCACCTCCTGGGTTTAAGCGATTCTCTTGCCTCAGCCTCCCGAGTAACTGGGATTACAGGCATGTGCCACCATGCCTGGGTAATTTTATATTTTTAGTAGAGATGAGGTTTCTCCATGTTGGCCAGGCTGGTCTCAAACTCCCAATCTCAGGTGATCTGCCCGGCTCAGCCTCCCAAAGTGCTGGGGTTACAGGCATGAGCCACCAGGCCCAGCCTATTCTTAATAAATTATCCATATGGAAAAATTAAAATTCAGTCTGTACCTCAGTACAGTCAATTCCAGGTTAATTGACAGTATGAATGAGAAAGGCAAGACTTTTAAACATTTAGAAGAAAATATGAAATATGTAAATTTGGAGTAGGGAGAGATTTCTTGAGCTACAAAAAGCACAAATTGTGAGGGAAAAATATCAATTTAAGATTTAAGATTTAATATTAAGATGTAAAAGTCTTGAATAGTAAAAGATACCATAAGCAAAGTAAAAAGACAAGGCACAGACTAGGAGAAGATTATTTGCCACCTATATAACCAGGAAAGATTAGTATTCAGAATATTCCATTGATAAAAGACAACCAGATGGAAAACTGAAAAGATGATAAGAACAAGTCATTTAAAGATGTAGAAAACTGAATAGTGAATGAGCTTGCAAAAGTTGCTAAGCCTCTCTAGTGCAAATAAAATGATGAGATAACCATTTCACACTTAGCAACCTGGCCAAAATTGAAAAGCCTAACAATAATAGTGTTGGCAGAGATGTGGGAAAATGAGAACTTTTATACACTGTTGAAATATAAATTGAATCAACCACTTTGCAGAATACTTTTGTAAAAACTAGTGAAGTTAAAATTTGTTCCTAAATATGGCCCCCTACATAGGACCCATGTACACAAGGAAATCTCTAAGAAGATTCACTGTACCATTGTCTGTAAATGATGTATTTGTAAATGAAAGTTTAGAAACAGTGTCAGTGTTCACAAGCAGAAGACTGGGTGATAAGATAATTTTATGCGATAGTTCTATAAAGCACTGAAAATGGATTAATTATAGCAGGGGTTGGCAAATCTGGCATATCATCTGTTTTTGTAGATAATTTTTATTGGGCCAGGTCAGGTGACTGTAATCCTAGCACTTTGGGAGGCCAAGGCAGGAGAATTGCTTGAAACCAGGAGTTTGAGACCAGCCTGAGCAACAAAGTGATACCCCCATCTCTACAAAAAAATATGACAATGAGCTGACTGTGGTGGCATATGCCTGTAGTCCTAGCTACAGGGGAGGGTGAGGCAGGAGAATCGCTTGAGCCCAGGAGGTCAAGGCTGCAGTGAGCCATATTCGTGCTCCTGCATTCCAACCTGGGTGACAGAGTCAGACCCTATCTCACAAAACAATAAAAAAGAATAATAATTTTTATTGGAACACAGCCACCCTCATTCATTTAGATTGTCTCTGACTGCTTTTGCTCTGTAACAGCAGAGATAAATAGTTGTGACAGATATATATAGTCCATAGAGCCTAAAATAGTTTCTGGCTGGTCCTTAAAAGATTTGCCAATCCCTGAACTAGAGCAACATGTATTAAGATGGGTAAATTTCAAACATAGTGTTGTATGAAAATAGCAAATTGCACAATAGCACATATTGTATAGAGGTTGAAACAATGCAAAGTACATCCATATATTATTTATAGATGTTTACATATGTAGTAATATAAAATGTGTATAAAAATCCTAACCGTGAAATACATGGTAGTGGTTACCATAGTAGAGGGAGGGAGGGAAATAGAAGTAGGGAGGTTATAGAGGGAGCTTCAACAGTGTCTATGATATTCTGTTTCTTTAACAGATGTGTAACAAGTAAAAATGTTAGGATTTTATATGTGACTGGGTAGTGGGTACATGAACATTGTATTATTTAACTATACCTTTTTGAACATTTAAAATATTTCATAATTTAAAAATTGGATAATTTGATCTCACCTGATGTGTTATGACAATTGGTAAGATTTTAATGAGAATGTTCTGAATATTTTGTTTTCTAACACACATTTTTTAAAGTATTTTGTGTTAAATTGATAGAAATGGAAGATTTCATATACTTTAATTTTACCCAGGAATATTATTTATATGTAAAATTGGTTGGCAGAAAGGCATGTAAGGATGACTAAAATGAAAAGCATGAGACTTTTTAGGTTTAGAATATCGGGAAAACTGAGGCCTGAGCTAAGATGTGCCATAAAAACTAAGGACAGTAGCCTTGTCCAGTGATGTATGCCTGTAGTTCAGCTATTTAGGAGACCAGGGTGGGAGGATCACTTGGGCCCAGGAGTTCAAGTTCAGCCTGGGCAACATAGCAAGACCCTTCTGTACTAAATACATACATACATACATACAGCTAAGGATAATAAAAGCCCTTTGCTCAAGATACACAGACATTTACAAAGAAACATTTGGGCCAGGCATGATGGCCTACACCTATAATCCCAGCACTTTGTAAAGCTGAGCCTGAAGGATTGCTTGAAGCCAGAAGTTCAAAACAGCCTGGGCAACAAAGTATGACTCTGTCTCTACAAAAAATTTAAAAGAAAAAAATTAGCTGGGCATTGTGGCATATGCCTGTTGTCCTAGCTACTCAGGAGGCTGAAGCGAGAGAATTGCTTGAGCCCCTGAGTTCAAGGCTGCAGTGAGCTGTGATGGTGCCATTGCACTCCAGCCTGAGAAACGGAGTGAGACCCTGTTTCTAAAACTAATAATAATGAAATGTTTGACCTATGACATAGTGTAAATGGTATAATTTTTTAAATAAGCAAAGAAAAATGGAACTAGATAGTATATATTATGAAGGAAAGGGTACAATTGAGTGCATTCGTTTCACTGTCAGCTCTGTCACTAACTAGCTATGTAATCTTGCCTAGGTAGTTTTAACTTTTCTGGACCTAGTTTCCTTAAGTATGATGTGAAACAGTTAGCTTGAATCTCATTAGACCTTTTCACCCCCGATTCAGTGGTTTGTTGACTCCTATTTTCAATCCATTGTTTCTATCAAGAAAAATCTTTCAACATAAAAAAATAAAATGAACAGCTAGTAAGCATCACCTAGCCACTTTGGTTCGTCTCTTTAAGCCAGGGGTTCACATCTCTACTCCAGATGTATTGAACTCTGAACTTTGGTCCTTCAAATAGACCAGTCTCTTATTTGGCTCCCCCCTTTTCTCCCCCGTCCCGCAACCCCCACTCTCCATCTTTAGGTTTGTCCCTTGTTGAGAGTTTAGATGCTGCTTTCTCCAGGAAGCCTTCCTAGAGTTGCTTGGGCAAATGGGTGGATGTTGGAGCCTCTCATTGAATTAGTCAACACTGGAGAACAGCTTTTGTGGAGAAAACTGATGTTTTACTTTGTAAAATCCAATCAAGTGTCAGTTGAACATTCAAGTAGAGATGTGTAATAGGTTGTTGAGTATACAAATCTGGAGATTAGGAACAAGATCTAGGTAGAGAGTATATTGTAGGAGTTATCAGTTTATAAATGGTAATTCAAACTGTAGAGTATATGAAATGAGCTAGAGGGGAGAGTGTAGATTGAGAAGAGAAGAAAATATTGAATCAAATCCTGAAGAAAACCCATGTTTAAGGGAGAATGAAGGGACGAGGAGAAGACTGAAGAGTAACCTGTGAGTTTACAGAAAAACTAGAAAGGCAGGGCACTCATGGAAGCCAAGCATATCAAGTAGGATGAGGACAATAAAGAGTGTTCACAGGATTTAACAACAAATAAGTCATTGGTGATCTTGACAAAACACTTCTCCTGCCCTGAGACCAAGTTTCGCTCTGTTGCCCAGGCTGGAGTGCAGTGGCATGGTCTCGGCTCACTGCAACCTCCGCCTCTCAGGTTTAAGCTATTCTCCTGCCTCAGCCTCCGGAGCAGCTGGAATTACAGGGTGTGTACCACCATGCCCAACTTTTTTTTTTTTTTTTTTTTTGATAGGGGTTTCACCATGTTGGCCAGGCTAGTCTCGAACTTCTGACCTGGTGATCTGCCCGCCTCAGCCTCCCAAAGTGCTGGGGTTACAGGCATGAGCCCCCACGCCCAACCAACAAAAACACTTTCAATGGATTAGTGGATGAGGCTGTCAGATGATAGCAGGTTGAGGGGCTGATTGGCAACAGTGCCTGTAGTCAGTTAAAGAAGCTTTGCTATTAAAGGGGGAGGTGAGAATGTGGGAGATCTTTGAGGGAGGTTTTTTTTTTTTTGAGACGGAGTCTCACGCTGTTGCCCAGGCTGGAGTGCAGTGGCGCGATCTCGGCTCACTGCAAGCTCCGCCTCCCGGGTTCCCACCATTCTCCTGCCTCAGCCTCCTGAGTAGCTGGGACTACAGGCGCCCGCCACCGCGCCCAGCTAATTTTTTGTATTTTTAGTAGAGACGGGGTTTCACTGTGGTCTCGATCTCCTGACCTTGTGATCCGCCCGCCTCGGCCTCCCAAAGTGCTGGGATTACAGGCTTGAGCCACCGCGCCCGGCCTGAGGGAGGTTATGTAATGCTTATGGAAAGGAGCTTGGAAAGAAGAGGTTGTAGATACAGAAACCAGGGCAGTTAGTTGATGGAATTCAGTTATTAGGGATATTGGGATTCCAGATGGAAGGTAATCCAGATGGAATACCTTTAGTCATGAGAGAGTTGTGACAGAAGGAAATGAGGTAAACAAAGGTGTGGGTGCAGCTGACTTGTCATTTTGGGGCCAAGAAATGAAATGCTTTCCAATTTAATGAATTTTTCTCCTCATTGAAGGCAAAAGTAGTTATCTACTGAAAGTGAAGAGGAGTGGTAAAGTAGTATTTTTGCTAAGTGAAAAGGGTTTGAAATCATTACTGTGAAGAATAGGAGAGAGAATGACCTTGAAGAATAAAGAGAGATTGCTGACTAAAAACAGATGTTTAAGGTGGAGACCACATACCAGTGGTGCCTTCTGCATAGCTGTGTAATTTGGTATATTCACTCAGGCACCTCACTTTCAGCCGAGATTGGAAGCCTGAGAGTTGGTATAGAGAAGGTGACAGTTGGTTTATTCAAGGTTGCTGTGTGCTCACTAGATGTGACAGAAGAAATATGGGACAAGTGTGTTGAGGAAGTTGGCAAGAAAACAGACAAAGAGATTAGCCATGAAGTCTAGACCAGGAGTTGGCAGATTATAGCCTACAGGCCAAATCTGGCCCACCACCCGTGTTGGTTGTTTTTGGTGGTTTTGGTTTTTTTTTTATCTCTTATATTTTAGATGTTTAAATACCTACATAATATCCATACTATGCCTCTTAGCCCACATAACCTATTAATAAAAATATTTACTATTTCACACTTCAGGAAAAGGTTTGCTGACCCCTTATCTAGACTAAAATAGGATTGGACTAACAGGTAGAGAATAGAAAGGGCCTTAAAGTCTCAGTAAGATCCAAATATTAGGTATATTGGAAGCACCTGAGTGAGAGACCTGGGAAGGATAGAGGTGGTGAGATAGGATTGTGAGTTAAAGACTTCAGATCTGGGGAAGCTGTAACCCCAGGTCTAGCTGTGGCCACAGTAGTGGGTAGCTGGAGCAGAGGTGGGCCTGTCCGTGGAGTTGATGGCAAGGAACTAACAGCCTGAGTGGAGACAGTCAAGTTGCCCAGGGGCTGGAGGAAGGGAAGGCTGATGGCCAGCCATTCACATTTCCAGTTTGGGATAGGAGAGTTAATATAAATAACAATCAAATATATTCAGTCCTTAAAAGTGTGGGAAACCTGACGGGAAGGCTGATCATTAATTTTTTTTTTTTTTAAGACCTGGAGCCGCGGTGTGGAAGGGGTTGCTAGTGAATAAGGAGGCTTGTGTGTGTTAGGTGGCCTTAGTAAATGGTACCAAACCATGTAAAGCAGAGCCACCAGAACTTGGGACATTGAACCAAAACCAATTTCTGATGCTTCCAGCTGCCTTACTGGTGATTCATTTAGGAGAACGTGGCTTTCCTTTGTTACTGTAGTTTTTGAAAGCAGTACTAGCGTGAGTTTGTGGTTACAGACTTCACCTTTCCTTCAGTGCTCCATGCACATAATCAGAATGACTTTCCTTCGTCACCCGCAAGTTATTCTTACAGCTGGATGGCAGGGTCGTTGAAGAACTTCCTCATAAATCACCTTCAAGTCCTTTCTAATCTAGATTCTGTGATAATACAAGTATGATGCAGTTTTCACTAAAAGCTAAAAAAAAACAAAGCCCATCTAATCAGAGATGATTTTCACCTCTAATTTCTTAATACCTCTGTTGCAGGCACTTACAGGGCTGCAAAAATGAGTGGTACCCGTTGATATTGTGCTGTTATCCATATCTTCTTTAGCCAGTATTTCTTCATATGTGGGAAAGTAGTAGCCTCAATTTTACTTTTTACTTTTTTTTTTTTTTTAAATTTAGAGTCTTGCTATGTTGCTCAGGCTGATCTCGAACTCCTGGGTTCAAGTGATCCTCCTTCTCAGCTTCCTGAGTAGCTGGGACTATACGCTTGTGCCACCATGCCCAGTTTACTTTTTTATATTTCTGCCTTATTTTATCCTCATGTCAGGACCACAGATAGAGCATTGTTATCCACCAACATGAATCTGTCATGGCATAAAACAGTCAAGAAGTCTAAGTGAAACCTTGACTGGACCGTCTTTGGGCTTGTGCGGTAATGCCTCATGTGCAATGAATTCTCAACAAATGTTTTTTAAATTGAATTGGAATCTTCCATTTCTATAGTAGCACATTTTGTACCTTTAGGCAAAACTTGATTTTAATGTGTTGTTTTCATATGTGTTTGCTTGTTTCTTGAGTAGCTGATGGATTTACAACTGAGTGACAGTAACTTTCGTCGACACATCCTGTTGCAGTATCTCATTTTATTCCAATATCTCAAGGGGCAGGTCAAATTCAAAAGGTAAGATAATATGGGTAGTAAATAATTTGTAAACAGCCAAGAAAAAAAAGGACTTGCTTATGATTTTTCTTTTGTATTGTGTCCATTTCATGTTAAGGTTCTATCCCTAAAACACATGTATTGCAGCTGATATATTGAAGGCTTTTAGATATTAGGATTAAGGAAAAGATGTTAAATATATCTGTCAGTGTGAGTTTTTCCTGCCCCAATTCCAGGGCTTAGCAGGAGTTGTCGTCTTTATTGGCAGGTGGAGGTCTCTGCTCCAAACTTCCATCATTCCCTTCTCACCTCCCTCAGACCTCCTCCAAAGCGGATTTGTAGACTAAGCCAGTAATACATCTCTCACAAGGTGTGGAGCTGTGTAGGACATTCAAGCTAAAAGATGCAAATAAAATATTTAAGCAAAAAGGAGTTCATTTCTTTGGGGTTTCACAAAACCTTATTAGGCTCTCTACTGTCTATCTAAATCCCTCCATCCATTTCCTCCTGTCCTGTCCATAACTGAAGGTGGAGCCCACTGCTACTTAACGATATTTGTGTTAAGGACACTGAGCAATGCAGTATTAGTTGTATAATGACTTTACTACCTGCTGGGTTTGAATCCCAGGCTCATCATTTGCTGGCTGCAGTGCAGCTCTTTCAGACTTGTCATTTTAAGATAGTAGCACATGGTAAACACTAAAAAAATGTAATTTCTTATCCTTCTATCTATTTTTGAGGTTTGGTATAGCATTGTAGGAAGATCAGGGACTTTGGAGTGAGACGTAGGTTTGAATTAAAGCTTTATGGCCTTGGGCAAATCATTGAGCCACTGTAGTCTGTGTTTAATATGTACATGTACTTGTTCCAAGAATTCAGTAAATAATGTATGTAAAGTGTTCAGATCCTAGCCATCAATATTTATTGGATGTCTTTAAATCACCTAGTGCATTGTGAGAGTTCAGTTAGTGGTGGCTATTAACAATTTGGGTTTGCCTGTTGCCTTTTCTAGGGTTTGGGTGTTTTTATTCGTTGTGTTTTGAATGAACCTTAAAGGAATGTAGCATGCCATACTGAATGTGCATCATGTATACAAGTATCTTAATATCAAATCAGAGGTTTTCATTTCACACTCAGCTTATTTTAGGAAACATTTATTGCTCTGTTCATAGTGAATCCGATTGATTAATTGAATGTTTTATTACCTGCATATGTTTTTATGTCTTTAGTACCAACCCTCTTGAGGAAGAAGTGCAAGAATTTTCTCTTATAATCCTTTCATTTGTGACTATTCTTATCTTGGTAATTTTTGACACTATCCACAGTATAGTTACATGTTACATGCCTTGTGTTTTTTAAAGCTTAAAATTGGATATGCATTGCTGTAACTCAAGCATGCTTTCATTGCTTTGTTCCCTAGTTCAAACTATGTTTTAACTGATGAACAATCACTTTGGATTGAAGATACTACAAAATCAGTTTATCAAGTAAGTTCAACACGCAACAAACCCATGATTGAAAAAATGGAAATTTAGGATTTTCTTTGTTTCAGCCCCAAATAGGAAAATAAGGATAAAGTTAAGCTCAGGTACAAGACCACAAACACTCCTTGGTTCTCTGCCTACAAACCACTCCTATGATGCAGAAAGTTGTTGAAAGCTTAGTATATTCTTTCTAATCACAGCTACTATCTGAAAACCCCCCCGATGGAGAAAGATTTTCAAAGATGGTAGAGGTATGTGTTTTTTATGTTTACATCCTCTTCTTAGCACGAAACAGAATTTCAGAGGATTCCATTAACCAAAATGTAATCTCTGTTTTTCCCAGCATATATTAAACACTGAAGAAAACTGGAACTCATGGAAAAATGAAGGTTGCCCAAGTTTTGTGAAAGAAAGGTAAATACATACTCATCACAAGAACGATGAGAAAAGCTTTTGAAAATATGCTCTGATACGACTATAGCATGTAAAGATACATGTATATATTTCATATAAAAAATGTAAGTCGAACTCTGTAAGAGTACAACCACTTTGATTTACCTCTGTATTTTTTTTACCTCATAAATTTCTTGTCATTAAATTCCTGGAACAAACATCTATATTATTGAGAAGAATACTGTATATCTACTCCATGTGATTTGCCCTGCAATGTGGCATTTTTGTCTTATATTTGATAATTGTTCTATCATAATATGAAGTTTTCATCTTTTTTTTTTTTTTTTTTTGAGATGAAGTCTCTATCACTCAGGCTGGAATGCAGTGGCGCGATCTCAGCTCCAGTGGCGCGATCTCAGCTCACTGTAGCCTCCGCCTCTTGGGTTCAAGCGATTCTCATGTGTCAGCCTCCCGAGTTGCTGGGATTGCAGGCACCTACCACCATGTCTGGCTAATTTTTGTATTTTTGTAGAGACAGGGTTTCACCATGTTGGCCAGGCTGGTCTCGAACTTCTGATGTCAGGTGATCCACCTACCTCAGCCCATCAAAGTGCTGGGATTACAGGCATGAACCACCATGCCCAGCCAGTTTTCATCTTTCTTAAGAGGAAAACAATAACTAAATTTTATTTTACATTAAACATTCTTCTATTTCTGCTATCTATGTGTAATTCAAAAAATAGTGTATGTTTTTTTTCACCACAGAACATCAGATACCAAACCTACGAGAATAATTCGGAAGAGAACAGCACCCGAGGACTTCCTAGGGAAAGGACCCAGCAAAAAAATTCTGATGGGAAAGTAGGTGAACTTGTCTTCATGTGGAATGTTCTTATTTTTATATTTTGAAGATGTTACTATAAGAACTCTCCATCCAAAATATAATATGAATTTGTGTTTGGTACACACATAGATAGCCAGAGCAAACCGCACTCTCTATACTGCCCATTATGTAGGTTCATGCAGCAGATAAAACCTTCATTTTGTCTCCAGCTTCCAAAATCTGTGTCTCTTGGCTGTGCCGTTTTTTCCGTTTCAGACAGTAGGATTGTTTAGATTGATGAAGCTCACTTCTAGTTGTTGCAAGGTACCATAATCCTTGAGTTCTCTTACCTTCTACTTAACTAATCATTGCTTTAGATTGTGCTTGAATATTTTTAGAAAAAACTAAAGATTATTCAATTATCATTAGTCATAATTATAATTAATGATTATATGTTCATATAGAGAATAATTTTAGGTATTTTAAATACCAAAAATTATTGAGAAAAGTAAAACTCATGCTATCAACATCCCCAAATCCACTATGTACATTGTATTGTTTTTCTGTTCAGTTTCAAAGCACATAAGGATGGTGTCCATAAAAAACGTATTTATTTCTGTGTCTGTTTTGTAGTGAGGAGTTAACAAGGCTTTGGAATCTTTGTCCTGATAATATGGAAGCCTGTAAATCAGAGACAAGGCAAGTTGAACATTTTTCAAATGAAGTGTTGCTTTTACCAAGTTGAGTAGAATGGAGCCTTTTCTCAGCTATGATCAGAGCTCAAACGAAATTTAAAAGTTTATTGTGGTTGACTCTTGGCACAGCAGAGTGTAACTTCCCACCATAAAACTCCTCGAAGTGCTGATAAAATAATTTTAGAAATCACAAAAAAATAAAGATTCACAAAAGGAATCAAAACTACCAACAGAAGAGTAAGCCTATGAACAGAATATGGTTCCAGGGCAGCAGTACTAATGATTCCCAGCTTTGGGAACCAGGGAACTTGGGTTTTGTGTTTTGTTTTTTTTTGAGACGGAGTCTCACTCTGTCACCCAGGCTCGAGTGCAGTGGCGTGATCTCGGCTCACTTCAAGCTCCTCCTCCTGGGTTCACGCCATTCTCCTGCCTCAGCCTCCCGAGTAGCTGGGACTACAGGCTCCTGCCACCACGCCCGGCTAATTTTTTGTATTTTTAGTAGAGATGGGGTTTCACCGTGTTATCCAGGATGGTCTCAATCTCCTGACCTTGTGATCTGCCTGCCTCAGCCTCCCAGAGTGCTTGGATTCCAGGCGTGAGCCACCGCACCCAGCCGAACTTGGGTTTTAATAGTCACAAAAGGACAGAAAGGCCTTAGGCCTGCATGAATTTGTGAGTGAGTTTCCCCTGAACAAAGCTGAAATTGTTGAAGCACTACACATCTGTAAAAGAAGGGCAGGGCGGGGATATGCTCCCTGGCACAGGAAACAAGCTTATCGGTTTTTACCAACACATAGGTTACAGGAAAAAGTATTCCCTGAGAAATTGTCCCATAAGTCTGCTCTCTTGCAGTCTTACAGTTTAAATTTTTCCTACCAGCAATGTAAAGGAACCCTCAAGCTAAGACAGTGAACTAGAAAGTTCCATGCTGGCAATAAAAATCTTTCTGAAGGTCACCCCTTCAACCCAAACTAAACAAGATTCCCACAGATAAAAATCTAAAGATTATATTCACAAGGTTGTTAAAAAAAAAAATAAAACCCAAAGATAAGTTCACCATCCAAACTTACAAAACTTTCAGGGAAATAGTCCACCATGAGCAAGATTGGCAAACAGAACAAGCAACAGAAGTTGGCCACTTTAGATAATAAAACCATAAGATAAAGGCTGTAAAAAAAGTATATTTCAGAAAATTAAGACAAAATAAGAAGGAATTGAAAACACAGGAATATGGCACTATCAAAAAGGACTAGGCAGACTTGAAAAACAAGTAATACTTCTAGAAACGAAAAAATATAGTCACTGAACTTACAAAATGGCCAGGTTTAATAGCAGTCTAGACATAGGTAAAGGAAGAATTAATGGGTTAATTAATGATTGAGAAATCACCCAGAAAGCAATACAGAAGGAGCAGAGTTAGAAACGATGACTTAATGATAGTTGAGGAAGTCCAGCAAACATCTAATGGCAGAAGAAATAACAGAGAATGGGAAAGAGGCAATAATTGAGTTAATTATTAAGAATAGGCATTAATTCATAGGTTCAAGAAGTATAATACTTAAGGAGGATAAACCAAATAAATCCATATCTCTGTACATGATAATAAAGTCACCAGAGAGAAAAAACAACCTACAGAGGAGCACAGTTAAACTAACAGTTGACTTCAAGAATAACCAAAGAAATCAGAAGACAGTGGGACGAGTGTTTGAAAATGTCTTTCGCATTCTCTGTTATTTCTTCTGCCATTAGATGTTTGCTGGACCTCCTCAACTATCATTAACTCATTGTTTCCAACTCTTGCTCCTTCTGTATTGCTTTCTGGGTGATTTCTTAATCATTAATCCATTAATTCTTGCTTTTCCTATGTCTAGTCTGCTATTAAACCTGCCCATTTTGTAAATTCAATGAGTATATTTTCTCATTTCTAGAAGTATTACTTTTTCAACATTCAACTCAGAAATTCTGTAACAAGTTAAACAGTTGTGGTTGAGTGATTGACTAAAACTATGAGAAACTATCAACAGTCCCTAGTGAAAAAGCTGTCTTAAGGAAACTGAACCCAGAAAGAAGTAAACTGCAGAAAGGATTACTGTGTGGACACTTTGGTAAACATGAAGAAATCTGAATAAATCGTATCAAGAATTCATTGTATAAAATAGTAATACTTATTATTTAGGGTTATTTTAAAAGGTAAACTTGCTAAAAGTGACAGGTAAGACAAGAAGGGGTGGTCAGAATTAAAGAATGTTATGGTTAAGTCAAACATGCTTGTAAAGTATGTGAAAGAAATGGAATGTGTAATTTTTAAATAAATTGAGGGGTAAAAAAGGTAAATACAGAAAATTTAAGCAAGTAAATAGAAAGTAGGAGAGGAGAAAAAAAGCTCAGAAAACACAACACAAAGTACAAAACAGTATGGTTAAATTCAAATATAAATGGAAATGGACTTTCTGGCTCAAAGACAGAAATTGGTGTTACATTTTAAAGATCCATCGGCCAGGCGCGGTGGCTCACACCTGTAATCCCAGCACTTTGAGAGGCCTAGGCAGGTGGATCATGAGGTTAGGAGATCGAGACCATCCTGGCTAACACGGTGAAACCCTGTCTCTACTAAAAATACAAAAAATTAGCCGGGCGTGGTGGTGGGCGCCTGTAGTCCCAGCACCTTGGGAGGCTGAGGCAGAAGAATGGTGTGAACCCAGAAGGCGGAGCTTGCAGTGAGCCGAGATTGCGCCCACTGCACTCCAGCCTGGGCAACAGAATGAGACTCCGTCTCAAAAAAAAAAAAAAAAAAAGATCCATCTAATCCATCTATATGTTTATAAGAAATATACCTTAAAAATAAAGATATGGAAGGGTTGAAACTGAAAGAACTTTTAAAAGATGTAAATTTTAAAAGGCATAGTTATATTCGGATCAGGCAGAAAAGACTTAAAAGCAGAAAGCATTATTAAAAATAAAGGCAATCATTGCATAAAGATAAAAGGGAAAAAATAGAAATACACACATTTTAAACTTTATTTTCTAAGAACGTGTTCTCAAAAATGTGACAAAATTAGAATGAGAAGTTGACCCAGGTCAGTTTTCACCATCCACCACCCAGAAAACCCACCATCTAGTAGGATTTTGACAGACCTTTCTCAGAATTTAATAAATTTTGGTGGAAAAAACTTAGTGTAATACATTTAGAATTTAACAAAATAATTAACAGGCTTGGTCTTACAGAAACCACAAGTTTTTGTAAATTATATGTGAATAACAAAAGCAAAAATACTTAAAACTGCTTTAAACACACTTCTAAATAATCCTTGAATCAAAGAATAAATCACAATGGAAATTAGAAAATGTAGGGCCGAATGACAGTGAAAACACTACGTGTTCAGACTTTGAGATCTAACGTAGTAGAACACAGAAGAGAAAGGTAGAGCCTTAAGTGTTCACACTTTCAAAAAGAATGGAATCTAAAAACCAAGCTAAATAAGAGTCTAACACTGAGAGTCATTCAGAGGAAAAGTAAACGTATAGAAGTAGAAAGTAAAAGAAGATTAGAAATCAGTAAAAATAGCCAACAAACAATGGAGAAGATCAACAAAATCAAAAGATTTTTTTTAAGACCAAGAAAAATAGATAAAATTCTAGCACAATTGATAAATAAAATTAGATTCCTACCAAATCTATGAGAGTAAATCAATCCAGTAGAAAAACGGACAAAGGAAGAGCCAGATTCAGAAGTAGAAACCTTAATAAACCTCTGAGAAGATGCTGAACTTCACTAGTAACTGGAAGTACAGTTAAAAACTACAGCGGGCAGTTTCACAGCTAAGAGATTCAGTAATTTAAAAATACCCAGATTCTATAAGAATTATGGATAAAAATAATTTGCCAGTGCTGCTGGTGGGAGTCTGATGACACAACCACTCTATCTGAATGTTAAAGATGTCTGTGCCCCGCTAGTAGGTGTGTTGATCAGAATAGTGTTTCTAAAAACTAAGTTTGAGGCTGGGCGCGGTGGCTCAAGCCTGTAATCCCAGCACTTTGGGAAGCCGAGACGGGCGGATCACGAGGTCAGGAGATCGAGACTATCCTGGCTAACACGGTGAAACCCCGTCTCTACTAAAAAATACAAAAAACTAGCCGGGCGAGGTGGTGGGCGCCTGTAGTCCCAGCTACTTGAGAGGCTGAGGCAGGAGACTGGCGTGAACCTGGGAGGCGGAGCTTGCAGTGAGCTGAGATCCGGCCACTGCACTCCAGCCTGGGCGACAGAGCGAGACTCCGTCTCAAAAAAAAAAAAAAAACAAAAACAAAAACTAAGTTTGAGAATCATTGGTGGTTTGTAAAGTCAGTTTAGTAATTTAAACTAGCATTTTTTTAATGAAATAGGAAATGTACTTTTGTGAAACATTAGCTTTACTTATATCTATGGTACATATACTTCATATATGTGTGTACTGGGTTGCAATGTAAAATGAGTTTCTTACTGTGGGTTGCAGTGGAAGTTTGAAGGCCCAGTGCCTAAAGAAATCTGTTCATCTACAAGGAGACAGGTGCAAGAATGTCCATTTAACATTGTCAGAGCAAAGAGTGGGAAGACAACTTAAATATCTCTGGATAGGACATGGATAACTTGTGGCATGTTCATAAAATGGAATATAGTATCTATAGCATTAGGAAACAAATGGATATTGGGATAATTTTTTTTAGAGAGCCCATTTTCCTAGTTTTATTCTAGAAGATGTCTTCTGATCCTGAGATCTCATTTCTTTGCTTGTCCCTGTATAAAAATTTTATTTCTAAAAACAAATTCAAGAAAGATGCATTTTAAAAATCAACAATGCTACCATGGTAACAATTTAAATAAGAGCTAAAGGTTAAACCCTTGAAATCGTATTATGGTCTGATTATTAGCTTTGGTCTAATTCTGGTTTAAAGAAAAAATAATTCATGGATGGGGACGTTATGTAAAAGTTTCTTATTTGCTGGTAAAATTCAAATGCTATAAAATCCCCTGGCTGCCCTCTTTGAGTAGCAACATATTCATATATTATGGTGTGTAATTAAAGTATACAATATATGTAGTAAATACTATATGATAGTGTTTAGTATTAGACTATCCCCTCTTTATTGTCCTTTCTGAATTTAGTTTTGAGGATTTTAGTTCCTTAAAAGTCTGACTTCCCAAGTAATCAAAACTGTAACTAAAAGTATGGGGCCATTAGAATCTTGTCTTGCCACCACTTTATGAGTATTTATTATTAAGAATATATGTGATCCTCACTAGTTATTTTATACTGCTCAGGGAATACATGCCCACTTTGGAGGAATTCTTTGAAGAAGCCATTGAACAGGCAGACCCTGAAAATATGGTTGAAAATGAATATAAGTAAGTAATGTTTCTCATTAGCTCATTTTAATTTTATTCGATTTGTTTTTTCCTTAGGAATTATGTGTATACTAGAAAACTTATTAAGAGAGGCAGTGGATAGAGTAGTGCTTTTTCTCTTAGGGGAGTTCCTGTTAGGACACATCCTGATTTCAAGGAGTATTCCTGTTAACTAAGCGTGACTTGGAATCACCCTTGTTTCAAAATATAAGAAAAAAAAAAAAACCTCCCCCTGGCCCCCATTTCTCTCCAACTATTAGTTCTTTTCTCTCTACCCTTCAAAGCACAGTATCTCACAGCAGCTCTTAACCTATCCTGTTCCCCTTAGATAATGTTTTCTTCTCTTGGCGTCCATGAGAATCCAAATCCATGGTTCTTCTGTTTGCCCTTTGCCCTCGCTGCCCACTCCACCTCACATTCCATTTCAGCCTCCTCATCCTCTGCCTAACTCAAATGTTGGAGTAACATCAGGACTCAGTCTTAGCCTCTTTATCTAGAACCTTCTGGGTGACACCACAGTCTCATGGCTTTCAATAGGAATCGAAGAGTAGTGGTTTAAAGGCAAGAGGCCTCTTGTCAGAATGCATAGGTTCCAGTCCCCTCTACCACTTACTTATTAGACTAAGGCTAATTTAATAATTGAATCGCCATCCTCCCTTTCCTCATCTGTTAAATACTAACAGTACCCATTTCACAGGGTTATTCTGAGGATTAAATAAGACAGTTCACTTTCAACCATACAGGGCATGTCGTTAGCACTCAATATTCGTTACTAGTGTGACCCTGTGCCCAGAGTTGTTAATTACTGTGACCTCTGTGACCTCTTCACTGTTTTCTCTAGCAGTGGTCAGTGCTCCATGTATCAGCCAGTGATCTTTAAAATAACTGTCCAAGTCTGATCTGCTTAAAATCTTCCAGTTAGTGCCTGTTCCAAAGTCCCTCCCAGGGTCTAAAAACCTCCTTGGTCTGGCTTATACTGTCCTGTGTAGCTATGCCTTCCCTCTGCTCTAACCACAGCAGGCCTGGTGCTCTTCACTTCAAACGTCTTTCCCTTTCCGGTCAGGACCTTCACACTTGACTGTCTCACTTGCTTGAACCACTTTTCCCCCAAGGTTCCCATGGCTTTAAGTCCCCCTGGAAGCTCTTCCCCTCCCTGGTCTCCTCTGTTGCATTCTCGTGGTTTTTATTTCATGGCACTTACCACTATCCAAATGAGAAGGTGGCACTCACCACCTTCTCATTTCTCGTTTTCCTCATCCTTATGAAATTATCTTATACCTTGTGTGTTTATCACTAGCGATGCCTGCCAACACATTCTGCATTACTGTGCCTCAGGTACTCTCCACAGCTACTGAGTGCCTGGCTCAAGTGTTTGTCAATTGAAAGAATATTTATCACTGTTACGTAAGACTAGATGGACTCATTCCTAAAGTGATAGTTCAAATTATTATCTCCAAAGAGGGTTTTGTGGAGAATAAGAAAAATGATATATATAATTGACAGTGAATTTTGAACATGCCTAAAATAATCAAATCGTTTAAACAGAGGTATGTCAGAGAGGAAGGCTCTTAACTGTTCGGGCAAAGCCTCACAGCAGGTGTTGACTTGGGAAGAGTCCTCAATGTCTAGGGGTAGTTTTTGTTAAGTCTTCAGTGGTACCTGCACATCCTAAAGGTAACACACGCTCATTTATAAGAGATGACCAAATAAACCAAATTGCTATTCTTAGGGGAGGGAGAGACTTCCAATCCAAAACTCTTAAATGGAATAAATTGGTGGTTTGGTTTCTTCTGCAGCATTGCGTATTTCTGGAGCATTATCTTTAGAATTTCTCTGCAGTTTCTGTTTCTCACCTGATTGTATACCACCTTGATCATTGTTATACTTCATTAGGGAACAGTTCATGGATTCCGAATAGCCAGATGGATGATTCCTGTTGTACACATACTGCATCTAGCCAGTACTGCACACACTTGTTGACTTGTTAAAATTAAACAAAATGTATGAACTTTGAAAACGTGTTTGCTCATATGAGCCTGCCTCTTCAGACATTGTTGGTTCCTGTTATTAGTTATGTGTGTATCTGTTGATTTGTTATTATCAGTGGACAACATCCCGAAAAGTTCTTGAGGAATAAGATTCCAATCAAAAGAATGGTACTTTGAGCTATTTACCTTAAATATAGAATTGCACGTGGCAGAACTAAGCAGAAGGGAATACAGAAATACAAAACTATGAATTACAAGCCTGACATCTCTTTTTATAGGGCTGTGAACAATTCAAATTATGGTTGGAGAGCCCTGAGACTATTAGCACGGAGAAGCCCTCACTTCTTCCAGCCAACCAACCAGCAGTTTAAAAGTTTACCAGAATATCTTGAAAACATGGTAATAAAGCTAGCCAAGGAATTACCGGTAAGTACCATAGATCAACTTTTCATGCCCTTTAGTTGACATCATCTTTAAAACTGCTATCACTATGTGAGCAAAAAACTGACTTAATCATGTGAAAAACCAGTGGTCCACAAGCTCCCATGTTTTAGAATGAGGGAAAAACACACTGGAATATACATTTACAGGAAATACATGAGTTGATAAAGAAGTAACTGATAATTTTCTGTACAGCATGTAATTTAACTAAGGTTCAACAGGGCTGGGCGCGGTGGCTCACGCCTGTAATCCCGGCACTTTGGGAGGCCTAGGCAGGCAGATCATGAGGTCAGGAGATTGAGACCATCCTGGCCAACATGGTGAAACCCCATCTCTACTAAAATATAAAAAATTAGCCAGGCGTGGTGGCAGGTGCCTGTAGTCCCAGCTGCTGAAGAGGCTGAGGCAAGGGAATTGCTTGAACCCAGGAGGCAGAGGTTGCAGTGAGCCAAGATTGTGCCACTGCCCTCCAGCCTGGCGACAGAGCAAGACTCCATCTCAAAAAAGTATATAAAATTCATGGTACTTTAGGTAAACTGTTATGCACCTATACACACAGACAGGAATTTTTTCCTGTTTGCCAATGCAGTATATTGTCTTTTATCAAAGGTAAAAGATAAGAATCAGAAACTTTTAAGGACACTGTTGCTACTGGCTTCCTTGAGGCCATCTTTACTAAACCCTGGGTATTTGCAAATCCTGGAACTGTGCTTTTCACGGCCTTCCTGCTTCCCAGATTGGGGGTGGGGAGTCTTTCCAACTCTGGGGTCTTACCAAGTTCACTCCTTCTGCATGTGAAGACAGTCCCACTTAGGATCCTTACCTGACACTGTCTAACGCTCTCAGGGGTGAGGTTCTGGCACCCTGTACTTGGAATCTCACAATCATCTTTATCTAAACAAAGTACTTGTTACCGTACTTCAGAGGCTGGCATTCTTTCAAACATTCTTCTTTCTCATTTTTAGCCTCCTTCTGAAGAAATAAAAACAGGTGAGGATGAAGATGAGGAAGATAATGATGCTTTACTGAAGGAAAATGAAAGTAAGAATTTAATTTTCTTGGTTATTTAACAAAATTGAAGAAGATTGGGGTTCTTTGTTGATAGGTACATTATTTAATCGGCTTCTCAACTTCTCCCATTTTATCTCAACTGTTTCTGACTTACAGTGAGGAATGTAAAACATTGCTTAATAATAACTTTAAAAATACTACATTTTATGCAATAAAATTGGGGAGTAATGATACTTTAAAAGGGAAGGAAAATACATTTGAAGGTGACCCATACCTTTGTTAATTATTGGTTACTGGAAGGGGAGCAGTTCATTTCAGGGAAAGCCTACATAATTTTAACAGAGGTAACAGCTTTAGCTTTGATTATTGACCATGCTTATTAAGAGTGGTATTCAGCTTATGGAGAATATAAAAAATAATTGTTTGCTTTTAAAATAAAGTCTACTAAAGGTGGTTAATAAAACTCATTGGCCCCATAGCTTTCCATTTCTGTTGTATACTTAGAATTGCACATAATTTATATTCTCTCCGTTTTCTAGGTCCTGATGTTCGGCGAGACAAACCTGTAACAGGAGAACAAATAGAGGTATTTGCCAACAAGCTGGGTGAACAATGGAAGATTCTGGCTCCCTACTTGGAAATGAAAGACTCAGAAATTAGGCAGATTGAGTGTGACAGTGAAGACATGAAGATGAGAGCTAAGCAGCTCCTGGTTGCCTGGCAAGATCAAGAGGGAGTTCATGCAACACCTGAGAATCTGATTAATGCACTGAATAAGTCTGGATTAAGTGACCTTGCAGAAAGTCTAACTAATGACAATGAGACAAATAGTTAGCTTCTTTTTTTTCTTTTTATTAAAACTGTGATAGATTTTGTTACCAAGCAGCATTTGATAAGAGGTCCACTGGTTTTGGTAAACAATAAACATTTTTATAACAATTGTTGTACAGTCGGCTGGTGCTCTAAGAACAATAGAACACATATTGGCTCAAACCAGAGTTTGGGGAGGTTGGTAGGAGGGTGGGTTGAGATAATGACCTAAACGAAGTGACCCTCACAAAATCTATTTTTGTTAAGTAGATGTATTTATAATGAAGTTAAATAAGCATTATTTAGGGATATGTTGTTTCCTATACCAAATTAGTTTCCTGTGTGCTGTTAGTAGTTACAAAATTTAGCTATCCTGGAATCCCAGAATAACACTTTCTGAAACCATATGACTGCTCTGTTCTTATTCGTGCTTTCAAGCAGAGGATCAACAAATGATGGTTTGTTCTGCCTGCCACGAGTCTTGATCGTTAAAATTGTACTGGCACCCAGCTGTGCTCACTCGTAACTGTCTATGGCTCCAGCTACACTATAACAGCAAAGGTAAGGAGCTGCAACACTTCATAGCCTGCAAAGCCTGAAATAATTTACTATCTATCTTGTCCATTACAGAAAATGTTTGCCAACTTTAAAAGAAATGAAGTCTGAAACCTCACTTTTCCTTCTAGCCTTACAAAAATTGCCTGACCTCTCAAGACTTTTAATCACTTCAGGGATTCTTGTGACATTCAAATGAGATGTATGTGAAAGCACCCTATACACAGCAAAGCACTAAGTAGTAGTAGCAGAAGACAGTACCACCGCCTTTTCCTGTTCCCATTTCCCTTTAGGGCTCTAAGATGAGGTCATCATTGTTTTTAATCCTGAAGAAGGGCTACTGAGTGCAGATTATTCTGTAAATGTGCTTACTTGGGCCTAACTTCTAGCTAGTCAAGCAGTGATCTAGCACGGCTCTAATGCTGAGATGGCCTCGGTGTGAGTGGCACAGCATATAAGGCACATTCAGAAATCAAGACTTTTTTTTTTTGCTGCCTATTCTCCCTTCTCAAAGACCTTACAGGCAAGGCTGAATTCTAAAATAGCCTTATTAGTTTAAAACGACACTGGTATAACTCCCATTTCTACTTGAAAAAATTCTTTGGAATAATGCTTGTAGATCAAATAAAATGAAATCAAACTTTTTATAATAAGGAATTACAATTTTTTAAATTCTAATCTATTCCATACAAGGCTTATATACTTTGCTCTAAACCTAGCTCACCTGGTCTAGTAGCTACAGCATCTAGTAGCTACAGTCAGAAAATCTAAATTCTAATTGTTAAATTCATGTCCTCAATAAAATTGTTCTGACTGAATGAGATAATGAATAAAAAAGACTGCAAAGTTATAAGCATCATACAAATATACATGAATCATTATAATTCTTATGGTCTCCTCCTCCCCATTGTATTCTTAATCCCCTCCACGAAGTAGAAAGTATTGATTGCCAAGTCAAAGTTTAGGTGAGGAAGCTATTTACAAATAAGTTTCCCTGCAATGCTTATTTTATCCCCCCTAGTGTTCACAGATTACATCACATCAGATTTGAAAGTAAAATGGCTGTTTTCTATTTTTAATAGTTATCAGTGTTGTGCTCTGCAGAGCATTCAAACAACATACACAAAGAAAGATATGAGATGTTATGATAATCCCCAAACTTTATTATAAATAACTCAAAATTAGAGCCAAACTGGCTGGTATTCTATGCTTTATCCTTTCCCTAGCAATCAGCCAAGGGTCCTGGAACAAAGATGAGTAACTAATGTATTAAAATGTAAGAAGCCTATCATATTGAAATACCTCATATGCTTGGTATTTTCTACTATCACCTTAAAATCACTAAAATTCTGAAATAGACATTAAGATTTGGGGATTTTTTTTTTTGGAGAGAGTCTCTCTGTCACCCAGGCTACAGTGCAGTGGTGTGATCTCAGCTCACTGCAACTTCTGCCTTCCGGGTTCAAGCAATTCCCCGACCTCAGCCTCCCAAGTAGCTGGGATTACAGGTGTGCACCACCACGCCCGGCTAATTTTTGTATTATTAGTAGAGACAGGGTTTCACCATGTGGCCAGGCTGGTCTCAATCTCAGCCTCAAGTGATCCACCTGCCTTGGCCTCCCAAAGTGCTGGGATTATAGGCGTGAGCCACCACACCCAGCCAAAGTTTGGGGAATTAGGAAATACAAACACCAACTGAGCCAAGGAACAAATCTGACTGATAACATCACTGCATTTGGCATCCAAAGAAATCCATTACTTTTACAACTTTGTATTATTTCTTTGTAAAATACAGGCAGGCAAAGAAGATAACAAATATTTTCAAATGGATGCTTGACAGCACAGTGTTAATAACCATCTTCAGAAACTGTACAGCATTAAACATATCTGAATCTTCAGCCAAGCTCCAACACTCAGAAGACAAAAGACTTGAGGTCAAAAGCTATTAATCCCCCTTTTTTTATTATTATTAAATGTCCTCATTTTCTAAAAGTAAGCAACCAGAGCTTGTCAACATTTTCTTAAGATTGATTATTACAAAGCCATTCCAAAGTTAAATGTACAATCCACAGTACATCAGAGAGAGACACAATAATAAATGTATAATCAAATGTACTATTACTGATCACAATTTATTTTAAAGTCATGAAAAGCCTGCAACAGGCTGGACAAATACTTGATTGTGCCCATGTTTCCATGGGATGGACAGCAGCACTGAGTTACACAATGAGAGCAAAACTTCCTTTTCCACCTTCCTGGAAAAATGTTTGTTAGATAAGGCAAAGGATGGGTGGCTATAGAATGGTGGTTTGAACCATGCAAGAACAACAAATAATAGGTAATAGGTGTGCAATAAACATCTGATTGCTGAATCTTGGGTGAAAAAGGCAGCAAGAAAAATGACCACAGAAAGAAATGATTGAAAGGCATTTCAACTCAGAATTTTTAAAAATAATGCAAGAAATAATAAGCTTTTAAAAAATGTCTTTCTGCCACCCTTATACAGGGCAGCACAATCCAAAGATAATTTTCTCTTTTCTGTAATTTTTTAGGTTGATGCACAGAGTGGTCTGCTTCTGTCCTCTTGTTTCAAACGAGGGGAAACAGATAAAACCACCTATGTGTCTTCCTCTAAAGCTCTGGATTATAGAAATGATCAGCAAATAACATTTATTTTCACACCTAAGCATAAATAGCTAAAATGAAGACTACTATTCACTTTCCTCTTCCATTATTTCAACTCTGCGAGGCCCATAGAGTAGAACGTAAGCAATATGCCAGTCTCCACCACCAGAAAGCCGTAAGATATCTTCTGGTGTTACGATGCTGACTTTGTCATCATCAAACTTAATCCATTCATCTAAATAACAGGGAGAAGATGAATTAATGTTATGCAGGATTCTTCTCTGAGTTCCACTGCAAAAAAGGTATAGCGTCATCGGAGGCACAGCAGTGCTCCATTGGCCACACCAACAGTCCTCCAAATGCGGCCCGGTGACCACACAGGCTTAAGGGCACTGCAGGGGTTCCACCAGGTTACAACTACTTCAATGACACCACTACAGCACTGCTTGCCTTTTCCACCCTGCATTCTCTCAAGTGTGCTCTGGAATTTTCCAGAGGCTACATAATGTATGATAATGCAACAGACTGAATGCAAACACTAACAGGAGAACCCAGCTGCCTCCTATTTAAGCCAGACAACAGAAAGACATAAAAATGTAAATCAGTACCATTTCTCACTCACTTTGTTTTTACATTAATACGTAATGGGCTTATTACTATCATTTTTAAAACTAATTTTTTTAATTTCTCACTTTTAATTTTTAATACAGTAAATATTAAGAGGCAAACCTCATAAACCAAAGCTCTTTGGGGCTTCAAGAATGTGAAGTGGTTCTGAGACCCAAAGTTTGAAAACCACTGCTATAAAATAAATGAACTGTTAAAATAATACTGAACAGTTGAAAAAAGAATACTCATTACCTTGTTTCCTTTTCACCCATGATACATAATGACCTGAAGAACTAGACCTTCCCTGGTGTGTTAGTACTGCTTGTAAGTCATAGTATCCACAATTATTGGAGCCAATATCTAAAAAAAAGATGTAAATCCATTAATATTAGACAATGAATAGATATGTGCCTCCTCAAGCTAAGTAACAATCAATAACTCTAAAGTTCACATTAGGAAAGTATTATATTATCAGAATCCAATAAGATACTACTGTCCAAATCCCAGCACTTGAGGAGGCCAAGGTGGGCAGATCACAAGGTCAGGAGATCGAGACCATCCTGGCTAACACGGTAAAACTCCATCTCTACTAAAAATACAAAAAATTAGCCGGGCTTGGTGGCGGGCGCCTATAGTCCCAGCTACTCGGGAGGCTGAGACAGGAGAATGGCGGGAACCCGGGAGGCGGAGCTTACAGTGAGCCGAGATCACTAGACTGCACTCCAGCCTGAGCAACAGAGTGAGACTCCATCTCAAAAAAAAAAAAAAAACCAACAAGATACTATTGTGCAATCATAGTTACGGCTTCATAATTGATGTTTTAAGAAGTAACTTACTCATAAAACTGTATGCCAACAAGAGTAAATTTACTATATGTCATATTAAGGTAAATTGTTCAAGAAACCTGACATTTTGTTTGAAAAGGACATCAGAATAAGTAAATATGGGGTAAGACATAAATTTTACCTTAAAAAGACACACAGACAATAACTCAAAATGAAAATGTTACTTACCATCAGCAAAAGAAAAGGGTTCATACTTAACTTCTTTCTGGGGACTACTCTTTTTGTCACTCTGAGGAGAAAAAAATGTTTAAATGATGATTTTGGAAATAAAATTTGAATTCTCTGTAAGTGTTCAATTTCATAAATATTTACTGTCTACAGTGCAAAGCAGAGACAAAATAGTCTACCTTTCAAATTACTAAAATGATATAACTACAGTTAAAACTGTAAACCCAGCAGTCCTACACTTGAACAATATAAAATCTTGTTACAGTACAGTAGCAGACACCCTGAACATGATGACCAATTTTAAACCACTAAAGTGAGAGCATACCAGTGAATACAGCAGTACAGTTCAACAGTGCTCTAGGGCAGAAAAGGAAAACCCAATTTCCCAATGTTACCAAAATCCTATCAAACCACAGCGGTGGGGGGAAAAAACTACCTCTGTAACAAGAGAAGTTAAATTCCTGTAGTTTGCATTAAACCACCCGAGCCCTGCCCACTCGCCACGCCAGCACAAATAAACTGAAATATTTTTCAGCAAAGCCTTACCTATATTAAAGAGGCATGATTTAAATTAGACAAGGATTCTTAGTAGGAACTCACTGCTTCAAGTCATTTTAGCATGGAACATGAGAAAAATTTATCTAGGTATACAGCACAAAGTTCTTTAAAACTATAATGGTAATGAAGACAATGCCAGTAGCTTACAGGTAGCTGTGATGACAAGAAGTCAAAGGATTCCACAACAAAAAATGGCAACTAGGTTAATCACATCTTTTTTATATAGAGAATGAAAACACCTACAGCAACCATTGAAAAAACTGTACAAAGCAGCACATTTAAAAACATTGTACAGGATACTAAAACACAGTTCAAGTAACCCACAAGAAGACAAAAAAAAAAAAAAAAGCAAAACATCAAAAAAGCAGAATTAAACCCTAACGTCAATGATTGCACTAAATGTAAATAGTCTATACCTAAATCACATTTAAATTTAATATAATTTAGGCCAGGTACAGTGGCTCACGCCGAGGCGGGCAGATCACTTGAGGTCAGGAGCTCAAGACCAGCCTGGCCAACATGATGAAACCCTGTGTCTAATAAAAATACAAAAATTAGCCAGGCATGGTGGCAGTCGCCTGTAATCTCAGCTACTCGGGAGGCTGAGGCACAAGAATTGCTTGAACTCAGGAGGCAGAGGTTGCAGTGAGCCGAGATCGTACCTATGCACTCCAGCCTGGGCAACAGAGCAAGACTGTCTCAAATAAATAAATACATGTGATAGAATTTAAATCAAGTAAGTGTGCCCTCTCTCCACAATGGCATCAAACTAGAATCAACAGAAACATAACAGGAAAATTACTTAGGCCCTTCTAAATAATCCATGGTCAAAGAGCAAGTCTCGAGAAATTTTTAAAAATACAAAGAACAGAATGAAAATAATATATATCAAAATTCATAGGATATAGTGAAACCACTGCTGAAAGAGAAATTTATATCACAAGGCAAGCAGAATAAAGGAAATAAGAGCAGAAATCAATACAATTAAAAACAGAAAATAGAGAAAAATCCATGAAACAAAGCCAATTCTTTGACGAGATCAATAAAATTAATAATCCTCAAGCAAGGGGGACAAACACAAATTACAAATATCAGCAATGAAACGGGATGGATCTCACTCACTAAACATCCTACAGACATCAAAAGGGTAATAAATACTAGAAACAACTCTACATACAAATTTGATAAGCTTATGAAATGGATCAATTCTGGGAAAACAAATTACAGAAATAAATACAATATGAAATAGATCATTTGAACAGCCCTGTATCTATGAAGGAAATTAAATTTGAAATGTAAAAACTCCAATAGAAAAAAAATAAATAAAAATAAAATAAACAAATAAAAGCTCCTGAAAGTAAAATATCTAAGCATAGATTGTTCCACCAATTCTATGAAATGATCACCAATTCTATCAAATGTTTAAAAAAAATTAACACCAAATCTACATACTCTCTTCAAAACACTAACGGATAAAAACAGCTAATAAATTCAGCAAAGTCAAGGATTTAAGATCTATATACAAAAATTCATTTTATTTCTATACGCTAGCTTTACTAGCCACTCTAGACAATGAAATTAAGAAAGGAATGCCATTTACAAAAGCATCAAAAAGAATAAACTATTTAGGAATAAAATTAACCAAAAAAGTCCAAGGCTTGTACACTGAAAACTAAAAAACATTATGAAAAAAAATTAAAGACCTAAATGAATAGAAAGACACATGAAGTTTACGGATTGTAAGACTTAATACTTTTTATTTTTTGAGACAGAGTCTTACTCGGTCACCCAGACTGGAGTGCAGTGGTGCCATTTTGGCTCACTACGACCTCCGTTTCCCATGCTCAAGTGATCCTCCCACCTTAGCCTTCTGAACAGCTGGGACTACAGGCACACGCCACCAAGCCTGGCTAATTTTTGTATTTTTTGTAGAGACAGGGTTCCGCCATGTTGCCCAGGCTGGTCTCAAACTCCTGGGCTCAAGGAATCTGCCCACCTTGGCCTCCTAAAGTGCTGAGATTCATCTTAATACTATTAAGATGGTAATACTTTTTAATTGATCCACAGATTCAATGTAATCCCCATCAATCTTTTTTTAAGAAATGGATGAGCTGATCCTAAAATATACATGGAAATGCAAGGGACTCAGAATAGCTAAAATAACTTTCAAAAAGAAGAACAAAAGTGAAAGTTGATACTTCACAATTTCAAGCCTCATTAGAAGACTACAGTAATCAAGACAGTCTGGTATGAGCATTAGAACAGACATATAGACCAATGGAATAAAATTAATAGTCTAGAAATACAGCCATACATACAGATGGTCAAATTAATCTCTACAAAGGTTTCAAGACCATCTGATAGGCAAACAACAGTCTTCTTAAAAAATGGTGCTGAGACAACCAGATATTCACATGCGAAAGAATAAATCTGAACCCACACCTCACACTATATAAAAAGTTAACCCTCAATGGATCAAAGATCTACATGGAAGAACTAAAACCACAGAACTCTGAGAAAAAAAACACACATATAAATCTCTGAGGCCTTGAACTAGACTTTTTTTTTTTTTTTGAGATGGAGTCTCGCTTTGTCACCCAGATTGGAGTGCAGTGGTGTGATCTCAGCTCACAACCTCTGCCTCCCAGGTTCAAGCGATTCTCCTGCCTCAGCCTCCCAAGTAGCTGGGATTATAGGTCCGCACCACCACACCCGGCTAATTTTTTGTATTTTTAGTAGAGACAGGGTTTCACCATGTTTGCAAGGCTGGTCTCAAACCCCTGACCTCAAATGATCTGCCTGCCTTGGCCTCTCAAAGTGCTGGGATTACAGGTGAGAGCCACCGAGCCGAGCCCGGCAATGCTTTCTCAGATATGACACCAATAGCACAGGCAACCAAATAAAAAAATAGACTGGATTTCATAAAAATTTACAAAACCTTTCCTCTGCAAAAGACCCTACGTTAAGAGGACGAAAACATAAGCTACAGGCTAGGAGAAAATATTCACAAACCACATATCCAACAAAGGTCTAGAATATGGAGAACTCTCAAAATTCAAGAGTAAAAAAACCAAACAGTCCAATTAGAAAATAGGGAAGGCCGGGCGCGGTGGCTCACGCCTGTAATCCCAGCACTTTGGGAGGCCGAGACAGGCGGATCACAAGGTCAGGAGATCGAGACCATGGTGAAACCCCGTCTCTACTAAAAATAGAAAAAATTAGCCGGGTGCAGTGGCGGGCGCCTGTAGTCCCAGCTACTCGGGAGGCTGAGGCAGGAGAATGGCGTGAACCCGGGAGGCGGAGCTTGCAGTGAGCCGAGATTGCGCCACTGCACTCCAGCTTGGGCGACAGAGCAAGACTCTGTCTCAAAAAAAAAAAAAAAAAAAAGAAAATAGGGAAAAGACAAGAAGAAGCATTTCACAAAAGAGGATATACAGATAGCAAACACATGAAGACATGCTCAACTTCATCAGTCACTAGGGAAGTGCAAAGGAAAACACAGTATCACTATAAACCTATCCAATGGCTGAAATGAAAAACAGTGACACCACCAAATGCTGGTGAGAATGCAGAGAAAGTGAATCGGTCACACCTTGCTGGTGGAAATGTGAAATGGTACAGCCACTCTAGAAAATAATTGGCAGTTTCTTGAAAAACTAAACATGCAACTACCACGCAATCTAACAATTGCATTCCTAGGCATTCATTCCAGAGAAATGGAACTTACGTTTACATTAAAACCTGTACACAAATGTTTAC
This sequence comes from Macaca fascicularis, assembly GCF_037993035.2. Taxonomy (NCBI): domain Eukaryota; kingdom Metazoa; phylum Chordata; class Mammalia; order Primates; family Cercopithecidae; genus Macaca; species Macaca fascicularis. Next base: position 68,889,793 of record NC_088392.1, on the reverse strand, counting down.
AGCAGGTTTATTCATCACAGACAAAAACTAGAAACAATCCAGGTGTTCTTCAACAGGTGAATGGTGAAGCCGATTGTGGTAAACTCAAACCAGGGAATACTGATCAGCAATGAAATGGAAGGAGCGACCAATATGCATTAACACCCTGGAAGAATCTCCAGAGAATTATGCTGAGTGAGAAAGGTTATATTAAAGAGTGGAAGAGTTTTTACTTCGTTTGTGTTTTTTTTTAGAAACAAGGTCTTGCTTTGTTATGCAGGTTGGAGTACTGTGGCACAATCATGGTTCATTACAGCATTTAACTCTTGGCCTAAAGCAATCCTCTCATCTCAGCCTCCCAAGTAGCTGGGACTACCTATGTATGCCACCACATCCAGCTGATTTTTTTAAATTTTCATATTTTGTAGAGACAGGGTTTCACCATGTTGCCCAGGACAGTCTCGAACTCCTGGCCTAAAGTGATCCTCCTGCCTCAGATTCTCAAAGTCCTGGGATTACTAGCGCTAGCCACCATGCCTGGCCAACTTACTTGAAATGACAAAATTATAGAAATGAACAGGTTGGTAGTTGTCAGGAATTAAGGGTAGGGCAGAAGAAAAGTGGCTCTGTGGCAATTACGCAGGATCTTTGTGGTGATGGAAATGTACTGTATTTTGATTGTATCAAGGTCAACACTAGGTAAGGTTTTATGCGAAGTACTTTGAGGAGATAAGTATAAAAGGAGTATGAGCTACAGATTATGGGGGGAAAGAAAATATTAAGCTTATTCTACCACAAAGGACTCATTTACTCTAAGTAGAGTTCCTGTTTCTCATGCTAAAATACACCTAAAGGCCTCTCTGGGAGGCCTAGGCAGGCAGATCACCTGAGCTCAGGAGTTCAAGACCGGTCTGAGCAACATGGCAAAACCCTGTCTCTATCAAAAATACAAAAAATTAGCTGGGCATGGTGGTGCATGCCTTGGTCCCAGTTACTTGGGAGGGTGAGGTGGGAGGATCATTTGAGCCTGGGAGGTTGAGACTGCAGTGAACCTGGGTGACAAAAGGAGACACTGTCTCAAAAAAAAAAAAAAAAAAGGAAAATAAAACACATGCAAAACTTTAAAGACCTGCACCGATATATGGAGGATGTGTATACCTGCTAATTGTAATACAGATTCATCCATTTTTATTAATACTATACAAAGTATAGTTCTGAAGGAAAAATGAAGCAGGAAAAAAAAGAGAGTAATTGCTGAGCACTGATGGGAGATTAAGATACTAAGATTAGAAAGTCAGCAGTAAGAACCTACTGTATTTGGCTGCTGATTCACTTTTTTATCTTCTAGATCCTTGAATTTGGATCGAAAAGACACCATTTTCTCCTGAAGTTCTGGTGTACACAGTTCATACATATCCAACATAAGAGGAAATTTAACATCCTATATACAAACAAAAAACATGTGTAAACACATTTATAAAGATACTTAACGTATCACACATCTGAAGTAATGCTTTCGTAATTCAAATACAGTTGAAAATAAAAATCTGTGAAAATCACTTGGAAATCTGCAGTTGAAAACCTCTTAAGAATGCCTATTTTTAAGAATGATCTGGTTCTAACTTTTTTAAGGTGAGAAATTTTCAAAACATGTTTTTCCATTAAATACTCTAACCCACAAAACCAACCACAGAGGAAGTACCAAAATTTACCTGAAAGAAGAAACATCTCAGAAATACTAGACAAGCTGCTGTGAAAATAATGGATCTCCCAAACTGGAATAAACGTTTTTTTTTTTTTAAGTTTGAAATACAACTTTACATAGAAATAATAGTGATATAGTTCAATAGCTTATAGTAGTATATATTTAAAGTATACAACACTAGATACTTAAAGTACATTTAACCTTCTCTTCTCATACAATGCTAAGTATATTCGAAAATATACTAAGAATTTAAGCTCAAAAGGCTAAAATGATAGGCCCCTCCTGGGACTCTATGGAGATGTAGCAGAACTACAACTCAACAAAAACAGTTGGTTTCTGAGGCTGGATCCTAAATCAAGGGATTACAATTTAAGTACTCTTTGGGCACCAATGATTTTCTCCTTTCACCTGAAAGAAAGGAACCACCTAGAATATAGTGCAGAGTGTTATCACTCCCTACCTCAGGCCCTTCTCCAAGCTACTGAATCAGTATCCCTGAAGCTGAGGATGTGGTCTAGGGCACTATTTCTGCGTAGTGCAGGAGAGTCATCAGAATTATATGTGAATCTTTTGAAAAATATAATATCCTAGGCCCCACCAAAGACCCAGATGTTTGGGGGTGAGGGAGAAGCCAGGCGTGTGTACAATTAAATATAAAAAAAAATAGATCATTCTAATATACATTCATAGTTAAGAATCACCTGTCTAATATTAGTATCTCCCCTAAATATTTCAAAGAACCTAACTATTCCTAAAGGAATAATGAAAGCAATTGTAAGTTAGCAATTACCTTCAAAGAATTACATTTCTTATACAAAGTAAAGTTCATTACTAACCTTAAGAACTTTGGCATTCACAGATTCCTTCTCTTTATAAAAAAATCGAACCATCTGAATGGTCAAGTAAGCAGGTAGCCGGCTGATCTTGGACTAAGGAGAGAAAATGGAAAGAAATCCAATTACATCAAAATACCATACAAGTTTTAATTCTTCAGTGGTAAAAATTAAGACTGGATAAAATTAATTAACTGGAAATATTTCAATGAAGTAGAATTTGGCTTCGAAAGGAATGCATAACTTACAGATTTGATATACAAGGCATTTCTTTGCAATGTTGGAGACTGTTTGGTGATTTCTTCCTGAAGTCGCTAAAAAAGAACATAACAGAAGACCAAACATTAGTTTAAAAAATTTCTGCAATATAGAATCACACCACTAAGCCTTTTAAAAACTAGCACCACTTAATAGGCAATATACAGTATATCAATGGGTTTATACCACTGAAACACAATATGATGACAATATGGGAAGACTTCCAGATACTGTTCAATTCTTATAAGGCATCAAATAATTTACGCTGTTGTGGACTCCTCCCGAGTGTAAATACTGTTTGATGTTTTTTAGTTATGCCCCAAATGATGCTTAGATTCAGAGAATTTTATATTGTATTTTATATAACAAAGCTCTGTCATTCCTGTTTATTATCAGAATATTCACCCTAGAGGAAAATTAAGAGAACCCAGGAAACTCTTGTTCTTTACATTTTATGCATAAAAGCCAATAAGCACCGATCAATTATTGTTAAATTTGAAAACAGTCATAACACAGAAACCCTCTTTTAACCTAACAGATGTGGGAAAGCCTTTAGCTACTGCACATATCTTAACCAGCATGATCACCTTTCCACTTCTTACAGCCCATGTAACAATGAAAACGGTATTTATCCCTCTGGGCATCATTTGGAAAAGGTGGTAGTGGTAATCTATGTTATAGTGCTATTGTTAGAATTACAGTCAGCACATGTAGAAAACCTGGTAAAATATTTGGCATATACTCTACATTTAACAGTCACTACTATTTCTTTTTTTTTTTTTTTTTTTTTTTTTTGAGGCGGAGTCTCGCTCTGTCGCCCAGGCTGGAGTGCAGTGGCGCGATCTCGGCTCACTGCAAGCTCCGCCTCCCGGGTTCCTGCCATTCTCCTGCCTCAGCCTCCCGAGTAGCTGGGACTACAGGCGCCGCCACCACGCCCGGCTAATTTTTTGGTATTTTTAGTGGAGACGGGGTTTCATTGTGTTAGCCAGGATGGTCTCGATCTCCTGACCTCGTGATCCGCCCGTCTCGGCCTCCCAAAGTGCTGGGATTACAGGCTTGAGCCACCGCGCCCGGCCCAGTCACTACTATTTCTAATGTTATAGAAAAAATTAGCACTATTTATGTGCTCTGCTTTAAGAAAATAAAGAAAAAAGAAATTAGAATTAAAATAACCTACTGGTAATGTTTAAGCATGTTACACTTGTATAATAATTTTTTAACATCTGATTTTTTAAAATTACTAATCATTACAAAAGGAATCACTGTGGAGTAGCTTAAGTTTATTCAGCAGCAAAGCAGTAGAGAAACGAAGCCAAATTACTCAAGAATTATCAGAACAAAAGATAAAACATCTTAAAAGTTATAAAGGAAGTAAATACATTTTAGGAATACATGTTTTTCAAGAAAGTATATGTGGTGAAATCTTAATATTATCACCAATACACTATCATCTAGACCTTCTGGGTATGTTCGGTTTTCCTATACTTTTACAAAATTGTGAAGAAAATACCATTCCGGAGAGTCCCTCCCAAAGCACTCCACTCCACACTCTCCGATGAACACTGAGACTTCATTTGCTGGTAAATCCTGAAACTTGCACATCATGCCTTACATGGTTTGACTCCTGGGGGTTAAGTACTTTTGTGTTTTTAAATGAATTTCTCTTAACAGTCACCATGTTCTTATCCACGCTGCCTCAAAACTCTCCCCTCAGTATCATAAGACAGAACATGACTCACTCTCTCTTCTTATGTCCATTTACCAACCCTTCCCCTGCCAAACTTACCCCAAACTGTAGATGACAGCCCCCAGACAACAAATCATCTTGTTTATCAACATAATCCAGGTCCCGCTTCAGTGTTTATCAACCCAACCCCTCTGCCCAAACTAGGCCTCTGCTCTGCACAGAGGACCTATTCCAATGCCTCATCATTTTTCACTGACTTTTCTTCCTTCAAGACTTCTGGTTAGAGGAGACAGAAAAGAGGATCAACCAAAATTTTTAAATATTCTGCCCTCCAGGCCCTTCTTCAAATATCTAGATGCTGCAACAGCTCTTTTATTCATGATTTATTTTTCATACAACTGTGTTTAGGAAGAAGCTAACTTAAATTAAAATAAACAATCCTGGCTGGGCAGTGGCTCATGCCTGTAATCCCAGCACTTTGGGAGGCCGAGGCGGGCGGATCATGAGGTCAGGAGATTGAGACCATCCAGGCTAACATGGTGAAACCCTATCTCTACTAAAAATACCAAAAATTAGCCAGGCGTGGTGGCTATACTTGGTATTTTTGTATACCAAATATAGTCCCAGCTACTTGGGAGGCTAAAGCAGGAGAATCGCTTGAACCTGGGAGTCAGAGGTTGCAGTGAGCGAGATTGCGCCACTGTACTCCAGCCTGGGTGACAGAGAGAGACTCCATCTCAAAAAAAAAAGAAAAAAAAGAAAAAAATAAAATAATCCTAATTATCAGAGATTTTGAAAGTGAAATCACATGAACTGCAATTTGAAAACTATTAAAAGATAGCACTTCAAATGGGGAGATCCTTCAAGAGATATACATGTCCCCAAAGCATACCAAATTAGTAAGTCAGCAAGCAAAACCATATGTTTTATCCATGGGCTTATCAGCAGAGTGGAAGCCAACATTTTATGTGAGTCTGCATTCTTTAGTATGGCACTGGAAAAGCAGCACTAACTGAATAACGAAAGAAGCGAGTTCTAGTTCTGGCTCTGCCAAAAGCCAGTTAGGTTATTTAAATTCCAGGGCCTCAACTGCAAGACAGTGCAATGGCAGAACAACTACATGCCCTGATTTGCACAAAAAAATCCCAGTTTACACTGCATAATTACTAACATACCCTCATTCACTCTCCACCAAAGTGTCCTAGTTTAGACAATACATTGTATGATCACCCTTAATGGTTAAGAGCACAAATCCACAAACAACCCTATAGTTACTCTCATTTTCATGTAAGAAAACAGAAGCTTAGATTAAGTAATTTTCCTTAAAGTTAATAGTTCAACTAAGTTATTGGGCCCATGAAAACAACTAACTCTAAGGAAAAATTAAATCTTAACATGTATATTATTCAACAAACATTTCTTGAGTGCTTTAAAATAAAGCAAGGTACAGCACAAAGCACTAGGTGCTTCTTCAGTGTGAAGCAGGAACATCCAGTGATTAAAAAGTGAGATGTCCCAATATTTGTTAGCATATGCAACCATGTCAATAATGCTTTTGTTTATGAAATGAAAAGCTAGTTGAAGTTTGTTTGATTTCTGACTACACAGTTGATTTTGATAGTGACAATAATTATGTTCTACAAAGTCACCACAAGCACTGAATCAGTGAATACTGAACCACTGCTCCTAGAGGAAATACAGGATTAGATTCCGCCAACCTTTGATCACAAGATTTTCATCAACCAATCAATATATAACCTTGTTTTATGTGTGTTTCTGTTTAAAGACACCTTATTTCACATACTGTGTTGATTAAATAACATTGAACTCAGAGCCAACAGCACAACTCAGGCCCAACTGAAGCTTCTCTAACATGTGTATTTTCTCAGTAAGGCACATCACAGCCTTCCCACACTTAGAAACACTAGACAGCACTCAGTCCTATGCTTGGCGGGTCATCTTAAACAGTGAAATAACCAATAAAAAGCAGAAATTAAAAAAAAAAAACCGGTGCTAACATTCCTGCTAAAATGGTATTTGTTTACCAAGCTGAAACAAGACGGCCAAGTACTTGTTTGACCTCAGATGAGACTGTGTGTATTGGGCAACTCAAAATGCATGTTGCTCTGCACATGTCTACAAATGACCATTAAAGCCCAGCGAATAATGACTTTGGCTTACTTGCGAATGTGGAATTCACAAACAACAAGGATGGACTGTGATTGTCCTTACCAATTTAAGTCCTGTAAAAAGATACTTGACTTCCTGATTGATAAAACAGCTAAGCTGAAGTTGATTTTCCTTTCCTTTGGTGACTTCTTCTTCTTCAGATTCTGTACATTTCATGCTTTGTAAACTAAGATAAGGAATATGCCAACGGGTATTCAATTTGTTATATACTCTTGAATATAATACATTATCCTAATTCCATTAAAATTAATAGTATCATTCATTGGCATTTAAAACATTTTAGTCTCCCAATAAAGATTCATTTCAACATACTTAAGAATGTTCATTTGGCTACCAACAATTCTATAAACAACAATGAGTAATAAATGTGTATTAAAAGATAAACTGCAATAAACTCTGAACTATAAACTGGTATTTAGTGTGGTCTTATAATGGTCTTAGAAGCCCAAAGGTACATAAACATAATTTTTTTCTAAGATTTTCTAACCATGACCTAGAAAACAGTACTTTCCTGATTCATGTTTTATTAACTGGTTCAATCTCATGTATATAGTTGATACACACCATTTTATACAATTAAAAAATTCTTTATTTTAAAAGTTATTATTAACAGTCACCTTGACATATAAGAAATTAATTCTTTATAAGGTGAATGAAAATGAGGTAGACTCTGCTAAAGATGTTCTTAGGAAAAAATAATAAATATCCTTCAAGAAATAAATTAGAATAATTATATTAATCAAAACATAATGAATAATCCCATTATCCTTCAAGGTCACTCCAATAGGTATACTTTTCCAAATTCCTCATTTCCATTACTGTATTTTTTTAGGCATAAAAACCTCTGGGCTGGACGCAGTGGCTCACACCGGGAGGCCAAGGCGGGTAGATCACCTGAAGTCAGGAGTTCCATACTAGCCAGGCCAAGAGGGTGAAACCCCCTCTCTACTAAAAATACAAAAAATTAACTGGACATGGTGGCATGCGCCTGTAATCCCAGCTACTTGGGAGGCTGAGGCAGAATTGTTTGAACCCGGGAGGCAGAGGTTGCAGTGAGCCAAGATCGCACCATAGCACTCCAGCCTGGGCGACAAGAGCGAAACTCTGTCTCAAAAACGAACAAACAAAAAAAAACAAAAAAAAAAACCTCTGAAGAATTTTTCTTCTACCCACCACCAATCAATCAGCCAATGATGCTATTTATGTCAATTCTAATAAGGTAGATAGTCTATACAAATCTTGGCTCATAAGGATACGTAGTTTCAAACTCAACACCGAAGAACTGATCAATTAAACTTTTCTTTTTAGAAGGTGTCGCTGCCGATGCAGATGAAGAGTCTGTCTGCAAAAAATTAAAATAAAAATTCCAACTTTATATAAATATTAATGTATATTTTCTTCCACACAATTCAGTTTAGTAATACATATTTAAGTTTTTAAAATATAGTCCCTTAATGTAAAATCCTTCAAAAAACATTACAAAAAATCACCAATGAATTAAGTTTAATAAATAATACATTAAATGTAAATGTCGTATGCAAGCTTCCAAATTCTGACTACAGATTGAGCATCTAAAGTATTTAAATACACATCTACCCATTAAGATGAACTTATTTTAAGCCTTTGCGGGGAAAAAAAATAAAAAAAGAATCAAGATATAATGAAAGTCTATAATCACAAATATATTTCAATTACCTCTTTAACAGAATCATCCTCTATGGCTTCCAATTTCTGTTGCAATACTCGCATCATTTGTATCCAACATTCATTAGCATCCTGTAATGTAAAAAAAGACAAAGTAAGTAATCCTGGCAGTGAATGATCTACAAAATTCTTCCAAAATAATCACTGTCTCCTAGGCAAGAGAGTGGTTTCCTTCTTTAAAAATATTAAGCCAAATAAGAGATATGATCTTCCAAAAAATAATTCTAGAATAGCTTATTCATTCAACAGACATCTGCTAAGCTCCAATTTGTGCTAAACACTGTACTAGATACTCAGCATAATAGCAGTGAAAATATAAAATTCAAGTAGAGATAAGGGTTATGAAGCGAAAAAAAAGCAGGATGGAAACAGTAAGTGATCAGGGGAAGGGAAGTGTCCTATTTCAACAAGGTCATCAGGGAAAGCCTGAGGCTTTGGTCTTGGAGCCCTGAGATCTGAAGGAGGTGAGAGAGCTGGTCTTGTACTTGTCTGACAGCCAAAGGAACAAGAGCAAAGGCCCTGCAGGAAGAGGGCACTTGAAGGGTTTAAGGAAGCCTGTGCAGCTGGAGAGGGGCAAGCAACTGGCAGAGTGGTAGTGATGAACTCAGAGAAAAAGCCAGGGGCTAGAGGATTTAGGACTGCGGTAGAAATCACTAGGGAGTACTGAACAAGGGGCCAACATAATCCTATCTTCATTTTAAAAAGGACACCATGGGTTGTGTAGAGAAACTGCAAAGGGGCAAAGGCAGAAGCCAGATGATCAGTTAAGACTACTGTTGAGGTTCCAGGCAAGAGACAGCCCTGGCATGAACTAGAGAAGACTGATGTTTATATTTCGAACTATGTTCCAATAAGTATGGTAAATGTAGGAAACCTAAGTTTTACATTTACAGAATGAAAAATACCTTGCCCTAATTACCTGTTGAAGATACTGTCCTTGTTCACCCTTCTCGGCAAACTGTGGGAAAGCCATGTGCAAAAACTGCAGTAGAATAATAGGTGGAATACTGGAAGAAGTTTTATCCATGGAATCAAACAAATCTCTAAGGGCTTAAAGACAAAGCAAACATTGCCTTAGTAAAATAGTCACATACTTAATACATGCGACTGTAAATTAATTTTAATTAATACAAACAAAAACCTACTTAATTTTTTTTTTTTTGAGACGGAGTCTAGCTCTATTCCCCAGGCTTGAGTGCAGCGGCACGATCTCGGCTCACTGCAACCTCCACCTTCTGGGTTCAAGCAATTCTCCTGCCTCAGCCTCCCGAGTGGCTGGGATTACAGGAGCATGCCACCATGCCTGGCTAATTTTTGCATTTTTTTAAGTAGAGACAGGGTTTCACCATGTTGGCCAGGCTGGTCTCAAACTCCTGACCTTGTGATCTCCCCACTTCAGCCTGGGATTACAGGTGTGAGCCACCACACCCAGCCGCTTAAATATTTTTAAGTGTATCTACTCTGACAATTGTTGGACTCTCAACAAGAAAAAAAGAAATCATTTTTAAATCTTAAAGAATTCACCAGAAGACCTTACAAAGCAATCACTAGTTGTAAACAACTTCAGAGCCCTGCCTCTCTCTTTCTTCTTGCCAGCCTTTGTATTCCCAAACAAAGCAGGGTGTTCTAATTCAGTACAAAGAACACATAACCTCTGTGTAGGGACCAAACAGGCATAATGTAATCGTTCTGCTACTCTGCCAAGATCAGGATAGCAGGTCACCTCTCCCCACTTACCTCCCTTTAAATCTATAATTGGTTCTCATCTACTCAACTCCTGGAGATTTAAATCTGGGTCCTTAAACAGCTGACTCTACTGGACAGCTAAGAACCAAAACTACTACTAATTTACCTTCTTCAGAAAACCTTCTTTCCACTTAACCCCTCTCAGCAGCATGAATCTCACAGTCATGGACCAGTCTGCTCTCTTGGAGTTCGAACCATTTCTCCTCTGCTGACTTCCTAGTGATCATACCTTGCTCTGCTTCATGTACAGCAAAACTCTTCCTCTAGCTTACCTCAACTTGTATGTTTTATTAATACCCAAGATGTGAAATGTCACCTATCATTATTATACAGACTGAACCCACCAAATACCACAGCATCTTAGCACAAAGCAGGGGCTCAAAAAAATGTTACTGAATAACAAAACTGAACACAATGTTTAAAAAATATTTTTGGAGGGAAGGCTGAAATTTAGGCATCACTACTAAGCTAATTATTTTTTTAAATAAAAGCCTACATTTTAATAATACTTTATATACTACTCAAAAACAAACAGATGATTTAAGATCTAGTATATACCATCAACAGAGCATCTCAAAAGTATTTCATCAGTTTAAAAGAAAAAGGTCAAGAAGAAATGTAGATTAAAAGATACTAGTAAGACATAACAACTAAATGCAATGTGGGATCTTAAATTGAATCCTGAAGCAGGAAAAAAAATTTTTAATGGACAATACTAGGACAGCTGGCAAAATCTGAATAAAGACTGTATTTTAGAGTACTGTGTGAAACTCCCAAATTCTAAAAAAAAAGTTTGTTTTTTGAGACAGTGTCGCAGTCTGTTGCCCAGGCTGAAGTGCAGTAGCACAATCTCAGCTAACTGTAACCTCCGCCTCCCAGGTTCAAGTTATTCTTGTGCCTCAGCCTCCTGAGTAGCTGGGATTACAGACATGTACCAACACACCCGGCTAATTTTTGTATTTTTAGTAGAGACGGGGTTTCACCATGTTGGCCAGCCTGGTCTCAAATCCCTGGCCTTAAGTAATCTGCCCGCCTCAGCCTCCCAAAGTGCTGGGATTACAGGCATGAGCCACAGCACCTAGCTCAGATTCTGAAAATTAAGAATTATCTTGTGGTTATGAATGTCCTTATTGTTAGGAAATACATACTGAGGTATTCAGGAATAAAACACCTGATGTCTGGCACCTTATTCTAAAATGGTTCAGAAAAAAATTACATGAATAACGGAAAAACGAGAAACCAAATGCAATTAAAAGTTAGTAACTGGTGAATTCTTACAACTTTTCTGTAAATTTAGATGTATTTCAAAACAAGAAGTTAAAAAGTCAAGAAGCAAAAATGTAAAGAACAGTATTTTTCATCGCACCAATACTATTAGCCGCATATATGATGCTGGAGAAGCTGCTGAAATTCTAAATTATTCTAAGATACATAAGCTGTCAAATGAAGTAGATATAAACGATCACACTTTCTCATTAAAAACTTCAACAAGTAAGTCTACTTTAGGAAAAAAGGTTAGAGTAAAATCTCTCTAACTGCAAATGACACAAAAGAAACCTGTTTATAATATCAAAAATCAATGGTTGACAACAGTGAGATAACACTTCATACTTCTTGGATGGCTACAATCAAAAAGACATATAATACTAAGTGCTGGTAAGGACACGGAGAAATCCGAACCCTTATACCCTTCTGGGGGAAATGTAAAATGGTGCAGCTCCTTTGGAAAATTCTGGCAGTTCCTCAAAAGGTTAAATACAGTAACCATATGACCCAGCAATTAATTCCACTCCTAGATACATACCAAAGAGAAATGAAAGCATCTGTCCACACCAAGACTTGTACACGAATGTCAGGAGTATTTGTAATAGTCAAAAAGTAGAAACAACCCAAATATCCATCAATGATGAATGGATAAATGATATGTGGCATGTCCATACAAGGCACTCTTATTTAGCAATAAAAAAGAATGAAGTACTGATACATGCCACAATGTGGATGAATTCTGAAAACATTATACTAAGTGAAAGACACCAGTCACAAGAGACTACACATTATCTAATTCCATTTAGTACAAAAGTCCAGAGTAGGCAAATCTAGAGAGAAGGAACACACAGACAAATGTTTGGGTAGGGCTAGAAACAGGAAAGGAGGTGACTGCTAGATGTTATGAAGTTGCTTTTTGGGATGATAATGTTCTAAAGTTAACATTTTAGTAAAATTTGCACAACTCTGCGGATAAACTAAAAAACAATGAATTATACACTTTAAATGGGCAGAATTTATGATATGTACACTATGTCAATAAAGCCATTAGAGAAAGAGTAAAAAAAATAAAATAAAAGGCCGGGCACGGTGGCTCAAGCCTGTAATCCCAGCACTTTGGGAGGCCGAGACGGGCGGATCAGGAGGTCAGGAGATCGAGACCAGCCTGGCTAACACGGTGAAACCGTCTCTACTAAAAATACAAAAACTAGCCGGGCGAGGTGGCGGGCGCCTGTAGTCCCAGCTACTTGGGAGGCTGAGGCAGGAGAATGGCGTATACCTGGGAGGCAGAGCTTGTAGTGAGCTGAGATCCGGCCACTGCACTCCAGCCTGGGTGACAGAGCGAGACTCTGTCTCAAAAAAAAAAAAAAAAAAAGGCATGGCTGTAAAACCCTATTGACCTAACCCAAAGACTTAACAGTATTAAAATGTCCAAAATTACGTGAGGGGCATATTCTCTTATGCAATGAAGAAACCAGTTATTTCTATCCTTTAAGATTACTATTTCTCCTCATACACATCACTTCTTTTTTTTTTTTTTTTTTTTTTTGAGACGGAGTCTCACGCTGTTGCCCAGGCTGGAGTGCAGTGGCGCGATCTCGGCTCACTGCAAGCTCCGCCTCCCGGGTTCCCGCCATTCTCCTGCCTCAGCCTCCTGAGTAGCTGGGACTACAGGCGCCCGCCACCGTGCCCGGCTAATTTTTTGTATTTTTAGTAGAGACGGGGTTTCACTGTGGTCTCGATCTCCTGACCTTGTGATCCGCCCGCCTCGGCCTCCCAAAGTGCTGGGATTACAGGCTTGAGCCACTGCGCCCGGCCACACATCACTTCTTTACACCAATACTCACTAAGACCCTCTTTTATAATGATGCATTGATTGTGATAAAACCCGTCGCTGGCTCTCCCCAGTCAACCCCAAAGATATATTACACAAATCAAACCTGAAGCCAAAATCATAATTTAACCAAAAAAATCCAAAGATTATTTTTCACAAAGGACAGACATCACTGATTTATAATCTGGATGACAAAATAAGTACCAAGTTGCTTAACTTAAGTATAACGTACACTCCAAGCTTAATGAGGTGATGTTTTACAAAAGACATTCTGGAAACTGCAAAGGATTTTGAGTGAAAAATAAAATGTCTTACTCCTATTAAAAAGTAGTATATTTAGAATACAAACCTGCAGTAATATACTGCGCTGAAGCCATTTCCCCTGAAGCTCTTAAGGCACCTGCATACCTAGGAACATTAAAGCAGAGTTAAATAATAGAATTCAGTTCATTCTAACACTCAAATGGGAAGCAGCCAGTTAAAAGGAGTTATTACGACACCCTCAACTGCAAGTCCCGCGGAGTTGTTCCCACCTTTCCTTTTCTTCTCTCCTGGTCTTGCATTATATGGAGAAAAAAAGGAATGCTGAAAAGGGAATTTAGATGGAGACTACTTTAAGCTCCTTCCCTTTGTCAAACGCATATAAAACAAACATTTTATTTTATTTTTTATTTTTTGAGACAGAGTTTTGCTCTTGTTGCCCAGGTTGGAGTGCAATGGCAAGATCTCGACTCACTGCAACCTCTACCTCTTGGGTTCAAGCAATTCTCCTGCCTCAGCCTCCCGAGTAGCTGGGATTACAGGCGCACGCCACTATGCCCAGCTAATTTTTTTATTTCTAGTAGAGACAGGGTTTCACCATGTTGGCCAGGTAGTCTCAAACTCCTGACCTCAGGTGATCCACCCACCTCAGCCTCCCAAAGTGCTGGGATTACAGGCATGAGCCACTGCACCCAGCTAAAACAAGCATTTTCTCAAAGTACTGTGAAACAAAACTATCCATTAATTACAAAGAAAATAAAATAACACAATCTCTGAAATAACTTGGAAGAAATAAGCATTAGATCAAAAACATTCAGCATTAGCTTGCTGTGTATCGTTAAATAGGTCACTTAAGGTTTTAGGTCAGTTTGCTCATCTGAAAACTGAGGAGCTTCTATTAAATGATTTCTAAATTCACTTTCAGCTTTATGATCCTCACTTAATTTACAAACTGGCCATGCAAAGGAAATATTCAAACCGCAGTCGTTACTCACACAAAGTCTTATGACAAAAGCTCAGAAATTATCATTCAGTTAATATCAAACATTGAAGTAGGAGGGAGACTGCATATGCACTATGATTAAACTATGTGTACACACTATACACCCATTAGAGTGATTAAAATTAAAATTTAAAAAAAACTAGTATCACCCAATATTGGCAAGAATGTGGAGCAATCAGAATTACTGATCTAGTCAATAGTAATATGAATGGATCTCCAAGCTAGATACGGAGTGAAACAAGCCAGAACAAAAGAAAAGCACAACCTGTAGGATTCCATTTATTTTACGTTTCAGAATGTGCAAACTAATACGAAATCAGTAGTTGCTGGAAGTGGGTGGAGAGGATAAGGATTAACTGAGAAAAGGCACACACAAGAATTTTCTGAGATAATAGAAATGTTCTATACTTTGACAGGCAAATGGATTACAGAGAATTTGCATTTGTCAAAACTGATCAAACCAAACACTTAAGATATATGCATTTCACTAGATGGGAATTATATCTCAATTTAAAAAGCAAAACCTCTATGCTTAGGTAGTATGAAAGAAATCACAGAAAGTATTGTGTTAAATTGTATTCAACTGAAGGGTTTTGTTTTTCCCTTTTTCATTTGTTTGCATCTTTCGGAAACTGCTGTGACTAAACAAACTTTCTTAATTTTTCAATAAACAATAATTCACAATAATGCCTGAATTATGTGTGTTAATTTTTAAAAACCTGAAAATCATTAAATTTCCCTGTTAATACATTTTAGCAACTTCTTGAAAGGCATTTTTGAA
This sequence comes from Macaca fascicularis, assembly GCF_037993035.2. Lineage (NCBI taxonomy): Eukaryota > Metazoa > Chordata > Mammalia > Primates > Cercopithecidae > Macaca > Macaca fascicularis. Next base: position 68,874,546 of record NC_088392.1, on the reverse strand, counting down.
ATTAAAATGAAGTACTAATATAGCAGACATATCCCAGAACATCACTTGGGAATGTAATTAGCTATATAATTGCTGCTGTTACTGAATTTTACTTCTTGTTATAGGGTAACATGAATATGTAACTATTTCTACATTTATGGCAAAGATAACTAATGAATTATCAACCTTTTTTTTGTAACTAAGAAAAGTCATATGTAATTTAATATCCAAAAAACACTTCCCATATTAGAGCAATAAAATGTAATTCCTAATTAATGTAAAACCATCTATTAAGCCAAATAACATTAACACTGAAGTTTATAAAGAAAAACTTAGAAAAAGAGAAACTGACAGAAATACTGAGAGGTTTTACAGTCAAAAGTACTGAGAATCTTTCCTTATCTCTGTCAAGTCGATATATTAAAAGTACTGATATAAAAAATCTGAACATAATAAAATTAACCTAATGTCTATTATACTTTGACACCTACAAAGAGAGGACATTTTGACTTTTCTAGTCCCCATAAAATATTCAATCATACATCAGATCAAAAAGACAAACTCAAATTTCCAAAATAGGCCAAATCCTTACCCATGGTGAAATAAAATACATTTATAACATATGCTTTCATATATGCGTTTCTAAATCCACTGGCTAAGTAACTTGGCTTAAACTCTTGGGGGTGGATGTGGAACAAATGAAAAGCACATATAATGCTAATGAAAATACAAATTGGTATCTCCGTTTATAAAACTGGTTGGCAAAACATATCAAAACTGAATATATACATCCCTTTATGACCCAGCAGTTTCACTCATATATATTTTGTGCATATGCATACATACTCATATACACCCAAGAGAAACAAACGCATGTGCCCAAAAATGTACTAGAATATTCAGAGCATATTTTTTCATAATCACCAAAAACTGAACATAAACCAAATATTTATCGACAGAAGAATGGATGACAAATTGGTAGTATAGCACACAATGGAATACTATACAGCATGAATAGAAATGAACCACCAATACACAGAACATGGATACACTAAACATCACGAGCCAGACCCATTAGCCAGTCATCAGCCAGACAAATGGGCCCAGTTTGTACACTTCTGTTCACAAAGAGTTCAAAATTGGTAAACTGATCTATGAGATTAGAAGTCAGGATAGTATTTCCAATTTGGAAAACATAAACAGTGGTAGTGATTAAGATCTGTGAGGGGATTTTTAGAGTGCTGGAAGGGTTCTGCCTTTATTTTGGGTACATGGATGTGTTCACCCTGGGACAATTCATTGAGCTGTACACTTACAATCTGTATACTTTCTGCATGTTATAATTCAATAATCAAAAATAAATGGGCCAGGCGTGGTGGCTCATGCCTGTAATCCCAGCACTTGGGAGGCCGAGGCAGATGGATCACGAGGTCAAGAGATCGAGACCATCCTGGCCAACATGATGACACACTGTCTCTAATAAAAATACAAAAACCAGCTGGGCGTTGTGACACGTGCCTGTAGTAGTCCCAGCTACTCATGAGGCTGAGGCGGGAGAATCACCTGAACCCAGGAGGCGGAGGTTGCAGTGAGCCGAGATCATGCTACTGCACTCTGGCCCGGAGGTAGAGTGAGACTGTCTCAAAAAAACAAAAAACAAAAAACAAAAACTGGGCTAAAAGGAAAAGATAACAGACTTTCTAGTGGTTTTTGTTAACATTTGAACAGCCTCATCTAACAAATAGAGAACAAGCAAAATCTCAGAACTAAATGCTTTCATTACTACACAAGAGTCAGTAAACAATCCAAATATGAAACTTTAAGTTAGAAAATAGACAATAAAACAAGCCTAAGGTAAACAGAAATAAGAAAAACATAATACAAAAAGTAGGATGAATCAGACAAATCAAAAAATTGAATGAACAAATCTAATAGCCAATTCTTTGAAAGCTAAAATACAAATCTCTAGCAAGATAACACAAACAAAGGGAGGAAAACACAAATAAAACAAATAAAAAATAAAAATACAAAAAAAAAATACAGGTCCAATGGTAGAATAACTCTTAAGCTGAAATAATTTAAAGACAGGACAATTTTGTAGGAAAATATAAATTCCCAAAACTAACTTTAGAAGAGAATAAGTACATTTAAAATACCCCAAAGGCCAAGCACAGTGACTCGCGCCTGTAATCTTAGCCCTTTGGGAGGCCAAGGCCGGGGGATCACCTGAGGTCAGGGGTTTGAGACCATCCTGGCCAACGTGGTGAAACCACATCTCTACTAAAAATACAAAAAATTAGCTGGGCGTAGTGGCGGATGCCTGTAATCCTAGCTGCTTGGGAGGCTGAGGCAGGAGAACCGCTTGAACCCAGGAGGCGGAGGTTGCAGTGAGCCAAGATCACGCCACTGCACTCCAGCCTAGGCAACAGAGCGAGACTGTCTCAAAATAAAATAAAATAAAATAAAATACCCCAAAAAAGCTGAGTGCAGCCAATTTCATGGGCAAGTCTTTCAGCAGCAAATCAGTCCTATAAAAATATGAAAGAAAACAAAAGTTCCAGGAAAAGACGGACATAGAACTAGCATAACTCTAACACCAAACCCTCACAAATAAAAAAAAAAAAAAAAAAAAAAAAAAAAAAAAACCGGCCAGAGGGAGACAGAATGCTATACATCTGTCTTAGTAACAAATGACCCCAAACATCCTTTTAAAATGTTCCAGCAAATTAAATTCAGCACTATATATTGAAAGAATACGAATGCATCAGGAATATAGTCTATTAGGCTAACTATTAACCTAATGTATCACAAATAGATCCAGTAAGAAAAATCTTAGAACTAGGTCAACAAACAACATTTGACAAATTAACATATATTTCTTATTTTTAAAACATCTCCAGTAAACAAATGATGGAGGAATACTTTCTTAACATTCTTAAGAATATTTCCACCAAACCTGAGAGGAGGACAAGAAGAAAAAAAAAAAGAAAAAAAGAATATTTCCACCACATGCAAGGTCAATATTTAACCCTAAAACACAACAATCTTATTAAAATCAAAAACAAGAGAATTCCACAACCATCTACTATTTAACACTATGTTAAAAGTTCTAGCCAGTAAAACACAAAAGAAACACGAAGTAAACTGCCTGAAATAGACAATACTAACCTGAGTAATGGATTTGATTACCTATTTAGAAAATCCAAATATTAATAGAAAATAGGTCTTATTTCCTCATAAATATAAATATCATAAATAAATCATAATCATAAGTATCATCATAAATAAAATGTGTTTTCAGGGTAAATAAATGTTTTCAAGGTAAATAAAAAGTATATTAAAATTTTCAAAGAATATAAGGTATTTCAGTATTAGGGGAAAGTACACCTTGGAACCATGGAAATCTGATATTTGAAATTAGTATGCCTGATTTCTTCCCATCAGCTAGCAGGGACGATAACAAAATGATCAAGGGAAAATTCATCTAACAGTACAAAATACAAAAATTCAAAACAGCTGGAAATAAAACACGTGAAAAAAATCCATCTTACTGAAAGTCAAATAAGATCTGGAACAATGGGGGAGACAGCCTATATTCCTGATGGGAAGGCTAAATATTGCAAAAATGTCAATTTATCTGAAACTTATGGTTTCGGATAAACATTATGGTCAAAATCCCAAAGGTTGACATTCTCACTATATATCCATTTAGAGGGAGAAAGGTGTATTGAACAACATGACCATGAAGTTCAAAGAGATACAAAATATGGGTCAAACTATCCAGTAATACATTGAAAGTAAGAAGGATGCATTACTATACACCAGATGGTTAAAATGGCATAATACAAACACATATAAGAAATCAGATCTCAATAAATAAACCCAATTAGAAAATCTAGGACCAGGTCTCAAAAATATTTAATAATAATACATACAATAAAAGATCAATGTGTATCAATATACTATGAATGGTAATTGGAGAAAAAAAGAGAAACCTAGATTGTTACCTTGTAAGAGAAATGTAAGTCACCAACAAACTCACCAGTAAAAAGTAGTTCAACCTTATCAGTAATCAAAAAATGTTTATCATTATAATATTTTACTTTGATGAATATGTACAGAATGTAGCATTCATATTTTTCTACCTTTTGGGATAACAATTGCCAATATCTAAAAGGTCAAACTATCCACTCTAATTTATTAACCCACCAATTCCATTTCCAGAAATTGATCCAAAGAATCCTATGCATCAAGATGTACTGCAGAACTGTTAATATGTAAGCATAAAAACAAAGACGTGAGCACAAATTTAAGACTGTTCGAACTGGTTATAAAAAACACATATACTGCTACACATATGTTTAAAGAAAAAACCCAAGTATAACACAAATTTTCATCCCTTTCTCTTTTGAGACTGAAGTCTCACTCTGTCGCCCAGGCTGGAGTGCAGTGGTGTGATCTCGGCTCACTGCAGCCTCCGCCTCCCGGGTTCAAGCAACTCTCCTGCCTCAGCCTCCCCCTCCCAAGCAGCTGGGATTATAGGCCCCCACCACCAAACCTGGCTAATTTTTGTATTTTTAATAGAGATTGGGTTTCACCATGTTAGCCAAGCTGGTCTTGAACTCCTGACCTTCAATGATCTGCCCGCCTCAGCCTCCCAAAGTGCTAGGATTACAAGCATGAGCCACTGCTCCCAGCCTATCTCTTTCTTTTTTTAAGAGACAGGGTCTCATTGCATTGCCCAGGCTGGAGCGCAGTGGCATCATCATAGCTCACTGTAGTTGCAAACTCCTGGGCTCAAGCATTCCTCCCAGCTCAGCCTCACGAGTAGCTGGAACTACAGGTACACACCACCACACTCAGCTATTTCTTTTTTATTGCAGAGATGCGGGTCTCACTATGTTGCCCAGGCTGGTCTTAAACTTCTGGCCTCAAGCTATAGATTCAGCCTCCCAAAGCACTGGGATCACAGGCATGAGCCATCACATCCAGCCCAGGGCACATCTTCAATCTGTATGAATTAAATGTATGATGCATTTTCATCATATCCTGACATAAGGGCTGAGAAGATGGCTAAGAAAAAGTGAGTATCAACTATGTAGACTTTTCTGTTATTTAAAATTTTTTTGTCAAGATCAAGTGGAAATCAATTACTTAGAATGAAGATTTGTGTGCCAGATGTGGTGGCTCACACCTATAATCCCAATATTTTGGCAGACCAAGCTGGGAGGATTGATTGAGGTCAGGAGCTTGAAACCAGCCTGAGCAACATAGCCATCTCTTGTCTCTACTTTAAAAAAAAAAAAAAAAATCAGCTGGACATAGTGGTGCACGTCTGAGGTCCCAGCTACTCAGGAAACCAAGTCAGGAGGATCCTTGAACCCAAGAGGCCAAGGCTGCAGTGATCTGTGATCGTGCCACTCCAGAGCCTGGACAACAGATCAAGGGCCTGCCTCAAAAAATAAAAAATAATTTAAAATGTTTAAAATTTTTAAATGAAGATATGCCCTCAACAAGCTAAAAAGAAGAAATAATTTTAAGTAGTATAAGCAATTCCACACGCAATTTCACACAATGAACATATCCCCTAGACAGCTGTGAGATGAAATATGGGGCTTTTCTGTTCCCTCCGAGTGTCTCAGTTCTTGCATGCCTCTCATATGAGCATCTCACTGAACTGAATGAGACTCTAGTGTTTAAAGATAAATATTTTCAGCCGGGCACAGTGGCTCACGCCTGTAAACCCAGCACTTTGGGAGGCTGAGGCAGGCAGATGACTTGTGAGGAGTTTGAAACCAGCCTGGACAATATAGTGAAACCCGTCTCTACTAAAAATACAAAAATTAGACATGGTGGCACACACCTGTAATTCCAGCTACTTGGGAGGCTGAGACAGAAGAATTGCTCAAGCCTGGGAGGCGGAGGCTGCAGTGAGCTGAGATCACACCACTGCACCGCAGCCTGGGTGAGGGAGTGAGACTGTCTCAAAAATAAATAAATAAAAAATAAGGGAGAAAAAAAAAAGATGAAACTGGGTACGCTTTGAGAGGTGGGGCTTGCTAGTCTCCAATACAACAGATACGGCAATGTGATACTGTCTTTTGAGGAGTAATTTATAGAATTTTGGGATGATTTTTTGTAACATAATAGTTTTCACTCTAGGTTCTAAATTGAGAACCTAACTCCAGAAGTATGATGAGATTCTACTGTTGGGCGGCATTAAGCAAGCCATTTCAAACCTTGTTTTTACCTGTGGCTATAGTTCTTGGTCCTTACTGCCTCTTAAGCTAATCCAGTCTATTTCTCTTGCATACACTTTCCTTCTACTCTCCATCATTAAACATCCCACTTATTTATTATTTTCTTTTACTTTATTTTATTTTATTTATTTTATTTTTTGAGACAGGGCCTCACTCTATTGCCCAGCCTGGAGTGCAGTGGCAAGCTGATGGCTCACTGCAGCCTCGACCTCCCGGGCTCAAGCAATCTCCCACCTCAGCCTCTGAGTAGCTAGGACTATAGGCACACACCACCTCGCCTGGCTAATTTTTGTTTTGGTTGTTTGTTTGTTTTGTAGAGATGGGGTTTTGCCATGTTGCCCAGGCTAGTCTCAAACTCCTAAGCTCAAGTGGGACACCTGCCTTGGCCTCCCAAAGTACTGGGATTACAGGCACGAGTCATCGCACTCGGAACCCATACCTCCCACTCTATAGAACCTGCCAAAGACAAGTTCTGCTAAGTATTTGTGAGGATGATCTTCCTCATCTCCAGCTGTAAAACACCTTTCATGGAATGTTTTTCTGTTCTTTCATTCTTGTTATCAGTTAGTGCCATTTTTCCAAAGACATACTACCATCCATGACATCTTGTATCAATTAGGTTACTAAGTGCACTCTCTTGAGAAAATTTAGAATTCAAAAACTACTTCTTTTGTTTGGCATCAGAGGTTGCTGTACCAAAAAAAAAAAAAAAGCAAAAAAAAAAAAAAAAAAAAAAAAAAACTAAAAATAAAAACCAAAAAGCAAAAACAGTAACTTAAAAATAAGGAAAAACAAAAAATGCTTCTTTTGGTTTCAGGAAAATGGAACCACACAGGATGAAACCTCCCCTGCTTATAAAGAACTCTTTCCAAAACATAAAAGAGCGCTCTCCCAGGAGGAGCCTAAAAGGCATCCAAGAAGAAAACAGTGAAGAGGAAATCTTGGAAGCGAGCCAAGGCCATCTCCACCAGCCACTCCCACGGGTGCTAGCCAGAAAGCTACCCCAGCAAACTACCTATTCAGATAATTTGCAACTGAGACTTAAGGAAGAGAATATGATTGCATGATATGAGTACACAACCTTCAAACAAATGAGGGAAGAACAACCCTTACATCCAAAAAGAACAGAGTTAAAAGGCCAAACAAGGAAAAAAAAAAAAAAAAACCTTTAAACAAAAATACTTCAGAGCCTCAGAAAAATAAAAGCAGGATTTAGATCCAAAAATTAAGAATAAGGAGTTACAAAAAGAACAGAAGGTCATGATAAATAAGCAATGAAACAAAGCAGACGTATGAATCAGTAAAATGTAAGACAGAACTGAGGCATTTTCCTGGAGCACATCACATAAAATTATAAAAATTTAAAACATGGAGACAAGTTAGAAGACTAAAAAACAGATCTAGAAATTTTAATATGTATAAGAAACGAGGTAGAGGAGAAGCAGTATCTAAAGAAATAATGACCAAAAATGTCCTAGAGTTTGGGACAAGAGTCCTCAGACTAAAAGTGCTTACTGAGTACTAAATAAGATAAATAAAACCCACACTCTCACATTCTTGGAGCACTGGGGGAAAGAAAAAAAAAAAAAGAGAAAACCCTAAAAGCTACTAACAGAAAAGAATAAAAATCAAGACTGATGTCAGATCTCTCATCAGTAAGCACGGACACACAAAAATAGTGGAGAAATAACTCCCAGTCACTGAGGAAAAATGGCTTTGACCTAGACTCTTACCCCAAGCAGTATTATCATCCAAGGATAAGAGGAAAGGGTAAAATAAATCAATATTTTGGGATATATATATAAAAGACACAGTAAGATTCACCAGGCAATTTTTAAAGCAAAATTAAAATAAAAACTGTATTAAAGAACAAAATAATAATCTTAGCTACCTAGAATTCAGAGGATAATTTGAATGTCAGTACTCTGCTTAAAATTTTCCAATGGCTTCTCTTCGTCCACAACACAAAGTCCACACTTCTTAAAAATGACTTCAAGATTTCTGGCTGGCCCCTGCTAATCTCCCATCTAGCACCTTTTCTATATCCATTCTTCTCCAGGCAGTTGCACTGAGTATGCTGCAGTCTCCTGCCTCCAGACGCTTGCTTAAATACTATTTCCTCCAGTCCACTCTTACACTTCCCTAACCTCTCATCCAGGCTGGCATAATACCTAACTGTTTAAATACCAGTTACTCTAAGAGTCTTCCCAAACTATCCTTAGATACCCCTTATGAACCTCCTTAGATGTTCTCATAGCAGCCTACATTTCCCATCTCAGCAGTTCTGAAACAGTACCTGTTTACTTGATAGTCTTTCTCTATTAGACTGTAGGTGCCCTGAAGACAGATACTGTGTCTTGCTCACTGATAATACATCAGCTGTAATCTATGCAGTTTCTCATAAATACCTGACAACTATTCACTTCAGAGAAATGTAGAAAACCTTTAAAGTCACTCTTTCAGATTTCTGCACAGTCCTTCTCTCCCTTCTCTTCTACTCAGTTCTATCACAACATTTCACAAGAGACTGAGGGAAAAAACAAAAATCAATATTCATAAAGCTGTCTAGAATCCAAGTTGTAGTTCAGAATTCTGTCATAAAGAACTGACAATTTATGTATCAAGACAGTTATATAAATTTAGTCAGAATTAAGTTACATATTTTTTAAGTTACATTTATACTCACTGGAAGAAAGGACCCTTATTTGTAGACTATTTCACAGGTTCTCGAAACATTTGTAATTAATTCTTTACTCTTTTCCTTTCATACGATGGTATAAAAACAAAATGTTCTTTCTTTTTTGAAACCAGTACTGACTGACATAAGGATAGACATATATATAAATGGAAAAGAATCCAGGGTCCAGAAATGAACCTATACATTATGATCAACTGACTTTCAAAAAAGGTGCTAAGACAATTCAGTGGGGAAACAACAGCCTTCAACAAATGATGCTGGAAGAACTGGATATACACATGCAAAAGAATAGGCAAATACCTCCCTCCCTCCCACCATACATAAAAATTAACCACAGGCCTCAACAGAAGAGCTAAAAGTATATCAACTCTTGAAAAACAACAAAGAAGTAAGTTTTTGTAACCTAGAATTAGACAGTGGCTTCTTACATATGAAACCAAAAGCATATGTGACAAAAGAAAAAATTAAAATTAAGATTAAACTACATCAAAATTAAAAAACATTTGCACTACAAACGTATCATGAAGTAAAAGGACACTGCATACAACAGACTTAGGAAAAAAGATAAATTTTTTAAAAAGAAAGTAAAATGACCGCTAATAGTATAGAAGAAAAGATTTGCAAATTATCCATTGGGTAAAGAACTTGCATATATGTAAAAACACAATTGAATTTTTAAAAAGACAACCCACTTAAAACACAGGCAAAAGATTTAAACAGACATTTCTCCAAAGAAGATATACAAATGGCCAATAAGCACATGAAAAGATGCCCAACATCATTAGTCACTAAAACAAAATGTGCATGACAACCACAATGAGATACCACACTTCACACCGCTAGATGGCTTAATCAAAGACAGAAAATACTGGCAATCTTCTCACATAGCTGGTGAGAATGTAAAACAGTACTGTCGCTTTGGAAAATCATTGTGGCAGTTCCTCAAAACGTCAAACATAGTTACTATTATGAAAACGTTCATCTACACAAAAAACATGAACGTTCACAGCAGTATTACTTATAACAGCCAAAAAGGAGAAACAAACCAAATTTCCATCAACAAAATGAATGGATAAATAAAATGTGATATATACATAAAATGAAGTATTATTCGGTCATAAAATAGGAATGAAGTATTATATATGCTACAACATGAATGAACCACGGAAACATGCTAAATGAAAGAAGTCAGTCACAAAAAGATCACATATTCTGATTCAATTTATATGAAATGCCCAGAATAAGCAAATCTATGACAGAAAGTAGATTAATGTTTGGCTAAGGCTAGAGGTGGGTGAAAGGGTATAACGAGTGACTGCCAGTGAGTATGACACTTCTTTTGGGGGAGGTGGAAAATGTCCTAAAATTGATTGTGGTGATGGTTGCACAAACTTGTGAATACTGTAAAAATCATTAAACATTTTAAAATGGTGAATTGTATAATAAATTAATTATATCTCATTAAGATGCTAAAGAAAACAAAACAAAACAATACTACTCACCCAAATGTGAACATCCCTTACCCAAAAAAGACTGCAGCCTTACCTTTTAAGGGCATCTTTGAGTTCAGGCACAGAACGAATACACTGAACTGTGGCATTCATGTAACAAGTGTTACCAAGGTTTGTCAATCCACATGGTAACTCCATCTAGTTTAAAAAAAAAAAAAAAAAAAAAGGATTAAATCATTAAACCATTTTTGCAAAATGACATGACATATATAAATCACTAAAATTCTCATTTTGAATCAAGTACCATTTACTAGCTTCTACCAATTTATATTCTGCCTTCACTCTAAAGAAACAGTTTTATTTCTCCCCCCCAAAAAATGTTTACTTGGATCATGCTGGCCATCATATTATGTTTTAGTTTCCTTCTTAAAAATAAGAGAATAATCATACCAGTCTTGCCTTTTTGGCAGGTTTATCAGGAGAAGAGAACAGGCAAAACATGCATAGAAACACTTCAAAACAAAAAGCAAAATAAAAGGTTGGGTACAGTGGCTCATGCCTGTAATCCTAGCACTTTGGAAGGCTGAGGTGGAAGGATAGCTTGAGGTCAGAAGTTCAAGGTCATCCTAGGCAACACAGCAAGACCCTGTCTCTACCAAAAAAAAAAAAAATTTTTTTTTTAATTTGCTGGGCATGGTGGTGCACGCCTACAATTTTCGCTACTCAGGAGGCTGAGGTGGGAGGATCACTTAAGCCCAGGAAGTTGAGGTTGTAGTGAGCTACGATCATACCACTGCACAACAGCCAGGGTGACAGAGCAAGACCCCATCTCAAGGGAAAAAAAAAAAAAAAAAAAAAACAAGAAAATGAATGAATGGCACTCAATAAATGCAAGGTGTTAAAAAAAAATTTGACACATGTGTTGGCCAGTTTCTAAACTGATTTTGCATTTATTCAGGATAAAATGTATATATTTTCCACATGAAGGATTTAAAAAATTTAAATATCCCAGCATTTAAACTACTCTTTGACCCTGTTTTCTCATAAATAGTAAACACTTATATAGTACTATCTGCCAGAAACATATTACAGATATTAGCTAAATATATACAAGTTAAGCCTAAATAAATTCACTTGGAAGTCTGAAAACCAGTAGTAAGGTGTACAATACCAAAAACAACCCTAACTGTGCATTATTTAACCACAGAAGGACTCCCTTAATCTAATTAAAAATAATAAAACTCTTATTTACAGATAAAAACATCTATCTTGGTATTAATGATTAAGTCTTCAAGACATTTAGATACTACTTTCTGAAAGACACTGTAATAATGGTCCTTCAAAAAGTAGTATCAAACATATAAAATCTGGCGTGTCTTACAGCAGATGCTAACTGTTCTTCTGTCATGTCTTCTACGAAGACAGTTTTGGCTGAGGGTTCTTCTGGAAGAGCATCTGCTGACCCCATCATTAGTAGAGTCATTCCCTGTTTTTAAAAAAAGTTATTTCATGAAAATCCTTAAAAGTTGGTAATGTTTATGTCAAACAAAAGAAGCCAGGCACAAAAGAACACATATTACATAATTCTATTTGCCAAAAAAAGTAAATCTACAGAAAGTAGATTAGTTGCTGCCTAGGACTGGAGGTGGGAAGAGGGAGTGGCTTTAAATTGGTACAAGTTTCTTTCTGGGGTAATAGAAATGTTCTAAAATTAGATTGTGGTGAAGGCTGCACAACTCTGTAAATACACTATAAAAAATCACTGTATTGTTTAAAACAAGTAAAAAAGCCCTGGGGTGGCTGTTTGAGGCCAAGGCAAAGGTGTAAAGAAACTTCTTAGTGATGAAACTTCTAAATCGTGATTGTGGTGGTGGTTACGTGACAATACAGAATTGCCCAAAGTCATCAAACTGTACATCAAACACAGATGAATTTTACTCTATATAAATTGTACCTAAATAAAGCTGAAGGAAAAAACAAATATTGCCATAAAAACACCTAATAGTGTTTAGAATATTGTAGCAGAGGGAATTTCTCAAATGATTATTAACATTTAGTGGCATCACCTCTCTCCATAACAAACTAACAACTAATAAAATTCAGACCAGGCATAGTTGCTCATGCCTGTAATCCTAGCACTTTGGGAGGCCGAGGCTGGTGGATGGTTTGAGTCCCATTCAAGACTAGCCTGGGCAACACGGCGAAACCCCGTCTCTACAAAAAATACCAGTATTAGCTGGGTATAGGGGTGCGTGCCTGTAATCCCAGCTACTTGGGGGCTAAGGTAGGAGGATCACTAGAGCCTGGGAGGTTGAGGCTGCGGTGAGCTGTGATCTCACCACTTGCATTCCAGCCTGGGTGACAGAGTGAGACCCTGTCTCAAAAAACAAAACAAACAAACAAACACTAATAAAATTCTTTCTGTGTCTGTTGTGTAACTGTAGTGATTGTTTACATTTAAAAACAAATATTTTTAGAGCATTAAATTCTCCATTACTGAAAAATATCAAACCAAATACAGAGTAAATTTGTTCAAAATATCCAATTATATAATTCTACACATTAACCTAAGTAAATACTTTTATTGAATACATACGCAAACACTCCATACAATCAATAGAAGGACAAGGAAGACACTGTCATTGTAAAGCTCATAATCTTAAAATATGAACAACACCTTACTCTCTTACTCAATATCTTAATTGGAAGGCACGAACACATGAGACAAAGAAAAAGGTAGGACCAGAAGTGGAGGTTTAAAAAAAAAACAAAAACAAAAACAAAAAACAGGGAGGGAAAATGATAGCCAGAAGACTAAAAATATCCAGATGATGATTAAAATTAGGAAATTAGTAAGGCCAACAAATTCAGTTAAGAATACCTACAATTAAATCTAAAGACCTTTATTCTATCACCTTTTATTTCTACATAGACATCTTATAATATCATTACAAAGCAGTAAAGCAGTACTAAGCCATCACTACAGAATTTTTTTTTTTTTTTTTTTTTTTTAGAGACAGGGACTCACTCTGTCACCCAGGCAGGAGTGCAGTGGCACAATTACAGGTCACTGTAGCCTCAAACTTCTGGCCTCAAGTGATCCCCCCATCTCCCAAAGTGCTGAGATTGCAGGCATAAGCCACCCTACCAGGCTAAGAATCTTTTTCCAAAGACAACTGTCTCAGGAGCCAACTATTTAAAGAATATACTAGCAATAACCAGTTGGAAAACACAATAGAAGAAATGCCAACATATATCTAAGAATAAACATAACAAGAAAAATGTAATACTTTAATAAGAGAATAAAGCTTTACTTAAGGATAGAAAAAAAGCACCTAAGTAAATTGAAAGACATGACAAGTTTTGTACTTGAAAAATTACTATAAAGATGCAATTACAGTTATATAAACTTAATGAAATTCCTTTATAAAACCTTGCAAAATGATTCATTCATGCAGCAAATTTATACCCATGATAATAGCTAAGAAATTTCTGAAAAAGAATAGAGACTAAAACAATGCCCTTAAAAATTATTGGGAAAAGGGATTATATAATGAAAAACATTGAGAAAAACTGTATAATTTAGAAAAAACATACTATCAGCTCTCCACTTCATACCATACCACAATCATAATGAATTAAAGGTAAAGATTTAAATGTAAAAAAATTAATATTCATAAAAGAATGCAAGTGAATCCAAAAACTCATGCATTGTTGGAAGATTTTCTAAAAGTGACATAAATATTAAAAAGACTGATGTAACTAGCTACACAAATCTTAAAAATGTATAAAACATTTGAAAACAATAAACTAGGGGAAAAACTACACCATATATACTAAGCACTCAAAAAAGCAAATCTATAAGAAAAAGCAAATACATACGACAAAAATGGGCAAAAGAGATTTTAAAAAAAAAAAAAAGGCTTAAAATTAAAGAACTAGGTAAGCTTCTACCTTAAGCTAGAAAAAGTAAAAATAGGCTGGGCGTGGTGGCTCACGCCTGTAATCCCAGTACTTTGGGAGGCCGAGACAGGCGGATCATGAGGTCAGGAGATGGAGACCATCTGGCTAACATGGTGAAACCCCATCTCTACTAAAAATACAAAAAATTAGCCGGGCATGGTGGCAGGCACCTGTAGTCCCAGCTACTTGGGAGGCTGAGGCAGGAGAATCGCGTAAACCCAGGAGCTTGTGTTGAGCCAAGATCGAGCCACTGCACTCCAGCCTGGGCGACAGAGCGAGACCTTGTCTCAAAAAAAGAAAAAGTAAAAATTAAAACCAAGCCACGTGTGGTGGCGCACACCTGCAGTCCAAGGTAATCGGAAGGTTAAGATGGGAAGACTGCTTAGCAGCTCAAGGCCAGCCTAAGCAACATAGCAAGATCCCATTTCTAAAACAAACAAAAAAAGTCACTATCATTTGCCTGGGTTTTAGCATTTCATTCAACAAAATATGATTATATAAAAATTCAAAATTAAAATTAAAATTTCAAAATTAAAAAAAACTAAAACCAAAGTAGAAAGAAAGCAAAGAGAAAAAATTAGCAAAGAGAAAAAATTAACAAAGTAATAAATGAACAGGCTAAAGATTTTTTTTTTTGGTGGGGAAACCATCAATGAAAGTGATAAAACTCTGGCTTGATGATAAAGGAAACAGACAAATCATAATTTGCCCATACTAGAGAGTTTTCGAAAACGGCACTACACATTCTAGAATTAAAGGATAATAACATTAGAGTACGACAATCAATTCAACAAATTAAATTAAATGAACCAATTCCTTCAAAAATACTGATTATCAAGCTGATATGAAAGAAAACATAAAAAAATAGTCCTACATTTATCAAAGACGCTAAATTCTTAAAGTCTTCCTACAAAGAAAACTCCAAACCCAGACGAAGTCTAGTGAACTAGGCTTCACAAGAGAATTTTAGTGAATCTAGGCTTCACTAGAGAATTTTAGGCAACATTTAAAGAAAAAATACCCCAGTGGAGTGGCAGCAGAAATAAAAAAGAAAAAATACAAACTCAGAAGAGAAGGGACGCTTCCTAACTCATTGTATAAGACCAACATTACATTGATAGCAAAACCAGATAAAAAAAGAACACAAGAAAACTATAAACCATTACCTCTTATGAAAAGAGACACTAAAAACCTTAACAAAAGATAAGCAAATAGAATCTAGCAATATATAATGTACAAGTGGGGTTTATCCCAAGAATATAAGTTCTATTTAATACTCAGAAGTCGGTGTAGTTTACATTAATGGATTAAATGAGAGGAAGAAATGATATAGAAAAGGCATTTAACAAAATGACAAAATTCGACTTCCATTCATGACGAAACCTCTCAGCAAACTAGAAGCAGAGTTCCTGAACCTGATGATGAGCTTCTATAAACTACCTCCAGCCACGATGGAGGCTTTTCCCCTAAGGTCAGGAAAAAGGCAATGATGTCCACTATCAACCACTTCTACTCAGCACTGTTTAAAGTCTTAAGCATTGCAATAAAGAAAAAAAGAGAAACAAAATGCACAAAGATTAAAAAGGAAGAAATAAAATTGTCCTTATTTGAAGACGACATGTATACCTACAATATCCTAAGAAAGTAATACATGAAATAAAGTCAGAGCATACAAAGTCAATTATAAAAATTAACTTTATTTTTATATACTAGCAAGCAATTGGAAAATGACATTTCAAAAATACCACAGCTGGGTGCAGTGGCTCACACTTGTAATCCCAGCACTTTGGGAGGCCAAGGCAGGAGGATTACTTGAGGCTAGGAGTTCGAGACCAGCCTGGTCAACACAGCAAAACCCCATCTCTACTAAAAACACAAAAATTAGCCTGGCATAATGGCACATTCCTGTAGTCCCAGCTACTCAGAAGGCTGAGACACGAGAACTGCTTGAACCTGGGAGGCAGAGGCTACAGTGAGCCATGATCACGTCACTGCACTTCAGCCTGGGCAACAGAGTAGGACTCTGTCTCAAAAACAAAAACAAAAACTTAGCCAAGCACAATGGCCCATGCCTGTAGTCCCAGCTACTCAGGAGGGTGAGGTGGGAGAACCCCTTGAGCCCAAGAATTCAAGGCCACAGTGAGCTATGAGCCACTGCACTCCAGCCCATGCGACAAAGCAAGACCTCGTCTAAAAAAAAAAAAAAAAGTACCACTTATGATAACATTAAAAACCACGAAATAAGCCGGATGCAGTGGCTTATGCCTATAATCCCAGCACTTGTGGAGGCTGAGGCGGGCGGATCAGGAGTTTGAGACCAGCCTGGCCAACATGGTGAAACCCCGTCTCTACTAAAAATACAAAAATTAGTCAGGCGTGGTGGCGGGTGCCTGTAATCCCAGCTACTCAGAAAGCTAAGGAAGGAGAATCACTTGAACCCAGGAGGCGGAGTCTGCAGTGAGCTGAGATCACGCCACTGCCCTCCAGCCTGGGCATCAGAGCAAGACTGTCTCAAAACAAACAAACAAACAAAAAAAAAAAAAAACAAACCATGAAATACTTAACAATATGTGGAACAAAATATGTGTAAGTCCCAACATTGAACACTGTTGTGAGAAATGTTAAGATCTAAATAAAGGAAAGGTTTACCATGTTTGTGAATTAGAAGACTCAATACTGAGATGTCCCAGACTGACATACCCATTCAATGCAATTCCAATAAAAATCACAGCAGGCTCTTAGGGAGAAAATGACAAGCTGAATCTAAAAATATGCAAGAGACATACAAAGATCCCAGAATAGCCAACACAACTTTAAAAAAGAAAAACAACTGGAAAACTTAGACAACCTGATTTCAAGGCCTGAAGAATCAAAACAGCAGGGAGTGGGTACTGGTGTAAAGGTACATATAAAAATCAATGGAAGAAAACAGAATCCAGAAATAAACCCGTACGTTTATGGTCAACTGATTTTCAACAAAGGCACCGAGGAAGAATGGAAAACAATAGTCTTTTCAACAAATGTTGCTCACTAAACTAAATATTCATGTGAAAAAAATAACCTCAACCACTGCTTAACAGCAAACACAAGAATTTACTCAAAACAGACAATAGGCCGGGTGCGGTGGCTCACACTTCTAATCCCAGCACTTTGGGAGGCTGAGGCGGGCGGACCACCTGAGGTCAGGAGTTCAAGACCAGCCTGACCAACATGGAGAAACCCCATCTCTACTAAAAAAAATACAAACAATTAGCTGGGTGTGATGGTGCACACCTGTAATCCTAGCTACTCGAGAGGCTGAGGCAGGAAAATTGCTTGAACCTGGGAGGCAGAGGTTGCAGTGAGCCGAGATAGCGCCATTGCACTCCAGCCTGGGCAACAAGTCTCAAAAAAAAAAAAAAACAGACAATATAAGCCGGGCATGGTGGCTCACTCCTGTAATCCCAGCACTTTGGGAGGCCGAGGCAGGCGGATCACGAGGTAAGGAGTTCGACACCATCCTAGCTAACACGGTGAAACCCCATCTCTACTAAAACTAGAAAAAATTAGCCGGGTGTGGCGGCAGGCGCCTGTAGTCCCAGCTACTTGGGAGGCTGAGGCAGGAGAATGGCGTGAACCAGGAGGCGGAGCTTGCAGTGAGCCGAGATCGTGCCACTGCACTCCAGCCTAGGTGACAGAGCAAGACTCCATCTCAAAAAAAAAAAAAAGATATCTAAATGTAACAGCTAAAACTTATTAAGTTTTAAAATAAAACAGGAAAAAAAAAATCTTGTAAACTTGACACAGGCGAAGATTTCTTACAACATAGTTCAAATCAGTAAAAAATGTGATAAACTGACTTTGATAAAATTACCTTTTATCCAACAAAACAGTATTACATAGATTAAAACACAGGGATACCTTGAAGATATTGCAGTTTGGGTTCCAGAGCATGAGAAAGCAAATCTCACAATAAAGCAAGTCGCTCAAAAATTTTTCCCCAGTGCATACAAACGTCATGTTTATATCAGTCTGTAAACTATGCAAAAGCATTATGTCTAAAAAAGAATGCACACATCTTAATTTTAAAATAATTTATTGCTTAAAAAAAAGCTGACAATCATCTGAGCCTTCAGTTAATCATCTTCTTGCAGGGCGGGGGGTCTTGTTTCCAAGTTGATGGCTACTGACTGATGACAGCACTGGTTCCTGAATCCTGGGTAATTGCCTAAAATGAGACAATAAAACCTGCCGCACTGACTGACTTCCTTCATGAAAGAGTTCTCTGTAGCTTGCGGTGCTGTTTAACAGCATTTTATTCACAGTAGGACTTCTTTCAAAACTGGAGTCAATCCTCTCAATTCCTGCTGCTGCTTTATCAAGTAAGCCTGTGTAATATTTTAAATCCTTTGTTGTCGTTTCAACAACATTCACAGCTTCTTCACGAGGAGTAGAGTCTCTCAATAAATTACTTTCTTTGCACATCCGTAAGTTACCTCCTCAACTGTTCAAGTTGCATCATGAGATTGTGGCAATTCAGTCACAATTTCAAGCTCCATTTTTTTATTCTTTTTTGTTTTTTAGACACAGGGTCTCGCTCTGTCACTCAGATTGAAGTGTAGTGTCACAATCATAGATCACTGTAACCTCAAACTCCTAAGCTTAAGTGATCCTACTGCCTCAGTCTCCAGAGTAGTTAGGACTACAGGTATATACCATCATGCCCAACTAATTTTATTTTTTGTAAAGACAGGGTCTCACTGTGTTGCCCAGGCTGGTCTCGAACTCCCAGCCTGAAGCTCTCCTCCTATCCCAGACTCCCAAAGTGCTGGGATTATAGTAGTGAGCCACCGTGCCTGGGCACTTGTAATTCTGGTTTTCTTCCTATTTCCACCACATGGGCAGTTATATCCTCAACTCAAGTTTTGAACTCCTCAAAGTCATCCAACAAGGGTTAGAATCAGCTTCTTTCAAACTTCTGGTAATACTGACATTTTAACTTCCTTCCATGAATGTTCCTAATGGCATCAAGAATGGTGAATCCTTTCCAGAAAGTTTTTGATTTTGCCCAGATTCATGGAGAAATAACTTTATAGGGGAACTTTAGCCTTACAAAATGTATCTCTTAAATAATAAGATTTGAAAGTAGAAATTACTCCCTGATCCACGGGCTGCAGAATAGTTGTTGTGTTAGCACACATGAAAACAACATTCATCTCGTTTATCTCTCTCAAAGCTCTTGAGTGACTAGATGCATTGTCAATGAGCAGTAATATTTTGAAAGGAATCTTTCTGAGCAGTAAGTCTCAATGGTGGCCTTAAAATATTCACTACTCCATACTGTAAACAGATGTGCTGGCATCTGGGCTTTGTTGTTCCATATACAGAGCACAAGCAGAGTAGATTTAGCATCATTCTTAAGAGATCCACAGTTTGTGGAATGGTAAGTGAGCATTGGCTTCAACTTAAAGTCACCAGCTGCATAAGACTCTAACAAGACAGTCAGGCTGGCCTTTGAACCCAGGCACTGACTTCTCCTCTCTAGCTATGAAAGGCTTAGACAGCATCTTTTTCCAATATCAGGCTGTTCCATCCACATTGAAAATCTGCTGTATAGTGTAGCCACCTTCATCAGCAATCTTAGCTAGATCTTCTGGATAACTTACTGCAGCTTCTCCATCACCACTTACTGCTTCACCTTGCATTTTTATGTTACAGAGATTGCTTCTTTCTTTAAACCTTGTGAACCAACTTCTGCTAGCTTCAAATTATGTATCTCATATATATATATATATTTTTTTAAGTTTCTGGGTACATGTCCAGGATGTGCAGGTTTGTTACACAGGTAAACATGTGTCATAGCGGTTTGCTGTACCTATCAACCCATCACCTAGGTATTAAGCCCAGCATGCATTAGCTATTTATCCTGATGCTCTCCCCACATCCCACTGCCTGACAGGCCCCAGTGTGTGCTGTTCTCCTCCCTGTCTCCATGTATTCTCATTGTTCAGCTCCCACTTATAAGTGACAACATACAGTGTTCGGTTTTCTGTTCCTGTGTTAGTCTGATGAGGATAATGTAGCTTCCTCACCTCTCTCAGCCTTCACAGAATTAAAGAGAATTAGGGTCTTCCTCTGGTTAGGCTTTGACTTAAGGAAATGTGGCTAGTTTGATCTTCTATCCACACCACTTAAACTTTCTTCACATCAGCAATAAGGCTGCTTTGCTTTATCACTTGTGTGTTCATTGCAGTAACACTTCAAGAACTTTATCTTTTAAATTATAAATTTCCTTTGAAAACTGGACCTTTGTATTCACAACTTGGTTAACTGGTGCAAAATGCCTAGCTTTTGGCCTATCTTGGCTTTACACAGGCCTTCCTCTCTAAGCTTAATCATTTCTAGCTTTCTGTGGAAAGTAAGAAACATGAAACTCTTCCTTTCTCTTGAACACTTAGAGGCCATTATAGGGTTATTAACTGGCCTAATTTCAATACTGCCTTGTCTCAGGGAATAGGGAAGCCTGAGGAGAGGGAAGAAGGAATTGCGGGTCAGTGAGGCTGTCAGAACACACATTTACCGATTAAGTTTGCCATCTTACAGGTGTGATTCATGACACCCCAAAACAATTACAAAAGTAACATCAAAGATCAACATACTTGACGTGAGAGTAATGAAAATGTTTCAAATATTGCAAGAATCACCAAAATGTGACAAAGAGACATGAAGTGAACATAGGCTGCTGGAAAAATGATGCCTACAAACTTGCTCGACGCAAGATGGCCACAAGCCTTCAATTTATAAAAATCACAATTATCTGTGAAGCACAAAGAATAAGGTGTGCCTTTATATGAAACTCTGGGGTCAATCATAATATTTAAGAGAGCAAAAGGGTAACAATACCAAGAAATTTGAGAACTGCATATCCCAAGGTTTAAGTTAAAAATCAGTGAGAATAACCACATTACCAAAAGAAAAAAAATCACACAATCATTTTAACAAACAGAAAAAGCACTTAACAAAATTTAATAGTCTTTCATAATTTTAAGTTGTAGTGAACTACAATAAGACAAGATGTCCACTCATTTTGTTCCTTTTTTTTTTGAGGTGGAGTCTCGCTCTGTTGTCCAGGCTGGAGTGTAGTGGTGTGATCTCAGCTGACTGCAACTTCCGCCTCCTGAGGCCAAGCAATTCTCCTACCTCAGCCTCCTGACTAGCTGAGACTACAGGCGCGCACCATGACGCTCGGCTAATTTTTGTATTTTTAGTAGAGACGGGGTTTCACCATGTTGGCCAGGCTGGTCTCGAACTCCTGACCTTAAGTGATCCACCCTCCTTGGCCTCCCAAAGTGCTGGGATTACAGGCTTGAGCTACCACACCCAGACAAGATGTCCACTCTCATCACTTTTTTTTTTTTTTTTTTGAGATGGAGTCTTGCTCTGTTGCCCAGGCTGGAATGCAGTGGCATGATCTCGGCTCACTGCAAGCTCCGCCTCCTGGTTCACGCCATTCTCCTGCCTCAGCCTCCTGAGTAGCTGGAACTACAGGTGCCCGCCACCACGCCTCGCTAATTGTTTTTTTTTTTTTCAGTAGAGACAGGTTTTCACCGTGTTAGCCAGGATGGTCTCGATCTCCTGACCTCGTGATCCACCCGCCTCGGCCTCCCAAAGTGCTGGGATTACAGGCGTGAGCCACCACCCTCAGCCACTCTTCTCACTTTCTATTAACACTGTATTAGAAATCCTATCAAAAAGTAGGACAAAGCCTGGCACAGAGATCAAGGCATGAGGATCACTTGAGGTCAGAAGTTCGAGACCACCCTGGCCAACATGGCGAAACCAAAATACAAAAATTAGCCGAGCGTGGTGGTAGGCGTCTGTAATCCCAGCAATTCGGGAGGCTGAGGCAGGAGAATCACATGAACCGAGGGAGGCAGATAATGCAGTGAGCCAAGATCACACCACTGCACCCCAGCCTGGGCGACAAAGCAAGACTTTGTCTCAAAAAAAATAAATAAAAGAAGTCATCTGTTTATCAATTATATGTCAATAAAGTTTAAGAAAACTGACAGTCATGAATATTGAAAAGGGAGAAATAAAACTGTCATTATTTGCAGATAACATGTTTATGTACACAGAAAACCCAATGGAATCTGCCCAAAACACAACTGGAATTAGTAAGTAAATTGCTTACAAGAACCCAGAATGAAAATAAACTTAGAAAAATCAATTGTATTTTGGCCGGGCGCAGTGGCTCACGCCTGTAATCCTAGCACTTTGGGAGGCTAAGATGGGCGGATCACCTGAGGTCAGGAGTTTGAGACCAGCCTGGCCAATGTGGTGAAACTCCATCTCTACTAAAAATACAAAAATTAGCCGGGCATGGTGGTGGGTGCCTGTAATCCCAGCTGAGGCAGGAGAACTGCTTTAACCTGGGAGGCAGAGGTTGCAGTGAGCTGAGATCGCGCCACTGCACTCCAGCCTGGGCAACAAGAGTGAGACCCTGTCTCAAAAAAAAACAAAAAAGAAAAATCAATTGTATTTTTACATTCTAGCCATGAATGCTGGAAACAATTTTTTAATATCATTTTAAGCAGTGAACAAACGTTAAGTTCCAATAATTTAAGAGAAGTCATGCAAGGGCTGGGCACAGTGACTCACACCTGTTAATCCCAGCACTCTGGGAGGCCAAGGCAGGAAGATCACTTGAGCCCTGGAGTTTAAGACCAGCCTGAGAAACATAGTGACACCCCCATCTCTACAAAAAACAATTAAAATTAATTAATTAACTGGGCATGGTAACACATGCCTGTGGTCCCAGCTACTCAGAAGGTTGAGATGGAAGGACTGCTTGAGCCTGGGAGTTTGAAGCTGCAGCAAGCTGTGACCATGCCACTGTGCTCCAGCATACATGACAGTGAGGCCCTGTCCCCCCCCAAAAAAAAAACACTCATGCAAAATCTCTATATTTAAAAACTACAACACTGCTAAGAGAAAACAGAGACTCAAACAAATAAGGAAGTACATCATATTCAAGGATTTTAATATGCAATATTGTTAAGATGTTTATTCTCCCCAAATTGAGCTACAGATTCAATGTAATCTCAAACAAAATCTCAAAGAGGAGAAAGTTGCAGAGCATAAGAATGTATACTACCTTATTCCAAGACTCTTTTTTTTTTGGAGACAGTCTCGCTCCATTGCCAGGCTGGAGTGCAGTGGCATGATCTCGGCTCACTGCAATCTCCGCCTCCCAGGTTCAAGCGATTCTCCTGCCTCCTGCCTCAGCCTCCCGAGTAGCTAGGATTACAGGTGTGCACCACCACACCCAGCTAATTTTTTTTTCAAGACTTTTATTATAAAGCTTTAGTAATCAAAACCATTTGGTACTAGTGTAACTCTAATCTACTAGATCAATGAAACAAAAACCAAAAATAAACCTGTAACTAGTTTTCAAGAAAGAGCCCAACACAAGTCAATGGGAAAAGGCAAGTATTTTCAACAGATAGTGCTGGAACAACTGGATATACATGTGAAAAAAAGTCATCTGGAATTTATTTTGGTATCATAATGAGGTTACCGCATTATAATAAACATCCATAAGATAATACTTACATTTTTTATTTTGATGTTTCCCCAATCATCATCCTGTTTCAAAGACAAACAAAAGACATTTAACCACTTCTGTACAAGCAGAACATAATCTAATAATCAATTTATTTTAATCTACTTCAAAACAGAATAAAATTTATCCTGTATGCAGATTTTATTTAAAATTACAGCAATAAAAAAAAAATTTTTTTTGGCGAGGCACGGTGGCTCACGCCTGTAATCCCAGCACTTTGGGAGGCCAAGGCAGGCAGATCACCTGTGGTCAGGAGTTCGAAACCAGCCTGACCAATATAGAGAAACTCCATCTCTACTAAAAATACAAAAAGTAGTTGGGCATGGTGGTGCACACCTGTAATTCCAGCTACTCGGGAGGCTGAGGCAAGATAACTGCTTGAACCCAGGAGGCAGAGCTTACAGTGAGCCGAGATCTCACCACTGCACTCCAGCCTGGGCAACAGAGCAAGGCTCCATCTCAAAAAAAAAAAAAAAAAAAAAAAAAAAAAAAAAAAAAAAAAAAAATTTCTTTAAACACAAGCGGTCCTAAAGCCAGGGTTTCAAATAATTTGCTTCAACTGCATAAGGTAACACAATATAAAAGGCAGTAACCTTTACAGCATCAAATACTAAAAAACACATAAGTATAAAAAAAAATACTTTTAGCAAGTACTAAAATACACTTGACTAATGACAGATGATAGATCCTATTTTTTGGGTGTTTGGAACCAGCAGAGCTAATAAATAACTAGCTTACATGGCAAGAATGAAGAGTTAATGTAATTAAGGTGACTCTATAATTTACCATCAAAACCAGGAGACTCAGAAGAATACAAATGCTAGAATAAACCAGACTACCCAAGGCAAACTAAATCTTACTAGTACTTGCATAACCACAAATGTTTCTCAAGTGCTAAATTTCACATCTATAAAGCAATTACTTTCCCTTCAATATGTTAAATAAAGATCAATATATTTTTTTAAATGCATGATTAGTCCAGAGTAATATTTTAACTTACTGCAGCTAGGCCTTTCCCCTCATAGGATAAAGTCGATTCCATATTACTCCCTTTTATAGAAAGTACTGGGTATTCAATATGCTTGTCTACCCTTCATTGGTGCCACTAATTATATCCTCTATCTGCTTTAAAATGGAACAGTAACTTCCTACAGGCCCTTCTCAATTTAAGGACTATGACCGCTAGAGATAACGAATGATAACTATAAATGCCCTCTAAGATCACTCACCCAAGGTCACACAAAGCTGGGAATGGAACACAGATCTGCTTGATTTATAAATCATAAGCTCATTTGGTGCCTTACTATGTTACTTAAACCTCTTTGACACTCATTTATAAAATTTCCTGATTTATAAGATATGGACAACATATAGCTGAAAATTAAAGAAAATAGAATAAAAGCCTGACACAGAATAAGTACTCAATAAATGGTAACTATTAGCAGTCACAGTTTCATTTAATTTGCATACTTCTATAACTCCTGACAGCATACCACTAGTACAGTGTTCAGCACGAATTAGGCTATGAAGTTCACTAAAGGCCAAAGGTTCATACTGTACCTTCAGAGGTAAACAAAGTTATTTTCCTCCAACATGTGTTTTACTGCCCTGAGGGGGTAGCCAGTCTTTGTCTTTAAAGTTAACTACAGATCTCTAGCATTTTATCTAACCCTTGAAGAAAGTATTTTTTAAAACTATACTTATATTATTAAAAACAACAGAGGCCGGGTGTGGTGGCTCACGCCTGTAATCCCAGCACTTTGGGAGGCCCGAGGCGGGCAGATCACTTGAGGTCAGGAGACCATCGCCAACATGGTGAAACACTGTCTCTACCAAAAATACAAACATTAGCCAGGGGTGGTGGCGGTGACCTGTAATCCCAGCTATTCAGGAGACTGAGGCAGGACAATCACTTGAGCCCAGGAGGCGGTGGTTGTAATGAGTTGAGATGGCGCCACTGCACTCCAGCACCTGAGTGACAGAGGGAGACTCAATCTCAAAAATAATAATAATAATAATAATAATAGATATCTTCTTGTCTTTTCTTCAGTCCTTCATCAGTGATGCTGGCAAGGATGGATTCTTAACTGTGGTCACTGTGATCATTCCAAAGGAAGTAAAGAAAAAAATTAGGTTTATTCTCTTTTTAAACAGAATTTTTTTCCTCCCATCTCCAGGTAGGAGTTAGGTAATAATTACTGTTATGGAAAAAGGGGACCAGGTGCGGCGGCTCACGCCTGTAATCCCAGCACTCTGGGAGGCCGAGGTGGGCAGATCACTTGAGGTCAGGAGTTCAAGACCAGACTGGCCAACATGGTGAAACCCCATCTCTACTAAAAATACAAAAATTAGCCGGGCATGGTGGTGGACACCTGTAATTCCAGCTACTCAGGAGGCTGAGGCAGGAGAATCGTTTGAACCCAGGAGGCAGAGGTTGCAGTGAGCCACGACAGCGCCACTGCACTCCAGCGTGGGCAACAGAGCAAGACTCGTCTCAAAAAAAAAGAAAAAGAAAAAAAGAAAAAAACGGCTCTTCATTAATGGGTAGGATGCAATAAAGGCCAAAAAAAAAAAAAAACGAACTGTTTTCCAGAACCAGGGCTTTGGTAAAAATGCTGAAGTGCTTTGAATTTCAACATACAAATGCATGTACAAAATTACATTCTGTAATAGTTTTTTAAGAAAACAAACCTATCTGTATTGTTCCATATGTTTAAGCTGAGATAAAATTTTCCAACCTCATCGCAGAAAATTACTAAGGAAATATTAATTGATTTCATTTTAGTCTAAACAAAATAAAACTAATACTTTTAATACATCCTCATAGGAAAAAAAATTCACACAATACAGATAACTGTAAAGTATTCCACTCTTCTGACCCACAGAGGTATCTGGTAATACAATACATTTTAAAATAAAATTTAAATGATGCTTTTAGAACAAAGTCATGTCCTTTGCAGCAACATGGATGGAGCTGGAGATCATTACCTGTTAGTTCCTTAGTAAACTAATGCAGGAACAGAAAAGCAAACCGCATGTTCTAATTTTAAGTGGGAGCTAAATAGTGAGAACACATAGACACATAGAGAGGAACAATAGACACTGGAGCTTACTTGAGGGTGGAGAGTGGGAGGAAGAGGATCTTAAAAAAAAACAACTACCTGTCAGGTACTATGCTTAGTACCCGGGTGATGAAATCTGTATATCAAAACCCTGTAACACAGGTTTACCTATATAACAAACCTGCACATGTACCTCAGAACCTAAAAGTTAAAAATAAATAAAAGTAAAAAGAGTTTTAAAAGGATGTTTTTATAATACAGTATAGTGTTGTGAAACAGCTACAATGTTTCTCCCTTACTCTAACATGCATAAGACAGTTTAAACCCCATAGATGACATATTCTCATCATATAAAAAAGTACTTCAAATGCTACATTAAAATTAAATACATTTTCCAGTGTTATTTTTCAAAAAGTATACAATAATAGTAACGTGATGAAAATTTGGACTACATTTTACCTTTAGAGTTCCTCCTTTCACCATAACTTTCTGTCTGGCAGGCTGGACTCCAGTCAACGCAAACAGCTGAGCCTTGAACACCATTGGAGGTTCATCAGTATTCAATTCTACACCTTCAAATTTCTCCTTTCCCCATTTTACAGTAACTGCAAACAAAATCACAATTTTTTAAATTAAAAAATAACAAGAAAAGAATTACAGACCCTTAGAAGATCACCAATTAGGCAGTTATCAAGAGTCAAAGTATGTCATTCATCTGTCTATGCCCATAATGCCTACCTAATCAAGAGCAGCATGCATGCAGTAGGTGCTGAATAAAATTTCACTGGATCAAACCTAACTTCTCATTTCATAGTTAAAGAAACTGAGACTTCAGTGGGCTGGGAGTGGTGGCTCACGCCTGTAATCCCAGTACTTTGGGAGGCTGAGGCGGGCAGATCACAAGGTCAGGAGTTCGAGACCAGCCTGTCTCTAATAAAAATACAAAAATTAGCCGGGTGTGGTGGCAGGCGCCTGTAATCCCAGCTACTCGGGAGGCTGAGGCAGGAGAATCGCTTGAACCTGGTAGGCGGAGGTTGCAGTGAGCCAAGATCGTGCCACTGCACTCCAGCCTGGGCGACAGAGCGAGACTCCAGTCTCAAAAAAAAAAAAAGAAACTGAGACTTCAGAGAAGTAGATTGATTTGCTAATGTCAAAAAAAATTGGTTAATAAACTCCCAAGTCTTCTGAATCCTACTCCAACAATATGATCGTATTGAAACATTTCCCAAAATGGTAAGTTTTGCAGCCCCCACAATGTGTTTAATTGAAGAATCATTCATATCAGCACACAGCATTGGAAAAGAAGAGAGAGAAAAAGGTTAGATAGTTTAAGAGAAGAAAAAAATTCCTGGGAGAATAAAGCACATCTAGAACAACTTAAGGAATACAGAATCTGAGTCATAAGAAATGTGGGAGAATTGAAAAGTGTCATTTCTGAACAAGAGGTGCTCGATTAAGAAAAAATCCAGAGACATATCTAAAGCATTTAAAAATATATAGAAATCCCACTTCACAGCCATTAGAATGGCTATTCTTTTCAAATTTTAACAGAAAGTAACAAGCGTTAGCAAAGATGTGGAGAAACTGGAACACTTGTATACCTCTGGTGGGAATAAAAGTAAACACAGAATTACCATATGATCCAGCAATTTCATTTCTGGGTACACCCTGAAGATCGGGAAGCAAGGACTCAAACAGATACTTGTACACCCATGTCTACAGCAGCATTATTCACAACAGCCAAAAAAAGTGGGAGCAACTCAAGTGTCCGTCAACAGATTAATGGACAAAGAAAATGTGGTATATACATACAATGCAATATTATTCAACCTTAAAAAGGAAAGAAACTCTTACACATGCTACAACATGGATGATTCCGGTTATGTGAGATACCTAAAGTGGTCAAACGCATACACACAAAAAGAGAATGGTGTTTGCCAGAGGATGTGGACGAAGGTAATAGTTGTAAAAAAGTGTGAATATACTTAATGCTATAGAACTGCACACGTAAAAACCATTAAAATGGTAGACTTTATTACATACATTTTACCAAAATAAAAAATTTCAATCAGCCTCATAACATAGCTAACTTTTGAAATAAATTTTTTAAAACCCAAAGATATATATTAGTTCCACTGAAAACTTTATAACTTTTCAGAAATAAGAATCTCACAACTGTTAACTGCTTTCTAACTCCTGAAATCAGAATTTGAAAACCTCATCCAGACACCAAATCCCAATTCTATCATCAGTTCAATGAATATGTTGAGCATTCATTTAATGACAAGCCCAGTACAAAACACTGGGAAGACTCTCCACAAACTTACAGCCTAATAAGGGCGGGGTGGGGGGGAGTAATTAACAATATAAGTATTATAAAGGCTACAGCAACAAAGTGGAATGCTTCATAAATGAGGAAAGATTTCCTGGATGAAGTATTAACTTCTGAGTTATCACTATCAATTCTGAATCTCAAAGAAAAGATTAGGTGTTAGAGACTAGGAGAGAACAGAAGTATTCCCAGAAAAGAAGGAAAATATTCCACAGCATAAAGCAGCATGGTAAGTTCTAAGATGTAAGTAATTGATTACCAGAGAAAAGGGAAAGCAGCAGTAGATGAAACTGGAAGCTGGCTAAGGATCAAGTTATGGAAGATAAGTCATCCTAAAACATATATAAAGAGGCCAGGCACGGTGGTTCATGCCTGTAATCCCAGAACTTTGGGAGGCTGAGGCGAGTGGATCACCTGAGGTCAGGGGTTCGAGACCAGCCTGGCCAATACGGTGAAACCTTGTTTCTACTAAAAATACAAAAATTAGCTAGGCAACGTGGCAGACACCTGTAATTCCAGCTACTCGCGAGGCTGAGGCAGGAGAATCGCTTGAAACCAGGAGGTGGAGGTTGCAGTGAGCCAAGATTGCACCATTGCACCCCACACTGGGCAACAAGAGCAAAACTCAGTCTCAAAAAATAAAAAAATAAAATAAAATAAAACACATAAAGGCTTTATATTGTAGGCAACGTGTAATTCCTGAAAGGCTGTCATAAGCAGAGAAATCGGGCTTGAAGAGGGCACACTGTAATCACTGAAATAAACTAGAAGCATATTACAATAGTACAAGCTAAAGATGCTACACGATTAAACCAAAACAGTACTAGAAGTAAAGGAGAGGAAACTACCTGAAATTTATTGCGCTATTGCCATGAGCAAGTTACTTAAAACGTTTTGCTTATGCTTACAAGAGGAATTATACCAGTATCACAGGATTATGTTGAAAATTAAAACAAAGCAATATGTACAAAACCCTAACTGTGTAAGAGGCACAGGTGTGTGTTTATTTTTAGAGACGGGGGTCTTGCTCTGTCACCCAGGCTGGAGTGCAGTGGTGTGATCACAGACCACAGCACCCTCTAACTCCTTGGCTCAAGTGATCCTCCCAACTCAGCTTCCCGAGTAGCTGGGATTAAAGGCACACACGACGGCCCCTGGCTTTAATTTTTAATTGCACTTATCTTTAACCATTTAATAATCTAGATACGTAATTTTTTTCTTTTCTCGAGATGCAGTTTCGCTTTTTTTCACCCAGGCTGAAGTGCAATGGTGCGATCTTGGCTCACTACAACCTCCGCCTCACGGTTTCAAGCGATTCTCCTGCCTCAGCCTCCCAAGTAGTTGGGATTACAGGCGCCCGCCACCACTCCCGGCTGATTTTTGTATTTTTAGTAGAGACGGGGTTTCAACATGTTGGCCAGGCTGGTCTCGAACTCCTGACCTCAAGTGATCCGCCCACCTCGGGCCTCCCAAAGAGCTGGGATTACAGGCGTGAGCCACTGCGCCAAGCCTACATACTTAATTTTCTACTAAATCTTATGAAATAGTACTTAAAATGTTCTCTTCATTTTAATATAGAGCTTTTTGCTGACCCTCAAAATACAGATTATCGATATGGAGAGGTCAAAGGAAGGGACCTTAGAAATCTACTCGAGTTCCCTCATTTGAGGGATGAGGAAAAGATCTGATTAAATATTTAAGATAAAGTTCACATTTTAAAGAAGAAACTTTGGTCAGCGCTGGCATTTTTTGAGGAAACATATAGGGGTTTTAAGTGTGTGAACCTACTGGTGTATTTAGGTATTAGAATATTTCAAGAGTCATTCTACTGTTGTTATGGCTTTAGAAAAGGGTTGGGCAATCATTAAGAAGTCGATTAAAGATTCTAGACCATCAAGAATCCACCTTGAGATCAAACAATACTCTTATTCGTATCATGCTTTGTAAATGCTGAATCTTCAATAAAGGAACTGTGACAGAATAAATAGGGATGGTCAATGAATCACACATCTACAGCCAATTGGAGACACCACACATATTTTAGGTGCCATTTTGAATAAGGCTAGGGAGCAGCAAGGTCCATTCTCTAAGTAAAAGTGATCCCTGGCCAGTACCTTGGACTGTCAGCAAGCAAACAACACAAGCCCTTGTCAAACGCCAATCAAGAAATGACACCCCGGGGATATGTGTATTCATCTACTTCCGAAAGCTCACACCATGTTTCGGATAGAGAAATGCAATGCAACGTCTGATGAAACGAAAACGAAGCAAAAAGGTTTACAATCTGCCTCGGGACAAAACTAAAACTGGTACCAAAGGGGCGGTCGAACAAAGGCAAGGGGCAAGAGAAGGGCGAAGGGCGGCGAACGCCGCCTGGCAACCCCAAGAAGGATGAAGGCTCACCTTCCGTCCCGGGTCCCTCCATCCCTCCCCTTCTTCCCCGCTCCCTTCCACGGCGACCACTGAGAAGCCCAAAGGAATCGCCCTGCACCTCCAGCCTGGTGCCCAGCGCCTCAGGACACACCCTCACTTTCACCGCACACCAGGGCAGCGTCAGAAACTATTCTGCAGAGTCACGACTTTGAGAGGCTTCCCCATCTCCACTCCCCCCATCCATCCGGGGACCGCGCTCCCCCGCCACGCAGGGCTCCAACCCAGCCGGGAGAGGGGTAGGTGCCAGGGTTGTCTCCGCACCGCCGGCCCCGCGCACCCCACCCCGACCCCTCCCGGCCCATGCCCGGCGCCCACCAGTGCAGGCCAGGCCTACGCGGAGGCCTAGCGCCGGCCCCGTGTACTGCGCGCGAGGCCAGGACGGGGCTCACCGGAGTAGAGCGGCATGGCGGGGCGCGGCGGGAGGCGGCGGCGCAGGAGGGCTGGGCCTGACAAGGGCGGCGAAGAGACAGAGACCAGAAGCAGCTGCGGCGGCGGCCGAGGCGGAGGCGCGGTGGTGGCGGCGGCTTCGGTGCGACGAGAGCCTCATTCAAACCGGCCACTGGCGATGACGCAGCAACACGCAGAACACCCGTGCAGCTCCGAAGCGACTGCAGGGAGGAGACAGGGCGGCAGGGGCGGGGCGGGGCCTGGAGGTGGCGAGAGGAGGGAGGAGGGGGAAGGCGGTGGAGGGGTGGCGGGAAGCAAGGAGGGAGCGAGGGAGGGACGGGCTCTGGGCCCCAGCCACAGCAGCAGGTGCGCGCCTGCGCACTGCTGCCCACCGCTCTGCGCCCACTGGCCACGTGGTCTTGGCGCGGCCCAGCCCTGCGGCAGATGAAGTGGGAACTTGGTATCCCACTTGCTGTCTGAGGCTGAGGCGGGAGAATCGCTTGAGCCCAGGAGGTCGAGGCTGCAGTGAGCTGTGATCGTGCCACTGCACTCCAGCCTGGGCGACAGAGCGATACCCTGCCTCAAAATAAAATAAATAAAATTAGTGGTTGTAAAGTCAGAGGTGTTTTGAATCCCAGCTGTTACTAGCTAGCTGTATGATGTCTGCAAACCTCAGTTTTCTTGTTATTCACCCACACCTCATTTTACTGAGGTTTTGTTTTTGTTTTTGTTTTTAATAAATTGAAGGCTCGTGGCAACCCTGGGTTAGCAAGTCTGTCAGTTCTTTTTTTCTAACAGCATGTACTCACTTTGTGTCTCTGTGTCACATTTTGATAATTCTCACAATACTTTAACTTTTTTAATACTATTATATCTGTTCCAGTGGTCTATGATTAGGGATCTTTGATGTTACATGGTAACATCAGATTGTTTTGGGGTGCTACTAACCACCCCCATGTAAAACAGCAAACTCCAATGTTTTGTGTATTCTGACTGCTCTGGCAACAAGTCTTTTCCCACAAGGGTTCAAGGCTTGAGTTGAGGACACAACTGCAGATGTGGAAATAGCAAGAGAACGAGAATTAGAAGTGGAGCCCGCAGATGTGACTGAATTGCTGCAATCTCAAGACAAAGCTTTAATGGGCAAGGAGTTGCTTCTTATGGATCAGCAAAGAAAGTGGTTTCTTGAGATGGAAACTACTCCTGGTGAAGATGCTGTGAACACTGTTGATTGACAACAAAGGATTTAGAATATTCCATAAACTACGGAACTGTTGATAAAACAGAAGCAGGGTTTGACAGGATTGACTCTAATTTTGAAAGAAATTCAAATCTGAAAGTTCTTTTGTGGGTAAAATGCTAAACAGCACTGCATGTCACAGGGAAAACTCTCATGAAAGGAAGAGTCAATCCATGTGGCAGATTTCATTGTCTTATTTTAAGAAATTGCCACAGCTACCCCAAACTTGAGCATCCACCACTCTGATCAGTCAGCAACCATTAACATTAAGGCAAGACCCTCTGCCAGCAAAAAGATGACGATTCACTGACAGCTCAGATGATCCTTAGCATTTTTTAGCAGTAAAGTTTTGTTTGTTTTGAGACAGGGTCTCACTCTGTCACCCAGGCTGGAGTGCAGTGGCGCAGTTACGGCTCACTGCAGCCTCAACCTCCCAGCTCAAGCTATCCTCTCACCTCAACCTCCTGAGTAGCTGGGACTACAGGCGTGCGCCACCACACATGGCTAATTTTTTTTGTATGTTTTGTAAAGACGGGATTTCGCCATGTTGCCCTGGCTGGTGTTGAACTCCTGGTCTCAAGCAATCTGCCCACCTAGGCCTCCCAAAGTGCTGGGATTTCAGGCATGAGCAACTGTACCCAGCCTTGACACTAAATAGACTGCAGTATAGTAGAAACATAACTTTTATATGCACTGGGAAACCAAAAACTTTGTGTGACTCACTTTATTACAATATTAGCAATATTGCAGTGGTCTGGAACTAAACTAGCAATATCTTCAAGTTGTGCATGTAAAATGGAGAAAACGGTATAATATCTACATCACAGAATTGTTACAAGGACTAAATAAGATTATGTATAGAAGATTCTTAGCACAGTGCATTGCACATGGTTGCAATAAATGATACCTATTTTATATTACACAGTAAAACTTCAAAGGGATTTTGCAGGGTATGCTAGAATAGTAGCCTATGGATAGCTTTATTTTCTATTTTTTTAATATTCAGTAATATATTTCTATAACATATATATTTAAAAATGTATTGCATAGATTGGCCAGGCACCATGGCTTACGCCTGTCATCCCAGCACTTTGGGAGGCCGAGGCAGGTGGATTGTTTGAGCTCAGGAGTTCCAGACCAGCCTGGGCAATGACGTGAGACCCCCATTTCTACAAAAAATTTAAAACTTAGCCAGGCATGGTGGTGCATGCCTGTAGTCCCAGCTATTCGGGAGGCTGTGATGAGATGGGAGGGTGGCTTGAACCTGGGAGGCAGAGGTTCCAATAGCCAAGATGCATCACTACACTCCAGCCTGGGTGACAGAGCAAGACTCTATCTCAAAAAAAATAAAAATAAAAATAAAATAAATAAAAATGTATAGATCATCTGTGGAAAAATCTGTGCTGCCCTTTGTTGAAGTTGACAGTAAAGGAGGCCTAAAGATTGAAAGATTCAGAGGCAAATCATCATCCTCTCTACTACACTCACATTGCAACTTGTGCTTTTTTTTTCTTTTTTTCTTTTTCTTTTTTTTTCTTTTTCTTTTTCTTTTTTTTTCTTTTTCTTTTTCTTTTTCTTTTCCTTTTTCTTTTTGAGACAGAGTGTTGCTGTGTCACCCAAGCTGGAGAGTAGTGAGCAATCATGGCTCACTGCAGCCTCCACCTCCCAGGCTCAAGTGATCCTCATGCCTCAGTCTCCCAAGGAGCAGGATTATAGGCGTGTACCACCATGCCTGACTAATTTTTGTGCTTTCTGTAGAGATGGGGTTTCTGCCATGTGGACCAGGCTGGTCTCAAACTCCTGGCCTCAAGCGATCCGCTCACCTTGGCCTCCCAAACTGCTGGGATTACAGGCATGAGCCACCATGTCCGGCCAGCTTTTTCTTTAGTAATTCATCACACTTCTATTTTTTTAATGTCTGTATTCCCCCCAAGTACACTATAAACAGGAATTGTGGCTATCTGGTAGGCACTCAGGAATTACCTGATGCTGTGAGAACTGGATGTGAAAGTTACCTATCTGAAGTTTATTCATTCTGTAGGTGACCAGGGAATCTTGTAGACCAAGTTTTGGTCCCTTTGGTACCATTAGCTTCTTCCAGCCTCTTTGAAAATCTGCAGACCTAAACTTAAGACAGATGGGGGCAGAGTGAGGAGGTGGAACCATGCTAGCAACTGAAAGGAAGCATAAAAAAAAAATTTGCACAGCTGGCCTTCCTAGACGTCAGAGAGAGTTGTAGATGACAGCAACCTCGTCACCATGACACACATTGCTAAGCCCTGCCCTCCATGTGTTTAATGGATGGGTAACTTCTATAAAAAATGACCAAATATCAGAAATGTTTTCACTAGGTGAATTACCTACAATTTATTGCTTAGAATGCACCCTCCTTCCTCATCTGGCCATGGGAAATCCTGTCCAACTTTAAAGTTTCCATTTAATGCTTTTTTACATAAACTGAAAGCCTTCTTGTACAATCACTCCTTCGTGTCAAATAGTATTATGTGTTATTATGGCCGTTTTAGTTTCCCATGAGTGCTGTAATTAATTATTACAAACCTAGTGGCTTAAAACAACATAAGTTTATTGTAAGTTTATGATCTTACAGTTCAGGTGGTCAGAAGTCTGAGACTGGTCTTAACATTAAGGTGTTGGCAGGACTGCATTCCTAGAGGCTCTGAGGGTGAATTCTTTTTTTTTTTTTTTTTTCAGACGGAGTCTCACTTTTTCACCCAGACTGGAGTGCAGTGGCACCATCTCAGCTTACTGCAGTCTCCGCCTCCTGGGTTCAAGCGATTCTCATGCCTCAGCCTCCCAACTAGCTGGGATTACGGGCACGGACCACCACGCCGGCTAATTTTTGTATTTTAGTAGAGACAGGGTTTTGCCATGTTGGCCAGGCTGCTCTCGAACTCCTGACCTCAGGTGATCCACCGGCCTCGGCGTCCCAAAGTGCTGGGATTACAGGATTGAGCCACTGCACCCAGCCTCTGAGGGTAGATCTGTTCCTTACTCTTCCCAGATTCTATACACTGTCCACATTCCTTGGCTCCTGGCTCCATTCCAGCCACAGCATCACTCCAGCCCCTGCTTGAGTCGTCACAGCGCCTGCTCTGACTCTGACCTCTGCCTTCCTTTTAGAAGGCCCCTTGTGATTACATTAGCCCCAAATGAATAATTCCAGATACTATTTTCATTTTAAGATCCTTAATCACATCATCCAGTCCCTTCTGGAAGGCAACCAACATATTCATAGGTTCAGGAGATTAACACATGGACATATTTGTAGAAGTATCATTCTGTCTACCAAGGACTGCCAATAAATAATAAAACAAAAAACAACGAATATCACTACACTTTCTTAGAGCACCTATAGTTTAATATTCCTATGTTTCCCTCTTCTCTCTCTACTAAATTATAAATTATAAGCCCTACTGGACGCGGTGGCTCACACCTATAATCCCAGCTCTTTGGGAGGCCGACGGGGGGGGGGCAGATCACCTAAGGTCAGGAGTTCAAGACTAGCCTGGCCAACATGGTGAAATTCTGGCTCTACTAAAAATACAAAAAATTAGCCTGGCATGGTGGCATGCGCCTGTAATCCCAGCTACTTGGGAGGCAGGGGCAGAAGAATCACTTGAACCCGGGAGGCAGAGGTTGCAGTGAGCCAAGATTGTGCCATTGCACTCCAGCCTGGGTGACAGAGCGAGACTTTCTCAAAAAAAAAAAAATAATAATAAACTATAAGCCCTGCCTTAAATAATCTGGGATCCTGCCGGGCATGGTGGCTCATGCCTGTAATCCTGGCACTTTGGGAGGTCGAGGCTGGCAGATTGCTTGAGGTCAGGAGTTTAAGACCAGCTTGGCCAGCGTGTTGTAATCCCCTCTCTAAAAATACGAAACTTAGCTTGACTTCATGCCAGGTGCCTGTAGTCCCAGCTACTCGGGAGGCTGACGCAAGAGAATCACTTGAACCTGGGAGGCAAAGGATAACCTGGGAGGCAGAGGATGATCTCAGTGAGCTGAGATCGTGCCATTGCACTCCAGCCTAGGCGACAGAGCAAGACTCTGTCTCAAAAATATATATATTATAATAATAATAATTTTGGATCCTACACACACACACACACACACACACACACACACACACACACACATTCTATAACCTAGAACGGTAGTTTGCCTAAAAAGATTTTCAGTAAGTATTTCCTGGCCAAGTATGGTGGCTCGTGCCTGTAATCCCAGTGCTTTGGGAGGCCAAGGCAGGAGAATGGCTTGAAGCCAGGAGTTTGAGACCAGTCTAAGTAACAGAGACTTTGTCTCTACGAAACAAAATTAAAAACAGTAGCTAGGCAGGGTGGCTTGTGCCTGTAGTCTTAACTATTTGGCTGATGCAGGAGGATCACTTGAGCCCAGAAGTTCAAGGCTGCAGTGAGCCATGATTGCACCACTGCTCTCCAGCCTGGGCAACAGACTGAGACCCAGTCTCCTAAAATATTTTTTTTAAAGTATTTCCTAAATGAATTCATAACCTAGTTTTGGATCAACAGATGATGCAAATTATATTAGGTGAATGCTAGGCTGCTATGGCAAAGGGGCCACAAGATTAAGTTGCTTATTTATTTATTTGTTTATTTATTTTTGAGACAGAGTTTTTGCTCTTGTTGCCTAGGCTGGAGTGCAATGACGTGATCTTGACTCGCCGCAACCTGTCTCCCAGGTTCAAGCAATTCTCCTGCCTCAGCCTCTAGAGTAGCTACAATTACAAGCATGTGACACCACTCCCGCCTAATTTTGTATTTTCAGTAGAGATGGGGTTTCTCCATGTTGGTCAGGCTGGTCTCGAACTCTACACCTCAAGTGATCCACCCGCCTCAGCCTCCCAAAATGCCAGGATCACGCATGAGCCACTGTGCCCAGCCAGATTCTGTTGCTTATTGAAGATAGGAAGTTATGCAGGAGCCACAGAAGAGCAAGTACTTGCATCATGACGTTGTTTACGGACCAACATTCCATCTGTAAAGCTCCTCTGCTAGCCGCTAAAGCAGTGCTTCTTGAAGGTGAATGTGAACGTGTATCACCTGGGATCTTGTTAAAATGCAGATTCTGATTTCCTAGGTCTTGAGTGGAGTCTAAGATACTAACAAGCTCTCAGGAAACAATAATACTCAGTCTGAAAATTACCCTTTTGAGTAGTAAGCTGTGAAGGGGCTTATCTTTTACTTGGTTGAAGATGAGTTTCAGGTACATCCAAGTTTCAGGCCCTAAGAAGAAGAAATAGAAGACAAAAAGAGTACAAGGCAGCAATTTCCTTTTAAGCAAGAGGAATGGGAGGAATGTGCCCAAATCACTCCCATTCCCATTTCACTGGTGAAAACAGTTATGTGACTATGCCTGGCTGCGTGCAAATCTGGGAAATATAGTCTCTAACCTGTCACAGATATACATGTCCTAATCCTATTATGATGCAAGAAGGAGAGAATGGATTTTGATGGAAAACCAGCAGTCTCTGCCATGCAGATGGTGGTTTCTTTTGTCAATAATCTTCAAGCTTATAAAGTTTTCCTAAAACAAGTGATCAAACTCCTGGTGGTTTAGTTTTCTCAACTGTAATATGAAAATGATCATATCTGTCCCTGGACCCTCCTAGAGTTGTAAGGTATAAATAGCTAGTTGAGAGCATATATGTCAGGAATAATTATCAGATAGAGCTAAACCACAACAGAGCAAATAGCAGATGCACTCATCTGTTTATATATCTGCATATGATTAGGCTAAGTTCTAGGCTAAGTTCAATTCCCAAAGTTTTCATTATTAAAGCCAAAACAGAAATATATGATTTGCAATCCTCACTCTCAAAACGTTCCTTTTAGAAACAAAAATCTCTACAACTGGACATGAATAAACTGTCTGGCCTTATCCCTAACATTTCTTTACCTATATTACCTCAAATTCAATGATGCTTGGCCAGGCACAGTGGCTCACGCCTGCAATCCCAGCATTTTGGGAGGCCGAGGTGGAAGGATCACTTGAGGCAAGAGGTTCAAGACCAGCCTGGGCAACATAGCAAGACCTTGTCTCTACTATAAAAACGACAACAATAACAACAACCAGAAAAAACCCAAGTGTGGTGATGCACGCTTGTAGTCCCAGCTACTCCGGAGGCTATAGTGGGAGGATCACTTAAGCCAGGAGGTTGAGACTGCAGATAGCTCTGATTGTACCCCTGCTTGCAGCCTGGGCAACAGAGTAAGTCCTTGTCTCAAAACAAAAAAATTAAATGATGCTTGAAGATACTGTGCTTTCTTACCTTCCATTGTTTTCCCCATGCTACTACCTTGGAATGTTCTTCCCAATTCCTCTCTACTTATTTCTCACCTCCATGATACAAACCGTGAACTTTTCTCTGCTTATTTAAGCAATTGCTTTTTGTATCACTCAACATTTTATTACCATCTTTAAATATATACTATCTTTTAACATTTAATATTTACTATATTTGACATTAAACATTTAATATTTACTGTCTTTTATGTGTATAGAGCAGTTATTATCTTTCTTGTTTTTGTTTTGTTTTGTTTTTATTTGAGACAAGGTCTCACTCTGTCACTCAGACTGGAGTGAAGTGTCATGATCTCGGTTCACTGAAACCTCTGCCTCCCAGGTTCAAGAGATTCTCCCACCTCAGCCTCCTGAGTAGCTGGGATTGCAGGCACCCATCACCACACCCGGCACCACCACACCTGGCTAACTTTTTGTATTTTTAGTAGAGACAAGGTTTCACCATGTTGGTCAGGCTGGTCTCGAACTCCCGTTCTCAAGTGATCTGCTCGCCTCAGCCTCCCAAAGCACTGGGATTACAGGTGTGAGCCACTGCCCTGGCAGTTATATTATCTTTCCATCTAGACTATGAATACTTCTTTGCAGCTCCTTCAATAATATTTGAGGATTATTTCGATTAGAGAATACAAGGTCATATCATACTCTGAAGCACTTTAATAATTATCATTAGATTGCCATCTGCGTATTATCTGCTTCGTGTCTAGACAGTGCCTGCATCTATGCTGTTCATCTTTGTGTCTCCTAGGCCTGGTACAGACTCGGCGTGAAGTAGGTATTCTATATATTTGGTGAATGAATGGGTTGAGGGTGTTGGTAATAGGAATTCAGAGAATAAAGAAATTGAAGGGAGTGGGAAGCAGTTGGGGGCAGGACGGTTCTAGAGAAATATAGAAACAGCAAAACCTGGCTGGGCACAGTGGTTCATGCCTGTAATCTCAGCACTTTGGGAGGCCAAGGCAGGTGAATTGCTTGAACTCAGGAGTTGGAGACCAGCCTGGGCAACATGACAAAACTCTATCTCTACAAAAATACAAAAAATTAGCTGAGTGTAGTGGTGGGTTTCTGTAGTCTCAGCTACTCAGGAGGCTGTCGTGAGAGAATTGCTTGAGCCCAGGAGACAGAGGTTGCAGTGAGACAAGATCACACCACTGCACTCCAGCCTGGCAACAAAGCAAGACTCTCAAAACAATAAATAAATAAATAAAATAAAACAAGAAGAAGGAGGAGGAGGAGAAGGAGAAAGTGGCTCACACCTGTAATCCTAGCACTTTGAGAGGCTGAGGTGGAAGGATCAGTTGAGCCCAGAAGCATGATACAAGCCTGGCCAACATAGCAAAGCCCCGTCTTTAGAAAAAATAAAAAATTAACTGTGCTTGATGGTGCACACCTGTAGTTGCAGCTACTCTGGAGGCTGAAGTGGGAGGACTAATGAAGCCCAGGAGGTCGAAGCTGTAGTGGGTCGTGATTGCACCACTGCACTCCAGCCTGGGTGACAGAGTAAGGCGCTGTCTCAAAAAAAAAGCAAAATCCCAAAGCAATCAAATTCATCAATTCAACAATTATTTATTGACTGTCTACTTAGGGACCCTGCATTCCAGGAGTTCACAGTCTATCAGAAAATGTAGAAAACAATTGCTGAGTGCGGTGGCTCACACCTATAATCCCAGCGCTTTTGGAGGCTGAGGCAGGAGGATCACTGGAGCCCAGGACTTCAAAACCAGCCTGGGCAACATGGTGAAACCACGTCTCTACAAAAAATACAAAAATTAGCTGGGCATGGTGGCACACGCCTATGGTCCCAGCTAGCTGGGGGCTGAGGTGGGAGAATTGCCTGAGCCCGGGAGGCAGAGGTTGCAGTGAGCCAAGATCGTGCCACTGCCCACCATCCTGGGTGACAGAGCAAGACCCTGTCTCAAAAAAAAAAGAAAAAAAGTAGAAAAGTAGAAAAAATTATTAAAATATATAACAACTATGCATGTGGTGGTAGGAGGGAGACTAGAGCAGAATGGAGGACCTCTATGTGGGGCTGTGGCAATAGATAAGGTGGCTGGCAATATGGGACGAGATTACAGACAGCCTGAGTGCCAGGGTTAAAATACTAGTCTCAATTAGGTGGGGTTTTCTATCTTCTTAAAATTACTATTCATCACAAAGAAGAAAAATAATGTTGAAATGTCTGTGTAGGCCAGGTGAGGTGGCTCGTGCTTGCAATCCCAGTACTTTGGGAGGCCAAGGCAGGTGGATCACTTGAGGTCAGGAGTTCCAGACCAGCCTGGCCAACTTGGTGAAACCCATCTCTACTAAAAATACAAAAATTAGCCAGCATCGCGGCGCACGCCTGTAGTCCCAGCTACTCGGGAGGCTGAGGCAGGAGAATCGCTTGAACCCAGGAGGCGGAGGTTGCAGCGAACTGAGACTCTGCTACTGCACTCCAGCCTAGGTGACAAAGCAAGACTCTTTCTCAAAAAAAAAAAAAAAAAAAAAAAAAAGTCCGTGTACTCGACTGTTGCAGATGATCTCTTATTCCAAAGCAAAGCCCTAACCTGGGTCAAAAAGCCTTACATAGGGCTCCCCATGAGTTAAGGCATTATGCCTCCCTTATGTTATCTACTTTTTAAAAATTAGTAAAGTAATGCCCATACAATTTTACAATTCAAACAGTAACAGGAAAACATTTAAAGAAAAACAAAGCTCTCCTGTCTCATTCCACCTACAATCTCGCTGCTCACCGGCAACTGACTTTAACTCTTTCTCATTTTAGGTCTCCTGATGATCACCTCTATAATTCTAAATAATATGCTTGGGCCAGGCACGGTGGCTCACACCTGTAATCCCAGCACTTTGGGAGGCCGAGACAGGTGGATCACAAGGTCAGGAGATCGAGACCATCCTGGTTAACACGGAGAAACCCCGTCTCTACTAAAAATACAAAAAATTAGCCGGGTGTGGTGGCGGGCGCCTGTAGTCCCAGCTACTCGGGAGACTGAGGCAGGAGAATGGCGTGAATCCGGGCGGGGGAGCTTGCAGTGAGCCGAGATGGCGCCACTGCAGTCCAGCCTGGGTGACAGAACAAGACTCCATCTCAAAAAAAAAAAAAAAAAATTCATAATAGTAATATGCTTATAACTCTATTTAATTTATCAAGTGTAAGCAATATCTGTTGAACCCCAGTGTACACAATAAGGATGTGGGTCAGTTATGCTATATTTCGCCTCCCCTTCTTCCTCCCTCTTCTCAATTTTATTTTATTTGTTAGAGACAGGGTCTCACTCTGTCACCTAGGCTGGAATGCAATGGCTGGATCATGGATCACCACAGCCTTAACTCCTGGGCTTAAGTGATCCTCCTACCTCAGCCTCCCAAGTAGCTGGGACCTCAGGCACGTGTCATCATGCCCAGCTAATTTTTTAATTTCACTTTTTGTAGGGGGGGGGTCTCAATATGTTGCCCAGGCTGGTCTTGAACTCCTAATCCAAATGATCTGCCTGTCTCAACCTTCCGAAGTGCTAGAATTATAGGTATGAGCAACCATGCCTGGCTCCCACTTTTCAATAATTAGGTTTTAGTTATTTTATTGGTTACTTTTACTTTTTTGTTTTCTTTTTCTTTTTCTTTTTTTTTGAGACAGGGTCTCATTTTCTCACCCAGTGTGATCACAGTTCACTACAGCCTTGAGCTTCTGGGCTCGGGTGATCCTTTCACTTCAGCCTCCTGAGAACCTGGGACTATAGGAGTCCACCAACACACCCAGCTAATTTTTTTTTTTTTTTCAGTAGAGAAGGGGTTTCACCGTGTTAGCCAGGATGGTCTCTATCTCCTGACCTCGTGGTCCGTGCGCCTCGGCCTCCTACAATGCTGTGATTACAGGAGTGAGCCACCGTGCCCGGCCTCACTGCACATTTTTTAACTATCCATTTCTTGTTCCATTGATCTTAGAGTGTTTCCTGACTGCTATTAGGTAAGATAAGAAAATTAGAATTTTTAGCCTTCCCTTCCCTTTTTATCTCCTTCACTTCCAATGTCTTTCAGCTATACCATTACTTATATAGTGAAATATTTTCAACAACAGAAACTAAGAATATTATAGAATTAAGAAGAGGCCGGTCACGGTGGCTCACGCCTGTAATCCTAGCACTTTAGGAGGCCAAGGCAGGCGGATCACGAGGTCAGGAGATCGAGACCATGGTGAAATTGAAACCCCGTCTCTACTAAAAATACAAAAAATTAGCCGGGCGCAGTGGCAGGCACCTGTAGTCCCAGCTACTCGGGAGGCTGAGGCAGGAAAATGGCGTGAACCCAGGAGATGGAGCTTGCAGTGAGCTGAGATCGCGCCACTGCACTCCAGCCTGGGCGACAGAGCGAGACTCCATCTCAAAAACAAACAAACAAACAAACAAACAAAAGAATTAAGAAGAAATGGACAAAAATGATGGAAGCCCCAGAGGGTTGGGGAACAGTAGTGATTTCTGGCAATGAGTCCTGCTGAAGATGTTGCTGCTGAGAGGAACGAATTCTTTCACAGTATTAACATTATTTCACATTATTTCACATTGTTCACATTATTTCACATTATTAACATTAGCTATATTAACAGTACTTTCAGTCAGGACAGGTAGGTGATGCAGTCTCTTGTATAAGTACTAGATAGCCTCACTTATTCTATGTATGTCTACAAATATATTTTAATCTTGTTCTTGATGATCGGTTAACTGAGTAGAGATTAATAGATTGGCAGTAATTTTCCTGAGCACTTTGAAGATACTTCATTGTCTTCTGTCATTTACTATTGCTGATGAAACTTTTTTGTTAAGTTTAATTTGTTGTTACCTTGTAGATAAGGTCTTCTTTCTCTAACAACTCTTAGAAT
Source organism: Macaca fascicularis (assembly GCF_037993035.2). Lineage (NCBI taxonomy): Eukaryota > Metazoa > Chordata > Mammalia > Primates > Cercopithecidae > Macaca > Macaca fascicularis. The sequence continues at coordinate 68,829,928 of NC_088392.1, read as the reverse complement.
TTTCTCTTTGTTCTTTGTTCTTAATATTATGCAGTTTCATGTAGTGTGTTCAGCTGTGTATTTAATTTATCCATCTCAGTACTAGGAGTAAACTTTTGAGCTGAGACTTAGGTTTTTGGATGTTGCTTATTCTCTGTTTTGGAACTACCATTTTTTTTTAATAAAAATTTTTTTATTATTTATTTATTTAGTAGAGACAGGGTTCCACCATGTTGTCCAGACTGGTCTGGAACTCCTGAGCTCAAGCAGTCCTCCTGCCTCAGCCTCCCAAAGTGCTGGGATTACAGGCATGAGCCACCATACCCCGCCAAAATTTTCTCTTATAATTCATATTTTTAAAAATTAACTAAATTTTGTATTCTTGCTGTCATCTTACAATTGGGCTTTTATTGAAGCTTCTCTTTTCTTTCTTCTTTTTTTTTATTGTTTTTTGTTTTTTTTTGAGACAGGGTCTCACTGTGTCACCCAGGCTGGAGTGCAGTGATGCAATTCTCTGCTCACTGCAGCCTCAACCTCCCAGACTCAGGTGATCCTCCCACTTCAGCCTCCCAAGAAGTTGGGATTATAGATATGCGCCACCATGCCTGGCTAATTTTTTGTATTTTTTATAGAGGTGGGATTTCACCATGTTGCCCAGGCTGGTCTCAAACTCCTGGACTTAACAATCTGCCCACCTTGGCCTCCCAAAGCGCTGGGATTATAGGCATGAGCCACCTCACCTGGCCTGTTGAAGATTCTACATCCTTCATTTGTCTTACCTGGTCTCTCATACTCTTTTATCTCTTTATCTCTATGGTAAATTATGTTTGAATTCTCAGTACTTTCTTCCAAATCATTAATTCTGTCTCTGTCCAGTCAACCGGTTTTCCCATCTATTGTTTTATATTTTAATGATTATTTTACACTTCCAAGATTGCTTATTGGTTCTTTTTCATAATTGTCCTGTCATGTGTAATATTTTTGTTTTCTTTTCATAATTTATCGGTGTTTTGAAGAGACTATGATCCCTTCAAACTAATATTTTTGTCATTACTATTTTTTAACTTATTATTTGAAGTAATTTCAAAATTACAGTAAGTTTGCAAGAGTAATACAAGGAACTCTTGTTTACCCTTCACTAACATTTCACCATAGTTGATATATATATAGTTACAGATATATATAGATATAAATCTGTATATAGACACTCATGATATTTTTCTTAATTGTTTGAGAGTAAGTTGCAGATATGATGTATATTTAGCTCTAAATAAATCACTGTTATTCCTTAAGATCAAGAACATTCACTTGTATAACCATAGGACAACTACCAAAATCAGGACATTCACCATTAATACAATAATACTATTACCTAATCTATAGACTTTACTCAAGGGACATTTTGCAAAAATGTCCTTTATAGCAATTTTTTTTCTAGTCCAGGATTCAGTCCAAGATCATGCCTTGCATTTAGAGTTATGGTTTTTAATTTTTGTAAATTTTAAACATAATTCCCCAGCCTAATTTTCATCTTTTACAGACTTTTACATAAAAGAAAATTCACCTAGAATAAAATCATTATGACAGTTGCATAATGAATAGTACAATGAACCTCTGTATTCCCGTATCAATATTTAACAAAATTCAAGTTTTGCCTATTTGTCTCATCTATTCTTTCCCTCTTTTTCTTTGCTTAAGAACCTCAATTAACCATCCCTAAAAGTGTATGAATTATTTTCTTAGATAGCTATAATATTATCTTACCTAACAAAGTTAACAATATTTTCTTGGTATTATCTATTTTGTAGACCATAGTCAACTTCCCCTGTTGTTTTTAAAATGGTGGGGTTTTTGCTGGTTTTCTTGTTTGTTTTTATTTGTTGATTATAGTTTTTTTGTTAGAGTTAGGATCCAAATGAGATCCATAGATTACATTTGTTATGCCCTAAGTTCCTTTTGAAATAAAGCTGCTGCCTCTCTTTTTTTTTTGGACAGACTCGTGCTCTGTTACCCAAGCTGGAGTGCAATGGAGTGATCTTGGTTCACTGCAACCTTCACCTCCCAGGTTCAAGCGATTCTCCTGCCTCAGCTTCTGGAATAGCTGGGATTACAGGCTCACACCACCACGCCCAGCTAATTTTTAAAAAATTTTTATTTTTAGTAGAGATAGGGTTTTGCCATGTTGCCCAGGCTGGTCTCGAACTCCTGGCCTCAAGTGATTGGCCCACCTCGGCCTCCCAAAGTGCCAGGATTACAGGCGTGAGCCATCGCACCCAGCTGCTGCTGCCTTTCTTTCACCCCACTACGTTATTTTCATGCCATTGACTTTTAGAAAAGCCAGGTAAGCCATTCCATAATTTGAAATGTCCCATATTCTGGAGTTGTTGTTTTGCTGCTTTGTGGCACCATTTACCTTGCTTTCCCCTACATTTCTTGTAAGAGAAATTAGCTGTAGCGACTTGATTACATTCTAGCTAAGCTTTTTTTTACAGAAATACTCCAAGAATGATGCTGTGTGCTTCACATTTCATTGGATCAGGAGGTGCACAGCATCTGATGGTCCTAGACTTAGTAATGATCAGGAAAGCTTAATGGCAGGGCAGAGTTCAAGTGAGACTGTATGATGATCTCCCCATTGTTAGGCTCCCTGTTGTGAACCAAAGGTATCTGAGACAGGTCCCAATCAATTTAGAAAGTTTATTTTGCTAAGGGTAAGGACAATCCCAAGACACAGCCTCAGGAGGTCCTGATGACATGTGCCCAAGGTGGTCGGGGTACAGCTTGCTTTTATACATTTTAGGGAGACATAATACATCAGTTAATACATGTAGGATGTACACTGGTTCGATCTGGAAGGGAGGAAGGGCAGGGCAACTCGGAGTGGCGGGGAGAGCCTTCCAGATCATAGGTAGATTTTAAAATTCTGATTGCCAATTGGTCGAAAGAGTTATCAATAGCCGGCATGGTGGCTCATGCCTGTAATCCCAGCATTTTAGGGGGCCGAGGCTGGTGGATCACCTGAGGTTGGGAGTTTGAGACCCGCCTGACCAATGTGGAGAAACCCCGTCTCTACTAAAAATACAAAATTAGTCTGGAGTGGTGGCACATGCCTGTAATCCCAGCTACTCAGGAGGCTGAGGCAGGATAATTTCTTGAACCTGGGAGGCAGAGGTTGTAGTGAGATCATACCACTGCACTCCAGCCTGGGCAATAGAGCAAGACTCCGTCTCAAAAAAAATTTATATATATATATGTATATATATATAAAATTTCATTTTATTTTCTTAAATAAATAATGAGATAAACAATAATTTGTATATCATGTGCTTTGGAGCAAGATTTAAAACACTGAAGCAGAAAATTAAAGTGGACAACTAGGTGGCAGCAATGGAAATATTGGTTTAAAATCTGCTCCTGTGCAGTCAAGTCGTTTCTTAGCATCACAACATGCTCTGTCAAAAATAACAGTGTTCTTGTTTTCCTACTAGCAACTCACCTGGGAACCATAGCAACAAGATGAGAATTGCTCTTCTCCTAGAAACCTACACACATTTTAACAAAGATTGGTGGTGAGCAGGGTGTGTGGGAGGGAAACAGCGGGAAAAGACGTGGACACCCCCCAAACAACAGACTGTTTTTCAATCACATACATTTTATCATTCCCAATTTGGCCGGGCACAGTGGCTCATGCCTGTAATCCCAGCACTTTGGGAGGCTGAGGCAGGCAGATCACTTAAAGTCAGAAGTTCAATTTACTTTTGATCCTCACATTCAGATCTCTCTCGCTCTCTCTCTCTCTCTCTCTCTCTCTCTTTTTCTCCTTCTCTCTCTCTCTCTCTCTCTCTCTCTCTCTCTCTCTCTCTCTGTTGTGAGCCTCACTGTCTCACCTAGGCTGGAGTGCAGTGGCGTGATCTCGGCTCAATTCAACCTCCGCCTCCTGGGTTCAAGCGATTTTCCTGCTTCAGCCTCCGGAGTAGCTGGGATTACAGGCACGCACCACCACACCCGGCTAACATTTGTTTTTAGTAGAGACCGGGTTTCACCGTGTTGCCCAGGCTAGTCTCGAACGCCAGAGCTCAGATGATCCACCCGCCTCGGCCTCCCAAAGTGCCGGGATTACAAGCATGAGCCACATCGCCCGGCCACATTCAGATTTTTTGATTCCACAGAAAAGCTCATCATGTTTAGCCTAATATTTCTTTTTTTTTTTTTTTTTTTTGAGACAGAGTCTTGCTCTGTCGCCCAGGCTGGGGTGCAGTGGCCGGATCTCAGCTCACTGCAAGCTCCGCCTCCCGGGTTTAGACCATTCTCCTGCCTCAGCCTCCCGAGTAGCTGGGACTACAGGCGCCCGCCACCTCGCCCGGCTGGTTTTTTGTATTTTTTAGTAGAGACGGGGTTTCACCGTGTTAGCCAGGATGGTCTCGATCTCCTGACCTCGTGATCCGCCCGTCTCGGCCTCCCAAAGTGCTGGGATTACAGGCTTGAGCCACCGCGCCCGGCCATATTTCTTACATTAGCCATTCCTAGACTTTATTTTCCACTAAACACCTATTTGTCAAATCTTTTTTGTTTTTATTCAGATAGTTTCATTAACCGTAGAATTTGCCATAGTTTCTTGGTTTTGCCTGTAATGAATCAGAGCAACCAGCAGCTATAAGAAAAATTTGTGGCCGGGCGCGGTGGCTCACGCTTGTAATCCCAGCACTTTGGGACGCCGAGGCAGGCGGATCACGAGGTCAGGAGATCGAGACCATCCTGGCTAACACGGTGAAACCCCGTCTCTACAGAAAACACAAAAAATTAGCCGGGCGTGGTGGCGGCGCCTGTAGTCCCAGCTACTTGAGAGGCTGAGGCAGGAGAATGGCGTAAACCCGGGAGGCGGAGCTTGCAGTGAGCGGAGATGGTGCCACTGCACTCCAGCCGGGGCGACAGAGCGAGACTCGTCTCAAAAAAAAAAAAAAAAAAAAAAAAAAAAAAAATTTGTTGCTTTTGCCTCTTCTTTTTTTTTTCCCGGAAACAGCAGCCTGTTTGCAAACCAATCCTTCCTCCTCTTTCAGTGCCGGCGGTTTGTGTGGGTCTGGTGTGACCAATCAGAACACGGCTTCCCTCTGCCTGTAGTGATTGGTTCAACCAGAGACATATGACTCTTTTAATGGGAGGATTTCCCTGGCCCCTGGAATAAGTAGGCAGCAGAGATGCTCTTTGTGCTGAGATTGCCACACTTCTAGAATGTAGACCTGGCACTGCAGTAGGATGAGGAGACTGTGAGAAGGAGGCCAACCCAAAGGAGAAAAGTGGGCTAGAGGTACAAAGATGCTAGCAGCTTCATTGGAGCTACTGGACTCATGCTCAAAGCTAGCTTTTTCCCTGCACTTTGAATTAAACAAATTTCATGAGTCAATAAGTTTCTTCTTTAGCCAGTGTGTGTTGGGTTTTCCATTTGCAACCAAAAGATTCCTCATGCAAAAAAGTGCATATTGTGAAAATGATTTTCTAACATGAGTCCTATTTTTATGGTTTTCCATACATATTTAAATGTTTTCTGTAATTATGTTTTAGGTACTGAATGATAACATACACTCTTATTTATTAAAAGGCACATTATTTTAATAACTTAGTTTTGGAAACAAAGCTATATGTTGCAGAAGCATTCAATTATAAATTGAGAGACCTGGGTTTTAGTCTGTTTTGTTCTGTTGCAACTTTATTTATTTAGAGATGATGCCTGGGCTGCACTCAAACTCCTGGGTTCAAGCAGCGTTCCTGCCTCAGCCTCCTGAGTAGCGACTATAGATGTTTGCTAGCAGACCCAGCTAATCACAGTTTAAAACATGAGCATCTTCCTCTCTAGTATTGATATCCTTACTTGAAGAGTAAGTAACTTGAGTTGGACTATCTCTAAGGTCACTACCAGCATTAAAATTAATTCTGTGGCTCTTAGAAATATAGCTTGGAGGATGAAATGGAAAAAAAATTAAATGGGAGGACACAGAGAAGAAAAATCAAACCTCTTTTTTCCCAGCAAACACAGGTATTAATTTTTGGTGCCCGTGTATAAAAACATTGATTTATTAGTCAAAGAAAAAGAAAATAATTCTGTAAGAATACATTATTGTTCCCCTGTATTTTCTGCACTTCCATATGGTAGGATTATGTATTCTCACCTCCTTGATTGCAGACTTGGCCTTATTGAGAGGTGACAACATGCTAGCAGCCCTCGCTCTCGGGGCCTCCTTGGCCTCGGGCGTCCACCCGGCGGCGCTTGAGGAGCCCTTCAGCCCGCCATGGCACTGTGGGAGCCCCTCTCTGGGCTGGCCGAGGCCTGAGCCGCCTCCCTCTGCTTGTGGGGAGGTGTGGAGGCTGAGGCGCGGGTGGGAACCGGGCTGTGCGCGGCACTCGCGGCGCAGTCCGCGAGTTCTGGCGGGTGCGGGTGAGGGCTTGGCTGGCCCCGCACATGGAGCAGCCGGCCGGCGCCGCCGGCCCAGTGCAGTGAGGGGCTTAGCACCCGGGCCGGCAGCTGCGGAGGTTGCACCAGGTCCCCCAACACTGCCGGACGGCTTGCACTGCGCTCGAATTCTCGCTGGGCCTCAGCTGCCTCCCCGTGGGGCAGGGCTCAGGACCTGCAGCCCGCCATGTCCGAGTCCCCCGTCCACGGTGGTGGGCTCCCACGCCGCCTGAGCCTCCGCGACGGGCGCCGACCCCTGCTCCGTGGCGCCAGGTCTCATTCATCGCCCAAGGGCAGAGGAGTGCAGGCACAGCTCGGGACTAGCCGGCAGCTCCGCCTGCAGCCCCAGTGCAGGATCCACTAGGTGGCGCCAGCTGGGCTCCTGATAGTGGGACTTGGAAAACCTTTATGTCTAGCTAAGGGATTGTAAATACACCAATCAGCACTTTGTGTCTAGCTCAAGGATTGTAAACGCACCAATCAGCACTCTGCTTTTAGCTCAAGGTTTGTAAATACACCAGTTGGTACTGTGTATCCAGCTAACCTAGAGGGGACTTGGGGAAATTCTCCTTCTAGCACTCTGTGTCTAGCTCAAGGATTGTAAAGGGACCAGTAAGCTCTCTGTAAAATGGACCAATCAGCTCTCTGTAAAATAGACTATTCAGCTCTCTGTAAAATGGACCAATCAGAAGGATGTGGGTGGGGTCAGATAAGGGAATAAAAGCAGGCTGCCCGAGCCAGCAGTGGCAAACTGCTTTGGTCCTTTTCCACACTGTGGAAGCTTTGTTCTTTCGCTCTTTGCAGTAAGTCTTGGTGCTGCTCACTGTTTGGGTCCACATTGCCTTTATGAGCTGTAACACCGTGAAGGTCTGCAGCTTCACTCCTGAAGCCAGCGAGACCACGAACCCACGGGGAAGAATGAACAACTCCAGAGGCGCCACCTTTAAGAGCTGTAACACTCAGCAAAGGTCTGCAGCTTCACTCCTGAAGTCAACGAGACCACGAACCCACCAGAAGGAAGAAACTGTGGACACATCTGAACATCTGAAGGAACAAAGTTCAGACTACCATCTTTAAGAACTGTAACACTCACCACAAGGGTCTGCGGCTTTATTCTGGAAGTCAGCGAGACCAAGAACCCACCAACTCAGGACACATTATGACTTGCTATGACCATGAAATGCAAATTGGCAGTGCTAGGTGCCATATCTGGGCGGAAGTGTTGAGAACTAGCTCATGGGTCACCATGTCCTTTTATCCTTTGCCATGATGATTGGCAATATTTGAAAGAGAGGCTACTTCATTACCCTACGTCCCAGAGTGAATAGGACACAAATCAAAGTTGCAGCTGACCTATAATGGACACATAGTATGAGGGAGAAATAAACCTTTGTTTTTGTAAGCGGCTGAGATTTGAGGGAGTGATACCACAGCCTAATCTAGCCTTCCAGACCCATGCTGTAATGGTTCTGAAACAAAACTGTATTAAGGTGGTTTTGCAGACCCTAAAAATTCTCAACCACATTGATAAAGTCTTGATTTGTTCTACATATATAAAGTTGAGATAATCACTATAATTATTAAGGTTGAGGCTGGCACTGTTTTAATAAATACAGAAAATTCATACAAGGATTATTTTTCTAAAACGAATGGCTTAGATGCCAACAGTATTACTTAAAAGTAGAAAAACATGGCCTGCAATAGTGCCAGTATCACGAGGGAGTCGCATCTGCAGAAGTTCAGTTTAACAGGGAGCTACTTGAGACCTGAAGTGGAGATTTTGTGTGAAATGTAGTTGCAATATGAAATGATGATCTTTCAAAGTGAAGCTGATGATTAGGTGGAACCTGTAAAACCCCGAGGCTTTTTAAAAAAGTGGCTATAAATCCATCAGAAATTGGAAAAGAGGTTAAAAATGTTCTATAGGCAGCAGCAGGATGACACCTGAAGCAACTGTAAAAATTCTGCTTGTAATCATGTATCTTCTTGTACTTACCTTTTAAACGCTAAAATAATGTATTAGACATATAATTAATACATCTGAAGCCTATAAAAATAGAGATTACTATTCAAGGGGCTTTTAAATGGCACATTACTCATTGTGGGGATTTTAAAAAATATTATTATTTTTTACCTAAACAAGCAAGCAGCACTAAATCATTTGTATTTCTAAAATTAATTGCTTGTTCATCAACTTTACCTCATTTTTTCTATAGGGTTACTTTAAAAAAATCCATTGATTTACAGGATTTTTAGAATTTTAACCTTTTTCTCTCGTTTCAAGTATTTTTCTCAGTGACATTTATAGTTTAAGTTTGTTTCTGGAGTTATTTGCCATATAGAAGTTTGATATTTGTGTGTATCATCTGCCAATTGTTACCTTTTTTGTCAGGACTGAAAATTCAGGTGATCTTAAAACATGAGACAGGTAACACAAATATGTGGTCCAGGTAGGGACTGTGTGAAATAGAAAGCATATCCTCTCTCAGAAAACAGTGACAGGGTATTGCTTGCTGTGCGGGCCTCTGGCCCTGTGTTACCAAACTTACTGTTGAGAAACAGTTATTGGAAATCAGATTTGTATTTGAAGTATTCCATTTTTTAAATTAGCAACTATTTGCTTGTAACCCCAGCACTTTTGGAGGCCGAGATGGGCAGATTGCTTGACTCATGAGTTCAAGACCAGCCTAGGCAACATGGCAAGACCCCATCTCTACCAAAAATATAAAAAATTAGCTGGGCATGGTGGCATGTGCCTGTGGTCCCAGCTACTAGGAAGACTGAGGTGGGAGGATCACTTGAGTCCAGGAGGCAGAGCTTGCGATGAACTGAGATTGCACCACTGCACTTCAGCCTGGGCAAGAGAGTGAGACCCCATCTGATGTGATTTGGCTCTGCCCCCACCCAAATCTCATTTTGAATTCCCACACGTGTGGGAGGGACCTGACGGGAGGTAGTTGAATTATGGGGGCAGGTCTTTCCTGTGCTGTTCTCAAGATGGTGAATGACTCTCATGGGATCTGATGATTATAGAAAGGGGAGTTTTCCTGCACAAGCTCTTTTATCCTGTCTGCCACCATGTGAGACATTCCTTTCACCCTCCACCATGATTGGGAAGCCTCCCCAGCCACGTGGAACTATAAGTCCATTAAATGTCTTTCTTTTGTAAATTGCCTAGTCTCAGGTATGTCTTTATCAGCAGTGTGAAAATGGACTAATACAGTAAATTGGTACCAGAAGTGGGGTGTTGCTGAAAAGATACCGGAAAATGTGGAAGCAACTTTGGAACCAGGTTAAGGGCAGAGGTTGAAACAGTTTGGAGGGCTCAGAAGAAGATAGGAATATGTGGGAAAGTTTGGAACTTCCTAGAGGTTTGTTGAATGGCTTTGTCTAAAATGCTGATAGTGATATGGACAATAAGGTCCAGGCTGAGGTGGCCTCAGATGGAGATGAGGAACTTTTTGGGAACAGAAGCAAAGGTGACTCTTGTTATGTTTTAGCAAAGAGACTGTCAGCATTTTGCCTCTGCCTTAGAGATTTATTGAACTTTGAACTTCAGAGAGATGATTTAGGGTATCTGGTGGAAGAAATGTCTAAGCAGCAAAGCATTCAAGAGGTGACATGGGTGCTGTTAAAGGCATTCAGTTTTATAAGGGAAGCAGAGCATAAAAGTTCAGAAAATTTGCAATCTGACAATGTGATAGAAAAGAAAAACCCATTTTCTGCAGAGAAATTGAAGCTGGCTGCATAAATTTGCATAAGATGTTAATCCCCAAGACAATGGGAAAAATGTCTCCAGGGCATGTCAGAGGCCTTCACGGCAGTCCTCCCATCACAGACCCGGAGTCCTAGGATAAAATGGTTTTGTGGGCCAGGCCCAGGGTCCCCATGCTGTGTGCAGTCTAAAGACTTGGTGTTCTGCATCCCAGCCACTCCAGCCATGACTAAATGGGGCCAAGAGACAGCTTCAGCTGTTGCTTCAGAGAGTGGAAAACCCAAGCCTTGGCAGCTTCCATGTGGTGTTGAGCCTGTGGGTGCACAGAAGTCAAGAACTGAGGTTTGGGAACCTCGGCCTAGATTTCAGAAGATGTATGGAAATGCCCGGATGCCCAGGCAGAAGTTTGCTGCAGGGGTGGGGCCCTCATGGAGAACCTTTGCCAGGATAGTGCAGAAGGGATGTGAGGATGGAGCCTCCACACAGAGTCCCTACTGGGGTACCGCCTAGGGCCACCATCCTCCAGACCCAGAATGGTGGATCCACTGACAGCTTGCACTGTGTGCCTGGAAAAGCCACAGACACTCAACACTAGCCATGAAAGCAGCAGGAAGGAGGATGAACCCTGCAAAGTCACAGGGGCAGAGCTGCCCAAGACCATGGGAACCCATCTCTTCCATCAGCGTGACCTGGATATGAGACATGGAGTCAAAAGAGGTTACTTCGGAACTTTAAAATTTGACTGCCCCACTGCGTTTTGGACTTGCATGGGTCCTGTAGCCCCTTTGTTTTGGCCAGTGTCTCCCATTTGAAATGACTGTATTCATCCAATGCCTGTACCCCCATTGTATCTAGGAAGTAACTAACTTGCTTTTGATTTTACAGGCTCATAGGCGGAAGGGACTTGCCTTGTCTCGGATGAGACTTTGGACTGTGGACTTTTCAGTTAATACTGAAATGAGTTAAGACTTTGGGAGATTGTTGGGAAGGCATGATTTTTTTGTTTGTTTGTTTTTTGTTTTTTCTTTTTTTGAGATGGAGTCTTGCTCTGAGTCCCAGGCTGGAGTGCAGTGGTATGATCTCAACTCACTGCAACCTCTGCCTCCCAGGTTTAAGGGATTCTCCTGCCTCAGCCTCCCAAGTAGCTGGGATTATGGGTGCCCACCACCACACCTGGCTAATTTTTATATATTTAGTAGAGACAGAGTTTCACCATGTTGGTCAGACTAGTCTTGAACTCCTGACCTCAGGTGATTTGCCTGCCTCAGCCTCCCAAAGCCCTGGGATTACAGGCATGAGCCACTGCACCCGACTGCATGATTGGTTTTGACATATGAAGACATGAGATTTGGGAGGGGCCAGGGGTGGAATGATGTAGTTTGGCTGTGTCCCCACCTAAATCCCATCTTGAATTCCCACGCATTGTGGGAGGACCTGGTGGGAGGTAGTTTAATCATGGGGGCATGTCTTTCCTGTGCTGTTATTGTGGAGGTGACTCCCACGGGATCTGATGATTATGTAAGTGGAAGCTTTCCTGCACAAGCTTTCTTACCTTGTCTGCCTCCATGTGAGACAAGCCTTTCACCCTCCACCATGATTGTGAAGCCTCCCCAGCCATGTGGAACCGTAAGTCCGTTAAATGTCTTTCTTTTGTAAACTGCTCAGTCTCAAGTATGTCTTTATCAACAGGGTGAAAATGGACTAATACACATCTCAAAAAAGATAAATTAGCAACTAAACAATATTTTAAAAATATGGTATGAGCCTAACAAAACAAAGAAGGCTAAATATGACTAAGGTCCCTTACTAGTTCTAATCATTTTCAATTAGTTGTTTGGAACATTTTTGGTAAGCAATCATATGACTGGCAAGTAATGATGGGTTTGCGGCTTCTTTCCAATATGTGTAATATGTATTTGTGTTTTGCTGCATTTATCTCAGAAAAATGTTGAATAATAGTAGGAATCCTGGTTGTTTCTGACTCTGAAGTTTCCTTAATTACGATGTTTGTTCTAGGTTGGCCTGCCTCTCTTATAGTTAAAGGAGCTATTGATCACATAAATAATTTGTAAGAATAATATGATGAACATGAGAATAGTTGAGAGTTTCTACTTTTTGAGTATTTGTGGTGCAAGTGTGAATTAATGTAATAGATTCATTCATTAAACAAGTGAGCTAATGAGAAATACAATTTCAGGCACATGATTATGAAGATGTTCCCTTTTTTCTATGACAGTAAATGCACTTTCTTGAAAGCCTGGTTGGAATAGATATAACATTATGATACAAAATATTTTAACCTATAGTTTGTTTGACAAAGTTTTTTTTTATGTGAATATATTCTGTTTAGAAAGTACAAAAATAATGAAGCTGATTTAAAACCAATTACAGTGTTTCTACAATAAGCATTACATGAACAAAATGTTTAAATGTGGGAGACAACTGTTACAACAGTTCTGCTTTACTATTTCCTGTAATGTAAATACTCTTCAGATTGTAAATGATATAAATAATATTGATGAAATAACAAGTTATAGAGGCAGGGCTTGGTGGCTTACATATGTAATCCCAGCACTTTGGGAGGCCAAGGTGGGAGGCCTGAGCCTAGGAGTTCAAGACCAGCCTGGACAACAGTGGAACCCCATCTCTACAAAAAATAAGAAAATCAGCCGGGCATGGTGGTACACGCCTGTAGTCCTAGCTACTTGGGAGGCTTAGGTTGGGGGGAGGATTGCTTGAGCCCACGAGGTCGAGGCTGCAGTGAGCTGTGATCACACCATTGCACTACAGCCTGGGCGACAGAGCAAGACCTTATCTTAAACAAAAACAAACCCAACAAAAACAAAAAAAGTCAAGTAACAGAGTATTACATGTGAAAAGTGTAATGCCATTTATATAAATGTAGAAGCCATATAAAACAGCTTTATATAGATACAAGGGTTTTAGCAAAGGGATAGAATACAAATGAGAAGAATACACATCAAATTAACAGCAGTTATTTATAGCTTTTAAGGGGGGAAGGAAAGAGAATAGAACTGGGAAAGGAAGTACACAGAAGTCTTTGGTTAAATCTGTAATTTTTATTTCTTTAAAAAAAGCAATTTAAAGGAAATATAAAGACAATATTTGCTCATTCTGGGTAGTAGGTATAAAAATGCATTTTATATTTTTTGCAGAATTAAAAAATATCAGTATTGAATGAACTTAGTAAAACAAATGAGCCCATACACAAATAGCAGTGTTTAATGAAGTATAATTATATGGATAATTAGAATAACAATATGGTAGGCCGGGCGCGGTGGCTCACGCCTGTAATCCCAGCACTTTGGGAGGCCGAGGCGGGCGGATCACAAGGTCAGGAGATCGAGACCACGGTGAAACCCCGTCTCTACTAAAAATACAAAAAATTAGCCGGGCGCGGTTGTGGGCGCCTGTAGTCCCAGCTACTCGGGAGGCTGAGGCAGGAGAATGGCGTGAACCCGGGAGGCGGAGCTTGCAGTGAGCCGAGATCGCGCCACTGCACTCCAGCCTGGGCGACAGAGCGAGACTCCATCTCAAAAAAAAAAAAAAAAAAAAAAAAAGAATAACAATATGGTATACAGGACCTAGGAATTCTTGTTGAATAGTCAGAACCATAGAAGTGAGCTGTAGTTGACATAGGATGTTATGTATATATGGTGTAAAAAGGAAAAATAAAAATTTCTATAGTAGCAAATATTAGTTTCTGAATATTATGAAATGACTACAACATATTATATATATCCAACTGAACAATGTCTACAGATGAATTTTAGTGAATAAAGTTTCTGTTAAATGACATTGTCATAAAGGAAAAATAATAGTGTTCATAAAGCTCATAATTCATTTAATGTTTCCTTTATGAAGTGTAGTCAGCTAGAGGCTTTCAGTCCAGTAAAAAATGACACCTATTATTGTATTTGTGTTATTTTGTATTGATAAAATGTTCATTTATATCTATATTTCTGCCTACTATAAATGCACAATGAGTTCATACTATAAAGTTTAAAAAACCAAGACATTTTTTCCCTACCATGACAGTGAAAGCAAAGTTTCCCCCCCTAAATAATAGATTACAATATGTGAAATATACTAATGCCCAGTAAAGTAAGTCAGGATGCAAATTCATGACTGTTTTTTATTTCAGCTGTAAGTTAGTTTACCTTCACATTCCATCTAGAAAATTGAGGTTTACAGCTGTGTACCCTAGAACAGAATATTATGTATTTTATTTATTGAGACAGTCTCTCTGTCACCCAGGCTGGATTGCAGTGGCACCATCATGGCTCACTGCAGCCTCAACTTCCTGGGCTCCAGCAATCCTCCCGCCTCAGCCTCCCAAGTAGCTGAGACCACAGGTGCATGCCACCATGCCTGGCTACTTTTTTGTATTTTGGTAGAAACAGAGTTTTGCCATGTTGCCCATGGCTGCTCTTGAACTACCTAAGTGACCACTGGCCTTGGCCTCCCAAAGTGCTGAGATAACAGGCGTGAGCCACTGTGCCTGGCCTACACATTTAAAATTGTCCCATCATAAAGTAGGGATGTTAATACCTATAGTTGGTAATACCTTGTAGAGTTGAGAATAGGATACTTTTTGTAAAGGTGAAAGTTAAGTTTTAACCTTGAAACATCTTAATTTCAAGATCTTGAGGTTAATAATATAGTGGAAACATTTTTTTTTCTTTTCTAGTTTTGACCTCCTTTATGCCTACTCTAAGATGGCCCCTCTTGTGATTAACTGACATATTTTGAATAAGAATTAGGCCTCAGGAGTTAGCAAATGTGTTGCACATAGCACAGAACTTACATCAACCACCACGAATGACACCTTGGCCAGAAGTGAGTAAATCTAAGAAACATCCATTCAGGCTGGGCACAGTGGCTCATGCCTGTAATCTCAGTACTTTGGGAGGCCGAGGTGGGTGGATGACGAGGTCAGGAGTTCAAGACCAGCCTGGGCCAACATGGTGAAACCCCGTCTCTACTAAAAATACAAAAATTAGCTGGGCATGGTGGCAGGCGCCTGTAATCCCAGCTACTCGGGAGGCTGAGGCAGGAGAACTGCTCGAACCCGGGAGGTGGAGGTTGCAATAAGCCGAGATCGCACCACTGCACTCCAGCCTGGCAACAGAGCAAGATTTCATCTCAAAACAAACTAAACCAAACCAGAAGCATCCATTCAGCCTAAGTAGAAGGAAGATCCAAAATATTTCCTTTTACCCAGCTGGGTCCATATTACATTTCTGCCACGTTATTTGGTTGTAGACTTTTTTTTTTTTCTCCAGATGGAGTCTTGCTCTGTTGCCCAGGCTGGAGTGCAGTGGGGTGATCTCGGCTCACTGCAAGCTCCGCCTCTTGGGTTCACGCCATTCTCCCCCCTCAGCTTCCTGAGGAGCTGGGACTACAGGCACCCGCCACCACACCTGGCTAATTTTTTGTATTTTTAGTAAAAATGGGGTTTTACTGTATTAGCCAGGGTGGTCTCGATTTCCTGACCTCGTGATCTGCCCGCCTTGGCCTCCCAAAGTGCTGGGATTATAGGTGTGAGCCACTGCGCCTGGTTGGTTGTAGACTTTCTTAAACAACTAGTCTAAGTGAATGTTAGATTCTACACTCACAGTTATCCAGGCAAATGAACTATTTAACTAAATTTAATAGCCAAACCATCCTACATGGTACAATAAACCAATTTATAGGATTAACATATAAGTGTCACTTTATTCACAATCTTTGAATTATACAATTTATTTCTAAGCATTTATATTTTTTCCCTTGAATCTCCAACATCTCAAATACTTCATGGGAAACAGGATAGCTTGGGAGAAAGTATCATATCTTAATTCTCATAAGACAATTCATTAACATTTGGCAAAAGAAAGGAGACATTTAATCTCTTTGTGTGTTAGACTTGCAATATGTAAAGTGGAATTAATGTTTTTTCCTACCTCACAAAAATCTGAGTTACATATACTTTGGAGATAATCCATTAGAAAACACAGCTAACTGTTAATAACAATTATGAAGGAATTGGTGGGGTAGGGTGGGGTGGGGTTTAGGAAGTGCAGACTGACTTTCTACTAGAATATTCTTTGCATTTAATTTATTGCAATAAGCATAGATCTTGTCCAGAAAAAAACACTAAAAGCATAAAGATTTGGCAGTAAATATATCTAGGGCATTGAGCATGGCTTTATATATACATACTATCCAACCAGAAATTGATTTGAACAGTAAACATTATAAAAGCAAAGAACAATTATGATTAAGATTTCCAAGTGTCAGGCCAGGCATGGTGGCCTACACCTGTAATGAGAGAGTAAAACTGCTTGAGGCTAGGAGTTAGAGACCACCCTGGGCAATATAATCTCATCAGATTGTCAGAATACGACTATTTATTAACCTAATGATCAAGTTTAAAAATCATTTGTTTATTTAAAAAAAAATTCCATTTATTTAGGTCTTTTTAAACTTCTCTAAATGTCTCATAGTTTTCTTGGTGGAGGTCTTACACATCTTTCAGTAGATTGTTTTTAAATTTATATGGGAATGCAGCCAGGCGCAGTGGCTCATGCCTGTAATCCCAGCACTTTGGGAGGCCAAGGCGGGTGGATCACCTGATGTCAGAAGTTCAAGACCAGGCTGGCCAACATGGTGAAACCCTGTCTCTACTAAAAATACAACAATTAGCCGGGCATGGTGATGGGCACCTGTAGTCCCAACTCCTCAGGAGGTTGAGGCAGAAGAATTGCTTGAACCTGGGAGGCGGAGGTTGCAGTGAGCCGAGATTGCGCCACTATACTCCAGCCTGGGCAACAAGAGTGAAATTTAGTCTTAAAAAAAAAAAAAAAAAAAAAAATTATATGGAAATGCAAAGGGTCAAGAATAGCCAAGCCAATTTGGAGGGATTACAAAGTTGGACTTCCACTATAGATATAAAATCTTATTATAAAGCTACAGTAATTAAAACTGTGATATTGGCAAAGCTAGAGAAATACACCAATGGATTGTTCACCTGAATTACAATGCAGGAAAGAAGTCTTTTAAATGAATACTGCAGTACCAACTGAATATCCATATGGGAGAAAGCCGAAAAAATACTTCTTGATCTCTACCTCACAAATGAATTCCAGATTGATTGTAGAACTGTGAAAGTAACTATGAATTATAAACTCAAGTAACTATGAGTTTGAGTTTTTTTTTTTTTTTTTTTTTTTTTTTACTTTAAATGAAGGGTGAACAGGTTAATTTAAGCTGAAACCCCAAATGACAGGTGATCAGAGTGAACCTGTGAATAATGACAGTGGCTATGTTTTCTTTGTAGCCCAAAGCTGGATGGAGTCCCTGGTCTCAGAGAAGCTTACAGGTGCGGGTGCAGGGGCTAACTCAACGCTGAACTTTCATTCCACACTCCTAGTGTGTCCTCCTGCAACAAATTAGAGAGAAAGCTAGAAGCTGTATTTCTGACTTTCTTGCAGCTAGGGGTCTGGATGATTTAGTTTTGGCCAAGTTGATGCACCTAGAGAAGGCAGGTGTGAGATGCAGGCTGTGCTAATGCCAGCAAGCAGGGTCATGGAAGTGCCTTTTCTGAGGTTCTTAAGTGGCAAGAGGAATGGTACAAAGCAACTAACTGGGGGTAGATCGTAGCAGGCCTGACAAGTGTTGCAGAGAACCAGCAGTGGTAGTGTGGCTTCCTGATTACGGCACTATCTGGACCCTCTCAATATTGGTATACTTGGGAGTGAGTGGTTTCCTGGACTTAGAAGAGGAAGCAGCTCTCCTGGTTGACCCAGTTCTGCAGTGTCGCATTGGGAGTGATTCCTCAAAGCTCTCTCAGTTCTCAACAACTCTAAGTTCAGATTAGCATGTCATTTAAAAAGTCTTCTCTTGCTTAAACTAATTAGAATTAACTGTTTCTGCAACTGGACCTTAATCTATTAGGTAATGGTGATGAGTCTGAGAAGGTAATAAGGACACTGTCAGGAACTGTGCTGAGATTTTATCCTAATTGCATGCTGCTGGTCACAGTTTCATGGATCCTTACAACAGAGATGAGACCCCTGGGTCAGAGTCAGATGCCTTCATTCACAGCACAGCAAAAGCAGCATGAGTTTCATGTTCCATTAGTTCCCTTTGCCCTCCAAGTCTCATGTGGGCAATGCATAGTGGCCCAGGTGGGTGCTGAGCACACAGTGGGTTTGCATTATAGGTGGGAGACGTTATCTTTATTATACTGGACAGTAAAAGAACCCGACATCCTCTCAAGGGAGACACTCTATCTTCCAAGGCTGTTCACTACATAAATATCCTTGGAAAAGATAGTCAAAAGAAAGATTGTCAGAGCCTCTGCTTCCCTGATGTGCAGAAATGCAAGAGACCCACGGAGAATTGCTTTCCAACACACATTAGTCAGCTTTTCATGTGAACTATACCCACTCTTGTTTTAGAGCCCAAGACCACGTTTTATCTTTTAAAAATATACTTTAATCTAACCGTGGAACTTAACAAACATTTATATACAATCAGAGACTAATTTGAAGTATGTTTTCCATTCATTTCAGCCATGAGAAAACACATTGCAGTCAAAATTAAAGATATCCATCCATAAATTACTTTTATTTCTCATTAAATGAGCACAGAGTCATTAGTATATTAATAACAGATATGTTTATTATTACATATCCATCAGTGCGGCTTTCAATACCACTTGAAACATGCATATCATCCTAGAGACGATCAGTTTTCCAGTGCTTCTTATCTGATACACATTACTGCAAAGCCATTATAAATTACTGAGGAGGTATTTGGTTAAAAAAATAAACAATAAATCATACTGTCCATATGCATCAACTCTTGTTACTGGACAAGAGTTTAACAGTATTTTTCTGGTAATTCCTATGTTAACTGGAAAACATCATGGATGTATTGCCATATTTCCTTTTTATATTGGTGCAACCTTCTACATTTTTTGCAGAGTTTTATAAAGTCATTATTGTAGCAGGTAGTTTGATGCAAAGATTGTACTCAATTTATGAAAGTCCAACAAACTTCTAAATATTTTAAATTAAACCAATTATCAATGAAAAACTCACTGACACACATAATTTTTTGAAAATACATTTTTTGACATTTCTATACTTACTCATGGCAGTAAAATAATTATCTCAAATTAAGGCACTAAAAGGACAATGCAACCCCCATTGAAAGTGTTCTAAGAATAATTTACATTTCAAACAGTGCATACATTTCTTATATGTTTGTTAACTTAATGTCTTTATCATTTAAAACCACAAAGAAATACATTACACAATTATAGAAATGATGTACCCCACAAAATGCTTTTAAACTTGGTTCTTTTGTACAGTTAGTTTCCTAATGTCTCTAGTAGTAAAATAACTCAATATGGCTTGGCAAAAATGCATAGATTAAATGTAATTTTTTTTGTCCTCTCCCATTCCCCAAACTTGCTGAAACATATACAGTATTTTCTAAAGCATAATGAAAGATATTTAATTTCTCCATCAAGTCCACCATGGGCAATCAACAGTAAGGCTTTTAAATTCTACAGTGAGGGCACTGAAGTTCAAGTGATATCACTGCTTTCTTAAAATAGTTTTGTATAGTCTTGCAAGAGCACAAAAACTTAAGTCATTTAAAAAAACAAACAAACAAAAAAAACTTCAGTTTGTCTCATTTTGAGATATTTTCTTTACTCCTTCCATGAGCTGATCTTGATAGTGATGGCCGTTCCACATGAAAGTGAAAGTCCCTTCCTCTTACTCATATGAGGAAAACTCTGTTCTATCACGACTGACAGGCATTTTCTTATAAATCCAAAAAGGCAGCACCTTTTAAAAAAAATACATCTACCTAAGCTTTCCCCCAATTGTACTTGCATTACATAGTAATAATTAATCTAATCTACCTGTAGGCAAACCCGCAATAAAAAAAAACCCCTCAGTGTGTTGTGCCAAAGCAAGGACAGAATAACAGCAATCTTAACCCTGAAGCCTGTGATATTTGTGTCAAAGAAACAGCCTGTCTGCTCTGCATGGTTAAAGAAGCCTGGTTTATCAGGTAGCATCCACACGACTCCACAAGGCACTCGGTCACATGGTTAACTGTTGAGGAGGGGGAAAAAAAACTAATTTAAGAAATGCACTCTGTTTAAGAATACAAGAAACAAACATTAGGAGGAAAGGTAAATATACATTATCTTTACATACAATTAACAATTACACAAAATTTGAGAAACAAGGAATAGGAAAAATATACTTAGTATTCTCTCCTCTTTGTTTCTGCACATTTTCTTACTCAGCTATAATCCCATTTCAAATCACTTTAGATCCAGTTTACACCCTATGTTCAGGAGAAGGCTGACATAGCATTCTACAGAATTAAGTTAGCAGTGATGTGGTAATACCTGGCATAGTGTGGTGGCTGAGAAGGAAAGGATATAAGTCATTTCAAAGAATTAGGCCTGGTTACTGACAACAGGGAATGAACAAAAGAGATGAATTCAAGATGGCTTTAAGCCTGCTTGGAAGATGTGGGTGACACTGGCAGCGAGGCCAATCAGTGTTAGGTCTCAGCTTCTAGATTCAAATGGCCCTATTAATCTAGGGAGTACACTCTAGGGAAGCTGGTATGTGGTAGAATAGAGGCTTTGGAATTGGACAACATAGGCTTTAGAATTGGACAGAAATGGCCTCCAATCCATTGGCTCTGTGATTGAGCAAACTGCTTAATTTCTCTGAGCCTTATTTACTAATGAGTAAAATGAGAACTTAATGAGATGAGATTTCATAATTTCTCTCCAAGAAAGAGTTAATTGCCGGGTGTGGTGGCTCATGCCTGTAATCCCAGCACTTTGGGAGGCCCAGGAGGGTGCATCACCTGAGGTCATGAGTTCAAGACCAGCCTGGCCAACATGGTGAAACCCCATCTCTACTGAAAATACAAAAATTAGCAGGGTGTGGTGGTGTGTACCTGTAATCCCAGCTACTCAAGAGGCTGAGGTGGGAGAACAGCTTGAACCCAGGAGGCAGAGGTTACAGTGAGCTGAGATTGTGCCACTGCACTCTGGCCTGGGCAACAGAGCGAGACTCTGTCTCAAAATGAATGAATGAATGAATGAATGAATGAATGAATGAATGAATGGTTATGCCTTATAATTGTTTATCATGGCATAAAAGATATTTTTGGAAAAAAGTCCATCAAAAATATTTAAACAGCCAGGCGTGATGGCTCATGCCTGTAATCCCAGCACTTTGGAAGGCTGGGGCAGGCAGATCACTTGAGGTCAGGAGTTTGAGACCAGCCTGGCCAACATGATGAAACCCTCTCTCTACTAAAATGACAAAAATTAGCCAGGCATGGTGGCATCCATCTGTAATCCCCGCTACTTGGGAGGCTGAGGTCGGAGAATTGCTTGAACCTGGGAGGTGGAGGTTGCAGTGAGCTGAGACAGTGCCGCCACTGCACTCCAGCCTGGGTGACAGAGTGAGACTCTGTCTTAAAAAACAAAAAAAAGTTAAACAACAAAAGAAGTAGGACTTAACTGGGAAGTTTGTTTGTAATAACATAGTTACTGATATGCAGCCATAAAAAAGGATAAGTTCGGCTGGGCATGGTGGCTCACACCTATAATCCCAGCACATTGGGAGGCAGAGGCAGGTGGATCATGAGATCAGGAGTTCGAGACAAGCCTGGCCAACATAATGAAACCCCATCTCTACTAAAAATACAAAAATTAGCCAGTCATGGTGGCATGCACCTGTAGTCCCAGCTACTCAGGAGGCTGAGGTTGTGGTAAGCCGAGATCACGCCACTGCACTCCAGCCTGGGCAACAAAGCAAGACTCTGCCTCAAAAAAAAAAAAAAAGGGGGCGGGGGTGGCGAGGGGATAGGTTCATGTCCTTTGCAGGAACATGGATGAAGCTGGAAACCATCATTCTCAGCAAACTAACACAGGAACAGAAAACCAAACACCACAGGTTCTCACTCATAAGTGGGAGTTGAACAATGAGAAAACATGGAGACAGGGAGGGGAACATCACACACCAGGGCCTGTCGGGGGGTCGGGGGACTAGGGGAGGGATAGCATTAGGAGAAATACCTAATGTAGATGATGGGTTGATGGGTGCAACAAACCACCATGGCACATGTATACCTATGTAACAAACCTGCAGGTTCTGCACATATATCCCAGAACTTAAAGTACAATAATTAAAAAAAATAGTCACTGATAATACCAAATAATTTTGTATGTTGCGATAGTATGGGAAGTTAACAAAGAAGGGAAAAACAATCTTGGTTTTTGTAGAAAAACTATGCCAACACAGTTAAAAAACAGAAAAGATGATTAAAAGTTTTATATGAATTTCTGCATTAAAAAAATTCACAAGTTGGTTAAAGCATTAAGGGCTAAAACTATGCCATGTACAGCAACTTATGACAATAAAATTAGACACAGAACTAAATAAATATAATATTGCATGTATTATTATTTTTAAATTCTAACAAGAATAAGTCAAACTAATTTATAAAGTCACTGCAAGTCATATACAAAGACCTAAAAATGATGCCCTCTGTGGTGAAAAGAATTAGATTTCTGATTTTAATAGATGTTAGCCAATCATTTTCACATTGTTAAAAAGGTTAGCATTTCAAATCCTTACCTAGTTTTTCCAGATGTATTTTTGACCACTTTCCGGAAAGACTGATTTGCAGTGGATCTTGTAGAAAGTGTTCGAGGGGAGGCACGAACAAAACCAGATGGTGGATTCTTAGGGATTTTCTTTACTAAATGAGTTACCCATTTTTTTTGTTCATCCTGAGAACATGCTAACAGCAGCATATCTCTTGCTGATGTTACGTCATAACTTACTATGTTAAGGAGGAAAAAAAAGCATAATTAAAGTCATATCTTTTTTTAAATCCAACCTATCAAATGCATAGTTTTTCAAGTTCTTAAGATTTTAAAAGTTTTAATATACTTAATTAAGCATGAACAATATCTCATTCTCCTTAAGTTAAATAAGGATAAAATTTAAAAATAAATTAGTCAAACTAATAAAGTAAAATCAGAAACATAAAAAAAAAGTAAAACAAATAAATGTTTAAAGAACATACGTTTCTTATCTGAAAATAGCTATGGTCTGTATTCTTTCCCTCAAGCTACCTCTGCTAAACTAGAAAATATTCTGTCTATGATACAGCATGCATGCTGATCCAGGCAGTGAATGCCAGACAAAAAGAAGAGGAAAAACTAAAGGGCGGAATAGAGTAGAACTCACCTGTTGCTCTCCTCTCCAACTTGGAGTAATTTCTTAGTGGCATGTTTGGTTTTTTTGTTTGTTTACAAGGGGGTGATTCTCTTTAAAAACACTGTTGGCCGGGTGTGCAATGGCTCACACCTGTCATCCCAGCACTTTGGGGAGGCCAAAGCAGGTGGATCACCTGAGGTCAGGAGTTCGAGACCAGCTTGGGCAAAATGGTGAAACTCCATCGCTACTAAAAATGCAAAATTAGCTAGGTGTGGTGGCACATGCCTATAGTCCCAGCTACTCAGGAGGCTGAGATAGGAGAATCCCTTGAACCTGGGAGGCAGAGGCTGCAGTGAGCTAAGATCACGCCATTGCACTCCAGCCTGGGCGAGACAGAGTGAGACTCTATCTCAATCAATCAACAAAAATAAATAAAAACATTCTTTTTTTTTTTTTTTTTTTTTTTTTGAGACAGAGTCTCCCTCTGCCGCCCAGGCTGGAGTGCAGTGGCGTGATCTTGGCTCACTGCAAGCTCCGCCTCCCGGGTTCACGCCATTCTCCTGCCTCAGCCTCCCGAGTAGCTGGGACTACAGGCGCCCGCCACCTCGCCCGGCTAGTTTTTTTGTATTTTTTAGTAGAGACGGGGTTTCACTGTGTCAGCCAGGATGGTCTCGATCTCCTGACCTCGTGATCCACCCGTCTCGGCCTCCCAAAGTGCTGGGATTACAGGCTTGAGCCACCGCGCCCAGCCAATAAAAACATTCTTAAAAGCTAAATCTGTAAGTAGCTGCACATTGCTCCACCAGTGTCAAAATATTACTTTTTATAATCTCTTTTCAACTTGGTATAGAAATTAATACACATAAGTTATTTCATTGAGACTGAAAACTAAATTTATTATAAGTTGTAACAATAATTGCCATACCTTACCTTTACATGGGCAAATTAAGTCCTCTTTCTTATCTAAGTGATCTCTGTGGCACTTAACATGGCATCTTCGACACTCTAGGGCAGGGGGTGGCTTAAAAACATGCCAGAGAGGTTTGGCACAGGCATCACAATTGGCAGGAAAGTGGTAGAGTGTAGGAATAAACTCATGGCCTTTGTGATTTTGGAAATTAGTTTTTTCAGCTTGTTGTACTGGTTCCATCTCTACATCTTTTCTACATTCACCTTCATTTGCATATAGTATCTACATTCAGGAATGGTGAAAGGAAAAGATTTTTAAAATCTTAAGCATTGGTAAATTTTACATTTACTTCACAAAAACACTTAGGACTTAGATTCTTTAAAATTATAACTTCAGATTTTTACCTGGAATATTTTAGGAATTTCTTCAGTTTCAGCTCTATACACATCTCCTTGGGTTACAGGTCTAACGTGAAACAGTT
Organism: Macaca fascicularis; assembly: GCF_037993035.2. NCBI lineage: Eukaryota > Metazoa > Chordata > Mammalia > Primates > Cercopithecidae > Macaca > Macaca fascicularis. The sequence goes on along the minus strand of NC_088392.1, from coordinate 68,805,112 downwards.
TACTAAAATGAAAATAAATATAGGCCATTTACAAAAACTCATTTATTGTAAAAGACATTTCATTAAAGAGGACATACAGGTGGTAAATAAGCACATAAAAAGATATTCAACATCATCAGTTATTAGACAAATGCAAACTAAAACCACAATTAGTGTCACTACACATCTATCAGAGTTAAAAAAATATAAAAATAGTAATAACACCAAATGCTGGTGAGAATGCGGAGAAAGTAAATCACTCATATACTGCTGATGGAACGTAAAATTACAGAGCCACTCTGGAAAAGAATATGGCGATTTCTTAGAAAACTAAACATATGCTTACCATATAACCCAGCAAATTGCACTGTTAGGCCTTTAATTCCAAGAAACAAAAATTTATTAAAAATTTTATATCTATTTAAAAAAACCTCCACATAGATGTTCACAGGAGCTTTATTCATAATAACCAAAACCTAGAAACAACCCAAATAAATGGGTACGCAAACTGAGATACATCTACACTATGGAATACTACTCTGTAAGAAAAAAACAAATCATACGTGGATTGATCTTAAGGGAATTATACTGAATGGGAAAAAAGCTGATCATAAAAGATTACACATTATTTGATTCCATTCATATAACACCCTTGAAGAGACAAAATTATGGAGATGGAGAATAGATTAGTGTTGCTATGGATTAGGGAGAGGTGGAGGAAGGAAGCTGCCTTTTGGCTACAAAAGGAGTAGCACAGGGATGCTTGTGATGGAATTGTTCTGTATTTTGAGTGTGGTGGTGGCCATATGAATCTATACATGTGAGAAAGGCATACAGATTGGAAAGAAAGAAGTGAAACTCATTATTTGGTGATGACATGATTGTATGCAGTTGTCTCGTGGTATCCGTGGCAGATTGGTCCCAGGACCCTGGAGGATACCAAAATCCTCTGGGGATTTTGAAGAGAGAAAGAGAAAGACAGAGAAGGTGAGGGAAGGAGGGAGGGACGAGACAGGAAAAGAAAGAAAAGATAAAAAAATGGTGTAGTATTTGTATATAACCTAAGTACACCCTCCTGTATATTTAAACTTGTCTCTAGATATAATACCTAATACGATGTAAGTGCTATGGAAATTGTTACACTATATTGTTTAGAGAATAATGACAAGAAAACAAATCTGTACATATTAAGTACAGACACAACCATAGTAGGCCTAACTACATTTTTAATCCATAGTTGGATGAATATACAGATGCAGAACCCACAGATACAGAGGAATGACTATGTGTAGAAAAGCCCTGTGGAATTGACCCCAAAACCCCACAACCCTATAAAACTGTTAAGTGCAAAGCAAGATTAAATGATTCAAGGTCAATATATAAAAACAAATACTGTTGGAACAACCAGATACCTATGTGGGGGAAAAAAAGCCAACCTGACCTAAACAACTACCTCTTACCAAACACGGACCACAAGAGGCAGAAAACATTTTAAAAATTGGTACACTGATCCTCATTAAAAGACACCATTAAGAAAATCAACAGGCAAGCAACAGATTGGGAAATATTTGCATTACATATTTCTAACATAGGATTTTTATTCAGAATACATATAGAACTCTTAAAAACCAATCTTGCCGGGCGCGGTGGCTCAAGCCTGTAATCCCAGCACTTTGGGAGGCCGAGGCGGGCGGATCACAAGGTCAGGAGATCGAGACCACAGTGAAACCCCGTCTCTACTAAAAATACAAAAAAAATTAGCCGGGCGCGGTGGCGGGCGCCTGTAGTCCCAGCTACTCAGGAGGCTGAGGCAGGAGAATGGCGGGAACCCGGGAGGTGGAGCTTGCAGTGAGCCGAGATCGCGCCACTGCACTCCAGCCTGGGCAACAGCGTGAGACTCCGTCTCAAAAAAAAAAAAAAAAAAACCAATCTTAAAAACATAAGCAACCGAATTTAAAAATGGGCAAAAGACTTGAAAAAACTTAAGAAAAGATACACAATGGCTAACAATGACATGAAAGATTCTTGCTATTATTAGTTATGAGGAGAATGCAAATTAAAATAACAATGAGATAGCATTTAGCATCCACTAGAAAAGCTAACACAGATCTATTTTATAATCCAGGATTCCACTCCTAGGTATTTACCCATGAGAAATGAAAACATAAGTTTAAAAAAAGGAATGCTCCTAAGTCTTACTCACGATAGCCCCAAATTGGAAGCAACCCAAATGTCAATCAACACAAAAATGGATAAACAAATTCATACAATGCTATACTATTCAGCAATACAAAGAACAATCAATACATACAACACCACAGGTGCAGGATGAGTGAAAGATGCTAGGCACAAAAGTGTACTGTTTAATTCCATTTATATGAAGTCCTAGAACAGGCAAAACTAATCTTGGCAATAGAAATCAGATCATGGGAAGAGGCACAAGTGAGCTTTCTTCTTTTTTCTTTTTTTTTTTTTTTGTGAGATGGAGTCTCGCTCTGTCACCCGGGCTGGAGTGCAGTGGCACAATCTTGGCTCACCGCAACCTCTGCCTCCTGGGTTCAAGCGATTCTCCTGCCTCAGCCTCCCAAGTAGCTGGGATTACAGGCATCTGCCACCATGCCCAGCTAATCTTTTGTATTTTTAGTAGAGACAGGGTTTCACCATGTTGGCCAGACTGGTCTCGAATCAACTCCTGACCTCGTGATCCTCCCATCTCGGCCTCCCAAAGTACTGGGATTATAGGCATGAGCCACTGCACCCGGCCCAAGTGAGCTTTCTTTATAAATTAAAAAATATATATCTATATTCTTTTTTCAGAGACAGGGTCTTGCTATGTCGCCCAGGCTGGTCTCGAATTGAACTCAGGGCAACCGCCCAGCTCGGTCTCCCAAAGTGCTGGGGTTAGAGGCATAAGCCACTGTGCCCAGCCACAAGTGAGTTTTCTAAAGAAATACAAATTTTTTTTGTCTTGTATTGAGTGGTGATTGCATGAGTGTTTACAACTGTAGAAAGTTACTGAACAGAACACTTAAGATCTATGAACTTTATTGTGGGAAATTATACCTTAATAAAGAGAGGAAAGAAATCTCTCATCAATCTAAAAAGTATTTAACTTAGTTGAAAGATAATATCTTTCATATAAGTGTTTATTATTTCACTTAAGCTGATAATTTAAATTTTGACAACTAAAGCTTTTTTTAAAAAAAAAAAAGAAAAGAAAATATGAGTATTCTCTAGTACTTGCTTAATTCTTTTTACATTCTAACTATAACCAGCTCCACAAATACTTAATTCCAAAGGGATGGCAAAACTTTATTTTATATATATATTTCTTTTTTTATTTTTTTGAGACGGAGTCTCGCTCTGTCGCTCAGGCTGAAGTGCAGTGGCGCGATCTCAGCTCACTGCAAGCTCCGCCTCCCGGGTTCACGCCATTCTCCTGCCTCAGCCTCCTGAGTAGCTGGGACTACAGGCGCCCACCACCGCGCCTGGCTAATGTTTTGTATTTTTAGTAGAGACGGGGTTTCACCGTGGTCTCGATCTCCTGACCTTGTGATCCGCCTGCCTCAGCCTCCCAAAGTGCTGGGATTACAGGCGTGAGCCACCGCGCCCGGCATATGTATTTCTTTTAAAAAGCAGTTACCATACTTGACTTTGAATTTATATTTTGTTGCATGTTTTGCCTTTTCTCTTACTAGTCGGTAAGCTCCTTAATTATGGAATTTACTCATCTTTATACATACTGCATAATCTATGATAATATAAGCAACAATAAGAAATGATTTTAGAATGAATATAAGGAAAAAATACTATATTATAGGCCTCTTTGACCTATCACTACAAAAGAACAGATATATTTATATTTCCCCTTAATAATGACCAAAGAATCCTACACAGCTGTTCTTTGATATCCATGGGGAATTGATTCCAGGAACTCCAAAAATGTCAAAAGTCCAAGTATGCTCAAGGCTCTCATATAAAATGGTGTAGTATTTGCATATAACCTAGGCACATCCTCCTGTATGCTTTAAAATCATCTCTGGATTACTCATAAGACATAATACAGTGTAAGTGCAATGTAAACAGTTGTTATACTGTATTTTTTTTTTTAGAAATTTGTATTTTTAATTATTATATTGTTATTTTTAATTTTCTTTCATATATATATATATATATATATATATATATATATATATATATAATTTTTTTTTTTTTGAGGTGGAGTTTCGCTCTCGTGGCCCAGGCTGGAGTGCAGTGGCGCAATCTCAGCTCACTGCAACCTCTGCCTCCCAGGTTCAAGTGATTCTCTTGCCTCAGCCTCCAGAGTAGCTAGCTGGGACTACAGGTGCCTGCCACTGCGCCCAGATAATTTTTGTATTTTTAGTAGAGACGGGGTTTCACCGGCCAGGCTGGTCTTGAACTCCTGACCTCAGGTGATCCACCTGCCTTGGCCTCCCAAAGTGCCGGGGTTACAGGTGTGAGCCACTGCACCTGGCCCTCTTTCAAATATTTTCTGTCCACAGTTGTGGATATGGAACCCACTGATACACAGCTGACTATACGTTTTGAAATGCTCTCTGAACTTAAACTACTAAACACTTGAAATAAAAAATTTGTCTTCCAAATAATAAGTATATACATTTTTTCTTCTCACATTTTGCTAAAGATTTAATATAATGTCAACATTTATGCTTAAGAAAAACAGAAAAGTAGGTAACAGTGTTGAAGTAACACAAAATATAAAATGAATTTTAAGTCTAAAAATAATTATCAAAAGTTAGCTCTCAACCTCTTTAAAATTCAATCAAAGGCAACTTACTCTATGTCCAATACCATAGAGGGATTGGATTGCTCCTTATCTTGTTCATCATTATAGAACAAAATTTTTTTGCTGCTTACCACAACATACTGAAATAAGAAAAAAGGGGGAAGAGTTACAAGAGCAACATTAACTTGGTTTAAAGTGAAAAGCATAATATTTGCCACTAATATCTAGATTATATTGTATTAATGTAAAATCAATGCTAACAAAAAGTAAAAAAGTAGCTAATATAAGTTCTATGCTTCAAAGTAAAATATAGAACAAAATACCAGTTAGAAAATAAATAGGTATATGGTACCTGTTTCTTCCAGCCATATCGTTTGATATTTCCTCTATTTGGTACTGAAAGCCAACCTTCAATTCTTGACTCTAGGAGAAAAAGAATATATATATTAGTCAGTCTTAAATTGTAACAAAAGAAAAACAATTAAAAGTTGTCTGACAGCATGCAGCAACAAGCAACTGAACGCAACTAAATGAATAAGTGCTATAATTTGCTCTTCCATGCTTCAATCACACAAATTAACTTTAATGGCCATACAAATATTGCAGAAAAAAATTTCAAGCCACTTTTCCCATACAATTTAACATTTAGTACTCAATTACAAAAGTATGAAGTAACAATACCCTTAAGAGCCAGGCAAGACTGGAATGGATTGCAGCTTAAATGGGATATGATGTAGAAGACTTTATCATTTAACATTCATATAAAAATAATCAGCAAAAAAAAAAGAAAGAAAAACATTATGCAGCAAGTGGAACAAATCAGAGCCATGATTTACACAAGAGCAAGCAAAAGTATAGAAGTGTCCTATTACTCACAGAAGACAAGAATAGAAGATAAATAAATAAGGAATGCAGGCAGAATCAACTAGATATAAAGAATAAGAGACAAGTATTTTATTTGTTTTCTCAGTACAATATTCTGATTAAGCTTTTTGGTAAAACAACTTCAATTTGAATTTGTAACAATTTCAATAAAATCGTCCAAATTTGGTTGAAGGGAGCACTTAACTCTAGTGGTAAGTCCAATTACAATTCTACTCAAACTAAAGAGTTTTAAAGCCTCTTAAGTTTGTGATGTCACAATTTGATAAACAGTAAAAACACAGAATCCATTTGGTCTACCGTCATTACTTCAACTAGTACGTGCATACCAGGAATTCCTTGACTATTTGATCAAGGCATTCTATAATAATTATCACTATTGTTTATATATAACTAATGTTTACTAGAAATATCTGGAGGATAAAGACAACTCCATTAGAAATGGTTATTTTAGATTAGGTTGGAAATAAGAAAATCCATTCAATTTAACTATTTTCTATGTCTACCTTATATTTGAAACACAAAAGAATAGAAAAATAACCAATTTCAAAGTATGACACTAAAATATGAGATTATACTATTACTCAAATGATAATCCTAAGGGGAATATATATTGTCCCCCTTCATGTAACTTACAAGCTATAAACTCAGTCTTACAGCAACAGTTAACAATAGGTAACATTTACTGATTTATTGATTTATTTACAAATTTATTATCTGCTACATGCTTTATAATATCTCATATTTAACCTATGTATAAGTCCATGAATACAGGATATTCCTAGGAATTTGGAATTAGGTTCTACTGTCATCTTTCACTTACAAAAGAAGAGACTAAGGCTTAGCAGGGTAAACTGACTTGGGCAAGGCAACTCTATCAGTATCTATCAAAGCTCTATGGTTTCAAATCCTGACAGTCTAACTTCTGAGCTTATGTTTCTAGAGCACAACACTATTCTGTTCCCAAACAAGCTTTGCAGTTGACTGAATTGTGGGAAATATTTTTTCCCTCTACTCCCACCAGGTACTTAATGTCTCCACTCCTTTGCTTGTGTTATTCCTCTTCATATAAATTGTTAAAATGGAGGAAATGATGAGATAACTTTAGTTCAAAATGATCCCTCTCTCTTCTCCCAACATTTTTCTTTTTCCTTTTTTTTTTTTTTTTGACATGAAGTCTTGCTATGTTGTCCAGGTTGGCCTCGAACTCCTGAGCCTCAGCTTCCTGAGCAGTGGCATGTACCACAGCACCTAGCTTTAATTGCTGCGATTTAGTTCATGAAGTAATTATTTTGTTGGTTAGGTAGTTCCTTGGTAAGTTCTGTGAGAGCAAGGACCATATCTTAACACTTGATTTTATATATCCCATGGCAAATGACACACCGAGGAGGTACGTGACAGACATTTGTTGATTATTTTGCAATTCTTCGTTCTTCTGAATTAGTCAATTAAAGTCATCCTTGGTGACTTTAATGGTTACAGTTTAAAAACCAAACGGGCAGTTTTATACTAAATAACAAACAAAAGACTGCTGATCACATATTGATTATTCACCAATGTTTTATTTTATAAAAGCAAAAAAGTTATTGCTAGAAATTTTCCCATTAGTGTGGCAGAAATGGCAGCTCTGGTTTTAAAGTGTAGTTTGGAAAACATTAAGATGAACATTAGTGAGAATGAAAAGTAGTCTTAATATCTGATAATACAAAGTTGTTTAGTATCAGTAATTCCTCACCAAAAACAAACATATAAAAAGCCTTTGAAATCTTGACATTTACACAAAATTTTGTATGCCGAAATACTCTACACTTTCACATTATTTCTTTGTGACAATAAATGTCAAAAATACTTATGCCTTCTGTCTCTAGATGTGGGTTAACCTGCCAGTTTTCTTTAATATATCTTCAATAAGTTGTTATATGGTATGGCTTTATCTGTCATTTCAGTGTTCCTTAGAAATTTTATATACCAAAGGAATTTTATGAGTCAAATAAGCCAGAATTCTACAGTTGCTCATATTTAAATTAAATGAAGAGGCCCAGGGAGAAAATAAATTAAATGAAGAAATCTGAAATGAAAATAAAGGTGTCAAGAATATGTGAAGGTTTTTGTCAATTTACAATAAAGTCATGGGAGAAAATTTTAGTTTTTCCATCTGGTGAATTCCCTCAGAGAAGCAACTGAACTAAGCTCAATAATAACAGATAAAAATAAAAAAAATACTAGCTTCTCCTCTGTTTTCTTTCCTCACTCCTACCATAGTTGCAAGATAATATACTTACCAGTTTTTAAAATATATAAAGACCTCCTCTAAATCGGGACTACCTGTGACTTCAGTGGTGACCTGGAGGTATAATGCTGTAAATTCCATCTTTTATATCACAAGCACAGAAAACAGCTTCTCCAGATAACTAAATGAAACTCCCACCGAGAGAACCTCTAAGTCTGGATTATCATTAATAATATTCTACATATGTACAAAAACAACTTGGCTCCAAATTTTATACAATATATTTGTAGAGCAATTTTAAATTATACGAAGTTAGATGTATATTACTACAGTATCAGCCATTTCTTTACCCTAATAAGAGATACTCTAACTATATCTACATCAATACTCGATACAGCCAATTTAAACATCAGAACTAACCTCTGAAGACAACCTAATTTATTTAGCTATACCACAAACATACTGCTTAAGAAACAGGGCTTGCACTGGGAGTTATACCTGATGTAAATGACGAGTTGATGGGTGCTGACGAGTTGATGGGTGCAGCACGCCAACATGGCACAAGTATACATATGTAACAAACCTGCATGTTATGCACATGTACCCTAGAACTTAAAGTATAATAATAAAAAATAAAAAAATAAATAAAAATAAAAGAAAAAAAAAGAAAAAAAATGTGACTATAATAAAAATCAGTCCAAAAACTCTAAAAAAAAAGAAAAAAAAAAAAAAGAGTTCTATGAACAGCCTTGGAGTGAGTTCCAAAATGTATTTTAAGTGAAAATAGTAAATTGCAAAAAAGTACCTATATTATTTAGTAATCTACTTTTAATTAGTCAATTATTAATAAACTAACAAGCAAATAAATGAATAAATAAATACAAAAAAAAAAAAAAGAAACAGGGCTAGAGAACCATTTCAAAATATTTTAATTAAATTCAAAAGTGATATAAAAAAGAAAATTAAATCAACACTCAACAAGCCAGATACACCAACTTCAAATCACTGTAGATTTGGGCAAAGTCAGAAACCTTCATAGATTCAAATATTGGGAAACACACCAAGCGATCCACCATTTTCAGGTTTAAGTTACATAACCTAAGGTCAAGCTGGATGGAAAAGGGTATGATACAAATAATCCATAAGAGATCATGAATATTACTGGAGTATCAATACAAGTTTTCCTAATGCCTCATCTATTTCTACATTCTCTTCAGATGTCTAGGTTAACAGCTCCAAAAGAAGGAAAGAGAAACAATGAAGAAAAGAAACAGTTTATCACATATAAGTTTTTGTCATCTAAGCAACAGGCATCCATAACCCTAAGGGTAATCTTTATGTTTACATTGTGTGGTAGTTCATAACCTGCTACAGAACCAAAGAGAGGATAAAGACATAAAAGAATTAAGAGAATGAAGGTGACTTCAAGAACTTCAAAGAGTTATAAGTCAGAGAAGGAGTAACATTTTTTAATAAGGTTTTTAGAATTGGGAATTTCAGAGGGGAGATTTAAGATTTAAGCCAGTTAATAACAAAATGGCCACTGAGGATTCATAGAGGCTGTGCTCTAGATGTACAAGATAATTAAATTATAATCTTTATATTGAATGATGAAATCTAAGAGAATAAAAGTTGCAGTGTCAGTTCATCCATCCAACTACTTAAAAAAAAATTGAAAACCGTGACCCATATTTCAAAAAGCCATTATTTTAACTATGGAGTAAACTTAATCTATTCAAAGTTCTCTCCTTTTTAGTATGTATATTCATTTATTAATTTTGTAAACTGAAGTAAAAATTAATCATTAGCCATTACCTTCAAGACATTTTTTAGACACTAGAATGATATGTAACTATCTAATATTAAGAATGAACATCAACATTCTTTAACAATTCTTCCTAGATATGACTGCAAAACCTTAACTTTATTTGCCAGGGACCATTTTTGAGCATCTAGTAAATGGTGGATTTAATACAGATTTTCAATTTACTAGCAAAATATCTGACCCACAGAGAGGTAAATAATATTGACAAAGATTATCCATTAATTTCTACTTCCAATATGAAAGTCAAGGTTCAGCACTCTTGAGATTTTATAAAGTCTCAAAATTAAGAACACAGTAATAGGAAAAGAGATATTAACTGGCCTCATTTTCTAGCAAGGGAAAATGGCCACCAATACTCCCTGCTCCACTTGGTTTGGACTTTGATAACCTTAAAAACAAAATTCCTGAAAGTACACTAATATTCTAAGAAATATACTCAAAATAGAGCTAGTAGAAACATTTAAAAATCTCTTTGCTCAATAAGTCAATTTATTAGGTCAGGATTCTGAAATCTAAATGGATTCCCAGCCTAAGTCTGCCAATGAAGCCAGCTGATGGCACTATGAGCTTAGCCTTTCTGAATCAGCCACGATGGTGGGTAAAATTCATCACTTTCCTCATTAGCAGTCCCACCAGCTCATCTTTCAACTCAAATCTTTTAACTAGCATTCACCAATAATGTATCCATTTCTGACATATTTCACTCAATACTAAGAAAACTAAGGTACATATAAGGCATTATACATAGTTAAAGAGAAATGGGTGGAATAAAAATAAAATTGGTCAGAATTTTGAATTGACATTAAATAGAGTAAGGTCGGCCAGGCAGGTGGCTCATGCCTGTAATCTCAGCACTTTGGAAGGCCAAGGCAGGTGGATAGCTTGAGCTCAGGAGTTCAAAACCAGCCTGGGCAATATGGTGAAATCCCATCTCCACAAAAAGTTAAAAAAATGAGCTGGGTGTGGTGATGCGCACCTGTAGTCCCAGCTACTCAGGAGGCTGGGGTGGGAGGATCGCTTGAGCCCAGGAGGCAGAGGTTACAGTGAATCAAGATCGCACCACTGCACTCTAGTCTGGGTGACAGAGTGAGACTGTTTCATACATACATACATACGTACATATATACATATATACATACATATATACATACATAACCCCTATACTAAATAACTCCAGAAGTATCTCAGGGTAAATGAAGTGGGAATCTAACCTACAAATTCAGTTCAACAATTGAAAGAATGTAGCCAAACACTTCTAAAAGTTGTATTCTTAGTGATGATTAAGTCTAACTTCAGAGAAGATGTTCAACTACTAAAGCTAGAGGTTCTTATTAAATCCAAAGCGACTCTCCAATAATGAATCATGTGTACCTGCAAGTTTCTCAAGAGGTAGGCAGTTTCAGAGAGCCAAAAATAGGTAAAAAGAGGAGTTCCTTGACCACTAAAATAAGAAATATTTCTTCACTGCCTTTCCATTCCCAGATACCTGATTTTGACCTAGCAAAGCCACACAAGAATGAGGCCAGGGATCACATGGCATACAGAGAGGAGCTGAATTCATTTCCCACTTTGAGTCCCACTTTCTTGACCAAGAAAGATACTATAAAGTTTTCTGAGTGACTCATCTAGTTCCTTATATCAAAGTCACAATAACAAGTAATATCTGTTAAAATAGAATCCCTATAATATCAAACATGCTGCTTCATAAATATCTTCCTATTTATGGATTATTCAGAAAATACAGTAATTAAAATCTATTTTCAAGTTTATGACCATATATACAAAACTTCCAAGACTCTGAACTAAGACTCTGTGTATATGTAAATGCATGTTTTAATAATGATAACCTATTCATTTTACTTCTAAACTGAACTTATAGTATACGTATTTCTCATCTCTGTAAAGTACATAAATGTACTGTAGTTTACATGACGATTAAGCCAAGAATGAAGTTGTGTTTATTTTTAAATTGATTCTCCACTGGGAAAAAGAAGACGCAGAAAAAAGTCTGAAATCTTAGCCACTCATTCCTGCCTTTATTTGACACCCCTGGCCTCTTACTGCACTGCCCAACCCCTTTTATCTATTTCTCCAAACTTAAAACTTAACAAAGTCTGATTGAAGTTGATCACTACTCCACTAGATAGGCTTCTATACATAGCTGCTGTGATTCTGATGATAAAGTACAGTTCCTAGTTTTAGCACAAGAATACAGAAAATGTTAAAGATCTATTACTGACAAAAATGTACAACTTTTAAAAAATAGCGAGATGTGTAGTAGCAGCTTTGACTCTCACTGTGGACTTAGGCTGCTCAAAATAGGTTCATAAACCTCTTATGGTTTTTATTCAGGTAAAGCTTCTTAGGTCTATTTAAATAGCCTAAGATTGCTTACAACTGCTGTACTCCATAAAATATACCAAGTGTATAATCATCAGGCCTTGGCTATCAGAAATAAGAATTCCTTCTTAGGAATCCATGGATAGAACGACAAGGAGGTAGAAACCCAAACGAAAGAAATATACACTAATTTCCATGACATTTATACATGTTTGAATGATACAGAATTATTCTTACCTGGGAGGTTTCCATCAGTTTCATCAGCACTAGGAAAACTAGCAACACTTGTAGAATCCGAGAGGTCCAAAAGTTTAGCACGCAATTGCTCAATATCACTCTCTTTGCTGGCCAACTGCATCTGAAGCTCATTCCTATGTGCACATTCTTCTACCAGTTGCTAATTTTGAAAAGTATCAAAATAATATATAATCAAGCTAAAACAATTTCCAACATTATTAATTGAAATATAATAAAGTAATTTAAATTGCTAATACTAAAAATGTACAGTAAACTTCATGAATGTTTGCTACCACAGATTTTGATACACTACAGAAATGTCAAGTTCTCAGTAATACATTGCTCGGACAAATTCCTTTTCTACTTGCCTTAAAAAGAGTTTTTGTTTTTGTTTTCAAACATAAGCCATCAAAAAAAAAAGTTACAATAGAAAATGCTTTTCTGGCTCCAAATGAAGTAGCTTTAAAGGTACAGAAAACTTCAGAAAACCATAATTGATGGAGCTAAAAAGCTTAGATCTAAGTGCCTGAGACCAGGTTCTCAATTTTGTTCTATTAACAAGCCAAGAGGTATCAAAAAATTAAGCTTGTTATTTTGATTTCAAAAAAGTGAGTCTTGACTAGAGAAAATAAATAAGCTACAATACTTCAAAACCTCTACCCCAATTACAGTTAATATTAAAACAGCCATATCCCAATTACAGTCTGAAACCAAACAGGCGGAACCCTTGATTGTTCCCAATCTAAACAAGATAAACAGATAACAAGTATATACAGAAATAATTTAAGAAAATAATCCTTCACACTCGTGTCCATACACACACACAAACCTTACCGCTTGCATGTCATTCAGCTCCTTCTGATGTTTCACTACCATCTGGTTGAATTTCTCTCTTTCTTGGTTGAGTTCCAGTTGTAGCTTTCGATTTTCCTTTTCTTTCTTTCTCAAATCTTGTGTATTAGCTTTCTTTCTATCAATTTTAAAATCTTTTCGATTCATTATTTCTGCCAACTTGTTAACAGCCTATTAAAATATTAATAAAGATAAATAGTGTAGTCATCCAATTTAATACTAAAATGTATTTTTTTCTTCAAAATAAGGAAGCAGGACTTTTTGTGTGTATGAAAATTCGGACAACTTAATGACGGTTGAGACATGATAACTGGTAGCACAAGTAACTAACACTGATTTATCACACTACTCAAATGTAAGAACCAGGAGCCTTTCCTTGGTTAACTTTACAACCCAGTACTGAATCAAGAGTATGTTAATCCTACTCTGATGTTGGGTACTAGCAAATAAAGCTTCTATGCCTTGGCCACATACTCTTATCTTCTACAACTGTACAATATTACTAGGTAAGTTAGCTTTCTTAACTGAAATCCTATTCTTTTTTTTATTTTTGAGACCGAGTCTTGCTCTGTCACCCAGGCTGGCATGCAGTGGCATGATCTTTACTCACTGCAACCTCTGCCTCCTGGGTTCAAGCAATTCTCGTGCCTCAGCTGCCTGAGTAGCTGGTATTACTGGAGCGCACCACCATGCCCGGCTAATTTTTGTATTTTTAGTAGAGACTGGGGTTTCGCCATGTCAGCCAGGCTGCTCTCGAACTCCTGGCCTTAAGTGATCTGCTGGCCTCAGCCTCCTAAAGTGCTGGGATTACAGGCATGAGCCACCACGCCTGGCCTGAAAATCCTATTTCACAAGTAAGTTTTTTATAGTTAGCAGGGAGAGAATTTACGTTATTTGTTCTGATGAAAAGTTTGAACCTTATAATCCTTGGTTTTAGGAAAAAGTGCATAAAGAGCAACGATTAACTCAAAAATGAACATGTGGAAAAGATTGAAAGCATGTATACCTGTGTTTTAAGGGTTCGCTCAGTGTTGATATTCTTTTCAAAGGCAGCCTTAAGATTACTGATCTCCTCCTCCTTCTCCAATTTATATTCTGTCAACAAATTATATTAAATGTTATTGTATGGTATTAATTTCTGCATCTCAAACTAACAATGTCCTTAATTATTCAAATGAGTATACACTACATATTAACTTTCAGTAACTTCATTAAGATAATTCTTAAGGCTACAGAAGTTACTTAATATATGAAAACAGGTATCTTAGAAACCTAACACAACATAGGTAAAGGTAAATCACTGAATTTGATTTAACATGATAATTTAAAAAAAATTCTACATACCTTCCTCTGCCTTCTTCATTTTCTCTGTTAGCTCTTCGTTCTCTCTTCTTAATATTTCCATATCTTTGGTTAGCATGCTGTTTGTTTCTTCAAGCTGAACAAAGCACACAAAAGTTTAAGCTCCAGCCTCTTTGCTATTCTCATATTTCAGGCAATAACCTTTAAATACACTGCTAGATAAAGAAAAGTCAGACACTGCTCAACTACAGCAAATGTCTGGTTTCCAGCTTAAAATATGTAGATATAATTACATCAAAAATATTTAAAAGTAGTTAACAGCTTCCAAAAATTATTTCAGTTTATGCATATAGATATATATATATGAACGAAAGGGGGGCATATGTAATGGCAAGATAACTAGATTGCAAACTAAGAAATGTTTATTTAGTTCCAGCTCTGCGATTAACCTAGTATGTGACCCTGAGCAAGTCATAATTTTTCTGGACTTCAGTATCTTTATCTGAATATTGATGATGCAAACAATAAAAACATTTATTTATAGATTACTTTTAGTAATGTATAATCATTACTATGTTATATGCTATATTAATCATTCTATGTCTACTCTCTTATTTAATCCTCGTAACAATCACGTGGAAGAGGTATTACTATTTCTATTTTACAGATGAGAAATCTGAGGCTTAGAGAAGTTAAAGCCAACTTTGCCAAGACCATATAACTTCTTAGAGGCAAAACTGGAACCCAGAGCGATTGATAGTGGCTTTGGAAGAAAAATCTAACTCCTCTTTTTAGTCCCATGATTCTATATAGACTATAGTATAAACTTCAGGAATAGGTAATTGTTTAGAGTATTGGTTTTCTTATAATGGATTTATATATTATCCCAAGAATTCCTCATTCCAAAATGGTTTATTTCATAGAATTCTGGCCCATAAAAAATCAGTTGCAATGTATTAAGAGAACAACAAATGAATTTAAGCTAAGCCATTTCTTCATATGAAATATAACTAATAAGATCTACAGCCAGAAAGAAAAACAGCCCAATATTGCATTGGTTCTGTACCTAGACAAACAAAAGCCCAATATCTTGAACAAGAATTTCAATAATTAACAAATGTTTGGTATTATACAAACTATTTTATACCTGAGTACAGAATGACCACTATGTATAACATAGAAGTAAATACACTTGCACACACACTTACCCTAATACTTTAAGATGTGACCTACTGTGATTTAAATAAATTTTATATGACTTACTTGACTATCACACTTACCCGACTAACAGTGTGATCTTTATCTGTAATCTCTTGTCTATTTCTTGAAGCAGCTTTCTTGCTTTCTTGAGTCAATTCAAAATACTGTTCTTCCAGAAGGCCTCGAGCCAACTGCTCAGACTCAGCTTTTGTTTCTGCTAGATCCAACTGAGTAGCAAGAGTTTCTCTGCAACAATTTTTTAAGAGAAATTGATGTAAACAAACTCAGTTCATTCTTCCAACTTAATCATATTCTTAAAAACACAATTAACTTTAAATGATAAAAAGAATTATTTTATTGCTTAAAATAAATTTATTGCAAACTTTCTATAAAAGTAATGAATTTAACCTCTCACATGTTGAAAAATTATAAAAGAACTATTTAGTTTTCTATCTGATATTGTGCTTAACTAAAAAAGGTAATAAAGCAACAGCAAATAGTCTGTTCTTGAAAAGAAATTTCTTGTGGGTTTGGAATGGAAGGCAGCATGGCATAGTGGAAAAGTCATCGACTTGTAAATCAGCAGGCTAGACCCAGACCTTTATTTCTGTTTTGTCATTAACTAATTGAGTAGAGACACTCAATGTGCACAAAGTGCAAATCCCTTACAATTCCTGTAGTTCAGTTTCATCAAATCTGTAAAATGAGATGGTTAAACTAGTCACTTCCAGCTCCAAAATTCAATGAGATTATGAAAACTTCTAAGAGATTTGTAAATCACTACAAACTAATTTGAGAACACTCCCTGGAAATGATACTAAAACATTTCAGAATTGACATTCAGACCAAGATGAGGTAACTCCAGTTTGCCTACTCTTCTAGAAGAGCCTCTCTTGGATAAGCTCTCTTAGTCACTACTGTAGTCCCTGAACAGAGCAGGTGCTCAATAACTATGTTCTGAATGAGTAACATCCACCTCCTATTTTCTATTGAGTATTACAATTCAAACTTTCTGCCTCAAGCCTCAAGAGGGACAGAGGGAGACATATAGTAAACACACACACACACACGCACACACACACAGAAAATTCATTCATTCACTTAACAACTATTTGAAGGTTTATTAAGTACTACACTATGTTTACTATGCATCATGTTGTTCTAGGAATTAAGAGATACAGCAGCCTGGGCACAGTGGCTCATGCCTGTAATCCCAGCACTTTGGGAGGGTGAGGTGGGCGGATCATGAGGTCAGGAGTTCGAGACTAGTCTGGCCAACATAGTGAAACCTCATCTCTACTAAAAATACAAAAAAATTAGCCTGGTGTGGTGGTGTGTGCCTGTAATCCCAGCTACTCGGGAGGCTGAGGTGACAGTGCGAGACTCCGTCTCAAAAATAAATAAATAAATACAGCAGTAACAAAGTTCCTGTGCTTAGGGAGCATGTATTAGTGGGGCCGTACAGGCAATTTAAAAAATGAACAAGTGCTCTATAGTAAGTCACAGAGAATACTACAAGATAAAATATGGAAAGTTACGAATGTGATCACTTTTATTACAGGGTGATCAAGGAGGCCTCTCTGCTAAGACGACATTAGAAGAAAAGGAGGGAGAAGAGAACAACAGATATTGTAAGGCTTTCCAAGGCATTACAAGGACTTTGACTTTTATTCTGGTACTCTGATGTTTTAGAAAGATCATTCTGGCTGCTGTATTAAGATCAGACAGTAGGGGGACAATGGCAGAAGTTGAGATACCAGTTAGCAGGCTACTGAAATAATCAAGATTGGAGATGATGGCAGTTTGGACCAGGTCAGTAAATGGAACAAGTAGTGAGAAGTGATTAGAGTCTATATATAATTTTTAGTGAACACTGGGAAAATTTGTTGGTGGATTGCATTTAAAGTGCAAGAAAAAAAGAAGAGTCTAGGATGACTCTAAATTTTTCACTTAAACACCTGGGAATAATAGAGTTGTTCAGGACTGAAATGAGGAAGATAGGGAGGAGCAGTTTGCACAGTGAGGGAATCAGGAATTTTTTCTGGACACTTTAAATGTGGGGTGCTTAACACTCAAGCAGAGATGTCAATGAGACAGCTGAATACATAAGTCTGGAATTCAAGGGAGAATGTACTTGGACTCTGACACCATTTAAAGCCACAAGGCTGGATGAGAACAAGCAGGGAGTAATCCCTTGAGCACTCCAAACTCTTAAGGGTCTCAGCAATTAGAAGGGAAAAAGGAACAAAGGAGGTTGAGAAAGAGTAGCCAGTTCAATAAGGAAAAAACAGCGTATGGTGTCACAGAAGTCAAAAGAAGACATTTTCTCAAGAGAGTAATCAACTAAGTCAAATGCTGCTATGAAATAAGGTGAGAACTGAGAAGTCACTATTAGGAAGATGCCACTGACCTTGAGAAGAGTTGTTTTGTTAGCATGATGAATGCAAAAGTATGACTACAGTGAGCTCAAGAGAGAATGGAAGAAGATGGGGGAAGAAGGTACCTGATGTGTTACTTTTCAAGTAAGCTGGCTATAAAAAAAAGAAAAGTGGGATGGTAGCTACCATGTAGATAATGTAGTTAAAAGACGCAGTTTTGCTCTTGTTGCCCAGGCTGGAGTGCAATGGTGCAATCTTGGCTCACTGCAAACGCCACCTCCTAGGTTCAAACAATTCCCCTGCCTCAGTCTTCCGAGTAGCTGGGATTACAAGCATGCGCCACCATGCCCGGCTAATTTTGTATTTTTAGTACATATGAGGTTTCTCCATGTTGGTCAGGCTGGTCTTGAACTCCTGACCTCAGGGGATCTGCCCACCTTGGCCTCCCAAAGTGCTAGGATTATAGGCGTGAGCCACCATGCCCGGTGTAAGAGGGTTGTTTTTAAAGGAGATATCTAAATATGTTTACATAACAATGACAATGACTACAGAAAGGTAAAAATTGATGTAGAAAAGATAAGAGAATTGTTAGAGTCATAATATTCTTTTTTTTTTTTTTTTTTTGAGACTCAGTCTGTCACCCAGGCTGAAGTGCAATGGCGAGATCTCGCCACACTGCAACCTTCCCCTCCCAGGTTCAAGTGATTCTCCCGCCTCAGCCTCCCAAGTAGCTGGGACTACGGGCATGTGCGACCACGTCTGGCTAATTTTTGAATTTTTAGTAGAGACGGGTTTCACCACGTTAGCCAGGCTAGTAGCGAACTCTTAATCCAAGTGATCCGCCCGCCTGGGCCTCCCAAATTGCTGAGATTACGGGCATGAGCCACCAAACTCGGCCAAAGTCATACTCTTAAGTAGGCAGGAAGAGATGGGATTAGCCATTACATAAGAACTAATGCTCTTGTCCATTTAAATCATCAGAAGGAAGGCAGGGTTTATAGGTACTATTCTCTACTTAGAAGCTGTTCTCACCAAGATAATGAGTAACCTTCAAAATAAATACAATGGACAATTTATGACTTTTTGGTGACCTTTCTGAATATTTGGCACTTTTTTTTTTTTTGAGATGGAGTCTCACTCTTTCGCCCAGGCTGAAGTGCAGTGGCCTGATCTCGGCTCACTGCAAGCTCCGCCTCCCAGGTTCGCGCCATTTTCCTGCCTCAGCCTCCCAAGTAGCTGGGACTACAGGCGCCCGCCACCAGGCCCGGCTAATTTTTTGTATTTTTAGTAGAGACGGGGTTTCTCCATGTTAGCCAGGATGGTCTCGATCTCCTGACCTTGTGATCTGCCCCCCTCAGCCTTCCAAAGTGCTGGGATTACAGGCATGAGCCACCACGCCCAGCAATATTTGGCACTTTTAATCACTTTCTCTTTCTTGATATACTCTCCTCCCCCAGCTTTTGTGATACTCTACTCTGATGTAGACAAGTTAGTAGCTACGGTGGTGAAATAGATGTTCTCTTCTGATTTTTAGGAAGCAAGGCCATTAGCTAAGTACAAGAATAAGGAAAAGGTGGCGATCTGAGTAGAGACGAGATGTGAAATACTTTTCTTAGGAGAGTAGTAGAGTTAGTACTTTAGGAAAAGAAAGGAAATGCTGCCAATGCCAAATCTAAGAATACTGGGAGTGGTTCTGCCAGCTATTATAATACAGGGCTTCAGGTTCACGACATGTTCTTATCTGGAGTTTCTGCTTTGTGTTAAGTTCAGATAAAAGTATCTGGGTTATACTTTAAAACACCAGAAAACCTATTTAACCCAGAATATATTTCTCTCCATAATGAAAGACTGTCTTTACTAATATTTAAAGTGAATCTCTCACCCTTATTCTCCTATCTCTTAAAAGAATTCAATCATCAATCATTCCATATTCTTCTGGATTATAAGATTATAAAGAGTGGCTTTGTTCTTGTTCACAAGTGTATTTCAAATGCCTAGAAAATTCTCTGGCCCACAGAGTGCACTCAAAAATTTTATTTGAATGAAGAGATGTGGGGCTGCTCCTACTCTGATTTCCTTCCCATAGTCCATTTAAATATGCTCAAGTTTACGCTACTGTTAGGAAGTGCTCTCCTTCACATTCTCTTCTAGCTACTGCTACTTCTTCTTGCCATAACAGCCAAGTCTCCTGAATTTTTTAATTTAACAAATATTTGCTGAGCATCACAATGCTGCCGTTACAATTGTAGGTGCTAGACATACAGCAATGAATTGGACCTAAGAATGAAACATCTGAAAATTCCTTCTGCCATAGTGCTTTGTTTCTAGTGGAAAAACAAAAACAATAAATACACCAAGTAAGAAAATTATATATTAGGAGGGAATAAGTGCTACAGAGAAAAATAAAATAGGGAAGGATGTATGAACTGGGCACCAAGGTAGTGGGGTGGGGATGTATGCAATTTAAAAAGCATATTCAGGGAAGGCCTTCTCAAATGATGTGGACCTGGAGAGGGCCAAGGAGCAAGTCATGTAGATACTTGGAGGAAACTGTTCCAGGAAGACAGAAGAGCAATGTACATACCTGGAGGTAGGAGAGTGACTAATTGGTGTGTTGAATAGAAAGAAGGCTAATCAGACTGTTAGGTATACTCTGTCTCTTGTTCTACCCTTTCCATTCAGTCTCAATCTACTTTAATATCTATTCTCGTCTCTATTTAGAAGCTGTTCTCACCAAGATAATGAATAACTTTCAATGTAAGTACAATGGACAATTTATGACTTTTTCTTGACCTTTCTGGATATGTGACACTTTTTAAAGTTTAACTTTTATTTATTTATATTTTTGAGACAGAGTCTCACCCTGTTGCCCAGGCTGGAGTGCAGTGGCGCCATCTAGGCTCCCTGCAAACTCCACCTCCCGGGTTCACGCCATTCTCCTGCCTCAGCCGCCCGAGTAGCTGGGACTACAGGCACCCGCCACCATGCCCGGCTAATTTTTTTGTGTTTTTAGTAGAGACGGGGTTTCACCATGTTAACCAGGATGGTCTCAATCTTCTGACACCGTGATCTGCCTGCCTTGGCCTTCCAAAGTGCTGGGATTACAGATGTGAGCCACCGTGCCCAGCCAATATGTGGCACTTTTCATCACTTTCTCTTTTTTGAAATATTCTCTTAGTCCAGCTTTTGTGACACCCTGCTCTGATTTTCTCTTATACTGTTGGTAGGTTCTTAGTTTCCCTTCCTCTGCCCATTCCTTAAAAGTCTAGGAGCTAGTAGTCTTTCCTCAGCCCTTATGTCTTCTGATCCTACACTATGGGTTACAACTTGCTACCTGGGAGGACCAAATGAGTCCACAACAGTGCCCCCCACTTCCCTCCAGACACACACACACAAACACACACCTAAAATAGTTTTGGGTCAATCTTTTACATAAAAATTCAGATTCTTGGTTTCTCTTGAAAAACCAGAAGATCTTGACATACTGGGCCAGTGTTATCATGTGGTAATAAATGGCTGGAACTGAGGAGGTGAGATCTTCAGTTTGTTATAATCCTTACAACTTACGCAATGAATATATCTGCACTTAGACCCCACTAATTACAGCCTAATTATACCAATGGCATCACAGGCTCATGAGTTTATAAACTCTGAGATACATAATCACCTTAACAGATCTCTATATTAGTGGTTTCTATATGCAAAAACTATCAAATCAGCTTCAAGTATTTATCTTTTATCTGCATTCTAAATAAATAAACCCAAATACCGTGGTATCCGTTTCTGTCTGGACATCCCATAGGCACCTCAAACTCAACAGGCCTGAAATTGAAATAATCTTCTCTCCCCTCATCTCACAATTTTGGCATCCCTTAGCTCAGGGACCAGCACTACCATCAACTCAACAGCCCTGGTCAGAAACTTGAGAGTCAGCCTGAAAATTTTCCTAACATTTACCCCTATGCCTCCAAATCTACAAATCCTACTTCTTTTACTTCCTACTTCGTTTTATGCACCTGCCTCTTACGGCCAACTTCCACTATAATTTTACATCTAAGTTTTTCCAGTGGTTCTATAACTGGGCTCCCTGTATCTATGCAGCTTTCTCTTACTTCAATTCATTCTCCACTCCTTAGAGTGAGTTTTCTAAAATACTTGTCAGTCACTAGCTTAGAATTTTCATTTATTCATTCAGTATTTCTTGAATACTTACTCTAAAAGTCCCTGATTGAAGTGCAGGGAATAAATAGACAACAATGGAAGAAACAAAAGTCCCTACTTTTCAATATTTTAAACTCTTCAGCATGATACACAAGGTCCTTTGTAATCTGACTCAGTTTTATCTCTCCAGCCTTATCTGTCACGAACTAACCATTTGCTGTTCCTCAAATCACAGATTGGCTTCTGCCTATACTGTCCCTTGTTCCCCACATCCCATTCCCTGGCTAATTCTACTTTCCCTCAGTTGTGATCTCTGTTGGGAAATGTTCTCTGAATCCCACATGGTAAGGTGAGATATCCTTTGGCACAGCCACTGTACCTTGATTATATCTCTCCTAACTCGATTCTGAAGCACTTGAAGAATCGTAACTTACTAATAATTGGATAGCTGCACAAAGCACAGTAATTATAGCACAATAGTGGTGATCCATATATTTGTCTTAAATAGATGAACAGATGAAAAAAGGAAAATATATCAACTCTGAAACAATATAGTATGGAGTGAATATTTGGCACTTTTAATTACTTTCTCTTTCTGTTCCTCACATCACAGATTGGTTTCTGCCTATACTATGCCCTTCACAGTGAATGCATACATCTGGGATTGCATATTGCACTATGAATACCATACAAATGGTAGAGTAGGTAACAGACCAGACTCTACAGTATGACTGTATCAGAGAATAACCAGGAAATGCAGCTTTGTGTCTACCTTAGCTTTCAGTTAACTAGGTTATCTAACTATGATACTTGGCCACCAAATTAGTATGTTGATACCTGCTGTGATGCTAAAATTTATAGTAATTTACAGATCGGCAACAAACTATTGTCAATTCTGGACCTCAAATATTTTAATCAACTTAATCAACTCGATTAAGGCAACTTAATTGCAAAAAGATGCAATTATACTTAATTTATAATCAAGTCAACAAAGCTAAACAACGAAAAGTCTAAGTTTATTTATAAAACTAGTAAAAATAAAGGTTATGTATTCCAACAACAAAAAAAATGAAGAATGATAAAAGTGAGTATCTCCAGTTTGCAACACCTAATGTATTAAGGATCTAACGTTGAGTACCGCAGTGGTTAACAACAGAAACAGGGAAACCAGAAAGTACAAGGTTATATATTAATTAGTCTTCTTTCTCCTAAAAATCAGATTTGAATCTGATTAAGCTTCCAAATCAGAAATGTCCAATAAAACTTTCTAGGATGTCAGAAATGTTCTGTATCTGTACTATCTATTATAATATGGTAGACACTAACTGCATGTGACTACTGAGCACCTGAAATACGACTAGTACATCTGAGGAACTAAGTTTTAATTTTACGTAACTGAATTTAAATTTAAGTAACTATATGTGGCTACTGGCCACCACATTGGGCAGAGGAGCTCTAGATATAACTACTGACTTCCAGGAAACATAAGGGAAATGGGGAATGTTCAACCAACTACAGAAATTGAATCAATAAAATTGCAACTGAGGGAACCTCTACAGGACAAAAAATTCCAGTTTCTTCGACAAATTCGTATCAGGATGGTGATTACTCTTGAGATGGGGAGGAAAGAAGGCATAATTAGGAGGTGGGATATAGTGGGCTTCTGAAGTGGATAGCAAGATTCTCTTTCATGGATGATGATGTTATGACGACATTTGTCATAATTCATAAAAACTATTAGTTTTGCTGTTTTCTGTAATTGTTTGTTTCAACAACAAACAGTCTTTCAAAGGTGATTAAATGTAAAGAGAATATAACAGTGTTGGAAAACTAGTTCTAGTGTATGTTCTGACATTACCTAGCTATGAGATACTCCGCATGAGTTAGTATCTTGTTGGACCTATCAGCTGAATTCTAAAATGAAGCTGTTACACTTGAAATAGCTTTATAAGGTTTTCTCCTTTTAAGACCCTAAACATACACATGTAATGAAAATTAACCTGCATAATAATACTTTATTATTATTATTTTTAGAGATGGGATCTCATTATGTTGCCCAGGTTGGTCTTGGGCAACTCCTGGGCTCAAGTGATCCTCTCACCTCAGCCTCCCAAAATGCTGGTATTACAGGCGTGAGCCACCATGCCCGGCCATAACTTGCATAGTAATCCTAAGAAGACCTTAAGTACCTTTATCTAACTTAAAATAATGATTTGCAAAAACAGCATGATTTATATATAAATAGATCTTTTAAAATTGAGATACTAGCCCAGGCGTGGTGGCTCATGCCTGTAATCCCAGCACTTTGGGAGGCCGAGGTGGGCGGAACACGAGGTCACGAATTTGAGTTTGAGACCAACCTGACCAACATGGTAAAACCCTGTCTCTACTAAAAATACAAAAATTAGCCGAGCGTAGTGGTGCACGCCTGCAATCTCAGCTACTCAGGAGGCTGAGGCAGGAGAATCGCTTGAACTCAGGAGGCGGAAGCTGCAGTGAGCCGAGATCACGCCACTGCAGTCCAGCCTGGGTGACAGAGCAAGACTCCGTCTCAAATAAAAATAAATTAAAAAAATAAAAATTGAGATACCCCTGAAAACAACTGTCAAACAACTTTTTGTCAGTTTAATGGATCTCTGCAATTGCTAAAGTGTTGATTTATAGCATTGTTTTTTCACCATAAAGGCAAATTTAGCCTAATCTGATTTGTTCTGAATTATCCCAATAAATTGTGTTCTATACCATTCCCACCAGAATAATGGCACATCTATTCACTATTTTAAAACTTAAGAATGCCTGTTGCAGTACTAATTCTTGTTCTAAAGCAAAATGGACATACTTTTCATTTTGTAGTTCCTGTATTTTCTTTAAATTTTCTCTGTTTTTTTCTTCAATTTCTTCTTTAAGTTCCTTTACCTGGGTTTTATAAAGTGTCTGCAAAACAAGTGACAAGAAGAAATAAGTGTTTATGCTGGGTTAACAACAATTTGGCAGTTTCTTATAAATTTAAAAAATTAACATATGATCCAACAATTCCTCTCAAGTATTTACCCATGACAAATGCAAATATATATCAACACCTAGTCTTATACATGAATTTTCCTTATGGTTTTATTTATAACAACTCCAAAGTGGAAATGAACCAGATATCCATCAATACATGGGTTAAAAAAAAAAACTGGTTAATTCATATTACTTAGCAATAAAAAGGAATTAACTACTGATACAACACGTAAAACTAAGAAATCTAAAAAATACGCTGAGTGAAAGAAACCACGTGTCAAAAAGCATATACTGTGTGACTCCATGTATATTAAATTCTAGAACAGGTGAAAATAATCAATAATGACAGAAAACAATCAGTCATTGTCTGTGTATAGAGGTGGTTGGGAAAAATGTAGAGTGAAGGGCCACAAGGGAACCTTTTGCGGTGAAAAAAAATATTCCACATATTGATTGTGGCTGTGGTCACACAGTTGTATATATTTGTCAAAACTTACTAACCAGTACACTTAAAATGGGTATATTATATAGAAATTATAGCTTAATGGCCGGGTGTGGTGGCTCACGCCTGTAATCCCAGCACTTTGGGAGGCCGAGGCGGGCAGATCATGAGGTCAGGAGATTGAGACCATCCTGGCTAACACAGTGAAACCCCGTTTCTACTAAAAATACAAAAAATTAGCTGGGCATGGTGGCACGCTCCTGTAATCACAGCTCTTCGGGAGACTTGAACCCGGGAGCGGGAGGTTGCAGTGAGCCAAGATTGTGCCACTGCTCTCTAGCCTGGGTGAGAGTGAGACTCCATCTCAAAAAAAAAAAAAAAAAAGACATTATAGCTTAATAAAGTGTATTATAGATTTGGGAAGACATTATAAAGAAATTTAACACACACTACTAATTTAAATGTTAGATCAATTCTTGACTAATGTTAGAAAAAAATCACTTCTGTTTTGGTGGGTGGGATGTACTGGGCAGTTGGGAGACAGGTAAAAAATATCCACAAAAGGGCTGGGTGCAGTGGCTCACGCCTGTAATCCCAGCACTTTGGGAGGCCGAGGTGGGCAGATCATGGGGTCAGGAGATCGAGACCATCCTGGCTAACATGGTGAAACCTCGTGTTTACTAAAAATACAAAAATTAGCCAGGTGTGGTGGCGGGCACCTGTAGTCCCAGCTACTTGGGAGGCTGAGGTAGGAGAATGGTGTGAAACCAGGAGGCAGAGCTTGCAGTGAGCTGAGATTGCGCCACTGCACTCTAGCCTGGGCGAGAGGGCAAGACTCTATCTCAAAAAAAAAAAAAAAAAAAAAGAAATGTCCACAAATAAGATTTATCAAGTATTCTGCTAACATATCTATAATATATGCTTATTTCAGAACAATCGTTCTTAAAAAATTCACTGAGCTTTTGCCAACTCCAGCGAAAAATATTTAACACATGAGACTCATTTTGTGTTAGTTGCTGAAGTTACAGAGTGAACTTCCAGTTTTGATATCTATTTCTTTTTAACTACCCTCTTCATTTTAAAAGAAAAAGAGAAGGGAAAAAAATAGCAAGGGCCAGCAAACAGCTGTGGAAAACTACTTTAACATTTACTTATTACATTAAGAAACAGCACTTTTCTAGGCAAAAAAATACATAAATGTCTATGGGAATGCAAATGAAAGAAGAATAAGGGCTTACTCTAGGTTAAGTATTTAGAATTCCTAAAATTAAGTAATCTATTTGGCCTTTGGGACTTAGATACTTATCTCTCTGACTTCAAATAATGAAATTCAAGTAAGTAAATCAATGAAGGGATAAAAAGAAAAATAATCTGATTTGAAAACCCAGAATAAAAACAAATCTTAAAAATTGGTTCATAACAGCTTATTGAATTGAATGCTGTTTAATCCAATGCCCACAAGCAATGCAATAAATCAGAACTGAGACAGGGTCAGGTTTTGTGCTATTTTCTAGAAGCAAAATGAAGAATCCACAGGAACCACCGCAAGTCATTTGACATCCATGCAAACATCTGGAGGCACTGGATGATTGCTCTGTGGAAGCATATGGCAAGAAAGTGTATGGGATGCTACAGATCACTTTGCAGAAGTTAGCAGTAGATACTTTGAATAATTACATTTAGCAAATACCCAGGGCAAGAGTTTTCAATAATATTTAAAAGTTTTTCATTTTGTTTATGAGACAGAGTCTTGCTGTCGCCCAGGCTGGAGCACAGATGACCTCGGCTTACTATAATGTCCAACTACCAGGCTCAAGTGATTCTTCTGCCTCAGCCTCCTGAGTAGCTGGGACTACAGGTGCCTGCCACCACAACCAGCTAATTTTTGTATTTTTAGTAGAGACAGGGTTTCACCATGTTGGCCAGTCTGGTCTCGAACTCCTGATCTCAAGTGATCCACCCGCCTCGGCCTCCCAAAGTGCTGGAATGACAGGTGTGAGCCACCGCG
This sequence comes from Macaca fascicularis, assembly GCF_037993035.2. Taxonomy (NCBI): domain Eukaryota; kingdom Metazoa; phylum Chordata; class Mammalia; order Primates; family Cercopithecidae; genus Macaca; species Macaca fascicularis. The sequence goes on along the minus strand of NC_088392.1, from coordinate 68,777,505 downwards.
CCTGGCCTGAAAAGTTTTTATGATTTAAAAACATACACCAATGATAGCCTAATATGCCAAGAAACAAATGGACAAACAAAAAGAAGAAAATCACAATGTTTATTAGAAGATGAAGAGTCATTTGAAAAATAATTTTAAAAAGAAAAAGTTCAAATAAAAGAATCTAATACCTTGTTGTAAGTCAGGTTTTGAAACAGCGCATATGTTAAAAATGATTCTCACTTACCGAGAAATATTGTTCAGCTTCAAGCTGATCTTGCAGCTCCCGCATCTGTCCTTCATTCCCTCTATACTGTCTTCAGATGAAAAGAAAAACAAGTGAACAAACGCTCCTACTTATACTAGACTTTATTTATTCTTAGTTTGTTAAAGTTGCTAATATAAAAAAGGTTTACTAAAACAATCTTTATTTTTAAAAAACATACTTCATTATTATTTTACTGATTAACGTGGTCAGGCCACACTGGTTCTATCTTGCTCCTTATAAAATGATGCTATACAAAAGTCGTGAGAGCCCTTTTCTACTGATGATCACTTTTTGGAGAATATTAATTGTGGATCTATCCAAAATGAAAAAATAAAATTGATACCATATTTTTGCTAAATTTTTACAGAGAAAAGCAGTAATAGGGAAGAAAATGTCTTGTACAGTAAGTAAAAAAAAAGGGGGGCATGAAAAATTTAGTAATAGTTCAGTGCTATATATCATAGTACTATATTTAATAAGTAATAATTCAGTATTACATACTAGACATTATGGCCAATTAAGCACAAAAAAGGGGCTGTGGAAATGAATCATCAGGTAAGAAGGGAAAGCAAGAACAACAAACTGACAAAGGAGGAACATAGACAGACAACTGCATGTATATAATATATACATAAACAAAACTCACAAAGGAGCAGGGTCCAAAAGATGGAAACACAACGTAACCCGAAGACACAGATTTTCAACAATTATTTACTGTCTACTATGAAAGTCTAGCAGCTAGGCTTGAAAATCTAGCTGCTAGACTTTCATAGTAGACAGTAATAGCTTTGTATTCTCAGTATCTAAAAAGGCATGTGGTTGACAGAAAGTCCACACCAATCTCTTTTTTTTTTTTTTTTGAGACGGAGTCTCACGCTATTGCCCAGGCTGGAGTGCAGTGGCGCGATCTCAGCTCACTGCAAGCTCCGCCTCCTGGGTTCAGGCCATTCTCCTGCCTCAGCCTCCTGAGTAGCTAGGACTACAGGCGCCCGCCACCGCGCCCGGCTAATTTTTTGTATTTTTAGTAGAGACGGGGTTTCACTGTGGTCTCGATCTCCTGACCTTGTGATCCGCCCGCCTCGGCCTCCCAAAGTGCTGGGATTACAGGCTTGAGCCACCGCGCCCGGCGTCCACACCAATCTCTACTGAATGCTGAGTGAGAGTATTTTTGGAGGAAAAAAATATAAAACACATTTTTGTGAAAATGGTGGCCCTAAAAGAGGAAAAGAATTTCACCAATATAAACCCAATTTTATGAAAACTGAAAATTTAATCCAAGAATCACCTCTGTAAATGAAGCTAGCAAGTGATGATATAATAAAATAAATTCGGAGGAAATAAAAACACAGGACTTGGCATAAGATATATCCACTTTTGATATTAAACTTGTGATGCATATTCTTAGGCAAATTGTGAAAGCAATCCTGATATCTTGCTTGTTCTCCATTTCAAGTAAGCAGGCATATCACATCCCAAGAGTAACAGAAAAACAAAAAAGACATTTTTGCATTTTGAGATGAACCAAAGACACAAAACAAAACAGTGTGTCATGTCTAATTCTAGCCTCTGAACATCTCCTACAAGGCACTGTGATTTTTGTAATTCTAACCTGAAGAAATGTGATGACTTCTGTGGACATGAAAATCAGATGAGAAAACTGTGGTCTTTCCAAAGCCTGAACTCCCTTGAAAACTTTTGCAAGTAAATTCTTTTACTTCTAAATACTTTTTTGCAGTCTTTCACAAACTCTAAGTACATAATCTGTACATATGTAAAACATCAAACACACAAGTCAATGATGAGCACAAAAAAGAAAGAAATTACAATGTTATTTTAAAGACTTACTTCGTAAGCTGAGCTAACTCAAATTCTAATAATCTCTTTGCTTCCAATAAAGTATTTATTTCCTGTTTCATCTGCTTTTCTAAACCTTTTAAATTGTCTGCCTCAAATGCTTGAGTCTTCAATTCATTTTGTAACAACAGCCGCTTATTTGATTCCTGCTCCAGTAGCAGGGTTAGATTCTTAACCTATGAATGAGAAAAATAATTGGGATCTTAAATCTCTTAAATAATTTATTAGACATTATTTGAAAGAATACTAACCAAATCAAGTACATTATAATTCATGGTACTAGTAGAAAATATTAGTATTTTAAAGAGTCTTCATTGTTCCATGTGTTTATTATTGTAGATTTACTATAAAGTCAAATTAATTCTCAAATTTCAGACATGAGATGTTGTGGAGGGAAAAAAATTCTGGTTCCTTTCAGACCCAATCATCATGAAAATGTTGGAGTACAAGGTGATTATAAAACTCATTTCTGGGCCAGGCACAGTGGTTCACATCTGTCATCCCAGCACTTTGGGAGGCTGAGGCAGGTGGAGTGCTTGAACCCAGAGTTTGAGACCAGCCTGGTCAACATGGTGAAACCCTCGCTCTACAAAAAAATACAAAATTGGCCATGCATGGTGGTACACTCCTGTAGTCCCAGCTACGTGAGAGGATCACCTGAGCCTGGGAGGCAGAGGCTGCAGTGAGCCAAGATCATGCCATTGCACTCCAGCTTGAGTGACAGTGAGACTCCGTCTCAAAACAAAACAAAACAAAAAAACCATTTCTGGGGGAACATTTGAATGGAATACTTAAATTTACCTGTTTATGTGCTCTACTCTACAACCCTTGAAAGCTTAACAAAACAAACTGAACGTATGTTTCATTCAACTCAACAAATATTTTTGAAGTGTTTATTAGGTGTTCGGACCAATGAACTCAAAATTCCTACAGTGGTTTACAATGGCCTTCATGATCTGTTCTAACTCTATTCCTATCATTGGCCATTCTCTACAATCCAATCATATTCTTCAGATCCTCAAATGCAAGAAATTCTCCCTCATCTCACAGTTCTTGTACACACTACTCCTTCTGTTTTATCCTCCTTCATTTATTCATTCTTCAGCTCTCAAATGTCATACTCTTAGCAAGGCCTTCTGTAATTCCCAAATGTGATTAGTAATACACCCCTATAGCATTCGGTACTTTCTTTTTAATTATTTGCAATGCTTGTAGTTACTATTTTTTTTTTTTTGAGACTGAGTCTCACTCTGTATGTAGCCCAGGCTGGAGTGCAGTGGTGTGATCTTGGCTCACTGCAAGCTCCACCTCCTGGGTTCACGCCATTCTCCTGCCTCAGCCTCCCGAGTAGCTGGGACTACAGGTGCCTGCCACCACGCCCGGCTAATTTTTTGTATTTTTAGTGGAGACGGGGTTTCACCATGTTATCCAGGGTGGTCTCGATCTCCTGACCTCATGATCCACCCACCTCGGCCTTCCAAAGTGCTGGGATTACAGGCGTGAGCCACTGCGCCTGGCCAGTAGTTACTATTTTAATATCTGTTTTTCCCTCCTGGCTGTAACTTCCAACAAAGTCAGGACCATACCTATATCTTACTCACTTCAGTAACCCCCAACTCCTAGCACAGAGCCAAATAGTAGGTAGTCAAAAATTATGTTTTTTAAATGACTGAATATTATCTTTCAAATTTTGTACATTCCTCCTGCATGCTAACTTTAATAGGTACCTCTAGTTTCTCTTCTTTCTAAACCACTCTATATACCACTACTAAATTGATTTTTCTAGAAGTGCTTTCACCGATAGCTCCCATGCAAGTTTTATTTTTTAGAGATAGGGTCTCACTCTCAGCTCACTGCAGCCTCAATCTCCTGAGGTGCAAGCAATCCTCCCACCTCAGCCTCCTGAGTAGCTGGAACTATAGGCATACGCCACCACACATAGCTGATTTTGGTATTTGAGATGGGGTTTCACCATGTTGCCTAGGCTGGTTTCAAACTCCTGGGCTCAAGCAATCTGCCGATCTGCCCACCTCAGCCTCCCAAAGTGCTGGGATTACAGGTGTAAGCCAATGTGTCTGGCCACCCATGCAAGTTTTAAAGAGTATTGATATTTTGGCCTCCAAATTTCTCCCATGACCACTCAACATGTCTTCTTCTTTTCTTCAAAAAGTTAAAAGTTCTATCAAGTTCCTTTTTATGCTTTACTTACCCATCTTCTTATCCACCCGGTACTCATTTTATTATCCATATCTTTACTGATAATATTCCCTCTAGCAAATAAAACTCTGACTCTAAAACTATTACCTTTTGAAGTCTTACTCAACCTTTAAAATCTAGGTAACATGTTATATCTTCTTGAGAAGGCTTTCCTACTTTCGGTCTTAGAAATAATTTCTAAAGTACATATAGTAACCACCAGGACATGTTGTCATTTTATCTTTTTATTAACTGCTTTATAAAATGTATACCCCTTGCTATCAATCTAAGCCAGGAAAGACTACAGTTAAACACTTTTATTGAAATCTAAGAGCAATGCTTTCTTTGGGGATATAAGATGCATTATAATAAAGACTTTTTTTTTTCTTTAAAGCAGATGATCAGTTTTTTCAGGGAAGGAACTATGACATTTCAATACAGTTGTACTGTCATAGTGGAAAATGGCATAGATTACACAGAGTGAATATTCAATAACTATTTGAAGAGGAAAATTCTAGGTGCTGGGGTAAGCATATAGCAGTGAACATAGACCCATGTCAATCATTTCATTCAAATCTCCTTCACGGTGTTTAAATTATAGATAACTCTTCAGTCATAACTTATATAATCGTTTCTCTTTTAATAGATGAACAAAGTCAGTACTATTTTTCTTACTTCATCCTCCATCCTTTCTTTATTTTCAGTCAAATGTTCTAGTTTCTGCTGAGATTGCTTCAGATCAACGTCTAGCATGGAACACTGTTTCTCAATCTGAACAACCCGATTTTCAGCCTTCTCTCGAGCTTCTCTTTCTTCTTTCAGCTTTTTTTCCATCTCTGGGAAAGCAAAAAGTTACAAACATTTAAAGAAAGAGTACTTTAATACATTTCACTTTATATGGGCTGTAATTTGGTTTCAAACATCTCTATTGTTTTTATCCTGGGACTTGAATAGAGCTATTAATTATAGAAATTCTCATGTTATGTAAACTGTTTATATAGTAGAAATCTCTAAAGAAAAGGAGTTATAAAATATAATACAGCAATAAAATCTTCTAAACCCAGCTCTTGCCCAGTGATGAGAGATTAATCAGTACCACTTTCAGACTAGAAGGTGAAGAGTATAGCTAGAAAGAAAGTGAATCAACAAAGAAGAACAATGAAGGTACATCAAGTAAAAGCAGAAAAATAAGGCTGTGGTTATTAATTTATACCCTGCATTGTTCCAGAAAAGGTTCAGGAGGCTTAAGGCTATGGTAGGAACTCCAACTTATACAATTCAGATGAATAAGATTCCACAGTAGTATAATACCTCTTTTAATTATTACTGGAATATATTAGTCTACACTGAGGCTCCTTTTTTGAAATATAACTAAGCTTCTGAGAGGTTAACTTTTCCATGTTCACGCAACTAGTAAGTTGCCCCATCAGGATTCTAGTTTATTTGAAGTCTGCTTTCCCACTCTCGAAGACCACCCTCTAGGTGACAAAATATAAACTATTAAATAAATATAAATAAACTATTACTTATCTTTCCCCCCAAACCTACAACTTAGCTGCACCACTAAATTGTCACCTCTTAAGACCCTTCTGTTTAATCAAACACAAATCCATCCACTATGTTCTTCTGACTCTTGATATCTCTCTCCTGAGCGCCAGACTTAGATACCAATTGACTATTTAACATCTCCACCTAGATATCGAATAATCTTATTAAAGTTAACATATCCACAATAGATGCCTTTACTTCTGGCCTATCCCCAAACCACTCCAACCCCAGTTAGTCTCAGTCTTTCGTTTTTTTTTTTTTTTTTTTTTGCGACGGTGTCTCGCTGTGTCGCCCAGGACAAAGTACACTGGTGCAATCTCAGCTCACTGCAACTTCCGCCACCTGGGTTCTAGCAATTCTTCTGCCTCAGCCTCCTGAGTAGCTGAGATTACAGGTGCGCATCACTACACGCAGCTAATTTTGGTATTTTTTAGTAGAGGCGGGGTTTCACCATGTTGCCCAGGCTGGTCTCGAACTCCTGGCCTCAAATGATCTGCCGGCCTCGGCCTCCCAAAGTGCTAGGATTACAGGCGTGAGTCCCCGCACCTGGCCTCCTTCTATCCAATTCATCATCAACTCTTGTCCTCTATACCTCAACTTCTTTGCCGCTCTACTACTACCAGTGTTTACAGCCTATAGCCTTCTAACTGATCTCCCTTTTTTTTTTTTTTTTTTTGAGACGGAGTCTCGCTGTGTCGCCCAGGCTGGAGTGCAGTGGCGCGATCTCGGCTCACTGCAAGCTCCGCCTCCCGGGTTCACGCCATTCTCCCGCCTCAGCCTCCGAGTAGCTGGGACTACAGGCGCCCGCCACCACGCCCGGCTAGTTTTTTGTATTTTTAGTAGAGACGGGGTTTCACCATGTTAGCCAGGATGGTCTCGATCTCCTGACCTCATGATCCACCCGCCTCGGCCTCCCAAAGTGCTGGGATTACAGGCTTGAGCCACCGCGCCCAGCCTGATCTCCCTTTTTATCACTGTTCTCACTCTTGAAAGCATTCCCCACAAAGCAGCAGAAATGATATTTTAAAAACATAAATTACACATCCCAGAAGCTTAAAATGTGCTAGTGCCTTCATACAAATCTTAGAATAAGAATACTGAACTTACTATCACTTCTGCCTGGAATGTATTTTCTCCAGCTCCTTTAACAGGTGGTTCAATTTGACTTTCAGTTCTTACCTCAAATATTATGAGCTCAGAGAGCCCTTCCTCAGAACCCCCATCTAGGGCAGTGCCAAGTCAAAACAATGATATTAATGTGTATTTTCTTCCCATTAATAATTACAAGCTGTACATATTTTCATTTATGTATTCTTTTTTTTTTTTTTTTTTTGTCTATCTTCACCATCTGAATGTAATCTCCGGGCTTCCTGTCAGTTTTAGTCTCTGCGATATTCCCAGCTGTGCCTTGTCTGTAGTAGGCAGTCAGTAATTAAGTGAAAGAAATAAAAGTAGCTCAATATGGCTAAAGCACAGGATACACACAACAAAGTGTAGAGCAGGAAGATTGCAAAGACAGACAGGTGTCAACTTAAAGATTCGGTATATCCAAGGAGTTTGAAAGGTACCCTGCAAACAATGAAAAGCCACTAAAGGATTTTAAGGATAACAAAATATGATTTGACCAGAAAAGAAAATTGTTCTAACCTAAGTGAGAATGATTGATGAATAGAACAACTCTTGGCAAAATGAGGATGTGATGTTCAGTAACCAAGATAATAGCTACTGAAAACTTTCTATGCACAGGCACTTTACATGCATTTTTCATCTAACTTAAAATAGTTACAGGGCAACACTGATCTGTCTGATTCCAAAGCCTTGGCTCATCTCATAAAGACCCTATGGCCATTAACTAGGTTAGTGAGAATAAAGAATAAGAGCAGGTTTGATGGATAAGATTATGAGCTTTCTTTTGAGGAAAAGATAATTTAAGATGCCAACACATCCAGACTGTAGTAGGTTAAGAATAAGTAGAAGGTGAAGAAAGACTTGTTAGAAGTTTGGATATTAAAATTTTTTTTTCTATAAAGAATCTGACACCATTGAATTTGACTATTTTATTATTTTATCTGAAATAAAACAGTAGTAATTAGTAAGGATCATCGATTGCTGCATGGATTTGTCTATTTGTTTTTAAGATGGAGACTTGTTCATGTTTACAGTAAGAAAGAAGATAATGGAGGTAAAAAGGTCGAGGATATAGAAAAGAAAAAGAGGTAAGAAGTTAAGATGAGATAAGAGGAGATTACCCTCATTTAAGATAATAGTGAAGATAATGAAGACAGGTAAAGAAGTAGGATAGATTGACAAGAAAACTAAATTTTGAGGAGTTCACACCTATGCTTTCATTATTTATTTGTGAAATAAGAATAGAGTTCACCTAAAATTGGGAGTGATAAAGAAACGGCACAGGAAACTTGAGAAGATAAATAAAAGTCTGGGAAAAGAAATTTATGAGTGATATGTTTAAAGAAATTGACAGCTGGGCATGGTGGCTCATGCCTGTAATCCCAGCACACTGGGAGGCCAAGGCGGAAGGATCCATTGAGCCCAGGTGCTCAAGACCAGCCTGGACAACATAGTGAGACTCTTTCTCTACCAAAAATAAATAATTTTTAAAAATTAAAAAAAAATTGACAACTCAGGTTGCAGATAATGCATTGGACTAACACTCAACTGCTTGAAGAAAGTGGCTGGCTGGTCTGAACTAGGGTTGTGTTTGGAGGCATAACACAGTGGAAGTACAAAGAAATGAGAAAATTGAGGGTACAAAGCAAGATGGCATATGAATTAACAGACAATGAGGTCCAGAATGGATCATAAAGAAAATCAAGGAAAGGGCTACTAAAAAACAGAGAAAAGACAGATTCCACTAACTTTTATAGGAAACAGAGTAGTAAACTGAGGGAACAAGGAGGTGAAATTGTGATCTTAAAAAATGGAAAGCATTGCCAGGCATGGTGCCTCATGCCTGTAATCCCAGCACTTTGGGAGGCCGAAGCATGTGGATCACCTGAGGTCAGGAGTTCGAGACCAGCCTGGCCAACATGGTGAAACCCATCTCTACTAAAAATACAAAAATTAGCCGGGCATGGTGTCCGGTGCCTGTAATCCTAGCTACTTAGGAGGCTGAGGCAGGAGAATTAGGAGAATTGCTTGAACCTGGAGGCGGAGATTGCATTGAGCCAAGACTGCACCATTGCACTCCAGCATGGGAGACAAGAGCAAAACTTTGTCTCAAAAAAAAAAAAAAAAAAAAAAAAAAAAAGGAAAGTATCAAAAGGAAGGCACCCTCTTCTTGATTATAACTTATAATTTCTTTCTTTCTTTGAGACATAGTCTCACTCTGTTGCCCAGGCTGGAGAACAGTGACGCCATCTCGGCTCACTGCAACCTCCACTTCCTGGGTTCAAGCGATTCTCCTACCTCAGCCTCCCCAGTAGCTGGGATTACAGGTGTGCGACACCACACCTGGCTAATTTTTTTTATTTTTAGTAGAGACGGAGTTTCACCATGATGGCCAGGCTGGTCTCAAACTCCTGGCCTCAAGTGATCCACTGGCTTCAGCCTCCCAAAGTGATGGGATTACAGGTGTGAACCACTGTGCCAGGCCTGTAATTTATATTATAATTTCTACAAGTTATACAGTATAAAATTTTGATCAAAACCAAATTTTCTGTAGTCACTATTTGAAGCCAATTTTGTAAAAATAATAAAACTGACACTTACCACACATTGCCACAGACTTTGCCTCTTCAATAGATTGATGTTTGTCAGTTAAACGAGCTTTGGTTACTTTGTGTTCATTTACCTCTTGTTCTAACCGTTGTTGTAATGATTTAAGTTTGTAGTTTAAATCTATTTCTAAATTATTCTTTTCCTGTAAAATGGGAGTAGGAGTCATGTAATAAACTGTGCAGAAGGCATGCATGTTAGTAAATCTTACATTTAATATTCTGGAAGAGATAAGATGCCTTATTTTAAAAATCACAATAAACACATATAATTAAAAGCAAAAGATAACCTTTTCTTTACCCCCTCCCTTCCCATTTGAATCATTAACCATGGCGGAGGGGAGAACAAAGCTGTGCTGGTGGTTATGTTCAGGACAGTTCATTGCTAAGATCAGAAATGAATAAGTCAAATTTTCAGTTTATTTAAAAATTTTTGATACCATCTTTTTTTTTTCTTTTTTTTTTTTTAAAGAGATGAGGTCTCACTCTGTCACCCAGGCTGGAGTGCTGTGGCACCTTCTTAGCTCACTACAGCCTTGAACTCCTGGGCTCAAGCTATCCTCCAGCCTTAGCCTCCAGAGTGGCTAGTATTACAGGCATGTGCCATCACACCTGGCTAATTTTTAAGCATTTTTTTTTTTATAGAAATGGGGTCTTGCTCCATTGCCCAGGCTATTCTCAAACTCCTGGGCTCAAGCAATCCTCCTGTGTCAGCCTCCCAAAGTGTTGGGTCTACAGGCATGAGCCACCTTGCCTGGCCTGGTACCACTTAAAAAATATATACTAACTGATGTTTATCTACATTTGCATCTATATCCACATTTACTTTGCTTTCACAAAAACAAAACAAAACAAACCACAAAGCATCCTGTGGCAAGTCATTGACATAGAAAGGAAAAATGAGTCAAAATATATTCCATTTCTGTTTGAGTACCCTTTTCTACTCTTCCTTCTTTTATCCTAAGTCCATATTTACACCAGCTTGGCCATCAAAAACTATTCTAATTGTGACAAAACATGTCCAAAGGACAAGATAAGTAAGTCATGGCTTTTCTGATAATTTGCCTGAGGTTCTAATGAACCTCCAACATTACAGAGAGGCTTTGAAAAAGTGACAGCTGTATCTCTATATCATCTATCTAACTCTTAGCAAGGTACATAACAGAGAATAACCAACGACATTTTTATTGTTAAGAAAATTCTAAATGCAAAGGCCAATCATTTATGCTCTTTTCTATTTTGCTAACCATAACAAAACAGAACAGGTACTCATCATCTACCATGTACTGATCTGTTGTTTTCCTTCTTCATAGGCCCTCACAGCACATTCATCTTACTCATGTACAAAGAAAATAGGCAAATAAACTTCATAAAAAGGTATTTCCAAACCAAAGCAATCTGTGTGATACTATTTTATAATAATTGGTATATATTAAATCAATTACCTTTTCTGAGTGATTAAGCATGTCTTGAGCCTCTTTTCTTTCTCCTTCCACTTTTTCAAGATTATGTTTGAGATGCTTCACCTCCTCTTGTAAAGATGTAATTCGAGCTATCAAGTGAGAAAAAAGTTCAAGTCTGTAGTCATTGAAAGAAGTCTTCTTGTTCAGTGTGACAATTTAGTTTTTAAAAAATGTGTTGTTTTTTTAAATGTATTAAGTTTCCTGATCCGATAAAATTTATTAAGTGTTTTCACAATAAACACAAGATACAGAATAAAAATATTAATGCTAATTGGATATAATCTAGTGCACATTCCTTATTTACAAGTAGCCAAAGAGATGAAGCCTCAGCTTCAGCTAGAAATCAGATCCAAGTCCTTATTGAGTGCTCCTAACAACATTAAAGGTGAGAGCCTTTTTTAGTCAATTAAGGCAAGTATTAAATGGTACATATGTGCCAGACACTGCAGTGTTTAATAAAATTATTTTTAAACTTAATGGAGCCAAACTCTATTTTCATAGAAAACTAAGTTTTTAAGGAATTCATGTACTCTAACAAAGCTTAGTTTTAACTTACCTGATGTTCATGCCTTGCAATGGTAGTAACTCATATATTTAGTAATTGTCTACTCATTAAAACATGCTTTAACCTTATAGGCATTTAAGGCATAAGTATTTAATAAACACACAAATTTAAAACATGTAGAATCTAACTTAATATACTTATATTGTCCAGCTTAAAATAAAAATTATATTTTCATATTTTGTGATTCAAAGTGGCCTAGGATTTGACAAGGAAAATAGATGAAGAACCTGAAGGGCCAGTAAAAATTCTGTACTACTCAAAGTACAGTCTGACTTACTGTACTTGCCCCACTCTCAAATGTATTCTAGTTACCTCCCATATTTCAGGGTTTCTAAAGTAGTTCTTTAATAAACAAATAAATATTAAGTCTTTGGCACCTGATAATGCGTATCTGGCTAGATTAGTTCTAGATCTAGAGAACAATGAAATAATTTTATTTACACACTCAAGATATTTTCATGTTGGAGTATGTTCAGGTAGGAGAAAGAAACACCTGCTGCTTTCTTTCAAATCATTGACCAAAAAATACAGAGTATGTGTGTGTTTGTATGGACATAGATAAAGCAAATGTGCCAAGATGTTTAAATGTTGAAGTGCTATTTAGAAATTATAATTTAAAAAATAAATGATATAATTATCTTTAAAATGGGCCAGGTGTAGTGGTTCACGACTGTAATCCCAGCACTTTGGGAGGCTGAGGCAGGCAGATTGGCTGAGCCTCAGGAGTTTGAGATCAGCTTAGGCAACATGGTGAAACTCTGTCTCAAACACAAAAATCAGCTGAGTGTGGTGACACAAGCCTGTAGTCCCAGTTACTTGGGAGACTGAGGTGGGAGGATCACTTGAGCCCAGGAGTTCTAGGAGAAAATCTGTTTCAAAAATCATTTTTAAAAATTTGTACAAAGACAGTAATTCAAATTAATATTTGAATTTTTGAGGTAGAAGCAGTTTACTAAGGAGACAAGATAATAAAACTATATGGGTTGAATCCACACCAGATTCCTAACAACCACATGAAAGAGACAAATTAAGTATAGTTTATTTTCCTCCTTTACTCTGTCTGAAAAGAAATGTCAGAAATAAATAGAACTTACATGTGCAATACATGAAAACAAAAAAGCTTTATATACAGAAAATATAAAAACACAGTGGGAGGAATAAGGGCCCAAATACCAGGTATCATAATCTAAGTTGATTAAAACAATAACATTTCTAAAAGCTAATAGGAGATAAAATCTTCATAATCGAGTCAAAGACTTTTTCGATAGGCCACACTAAAAATAAAGAAAAAACTAGATACACTGGACTACATCAAATACAAGAAATGAAGACCTTCTGCTTATCCAAAAGCGGCACTGAAGAGTGAAAATGGTCCCACCATGCAGTAGGCTGACTATAGTTAACAATAACATACTGCATATTTCAAAGTAGCTACAAGAGACGATTTTGAATGTTCTCACCACAGAGAAATGACAAATGTTTGAGGAGATGGATATACTAATTACCCTAATTTGATCAGTACACATTGTATACACGTACCAGAACATCCCATAAGCACGTACAATTATTATGTGTCAATTAAAAATAAAATACGGGGAGGCAGAGAAAGGTGGCCAAATAGAAGCCTCCACCAATTGTCCTCCCTGCAGGAACACCAAATTGAACAACCATTTGCAAAGAAAAGCACCTTCATAAGAACCAAAAATCAGCTTAGTGATATGTATCAGCTTGGCCACAGTGGGGTACAGCACCAAGCAGGCTCTTGGGGTCCCCAATTCCAGGTTCTGGTTCTCGGACGGCATTTCTGGACCCGCTCTGGGTCAGAGGGGAGCTCAATGCCCTGAAGGGAGAGTCCCAAGCCTGGCAGCATTTACCACAAGCTGACTGAAGAGCCCTGAGGCCTTGAATGAACATCGGCAGTCACCAGGGGGCATCTGCTGCAGGCCTGGAGCAGTGGTGGCCATGGGGAGGGACTCTTCTGCTTGTGGAATAAGGAGGGAAGAATGGGAAGGGCTTTGACTTGTGGCTTAGGTACCAACTAAGCTGCAGTAGAACAGAGCACCAGGTAGATTCCTAAGGTTTCCAACTGTAGGCCCTGGCTCCCAGATGGCATCTATGGATCCACTTGGGACAAGGGGGAGCTCACCACCCTGAAGGGAGGGATACAAGCCTGGCTGGCTTCACTAACTGCTGATTATAGAGCCTAGGGCCTTGAGTGAACCTAGGTAGTAGCAAAGCAGTAGTTACCATAGGTCTTGGGTGAGACCCAGTGCTGTGCTGGCTTCAGGTCTGACCCAGCACAGTGCCAGGGGTGGTGGCTACAAGGGTGATTGTGTAATCCCTCCCCCACCTCTCCCTGGCAGCTCAGCCCAGAGAGACTCCATTTGTTTGGGAGAAAGGGAAGAGAACAAGAGTCTCTGCATTATAATACAGATAATCCTTCCAGATCTTACTCAAGACCACCAACATGGTACCTCTAAGAGTCTGCAAGAGCCACAGTATTACTGGGCTTGGGGTGCCTCCTAATACAGATATGGCTACAGTGACCAAAAACTTGGATCACAACACCTAAGTCCCTTCGAATACCTGGAAAGTCTTCCCAATAAGGACAGGTACAAACAAGCCCAGAATGCAATGACTGCAATAAATACCTAACTCTTCAATGCCCAGACACCGACAAACATCCACAAGCATCACGACCATTCAGGAAAACATAACCTCACCAAAGAAACTAAATAATGCCCCACAGACCAATCCTGGAGAGACAAAGATATAAGACCTTTCAGACAGAGAATTTAAAATAGCTGTTTTGAGGAAAATCAAAGAAATTCAAGATAAAACAAAGAAGGAATTCAGAATCCCATCAGATAAATTTAACAAAAGATTGAAATAAGTACAAAGAATTGGGCAGAAATTCTGGAGTTGAAAAATGCAACCGACATACTGAAGAATGCATCAGGGTCTCTTACCAGCAGAAATGTTCAAGCAAAAGATAGTATTAGTAAGCTTGAAGACAGGTTATTTGAAAATACAGTTGGAGGAGACAAAAGAGAATTAAAAAGAAGGGAACATGCATATAAGATCTAGAAAATAGCCTCAAAAGAGAGTATCTAAGAGTTATTACCCTTAAAGAGCAGGCAGAAGGAGAGAAAGGGGTAGAAAGTTTACTCAAAGGGTAATAATACAGAACTTCCCAAACCTAGAAAAAGATATCAATATTCAAGCACAAGAAGGTTCTAAGGCTGAAGCCTTAGGTCTGACTCAGCACAGTTTCAGGGGTGGTGGCCATAGGGTAATGATAAGTACACTGAAAAACAGTATTGTAACACTGTAATTGCAGTGTATAAATTATTCATATCTTGGGTAGACAGATTAAAAGAACTGATCAAAAATAACAACTACAATACTTTCCAAGACGCAGTAAGATTATAAATAGAAGCAACAAAAAGTTAAAATGCAGGGGACTAAGTTAAAGTGTAGAGTTTGTATTAGTTTTTTCTTTGCTTGTTTGTTAGTTTGTTAATGCAATCACTGTTAAGTCATCATCAGTTTAAAATAATGGGTTAGAGGATATTATTTGCAAGCCTCATGGTAACCTCAAATCAAAAGACATACAACAGACAGATACCCAAAAAATAAAAAGCAAGAAATTAAAACCTATCACCAGAGAAAATCATCTTCATTAAAAGGAAGCAGGAAGGAAGGAAAGAAGGAAGAGAAGACCACAAAACAATCACAAAAATAAAATAAAATAAAATAACAAAATGGCAGGAGTATGTCCCTACTTATTAAAAATAACAATGAATGCAGATGAACTAAACTGCCCAATCCAAAGACATGGAGTGCTGAATGGACGAAAAAACAAACAAACAAAAAAACAGAACCCAATGATCTGTTGACTACAAGAAACACACTTCACGTACAAAGGTACACATAGATATACATAGAGAACACAAGGGGATGAAAACAGATATTCCATGCCAATTAAAAAAAAAACAAAAAAAGAGCAGTAGTAATTATACTTGTATCAGACAAAACAGATTTCAAGACAAAAACTATAAAAAGGCACAGAAAAGGTCATAATGTAATGATAAAGGGGTCAATTCAGCAAGAGAATATAACAATCGTAAATACAGATGCACCCAACACTGGAGCAACCAGATGTATACAGCAGACATTGTTAGAGCTAAAGACAGCGAGAGACCCCAATCCTGGAGACTTCGACTCCTCACTTTCAGCACTGGACAGATCATCCAGACAGAAAATCAACAAAGAAAACATCAGATTTAATCTGCACTATAGACCAAATGGGACCTCATAAATATTTACAGAACATCTCATCCAACAGCCACAGAGTATACACTCTCCTTAGCATGAGGATCATTCTCAAGGACAGACCATATGTTACGCCACAAAGCAAGTCTTGAAAAATTCAAAAAAAGGAAAATTACATCATGTATCTATCTTCTCTGACCACAATGAAACAAAACTAAAAATCAATAACAAGTGGATTTGTGTGTGTGTGTGTGTGTGTGTGTGTGTGTGTGTGTGTGACGAAGTCTCGCTCTTGTACCCCAGGCTGGAGTGCAAATGGCATGATCTCGGCATACTGCAACCTCCGCCTCCCAGGTTCAAGTGAATCTCCTGCCTCAGCCTCCCAAGTATCTGGGACTACAGGTGCCCGCCACCACTTCTGGCTAATTTTTGTATTTTTAGTAGAGATGGGGTTTCACCATGTTGGCCAGGCTGGTCTAGAACTCCTGACCTCAAGTGATCCACCTGCCTTGGCCTCCCAAAGTGCTGGGATGACAGGCGTGAGCCACCATGCCCTGCCAACAACTGGAATTTTTGAAACAATATAAATACCTGGAAATTAAAGAATATGCTCCTGAATGACCAGTGGATTGATGAAGAAATTAAGAAGAAAATTAAAATACTTCCTGAAACAAATGATAATGAAAACAAAACATACAAAAGCCTATGGGATACAGTGAAAGCAGTACTAACAGGAAAGCTTAAATCTCTGAGCATCTACATCAAAAAGGTAGAAAAACTTTCAATAAACAACTTAATGATACATCTTAAAGAACTAGAAAAGCCAGAGCAAATCAAACCCAAAATTAGTAGAAGAAAATAAATAATAAAGATCAAACACATGCAACCTACCAAGACTGAACCATGAAGAAATCCAAAACCTAAACAGACAAATAACAAGTAATGAGATCTAAGCTGTAATAAAAAGTCTTCCAGCAAATAAAAGCCCAGGACTGAATGACTTCACTGCTAAATTTTACCAAACATTGTTTTTTGTTTGTTTGTTTTGTTCGTTTGTTTTGAGACAGAATTTTGCTCTGTTGCCCAGGCTGGAGTGCAGTGGTACAATCTCGGCTCACTGCCACCTCCGCTTCCCCGGTTCAAGCGATTCTCCTGCCTCAGCCTCCCGAGTAGCTGGGATTACAGGTATGCACCACCATGCCTGGCTAATTTTGTATTTTTAGTACAGATGGGGTTTCTCCATGTGGGCCAGGCCGGTCTGCAACTCCTGACCTCAAGTGATCCATCCGCCTTGACCTCTCAAAGTGCTGGGATTACAATCGTGAGCCACCGCATCCGGCCCTTACCAAACATTTAAAGATGAACAAATAACAATCCCTACTCAAACTATTCCAAAGAACAGAGGAGGAGAGAATGTTTCCAAACTCATTCTACAAGGCCAGCATTACCTTGATACCAAAACCAAATGAAGACACATTTTAAAAGACAAACAAAAAAGCTATAGGTCAATATTCACGATGAACACACATGCAAAAATCCTCAAGATGCTAGCAAACCAAATTCTATAATACATTAAAAAGTTCATTCATCATGGCAAATATCATTTGCTGAAATATCACTGTTTTAGCAAAAAACTAATTTAAATATGTTAAAATGCCAAAACAAAATATAAAATTTACAAAAAGGCATAATCTACAAAAAGGCATTGAGTCCCACCAAGAATATATAAAAATTAAAAATAAATTAATGGACAAGATATAAGAAGAAGAAAATGCACATTAAGAAAAAGCCTCGGCCGGGCGCGGTGGCTCACGCCTGTAATCCCAGTACTTTGGGAGGCCTAGGGAGGCGGATCACGAGGTCAGGAGATCGAGACCATTCTGGCTAACACGGTGAAACCCCATCTCTACTAAAAAAAAAATACAAAAAATCAGCCAGGCGTGGTGGCGGGCGCCTGTAGTCCCAGCTACTTGGGAGGCTGAGGCAGGAGAATAGCAGGAACCCGGGAGGCGGAGCTTGCAGTGAGCCGAGATGGAGCCACTGCACTCCAGCCTGGGCGACAGAGTGAGACTCCATCTCAAAAAAAAAAAAAAGAAAAAAAGAAAAAGCCTCAGAGTCAGATACATTTAATGTAATTTATAGTACAAATTTTAAATCCACCCAGAAGACACAGGAGTCAAAATCTTGCACACCAAAAAACACTACATTAAAAATACGTAAAGCAAGGTATTCATGAAATACCCACAGCTAACGTCATACTCAATGAACAATCCAAAAAGAAAATTGAGAAAATTCCATTTACAAGAGCATCCAAAAGAATAAAATACCCAGGAAGAAATTTGCATATAGAACACTAAAAACAAACAAACAAAAACACTGCTGAAACACATTTTAAAACATCTAAATAAATAAAATATATCCTTGTTCATGGATTGGAAGACAATATTAGTTTTGATGTTTTTTTGAGACAAAGTCTACCTCTGTCAGCCAGGCTGGAGCACTGGGACGACAGGCGTGCACCACCACACCTGGCTAATTTTTAATTTTTTGTAGAGACAGGCTTTGCCACGTTGCTCAGGGTGGTCTCAAACTCCTGCGCTCAAGTGATCTGCCCACCTTGGCTTCTCAAAATGCTGACATTACAGGCGTGAGCCACGGCGCCTGGCTGGAAGATTTAATATTGTTAAGATGGCAATACTACATAAAGTAATCTACAGATTCAAATAAATCGCTATCAAAATTCTAAAGATCTTTTTTGCAGAAATGGAAAAGCCAATCCTCAAATTCATATAGAATTGCAAAGAACCCTGAACACGTAAAACATACTGAAGAACAATGACAAACTTGGGAGGGCTCAAACTTCCTGATTTCAAAACTTGCTACAAAGCTACAGTGAACAAAACAAAACAGTGCGGTACATGCTGGCATAAGGACAAACACACAGATCAATGGAATAGGGCTGAGAATCTAGAATATCATAGATGCATTATATCTATATTCAATTGATTTTCTTTTTTTTTGGAGACAGGGTCTTGCTCTGTTCGTCCATGCTGGAGTGCAGTGGTGCAATCTTGGCTCACTGCAACCGCTGCCTCCCAGGTTCAAGTGATCCTCCGGCCTCAGTCCCCTGAGTAGCTGGGACTACAGGTGCGTGCCATCATGCCCAGCTAATTTTTGTATTTTTAGTAGAGACAGGGTTTTGCCATGTTGCCCAGACTGGACTCAAACTCCTGAGCTTAAGCAATCCACCCAACGCAGCCTCCCAGAGTGCTGGGATTACAGGTGTGAGCTACTGCACCTGGCTGCCAATCGATTTTCAACAAAGATGCCAAGACCATTTACAGAGGAAATAGTCTGTTCAACAAATGTTGCTGGGACAACTGGATATCAGATGCTCAACATCATTAGTCATTAGGGACAATGAAAATCAAAACAAACAACAATGGGACAACCACCATATACCCACTAGAGTAAGTATAACTGAAAAAAGGAAAATACCAAGTGTGGGCAGGGATATGGAGAAACTGGAATCCTGTACATTGTTGACAGGAATGTAAAATGGTGCAGCCATTGTGGAAAACACTTTGGAAATTCCTCCAAAGTTACACATAGAATTACCAGAAGACTCAGAAATTCCACTCCTAAATATACACTCCTAAAGAATTAAAAACAGGTACTCCAACAAATACTTGTACACAAATGTTGAAGCAGTGCTATTCACACAAGCCAAAAGGTGGAATCAATCCACAGGCCCATCAACAGATGAATGGCTAAGCAAAATGTGGTATATACATATAACAGAATATTACTCAGCCATAAATGAATGAACTACTGACACATGCTACAATATGGATGAACCTGTAAAACATTATGCTAAGTGAAAGAAGTCTGACACAAAAGGTCAGAAACCCTGTCTCTACTGAAAATACAAAAATTAGCTGGGCATAGTGGCACATGCCTGTAGTCCCAGATACTTCTACTTGGGAGGCTGAGGCAGGAGAATCACTTGAACCCGGGAAGCGCAGGTTGCAATGAGCTGAGATCATGCCACTGCACTCTAGCCTGGGCGACAGAGTGAGGCTCCGTCTCAAAAAAAAAAAAAAAAGAAAGAAAAAAGAAATACACGGGAGGCTGTGAGAAAAAAACTCACAATGATAGTGAAAACTTTTAAAACACATTTTAAAATTTGACAGAAGAGACACAAATATTTTAATAGTTCCTGATCACAATAAATAAGAAATTATTAATTACAAAAAAATTGTTTCCTACCTCTGTCCATTAAAACGACCCACTAATATTGACCAACCCAACAGTAGTGAGTACCCATAGAATTCAGGTTACAGACCCTGAATGTCATATGCTACAAAAGGAACTGGAGTTCCTAGGCAAATGGGTGATTCCAGGTCTGGGCCAAAAAATAATCCTGGAAAATCTATGCATATCAAAAAGCAAGGATGCTATCCAAAACTACTAGGGTAGTGTCTAAACTTAAAGAATTCCTACTAAACTTCAAGTGAGCATCATTAAGAAAAATGCAAAGGGCTAATATATATTAAATATATTAAAATTCATGAGTTCATAGATACATTTTTAAAATTCACTAATCATCTTTGGAGGATGCCTGGGAAATAACTCACTGTTCCAAAAACTGACAAATAATTAAGTATTTAACCTGACTTTCTTTTATAAGCTGTACCTCAAAGTAACTACTATATAATTGATGAAGAAATGTTTATCTCTAGAGTAGTATGCCAATTAACAAATGAAGAAGGATAAAAACAGATGATCACCACCGCAAATTCCTAAGGAAACAAAGGTCCTAGGCAATGATATCATCAATGGCTACTAACACCACAAAAAGATACAGCCAGACTTTAAGTTTTTACATTTGTTTGTTTGTTGTTGTTTTTGAGACAGGGTCTCTCTCTGTTGCCCAGGCTGAAGTACAGTGGCACGATTTCGGCTCACTGCAACCTCCGTCTCCTGGGCTCAAGCAATCCTCCACCTGAGCCTCCTAAGTAGCTAGGACTACAGGTGCGTGCCACCATACCTGGCTAATTTTTGTATTTTTTGTAGAGATGGGGTTTCATCATGTTGTTCAGGTTGGTCTCAAACTCCAGGTCTCAAGAGATCCACCCACCTCAGTCTCCCACAAGTGTTGGTTTTACAGGTATGAGCCACTGTGCCCAGCCCAGATTTTATGTTTATGTATCTCCTGGTACCTAAATACTACTACTTACAAGTATTCTTGACAAAGTCCTACCCGAAATAGATCACATCTCTAGATCTAACATCTGGTTTAAAGTACTATCGCAGACACAGCAACATGCTAAATGATACCAGCGGATGAAATCAGTAAAATTCTGAATGGGAGCCACTCACAGGACCAAAAAAACCCTGGTTTCTTTAACCAAAAACAGTAGCAAAAAGAGATTACAAATAACATAAAAGGGAGGAGGAAAATACAGATTAAAATAAACTTAAGGGACGTTATTAATGAAATGCAATGTCCAAACTTTGGATCCAAATTCAGGCAAAATAAATGCAATAATAACAACAAATTATGAGACTACTAGAGGAATTTAAGCAGTAATTAGATATTTTATAATATTAAATAACTGTCACCTATTTTCTACCTTTGATAATGACATTGTAGTTATGTTTGTCTTTCTAAAAATGAGTCCCTAAGATAATGAAATATTTACAAATTAGGATGTATTTACAAAAGGACAACATGGTGCCTGATATGTGCTTCAAAATAATTCAGTGTCAGAGGATTGGGAAGGGGAGGTAGAGGTATAAAATGAAATACGACTGGCTACCAAATGAAGACTTTTGAAGCTAAATGATGAGTACACAAGAGGTCACTACAGGACAGGTTACGCATCCTTAATCGGAAAATCCAAAAATCCCAAATGCTCCAAATTCTGAAACTTTTTGACCACTGACATGACATTCAAGGATTTCAGATTTGGGATACTCATAATGCAGATATTCTTACAAACCACCCAAAATCCAAAATCTGAAGCACTTCTGGTGCAAACAATACAAAAAAAAAAAGACTTTCAAAAATGGTTAATTAAAAAAAATTGTTTCTTGCCATTCAATCTGAAGAATCACAGATAAACTTACTATATGAGAGCTTATCAATTCAGTTAAAATTTTCAATCCTCCATAACATTTTGATCACTTTCATTAAGCCTCTATAGCCTGAACTTTTGGAAACTTTCTCTGTAATCAATCGCAGCCTTATTGTTTCACTAGTCCAGGCACTGGCAAATGTCAGGGCTGCAGCCTGGTTCTGTACAGACCTCAAGCTAAGAATAGTTTTTATACTTTAAAGGGTTATAAAAAGTAAAAAATAAAAAAGACTATTCAACAGAGGTCATATATGGAGGACACTCCATTAATGAATAACAATCAAGACTCTGCCAGAAGCCCATCATCCCAAACTAAATTTATACTTGAGAAGCCCGAAAGTTCTTAAAGACCAGAAAAGAGTAATATAAACATTGTAATTTGTTTAAAAAACCACAATGCCCTTTTATATGTATGTTGAAACTCACATAAGTTGTGTGCATTATTTTAGTGTATGTGAGCTTTTATCCACATTTAAGTTCCAAAATAAACAAAGGAAACACTGAAAAAGGATAAACAAACAATAAATCACGCTACAAATTTTCCTTAACTTTAACTGATATCTAAAAAATAGATACAGTTTAAAATCACTGTTGATAGTACATGGATGATCTCTGCCTCTGAAGCAAGGAGCTCAAAGCTCAGTCAAACACAGATCACAAACTTACAAGAATTTCAGAATTGGAAAGATTTATTAGAGGTAACCTATTCTTATCTCCTTGGTTTACAGACAAAGAAGGGAGATGAAGAGACTTTCAAACAGCTAATAAGCTGTATAAAAAGGCCTAGGAAAACAATGTAAGGAAGTCTGTAACTTTCCTATTACATATAAAGTGGTTACTTTCTTAGTTATATTCAGATCTATTTTAAGCCTGGTCCCTGAGAAATATGATTGCACAACACTCCTCAGCTAAGAACCAACAGGAGATCATATTTTCTGTTTCCTTAGTCACAAAAGCTGACCCTGACCTCTCTCCACTGAATTATAGCTAATCATCAAGCCCCAAGGGACCCAAAACTATGTTCCCAACTCTAACTAAGGTTAAAATGAACTCCTCCCTCCAATTTTTTCCTGAGAGATCTGGCAACTTCCATGCATATTTGTTTTGATTAGGTAGTATGGATGCTGCTGCTAACAGGAATAGAAAAAAGAAAAATATGTGAGTACGTAAAGCCAGGAATCTTTTTGAAAACAAACTGAATTTTATTACTATTTAAAAACTGTTCATTTATTCACTGTTAGTTATACTCAATCTTTTGCCTCTTAGATTCACGAAGACTTATCAGTATCTCCAGTTCAAACGTTCCCAAGTATATAACTTTTAATGTGTAATGGGATTCTATTTCTGCAACTGAATTTCTATTACTACCAACAATGCATGAGGAATTCCTAGGTTTTAATAGTGATAATCCTCTTTGCCTGGATTAGTCTCACTTTGAGTAAAACCTTTATGAATTAGGCAAGTTTTCAAATGAAGTTTTTGGTTAATTTACCTGTAAAACTGAAAAATATCCACATTACCTACCCCGCAGGAGTACCCGTGAGGGTGAAGAAATTACAACGTGATACAAATGTAGGCATTATCCTAAAAGAGAAAGAATGCTGGCCTGGTGTGGTGTGTCACACCCATAATGCTAGCACTTTGGGAGGTCGAAGTGGGTGTTTCGCTTGAGTCCAGGAGTTTGAGACTAGCCTGGGCAAAATGGTGAAACTCCGTCTCTACAAAAAATGAAAAAATTAGCTGAGCATGGTGGCATGCACCTGTAGTCCCAGCTACTCAAGAAATTGAGGTGGGAGAATTGCTTGACCTCCGGAGTTCAAGGATGCAGTGAGCTGTGATCATGCCACTGCACTCCAGCCTGGGCAACAGAGCAAGGTCTTATCTCAAAAAAATGTAAATAAAAAAGAATGCAACCATCTGGTTTCACCAGTCATTTTCTTTATGAGGGTAATATGATCATAAATATATTAACTTAGACTTAAAAATGGTCAAGATGGTAAATTTTGTTATATATTTTTTGACAATTAAAAATAAAAATTACAAAATATTCCTTCCATTGATAGATGAGTGGATGAACAAAATGTGGTATACACATACCATGGAATATTACTGAGCCCTAAAAAGGAACGAAAATCTGACACACACAACATGGATAAACCTTGAAGACACTGTGCTAAGTAAAAAAGCCAGATGCAAAAGGACAAACACTGTATGATTCCACTTATATGATGACAGTTGCATACACTGTGAACTGTATTTAATCCCACTGAACTGTATACATAAATGGTTAAAATGTTATAATAAATTTCATGTTATGCATATTTTACCACAATAAAAAAAAATATTACCTTGAAGGTCTCCGATCATCTCAGAATCATGACCTCTGTCCCTTCGTTCAGCTTCCAATATAGCTTGCAGCTGGTAATAATCTTTGTCTGTTTGCGACTTAGAATTCTCTAAAAGTCGATTTCTCTCTTGCAACTCTCTGTTCAGGGACTCTAACTGACTAATTGACTTGCTCATTTCTGTGTGACTCTTCCTCAGTCTTACAGCTGTGTCTGATTCTGTCCTAAGTAAGTCATTGGCTTCTTCTAGCTATTTAAAAAAGAAAGAAAGAAAATAGGTTTCTGACCAAAGTACAATACAATTTAATTATCTACATTTTTTTAAAAAAAGGAACCTCATTTGAAACACTTACCTGCTTTTGTAACTGGGACAGCTTCTCATTAGCAAGTTGTGAATTCTGACTTACTTTCTTTAAGTCTTCCAACTGATCCTTTAATGTAGAAACTAGAAAATGAAAGAATAATATATAGAAATTACAAAATTTTCATAGTGGAAACATATAAATCCTTTTTTAAAAAATGACATTTAGTCTTAGGCCATAACAGTCAGCTACATTAGGTCCACTCCCAAAGCCAAATTCCAATTTGGAAGTACTTGCATTTTACATTCATTAAAAAGTAGAACATCATTTTATAATACAGAGTGCAAAAACAGATTTCTTCTCACTATTGTAAATCTCAAACTCCATCTTCTTTATTCCCTTTATAAGATCACTCTGTTAGTGTAATTATAAAGCTAGTTTTAATATTATTTTTCAATAGATCAATTGCTTGATAATTCAATATCTTAATACAAAATTTAACAGGTATCAAATGGCAGATAGTATAAGGCTTCCTTTCTCCATTTAGTCATTTTTGCTCCTTGTGAGTCTCCCTTAACTGACTCTCCTCCCTAATATATATTTAATTTAAGCATATATAGACAAGTACTCTTGTTTTAAACACAAGCAATCTGTACTTTGTTTTTGTCACTTAAAGATATATCTTAGAGATTGTTTCATACCAGTATTTAAGGAGATGATTTTTTTTATAAGCTGCATAGTATTCTACCATATAGATGTACTAAAATTTATTACAGCATTGATTACCTTTATGTTTCATATGTGTTACATTATGTTTCATATAAGCATTGATTGCATTTTTTTTTTGTCATTTTAAGCAATGCTACAATGAATACCCTTGTGTATATATCAGTTTGCAGTATGAGTATGTATGTAAAATAACTTATGGAAGTGAAATCACTGCATCAATGGGTGTAGAAAGGTATTTTAAATATATTTGTAATAGGCATTAAAACACAAGAAATCCTAGTTTAGCAGTTCTTAGACGCAGCTGCTTGTTATAAGTACCTAGGGGGCTTGTAAAAAATAATGATACTCAGGCCACATATCTAGACCAATTAAATTAGAATCGCTGGGATTTAGGCATCAGTACTCTTTAAAGCTTCCCAGGAGATTCCAGTATGCACACCATGATGACAATCACTACTCTAGTTAAACACTACTTACTATTTACTTTAATATGTTATAAATTTAACTTGAGATCTGGGTTATTTAGCTTATAAAGTGTCTTAGGACTGTAGCTTTATGTACATATCATGGACACTAAATTAAAGACAACCTCATGACAATGTTAGAAATTTTATCATTTTTCAAAAGTAGTGACAATTCACCTTCATTTTCTACATTTCTTCTCTTCTCATTTTCCTGTTCAGCTTTTCTTTGGTACTCATTAATTCTATGCTGTAGCAACATTTTCTCCTTCTCAATCTGAGACACTGTAGATTCTAGATTTCTTCTTTGATTTCCCTGAAATTATAATGATAAAAGTTACCATTGTGATTAATACTCTCGTCATTTATTCAAGAGAGTATTTTGTTTTTAAAAACAAAAAAACAAGAAAAAAAAAAAACCAGACAAACACCTAAGACGAATGTTCTGCTTCAAAAGCAAATAGTATCTCCTAATACAACTTTCTAAGTAGCTTGCCTTTTAAGAAGACAGTGAGACTCTGCTTACTTGAACTTGATAGGTAAAATTTTCAGAGACTTCTGGCTCCAAAAATTTAAAATACAACCCTGTGAATCTTTTCAGACTGAAAGCCACTCTCTAAGTTTAAGACAATCATATTGTGTTACCAATATTTTGGCATAACAATCCCAAATTTAAGGAATGAAATAAAGTGATGAAAAGCTCAAACATTACCAGATGGTACAGAATGTGCAGTGAGTTCACCATTTCCTCGATGTCTCCCTTAATCCTATCTCTGTCAACAACAACTTGCTTATCTTTCTAAGATGTTCTAGGTATCTACCCACCAATGTGTATTAAAAAGCAATCAAGGAAATTGTTATTTTAGTAAAAGAAACTACCGGAGAGAGGAGGATTAAAATACCAATTTGTTTTGTCTATTTTTTTTTTATTTTTTTGAGACAGATTCTCACTCTGTTGCCCAGGCTGCAGTGCAGCAGCGCAATCTTGCCTCACTGCAACCTCCGCCTCCAGGGTTCAAGTGATTCTCGTGCCTCAGTCTCCCAAGTAGCTGGGACTACAGGGATGCACCACTGTGTCTGGCTAATTTTTCTATTTTTGGTAGAGACAGGTTTTGCCATGTTGGCCAGACTGGTCTTGAACTCTTGACCTCAAGTGATCCACCTGCCTCAGCCTCCCAAAGTGCTGGGATTACAGGCATGAGCCACCATGCCCAGCCTAAAATACCCACATTTTCACAACTTAAAAGTGTACCTTTCTCAGTTACCACTACCAGTAAATCTTGTTTTTGATGCTTCACTTTTTAAGACTCCACATTAGGAAACCTGTTTTATAGTGTTTCTGGGCTTTCTCATCTTTAAGCAAAAATTGGACATAAATCATTCAAGGTCTTTCTGATTCTAAGAGTTCATCATTCTAACTTTAATTTTTAGATAATTATACATTCAAAGAAAGTTGCAAAGATAGTACAGAGAGATCCCAAGTGCCCTTCCACTCAGCTTCCCCCAGTAGTTACGTTACATATAACAATAGTACAATAACAAAATCAGAAAATTCTCACTGGTATAAGGTGTGTATAGTTCTGTCATTTTATCACATATGTAGGTTCATGTAAGCACCACCACAATGAAGATACAGAACTGGTCATCACAACAATCTCTTTCCAGTCACTAGTTATAGCTACATCCATCCCTGTTCTCCCACCACCCATACTCCTGGCATCTAATGGTTCTCCATTTCTATAATTTTGTCTTTTTGAGAATGTTATATAAATGGAACCATGCAATATATGAGTTTTTGAGACAGTTTTTTTTTTTTTGTATTTTTAGTAGAGATGGGATTTCACCATGTTGGTCAGGATGGTCTCAACTTCCTGACCTCGCGATCTGCCTGCCTCGGCATTCCAAAGTGCTAGGATTACAGGCCCAAGCCACCGCGCCCAGCCAAGACAGGTTTGTTTTTTTTTTAACTCAACATAAAGTCCTTAAAATCCATCTATGTATTGTATGTATCTACAGTTCATTCCTTCTTGTGGCTGAGTATTCTATGGTACAAATGTACCAAAGTTTGTTCAACCATTCACCTACTGTAGAACATTTTGATTGTTTTCAGTTTTCGGCTATTACAAATAGAGATATTATAAACATTAGTGTACAGGTTTTGGTGAGAATATAAATTTTCATTTTTCTGGAATAAATGCCCAAGAATACAATTGCTAGGTCACATAGTAGGTACATGTTTAGTTTTTCAGGAACACAGTCAATTGGTTTTCCAGAATGTCTGTACCATTTCATATCCCCATCTGCAATGTCCAAGTGATCTAGTTTCTCCATATCCTTGCCAGTTTGTTATTGACATAATTTTAAAACTTACTGCTTTTCCATAGTTATGGAGTAATATTTTATGGTAATTTTAATTTGCACTTCCCAAATGACTAATTACGTGAACCTCTTTTCACATGGTATTTGTCATCCATATTATCTAAAAAGTTTTAAAAGTATGGATTCACTTTCCTTAACACTTATATAGGGCTACTGAAATTACCTATTTCACACTGTATGAGTTGTGGTAGTTTGTTTTTTGAGAAGTTAGTCCCTTTCATCTAAATGTCTTAATTGTGTTTAGAACTGTTCATAGTATTTCCTTATGATTCTTTTGATACCTATATGGTCTATAGTATATGCCCTAGCCCTATTTCATTCCTCATACTGGTAATTTGTGTCCTCTCTTTTTCCTTTATCAGTCTTGCTAGAGGTTAATTTTGTTGATCTTTTCACACAGTTTTTTGTTTCACTGTTTTTCTCTATTGTTTTCCTGCTTTTAACTGCATTGTTCTCTGCTCTTATTGTTACTTGTCCTTCCTTTTGTTTGTTTTGGGTTTATTTCACTCTTCTTATTCTCGTTTCCAGAAGTAGGAGTTTAAATTATTGATTTCAGACTTCTCCTCTTTCCTAAGGTAGGCATTTAGTGCTATAAATTAACCTTCTTCACTATGTTAACAGCATCTCACAAATTCTGATGATGTATTTTCACTTCATTGTTTAAACATTTTTTAAAGATGAAGAGCCGTAACAGTTTTATGAGACATAATTAACATTCCAATGTATTTTTTTCACTGAGACTTCTTTGACCTCTGGATTATTTAGAAGTTTGTTGTTTGCTTTCCATGTGTTTGCAGATTTTTCTGTTATTCTCATCTGTACATTTTGGTCAGGAAACTCTCTGTATGATTTCAGTGCTTTCAAATGTGTTTGTTTTATAGCTTGGCATGTAGTCTACCCTGGTGTGTGTTCCTTAAGCACTTGAAAAGAAGGCATATTCTGCTGTTAAGTAGAGAGTTCTGTAAATGTTGAACAAATTCTGATGGCTGACAGTGTGGTTGAGTTCTCCAATGTTTGGTAATTCTTAGGGGTGTTGAAGTCTCCAACAATATTTATGGATTGGTCTATTTCTCCTTTCAGTTTTATTAACTTTTGCTTCACACATTTTGTAGCTCTTTTGTCTAGTGTACAGTTAGGATTTTTATTTATTTTTGGTGGCTTAACTCTTATAATTATGTAATACTCCTCTATGCTCATGGTAGTTTTCTTTGCTCTGAAGTCTACGTTAAGGTATTAACATTGCCAATAGTGCTGCTTTCTTTTTAATATTTGTATGCTATCTCTTTACATCTTCTGATATTCAACTTCCCTATATTGTTATATTTGAAGAGTTTCTGACAGATACATAAATGGGGGATTTAAAAAAATCTATGCCTATCACCTCTTTTGATTGGTATTCCATTTACTTTCCATTTAATGTCATTATTGGTAGTATGTTAGGGTTAAATCTGCCATTTTTGTTTGATCTCTGTTATTTCTACATTTTCTTTCCTGTCTTTCTGTGGTTACCTAAACATTATTTTAGCATTCCTTTTGATTTACCTACGGTGTTTTTGAATGTATCTCCTTGTAAGGCCTTTCAGTGGCTGCCATAGATATTACATTGTATATGCATAGCTTAATATATAGTACGCTCTACTGGTATTGGCATCTTACCAGTTAAAGTATAAAAACTTCCCCTTTCTTTTTTAAATTTTTATCTTATTTATTTTTGAGAAAGGATTTCACTCTGTCACCCACGCTGGACTACAGTGGTATGCTTATGGCTCACTGCAGCCTCAACTTCCTGGACTCAAGTGATCCTCCCACCTCTGCCTCCCTAGTAGCTGCGACTACAGGCGTGCACTATGACACCTGGCTAATTTTTGTATTTTTTGTAGAGATGGGGTTTCACCTCGTTGCTCAGGTTGGTCTTGAACTCCTGGGCTCAAGCAATCCGCCGGGATTACAGACATGAGCCACCACACTTGACCTAAAAACTTTACCTTTCTTTATGACCCATTATTCTCTGTTTATAATGCCTAAAATATTTTTTCTCATACACAGAGAATCATATTAGACAATATAATTTCTGCTTCAACTGCCTATTATAAAAAAAATCAAGAGGAGAAAGAAATGTATTTACCCATATTTTACTCTTTCTTTATTCCTAGTAATTCAAAATTCCTCCTTTTTCTTTTGGAGACAGTCTTGCTGTGTCACCCAGGCTGTAGTGCAGTGGTGCGATCTTGGCTCACTCCAACCTCCACCTCCCAGGTTCAAGCAATTCTCTAGCCTCAGCCTCCTGAGTAGCTAGGATTACAAGCATGCGCTACCACACTTGGCTAATTTTTTTTGTATTCTAAGATGGGGTTTCGCCATGTTGGCCAGGCTGGTCTTGAACTTCTGGTCTCAAGTGATCTGCTCGCCTCAGCCTCCCAAAGTGTTGGGATTACAGATGTGCGCCACCCCTCCTGGCCAAGATTCCTTCTTTTATCATTTCCTTTCTGTTTAGAGAATTTTTTCTAGCAATTCCTTTAGGGAAGGTGTGCTGGTGACACACTATCTTAGTTTTTCCTCATCTGAGAATGTTGTCATTTTCTTTTTCATTTGAAAAGGATATTTTAATTGAACACAGAATTCTGAGTTGATAGGTTTGTTTGTTTTTTTAGCACCTGAAAAAATCATGCCACTTCCTCCTGGCCTCCATGGTTTCTGGTAAGAAATCAGCTGTCACTTACACTGTTCTTTCCTTTCTAGGTAAGGTGTGTCCTGTATTTAAGATTTCTTTTTTGTCATTAATTTTCAGAAATCTGGCTATTGTGTCTTGGTGTGGATATCTTTGGGTTTACACTTTTTGTGGTTCGTTAAGCTTCTTGGTGGTTTATGTCTTCTGTTAGTCAGTTCAGGTCTTTTGTCAAATTTGTTGAATTTTCCATTATCATTTCTTCCCACCCCCGTCTCCTCTCCTTTAGTAATTCGAGTGACATGAATGTGAGAACTTTATTGTTATAGTTCTACAGGTCCCAGAGGCTCTGCCACTTTTTTTCTGACCATTTTCTCTCTATTGTTCAGACTGTATAATTTCTATTTTTCTTTGTTGAAGGTCTCTGATTCGTTCCTCTGCATTGTTCACTCTGCTGCTGACACCATCTATTGAGACTTTTATTTCAGTTATTGCAATTTTTGGTTGGCTCTATTTTATACTATGTCTTTCTGAGACTATTTTTTTTGCTTGTTTATATGTTTATAGTTGCTCACTGAAACATATTTATGATGATTCCTTTAAATCCTTGTCAGATAATTCTAACATCTGTGTCGTCTGAGCGTTGATATTAGTTTATTATTGTTTCTCATTCCAGTTAAAATTTTCCTAGTTCTGATTATGATGAGTAGTTTTCTATTCAAACCTGGACATCATCTTACAACATTCTGGATCTTATTTAAAATCTCTTTTAGAAGGTCTCCTCTGACACTGTTCTGGTGAAACTAAGGGGGTGCTGCCTCTTTTCCGCCAGGTGGAGTTTGGAGAAGTCCAGGTTTTCCACTCAGCCTCTACTGACACCTCAGGTGGGGAGGGGAGCAGATCCTTATCATTGCTGCGTGGAAGCAGGAGTTCTGGCGCTCTACCAGGCCTCCATCGAGTGCACCATGGCTGCTCCTCATGTGGCCCCCACAGATGACACTGCATTGTGGAGGGGAGCTTGTTATTTTCAGTCGAAAGTTCTAATGCCTACCATGCCTCTTTTGAAACCAACCCAGAAGGCAGTGGGAGGGGCACTCCATTACTGCCAGCTGGGAGTGTAAGTGCAGATTCCCCACATGGTCACTGCTAAGCTGTCTGGGGAGAGAAGGAAGGTTTGTTACTGCCCACGGGAGATGAAAATTCGTTTACTGGGCCTTCTCTGACACTATTCTAATTGGAAGTTGGGGTGTGCTACAGCATAGTGGAGATGGAAATCTGGACTTGCCACTCAGCCTTTGCTGTTAAGAATGGGGCTACCGTTTTTCTGTGGTGTTTGGCTGAAAAAAGCAGCGACAGTATAAGTTTTCTGATTTGCTAGCCTGCTCCTTTTCTGGTCTTTAGGCTAAGGAAATTAGCCTTTTTTGGAGCTTTGTCTGCAATTGTTGATATTTCAAGGTTGCTGGCTTCTCCAGCACCCTGTCTAAGATACATGCAGCAAAACAAAAACCCTGAAGGTTCATTCATGTGTTGTTTCTCAGGATACAAGTAACCTAGGCTGGTTTGCCTTCTTTCCAACTTTCAAAATCTTTTTATGTTTGCTTTATATTTAATGTTTAGGGTTTTTAGCTGTATTTACTGGGAGGAATACAGAAAGGTACTTTTACTCCATCTTTCTAGAAGTGAGACTATTTTAATTTCATACCGCAAATGTCCCTCTCTACTTCTAATTTGGAAAAATGAATAACTTAAATCTAGCACATCTAAATTTTATCTGTGTTTTAAAAGTTAAATGTAAGTGGAAGACATGCAAAAAAGGACTCCTTAAACATTCAGAGTCAAATATATACTGCTAAGGCTAAATACAAAGGCAAGTTAGTAAAATGCTATCTAAATCTTCATAGATGATTACATGGATATCCAAAGCCACCCACAAAAGAAAGCAAGCCATTGACAGATACCATTCTATAAGGGAAGAAAAAATTAACACAGCATAAAAACTATCAGAGATTAAACCTAAAAAAGGACAAAATAATATATTAGGAGAAGACTATAGAGAGTGTATTTCTTTTCATGGGACTCATAGACACAGTAGAAATATACTTAGAAGTTGACTAAGAGGAATGGAAATGTATTACATATTTGCAAACAAACATCTGAATTATGAATGCTTGTTATTGTTTCTCTGATAATAAAAAAATTTTGACAGGTAACCATGGAAAAGATGAACATTCTAAAATCAATATATTTTCCATTTGATTACATGAGATTATGTCAGTGTTAATCTTTTAAAAATATTTTAAACTGTGTTTCTCTCTTTTCCTTATTTGTCTGTCTCTTTCTGATACAGTTTGAGATTCAATTTCTGATAGCTTGCTTCTCTGGCTCCTTTCTCACATTTCAACCATCAAGAACCACTGAACTGAAATTTACATACTAAAATTTCAATATGGCTGTAGAATACAATTGTACAAAGGAAATTAAACTATAATCTAATCTGTACCACTTGAAACTGCAGTTCCAAGGTAAGGCTCTCATCACAATTCTCTGGCTCTGTTTTGTGTTTCAAACTACAGAGTTTAAATATAATTTTCTCTGGAAACGAAACAATTTGAAAGACAGAAAAATCTCAAAAAGGAAACTTCTGATTAGAAAACAAAAAGTACCTCTTCATCCAATTCTTTCATTATCTTGTCTAGTTTTATGTTTGAGGTTCTGTAAAAACAAAAGCAATACAGATTAGAAATATATTTATTTCCTATTGCCCAGTATTAAACACTCACATTTCCTTACTTTTCCACTTAACTAGAGTTTTGTATCCTTTTTTGGTGCCATGGATCTCTTTGGCAGTCAAGTGAAGCCTATGGCCTTTTTCCAAAATATTTTTTGAAGCACAAAAATTATATATGATTAAAAGACAATTAGGCCAGGTGCAGTGGCTCACGTATGTAATCCCAGCACGTTGGGAGGCCGAGGCGGCTGGATCATCTGAGGTCAGGAGTTCGAGACAAGCTTGGCCAACATGATGAAACCCCAACTCTATTAAAAATAAAATTTTTAAAAATTAGCCAGGCATGGTGGCAGGCGCCTGTAATCCCAGCTACCTGGGAGGCCAAGGCAGGAGAATTGCTTGAACCTGGGAGGCAGAGGTTGCAGTGAGCCAAGATCGTGCTACTGCACTCTAGCCTGGGTGATAGAGAGTCCATCTCCAAAAAAAAAAAAAAAGGAGCCAATTATATTGAAATACAGTAATAAACTTTTAAAAAGCATGTATAATTCAGTAGTATATATGCTTCTTTATTAATATATTAAATCAAAAGATCTAGTGGCAGTAATTTCAAAGTACTGATGAGCATAAATGATATTTAGAGATAGCTGTAACAACTGTAATAAGAAAACATCTATAATTTCTATTGGTAATAAAAATTAACAACTACTGCTAATAACTGAATTGCTGCCTATGCTCAGAATTGAAAACAAGTGCTAAAATTAAGTTACAAGTTAGAGAAAACATTCACCTTTTCTCATCCAAGTTTAAAGACTTCAAATTTCATCCATGGACTCTTTGGGGGAGGTCTATGGATCTCAGGTTAAGGATCCCTAAACTCCATCATGCAATACTTGCCACTACTCAAAAATCAGCCATTTATCCTTTAATACAGGATAAAGTAAATGAAGAGAAAGGTAGCATATATCAAATCAATTAAGGCACCATTTGTCAACACTCAGGGTATTATCTTCATTACAATTTGCTTTCTTTGGTTCAAAATGTAATTCTGAGCTTCAAAACCTATATATGCAACATTTTCACATGGATGTCTCATCAAAAACCTCATTCAGCATCTCCAAAATGGAACTTACTGCCTCCGTTCCACACTCCCACCCCAATACCAATTTGCTTCTCTTCTAGAGTCCCTAAGTAAATGACATTACCTAGGAATTATCCTTGACTCATCTTCCCTCACTCCCACTTAGTTGAATAAAGTCCCAAATGCTGCTAATTAAGCAGGAACTTCTTTTGAAACAGCAAATTTAATATATATTTTTTACTTATTAGTTTAATGACTTTTGGTGTTTTTCCGTCACACTTAAAATAAATTCCAAATTTCTTAGTCCCCCCCGCCCCCAAAAAAGAGAAAAAAAAAAGAATCTTCCCCAATCTAGACCTTGCCATCCTCCCCACTCTCATCTCAGGCTTTTCCTTCCCTCGCATCTTACAGGCCAGTCAAGGTCTCTTACCTCATGGCCTTCACAGATACTCACCTCCTGGACCCTAACACTTCCTTCCACTCTTCTCCTAATAATTTCCACTAACTCTTCTGGTTTTAGCTTTCTCTGATCTCTGACAAAACAGTACAGGCATCTCCTGATGTATTCCTGATATTCCTGTATAATTTTATTCTCTCCCCAATTAATACATACCACACTTCTTGATAATTACTTATTTTTCTTGCTAAATTACAAGCTCCTTGTGGAGAGGGGCCATGTCTTGATTTATTCAGTACTATATTGTTGACAAGCACATTATCTTGACACTTTAACTGAAATTTTTATTGAACAAATGAATGTAACTAAAATGATTTGAATGCAGAGAATTTGATTTAAAGAAATGCAAGTAAATATCACTCCACAATCCCTAGCACTAGGTTTTTATTTTAAAAACTATTTGCCAATTTAATACATACTTTTAAAAAGTTTCATCTCAATTTTATTTCCTTGAGGTGACACATTTTCACAAGATTATTAGCCACTTCAGCCATTCTTATTACTTCCTCAAACTGATCCCTACTCACCATTACTACCAGTTTGTCACTTGTCTTTTAATTTTGTTTAAAATTTTTTGGGGGCCGGGAGTGGTGGCTCATGCCTGTAATCCCAACACTTTGGTAGGCCGAGGCGGGTGGATCACCTGAGGTCAGGAGTTTGAGACCAGCCTGGCCAACATGGTGAAATCCCGTCTCTACTAAAAACACCAAAACTAGCCGGGCGTGGTGGCTTGTAATCCCAGCTACTGGGGGGGCTGAGGCAGAAGAATTGCTTGAACTCGGGAAGCAGAGGTTGCAGTGAGCCGAGATTGCGCCATCGCACTCCAGTCTAGGGGACAAGAGTGAGACGTTGTCTCAAAAAAAAAAAAAAAAAAAAAAGGATGTAGAGACTTCTCAACATTTATATAACAGTATCTACCCAGTTCTTCCCCTTATTTTCATATTTTATATTTAGAAATTCTTTCCAAATCCTGGGATCCGTTAATTATTTGCTTATATTCAAATACTTTTTTAAAAAAAAGTTTGTATTGGCCGGGCACGGTGGCTCACGCCTGTAATCCCAGCACTTTGGGAGGCCGAGACGGGCGGATCACGAGGTCAGGAGATCAAGACCATCCTGGCTAACAGGGTGAAACCCTGTCTCTACTAAAAATACAAAAAAAAAAAAAAATTAGCCGGGCGTAGTAGCGGGCACCTGTAGTCCCAGCTATTATGGAGGCTAAGTCAGGAGAATGGCGTGAACCCGGGAGGCGGAGCTTGCAGTGAGCCGAGATCGTGCCACCGCACTCCAGCCTGGGTGACTGAGCAAGACTCTATCTCAAAAAAAAAAAAAGAAAAAAAAAAGTTCGTATTATACACTTAACCATATAATCTATAAAGAATGGTTGGCTGGGCGCAGTGGCTCAAGCCTGTAATCCCAGCACTTTGGGAGGCCGAGACGGGCAGATCACGAGGTCAGGAGATCGAGACCATCCTGGCTAACACGGTGAAACCCCGTCTCTACTAAAAAATACAAAAAACTAGCCAGGCGAGGTGGCGGGCGCCTGTAGTCCCACCTACTCGGGAGGCTGAGGCAGGAGAATGGCGTAGACCCGGGAGGCGGACCTTGCAGTGAGCCAAGATCCGGCCACTGCACTCAGCCTGGGTGACAGAGCGAGACTCCGCCCCCCGCAAAAAAAAAAAAAGGAATGGTTAAAAGTGAGAATTTTACCTGTTTCGTACCAAACCCCCCCACCTGCTCTGTCACAAAATTACCAGCGTTCCCAATTTTATTTGTTGAATACTTTTTGTGTTACCTTTGCATTTCATTTATTCAATACTATTCACTAAAAACATAAATAATTATACAAAAGTATTGCTTATAATTGATAAGTAATTCAGTATTAAGATAGGTTATTTAAATTAATCTTGAGCATAACTCAAAGATATTTTTTCTGTGGGTCTAATGCCAATAACATGCTGAAATTAGACCCGCAGAAAAAAATACTCTGAGTTACTGC
This sequence comes from Macaca fascicularis, assembly GCF_037993035.2. Lineage (NCBI taxonomy): Eukaryota > Metazoa > Chordata > Mammalia > Primates > Cercopithecidae > Macaca > Macaca fascicularis. Next base: position 68,740,340 of record NC_088392.1, on the reverse strand, counting down.
TCCAGAGAACCACAGTGGAAATTAGAATGGCTACATCAAAAATTTAGTATATTTTAATCTTCAACATTTTACATGTCAAAAAGCACCTTGTTTAATGTAAACTAATTTCCCCTTTATTTATTTTTCTTTTTGAGACAGAGTCTTGCTCTGTTGCCCAGGCTGGAGTGCAATGGCGTGATCTCGGCTCACTGCAACCTCTCCCTCCTGGGTTCAAGCAATTCTCATGCCTCAGCCTCCCAAGCAGCGGGGACTACAGGTGTACACCACTGTGCCTAGCTAATTGTCTGTATTTTCAGTAGAGATGCAGTTTCGCCATGCTGGCCTGGTTGGTCTTGAACTCATGCCCTCAAGTGATCCACCATGCCCAGCCTAATTTGCCTTTTTAGTTAGCTAATTATGTAACGAGAAAAAAGCAGTAAATCCGGCAACTAAATGAATTAGCATTATAGTTTTTTAAGAATACAGACTGTTGGCCAGGCGCGGTGGCTCACACCTGTAATCCCAGCACTTTGGGAAGACAAAGCAGGTGGATCACAAGGTCAGGAGATCGAGACCATCCTGGCTAACATGGTGAAACCCCGACTCTACTAAAAATAAAAAAAAAATTAAAAAAAATTAGCCGGGCATTGTGGCAGGTGCTTGTAGTCCCAGCTACTGGGGAAGCTGAGGCAGGAGAATGCCATGAACCCGGGAGGTGGAGCTTGCAGTGAGCTGAGATCGTGCCACTGCACTCCAGCCTGGGCAACAGAGTGAGACTCTGTTTCAAAAAAAAAAAAAAAATACAGACTGCCAGGAACAAATGTACTTTAAATATTCTGAGGAAAATACATCTATAACTAAGCCAACATAAATAGAACTTCTCAATTCTAGCCAAGACACATCATGAATGTATTATCAGTAGTAATCTTTACACCCTCATTTTCTATCTACTTTCAGATGTTTGCAGGGTATAAGCTTTCAAATAAGTATTTGGTATGTAAAACTTTTAATATGAAAAACTTCAAGTATATTCTCACCTGCACTTCTGCTCCATTTCATCTTTTAACTGCATTTCATTATGCAGCTGTTCTTCCAGCTTATAGATTGTTTTCTGCAAACTTTCCTGCTTTAAAACAAAAACAAAAATTCATTCTACTAAGAATATTTAGACATTTAAAATATCAAGTCTATGTTAATATTTTAAACCTTTTTAGAAAATAATTTAATCTTACCTCTTTTCTATCTCAATTTTTTTATTATCAATTTAACAAGCATTTTCTTAACATCTACTAAATGTTAGGCCATTAGAAATACAAACATTAAAAAGATTTGGTTCCTGTTCTCATGAAGCAAATAGTTACATAGTGAGGCAAAGTTAAATTGGAAGAGAAAAAAGAACCTACAATGTCTCAAATAAATATACACAAAATATTACAACAGACTTTGTTAAACAATAATAAAATTATCTACAGAGTGTTCTGAAGGAAAGAAAAGGTCACTTCTAACTCTGCCAAGAATATATAATCCTTAAATTGAGGCCTAAAAAGGTAAGAGGAACTGATAATCTGATAAAGCAAAGAAGGTGGTACAAGGAAGGCATTTTAGCTAGAATGAACAATGAGCCCAAACGTAGAAAGGCAGAAGAAAATACGATACATTTGGGAAATGGAAAGAAATCAAGTACTATAGCAGAGCACAGAATGTAACAGGAAAAACAACTCACTTTACGTCTAAGAAGGTAATGATCCTTGCATGCACAAACTGGAGTTAGGGACTTTTTAACCCATAAACATTTTAAATGAGAAATGACATAATGCTGGCACCTCAGAAACATCACTACAATAATAAGGTGAATGAACAGCTTAGAGCGCAGTGAAGTTCTAAGAAGAGCAACCAGTTAAAAAGCTATCAAAAGAGTTCAGACAAGAGAATATGGATCTGATAAAAGGCAGAGTCTATAGGAATGAAGAGGAAGTAATGGATAAAGGTATCAATCAGAAAGCATAACGTATGACCAAACCAATTGAAGTTAGAACAGATATACCATTATGAAAGACAGTCAACACATTGCTAGGGAGGGAATGGGGACAGGAAAACAATGAGTTTAGCTCTGGCCTAGTTTCATATGCCTGAGAAGTATACAGAAGAGACAGAAAGATTCAGGGCTGGAGCTCAGACGAGCAAGCTGGACATGAATGAGATTACCTACAGAGAAAGAGCAGAGAGCCAAGATCAGAACTTTGGGAAATGTTTAATAATTGAAAGTAAGCAGAGAAGGAAGATCCTGAAAAGGGGATTGAAAAATAAATAAAACTCAAAAATATGGGAGGTAAAAAAGAGGGAAACAATCGGAACATAAAAGAGTTAGAAAAGTCTGAAGTTCCAAAGAAGAAGGAAGTAGTCAGTGTCAACTACAGCAAAGAAGAAAAATAAGACACGGGTTGAAAATCATCCACTGTATTTGCCAATTGCAAAGTTGTTCATTAGCATCTCTGTTAAAAGCTTTTCAGGGAAAATTAAATTAGTTGATTTTGTACTTAGTTCTGGGTTAAAATAATTAGTATTTCCCCCTTGATATTATTAGAGCAAAAGATAAAGGTAGCAACCACTGACAAACTTACAGTAATCACCACTGAACAAAATCCGCCCAAAGAAAACATGAATCCTTATTTTTGAAGGCCGAAGGCACTTCTAACTCTACAGTCAAGTAATACAGTGAGAGCTGACTTACAGCAACTCCTTATTATTACCTAGGTCAAAGATTTTTGAGCCCTGGTTAGCAATACATAACTTGCCAAACAGCTCTACTGGGATTAAAATTTAAAAGGACCTTCTGAAATGTAAGCAAGTAAGATTTTGTTTTACCTCCGTCTCAGAATATGAGCTATATGAACAACACAAAGAACTCAACTAAAATTTATTTTTGAGAGTAATTTACTTCTCAGTGGACAAATTAAGATGATGCTGACTATACTGGTTATTCTCCATTTCCCCCATTCCCTTCTAACCTTGAAAATTCATCCTCTGCTCTTCTTTGCCTTAAAATCTACAGACTGCATTGCCTGTATTACTCTGTAGCCCTATGATTTTAAGCTTGGTTTCAACCCACAGGAGACACCAGCAGAAATCTGAAGGTAAAAAAAAGAAATATTCATTCTCCCTACACCGTTTGTGCTTCACTATGGTTCTTGCAATGTTCTATGTTTTATATTCCTTTTCTATGATGTCAGGCTTTCTCTGAGCTACAATAAGGTTTTCTCTCTTTGCTCCTTTAGTACAGGGCAATGGCTTCCCACTCTTGTTCATACATGGGTGCTTTAATATACTTTATTGTTTCCCTCTACTGATGTTCACAGCTTGTTAATCATCCCTTCATTAAACTCTTCACTTAATAAATGCATAAAATACGGTGTGCGTGTGTATATATATGTGTGTGTGAGTGTGTGTATGTATATATATGTACACAATGGAATATTACTCAACCTTAAACATGAAGGAAATCTGAATACATACTATTAATATAGATGAATCTTGAAGACAGTATGCTACATGAAAGAAGTCAGTCACATATGGATAAATATTGTATGATTCCATTCATATAAGGTGCCTAGAATAGGCAAATTCATTGAGACAGAATGTAGAATAGTGGCTACCAGGACCTGGGGGGAGGGTGAAATTAGGAGTTATTGTTTAATTGGCATAGATTTTTAGTTTGGGATGATGAAAAGGTTCTTGAGATGGATGGCGGTGATGGCTGCACAACCATGTGAAGGTGCTTAATGCCAATGAACTGCACACTTAAAAATGATCAATATGGTAAATTTCATGTTATGTATATTTACCATACACACAAAACTCTCGTTTAAATCTTTTGAACATGTAATCTGTTTGCCTGTCAAGACCCTTAATGACACATTGATATATCATAGTTCCCGATTCCAAAGATTAAAAAAGATGACCTCTGTTAATCTGTGTAACAATTTAGTTTACTAACTGCCTCCAAATATATTATTTCATTTGATGTTTGAGCAAAAAATCAGACCGAAAAGGAGACGGGAGATAAAAGTGCCATAAAAATCTAAGTTCAGCTAACTACAGCTTCACAAACAATACATAAATTTACTATCATACACACAAATATATTACCCACAAAACAATTTTAAAAACAATTTTCTTAATATTAAAAAAATACCTACCAAGCTTTTATCTGCATTGGAGCTAGTCCTGTTATCATTAGGATTTGCTGAAGATAAGTATCTGAGGGAAAGAAAAGTTTAAAAAGAAAATAAAACAAAACTCTTTAATATCCTGTAACAACCAATAATAAATACTACATGCCTATTTTATGTTCAATGTTATAGTAGTTTTGTTTTTAAAAATTAAGTATAGGTTCATAATTTTTATAAACATAATTCAGAAATGATACATATATTAAATAAAACACCCAGTTAGGTCTAAAAATAGTAGCAGCCTATAAACATATGACTTAATATTCTTGTAGCAAAACATAAGAATATTCATACCAAGCAAGATAAATAAAAAACAAAGTCTCAAGTTAGTTCAGATTAGGCTTTCTGGTCATGACAGCAGGTTATGACAGTTTTTTCTACCAAACAAGTAACTCAAAAACATTCAGTTTTCAGAGCTTTTTGTATATAAGAATTGGGGGTAGGAAATTGCTGACTTCTGCAGACATATGCACAATCACCTCTCTTGCACCCAACTATCCTTCAGCAAAGCATAATATTGCCTCTTCAGGTCCAAAAAATTTTTGCCTAAGTGGGTGAAATAACAGCACCAAAGTTTAGGTGATGCTGCTAATCTTTTGGGACTCCCGGCTTGCAGAGTTCTTTAAATTCAGTGTACAGTTAGAATTGTATATAAATAAAGCTATTAGTGAACTAATTTAGAGGTCTTTTTTAGATGTCTCACAAGATTCTCAATCTAAATAGATCATATATGTAAACAATTTCCTAAGCTACCAAATATTATATAAAGGTAAGGTACTAGTGCCACTAGTGTTGCTACTACCACCACCATGCTATGCTACAATTACTATGGCTACAACTACTATAATCACTACTTCTACCATCACCACCACTACAGTCAGCACCCCAATTAACCAGTAGAGCTCTCGCAAAAGGAGATCAAATAGTTATCGTATGCTTCATAGCTATTGGAGGCATCTGTTAACACACCAGATATTAATAATGTTCCAAAAGAACAATTTAAGTAAATTTTAAAAATCAGTGAATAACACAATCCATTACGTATCAATAAAAATACACAGTATAATGGCACTATAAAAGAAACAGCTAGAAATATGTCACTTCCTAGGTTTTCCTTGAAAAATTATTCAGATCAAATGGAGATTCAGACAACTTTAAGACAATAATAGGGGCTATGTAGCAGTTTTATAGAGGAAAAGTCCCATATAACAATTGACAAATTCTGGATGTAGTGCAATTTAATTCCATTGACTATTAAGCATCTCAGAAATTCAATGTGAGATTCTGCTTATGTAATATAAATAAGGCATATAGCAATGCCAGTGAAATCTAAATTAGATGAGACTGTTTCATCTCTAAGATATTTTCTAAACTTAACAAGCTATGTAACTGAGACTGACATTTTAGTCTTTTGCAAAATTAGTAATAAAAGCTTGAATGCAGCAAGGGAAATGTAAGGACATCACTTGTATACATTAATTCTTCCACCTTCTGTCATTTTCTATCAAGGTACGTTTGCATATTATATTGATGCTTTTACATAGAATCTGGTCATTTAGGTAACTTTTTAAGAAATAGGAGTTACTATATTAGGAATATAGCTTAAGGCTATTTTAAAAATCAGGTTTAATTCAGCTGTAATTAAGCAGCAATTATTTCTGTCCTTGGTATTAAAAGTATATTTGGATTTCAGGGATAAGAATTTCAGAGGTTTTCTATTTCATATCTGTATATTCTAAATTATGCTTACGTATTACGGTAAGGCTAATCAATATTTCTGCCAGGGCCAGGTGCAGTGGCTAACACGTGTAATCCAATGGGATTACTTTGGGAGGCCAAGGTGGGTGGATCACTTGAGGCCAGGGGTTTGAGACCAGCCTGGCCAACATGGTGAAACCCCATCTCTAATAAAAATACAAAGATTAGCCAGGCGTGGTGGTAGGCATCTGAAATCCCAGCTACTCAGAGGCTGAGGCACAAGAATCACGTGAATCCAGGAGGCGGAGATTGCAGTGAGCCAAGATCACACCACTGCACTCCAGCCTCGGTGACAGAGTGAGACTCTGTTTCAAAAATATATATATATTTTGTTGGTTCTTTCTTATTAAGAGCAATCATACCTTTGCCTATTCATGTAGTAATTACTTAAAAAATACTACATATATTTGTCAATGGGCTATGACAGTTAAGAACACAGTATATATGGCCGGGTGCGGTGGCTCACACCTGTAATCCCAGCACTTTGGGAGGCCGAGGCGGGCAGATCACAAGGTCAGGAGATCGAGACCATCCTGGCTAACACGGTGAAACCCCGTCTCTACTGAAACTACAAAAAAAAAAAAAAAATTAGCTGGGCGTGGTGGTGGGTGCCTGTAGTCCCAGCCACTCAGGAGGCTGAGGCAGGAGAACGGCGTGAACCCGGGAGGTGGAGCTTGCAGTGAGCTGAGATCACGCCACTGCACTCCAGCCTGGAAGACAGCGAGACTCCGTCTTGGGCGGGGGAGGGAACCAGTAATAATTTCTACTTTTAAGAAACTTAAAAATTAGTTTGCGCCATAAAACATGAATACAAAGAAAAACTAGAGAACATGATCGAGTGCATGATAATGTAGGACAAATAGTAGAATAAATGTTTATGTAACTCAAGGTTACCATTATACAGAGAAACTTAAAGTTATTAACTGCTGGACTCTACTACAGAAAATACAAAAACATTGGAGGTTGTTTATATCAACAACTTGAGTGTTTCAGAAACCAAATCAAAGAATAATTGATAAGAATACAAAAAGTTAAAGAATGCTTCAGCAAGCTGGGCATGGTTGGTCAGGCCTGTAATCCCAGCACTTTGGGAGGCCAAGGCAGGCAGATCACCTGAGGTCAGGAGTTCGAGACCAGCCTGACCAACGTGGAGAAACCCTGTCTCTACTAAAAACGCAAAATTAGCCGGGAGTGGTGGTGCATGCCTGTAATCCCAGCTACTCGGGAGGCCGAGGCAGGAGAATGGCTGGACCCCAGGAAACGGAGGTTGCAGTAAGCCAAGATTGCATCATTGCCCTCCAACCTGGGCAACAAGAGCAAAACTCTGTCTCAAAAAAAACAAAACAAAACAAAACAAAAAAAAACGAATGCTTCAGCAAAAATCACCCTGAAGCTCTTCTGTATATGTATGTTAATTGAAAATAGTTAAAATACTATACTCATGGAGTATTAGGGAGGAAAAAAAGGTAAGTGCCAGCTATCTCACTGATGTATTAAGTACTATCTTACAGTGAATTACTGTAGAGGTTTCAAAAAGCCAGACTAAATTGTCTTTCTGATTTCTTAGCTTAACCCGAATGGCTCTAATACTAAAATGACAAGACTCTTCACTTTAAAATAAGATTAGTTATAAAGACCTCAAATGTAATAATTTACTCCAAGCAAATCTGTTATCTGATACCATTCCAAAGGAGTATAATTTGATTAGAAGTACATATTTTTGAGGTAATTAAAAGCAGATTTAACCCACCCAGTAAGTGTTACCATATAGTTCAATGCATTATATTGGTATAGCACTTTGTTTAGATTTCTCCTTCCTTCACTTCCTTCCTTTTTTTTTTTTTTGAGACAGTCTCACTCCATTGCCCAGGCTGGAATGCAGTGGCATGATCTTGGCTCACTGCAACCTCCGTCCCCCAGGTTCAAGCAATTCTCCTGCCTCAGTCTCCCAAGTAGCTGGGATTACTGGCATGTGCCACCACGCCTGGCTAATTTTTGTATTTTTAGTAGAGACGGGGTTTCACCATGTTGGCCAGGCTAGTCACGAACTCTTGACCTCAAGTGACCCGCCCACCTCGGCCTCCCAAACTGCTGGGATTACAGGCATGAGCCACCGTGCCTGACCGAGATTTCTACTATGTCGTTCTTATCAACCTACGATGTACAATTTATCCATTTCTCACCAAATGTGAGCCTCTCAAGAGAAGGTACTGTATCTTATTCATCCTTCTCCATGCAATTTGGTGCTTAGTATATACCTGACAAATAATAAGTTATCAAAGATATCTGTGGAATGAACAAATGCTCAGCACATTAAAATAATGTTAAATGTTTAACTTAAATCTCAAGTACATTACAGTAAAGCTAACATGAACTCATACCAATGATAATAATAGTTACACTGAGTGCTTACACCATGCAAAGCACTCTTCTAAATGCTGTACTGTGTTTTAATTTACTTAAACCTTACCGTTGGGAGCAAGCCCCCCAAAAACTGGCCATAAACAAAATCTCTGCAGCACTATAACATGTTCTTAATGGCCCTAACGCCCAAGCTGGAAGGTTGTGGGTTTACAGGAATGAGGGCAAGGAACACCTGGCCCGCCCAGGGCGGAAAACCGCTTAAAGGCATTCTTAAGCCACAAACAATTAGTATGAGAGAACTGTGTCTTAAGGGTGTGTTCCCGCTGCAGTTAACTAGCCCAACCTATTCATTTAATTCTGCCCATCCCTTGTTTCCCATAAGGGATACTTTTAGTTAATTTAGTATCTATAGAAACAATGCTAATGACTGGTTTGCTGTTAATAAATATGTGGGTAAATCTCTGTTCGGGGCTGTCAGCTCTGAAGGCTGTGAGACCCCAGATTCCCCACTTCACACCTCTACATTTGTGGGTGTGTGTCTTTAATTCCTCTAGTACCGCTGGTCTTGGCACTTTACAACAATCCTGTGAGGTAAGTAGGCAAGTAGTATTATCGTTATTATCATCATCCCTATTTTTGAGGAAATTGAGGCATAAAAGGCCAAAGTTATTTGTCCAAGGTCACAGTGGAGATAATACTACATGTTATAACACATGGTAAATTAAATGGGTTTGGGGAGGAATTACTTAATTTTTGAAGAGCTAAAAATTGATAGCATCAATATGGTGATGACAATGCTAGAAAAGTCTACATGCTGGCCAGGCACGGTGGGTCATGCCTGTAATCGCAGCACTTTGGGAAGCCAATGCGGGCAGATCATGAGGTCAAGAGTTCAAGACAAGCCTGGCCAACATGGTGAAACCCCATCTCTACTAAAAATACAAAAATTAGTGGGTGTGGTGGTGAGCACCTGTAATCTCAGCTACTCGGGAGGCTGAGGCAGGAGAATTGCTTGGACCCAGGAGGTGGAGGTTGCAGTGAGCCAAGATTGTGCCACTGTACTCCAGCTTGGGTGACAGAGCAAGACTCCATCTCCAAAAAAAAAAAAAGTCTACATGTTGTTTCAAAATGTATTATAAACCATAAGTCTACAGATCAAAATATCAGTATTTATAGCATCCTTTGACCTATTAATTGTTGTAACTTGAGGATATACAGTATATCATTTAGCAAAAAAATTTTGAAAAACAATGTCCTAAACATGGATGAGTCCAAAATAAATTAAATATGAAATACTGGAGATATCATGTATCAATGAAAAATTGCATAAGGTATATCTTTATATACCATTAAATCTACTTTAAAAATGAATTTTAGACATTTCTAAGAACAAACTCGGCACTTACTCCTACAATCACTGTTTAGCATACTTACCTACGATTGCTATAATATGTAAATCCTACAAAAGGTAGTTGATTGCCAACAAAAGCTTTAGGAATAGGGAATGTTTCTTCCTCTCCTTTATCTTCTTCCAAGTCATCAAAATTACTAGTATCAATGTCACTACTTAAATCAGGTACAACTGGTGCTACAGCTAAAAACAGAAACAAAATTAGTTGCTCATTTCAAACTTAAAATACAAGTAAAGTGAAGCAGATTCCATACCAACTACTGATGGTTTCTCTCTTATAAAAGCTTGCAAACTACAAATTCTACCTGGCTTGAATCCTATTATACTAAGCTTTACCAGGATTAAAAATCAACTGATAATTGATCATTATGTAATTCTATGAAACAATTATCTTCAAAGTCACCTATAATTATCTATACTTTGGGTTTAACTTGACTATTACAAATCAAGCATTATTAAGGTTTTAGAATGTACCAAGGTATAAAATACACAAAAGCATTCAGGACTACAGAAAAAACTTTTTAGAAACTAAAGCATAACAAACCGTACTTGAAAAAATTGTTTATCTTTAAATATAGTATTTTTTGGTTAATCTGCTTTATAGTAAACTAGAAATTAAGGTTACTTCTTAGCTTCCTGGACATAATAATTTGGTAATGAAATATTTTTACTCACTCAGAATCCAGATGATCAATACTCCTCCCTCCCACCCCAGTATCTCCATAAGATTAAGCCACAGGAGCAACGGATTTGGAATTGTATTTTCAGACTAGCTACCTCTAGAATCAAGTGATTAAGATTAATGCGGTGAGGTATTTATGATATCATTGTTAATAAAAAAAGGGCAGTAATACAAAAAACAGACACGACATCTTCAAGAATTATAAATTTGATATGGACCAAGTCTTACATATACTTAATATAAAACCATATGTGACAATGTTTAAATATTCATAATATAGGAGAAAATACCATATAAAACTAATACTACTAACATCTACTTCTGGGGCTTGAATGTTAGAAGAAGTATATCTAAAAATAAATTCTAAGAAAATAAAAGTTTAAGAAAATTTATTTTTTAGCTTAAAGATACTGTAGTATAATAAAACATCCCTGAATTATGATCATCAAAATACTAAAAAATTATTTTAGGTGTAACAACCTCATGTTCTTTTAGGGAAAAGGAATCAATTTTCTTTTCAATCATCTGGGTATTTCAGGCAAGAAATACCTCTTGTTGTGCCATCTGAGACACAGTAAATTAATATTTAGGGAACAAAACAACACATTTAGCCGAATGAAGCCATAGTACTAACTAATAGTAACACAAGAGTGAGATTAGAGCTTTTCCACCATTCCACTTTCCTGAATGGCCAACAGAACTGTCTGATTAGACAAGGCTAGCTTTCTAATATTTGTAAAATGAGGGAAAAACACAAATGGTTGCCGCCCTTGGGAAATACATAAGTTAAGTATGGTCTTAGCATAAATTTTATGTTAAAAGAGTGATCTCAATCAGAGACACTTTCGCCTGCTGGAGGGCATTCAGCAATGTCTGGGTACATATTCTGGTTCTCATTAATGGAAAAAAAGTGTTACTGGCACCTAATGAGTACAGTCATGGGATGCCACTAAACATTCTTAAGTTTAGGATAATCCCCACAAAAAGAATTATTTGTCAACTGCTAAGGCTCAGAAAACCTGTTTTAAAATTATATCAGAAAGAGAGAAGCAGAATAAGTGTGCTGCATTTTCTCTTGCTGTTTCTGATGGACCTACTCTTTTTATAAATGACACTATTTCACAGTAGTTCTAAAATGACAAATTCTCACCTGTTTAAATTCTGAGACACAAGTGGGGAAAATATTGGAAGAGTTATAAAAGTAATTATCTCTGCTTCTAAATTAAGATGCTTAGGCTTTACATAATGCCATATAATCACTTCAGAACTAATAAGAATAAAGATAACTTTACGGAATAAACATCAGTATATATTTGTTTAAAAATCTGCCTTCATTAAATAACTGTTAATTTAGAAATCATGTTCCATAAAAAAGAATCCAGCAGATGTTGTCAAAAATGGCAGAGTAGGGAACTCAAAGAAATCATACCTCCACTGAAGCAAATGCTGAGTTGACAAAAACTACCAGAGCAACTTTCTGAGAACTCTGGAACCTAATAAAAAACTAGTAACAAGCAGGGAGTGTTTAATGAAGAAAGAGGCTACAAAAATTTGGCATTTAAGGAAATCTCTGTCACTGGCTGAGATAATGAAATGGAGATTTCAGTGAATACAATGACAATGAATACAGACTTTGCAAAAATAGTTTGGAAAAGTCACTATCACAGCCCACAACAAGCAACAACAGCAAGCCCTGGGTAAAAGAGGAAGAATCTGATTTCCAGAGTTACAACACTGTAATATCCAAAATGTCCCTCTTAGAAGGATACAGCTGCTTTAAAACAATGTCCAGTTTACAACAAAAAATTACAAAGCATGTAAAGAAGCAAGAAAGTATAGGCCATTCACAAAGAATATAGAAAATGATAGAAACCACCACTGAGGAAACTAAGACATTAGATTTACTCAACAAAACCTTAAACTCTTTTAAATGTGTTCAAAAAGCAAACGAAAACTATAGACAAAGTACCCGGAAGACGATGTCTTAACAAAGAAAAAATATCATGAAAGAGATCAAAAATAAAACCAAATAGAAAGTCTAGCACTGAGAAGTACAATAGCTGAAGTTAAAATTTCTCTAGAAAGCTTCAACAGCAGATCTGAATAGGCAGAGGAAAAAAATCAGTGAACTTGAAGATAGGACAAATGAAATGATCAAGTGTGAGGAACAGAAAGAAAAAGAATGAAAAAGTGAACAGAGACTAAGGAAACTGTGGCATCAAACCAGACCAACACACAGATTACGGGAATTCCAGAAGGAGAGAAAGGGGCAAAAAGACTATTTGAAGAAATAATGGCCAAATCTTTCCAAATCTGGTAAAATATATAAATCTACACATCCAAGAAGCTGAATGCCAACTATGAAAAACTCCAAAAACTCCACATGAAGACATATCATAATCACATGCCATAATCAAACTGTCTTAACTCAAAGCCACATGAAGAAGAAAAAGGAGTATCAGTAAAGGTAACTATTTAGATAAATGTAAACAGAAGCAGGTTTTTGAAAGCTACTTAAACTAAAGTGGTATCAATTCAACCTAGATTGTTATCAATTTAGAATGTTAACTGTAACTCCATTTAATTAATAAGAAAATGACTAAAAAATATACAGAAAAGGAAAAGAAGGAATCAAAATAGCATACTAGGGTAAAAAACTAAGCACAAAAGAAAGCAATAATGTATTATCTGAGGAATAAAAAGGAAATATATGACATAGAAAACAGCAAGATGAGAGAAGTCTTTTCTTATCAGTATTCACTTTACATTTAAATAGATTAAACTCACCAATTAAAAAGCTGAGATGAGTAGAATGCAATAAAAAATGATTCAACTGTATCTGTCTATAGAGACTCGCCTAAGATCCACAGACATAGGTTAAAAGGTTACTTGACCTTCATCCACAGGTTAAAAGTAATGGAGGGAAAAAGATATTCCATGCAAAAGGGAGCTGAAGTGGCTACATTAACAGGAGACAAAACAGACTTTAAATAAAAAACTGTCAAAAGAGGCAAAAAAGGACACTGCATATTAATTGATAAAAGGCTCAATCCATTAAGAAAATATAATGACTATAAAAATGTATGCATCTAATACAGACCCAAAATGTAAGAAGCAAAAATAGCCATGAATGCAGGAAAAAACCATTCTAAAATAATAGTCTGACATAGTTTCATAGCTTGTCCCCACAAATGTCATGTTGAAAAGTAATCCCCAATGTTGGGGGGCGGGGGCTGGTGGGATGTGACTGGATCACAGAAGAGGATTTCTCAAGAATGGTTTAGCACCATCCCCTTGGTGTTGTCCTCAAAACAGTGAATGAGTTATTGCCAGATCTGGTTGTTTAAAAACGTGTGTGTCATCGTCCCTCTCACCCTCTTTCTTGCTCCTGGCTCTTACCATGTGATGGGCCTGTTCCCACTTTGACTTCTGCAATGAGTAAAAGCTCCCTGAGGCTTCTCCAGAAGCTGAGCAGATGCCAGCAACATGCTTGTACAGCCTGCAGAACCATGAGCCAATTAAAACTCTTTTCTTTATAAATTACCAGTCTCAACAATGGATAGAACATATAAATAGAAGATCAATAAGAAAATAGAAGATATTAACAACTTCACAAACCAACTAGATGTAACAGGTGTGTACAGAACACTCAACAACAGCAGAATACACATTTTTCTCAAGTGTATATGGAACACTTTCCAAGACAGATTATAAGCTGGGCCAAAAAACAAGTCTTAAAAAGTTTTAAAACACTGAAATTATACAAAGTATCTTCTTTAACCACAAGGGAATGAACCAAGAAGTCAATAATAGGAAGAAAACTGAAAGTTTCACAAATATATGGAAATTAAACAAAACACTCTTAAATCACCAGTGACTGAAAGAAATAATCACAGGAAGACTAAATACTTTGAAACAAATGAAAATGGGAAGACTAAATACTTTGAGACAAATGAAAATGAAAACAACATACCAAAATGTATGGGAGTCAATGAAAGCAGTGCTCCAGTGGAAATTTTACCCATAAATGTCTATTATACTAAAAACCAATGATCTCAAGCTAATAACCCAACTTGACACTACAAGGAACTATAAAAAGAAAAGCAAATTAAACCAAGAGCCAGCAAAAGGAAAGAAAGAATACAGATTGGAGTGCGTAGAAATAAAACTGAGAATAGAAAATCAATAATGCAAATTAACAAAACTAAAAATCGGTTCTTTATAAAGATCAGCAAAATTGACAATCCTTCTACTGAACTAAGTGGGGAAAAAAAAACCCAGAAGACACAAACAACTAAAATAAAAAATGAAAGTAGGGGGATAACTACCAACCACATAGAAGTAAAAAGAAAATACAATGCATAATCGTACAGTGACTTTTTTCTTTTCTTTTGGACACAGAGTCTTGCTCTGTCACCCAGGCTGGAGTGTAGTGGTGCAACCTCAGCTCACTGTAACCCGTGCTTCCCGGGTTCAAGTGATTCTCTGCCTCAGTCTCTGGAGTAGCTGGGACTACAGGAGTGCATGCCTGGCTAGTTCTTTTTTTTTTTTTTTTTTTTTTTTTTTTTTTGTATTTTTTGTAGAGATGAGGTTTTGCCATGTTGGCCAGGCTGATCTCGAACTCCTGGCCTCAAGCGATCCACCTACCTTGGCCTCCCAAATTGTCAGGATTACAGGGGTTAGCCACTACGCCCCGCCTACAGTGACAAATTAGATAACTTAGATGAAATAGAGACATTCCTAGAAAACACAGACTGCCAAAATTTATTTTAAAAGAAATAAAGAATCATAATAGGGCCATAGTGGCTCATGCCTTTAACCCCAGCACTTTGGAAGGCCAAGGGAGGGTGGCTTGAGACCAGGAGTTTGAAACCAGTCTGGGCAACATAGCAAGACACCATCTCTACAGAAAATAAAAAGAAAATTAGCCAGGTGTGGTGACACATGACTGTGTTCCTAGCTACTCAGGAGGCTGAGGCAGGAGGATCCCTTGAGTCTGAGAGTTCAACAATACAGAGAGCTAAGGTCATGGCACTGCATTCCAGCCTGGGCAACAGAGCAAGACCTTGACTCTATTAAAAAAATAAAACAAAATGAAGGAAAAAAACCCATATGATCATTTCAGTTGTCATATGAAAAGCATTTGACAAACACAACACCCTTTCATGATTGAAAACACTTGGCCAACAAGGAATAGAGAGGAACTTCCTCAATATGATAAAGGACATTAATGAAAATCCCACAGCTAACATTATACTCAGTGGTAAAAGACTAAAAGCTTCCCCCATGACCAGAAACAGACAAGGTGTCCACTTTTACCACTGCTATTCAACACTTTACTGGAAGCTCTAGTCTGAGTAATTAGGCAAGAATGATAAATAAAAGGCATATAAATTGGAAAGGAAGAAGTAAAACTCTCTCTCTTCTCAGGTGACATGATCCTATCATAGAAGCTACAAAATAATACATTAGAGGTAATAATCAAATTCAACAAAATTGCAGGTTACAAGATCAGAAATAAAAGTTCTTTTTTTTTGAGACAGAGTCTCGCTCTGTCGTCCAGGCTGGAGTGCAGTGGCCGGATCTCAGCTCACTGCAAGCTCCGCCTCCCAGGTTTACGCCATTCTCCTGCCTCAGCTTCCCGTGTAGCTGGGACTACAGGCACCCACCACCTTGCCCGGCTAGTTTTTTGTATTTTTTAGTAGAGATGGGGTTTCACTGTGTTAGCCAGGATGATCTCGATCTCCTGACCTCGTGTTCCGCCCGTCTCGGCCTCCCAAAGTGCTGGGATTACAGGCGTGAGCCACCGCGCCCGGTCTAAAAGTTCTACTTCTATATGCTAGCAATAAACAATATGAAAAGAAAATTAAGGGAACAATTCCATTTAAAATAACATCAAAGGCCAGGCGTGGTGGCTCACGTCTGTAATCCCAACACTTTGGGAGGCGGAGGCGGGGGGTTCAGGAGGTCAGGAGATTGAGACCATTCTGGCTAACATGGTGAAACCCCATCCCTACTAAAAAAATATATTAAAAAATTAGCCGGGTTTGGTGATGGGCGCCTGTAGTCCCAGCTACTCAGGAGGCTGAGGCAGGAGAATGGCATGAACCCCAGAGGCGGAGCTTGCAGTGAACCTAGATTGAGCCACTGTACTCCAGCCTGGGCGACAGAGCGAGACTCGTCTCAAAAAAAAAAAAAAACATCAAAAAGAAACACCTAGGAAAAAATTTAACCAAGAAGATGTAAGGCTTATGCACCAAAAACTTAAAAACATTGCTGAAATTAAAGAAGGCTTACATAAAAGGGGAGACATCCTGTGTTCATGGACTCGAAAAGTTACTATTGTTAAGATGGTAATACTACCCAAAGTAATTTAAAGATTCAATGCAATCTCCATCGAAATCCCAATGTCCTTTTTGGCAAAGATGTAAAAACCCATTCTAAAATTCATATGAAATCTCACGAGATCCCAAACAGTCAAAACAATTTTGAAAATGAACGAAGTTGAAAGACTCACATTTCCTGATTTCAAAACTTACTACAAAGCTACCATAATCATACAGTGTGGTACCAACATAAAGACAAACATATACAGACCAATGGAATACAACAAAAACCCCACAAATAAACCCTCATGTATATGGCCTAATGATTGACACAAGGGGCCAACAACTTTCAATGCAGGGAAAGGACAGGCCTTTCAATACACAGTGTTGGGAAAACTGGATACCCACATACAAAAATATTAAATTGGACCCTTACTATACACTATATAAAAAGTAATTCACAACAGGTCAAAGACTTAAACATACTGGCTGAAACTATAAAATTCACAGAAAGCATAGGTAAGACATTTCATGACACACTGGATTTGGCAATGATTTCTTAAATACAAAGCCAAAAATACAAGCAACAAAAGAAGAAATAAACCGGATTTCATCAAAATTTAAAATTTTGTGCTTGAAAGCACTATCAACAGAGTGTAGAGAATAGAAAATATCTGCAAACCACATATCTGATAAGAGATTAATATCCAAAATTTAAAAAGAACTCCTATAACTCAACAACAACAACAAAAACAAACCACCAAATTTTAAAATGGGCAAAGAACTTGAATAGAAATCTCTCAAGAGAAGATATACGAATGGCCAATAAGCACATGACAAGATGTTTACCATTCCTGGTCATTAAAGAAATGCAAATCAAAACCACAATAAGATACCACTTCACATCCATTAGGATGACTACTATTAAACAAAACAGAAAAGAACAAATGTTGGAGATGTGGAGAAACTGGACCCATGTGCACTGCTGTTGCGAATGTGAAATGGTGCAAACGTTGGGGTTACTATTATGGCGTCTCCTCAAAAAAATTAAACATATGGCTGAACGTGGTGGCTCACGTCTGCAATCCCAGCACTTTGGTACGCTGTTGCTGGGAATGTGAAATGGTGCAAACATTGTGAATTTTATGGCATTTCCTCAAAACATTAAACATACAGCTGAGCATGGTGGCTCAGGCCTACAATCTCTGCACTTTGGGAAGCTGACGCAGGAGGATCTCTTGAGCCCTGGAGTTTGAGACTAGCTTAGTCAACACAGCAAGGTTGTCTCTACAAAACTAATTAATTAATTATCATATGAGTTAGCCATTCCACTTACAGGTAAATACCCAAATTAATGGAAAACAGGGATATTACAGAGATATCATATATATAACATCAATATGGATATAAAATATAATATGGAATAATATATAATAATAATATAATATGGAAAGCAGGTATTTGTACTCTACTGTTTGTTATTCACAATAGCTAAAAAAGAGAGCAATCTTAAGTGTCTATTAACGGATAAATGGATAAACAAAATGTAGTATATCCACACAATGGAATATTATGATACATGCTATGACATGAATGAACCTTGAAGACACTGTGCTAGGTGAAATAAACCAGTCACAAAAAGACAAATATTATAGTAATCTATTTAAATGAAACACCCTGAGTAGTCTAATTCAGAGATAGAACAGTGATTACTGAGAGTTGAGGGGAGAGGGAAATGGAAAGTTACTGTTTAACTAAAAGAGTTTAGTATAGGATGACGAAAAAGTTCTGGACACAGCAGTGGTAATGTTTTAAGACAATGTGAATGTATTTAATGCCACTGACTTGCATAGTTAAAAACGCCCAACATGGGGAATTTTATCTTACGCATACTTTATCACAATATAAAGAGATAATTTATTTTTTAAAAATCCATTATAATGTTCAGAAAGTCTAAACTCCTAAGTAAAAGAGCCCCGAAACTTGGTAGGCCTTAAGTTTTTATTCACAAAGCCCACACTGATAATCTCTCCTGTAAGAATGTAAAATTCAAACAGAGAGGGTACTAGTCTTGATTAACCCACAGAACCTAGAATAATATATATGTGTGTATACAATGAGTTTTGAGCCAGCAGAAGTATTACCACTGTTAGCATCTTGTGTGTTGCCCACAAGCTATAGGTGGATTAAGTAACGCCAATATCTTATTTCAAATGAGATAATAATATATGGCAAAGTGTGTTGTAAGTTACCACATATTTAATGTAGTATTATTAATTTTTCTAAAAAATTAATAAAAATTAATTCCAGCCTGCATTCAGGCTGGAAAGCAGTAGCATGATCAAAGCTAACTGCAGCCTTGAACTCCTGGGCTCAAGTGATTCTCTTACCTCAGCCTCCCGACTAGTTGAAACTTAGGTGCGTGCCATCACACCTGGCTAATTTTTAAATTTTTTTGTAGAGATAGGGTCTCGCAACATTACCCAGGCTGTCTCAAACTCCTGGCCTCAAGAGGTCCTCCCACTTTGGCCTCCCAAAGTGCTGAGATGACAAGCATGAGCCCCTGTATAATACTGTACAACATTGTAGACCACTGTAGAATAGAGCCGCCTGGACCTAGTCATTATTAATCATTATTAATAACATGTTAAATATGTGGTAACTTGCAAAATCCTTTGCCATTTATTATTTCATTTGAAATTAATACTACGTTAAATACTAACAGTATTATTAATAATGTAGGCTAAATATGTAGTAAATGTTATTTTCTTTTTCCCAAAATTTAACTGCCAACAATCGTCAATTCCTTCCATTTTTGATCTATGTAATACTGAACAGGTAAAGATCTTTAAATCGTACATGGTATTTCAAAGATCAAAGGCTTTGGAGTCAAGACACTTAGATCTGAATTTTGACATTGTTGTTTGCTTGCAGTTATGACCTGTAGTAAGTAATTTACGTCTTTTCATTTCTTATGTCTTTCTCCTATCTTTAATCTTACTCATGTCACTCCTTCAATTTTATCTCAAATGAGTGGAAAAATAGTGTTACAATCTTAATACTTTGTGCCTCTGAATTAAGGGTGAACAATCTCAGGAAGCTCAAGGAAATTCTGCCAAAAATCAAGCTATTTTGTGTCCTGCTCCTACACCACCAAGGAACACAAGGTGAAGATTAATTGCCATTGCTATGTGGAGACATGTAAAGTGGTAAAAATACCCAAAAAAAACACTATTATTTGTATTAGAAAGCAATTTTGCCAAAGAAAATGGAAAGTCAAAAAATTAAAAGGAATTATAACTGTTACATAATTTTTAAAAATTTAGCAGGTCAAAGAGGTCAGTTCAGAATAAAAGAATTCTTGGTATTTTAGGGGTGGGAAGTAAAGAAGGGGTAGGAAGATGGGAAGGGAAGCAAAGAACAATAAGTTCTACAGACTTCAATTTTTCTTTGTTTTTTCCAATAACCACAAAACAGGACCTCTTAGAATTAGGAAAAACTACCAAAATGCTATTAAGTATGCCAAATCTAACTACACTAAAATAAAACCATAGACAATGCAGATCTTAAGCAGTTTTATGAAGGAGGTACAGCAATATCATAAAATGCCACTGATCTGGACTCCCTAATTCCATAAGACTATGAACTCCAGAAGAGAGAAAGAAAACTTTTGTTGGTTTCATCACTGCTGTTTTCCCACTGCCTGAAACTGAACAGTGCTCAATATATAACAAGTGTTCAAAAAATAATTGTTGACTAAATTACCTCCTCTTTGAAGTGATCAGTTTTTCAATATACAAAAGGAAAAATATCTTTATTACTTTTGAGGGTGATTTATTGTGTGGTTATTCTCTAATTATTTATGCATTGCTTAACTTTGAAAACGAATTTAAAGCAATACAAAAGATTATTTTGTATTTTCTTCAGTCCCCTTCAAAGTTTTATTCAGATTTATAATAATATTTGCACATCTTCAGCCTTCTTAAACTTTACTAAGATAACCTGAATAAAACACAAAAAGTGTTTCAATGTAACCATTTCTCACTCCCTGATCATCTCTTTGTCATGTAACAATTTCACTTGCAGCATGAAGAGAATAATTATGTCACATTTAATTCTGAAGAGGAAGAAGTTCCTTATTTCCTAGTATATAATTGTTAATAAAATTCTCCTCAAGTCAAGCTGCTCTTACAGCTTCTCAAACAGCTGGTCATTCAATGATGTTCCTTGTGTAATTTCTTAATTTCCAGAGAATTTATTTTCCCTTTCTCCTCCTTAGACAATTTTATAGCTCAGCACAATGTAAGTACTATGTTATAGTACCTGAAGGCAATACAACTGTTCTTTTAAAATATTTGATAACTAGAATGCTTCACTAATATTAGCAAACCTACATGATTTATTTCATCAGAATTAACAAGATTTCCTTCTCTCTGGAAAGTACTATCCTTCACTGTCTCAACCAGATAGTCCTTAAGACAACTAATGTGTAACTTTCTAAAACTAGGTAGCTGAGTTCGTTTCCATTGTTGCTGTTCACTGCTATTCTTATGGCAGCAAGTTAGGGACTGAGATACATTATCTTTTCTCTGATAAATGAACAGGGAAAAAATCCTAAGATGTCAGCAGGGGAAAGATGGAATTCTTTACCTCCCAAATCCACAAAGATGATGAGAGCCTTTGATGCCATGATAATTTTGATTCGGCTATGTTGCAGAGAGTTTTCTGTGAATCATCTTATAATTTTAACTTTTTTTAAAAAATAAGAAAGTGTTCTAAACTGACTGAAAATTAGCTTCTTGAAATACAATACATTTTTGTTTCTGAATTGCAAGTTGCAAAAGCCTGAGGGAATCAAGTATATCACAATAGCCTATAAACTCATAAATAAAATTAAATTGAATTCTGGCATTAATTAATAATAGAACCTTCTTATATTTTGGGTTTTAACAAAAACAAGAGAATAACTTGTCTTCTCACAAAAACATATATTTTAATCTCATTACCTACTACTTATTGACCACCTCCATAAGAAGATAACTAATGCCTAAAATAAAGAGCAATTCAACAAAGATCAAACGTAAAATTATGACTGGTAAGTCTAAATCCATTACATTTATATTTCATCTGGGTATCCTGCATGGGATATAAGAGGAGTAACAATATAATCTTCCCAATATTATCAAATTAATAGGTTAGGACAATTCCCACATAGTATTTGGGGCTTCTGATTTTCATCAGACACACAAAAATATTTAGCAATGTAGTTCCAACAAATTATCACAACTACTTTCAAATATTCACTAAAATATGCAAGAAAAAAATAACTTACTATCTCGGAGTGTTTCCCAAGCCCACTGGTCATTTTTGAAGAAGAGATGTCGTTTGATTTCTTCTACACCATTTCGTCCTAATCTCACTTCCCTGAATAAAGACAGAAGGAGAAAAGTAATTAATCATTTGAGATCTTATTATAACCTGTACAGGTTTATTTGTGGGCAGAATATTAAATCTGTGCAGGACAAATACAGTTCTAAGGTGAAATTATATTGTCAGCATAATTTCAGCCCAAATAGAAAATATGTTAAAGATAGAGAACATTAAAGAACTTTTTAAAAAGAAAACTGAAGAAAGGCCAGACGCGGTGGCTCACACCTATAATCCCAGCACTTTGGGAAGTCCAGGTGGGGTGGATCACCTGAGGTCAGGAGTTCGAGACCAGCCTGGCCAACACAGTGAAACCCCATCTCTACTAAAAATATAAAACTAGCCGGGTGTGGTGGAACACGCCTGTAGTCCCAGCTACTTGGGAGGCTGAGACAGGAGAATCGCTTGAACGCAGGAGGCAGAGGCTACAGTGAGCTGAGATCGCACCACTGCACTACAGCCTCCGTGAGACAGAGTGAGACTCCGCCTCAAAAAAAGAAAAGAAAACTAAAGAATAACTACAAAAAACACCCATGACTTTTCTACTGACAACAAAAATCCAGATTGATCACCACCTTACTTCATTAGTAAAATGAATAAAGCACCATGCATTTTCTTGACAGTTGTTTGTGCGTGTATGTTTATTTTTTTCTTACAGTGGTAAAGTTATGCTTTTTTTCCCCCAACCAAAACTTTACTTAGGCAGTAATACCAGATGCTACCAAAAACCTCCAGAAACACATTTTAAATTTTGAATTTCCAATTTATAATCTATTAATTATTTCTGACCATTCAAAAGTCAGTGACTACTAATTCTTGATACTGCCACAAAATTCAGAGCTTTCACTGGACAAGTTACTGACACCAGCCTCTTTCCTGGTGAGCAAAAAGTTTTTAAAAACGTGATTTTAGCTGAATTGGAAAAAGAAAGTCAGCACCTTTTTTTCCCTAGTAGAGTGCTTATAAAGAAAATACTCTAAATTCTAAGTTTCTGCATAAGCTAAAAGATAAGTTGGCTTAGATATGTGACAATTTTTCCAAGAAGCTTTCACGAACTCTCAAACTGGATTAGAAAACCTCTCCATGGTTCTCTGGCACATGGTACTTACCTCATGGTAATTAGTTGTCTGTACTATAAATGTCTGATTTGCTCATCTAATTCCCCCAAAGGACTATGAGATATTTGAGAGAAGTGGCTCTGTATCTTCCTCACTACTATATCCCTAGCACCTAATAAACAGCATAGTACAATTCTTTATATTAAAATGTAAAAATTATCCAGGCACGGTGGCTCACACCTGTAATCCTAGCACTTTGGGAGGCCAAGGCAGGTAGATCATGAGGTCAGGAGTTCAAGACCAGCCTGGCCAACATAGTGAAACCCTCTCTACTGAAAATACAAAAATTAGCCAGGCATGGTGGCAGGCACCTGTAGTCCCAGCTACTCAGGAGGTTGAGGCAGGAGAACCACTTAAACCCGGGAGGTGGAGGTTGCAGTGAGCCAAGATCGCGCCACTGCACTCCAGCCTGGGCGACAGAGCGAGACTCTGCCTCAATGAATCAATCAATCAATATCAATGTAAAAATTAGCCAGGCATGGGTGGCTCATGCCTATAATCCCAGCATTTTGGGAGGCTGAAGTGGGAGGATCACTTGAGCCCAGAAGTTTGAAACCAGCCTGGGCAATGAGCAAAACCCTGCCTCTGTTTAAAAAAAAAAGCAAACATTTGAAAAACCATACTTCAAGCTCTAAAGGACATAATGAAGGCAAGTTAAAGCAAATATCAACTTGAAACATATTTAAAAGTACTAGGTCTCTCTAATATTTAACAATTTACAATCATAAACATTAAGTATAATCTTACTAATACATCTGGTTCACTTTCAAATTTCAAAAGTAAACCTCAAAGGTATACATAATATGTCATTTTTCTTTCAAAAACGCAGACAAGTATCATTAAAATGCTTGTTGAATCTACAAGATGGAACACCAACTATTATGTCTAGAAGAAAAAAGGTAGTATACTTTTAAAAATGGCTTTATACTATTGACTCTTTCAACAACCATATACCATACATCATCAAATCTAAAATGGTTTAAAGTATAAGGTGTATCACCATTTTTATACCACTAGGAAAAAGAATGCTCCCAACTCACACCATTGACTGTGAGATGTTCTCTAATTTGAGATGTTATGTTAAAAAAATTTTTTTAGATTCAATAAAATACGCTGTAATTTTTATAATTAACCAAGTTAAAAATTGAACAATAAAAGAAAAAGTCATCTAATTTAGCCATCAGCCAAGACTATATTATCATCACAATTTCTTAGGTATGATAAGTGAGCTGAGATCCACAAAAGACATCTAGACTATCATAAAATTATCTCAGGTTTCACTGTCATTAACAGTTTTGAGAATGGTAGCATATAAAAATTCTAACAATTTACACGTAGAAACTCAGATATGGACCTTAAAAACGGAGCAGAAGATGAGAAGTCCTCAGAATTAATACAGGCTCAATTTTAAAATTATTTACCTGTCAGTAAGGAAGGCACAAATAAGGTTTTTTGCTTCTTTTGATATGTCATTATCATCAGGAAAGGTAAGTGAATTTTTATGGTTCATAATTTTACTGTAAGTTCCAACCAAAGAATCTGCATAAAAAGGTGTATCACCTGAAAAATTAATAAAGAAAACAAAAGCAAAATGAAATACATTTGAAAAAAGTCAGTTTCAAAGGAAGAGTCAAAGTTAACCCATTTTAAAAGATTATTAGGTACGTATTAAACTAAAAACATACTCCTAATATATAAAAAGAACACATCATAAAGTTGCTCTAAGCCTCTAAATGCTTTTAAAAACACATACAAAGCGGGTTTGGATCATGTTTATTACCCACAAACAAAATCAAGATTGCTTAAGAAAATAAATGTTATATTAGAAAGAGCCAAGTGGCGAGTTTTGAGATGAACAACTATAATAGAGAGACATAAAATCTTCCTTTACTCACCTACAAGCATTTCGTATAAAAATACCCCAACCGACCACCAGTCACATTCTCTTCCATAATAACCATCACCACCTTGGGATTTTAATACTTCAGGGGAAATATAATCAGGTGTTCCAACTGCTGTATCACATCGTACCATGCCTTCCTAAAAACAGCAGCAGGTCAAATTTTGAATTAGGATATAAAGTCTCAATTATTTAAAATGACTTTCTTATTAATATAACCTATGGGACTCCAAATCTTTGAGCTATAAAATATCATATATTAAAACTTAATGGAAACCTGACAAAAATTAACACAGCTTAATCATATATATACATACTGTATACACACCATATACATATATACCATAAAATCTATGTGTATACACATATACACACACACTATGCATATACACACACACTATATGTGTATTCACATATATACACACACCAGTGATTATTTTGTAATAATGCTCACTAGAAAGACATACTGCCACCATTTATTATTCCCCGAGTTGTGCCAATATCATGATATCATCTTAACTGCTGAGAATAAGTACACAGGCCAGTGCAAATACATTGGGGAGTTCATAGAATAGGGCATTTTACAACATATTGGTATAAACGCTGACTTCCTTATTTCTTACTAAAATAGCTATTTAACTATGTTTGAAACTACAAAAGAAACATACAAAAGTTGACTATATAAATATAAAATGGGGGCGCATATGTATGGGAAAAGGGCATAATAATGTAAAGCACACTGAATATCTATTTCATGTGAATTTTAACTGCCCTCCCCCACCAAACCTGAGAGACTTGTTAGTTGTTACCTATATTTGCTGGTATTAATGAAACAGAATTATAACTAAATCCTCACACAAAAGTTCTCATGTAGTGTTTCCTTCACTGTTTATATGAAGTGAAGGAATAACATACACAGCTGAATGAGCTGTGTATATGTTTTATTTATTATATAGTGAGGGTAGGTATCTTTTAAGACTCACTCCTAAAATAAGCAGTAAAATTTTTTATATGTTAACAGAAGTAAAACACTAAAAAATACACACATCACTGAAATCCAATTTTTATGAAAGTCTAATTTTAACACTGGCATAAGTATTTAGTGACGTTTAAGCTAATTCCATTCCTAGTTACCAGTAGTGTATATTAGAGTTGTTATGAAGGATTTAGTAAATTTGGCAATCCACATTTACCCTAAATAGAGAGGAAAAAATAAATCACTAACAAGTTACTAATACCACATTGAAACCATGGTATCTAGTTCAACAAATAAGGTCATATCAATTCTGGACAAGTCCAGCAATGGTTAGTAAATTCTTAAACCATTTTCTAAAGAAGCATCTATCTTGAATTAGTAAAAACTAAATTAAAATCTAGTTAATTAACCTTATTCATCTTCATACAAGTACCAAAATCTGCTAACTTCAAATGTCCAGATTTATCCAGCAGCATGTTATCAGGCTTCACATCTCTGCGGGAGGGAAAAAATAGTACAGTATTTTCTGAAACAGATTAGACACTGTAAAAATTATATGAGGCAGTTATTTTAGGTCAAGCATCCTCAATCTAGGTAAGGCCATCTTGGATCTGTATGTGTTCTCTAACCACATCTATAAATTAAATTTCATCAAGGAAACTTCTTTATATGTTAATGCCTCAGAAGAAAACATATATATTCCTTTTTAAACAGAGTTTGATTCTTTCAGAGGGAAAATCAAATCGTTTAAGAGAGACTGACCATCAAAAATACAACACTCAGACATAAAAGGTGATCGAAACATATGAGATAGATAAGTACATAAAAAACCCCAGGGCAGGGTCTAAGTTGCTTTCATTTTTGATCCCTGACATGTAGGCACAGCAACTGCACACAGGATTCCAGCAGTGTTTGTACAACAAATGAAACTATTCGTCTATGAATAAATATGATGTATTCACTAATTAAAAGCAAATTAAATTACATATTTAAAAAATTAACATCAAAGTGTTTAACTCCTGGCACATACCTTAGAAAACTAGTTTACAATTTTTACTTTTCAGAATATCATTTAAAGGCTATATGATCAGATTAAGGGATATTAAAGAATACATTTATACCAACATTAAACTGAAATGCTAAATTTATAAACTTCAAAGTCTGGAGTTCTTTTTTTCCCCCCTTCCTGAGATGGAATCTCATTCTGTCACCCAGTCTGAAGTGCAGTGACTAGATCTCAGCTCACTGAAACCTCTGCACTCAGGCTCAAGCGATCCTCCCACCTTAGCCACCCAAGGAGCTGGGACCACAGGTGCATGCCACCTGTTGTTGAGATGGGTTTCACCATGTTGCCCGGGCTGGTGTCAAACTCCTGAGCTCAAGAGATCTACCTGTCTCAGCCTCCCAAAGTGCTGGGATTACAGGCATGAGTCAGCGCCTGGCCAAAGTCTTGAGTTCTGAAATGTCATTCATGTCATACAGAAGAATGGGTGAATTGAGAGTAAGAAATGTTAAAGTTATTTTTTAGCTATTTCCTTCAACAAATGAGAAAATTTAAAGCACTTTTATCTTTACCTGTGAATAAAACCCATGGAATGGATTGCATCCAATGCAAGAACTACTTCTGCAGTATAGAATCGTGCCCATTTTTCAGGCACATCATAGTTGCTCATTAAGTTTACAAGATCTCCACCAGGCATGTATTCCATCACCATGTAGAGATAACGATCATCTTGGAATGCATAAAAAAGCTACACAGACAAAAAAACACACAAAACATATTCATTAATGTTAAACAAAATTGTTTCACTTAAAAAGTGGCAAAAATACTAACAAAAGATTTAAGTAAAATTAATCAAATTACAGAAGTTGCAAGTCTAGTTAAAAAAAAAAGACAAACATAAATGCCACAAAGACCCCTGTATATGCAAAAGGACTATAACCTGATTATTCAGAAGAGTTACATGGAGATAGTCTTCCTTCATAACTTTCTATACTATTTGAATTTCCTTTACTGAGAATTTTTTTAAACTGTAATATTTTCAGTAAATATACAAATCTCCTAGGCAAAGAAATACTGTACTTCTTATTTATGCATCAGTGAGGTCTACTATTAAATTTATATCAATATCACAATGCTCAAGAAGTCTTTGATAAATTTGGCTTAGTTTCAGCTGTTTCTTATTAGCTGTGTGACTAGTAATTTGCTTAACCTACCCGAGTCTCTGCGGCTATAAGATCTTCTAAAACACTGTAACGACTGTACTTTAACTTTTATACCTGCTGCTTAGTCAAGTATCCAGATGCCTGGTAGTTAGTAATTGCTTAATAAAGGCTTAATGAACCAAATCATAAATTAATCCATGAAGTAACAGTGCACCTAACAGATTAACTGTGTTTCAGGGTTGAGGGTTGTTAAAAAAGATTACTGAATACAGAAAGCACTTAGTGCAATAGATGCTCAACAAATGACAACAGTCAGGAGGAGGAGTAGTAACAACACAAAAGTAGGAGAAAGGCAGCCGCTAGGGCTAAAATAGTAACAGTAAAATCCACTAAATGTGAAATTAGTGAGGATATCAGGCATAAATATAGTATGTGACCGGGGATCAAATAAAAAGGTCAAATTTACAAAATAACATTTTAAGTAAATATAAGAAGTTCAGAATTAAACTAAAAAAAAAAGTAAGCCCCAGAGAAGATGATCTCTAATTTACCCAGATGTTTGTCTTAAAATCTGCTTAATGCTTCATTTTTTTCAACAGTGTTTAGTAATTTTAGTTATAGATTCAGTTATTTTGTTTTGATTTTTTATTTTTTTGTAGAGGTAGCGGGGCCAGTCTTGAACTCCTGCCCTCAAGTGATCTTCCTGCCTCAGCCTCTCGAAGTGCTTGGATTACAGGCTTGGGACTACCACACCCGGAGGAGACTCAGTTATTTTAATGTAAAAAATATATTTTGGGGGAAGAGGGAAGGATAAGAAACAAAGTGGCATTTCATGACTATCCCAGATTAAAGTACACAATTTGTCATTTGGGCCCCATAAAGAAATATTGTTAATTTGGTGACAGTTTACCCTATTTATAGACAATATATCCAGAGAAATAAAGCTCTGAATACCTAAACTGTAAATAGCCCTGAAATTGACAATTATGTCACATATCTTTTAACTAACGGACACTGAACATGCATGTATCAGTGGTTGTTAACCAGTGGTGAACACATTTTCGGTTGTCACAGCTGTGTGTGAGGTGGGAAGAGTTGCTACTGGCATTTCCTGTGCAGAGGCCAGGAATGCTGCCAAACATCCTAAATTAACACACTCGTAACTGGAATAATGTAAAGGATGGCCCCCAACAACAAAGAACAAACACTATACTAACGTCAACAGTATTAGGGCTGAGGAACTCTGATCTACACAGTTGGTAAAAACATAGACCTTTCAAGTTGAAAAGTGCTATGGTGACCGGGTATGGCGGCTCACGCCTGTAATCCCAGCACTTTGGGAGGCTGAGGCGGGCGAATACCGAGATCAGGGGATCGAGACCATCATGGCTAACACAGTGAAGCCCGTCTCTACTAAAAATACAAAAAAAATTAGCTGGGCGTGGTCCCAGCTACTCGGGAGGCTGAGACAGGAGAATGGCATGAATCCCGGAGGCAGAGCTTGCAGTGAGCCGAGATTGCACTATTGCGCTCCAGCGTGGGCGACAGAGCAAGACTCCGTCTCAAAAAAAAAAAAAAAAAAAAAAAGTGCTATGGCATAAACCTTCAACATTTTTCATATCCTTTTAATTCCAATTACTGTTATGCTTTTTAAGGATAGACTTCATTATATATTATAAATAAATAAATCACAAATACAAGTTAGAAAATTAGAAATGGTCTAGCCCAGTTTAACTTCCCCCGTATGACATTTTGCATTAAGGACCCCAATACATAAGACAGATAAAACATGAAGCTGAACTCAAAAAAGCAGAGAGAAAACTCAGAATTATAGTCTACCCAAAACCCCACTTGACCCCATGATTTTGCCTAAGGTACCTCCACAACTGAACATAACCAATCAAAGACAACTTTCACACTTACGAACAAGGGAACTGTGGCCCAGAGGTGTTAAGTAACATGGCCACAGCTTCAGAGAAAGGCCTATGGCAATCAAGACGAGGACCTAAAACTACTGACTTCTAGTTTATTTTTCTTTCTACTGAAAACCTAAAGACAAGTATTATTTGGTGACCTAGCTTAACTTGGTTTCCTCTCACTTTCCCTTCATTTCCCTTATTATCTCCTCTTCACAAAATAAGAGACAAATAAATGAGACAGCTAAACAAAATGAGAGCCTCATGTCTGGGGAAAAAAAATTCAATATTAAATAAAAGTAACTATTTAAATTTTAATAATATATGACTTCCCTCAAATTTAAGTAGATTAAGTTTTCTGTATCTTCTGTATTTAAAAATACCTAATTTAAAATTCTGTGTTTAAATTTTTTATTTTTTATTTTTATTTTTGATACAGGGTCTCACTCTGTTGCCCAGGCTGAAGTGCAGAGATGTGAACACAGCTCACTGCAGCCTCAACCTCCTGGACTCAAGCAATCCTCCTGCTTCAGCCTCCTCAGTAGCTGGGACCACAGGCGTGTACCACCATGCCTCAATAATTTTTTTAATTTTTTGTAGACATAGGTGTCACCATGTTGCCCAGGCTGGTCTCAAACTCCCGGGCTCAAGCAATCCTCCTGCCTCGTCCTCCCAAAGTATTGAGATTACAGGCCTGAGCCATAATGCCCAGCCCAAATTCTACATTTAAATTAAATTTCCTACATATAAATTCTACAGAAGCATAATTATTTTGTTCTGGCCTTTCTTTCTAGAAATGATTCAATATAATTAAATTTTAAGATTTAAAAGGTAATTAGACAATTTTGTAACTGCCAGTAAATTCTCTATTACTATTCTAAAACACAAACTAAGCTTCTCAGATATGTTTAGTTACAAACTGATAGAGCAGTAATGAAAGAGTAGCAAAGTCATACCTGAACAACCCACGGACTATTAGCAAAAGCCATGATGTCCCTTTCTTCCCAGAAAAAAGCAGAATCAGATCTCTTAATCATTTCAAATTTGCTGAGAAGCTTCATAGCATATACCTTCCTGGTGGATTTATGCCTTACCTTTAAAATTGAAAAGGGAAAATAATGAACCTTTTGTTAACATTTAAAGCTCAAGGTTTCACAGAACAATTTACTAAGTGCTTTTAATACTTGTTAAATAATTAAGCTTTACTGTTTCCGTTATTTTTATTTCTTCTCTTCTGCCAAATTATTCCAAGTAGCTAATGTCAAGACTTTAATTATCAGAAGTAATGTTTTAAAAAAATCTCTATTTCCTATATTATAAGATACGTTCCCCCCTCCATCCTGCTATGTAAGCTGCTTCCTATTTATAAAGCTTACTATTCTACAGCATTTTAGTCTAATATTACGAGCAAAGATTTATCTTCTGACGCCTGAGACTTCTTCTCTGCCATAGGTACTTGGGGAAAACACTTCCCACTACGGCTGGATTTGACACTAGGCTTTCATACCCTAGGCAACAATGTCTAAAGGAACTTCAAGCAACAATTCTATAAAAACAGTATTTTCCCAAATAATATGTTAAACACACAAGTGGATTATTTTAATTTAATAAAATCCTTTTTTATTCTCATTAAAATAACCTACCAATTGAACTTCTCCAAATGCACCTCTACCAATCACCTTCACTACTTCATAATCTTCGGCTTTCATTCGTAAATCTCTGATTTTATTTATTGTGTCTTTATCTGTATGAAAAGAAAAGCTTATCATTTTAAATCACTAAAGTATTACAACTAGCACTACTTATTTTACATTCGAGTTCTTAAGAAACACAATGAAAAACAACAAACTTCATTAAGAATTATTTGAAAATATGGTGAAACTTGAAGTTATAAAACAGATAAATGTTCAATTTGCTAATATTTTTAAAATAAATTCCAGAATAACTTCATTATAGCTACTAAAGGTTTTTATTAATCAAAATATGACTTAATAGAATGTTTTAAAAACAAATATTACACTACAAACGAAAGTTGAGAATAATTAGCTAATTAGTTCCTAGTATTTTAAGTACACATCAAATCCGAATTTAGGAAACATGAGTAGATATTTTAGATTAATACTGGAATAAATTTTTCTTTTTATAAGGTCAGTTTTAGTGACCCTTTTAAAAAAGATGTAATTTAAGATATCAAAAGCAAATACACTAAAAAAAAAAACACAGTAAATTTTCCAACTGGCAATCGTTAATACTTACATCATTACATTTCTCTATTTGAACCTAGATTTTTAACTTGAAACACACAGTGAAAATCACTGCAATTATTTATATAAATCTGTCATACTACAAACTACAATAATTCACAAATCCCCACTGGATAGATATTCTAATTCCTAATTTGGTCATAGATTAAATTAGGGCTATTTTAATCCACATGGGTCAACACTGGCATGAGATTACATGGAAAAGCTTCACATTTCAGAGTTGTACAAAATACACAGCAGCTATTAAACTTCAGTTCCAGCTCCTAATAAGAGCTGTATTAATATTCTTGTTTTCCCTTTCAAATGCAAATTTAAACTTAAGTGTTTGTGTACTTTATGATCAATAAATACATGCAACAGAGAGCAAATTTCTACAAAGTTATAAGTACATTTAATTTTAGGTTACATATTCACTGCAAGATGCACCAGAAAGATAGACAATAATCAATTAATTCACTGCACAAATATTTGTATCCACCACACACCAGGCTGTACAGCACTGGAAATAAAGGTAACTTTAAAATGTAGCTCCTATTCTTTAAGAGTTCAAACACTAGCAAATGAAACAGAAACAATGAAAAAAAGAATTCAAAATAATGTAATAAGGAAGATAAACAGTTTTTTGAGTACTAAGGAGGACACCTAACCAAAGCCTGCTGGGGTGAGAGATAGGTAGGAAGATTCTGTAAATGATGGTACCTGAAACAAGTCTAAACTGAATAGTAGTGGTTAGCTAGGTGATAGACAATGAAAGAAAGAACAGGCCGGGCATGGTGGCTCACACCTGTAATCCCAATGCTTTGGGAAGCTGAGGCAGGCGGAATGTATGAGTCCAGGAGTTCAATACCAGCCTGGGAAACATGATGAAACCCTGTTTCTACAAAAACTATTTTTAAAAATTTAGCTGGGTGCAGTGGCAGTTTCCTGTAGTCCCAGCTACTTAGGAGGCTGAGGTGGGAGGATCACCTAGGCCTGGGAGGTGAAGGTTGCAGTGAGCCAAGATCACACCAGTGCACTCCAGTCTGGGCAACAGAGTGAGACCCTGTCTCAAAAAAAGGAAAGAACCAACAAATATAAGCAGACAAGCAATGTAAACCAAGCACAGAGGAACTGTATCTAAGTTCTATGTTGCTGGAGTATCAAGTTTGTAGTAAGGACTGACAGAAGAGGCTGGAAAGCCCCAGATAAGTTCAGGAGCTTGAACTTTACCTGTCAGCCAGTAGTTATAGTAATAACACTATAATTTAAGTATCAAAAACCATTTTCACATTAAAGTTTAAAGTAGCTCTCTATATAAAATAGATCAAAGAAACTGCTCTGTTCTAAAGGAGGTTAAAGGTGTCAGACAAGAGACAGAGCCTCATCTACTTTAGGCTCTTCCATAATACAGCCCCTGAGGAATCCTCTGGAATCTGCTGGGAACTGAGAAACACCACTACTATGGGCAGGAAGCCATGAAAAGGAATTACGGTGGACAAAACAACATAGTCAAACTTACATTTCAGGAAAACTACTCTAGGGAATATGTAGAAGATGAGTTCAATAAAGGCAAGACAGGAGGTGGGGAGAATTTTAAGAGTACTGTAATATCCCAGATGAGACAGAAAGTTCTGAACCTGGATAATATAATAGCCTGTGAGGTTAAGAAAAGATTCTTGGCTCTAGCTATATGAGCTAGAATAGGCTGCAGAGTCTTGACAAAGGCTGCAGACAAGTCATTTGAAATCTAAAAGATCTTTCTATGTTCTACTGCCTTGGATTTTAGCTTGTTCTAATACAGGTTTATGTGCTAGTAAGTGTAAATGCCTCTGTTGGATGGCTTTCAGTCAAACTCAGAGTTTCTATGGTCCTAGTTTTCTCAGTTCATCTCACCAATGGTCCAACCTAGAACTAATCAAGAACTTAATGGTAAAATTCTAAGCATTAGACTTTAGTTTCCCAAACACTCAGAACTGTGTATTCACACCCACCCAAATCTCAGGATCTTAAACAGAAGCCTATTTATTGTCAAGTAGTCATGTAAGAAACCCACTCTTGGTCTAGGGGTACTATACAGCCTCAACTTTGTAGGCTTATGGCTCCGTTGAGACAGAAAACAATGCATGCACTAGAACGGGGTTCCCAGCCCCTGAGCCACAGACCTGTACCGGTTCACGGCCTATTAGGAACTGGGCCATACAGCAGGAGATGAGCAGTGGGTGAGCAAGCATTGCCATCTGAGCTTCATCTCCTGTCAGATCAGCAGTGGTCCTAGATTCTCACAGGGGCACAAACCCTATTGTGAACTGCACATGCGAGAGATCCAGGTTGCATATTCCTTATGAGAATCTTTTTTTAATCCTGATGATCTGAGGTGGAACAGTTTCAGAAAACCATCCCGTCTGCCACCCCCCAACCCCCATCCTGTCCATAGAAACACTGTCTTCCACTAAACTGGTCCCTGGTGCCAAAAAGTTTGGGGACTGCTGCTCTAAAGGGAAATAATAAGTACATGAATAAATATGTAACTTAATTTCACATTGTGATACATATTCTAAAGAAAATAAGACCAAGCTTTCCCAAGTCTGTAAGGGGAGACTATAGGCTAATTCTTCAGTCACTTCAAACTCTGCATTGATTCCTTAAATAAACAAGAGTCAAGGAAAACAACCCAAGATTGGTTTTTTTAATTGACTATTGACGCCACTCCCAATGCCCCCAATTCTTTGAGCAGCTATTCTTTCCCAAAGGCTAACTAACAGTCTTAGGCAAGTTTTTGTCTCTGTACACATTTGTTTGGCTGCTGCAATCACATACCATCAGTGAACAGCTTTCTCTGCTCGGCTAGTGAATACACCACTCGTACGCTTACATAACATTGCAGCCTCTTTTTTTTATTTTTTAATTTTTGTTAAGCCTGCATGATCATTTTTCTTTATGAAGAAATTTTATGGGGATGAGATACTCCGTTTTAAATTTTCTCTTTTTTCTTACTGTTGCTGTCCTATGTCGGGAAGATCATAGTGAGTGCTTAGTCTGGGAATGTCCAATGTACACTGTATTCCTTTAGCACAGCTATACTGTCACTGCATAATTTTAAAAAATGCTTTGCCACCTAACTTGATAAAAATAATGCATACTCCATTGTGCTTCAAAAGGACAACATTTGGGCTGGGCATGATGGCTCACACCTGTAATCCCAGTGCTTTGGGAGACGAAGGCAAGAGGACTGCTCAAGGCCAGGAGTTCGAGACCAGCCTGGACAACATAGCAAGACTTGTCTTTACAAAAAATTTAAAAATTAGCCAGGTCCATGGTGGCATGCACCTGTAGTCCCAGCTACTTGCAAGGCTGAGGCAGAAGGACTGCTTGAGCCCAGGAGTTCGAGGTTGCAGTGAGCTATGAACGTGCCACTGCACTCCTGCCTGTGCGACAGCCTCTTACGGGAGGGGAAAAAAAGACAACATTTGAAGTATACTCTTCTCTTCTTGCTTTGACACAATGCGTATACACTGGTAATAGAAAATAAATAAAATGTTGTGGTATGGTGGTACATATAGCGCTCAAAACTCAAGCTGTAACAATATCACTGTGATGTCTACTGTGCTGAGCAGCAGTGTGAAGCAAGGAGAGAATTACATATGGTCTCTGTTGTAGCTACTCAGCTTAGGTGTTGTAGAACAAAAGCCGCCACACACAATACATTTTTTAAAAGTATGGCAA
Organism: Macaca fascicularis; assembly: GCF_037993035.2. Classification (NCBI taxonomy): domain Eukaryota; kingdom Metazoa; phylum Chordata; class Mammalia; order Primates; family Cercopithecidae; genus Macaca; species Macaca fascicularis. The sequence goes on along the minus strand of NC_088392.1, from coordinate 68,704,122 downwards.
CATCCCAAGAAAACTTTATTTATGGACACTAAAATCTGGATTTCCTATTATGTCCCATTCATGATATACTATTCTTTTGACTTTTTTTAAATCATGGAAAAATACAAAAAACATGCTTAGTTCATGAGCCATAGTGGTGGGTGAGATTTGGCCTGTGGGCTGTAGTTCACCACCTCCTGCTCTAATAAAACCCAGTGGCCCTCTGAGGGCACTGCTTCCCCACAGCTCTCAAGTCAGGACCTTTACTTATCCACATGCCTTAGACTACCAACCCTGAAAGTGAGAGATCTTCACATCCCCACCCCTAAATCTGCTAGCTTTGATTTTCATTAGGTTGTACTTCCCACCTCTCATTGTTGCTGTAATCCACTGACTCTCAGAGGTCACCACGTCTCATTGCTAGACAGTTTTACTTCTGATTTACTGAACTTCTCTCCAATATTTTCCTGTTTCAATTCTTAATAACTTTAATGCACCCACAGACAATACTTAAAGTACCTTGGCCTCTCAACACCTATACTTCTCTCCTTCAATGATCTTGTCCTCTATGTTACCTTGGTCACTCATTTCCATGGTCACATACTAGACCTTGTCATTACTAGTAATTACAATCTTCCCACAATTTCAATTAGAAAACTTACATTTTCTAAGCACTCTCTTATAGCTTTCCTGCTTAGTTCCTCTAGTATCTTAACTCTAACAACCCCAACCCCACCAGGACCTCCAATCCATTGATCCTACTCCACTCGTACTTTCCCTCGTTGCACTGATAGCCTCTCTTTCCTACTTACCCAGCTTAAATTACATGGTCAATTATTATAATCACTCCCTTGCATATACCTTTAATGTCATGAGCTCTCTTCTGCCTCACTTTACTTAGTTTGGCAAAACAACAATTCTATTATAGTTAAATCCAACTCTCCAACTACTCTATGTCAGCACCCATGCAGTTAAATATGTCTCAATAAATACATAAAATCACAATGACTGATCCTATTTTAAAATTCATAATCACAAACATCAAGTTGGCCCTTAGTTCTACTTGGTAATCCTAAATTTCTAGTCACTCTCCCACTCTCCTAGAGACATATTTCAAGTTTTCTTCTTTCTTCACACACCTCCTACAGCTCTCCCACTGATCCTCATTCACAGCTAATGATCTTGTTTGGCTACTACCCTGAAACAAACGAAACAGAAGAAAACTACCACGGACTTACCACCACTTATACACTTACCTATCAGTATGTACAAGCATATATTTTGTCTTTTCACCTTTTACTATGGGAGACTACTTCTATCTTAAGTCAAACCCTCCATTCATGCACTAGATGTCATCCTTTTTTATTACTGTAGTTCAAGGACATTGCTCAAGCAATTCTCCCCTTTCTCCTCTACTACTAAGCTTTCCCCTTCCTAACTGGATCCCACCATGCTGTTTTCTCTCCCATCTTAGGGAAACAAACAAAAATAATCTCTTGATCCCATTTCTCTCAGCAGCTACTGTCCCATTACTCAACTCCCCACTGCAGCAAAATTTCTCATAAGTTGTCTACACTTTCTGTGACTAAAATCTTTCCTCCTATTTGCTCTAAAACCCACTTCAGTTCGGCTCTGGCTCTTAACCTTTCTTTCAAAACTACTTGTCAAAGTCACAAATGAGCATTATGTTGCTAAATCCAATGGTCAATTCTCAACCCTCATCTTGATATATCAGTGGCTTTAACAGTTTGATCACTCTCTCCTGATACATACTCTTCACTAGACTTTCAGGACACAACATTCTTCCAACAATACTGAAGATTTTACTTTTCAACCTCAGTAGTCTCAGTTGCCTTGGCTGGTTCCTCCCCTTCTCTCAGATTTCGTAACACTAGAGCATTCCAAGGCTCAGTCCTTGATGGTGACTTCTTCTCTATCTACACTCACTTCTCTGGCTTTAAAAACCATCTACATATCAACTTCCAAATTTTTATCTCTAGTCTAGACGTCTCTCTTAAACTTCAAACATACATATTCAATTACTTTCAAAATATATCCTCTCTTGAAAAACATCTCAAATTTAACGTGCCAAAAACTGAAGACATAATCTCACCCAAAACTTAAACCTATGTGTCTCACACTTTGGCTGATGTCTCAATTTTGCTCAGGACAAAACCGAGGGGCCATTCTTGACTCCTTTTTTTCTTACACTCCACATCCTATCTCTCAGGAAAATATGTTGGCTCTCTCTCTGAAATATATCTGGAATCCGATAACTCTCACCCTCTGCATTGCTACTATGCTAGACCAAGCCACCATCATCTCTTCCTTGGATTACTGCAATAGACTCTCAACTGATTTCCCTGTGTGTATTCTCAACACAGGGTGATATTCTTTTTTTTTTTTTTTTTTTTTTTTTGAGACGGAGTCTGGCTCTGTCACCCAGGCTGGAGTGCAGTGGCGCGATCTCGGCTCACTGCAAGCTCCGCCTCCCGGGTTCACTCCATTCTCCTGCCTCAGCCTCCCGAGTAGCTGGGACTACAGGCGCCCGCCACCTCGCCCGGCTAGTTTTTTGTATTTTTTTAGTAGAGACGGGGTTTCACCGTGTTAGCCAGGATGATCTCGATCTCCTGACCTCGTGATCCGCCCGTCTCGGCCTCCCTAAGTGCTGGGATTACAGGCTTGAGCCACCGCGCCCGGCCTTTTTTTTTTTTTTTTTTGAGACGGAGTCTCGCTCTGTCGCCCGGGCTGGAGTGCAGTGGCCGGATCTCAGCTCACTGCAAGCACCGCCTCCCAAGTTTACGCCATTCTCCTGCCTCAGCCTCCCGAGTAGCTGGGACTACAGGCGCCCGCCACCTCGCCCGGCTAGTTTTTTTTGTATTTTTTGGTAGAGACGGGGTTTCACCGTGTTAGCCAGGATGGTCTCGATCTCCTGACCTCGTGATCCGCCCGTCTCGGCCTCCCAAAGTGCTGGGATTACAGGCTTGAGCCACCGCGCCCAGCCCACAGGGTGATATTCTTAAAACACAAGTCAGATCATGTCGCTTCTCTGCTCAAAAGTCTCTAATGTCTTGCCATCTCACCCACAGCAAAAGCCCAAGATTTTACAATGGCCTACAAGACTCTACATGACCCAGCCTCCTTATTTCCTTACCTCTATGATATCATCCTACAATTCTCTCCCCTGCCTAGTCCTCTCCAGCGACACTGGCTTCCTTGATGTTCCTCAAACAGGTCAGGTACACTCTCCTCCCTCCAGGCCTTTGTACTAGCTATTCCTCTGTATGCCACTCTCTTCCCTGAGACATCCACATGGCTAACTCCCTCAACTACTTCAACTCTTTTTTCAAATGTCACCTTTTAGCAAGGCCTCCCCTGGACACCTCACCTAAAACAGCAAACTTCTCAGAACTTTCAATCCTTCTTAAACTGTTTTATCTTTTCCTATGGCAGATTTCGACCTCTTTGTTATTCACAAAATTAGTTTTATGCAAAATAATACTTGCAAAATTATAAATCTGGTAAGTTCTCATTCATTCTAAAACCTCCAAATAGGATGTTGTGACCACCTAGACCCTTTTAGCGATTTCTGATTGTCAACTATATTGAGTCAGGTGATGCTGGCAGAAAGCTAAGATTCAGAGAAGTGAAATACTACTATACAACATATTCAGCAAGAAATGAAATGAGCAAATTGAGTCATAAATAGGAACCACAGTCTTGACAACCACTAACTAGCTAATCGTTAGAGCTAGTAGTTTAGAGTTAACCATTCTCCAAATGATCACAAGTTAGCAAAAGGACCAGTACAAAAAGGCTAACTTATAGCTTCTGGGTTACCAAAAATTCAAAAGCATTTCGATCACATATAAACTCGTGGATCTAATTTTCAAGAAAGCAAATGGATGATTTTTCCTAACACTGTTTTAAAAATTGGCCAGGCGCTGTGATTCACGCCTGTAATCCCAGCACTTCAGGAGACCAAGGCGGGCGGATTGCTTGAGGTCAGGAGTTCAAGATCAGCCTGGCCAACATGGCGAAATCCCGTCTCTACTAAAAATACAAAAATTAGCTGGGCATGGTGGTGGACACCTGAGGCACAAGAATCACTTGAACTCAGAGATGGAGGCTGCAGTGAGCTGAGATCAGGCCACTGCACTCCACCCTGGGTGACTGACTGAGACTCTGTATCAAGAAAAAAATTAAATTAAATGGAAAATAAATAAAAATCATACTTTATACCCAGTGAATTTTACTTCTAGGAATTTATCCTAAGGAAATGAGATACAACGTGGGACAAAGATTTCTACAATAAAATAGTTTTAACAATTTTAAAGAATAAATAATTTCATATACATATAATAGAGTATTAGGCAACATTTAAAATTGTGTTGAATGTTTAATTACATAGAATTATGTTCAGCATATAATGTTGCGCAAAGAATAGAATAAACTGCATACAGTATATGAACTTGATTTTCTAAAAACATAATTATATACTGATATACAGATATGAATTTTTTTAAAAGCCAGAAGAAAATATGCCAAAACAATAATTGCAGTCATCTCTGAGTTTGGTGAGACTACAGAGTATTCTGCCACGTTTTTATATATTTTAAGTTTTTTATAATGACCCTTTGTTGCTTTTCTAATAAAAAAAAAATGTATTTTTGCCTAGCCTAAGATCCTAGATTACAAAATGTACCATTACTTTATGTACCACTGGAGATTCTAAGACACATTCTAATTTCAAAAATGTTCAAATTTTTTTAAATGTCAGAAAAGGTAAAATATGGTAATAAACATTAAGTACCATGTACTATTTGACCAGAATACTGCTACTCTGCCTAAAAAACCCCAGTATACATTGCACACTTTTAGAGTAGTGAAAGCAGCCCTGAAAAGCTCACAAATTAAACTTACTTGAAAAATTAACAAGAATGTTATATTCAATTCCATAAAAATCTGACTTTTTTTTTTCTTTTTTCTTGAGATAGGGTCTCTGTCACGCAATCTCAGCTCACTGCAACCTCCACCTCGGAGTTCAAGCAATTCTCCCACTGCAGCCTCGCAAGTAGCCGGGACTACAGGCACACAATACCATGCACAACTAATTTTTGTATTTTTGTAGAGACAGGGTTTCGCCATGTTGCCCAGGCCAATCTCGAACTCCTGGGCTCAAGTGATCTACCTGCCTCAGCCTCCGAAAGTGCTGGCATTACAGATGTGAGCCACTGCACCTAGCACGGTTTTAATTAAGAAAATTACTTAATGTCCAAATGTTCAAATAAAATCATGCTCTAGGAAGATGTGCTACATTTTGACTGCACAGGCACATATGCGCGCATCCACCCACCCACATACACACAGAGTAATCCAGTTTGATAAACAGACCAACAAAAAATAAATATAAATTAAAAATCCAGACTCCTAAATTCAAACTCCTCAACATGGCAGAAAAAAAAAAAAAAAAAAAAAATTGATCTTGTTAGTGACTGTCCAGTCTTACATTTCTACATTAAAAAAAAAAACTGATCTTGTTAGTGACTGTCCAGTCTTACATTTCTACATAAGCTACTCCCCACAACTATGCTCTAGCAATGCCTAGTTATTTGCAATTACCTGTATAAGCCATACTGCTTCATCTCTGTGCCTTTGCAGATGTTATCACTAACCTAAAATGACTTCCCCCACCACCTTATCTGACCAAGTTATTATTAAACAAGATCTAATCTTTTATCTCCTCTTTAGACATTCCTGATTCCCTCTTGAGCACAAAGTATGACTCCCTTCTCTGGGACAACATTATTTCCCTATATTTCACTTAACAATCTGAACTGGGATTGTTTATATAGGTCTGTTTCTTCTATTACATTGTATGTCCCCACAATCCTTAAGGATACAGACTATACTTGTACTTGATGCTACTGAAATATTAAAAACACTTACTGACATTATATGCAAATGGAGATAAACACATAGTGCATTTATCTATTCAGGAACAACAGAAAAGCCACATATATTTACTCCAAAATAATAAAAGTATACATTTAAAAATCAATCTTGAGTTTCTCAAAATGTTAAACATAGAATTACCATATGACCCACCAATTCCACTTCTAGGTATCTACACAAGAACAATAAAAACATATGTCTACACAAAAACTTCTACACAAATGTCCATAGCAGCATTATTCATAAAAGCCAAAATAGAATCAATACAAATGTCCATCAGCTGATGAGCAGATAAACAAAATGTGGTACATCCATACAATGGAATACTACTGGCAATTAAAAAGAATGATATACTGACACATGCTACAACACCGATGAACAATGAAAACATGCTAAGCCAAAGAAGGCAGTCACAAAGGACCATTTTATTGATGATTCCATCTATAGATTCCTAGAGTTGGCAAATCTATAGGGACAGAAATAGATTAGTGGTTGCCTAAGGCTAGAAGCCTAGGGAGAAAAGGAGAGTGACTTAAAGTTAATGGGTGTTGGCAAATCTATACAGACAGAAATTAGATTAGTGGTTGCCTAGGGCTGGAAGCCTGGAGACAAATGGAGACTGACTGTTAATGGGTATGAGGTTACTTTATGAAGTGATGAAAATGTTGTAAAAGTAACTGTGGTAATGGTTGCACAACTCTATAAATATATATACACTCAAAAAGCTCACTGAATTGTACACTTTAAATGGCTGATTTTTATAGTATGTAAATGATAGCTTAATAAAGTTGCTTTAAAAATTCAATCTTGAGTTTGGCAATGATTTTTACATGACACAAAAAGCACAACCAATGCAGAAATAGTTTATAAGTTAGATTTCATCAAAATTAAAATTTTTGCTCTATGAAAGACATTATGCAAACAAAAATTGACACTAGCAAATGCAACAAGGATGCAGAACAACAGAAACTCTCATTCATTGTTGGTGGGAATGTATAATAAAATGGTATAGCCACTTTGGAAGACAGTTTGGCAGTTTCTTAAGAAGTTAAACCTATTCTTAGCAAACAACCTAGCAATCCTACTTCTGTGTTTTTACGTATCTGCCCAAGTCAATTTAAAACTAAATTCATGGCCAGGCGCTGTGGCTCATGCCTGTAATCCCAGAACTTTGGGAGGCGGAGGCAGGCAGACCACCTGAGGTCGAGAGTTTGAGATCAGCCTGACCAACATGGAGAAACCCCGTCTCTACTAAAAATACAAAATTAGCCAGACATGGTGGTGCATGCCTGTAATCCCAGCTTCTCGGGAGGCTGAGGCAGGTGAACCGCTTGAACCTGGGAGGTGGAGGTTGCAGTGAGCCGAGATCGTGCCATTGCACTCCAGCCTGGTGACAACAGCGAAACTCCATCTCAAAAAAACAAAACAAAACAAAACAAAAAAACCTAAATTCATGCAAAACCTTGTACTCGAATATTTATTGCAGCTTTATTCATAATTGCCCCAAACAGGAAATAACAAATACGTTCTTCAACAGAGGAATGAACAAACAAACCAAGGTACATCCATTCAATAGAAGGTTGCTCTGCAATTTAGTGGAAAAAAGGAACAAGTTACTACTTCACACAACATGGACAACATGCAGGAATCTTAAATGCATTTTTAAGCCTCCCAAAGTGCTGGGATTACAGGCGAAAGCCACCGTGCCTGGCCTTCACTCTTGATAGTATCTTTGAAGCACAAATAAAAGTTTTTAATTTTGATGATGCCCAGTTTATCTATTTTCCTTTGCATTTCCCTATGAATTAAAGAATTGCTGGTCACTTTATACAAAAAACTGTCTGCTAAGGTTCTGAGAATATACGGGCTCTATAGATCAATTAATCTGGGGACTGTTAACATTTTAATACTGAATTGTCCAATCCATGAACACTGAATATCTTCTTAGGTCTTCTTTAATTTCTGTCTACAATGCTGTATAGTTTTCAGTATACAGGTTTACACATATTTTGTCAGATTTACTCCTAAATTTTTCATGTTTTTGCTTCTATTGTAAATGGCACTGTATTTGTTATAATAAATCAATTTCCAATTGCTTGCTGTTAATAAATGTATGTGCAACTGCTTTTTGGATATTAATCTTCTAATTTTCTTTTTTTTTTTTCTTTTTTTTTTTTTTGAGACGGAGTCTCGCTCTGTCACCCAGGCTGGAGTGCAGTGGCCGGATCTCAGCTCACTGCAAGCTCCGCCTCCCGGGTTTACGCCATTCTCCTGCCTCAGCCTCCCGAGTAGCTGGGACTACAGGCGCCCGCCACCTCGCCCGGCTAGTTTTTTGTATTTTTAGTAGAGACGGGGTTTCACCGTGTTAGCCAGGATGGTCTCTATCTCCTGACCTCGTGATCCGCCCGTCTCGGCCTCCCAAAGTGCTGGGATTACAGGCTTGGGCCACCGTGCCTGGCCTAATCTTCTAATTTTCAACCTTGCTTAATAAACTTACTAGTTCATGTAGCTTTTTTGCAGAATCTTGAGGATTTTCGATATGGAAAATCATGCTGTCTAAATTGAGAAAGTTTTACTTCTTCCTTCTCAATCTGTATGGCTTTTCTTTATTTTACCTGATGGCACTGTCTAGAACTTCTAAGACGATGTTAAATAAAAATGGTAAGAGAGGACAGATTTGCCTTTTCCTATCTTAGGGGAAAAGCATTTGTCTTAAACAAGTAGATAAAATCTGAACTGTAGGTTTCTTGTAGATTCCCTTTATTGGGGAAAGGAAGCTTCCTTCACTTTCTAGTTTGCAGACAGATATTTTAAAATTGTGAAGCCGGGCGCGGTGGCTCAAGCCTGTAATCCCAGCACTTTGGGAGGCCGAGACGGGCGGATCACAAGGTCAGGAGATCGAGACCATCCTGGCTAACACGGTGAAACCCCGTCTCTACTAAAAAATACAAAAAACTAGCCGGGCGAGGTGGTGGGCGCCTGTGGTCCCAGCTACTCGGGAGGCTGAGGCAGGAGAATGGCGTAAACCCGGGAGGCGGAGCTTGCAGTGAGCTGAGATCCGGCCACTGCACTCCAGCCTGGGCGACAGAGCCAGACTCAGTCTCAAAAAAAAAAAAAAAAAAAAAAAATTGTGAATGGATATTAAATTTTATCAAATGCTTTTTCTGCATCTACTAAATTTCCTTTTTAAAGTACATTAATATGGTAAATTAAACTAATTGATTTTTGAATTTTATACTAACTTAGTAATGCTGGCATAAACTATCCTTGGTCATGATTTTTACCTGCTACATTTGACTTCCCTAAAATTTTGTTATATTATTCTCTGCATTTTTCTCCAATTTAAAAATTAAAATAAATTGTACAGGTTTACCAGTTAAAACAGTTTACTTTAGATTTATACTTTTATTTTACTTATTTCTACTAAAGCATTAATGTTTCTATTTATAAAATATAATGCACAAGCACACTTAACATTATGAAAGCAACAAAGTAGCTAAGTTTAAGGAAGCACGTATTTCATTCTTGCTAGCCATTACCTTTAAAAAAAACATGCCCCACCCTCTGCCTTTGTACTAAGGAGTATTTACCCCTTATCTACACCATCTCTGTAAACACCAGTTACCATTAAGATACAGTCAAGCCTCTCCATCTTTTTAGTTCCTTCACCATGTTGTCAGGTAGGGAGGTAAGCAATTGTAAACATTAATAAAATTTTACTGCTATGTCCATAGGACATGATAAATAATTAAAACTTTTATACTTAAAAACTTCTCAGTTCAGAATATGGAACCATATTCAAAAACTCAAATAAAACTAAATAAATTTTTAAAAATTGAAAAACGAAAAGAACAAAATTTAAAAATTCTAATACAAGATTTCAAAGTATAGAAATGATTTTAAAAATCAAAAAGATATGACTATTTAGAAAAATAAAATCTTTGTAACAAAACACATGTAACCAAAATTGAAAGACAACACCAAAACCAATCAAACTTACATGTATCAATATTTATAGTTTAGAAACAGAAATAAATGAAGGAGGACTTTATGATCTAAATCTTATTAATTCTTTAAGATTAAAAGTTTGAAGTTGTAAGTTAACCAAATTTTTAAATTATAATATCCAATCTAAAAAGGAGCCTTCAGAAAAGAATATCTGTAAAATTTAAATATAAAACAGCTTTCATGGAGAAAAATTCTCATATCTCAGCAGTCACTCAAACTCAATGTGTGGTTATTCAAACTCAATGCACAGTTTTCTGAATACTTATTTTAGCTATTTTTCATCCCTTTCTCTTCAAAGTACTTTGGTTCTCCTAACAGGCATCCAAACTGCTTCTTACACACTTCCTACTCGACTCTATGTAGAAATCATTGATGAAATCACCAAAAAGTAAATAGAAGAAAAAATAAGGGCTTGAATGATCTAAGTCAAAATGTAGTTATATGAAGTCTGTCATTAACCTACACAAAAAATTACTTACATCTGCTTAAAAAGTTGTCAATATTTTTGTTTTTTCTTAAGGCAGGAAAATCCAAATCATATACCAAAGCATCCAATCCATCCTAAAGAAACAAACAAACAATGGTTAGTTTTTTTGGACCACATTATGAACAGTTTCCTTTTTTATGAAATAACAAAATATATGCTTTAATATTTAATGTCCCCTAACACATCTTGTGTACATTTAACACCCTCTACAAGATTAGATGAGAACTGGGAGAAAAGCTGTTTTCATTTCATATGTAGCTCTTTTTACCTTCTAAGTCTGGCGGGCCCAGGGGCAAGAAAATTACCACAGATTGGCTGCAAGTGATTTCAATCCATGAGCTTTTCCCCTCATAAGGACATGAAATTTTATTTTGCATTACTTCTCCTTACTATTGCATTTATCTTTATCTCACAGACATCAAAAACCTACATTTGTTACTATAAGTATTTTACAAGGTAACAGCTAAATAATAAAATGTGAGGTTTAATATAAAATAGATAGCTCATAATCACAAATACAAGCTATATACATTTTTAATTATAAAAATGTATTGGATTTTCATGGGTCTTCTTTCTAGGGAAACCTAGCAGTAAAGGACACACATGAGCTTTTGCATTTTTTCTGTTTTTTTTTTTTTTAAGGGTCTTGCTCTGTTGGCCAGGCTGGAGTGCAGTGGTGCAATGTTGGCTCGATGCAACCTCCACTTCCTGGACTCAAGCCATCCTCCTGCCTCGGCCTCTAGAGTAGCAGGGACTACAGGCTCACACTACCATGCCTGGCTAAATTTTATCGTTTTGTGTAGAGACAGGGTTTCACCATACTGCCCAGGCTGGTCTTGAACTCCAGACCTCAAACAATTGCTCCTGCATCAGAGTCCCAAAGTGCTGGTAGATTACAGGTGTGAGCCACCATGCCTGGCCGAGCTTTTGCTTTTAAGAGGATATTTAAGTATTATCTAAGCAAGTGCATGGCAGTGTGAAGGTATACTAAGCAGTACTGAAATGGGAAAGCATCTATTCAGACTATAGCCTGCCGCATGGCAGGAACTGGAAGAACATTCAGATAATCCTAAGCAATCTTCATTACAAAGTCTCACTCTTTGGTAAATGTTGTTTGTATAACTGAACAGCACTATGGGAAAGAATGGTTTTTGCATGATGCTTAATAATGTAATCAGTTCCAGATGGGTCAAAACATTAAAAAAATAAAGAACCAGGCAAAAGCATTTTAAAGAAAAAAATAGTATATTTAACATGTTGGGAGGACAAGTCACATAACCTTTCTGAGCCTCAGTTTTCTTTTTTGTAAAATGAGGGATAATGATTACAACACATAACAGATTTGTAAGAATTAAATGAGTTAATATGTGAAGTGTCTGGACCTTAACAGTCTCACTCTCTCTCTTTTATTTCTGTTACTGACATTTGAAAGCTCTCAATGTTAGTCTCCCTATTGACAGGAATGACCTACACAGAAAATAGACATTTTAGTCATGTGGTCATAAAACCTTAAAAGTAAATCTTAGGTCATGATGTTAAACCCTTTCCCAGTGCAGTAATCTGAAGTACTTTTGTTGTTGTTGTTACATATGGGCATCTGAGTTTTGCGTGACCAAGTATTTGATCATGTGTTTGTTAATGAAAAATGAGCTGCCTCCACTAATTACATATGGTCACTAAGTGTTTGGACCTGGCACTATACACTTTAATTCTACAATACCGCGGGATAGTCTATTACTTTTCAGCATCACCCATAAGCAAAACTTGTATGCCTTTATTAGGGAAATAAAGTTGGCAAGAATGTATTCTTCTACCTTAACCAAAGCATATACCAACTGAGGTTTCTAAGGGGAGTCAAGACACTGGGGTGGGAGAGAGGGATGCAGGCTTCCATTTTAATGCAGTGGAAAAGTTGCACAACGCAAGGAATGTTGTGCAGCTTTTCCACTATAAATGAGGCAGGAATCTTTTATTCAACACTCTGAAGTTCCATAAAATAATGCAGAATAACACTTCCACACTTCCTAAAAGTCCAAATTCTAGTATCAGGACTCAGAATGTCAACATAACATTCATCCAAGTGCAAAAACAATTCACGAGGAATGATAATCAAAGGATATACTTCCACTGGTCCTTTACTTAATTTTATGATTTAGGCATGAGCAAAACTACCCTCTACTTTCACAACATGTCCATCATATAGCCTAATCATCAGTTTAAAAATGTAGAGGAGGCCAGAAGCGGTGGTTCACTCCTGTAATCTCAGCACTTTGGGAGGCTGAGGCAGGCATACTGCTTGAGGTCAGGAGTTAAGAGACCAGCCTGGCCAAAATGGTGAAATCTCATCTCTACTAAAAATATAAAAATTAGTCGGGCATGGTGGTGGTGGGCACCTGTAATCCCAGCTACTCGGGAGGTTGAGACAGGACAATCGCTTGAACCCGGGAGGCGGAGGTTGCGGTGAGCCAAAACCATGCCTCCAGCCTGGGTGAAAGGGCGAGACTCCGTCTCAAAAAAAAAAAAAAAAAAAAATGTGGAGGAGAAAATATATAACAGAGGGGCCAATCAATGTCAAAAAATTACAGTAATTAAATTCTTTGCTACTAATAGTTGAACAAGGGTAGTAGACCAGTTGTAGCAGTTATATGTTAAAAGAAGGTAGTTACATAAGAGAAGTATTTTCACATATACACACAAAGTCAGGCATAATCAATTAAAAGTATAACATTTTACAGTGATCTTTAAAGTAAAAACACTTCACATTTCCTGAAAAGCACTGATATGGGGGTGGCGGGGAGCAGAGGGAAGAGGAGACAGAGGCCTGTTGTGTTATGCCATAACAGAGTTGAAGCAAAAGCAGAAGCAAAAGAAAATTATTCAACACTACTGCAAACTTTAGTTTTCTGGATAGATCTGAATTAACAAAAATGAGTCAGGTGTAAAACATCATTTAGGATTAAATCCATTAAAAATAACACATTATAAGGCATGAGAATTTAACGAGGAAAGGACAGTTACATTATTATAAGAAACATTCATTTTTAGATAAATTTTCAAAATCTAAATGGTTATTATTCTAAACCTAAGGGACATATTTTTGGAGAAACACTACCCCACCCTCAAAATTCACTGAAAACTATGGCAGCAAAACTGGGGCTTCTGAAAACCAAACTACTTCTAAAATGGACTGCCCACTGGTACTAAAGAGTGCTGACAAACTCTGATAAGAGAGGATATACCATTTAAAGAAAATGCTTTTGGTATATGTAGTAAAATGTTGTTTTAACTAAGTCCCTTAGGCCAGATGTCATGGCTCACAACTGTAATCCCAGCACTTTGGGAGATCAAGACAGGAGGATCACTTGAAGCCAGGAGTTCAAGACCAGCCTAGACAGCATAGCAAGACCCTATCTCTACAAAAATAAAAGTTAAAAAATATATATATATAGCTGGGCGTGGTGCCACATGCTTGCAGTCCCAGCTACTTGAGAGGCTGAGGCAGGAAGATCGCTTGAGCGCAGGAGCTTGAGGCTACAGTAATCTATGATTACGCCATGGCACCGCAGCCTGGGTAACAGAATGGGACCCTGTCTCTAAAAACCAATCAGTCGACCAATCAATCTTTCTTCACTTGATAAAGAAATAATTCATCAAAATTAAGCACAGCTATGAAAATGAAAACAGAATTTCCTTAGGGAATTTTAACAAACTGATATTAAATACAATTAATATCTGTTTAACTACTGTGACATTACTATGCCCATGTCAATGCTGCCCAGGACATTTATAGTCAATAAATAAGTAAATAATGTTCCAAATTATCTAGTACAACAAACAATGGCTCTTCCCAATCAGTTTCCAATCACAACTTTGTCCAGCCTGTTTCTCTACATGCACATAGCTGGGCTTATGTGCTACCAGCCATTTCCCAAATAAGCCAGGTTCACTCTACCCTATGGAACCTCTGCACCTGCTCTATTCTCCAGTTGGAATGTGAACGTTCTTACATTAAGACTGCCTCAAAATGTCCCTTACTTTGTGCTGCCTTCCCCAGTGCCCTGAGGCAATGTTATATGACCTCCTTTGTGCTATTACAGAAATTATGTATTTAGCTGTTATACTATAATTATTTATTTCTAAATCTGCCTCCTCTTCTGCAGGAAAGCAGAAAAAGAAAATACTTCCTGTCTCTGAGAGTTCAGAGGTTAGTAGGTAGAAAAAGTAAATATAGGATATCAAGTGTTGTAAGTAGGTACTACATAAATAGAGAAAGGGCTGTTGGGGCTTTACAGAGAAGATGAAATTTGAGCTGAACCTTGAAGAACAGAATTATGAAGGAATAAGACAGAAGTGGGGCAAGGCAATCTAGAGGTGAAAAGCAAGGAGAATTCAGAGAATGAGAGTAGAATGTTCTGGACTGGGAAAGGTGAGAAGGAGACGAAGGAGAAGGAGTCAAAGCTGTGATGATGAGGTAGGGAATGTTAAAGGTATAACATATCAGGAGAAGAATTTATCTTCTGATAATTTGGAACCATAGGAATTTCTGCGGTAGGGAGAGTGGCATGACTGGTTTTTATTTTAGTAGTCTGTCAATGATAAAGATGATAAATTAAAAGCAGAAGAGATAGGTGGAGATGAAAGCAACTAGGAGAATACTGTGGTAATACAAGCATAAAAGGATAAAAGACTGAAAAACTGGGGAAACAGGAATGGGGCATTAGAAGCAAAAGAATCTGATGAATAACTGAAAGAGGAACAGGAAGGGTTGAAAATGATTATATGATCTTCAAGTTGATGTAAGTAGACAGCAACTTCATTAAACAAGGCAGATAATATAATATGGAGAGAAGACAAATATTTCAGACACACTAAATCTGAGGTCCTTTGGGATATCATTTCATGGATAACTAGATGGTAACTGGATATAAGTTTGGGTTTAACAGAGAGACTGGGACTATAATATAGATTTGGGAGTCATGAGAGCACACTTAAATCTGTGAGAACATATGCAATTATCCAACAAGAATAAACAGGGAGAGTGGAGAAAGACTCAAGAATAGAACCCTGGGAAACACTAACATTTAAGAGGTACACAGAGCAGGCTGGGTGCAGTGGCTCACGCCTGTAATCCCCATACTTTGGGAGGCCAAGGCAGGCAGATCACCTGAGGTTGGAGTTCGAGACCAGCCTGACCAATATGGAGAAACCACTTCTCCATTAAAATACAAAAAATTAGCCGGATATGGGGATGCCCGCTTGTAGTCCCAGGTACTCGGGGGGCTGAGGCAGGAGAATCACTTGAACCTGGGAGGCGGAGGTTGCAGTGAGCCAACATCGCGCCACTGCACTCCAGCCTGGTGACAGAGCAAGACTCTGTTTCAAAAAAAAAAAAAGAAAAGAAAAGGAAGAAAAGCAAAAGAGGTACACAGAGCAAAAATGGTGGAGGAGGACACAGAGAAGAGAAGACAGACAGAAAGAACAGTACCAACGAAGCTGAGAAGGAACTTAAAAAGCAGAAATGCCTTAAGAATGAATTTAAAACGTCTCAGGCAGTCAAACAGAATAGTGAATGCAAAAGAAGCCAAATCATTTGCCATTTAAATATCACTGATGGTCGCATAACAACGTGAAAGATTTAATGCCACAGAATTATACATTTAGCATCAGTTAAATGGGCTAGGTGGCTCACGCCTGTAATGCCAGCACTTTGGGAGGCCAAGGCGGGAGGATCACTTGAGGTCAGGAGTTCAAGACCAGCCTGGCTAATATGGTGAAAACTCGTTTCTACTAAAAAGACAAGAATTAGCTGGGTGTGGTGGAAGGCACCTGTAATCCCAGCTATTCAGGAGGCTGAAGCAGGAGAATCACTTGAACCCGGGTGGTGGAGGTTGCAGTGAGCCGAGATTGTGCCACTGCACTCCAGCCCGGGTGATGGAGGGAGACTGTCTCAAACAAAAAAGAAACAGTTAAATGATAAGTTTTATGATATGTTTTTTTGTGTGTGTACAAATATACACACACATAAAAATTTTTGTATTTGTATTAGAGATGGGGTTTCACCATGTTGGTCAGGCTGGACTAAAACACCTAACCTCAAGAGATCCTCCCCTCTTGGTACATACACACACACACACACACAGAGAGCCATAATTTATTTTAAGTCACTATCAGATATCAGCAAATTGATGGACTAGGAAGCTCTAAGCTCTCCTTCACCCACAGAAACATCAAAAGTAACAAGCTATCTGAAACAGGTCTGCAGAAGTTCTCGAAAATTTAGGCTTATAACAAGCAAGCAAATATCCAATCAAGTAAAAGCTATCCCAAATGGTAGGAAAGCGTTACGGCAGGTTACTTGCTCTTGTCCCACCCGCTAAGGATAATCTTAAGTCTTGAGCAGGTAGTAGACTGGTTCCTCCTCTTACCACCCCCCCCAAACCTTGAACCCAAGGGAGTAGAATAAGACCATACTGTGTATGTTCATTCTATCTTGTATGGGAGATACCTGAAGGACTAAGGCAAGAACCTAAACTCTGTTTCACATAATTCAGAATACAGGCAGGAAAAGCAGCATGCGCTGCTCATAAAGGCTACAAGGAAGCTAACTATAAAACCTACTGATACACCTGAGGTAAAAGATGGAGAAGTAGGGAGGACTAGTGGACACAACACAAAGAATAGACCATCTAACGCCCAGAGGAGAAGCAGGGTGAGACTCTTTGGGAAATAAGATGATTCAAAAGCAGCCATGTATACAGAGGAATTTAAAAAGCCATGTGAAGCCCAGGCAAAGAAGCATGCTAAGAAAAATCCTGAGAAGATCCTAAGTTCTCATCTCATCTGAGTTTCATCCTGAAACTCAGAACTAGCCTAGCTAAGTGGTAAAGGAGTACCCCAGCAGAGGGCAAATCTGCAAAGACTGAGAGGTGGTTCTCTTTTTGTTTTCTGAGGCTTTTTTGGTATGTATTGGAGCACCTGACATTCAAGGAAATCTCTGCCCAAACATTAGCTGAATACAAGCTAAAGGAATCAAGACTTCAGTGATCACCCACAGTAAGGAATAGTCTTTGCAAAAACAATTTGGAAAAGTCTCAAAACAAATGGACTATAGCCATTTGTACTACAGCCATCAGCAAGAAAAACCAAACAGGCCAGGCATGGTGGTTCACGCCTGTAATCCCAGCACTTTGGGAGGCCAAGGCAGGCGGATCGTTTGAGCCCAGGAGTTCGAGACTAGCCTGGCTAATATGGCAAAACCCTGTCTCTACTAAAAATACAAAAATTAGGCAGGGTGGTGGCGTGCGTCTGTGGTCCCAACGACTCGGGGGGCTAGGGCGCGAGAATCGTTTGAACCTGGGAGCGGGGGGCTGCAGTGAGCTGAGATGGCACCAAAAAGGGTCCTTTGGAAGGTGTTTTGCAGCTCTCGTCTAGCAGGAAAGCCCGGGACACCTGTGCTGTAATGGCAGTCTGAGTCGCTGGAGCCAGTGGTTTGAGCTCCAGGACCCATCAGTCCTGCTGGACCTCTCAGAACTACTGGAGACTAGTTCTGAACCCAGAACAAAAGACCAAAGCAGGTCTGTCTCCAGTAGTCTCCACCACAGGCTGGACAGGGTCGACGTGGCTTCGTCTTGCTTCCTGGACATTCCTTCTTAAAATGCCCAGACTGACCACACTGATAACAGATAGAGGATGCACCTTGGGGATTCTGGACTTTACAAGATTGTAATGCTGCTACTAGAACCTCTGTTTTTCTCTTGTACTACTTCTCCTTTTCTCGGGCTTCCTCCCAATCCCTACTGTAAAACACTGAAGTGGCTATTCTCAGGAAGCTTTCTAGGGTGCTATCTGGTTCCATTGCTTGCTTCTGTAGCTTTCTTTTAATATCGGGAGCTGCCTGTGTAATAAACTTGTCCTTCAGGATGAGCTGTCCCTCAACTGAATCGGGGTATAGAAAGGTGTGCTTTATTAGTGCCCCTCTCAGCCTTTCCATAAAAGCTGTGGGATTCTTGTCTGGTTTTTGGTCTATCATAGACAGTTTAGAGTAACTGAGAGGTTTAGCTGTGGTCTTCCATAGGCCTTCTAATATACACCTTAAAAAGTGCTTCCTTTTCCATTCATCTGCTGAGTTATTGGGATCCCAATTAGGGTTATTTAACCGGAACTGCTTCCCTTCCTTGTGGGAGTGAAGTTTCTACCTCTTCCTCACCTTCCTTTTCTCCTCTTTTTTAACTTGGTCTGCTATAGGAGGTATGTTGTTCATCTCCATAATTTTCTGCTGCTTGCGGAACTCTGCTTTTCAGTTGCAGGGAGGGTTTGACTTAGCAGCATCACAACATCCCTCCACATGAGATAAAACACCTGAGTTAAATTTCAGAAAATTTCTACACGCCTATCAGGGTCATCAGAAAATTGACCTAAGTCTCCCTTTATTTGCTTAAGGTCCTGTAATGAGAAGGAAACTTGAACCTTTATGGCACCATTCCCATCAAGCATTTCCTGGAGGGGTAAGAATGAAGAGGGGAAAGTAGGATATACTGGAGATGGTGGGGCTGATGGTACAAATAGAGGGGAACGGGAAGGGTTGGCACTTCAGTAGCTGTCTTAGATTGCTCCTCTGGAGCCCACTTTAGCTCTGGGGAACTACTCCCTGTGGGCTTGCCTGCCACCAGCGCTTTAAAATACACTCCAGGGGAGTGCATGTTGAAGACGATCTGTTACCCATCCAGAAAGAGAAGTGAAAATAAAAGTGTTCTCCTTCCTTTCGGTATGTGATCCACGTGTGTCCACGTAGTTTTTTCTAATTCGACTTGAGACAAAGAACCTAGTGTTCCTCCACTCATCAAAGCCATACCACTAGCAAACCCTGGAGAATAGAGAAAATCTGATTTCCAAAATCACCACATTATAACAGTTAAATGGCCAATTTTCCATAAAGAAACCACAAGATATACAAAGGAACAGAAAAACATGGCTGGAGGAAGAAATAAATGAACAGAAACCATACCCAAGAAGCCTAGACATTGGACTTGATAAAGACATTAAAAACTCTTAAATATGTTCAAAGAGCTGAAGGAAAACACAGAAAAGGAACTAAAAGAAACTAGGAAAATTATATATGAGCAAAATGTGAATGTCAACAAAGACAAAGAAACTATATTAAGAAACAAATTCTGGAGCTAAAAACTAATACCAGTAACCAAAATGGTGTACTGCTGGCATAAGGACAAGCATATACAGCTGGTGCTCAAACAACGTAAGTTTCAACTGCATGAGTCCATTTATACCTCCCTTCCACCTCTGCCACCCAAGAAACAGAAAGACCAACTCCTCCTTTTCCCTCTACTCAGCCTACTCAATGTGAAGATGGTGAGTATGAAGATCTTTATGATGATCCACTTCCATTTAATGAACGGTAAATATACTTTCTCTTCCCTATGAGTTTAGTAATATTTTCTTTTCTCTGGGTAACTTTACATAAGAATACAGTATATATATATTTACATATAACATACAAAATACATGTTGTTAATCAACTCTTTATGCTATCAGTAAGGCTTTCAGTCAACAGTAGGCTATTAGTAGTTAAGTTTTGGGGAAATTAAAAAAGTACATATTTCATGTATTTCAAATGCATGGGGAGAGGGTAGTGGTCAGTGCCCCTAATCCCCATGTTATTCAAGGGTCAACTGTATAGACAAATGGAATAGGGGGGGAAAAAAAAAAAAAGACCACAAACCCACACATACATATGGTCAATTAATTTCAACATGTGTGACGTAACCATTCAATAATGGACGGTCTTTTTAGCAAACAGTGCTGGAAAAACTGCATATCCACACGCAAGAGAATCAAATTTGAGTCCCCACAATATACCATATACCAAAATTAACTCAACAGGGATCAAAGACCAAAATGTAGAAGCTAACTATAAAATGCTTAGAAGAAAACATAGGGGGAAGTTTCAGGATATTGAATTTGACCATGATCTCTTGTACATGATACCAAGAACACAGGCAACAAAAGAAAAAACAAACTAAACCTCATTAAAATTAAAAACTTTTGTGCACTAAAGAACACTATTAACAGAGTGAAATGGCAATCCACAGAATGGGAGAAAATATTTGCAAGTAATATGTCTGATAAGAGATTATTACCCAAAATATGTAGGGCACTCCTAAAAATCAAAACAACTCATTTTAAAAATGTGCAAAAGACAGAATAAATGTCTGTCTTTTGGATAAAAATGTCTCCAAAGACAGAAATGGCCAATAAGCACATGAAAAGATGCTCAACATCATAAATCATTACAGAAATACAAATCAAAACCACAATGAAACATCACTTCACACTCATTAGGATAGTTATTGTTTTAAAAAATCAGAAAAGAACAAGTGTTGGAGAAGATGCAATGAAACTGGAACCCTTGGCAATGCTGGCGGGAACGTAAAACAGGGTAGCTGATATGAAAAATAGTATATCCGTTTCTCATAAAATTACCACATGATCAGTAATTCCACTTCTAGGTATACACCCAAAGGAACCAAACGCAGGGATTTGAACAGATATTTGTACACCAATGTTCACAGCAGTATATTCAAAATAGCCCAAGGTAGAAACAACACAATTGTACACCAACAGATGAATGAATGAAAGGCAGTATGTACATACACTGTAATATTATTCAGCCTTAAAAAAGGAAATGCTGACACATACTATGACATAGATGAAATTTGAAAATATTATGCTAAATGAAATAAGCCAGACAAAAAAGAAAAAATATTGTACAATTCCATTTATACACAGTACCTAGAAATGGCAAATTGGTAGAAACTGAAAGTAGAATGGAGATTACCATAGGCTGGAGGGACAGGGAATAAAGAGTTACTTTTTAATGAATACAGAGTTTGTTTGCAACAGACGATATAGTGCAAACAGATACTGGTGAAAGCACAAAATTGTGAATGTACTTTAACACCACCAAATTGTACTCAAGAACAGTTAAAATGGAGACGGATGTAGTAGCACGCATCTGTAATCCCAGCTACTCAGGAAAGTGAAGTGGGAAGATCACTTGAGCCCCGGAGTTTGAGAGCAGCCTGGACAACCCCATTTCAAAAAAAAAAAAAAAAAAAAAAGGCAAATTTCATGTTAACGTATATTTTACTGCCAATTTTTTAAGGGCATTATTATTCTTTTTTTTTTTTTTTTTGAGACGGAGTCTCGCTCTGCCGCCCAGGCTGGAGTGCAGTGGCCGGATCTCAGCTCACTGCAAGCTCCGCCTCCCGGGTTCACGCCATTCTCCTGCCTCAGCCTCCCGAGTAGCTGGGACTACAGGCGCCGCCACCTCGCCCGGCTAGTTTTTTGTATTTTTAAAGTAGAGACGGGGTTTCACCGTGTCAGCCAGGATGGTCTCGATCTCCTGACCTCGTGATCCGCCCGTCTCGGCCTCCCAAAGTGCTGGGATTACAGGCTTGAGCCACCGCGCCCGGCCTATTATTCTTAAGTAGAATGCTTCATCAGAGGAGAAGGTGCACATACCAGCTTACGGTCCATTGAAAACTTAATGGAAAATGAAGAAATGAGAAAAATGGCTAAATGAGAAAAATTAGAAGTGTGCACAATTTAAAACTTAAACTTGATGAAACATTTTTAGGTAGAAAAGACATTTTTGTAGAAGATAAATGATTTAACAAGGTTCCAAAAGATGTAAGGGAGAACAGGCTTAAGATACCAAGTTAAGACATTAACCTTGTAAAGTGAGAGAATACTTCTACAGAAATGGCATTCTGTCTCATATTCCAAGCTAGAATATTTAGCAGTCATGTGATCTTGAGCAAGTTATTTAACCCATCACCACCTCAATATTCTCATCTGTAAAACAAGATAGTATCAGTAACAACCACACAGGACTGTTTTTTCTTTTTTAAAGATTTATCCGAACGAGTCACAAAAATATATTCACAGATAATATCAAGGATGATTTCCTTCCTACTGCCGTAAAGGTTTCTAGGTATGGGTGAACACAATCAAAGTTTTCTCCTGGCATGAGTAACTGAAGATGTTCAGATGGTTCAGACTCTGGGGAGAGAGAGTTTGTCATTTCTCAAATGATTCTTTTAAGTATCTAATTTGTTACTTTGGGGAAAAATAAATACACATCATACATTCTTTAGTTAGTAGTAGTATGAAATTTTTTTTTTTTTTTTGAGACGGAGTCTCACTCCGTTGTCCAGGCTGGAGGGCAGGGGCGCGATCTCAGCTCACTGCAACCTCCACCTTCCTGGTTCAAGCTATTCTCTTGCCTCAGCCTCCTGAGTAGCTGGATTACAAACACGCACCACCATACCCAGCTAATTTTTGTATTTTTAGTAGAGACAGGGTTTCACCACGTTGGACAGGCTGGTTTTGAACTCCCCACCTCAAGTTGATCCGCCTGCCTAGGCCTCCCAAAGTGTTGGGATTACAGGCGTGAGCCACCACGCCCAGCCTGAAAATAATTTTTTAAAACTCAGCTAATTGTTATTTTCTTGAAATTCTTATACAAATTCTCATATAACCAGACCTTGATCATGGAAAAAAATGAAGAGAATCATTCATTTTCCATGGAACCATAACAAAAGATTTAACATCTGTATCATTGTATGCCCAGAAGACAAACAAGAAAAACAGAATGGGGCTAAAAGGGACTAAAATAAATGATGGCTAAAAATTCCCCAAATTTGGCAAAAGACATAAACCTACAGGTGAAGGAGCTGACCAAACATCAAAACAGGACACACCCAAAGAAATCTAAGCCAATTTTTTAAAATGTCAAACCAGAATTCTACATCCACTGAAAAAAAAAATCAAGACATTCTCAGATGATGAAAAACTAAGAGATCTGTCTCAAGCAGACATTCTAAAATAATGGTTAAAGGCAATTATCTAAACAGAAGATGATGAAAGAAATAAACCTGGTATATCAGAAAAGAAAAACAAAATGTAAAAATATGGGAAAAGATAATACATTTTTCTTCTCTCGAAAGTTAAAGCAAAAATTATAACGTTGCTTGTTTCTCAATGCATGTAAGAAGATATTAAACATGAATATATTACAAACAAGAGTAAAATGACAAAAAGGAGGAAAAATTTCTACCTTTCAATTGAACTAGTAAAATGTCAACACCAATATAATATGATGCTTTCTATGCCTAATTTAATACCTAGAGTAACCAATTTAAAAAGTTACACAAAGATATATACACACAAAAACACTTTCAGATAAGTCAAAAGGGAATTATAATAAATGTTCAAGTGGCCCAGGAAGGCAAAAAAGGAACACGGATACAAAAAACAGACAGGTAAAAACAGAAAAAAAAGAATATAACAGCAGATTTAAACCCTAACATAATGATAGTTATATTAAATATAAATGGTCTAGACAACAATTCCAATTAAGAAACAGATTGGCAGACCTGGATACATAAACATGACCCATCCACAGACAAGAAATTCACTTAAAATGCAAAGGTAGGTTGGAAGAAAATGAATGGGAAATTATTTACCATGCAAATATTAATCAAAAGAAAGCGGGTGTGGCTATATTAGCGTCAGGCAAGGCAGACTTCAGAGAAAGAAAATGGCCAGGCACAGAATGGAAAATTACATGATCACAAAAGAGTCAATCCACCAGGAAGGCACAACAATCTCAACCATGTGTGCTCAGAACAATAGAACTGCAAAATAAGTGAAGCAAAACCTGACAGAAATGCAAAGAGAAATAGACAAATCTACAATTTTAGTTGGCACCTTGAATACTTCTCTCTTAACAATTGATAGAACTGGGCAGAAAATCATCAAGAACTTAACACAATTAATCAACAAGATCTAATTGACATTTATGTAACATTCCACCCCAAAGCAGCAGAATACACATCGTTTACAAGTGCTCATGGAACACTTGCCAAGACAGATCACCATATTGTGTGCCATAATTCAAACCTCAGCAAATTAAAAAGAATTAAAACCATAACAGAATGTGATCTTTGACCAAAATGTACAAACTACAATAAATAAGAAAAAGACAGTAGGGAAATCTCCAAACACTTGGAAACTAAACAACAGATTTCTAAATAATTTCTGAGTCAAAGGGAAAGCCTCAAAGGAAATAAAAATATACATTGAACTGAAGGAAAATGAAAATACAACACCAGAATTTGTGGAATGCAGCTAAATCACTACGAAAAGAAAAAATGTAGAGCACTAAATGATTAGAAAAGAGTAATGATGGTCAGGCGCAGTGGCTCAGGCCAATAATCCTAACACTTTGGGAGACTGAGGTGGAAGGATCACTTGAGCTCAGGAGTTCAAGGCCCATTTGGGTAACAATAGAAAGACCTCGTCTCTACAAAAAAATTTAAAAATTAGCTGGGCATCAAGGCGCATGCCTGTGGTCCCAGCCACCCAGGAGAGGCTGAGGCGGAAGGATAGCCTGAGCCCCAAAAGGTCAAGGCTGAAGTAAGCTATGATCACATCACTGCACTCCAGTCTGGGTGACAGAGTGAGACCCTGTCTTAAACTAAATTTTTTTAAGAAAAGAAAAAGAATAATAATTTTCAATTAATAATCTAAGTTCCTTTCTCAAGAAACTAGAAAGGGATCATCTGAACGAATTTGCTATGGTCTGAAACTGTTCCCCAAAATTCATTTATTGGAAACTTAATCCCTAGTGCAACAGTGTTGAGAGGTGGAGCCTTTGGGGAGGTGTAAAGGTCATGAGCACAGAGTCCTCATAAATATATTAATGCCATGATGAACACGTTTGATTAGGGAGTTTGGCCCCTTTTTGGCCTTCTGCCTTCTACCATGTGAGGACACACTGTCCCCCTCCCTTCTGGAGGATACAGCTTTCCAGGCACCTTCTTGGGATGAGAGACTAGACCATCATCAGAGAACCAGACCTGCTGGTGCCTTGATCTTGGTCTTCCCAGACTCCAGAACTATGAGAAAACAAATTTCTGTTCTTTATAAATTACCCAGTCTTGGTTCTGTTACAGCAGCAGAAATAAACTAGGACAGGAATTTTTTAAAATATTCCTGTTACATGTTATTACAAATAACATATTTTATTAAAACTTTTTTTAAGACAGAGTCTCGCTCTGTTGACCAGGCTGGAGTGTAGTGGCATGATCTCAGTTCACTGCAACCTCCAATGGTTCAAGAAATTCCCCTGGTTAAAGAAATTCCCCTGCCTCAGCCTCCAAATACCTGGGATTACAGGGGCACACCACCACAACCAGCTAATTTTTTTGTATTTTTAGTAGAGATGGAGTTTCACCATGTTGGCCAGACTGGTCTTGAACTCCTGACCTCAGGCAATCCACCCGCCTTGGCCTCCCAAAGTGCTGGGATTACAGGCGTGAGCCACCACACCTGGCCTAAAACTTTTTTTAATTGGGAAGAAGAATGGCATTATCTTACATTTTTACAAATCTCTTTAGTATCTAGCTTAATAGAAGGCAATTGGACACTCATATCTACATCTGCATTCAATCTATGGCAATACACTGTCTTAGGTTGAAGCATGAAAATCTAACTTCACACAGATATGGACAGATGCTCCCAGATTTATGATGGGTGGGGGTTACATCCTGATAAACCACTTGTAAGTTGAAAATATCATAGGTTGAAAATGCATTTAATAGATCTAATCTGCTAACATCATAGCTTAGCGAAGCCTACCTTAAACGTGCTCAGAACACTTACATCAGCCTACAGTTGTGCAAAATCATCTAACACTTTATATTTTATAACAAAGTGTCAAATATCTTATGTAATTTATTGAATACTGTACTGAAAGTGAAAAACAGAATGGTTGTATGGGTACTCAAAGTACGGTTTCTACTGAATGTATATAGCTTTTACACACACCACCATAAAGTGGAAAAGTCATAAAGTGAACCATTGTTAAGTCTGAGATTGTCAGTAGTTGGAAAAGGGAAGAGTACGTTAACAGCCTTTTCAGATAACCGGAAATTCTTTTCTACTTCATCAAATTTGACAATTGGTATTTCTTAAAGTTTAGGGGCATTGTGGAATCTGAAATTATATCAATGGTTTCAGAATTTTTTGTACCAGTTTGCAACATTAAAATGTATTGGTCTATCTTCTACTTTGAATGGATCTTTTATTCATGGATGATTTTATAACATCATGCATTGATTGGTCACTTAGAAAATACTAGTTCCTTGAATTATGCAGCCAAATGTTGACACATTTCATCACATCTGTAACCTCAACACTTTGGGAGGCTAAGGCAGGAGGATCCCTTGAACCTAATAGTTTAAGACCAGCCTGGGCAACAAAGTGGGACCCTGTCTCTATTAAAAATTTTAAAATTAGCCAGGTAAAATTAGCATGCCTGTAGCCTCAGCTACTTAGGAGGCTGGGGTGGGAGAATCACTTAAGCCCATGAGGTTGAGGCTGTAGTGAATCATGATCCCACCACTGCATACAGAAGCCAAATAAAGTGATTCTCTTTATTTTTGAGAACCTGTATCAAACAACGCACACACAAAAAAACACATTATTGGCTTTTGGTCCTTCATTCAAAATTCAAGAGGTACTGGGGTGGAGAGCAGAATATCTGTATTTTCATATAGACCTCTTGTAGTTTTAAAATGTTATCCCCCAGATAGATAGTTTACATTTAAACAAATTATCCATTATATCCTATTTCCTAATATGATGTCAACCATCTTCGGCTTTTGTTACAGAAACAAACAAGCAAAAGATATTTTCTAGAAATTCAACAACAACAAATAAATGTTTATTGAAAACTTACAACATGTCAAGCAGGGCTCTAAGAGTCAGTGATACAACAGTGAACAAGACAATGAGATACCTGTTCTCACAGAGCTTACATGTAAGAGCATCAGTATCTCAAAGTACAATAGATCAGAAGCCCAAAAGCTAAGTAAGCAAAATGTATTACCATTTAGGGAAAAAAAAATTAATCTCATAGGAACAGTAAATTTCCAAACCTTTTTAATCTGTGAAAATACCTGTTTTTCTGTAACAGTTGACCCTTAAACAACATGAGTTGGAACTGCACAGATCCACTTATATGCAGATTTTTTTCAATAAAATATACACAAAGTATGCCTCTCCTGCTTCCCTTTCCATCTTTTACCTCTTCCCTCTCTGCCACCCCTGATACAAAGAGACCAATCTCTCCTCCTCCTCAGCTACTCAACATGAAGATAATGAGGATGAAGACCTTTATGAGATCCACCTCCACTTAATGAATAGTAAATATCTTTTCTCTCCCTTATGATTTTCCTAATATTTTCTTTTCTCTAGTTTACTTTACTGTAAGAATACAGTATATAAGATATATAACAGCCAGGTGCGGTAGCTCATGCCTGTAATCCCAGCCCTTTGGGAGGCCAAGGTGGGCAGATCACAAGGTAAAAAGTTCAAGACCAGCCTGGCCAATATGGTGAAACCCCGTCTCTACTAAAAATACAAAAATTAGCCAGGTGTGGTGGCGTGCACCTGTAGTCCCAGCTACTTGGGAGGCAGAGACAGGAGAATCACTTGAACCCAGGAGGCAGAGGTTGCAGTGAGCCAAGATCATGCCACCGTACTCCAGCCTGGGTGACAGAGCGAGATTCCATCTCAAAAAATAAATTAATACGTATATATATCACAAAATATGTGCTAGCTGAATGTTTACATTGTTAAATTTGGCTGTTAATTGTTAAATTTGGGGCTGGGCACAGTGGCTCACACCGGTAATCCCAGCACTTTGGAAGGCCGAGGCAGGTGGATCACTTGAGCCCATGAGTTCGAGACCAGCCTGGCCTACACAGTGAAACCCCATCTCTACTACAAATACAAAAATTAGCCCGGCGTGGTGGCTGAGAATCGCTTGAACCAGGGGTGGGAGGAGGGGCAGAGGATGCAGTGAGCCGAGATCGTGCCACTGCACTCCAGCCTGGGCAACAGAGCGAGACGCTCTCAAAAAATAAATTAATTAAATAAAAAACTGTTAAATTTGGGGGGGAGTCAAAAGTTATATGCAGATTTTCAATTATTAGGGGAGTCAGCACCTCTAACCACCATGCTGTTCATGGACCAATTGTAAACTATTCTTTTATAGCCTCTTCACATTAAAATAATGCCTTCATAAATTACTAAAGAAAACAGCCAATCCATTCTTTTTGACAGGTGAAGGAACAAGGTATTCGGGAGTTACAATGATGATTGAGGGAATCTCTTCACTTGGCTTCTGTATCAAATTGGATTTTCCCTTCCCCAGTAAAAAAATCAAAGCAACCAAACAAAATAAAACAAAACCAGCCAGGCACTGTTTGTAGTCCCAGCACTTTGGAAAGCCAAAGTGGGAAGATTGCTTGAGCCCAGGAGTTCAAGACCAGCCTGGGCAACATCATAAGACTTCGTCGTTTCTACTAAAATTCAACAAAGTTAGCCAGTTGTGGTGGCACAGGCCTGTAGCCCCAGCTACTCGGGGAGGACTGCTTCAGTCTGGGAGGTCAAGGCTGCAGTGAGCCATGATCGCACCACTGCACTCCAGCCTGGGTAAGCGAGACCTCATCTTAAAAAAAAAACAAAAACAAAACCAAAAACCAACACAGCTTCGTTTTAGCAAATGTCAGAAAACGCTCATCCTCTTCATATAGCCTAGCATTTTTAAACCACATTTTTTAAGAGAAAATAATTTATTAAATGGGAGGCAAGACTTTTCCTTCAATTCTCATACGGTGGAGCAGTGATGAATCACAAGAATCTGCATTTGGTTCTAATGTGGTTGGATCCATAAACAGGCATCTGGAAATCCTCACTATGACACAGCACCAAGGCAACGCAGCACACAGGTATCCCTCTCTTAAAAGACCAAGTGTTATCCAGTTGGTGGTCTTAAGCTGAAGTGTGGCAAATAGCTGGCAATATTTATTTTAATGTCAGATAATTTAATAATGGTAAATGAACTCCAATTTCCAACCCTCCTTCATGCAACTGTAATGTATCTTGGTATAAGCTGACTCTTCCCCAGTTCCAAGACTGGAGCACATGATGCAGACCTATGCTCATCAGCACACCATTCTTTTGACTGAGATTGATTCAGATATGGGTACATAATACCTAAGTTGGTCAGATCAATTAGAGATTCTATTTGAAGGTAAGAAGAAAAGACTTTTCCACTGTGCCTGAACAAATAGTCTTGGACGCTCCTAGCACTTGTCTTGTAACCACAAGTTATCTGGTGGACAACACTAAAGAAGCAGATCTGGAAAACCAGCTGCAGTCACATCATTTGCAAAACCTTTGGGGTCAGGCCAAATAAGCACAGGGCACGTTGTTGAGAGATGAAGGTACAGCCACTTATCACCAGGTTACTCTATTGTTTTTGTAAAGTTTCAAATGCTGCTTTCTAAATTATCTCATTTAGTCCTCATCGGTACCCCATGAAATAAACTATTGTTGATTCCATTTTATAGATTGAGAAAACTGCACTTTAGGAGAGTGTATATGACTTCTCAAAGGACAAAGAGGGAAGAAAGAGTAACATAATGTACACCTATGACACTGTCTGCCCTGCCCTACTGCCCTCATTTTCCTGTGAACTGCCTCCCCATTCTCACAGTTCTCATGTGATCCTACCCGCCTTATCACAATTAATTAGTCAAGGAACAAGGCGCGGTGGCTCACGCCTGTGATCCCAGCACTTTGGGAGGCCGAGGCGGGCAGATCATGAGGTCAGGAGATTGGGACCATCCTGGCTAACATGGTGAAATCCCGTCTCTACTAAAAATACAAAAAAATGAGCCTATGGTGGCGTGCGCCTGTAGTCCCCACTACTCAGGAGGCTGAGGCAGGAGAATTGTTTGAACCCGGGAGGTGGAGGCTGTAGTGAGCTGAGATCGTGCCACTGCATTCCAGCCTGGGTGACAGAACGAGACTCAATTTAAAAAAAAAAAAAAAAATTAGTCTAGTCAAGGAGTGGGCACCTGACCTAAATGTTAACTAAATGAATCTTTCCTCCAGAGCTCTATTATACTCAAGACCCAAAGATCTGAAGTCAATGGTCAAAGCTGAAGCTGTTAGATATAAAGTACCAGTGCTGTAGGCAGCCATATTTTCCACAGGTGACTAAAACCAGTCTACAATCTGAGAGAATGATGCCAACATAAAGAAAAACGTAAGAGAACACAGAGAATGAGCCTTGCTTATATTTAAGCCCAAGTTCTGGTTTTTACTGAAGTTCAACTGAATCTTTACCCTTAATGAGACTGTTTTCCTGAATCCAAAATTCTTTTTTAAACAATCAACAAAGTGAGGAGGCAACCCAAAGAATGGGAGAAAATATGTGCAAACAAGGGATTAATAATCAGAATATATAAGGAGCTCAAACAACTCAGGTGGAATAAAGTCTAATAATCCAATTTTTTTTTTTTTTTTTTTTGAGACGGAGTCTCGCTCTGTCGCCCAGGCTGGAGTGCAGTGGCGCGATCTCAGCTCACTGCAAGCTCCGCCTCCCGGGTTCACGCCATTCTCCTGCCTCAGCCTCCCGAGTAGCTGGGACTACAGGCGCCCACAACCGCGCCCGGCTAATTTTTTGTATTTTTAGTAGAGACAGGGTTTCACCGTGGTCTCGATCTCCTGACCTTGTGATCCGCCCGCCTCGGCCTCCCAAAGTGCTGGGATTACAGGCGTGAGCCACCGCGCCCGGCCATAATCCAATTTTTAAAAGGGCAAAGAATCTGAATGGACATTTCTTCTCCAAAGAAGACATACATCATGCCCATAATCCCAGCACTTTGGGAGGAGGATCACTTGAGCTTAGGAGTCTGAGACCAGCCTGGGCAACATGGCAAAACCCTGTCTCTACAGAAAAAAAAAAAAAAAATACAAACATTAGCCGGGCATGGTGGCATGCACCTGTAGTCCCAGCTACTCAAGAGGCTGAGGTGAGAGAATCATTTAAGCCAAGGAGGTCAGGGCTGCAGTAAGCCATGACTGCACCACTGCACTCCAGCCTGGGCAACAAAATAAGAGTCTGTCTCAAAAAAAAAAAAAAAAAAAAAAAGATGGTCGGGCGCGGTGGCTCATGCCTGTAATCCCAGCACTTTGGGAGGCCAAGGCGGGCGGATCACCTGAGGTCAGGAGTTCAAAACCAGCCTGACCAACATGAAGAAACCCCATCTCTACTAAAAATACAAAAAAAATTAGCCAGGAGTGGTGGCACATGGCTGTAATCCCAGCTACTCGGGAAGCTGAAGCAGGAGAATCGCTTGAACCTGGGAGGTGGAGGTTGCAGTGAGTTGAGATTGCGCCATTGCACTCCAGCCTGGTCAACAAGAGCGAAACTCTGTCTCAAAAAAAAAGACACACAAATGGCAAACAAGTACATGAAAAGGTACTCAGCACCACTGATCATCAGAGAAATGCAAATCAAAACTACAATGTGATATCATTTCACCCCAGTTAAAATGGCTTTTATCCAAAAGAGGCAATAATAAATGCAAGCCAGGATGTGGAGAAAGGGGAACTCTCCTACAATGTTAATGGGAATGTAAATTAGTACGACCACTATGGAGAACAGTATGGCGGTTCTTCAAAAAACTAATCGAACTACCCATAGGATCCAGAAATCCCACTTCTAGGTACATACTCAAAAGAAATCAGTATAGCAAAGAGATATCCGCACTCCCATATTTATCACATCACTATTCACAACACCCAAGATATGGAAGCAACCTAAGTGTCCATGAGGAATGCACAAAGAAAATGTGGTACATACACACAATGGGATATTATTCAACCATAAAAAAGAATAAAATCCTATCATTTGCACAACAGAGATAGAACTTAAGGTCATTATGTTAAGCGAAATAATCCAGACACAGAAAGATAAATCTCGCATGTTCCCATTCATTTGTGAGATCTAAAACTCAAAACAACTCAACGAATGGAGACAGAGATAGGAAGGGCAATAGGGGAGAAAGGGACGGGGGGAGAGTTAATGGGTACAAAAAAAAATCTATCTAGAAAAAAATGAGTAAGATCTAGTATTTGATAGCACAACAGGCTAACTACAGTCAATAATAGTTTAATTGCATATTTTTAAATAACTAATGGAGAATAATCGGATTGTAACACAAAGGATAAATGCTTGAGAGGATGGATATCCCATTTTCCACGATGTGATTACACACAGCATGCCTGTATCAAAACATCTCATATACCCAATAAATATATACACCTACTATGTACCCACAAAAGTTAAAAATTAAAAAAATAAAATAAGAGTAGAATCAAAACATTCTTAACAGAAAGAAATGGTAAGTGTTGGCCGGGCACAGTGGCTCACTCCTGTAATCCCAGCACTTTGGGAGGCTGAGCTGGGCGGATCATGAGGTCAGGAGATAGAGACCATCCTGGCTAACACGGTGAAACCCCATCTTTACTAAAAATACAAAAAAATTAGCCGGGCGTGGTGGCAGGCGCCTGTAGTCCCAGCTACTAGGGAGGCTGAGGCAGGAGAATGGCATGAACTCGGGAGGCGGAACTTGCAGTGAGCCAAGATCGCGCCACTGCACTCCAGCCTGGGCGACAGAGCGAGACTCCGTCTCAAAAAAATAAATAAATAAATAAATAAAAGAAATGGCAAGTGTTGTAGGTGATGGATGCTCCATTTACCCTGATGTGACTACTATACACTGGATGCCTGTATCAAAACATCACATGTACCCCATAAATACATACATCTACTATGTTCCCATAAAAGTGTAAAATAAAGCATTTTTAAAATTATTTTTTGTCTACAAATATTCTTTTTTTTTTTTTTTTTTGAGGCGGAGTCTCACTTTGTCGCCTAGGCAGTAGTGCAGTGGCGCAATCTCGGCTCACTGCAAGCTCCGCCTCCGGGGTTCACGCCATTCTCCTGCCTCAGTCTCCCGAGTAGCTGGGACTACAGGCGCCTGCCACCACGCCGGGCTAATTTTTTTTTTTTCGTATTTTTAGTAGAGACGGGGTTTCACCGTGTTAGCCGGTATGGCCTCGATCTGCTGACCTCGTGATCCACCCACCTCGGCCTCCCAAAGTGCTGGGATTACAGGCGTGAGCCACCGCGCCCGGCCATATTCTTTTTTTTGAGACACAGTCTCGCTCTGTCACACAGGCTGGAGTGCAGTGGCACAATCTTGGCTCACTGCAACCTCTGCACCCCCGGGTTCAAGCAATTCTCCGGTCTCAGCCTCCCAAAGTGGTGGCTGGGACTACAGGCGCCCGCCACCACGCCCGGCTAACTTTTGTTTTTTCAGTAGAGACGAGGTTTCACCATGTTTGCCAGGCTGGTCTTGAACTCCTGACCTCAGGTGATCTGCCTGCCTCAGCCTCCCAAAGTGCTGGGATTACAGGTGTGAGCCACCATGCACAGCCTGTCTACAAATATTTATGTTGGGTTCTATCACTTACAACTGAAAGAGTCCTAAATAATTCAGAGAAAGAAAGCGAAAGAACAAGGGAATGGAAATCGGGGAGATAATCATTCACAACAATTAATGAGCATTATTGAACACTGATGTCTAGAATTGTTGCGCTTAGCCCACAAGGAATTCTCATTAGGTAAGTTTAACAAACAAGATAGCCCTATACCACATAGCTATGATCAACTAATTCAGAGAAAGAACGGGAAAAAAACAAGGGAACGGGGAAAGGGGAGATAATCACTCACAACAATCAAGTACTACTGAACACTGATGTCTAGAATTACTGTGCTTAGCCCTCAAGGAATTCTCATTAGGTAAGATTAACAAACAAAATAGCCCTATACAAGACAGCTATGATCAATTTCTAAATTTCATGAGACTACAAGAGTTCAAAAAAGAAAACAGTTTAACACAGCTGTGATTTATGTCAGACTACAAAGATGAGAAAATTGTGTGAGGAGGACATGCGGGAAAGGTAGGTCCCGGAAATATGATAGCAAAAGTAGGAAAGAGTAGGTGAGACACTACAGAAAGCAAGAAAATCCAGTGGAGCACAGTCTATTTTGGGAAATGCTGGGAATAAAGACTAAATAAACGGGTACACTGAGACCACATGACAAAAAGCACTAAAGTTAAGAAAAAGATGTAGTATAGATTATATTGGGAAGCTGCTAGGCTGTCCCACAAATCCAAGAATGTTGGGTTGAAAATTTGGATTTGGGTTACGCACAGCAGTAACAAAAAGATCAGATCAGATTCAGGGAACATTTCAAATAAAGTATCCCACTCTACTTTACCCCCAAGTAGTACTTTTGCCTATAGTGGAACCTTCATCAAGCCTATACTATAAAAGTAAACCGAGGAAAAGAATTAACTACTAATACTTGTATGTAACTATGGCACCACCTATCAATTATTTCATTTAATCCTCCTAATTAAAACCTATGATGTATTATCATGATTCTCATTTTGCAGATTAAAACATATTCAGACTCAAAAAAGTTAGGTAACTTGTCCAAGATTACACAACTACATAAAAACCTGGCCTGCAGAGCTGGGAGGTAGATTATAATCCACTTAGATCAAAAGTAGTTTTTCCCAAGGACAAATCATAAGGATGTATAATGACAATGATGATTAAAAACAGCTAACATCTACTAAATGTTGGGAACTCTGCAAAGCACTTACATGCATTATCACGTTTAATATTCTTAAGAGTTCTAGGAGGGTCTATGATTAATCTTATTTGAAGGTGATGTGTTTGAGTTCCTCTTAAGAACTTTACCCAGAGTCACAGGGCTAACAAGTGGCTAACCTGGGTGGGAGTCAAAAATCCCAGTATGACTCCAGAATTCACGCTCTTAACTACTATGTCACACTGCCTCCCTAACTAAGAGCCTATCAGAAATGATCAGAAGAAATAGAATCAGGATGAGATGAGGAAATACTTTTAGGGTAGATGATAAAAATCAGAGAAACATTTTATTTTTCTTTCTGTTATGAAAATAAAATTCAAGCAATCATTTAAAGAACAAATAGAAGGGCTAAGTACGGTAGTTCACTCCTGTTATCCCAGCACTTTGGGAGGCTGAGGCAAGCAGATCACTGAGGTCAGGAGTTCGATACCAGACTGGCCAACACAGTGAAACCCCGTCTCTACTAAAAATACAAAAATTAGCCAGGCGTGGTGGCACACACCTGTAATCCCAGCTACTCGGGATGCTGAGACAGGAGAATCACTCGAACCTGGGAGGCGGTGTTTGCAGTGAGCCGAGAACAGGCCACACTGTACTCCAGTCTGGGTGACAGAGCAAGACTCTGCCTCAAAAAAAAAAAAAAAGGAAGAACAAATAGAAGCATATATCTATAACTTCTTGAAGAGGTTGAGAATTTAAATAAACTCTTATTTAAAGACAAATTAACTTGGAGATGGTTTTGATGAGTGAATTTTGCATTATACTCTTAAATAAAACCAAGGTTCAGAAAGAGGGTATTTATCCATCTAAGGCAACACAATTTTTCAGTTTACAGAATCAAGAGTAGAATTCAGGGCTTTAGATTCCTAGTTCAGTTTTTCCTTCACTATATATAGTGAACGATATATATACCAGGCCTATATTCTTAGAAATTGGTGTATATATTAACTATCTACAAGGTTGACAGATACCTGACAAGGCAGTTCTGCTGGTGTCATGTAATCCTTACAACAGTATAAGGTAGGCATCATCATCCCATTTCAGAGATGGGATAAATGGGTATCACTGTGCTTTAGTAAACTGTCCAAGGACCAAGGGCTAGTAAACAACAAAGCCAGGGTTGGAAGCTAGTTATCCCAAAAAAAAACAAACACCCATGCACTTCAATATGACGGTGCATGTGCATGGGAGGGCAGGGGTGGAGATGGCCCTACTAGATATTTTAAAAGCTGAAGAGATATCAGAAAGCCTTTATAATTGACACAGTGTGGTACTAGCACATGAAAAAGCAACAGAGACCAACAGAACAGAAGGTTTAGAAATAATCCCAAGTACACATGGAAATTTAATATATGAAGAAAGTGGCATTGCCGACCAATAAACACACGCATTTTAAAATAAATGCTGTGGAGATAACCAGATAGCCATTTATTGAATAAAGATAAAATTGGATGTATCTCAAAATTTACCATACATGATAAATTCCAAATAGATGTCAAAGTAAAAACGGAAAAAAACATAAGTATCAGAGAAAATATGGATGAATTCCTTTATAATCTGGACATAAGGGAAACCTTTCTAACTATGATTCAAAATTTTGAAGCAAAAAAAGATTGATAATTTGGAGACATTTAAAAATTGTGCGGCAAAGTAACAAAATGCAGAAGCAAAGTCTAAAACATGAAAAATTGCAAAAAAAACCTTACACGAGAAGAACAGAAATCAAAATTTACATCAGAATAGAAAAAATAGAAAATAAAATTAAAATTATACTGAGATACCACTTGTCACCTATTAAACGGACAAAAATTCAAAAGTCTTACAACATATTGTTGGTGAAGACAACAGACAATCTCATATATTACTAGTGGAAATGTAAAATAGCACAACTCTTAGGAGAGGGAGAATATTTTAACAGTGAGCAAAATTATATATGCACGTGTCTTCGACCCAGCAATCTCACTTCTAGGAATCTACTCCAAAGACACACTGCTAAAAATATAAAATGACTTATGAGGCCGGGCGCGGTGGCTCACGCCTGTAATCCCAGCACTTTGGGAGGCCAAGATGGGCGGATCACGAGGTTAGGAGATCGAGACCATCCTGGCTAACACAGTGAAACCTCGTCTCTACTAAAAATACAAAAATTAGCCGGGCGTGGTGGCGGCGCCTGTAGTCCCAGCCACACAGGAGGCTGAGGCAGGAGAATGGCGTGAACCCGGGAGGCGGAGCTTGCAGTGAGTGGAGATTGCGCCACTGCACTCCAGCCTGGGCAACAGAGCGAGACTCCGTCTCAAAAAAAAAAAAAAAAGACTCATGAGCAAAGTTACTAATAGCATAAACAACTCAGATGTCCATCCATGAGACTGAATAAACAATGCTAACACCCACAAAATGGAACAGGATGCAGCTGCAAAAAGGAATGAGGAAAATCACACCCCAATATGTAGCATGCTACTTTTTGTGTAAAAAAGTGATAAAAAAAGAATATAAACATATCTATGTATATATCTATGTATATCTGTATATGGATATATATTTGCTTATATTTATAAGAATAAACACTGAAATGTCAAATCAAAAGAAAGAGTAAAGGGAAAAGAACAGGGTAGAGAGACGTGGATCAAAGTAAGAATATTCTGAATATATCCTGTATAGTTTTAACTTTCAAACCACGTAAATGGGCCTGGCACAGCAGCTCACACCTTTAATCCCAACACTTTGGGAGGCTAAGCATTTGATCTTGGCCTAGGCAACACCACAAGATCCCATCTCTACAAAACATTTTTAAAATTAGCCAGGCGTGGTAGCACGTGCCTATAGTCCCAGCTGCTCAGGAGACTGAAGTGAGAGAATCGCTTGAGCCCAGGAGGAAGAGGCTGCAGTGAACCGTGATCATGCCACTGCACTCCAGCCTGGGCGACAGAGCAAGACCCTGTCTCAAAAAACAAGCCAGGCCTGTTTTCATAGTGGCTCATGCCTGTAATCCCAACACTTTGGGAGGCTGAGGCAGGCAGATCACGTGAGCTCAGGAGTTCAAGACCAGCCTGGTCAACATGGCAAAACCCTGCCTCTACTAAAAATACAAAAATTAGCCGGGCATGGTGGCACATGCCTGTAGTCCCAGCTACTCGGGAGACTGAGTCAGAAGAATTGCTGGAAACTGCAGGGGTGGAGGTTGCAGCGAGCCGAGATGGTGCCACCGCACTCCAGCCTGGGCGACACAGCAAGACCGTCTCAAAACAAAAACAAAAACAAAAAAACCCAAACCAACCAAAAAGCATGTAAATGTTTCACATACACACACAAAAAAATTAAATCAAAAAGAAAGCACTTTTTAAGTATGGAGGGGGGAAAACCTAAAATGAAAGAGTCTAACTGACGTGAAGTTGGTGAAATAATCAGTATAAAGCACTTTTTCTTCTTTTCAAAAATAAAACATCATAGCTCTGTTCACTGAACAAGGACAAGAAACAATTTCAACCAGTAGTAAAGAGTAGCATTCCCCACCAAAAGGAAAGAGTTTCCTGGAGGAATGGCTGATTTCCAAGTCTGAGGCAAGAAATGTACAAGATGAGCCTGAGTACCTCATTGCAGCAAAAAAAAAAAAACAAGGACGCTCTATCAAAGATAATTAGAGTCATATACAAATAACAAGAGAATCAACCTGAAGAAGCCCCCATTAGCCAAAGACAGAACAAGCTGAGTATCAGCAAGGATGACATATATTGACTGAAACACACCAAAAGTATTTTTAAATGTGTTTATAATGATGCCAAAAATAAAAAACAAAACAAAAAAGACAGAGAGAGAAATAAATAAATAAATGTTGGTTATGTCTTGTTTGTGGCTCACATGGATCATATCAACAGGCTCTTATGCATATTAGCTTTTCAGGTAATGGGAGACCTCAGAAGGAGACTGTATGTAGGGAGAGAGGAGAATAAGGGTAGGGGATATATTCCTCTGCCTCCCTTAATATCTGATCAACAAGCTCCTCTTTAACTTGAAACCACACTGCCTGTCAGGGAGCTCTCTTCCATAGAGCTGCCCTCAGCTGTTCTCCTCTTCCCTTGTTCCTGCTGGCCTAGAGGCGATCGCAACTCCCTTCCTCACTGTGGCCAGTCACAGAGCACTGCACTGTCCCTACTGGCTTCCTTAAATACTATCTACACCTTTGTAAACAGTCCTTTACTTAAACTTCCCTCAAATTACCCAGTTCGTGGCATATCTACCATAATAAGTCTCCAAAGTACCTTGCTATAAAAAGTGGCAATTAAGGAAAATATTGAAGCATTCATCCTGTATTTCATGAATTGTATTTCACGGTAAACATACAGCCCTAGTTGATATTAATATGTAAAAGTTCTACTTTTAACAGAAGAATTACAGTTAATAAATGTAAAAGGAATAACAGAATTAGAAAATCATTATTTTGCTATTCCCTAATGAAATAACAGGGATTCAGCTAAAGATCATGAATGAATGGAACCATTAGATGAAAGGTTAATGAAGGATTCTTACAGGAAGTTACCACAGACTGATGCCACCTGAACAGAATGATCAACCTTAGCATCACCACAGGCCAGCCAGACATTATGCACCTCCGTGTGAAGCAAAGAAAATACAATCTATTAAGTACCGCTGACTAGAAATCTGAAATAAGTAAGCTTTTAGATCTACCTACTATAGGAAATATGGAAAATACAGGAAGAAGTTAAATTATATCATCAGGAAAGTAAAAAGAAAAATCCAGAATGTAAAACAAGGTCCTGTATAGTACCCCTGACCTAGTTCCTTCAACACGCAGGGGGAGGGGAATTGGAGAAGTTGGGGGAATGAGATTTCTCTATATTAAGAAGAGACTTAAAAGACTCTTAAAGGACCTAACCAAAGAAAAGCAACATTTGGACTTTGGATCCCGATTCTAATAAAGCAACTGTAAAATAGACACTGTTTTAGACCATCAGAGAAATCTGAATATAAACTGGGAATTAATGATACCAAAGCACTTTTAATTTTGCTAGGCATGATAATGGCCATTATGATTATGTAAGAAAATGTCTTTTTTTTTTTTCAAAGATGCTTATTGAAGTATGTAAGGATGAAATCACAATATATGGAATTTACTTTAAAATATTTTGGTAAGAAAAAGGGTGATTAATGAAATCAAATGTGATGACATTTTGAAAACTGCAAAATCTGAGTAACAGGAGTTCACCATCCTATTTTCCCTACTTCTGTGTACGTTTGAAATTTTTCATTATAGGCCGCGCACGGTGGCTCAAGCCTGTAATCCCAGCACTTTGGGAGGCCGAGGCGGGTGGATCACGAGGTCAGGAGATCGAGACTATCCTGGCTAACATGGTGAAACCCCGTCTCTACTAAAAATACAAAAAACTAGCCGGGCGTGGTGGCGGGCGCCTGTAGTCCCAGCTACTTGGGAGGCTGAGGCGGGAGAATGGCGTGAGCCCGGGAGGCGGAGCTTGCAGTGAGCCGAGATCACGCCACTGCACTTCAGCCTGGGAGACACAGCGAGACTCCGTCTCAAAAAAAAAAAAAAAAAAAGAAATTTTTCATTATAAAATTACCAAACAGAATGAAAATTCACACTTTCCACTGTAACTACAGTTTTCAAACTTGAGTGTGTCTAAGAATTCACATCTCATGCAAATCCTAAGAATCATCCCAAAACATTGTGATTTTGTTTGTCTAGGCAAGATCCCAGGTTCCATTTTTAACAAGTGCCTCAAGTGGATCTGATAGACAATCTACAGCCTCATATCTGAAAACTATACACTTAACGGCTTTACTACAAGAAAACCAAACCTTAAAGGAAAGTCATGATCACATCTCTTACCTGCCCTTCACCTTACCCCACACCTATCTTAGTGTGATAGACATTTAATTAATCCTTTTCCTGACACTATAAATTCCATGAAAGTGGGGCAT
The DNA here is from genome assembly GCF_037993035.2 of Macaca fascicularis. Lineage (NCBI taxonomy): Eukaryota > Metazoa > Chordata > Mammalia > Primates > Cercopithecidae > Macaca > Macaca fascicularis. The sequence goes on along the minus strand of NC_088392.1, from coordinate 68,663,050 downwards.
GTTTGTTTTTATTCACCATGGTGTTCCATTGCATAGCAGAATTCCTAGCACACAGTATACACCAAATAAACATCTGTCAAATGAATGAATGAATGAGTAACAGAAAAGAGAAAAAGGAAAGTTAATTACAGTGCACTGTTTCAAAATTAGTTTGAGGGATGGGTGCTGTGGCTCACGCCTGTAATCCTAGCACTTTGGGAGGCTGAGGCCAATGGCTCGCTTGAGACCAGCCTGTGCAACATGGCAAAACCCCATCTCGACCAAAAACAATACAAAAATTAGCCAGGCATGGTGACACATGCCTGTAGTCCCAGTTACTCAAGAGGATGAGGCAGAAGGATGGCTTGAGCTCAGGAGGTGGAGGCTGCAGTGAGCTGAGATAGTGCCACCACACTTCAGCCTGGGTGACAGGGCCAGACCCTGTCTCAAAAAAAAAAAAAAAAAAAAAAGTAGTTCAAGACAACAATCTGAGAAAATTTTCAATTTCTTGCCAAAAATCTGGTATCAGAAGTAAGGATCAACTAAGAGGGCACAGGTTGGCTTACCCTTAAAAATATAACACAAGTATAAGATAACCTCTCACCTCCCTGAGATATCAGACTTTGGACGTTAATTTGAACATCTACCTTCCTATTGTTTAGGAACTGTAATAAAAATATACTCTATATTTCATAATCCCAAACAGAGAGGGCAAGTATACTAGAGAAGAAAACTATATCTTTACATCTTAATAGATAAACAAATGGAAAATTATACTTCCTCTGTTCAAAAAGTACAAACCTCTACAGTTATGAACATAAGTCACAAATTCAAAAACTAATGCCAAATATAATTATTGAAATTAATTTAGGAACTAGTTCCAAAAACTGCACTTACTACAATTGGCTGACAATCTTACATTTCTACCCCAACATCATTTAACTGTTTTTTATTTCTTAAATAATAAATCAATGACAATTTTTTGAAGTTTTAATTGAAGTGTAATAAACAAAGTCTCATAGAATTTTTATTTTATTTATTTATTTATTTATTTATTTATTTGAGACACAGTCTCACTTTGACAACCAGGCTAGAGTGCAGTGGCACCAACATGGCTCATTGCAGCCTCAACCTCCTGGGCTCAAGCAATCTTGCTACCTCAATCTCCCAAGTAGCTGAGACTACAGGTGGAAGCCACAACACCCAGGTAATATTTTAATTTTTTTTGTAGAGCTGAGGTCTCTCTATGTCGCCCAGGCCGGTCTCAAACTCCTGGGCTCAAGGGATACATGCACCTTGGCCTCCAAATTACAGGCGTGAGCCACCGTGCCAGGCCTATCATAGAATTTTCAGAGATACAAGGGACATCAGCAATTATCTGGTCCAACACTTTGTTCTACAAATAGGGAAACTGAACGTTAGATAAGAAAAATGATGTACTTCGTCACACAGAGAGTTAACAGTAAAACAAGACTATGCTCTGAATTTTCAGTCCAGTGTTATTTTCACAACACCACACTAATGGCATATTTTTAAGAATAAATACTTTCCATTGTGAATTGCGGTACTATCTGTTCATCTTCTTGAACACATGTGTGTTGTATCCAACAGCTATACTGTGGACTTAAACTAAATGGATATGCCCCCTTTTTAGTGGGGATGAGAATGGAGAAGTAGAGCTATTGGATTATCTTCAGCAATAGAACTCTATATGTAATATTTCCTGGTAAGTGGGTTTTTCTATCAATTATCATAATAGAATCTGCAGTTTTCACCATATATCCATAGATAGATAGAACTCTATATGTAATATTTCCTGGTAAGTGGGTTTTTCTATCAATTATCATAATAGAATCTGCAGTTTTCACCATATATCCATAACACCAAAACTTACAATCATGAAGTAAAACTAGTGTAAAGTTATGCAAAGTCTAATCTAAAACTGAGAATTTACTCTTTGTTCAATATAAAATTTTACATGTAGTTCCTTCTTCTAGATTAAAAACATTTCTGACTCAAAAGATTAATGAATTAACCAATTCATATCTCAGCTGTTACTCTGAGCCACCTCTCTACACACCCACAGGGTGGCTGTAGTGCAAGAGGGCCTATTTACAGAACACATACTGAAAGCATAAAAGATACATACAGAAAGAGAACAAGATAACAACTCAATCTCCATCAATTAGTTCCCAATTGCCTTTTATATCCAACTAAACCCTTGGCACAAAGTAGATACCACGTTATAAATCATGACTAAACAAACAGTCTGTAAAAGATCCTCCCCATTTATTCAATCTATCTATTAATAAATGTCTCAATTTTCAGTTACAATTGGCTTAGACGTCAATAATGCACAGCTAGATTATGAATTTATGAGCAGTTTGAGGTGCTAGATAAATTACTCTGCACTTAGAGAAGACAATAAATATCAACTTCTAGACTGAGCACACTGACTAGTATCTAACAGAAATACTATAAATATGACATATTACAATTGCTTACTAAATACCAAATGCTGTGATAGTTGTTTTGACTGTATTATTCAATTCTTACAACAGTCTAGTACTTTTATCCCCTCTTATTTTTCTGAAGATGAAATAGCATTGGCAGGTTAAAATAACCCCCTAAAATATTTCAGCAAATACATGGCAGAGCCTAGATTTCAATCCAAGTTTAGGCCCTATACAAAGATTTGCTGAATGAATAAAAATGAATTAGGAGAGTAACTTGTTTTTTTTTTAAAGAAGTTCCTTCAACATACTAACATCTAAAAAAGTCTGGTCCAAACTAACCAGATATGCAATTGATACTAATAACACCTATTAACACACAAATTAGGAACACTGGCAGAGATACAACTTTGAGGCTAAAGATTTAATGACCTCAGGTCTTTTCATTCCAAGAGTAATATATCTCCAAAACTGATCAGTTCAACTGGCAAGGCGTACCGGGAATTAGACAGCAATAATCTAGATTCTAAAATGCTACCCAAAATCTGCTGTAATAACCCAATGTGTGGACTAACACTGTCAAAAAAGTTCACAACAAAAATTCCAGTTTAGTGACAGGGACAATAGTTGACTTAATGACAAAACAGGTAAGTTTATGGGAGGAAGCCTATTTTGGAATATGAGGGATTTGAGACTAACATGACACCCAAGTAGAGATGCTTACAAGGCAGTCAGATATTTAGGGTTTGGAACAAAAGACTAAAAATAAAGATTTGGGTATCATGTGCATAGAGATAATAGTAATTGAAGCTGTAAGAATGGATGAATTCTCCAAGAGAGTGAAGACAAAGATAAGTATTATAGGCCAAAGATTGAGGCAAAGAAAAAAAGAATGAAAAGATGGGAAAGCACTAGGTCAAGAGAGCCCAGGAAGATAATTTAAAGGAAGAAAAACTCAAATACTAACACTAGAAATTTCATTTACGTTTATCTTCCACATTCTGAACAACTCCCTAATGACAAATAGTAGTGACAAACATGTACAAAAGGAACGGCACAGTGTTAGAAGTCAACATGCACTGTTCGACTAATATTGGTTCCCTTCCATCTCCTCCACTCACCCGTTGCTACACCTCCACCAGCCAGAAGAAAAGTGGAAAGGTCATGTTCTTAACTGGCATCGTGAAGCAGTGTGCTAATAAATACGCTACAAGGAAGATAGCTGTATTTTCATGAAAAGTATGTCAAACTTCAAAACAAATATATCCATAACCCTCCCAACCACTTTTGTTTTTCCTTTTTTTTTAAGACAGGTTCTCACTGTGTTGCCCAGGCTGGAATGCAGTGGCACAATCTCGGCTCATTGCAACCTCCCCATCCTAGGCTCAAGCAGTTCTCTGGCCTCAGTCTTTCAGAAGCTGGGACCAGAGGCGCATACCATTACGCCTGGCTAACTTTTTGCATTTTTGGTAGAAACAGGGTTTCATCATGTTGCTCAAGCTGCTCTCGAACTCCTGGGCTCAAGCTATTCGCCTGCCTTGGCCTCCCGAAGTGCTGGGATTACAGGCATGAGCCACTGTACCCGGCCTTGTTTTTCCTTTTTAATTTACAAATTATAAGCATCTTTTCCTCTGCAAAGATTAAACAGACTTAACTAAACTCTATCCCTTACTCTGTTTTCAAGGGTACTCAAAATCACTGAGAAATTATTACAGGCCCTAGACAAAATAATTAGAAGATAAGGAAGTCAGAAAAAGGGAAATAGCTCCCGATAATCCTTATAAACTGTAACATGGACAGTAAGAAAGACAACCATTAGGACACTGGAAAGAATATGACTTACAGAAAAGCAAAGTTGACTAATTTGAATGCTTTAGGAAACAAGCGAATGGTTATCATAATATATCTTAATATTTGCAGACTATTTTAGCATTTATATATATATGAAGACTGAACTTACTTAGTCCTTGAAAAAAATTATAGGTGTTCCAGAAAAGGTTGGATACCCACTTATCAGAGTTCTTCCAGCTACATTATTCTAAACTACTGCAGGTTGAGTATCCCTTGTTTAATATGCTAGGGACTAGAAGTGTTTCAGACTGCATACTTTTTCAGATTTTAAAATATTTGCATATACTAAGATACCATGGGGATGGGGACAAGTCTAAATAAGAAATTCATTTACGTTTCATATATACCTTACACAAACAACCTGAAGGTCATTTTATGCAATATTTTAATAATTTTGTGCATGAAACAAAGTTTTGACTGCAACCCATTGCACAAGGTCAGGTGTGGAATTTTCCACTTGCGGCATCATGTCAGTACTCAAAAAGTTTCAGATTTTGAGCACTTCGAATTTCAAATTTCAGATTACAGATGCTATTCATCATTAGTGTCTCAACAAAAAAGCTGTTTAGTGGGTAAGGTAGTTAAAAGGACATACATCAGCAAACTTCTGAAACCAAAAGATTTGGAAGTTTCCATTTCTAAGCATGAATCTAGTAAAGGAGGTAGAGAAGAAACAATTTGAAAACCTTATTTTTGGGATTACAAAAAAAATCCTAGAACTAAATTGCCTGTGGCACATAATACACACTAATAAGTAAGTATCAGTTAAACAAATCAGCAAAAGTCAAAATAATATAGAAAGGCAACCAATGTAAAAGGAGTTTTGCTCCTATAATATATGAGAGGTCCAAAGTCCAGATAGGGGAGAACAAGAACAAACTCACTGAAAAAGTTGAAGTCAACTGATAGGTCACTCTGAATGACAGAATGAATGAATGAATGAATGCTCAATGTTAAACATAAGACATCATGCAAAGAAAATTCATGCTAGATACTACAAAACCGGAAAAAAGGACTTTTTGTCTCCAAAGGAAATTCAGTCTTGGGCCAGGCACGGTGGCTCACACCTGTAATCCCAGCACTCTGGGAGGCCGAGGAGGGCGGATTACTTGGGGTCAGGAGTACAAGACCAGCCTGGCCAACATGAAACCCCATCTCTACTAAAAATACGGAAATTAGCCTGTAATCTCAACTACTCACGGGGGCTAAGGCAGGAGCATCACCTGAACCTGGGAGGCGGAGGTTGCAGTGAGACAAGATGGCACCACTGCACTCCAGCCTGGGCAACAGAGTGAGATTCCATCTCAGAAAAAAAAGGAAAATTCAGTCTTTACCAAGTTCAGATTGATAGGCTAATAAAATTTCAGTAACAGCTATCAATAAACAGCTGTGGAACTAAACATTAAAAGGGGACAAGATAATAAGATTTCAAGGGGAAAAAAACAACCAAATGTGTCTGTTGACTATTCTCTTCTTCAAAATGTTGCTTTAGAAGTGTTGGCCTCCATGATACCTGGCTGTCCTAACTCTAGAGGCCTTGATTGCTTACTTCCTCCACTCTTCCTCCTTGTTCAACCTTCATCTTTCACCCTGTTTTCCCTCCACTGTTTCTCCCTTTATTGTATCAACTTGCACCTTTGTGCAAATGACTTCCAAATCATTATCTGTAATTATGAGCTCAGTTCTGTATCTCTAACAGTCTACAGGTCATTTCCTCATGATTGTTCCACTATCCCCTCAAATACAACAAATCTAAAATTGAATTTATCTGTAGGCCTTCAAAGCCAAGCAATTTCCAAACCTGACTTTGCTATTTTTACCATTCTCCCTATAATCCAGGCTCAACTTTTTCAGGGTCATCTGACTACTGCCTCTCTCTTTGGTTCCCCTTCTTTTCCCCAAGCCTGCCAATAAAGTTCCATTAATTCTTCTTTTCTCATTCTCATGCCCCAATTTTGGGCTTCAATCATTTCTGGACTATTACAATAATAATTTTTTAAAACCATCCAATCTCACCATCTCTCCAATCTTTTCCCATGCTAACCCATCTTCCACACACTAGATTCATCTTCTTCATTCATCCTAGCACGGTCTTATTTATAAATATTTAACAGCCACAACATTGTAAAGGCAGTCCAAAATCCTTGGCCTACCAATCAAATCCTCCACAGTCTAACCCTAATCCTTCCTTCCAACCTTATCTTCCTTGTTTCCCCAAACCTGTCATAGCCAGTCATGTCTCTATCCTCTATTCACGTTATCCTCCACTCCTCCTGAGTACCCTCTATCTAAATCCTATCCATCCATCATGAAACATACTTTGGCTCTCTCAATTCACAGTGACTTCTCCCTCTCAATTTCCAAGATCATACATTATCTAAACAATCATCTGGAATTTATCACATTTCTCAATCTGTGAAGTGTTTGGCTTTGTTTCTGTGTATATATGTGAGATAAGGTTTTGTCTTCCATTAAATAGATTGGACTCTCGGGGAAAGAGTCCATGACTTATATTTCCTTGTATCCTCCACATCTAAATAAAGGTCCCCAACAAATGAAGCTATAGCAAGAGGCTGGAAGATGATTAAAATAAAAAAAGAAAGCTACAAAACCCTCCCTATAACACCATCTCATGTAATAAGGAGATCAAAAAGCAAAATAAACTCAAAAATACATGAAAACTGGATAAATATTAAAAGATAAATCAGACTTCTTAGAAGTTATAGAAATCCTTACTAGACAGATATATTCTAATTCCTTCCACTTATCTCGTTTAATAAAATGTTTTAAAATCCATTGTGCATCAACCTTCTTTACTATTTCTCAATATGAAGAGCATCCATAATGTGATAAGACATTTCTAATAACCCACAATACTCTTATTTCCTGGTCAGGGATGCTTAGAATAATTCTGAAAGCTTTGGGAAGCTTCTTGTAAAGTCCATACACGTGGAAAAATATGCACGTTAATTTTAAACAATCTACATTAATTTTCCTTTGATTCAAGATGGGATTTTTGAATTGTATTATTTCTTTGAGTGGTATTATTTTGTTTCCTTAATCTTAATTCCCAAAATTGAGCATCTCTAACATTATTTCACCGAAGACTTTGTGAAATCCCGTCCATATACGTACTCCCTGAAACCTTATTTGTAGAGATTTTGTGGTTTTGTTTGGACTAAAAGAGAAATACTATATAACCCTTAGTTGTTCAGAAACTCGTTTACAGAGGAAATGTATCAAACCTAAGAATTCCAATTATTTACAGAGAACTGTAGGTTATCAACCACTTAACTATTTTTAAAATGGGATTTTGGTTTTTCATGTCATAAAACCCTCTTTAGAATGTTTTAAAAGTGACAATGTTAAGTGCCACACCACCAAAAAGACAGTTACAATAACTGTATGGTCAGTACTTTTGTAACCAATAATATAATAAGTTAACATTGTAATGGCCTAAGACCAATTATCTTGGGTTTTTACAATAGTTTAGCCAAAAGTTCCTTCAAACTCAAATCACCTATGAAATTTTGGCTCAAAAATCACTTGCTCAATATCAATTATCCGTTGTCACTTTCAAGGCTAAAAACTAAACGCCTAGGAGCTAAATCGCAAAAAAAAAAAAAAAAAAAGCAAAGTCTTTTCAATTTAACTGTCAAACTGATCAAAAAGATTAGTATTACTACGATCGCCATTCAACAAACTACATACGTTGCAGTAACTCTGACGTAATAACTTTTTATAGGATGCCTGCAATAGCAGTTTGTAAGTATCTTTCGGGTACTCATGAACTGAGTCAGAATTAAAAGTTCAGAGAGTAGTTAGTACAGAGCCAGTCAAATGGCAAATAGGACCATGCCATGAGATGTTAATGGTACTCCAAGATTCTTCGGGAAACAGAAATCCAGCGTTTTCCAAGACGATTATGCACACCTGAGACTTTCTTTTGCAGCGAACCAGAGTAATGCAAGAGGAAGGAAAGACATGCAAAACCCCAGACGAGCAAAAGAGAACAGCGCTACTCACCAGCAAACAATCCGAATTCACTTCCGATTTGGGATCCCGCAGCAGGTTGTCGATTTTTTCAAATCGAGTCTCAAAACTGTCCCCAGTCGACATGTTGCTGCTGCTGTGACAATGCCCTCGTACCAGCACCAGCAGCGGAAAGAAATTTCAACCAACTTCCTCCGCGGTGGGTTCGCAGCCGCAGGGCGGAGGAGCCGGAACCTCAGGGTCACCAGGTGCGCCCGGTTCCCCCTTCTTCCCCTCACTGAGGGGACCTCCGCTCTCCAGACCCCGGGCCGGGGGCAACAGCGACCCACAGCCGCTCGGACGCCCAAAGTCGCATCCCACCCGGCAGCCCCTCACGACAGCCGACAGCGCCGTCGCCACCAGCCTCGTCGCTCCGACGAGGTGCTTCAGCCTAGCGGGCCCCGGCCGCCGTCGCCATGGAGGGGTCCCCGTCCCGAGATGGGCAGGAGCGGGGAGAGAAAGAAAAGCAGGGTGGAGACTCCCTCGGGGCAACAAGGGAGGGAGAAGAGGAAAGGCGAAAGCGAAGGGCGGGTGAGGAGCTGTGCCAGCTGCGGCCGCCGCTCGGGCCACGGGCCGGGCCCGCTCCGCTCAGAGGCGCTGTAGACGGTCTAGCCCCGCGTCCCCGGCTCTACTCGGCCCGGCCCGACGCACCGATCAGTCTCGGCCACGAGCTGGTCCCCGCGGGACAGCCTCACTCTCCCATTTTGTCCCGTCGCTGCTGGGGCTGCTGCTACGGTGTCCGGTGGGGCAGGGCGAGGTCGATGCCCGATGGAGACTTAGCAGAGGAAAGGCTGGAGAGCGGGCGAAGAGGAAGACGATAGTTGGGTCCCGGCGGCTGCTGATGGGGGAGCTCCTGGGAGGGGCTGCGGTCCCAGCCGGGGAAAGGGCGAGTCGCGGCGGCGAATGCCTGGGGGGGTGGGGCGAGGGGGGCCGAGAGGGACTAATATGTCCGCCTTCCTGTTCAAACAAACGGAGACCGCCGGCGCAGACTGCGCATGCGGGGCGCGGACGCTCGGAAGGGGAACCAGCCGGGACCCCGCGCGCGCGCGCGCACGGTGTCGCCTCCGCAGGGCGGGGCGGGGCGGTGAGGTGGGCGGGGCCTTGCGGGCAGGCGGGCGGAGAAGGCGGACCGCCGGGAGGAGCAGACGTGGGGTAAGCAGCTGCCGGTAGGGTCCGAGCCTTGGCCGGCTCTGAGGAGCCTTGCAGGGCTCTGGAGCCGCCTTGGAGGTCCGGACAGAGGCGGAGCTCTGGCTGCTTCTGGTCGCTGTCCCGGCAGATGCCCCAGCTCTGTTTCCTCTGGGTTGTAGCAAGTCCAGAGACTTCTGACGAGGAGATAGTGCTTGTTCTTGTTACTGTCAGGATGGGGTGATACGTTCTTCTTTAGGCAGGAAGCCTTTTCGTGGGCAGGTACCAGCATTTAGCGGCGTTTGGTTTTCGGTGGTACTCCATGGATAGCCCTCTGGAGCCCTAGCCTTGAACCCATTTACAATTCACTGGGAAAGTTTCGAAGCGCTCAACCCTCCCACGCCAGGCGTGTGTGTCAGGGGAGCCATAAAATATTGACTCCGGAAGGTACAGTCAATAGAAGTCAAGCTCAATTTAATTTTTTTAAAGGAAAATAATCTCTTAGAAAAAAAACAATATTTTTAAGTCATTCGTATTAGTTCTCTTACTTCATTAACACCCCCACTGTAGTTCTCTCCTGGACATGTAATGCTGTCGTTTCAATGTCAAAACATTCAGTGAAACGTAAGTGTGATTTTTATCAGAACTGACGTAGGACATGAGAATAATAGGCATTTCTCCTAGTTCGTTGCTTCACTGACTGTGATGTGAGGAAAGGTGAAAGATTTGTCACTCACCCCCGCTGATAAAGTTATGTTCTTCACTGGTTTCAGCAGGAAATCTACCTTAATGTATTTCTAATCAAACTTTATTTTTGCTCAGAAATCAAATTAAGGATCACTAGAAATAGAAAATGTGGATCTTTTACCCCATGATGGAAAATGCTACAGATGAACCAAAAAGCATCGGGGTAAGAAGCATCGTACAGCATCTGAACAGTCCACCAACCTTACGATGTGAGTCAGAGGTTAGGAAAATCTTATATGGTTTGAAAAAAATGTCTATTTCTATTTTTAATTTATTAAATACAAGAAATATTTAGATGTAAAATCCACTGTATATATCAAGATAGGACGTTTTTGGTTTATACAAAAATCATAGCAAAGACAACTAGACAAACCAGGTATCTCATTAAATGCCTTTGCAGTGACTTTTCTTGGCTCCAGCATTTTAAGTCATGTGAATTAGATTTATTTTTAAGCGTAGGGCTTAAAATAAATCTAGCAGTTGCCCTAAAATAAATTTCCTAAACCCTGCTTGTCTTTTTTTTATTATTATTACCATTTTTAGGTATTAGGAATTTTGTTCTCAGAGAACGGTGAACATTATGTTGCTTTCCATTTAGACACATACGAAGAAATACAGGTAGTTAAGACAATACATGAGTGACACTGATAAATATAAGTGGAAGTGATAACCAACCTGGCAGAACTACTAGAAATATATGTGAAGTCCATATAGCTTACTTACCTACAAGGCTCTTCTGATGATTGTAACACATCACTAGTTATCTTCTGCCGTAAGATAGATGGACTCTGAATTAACTTTTTTTTTTTTTTCCTCCGAGGCGGAGTTTTGCTCTTGTCGCCCAGGCAGGAGTGCAGTGACGCCATCTGGGCTCACTGCAACCTCCGCCTCCCGGTTTCAAGCGATTCTCCTGCCTCAGCCTCGGGAGTAGCTGGGATTACAGGCATGCGCCACTACGCCCAGCTAATTTTTGGTGTTTTGTTTTGTACTGAGATGGAGTTTCACTCCTGTTGCTCAGGCTGGTGTGCAATGTCGCAATCTCGGCTCACCGCAACCTCCACCTCCTGGGTTCAAGTGATTCTCCTGCCTCCCGAATAGCCGGGATTACAGGCATGCGCCACCGCCCCCTGCTAATTTTGTATTTTTAGTAGAGATGGGGTTTCTCCGTGTTGATCAGGCTGGCCTCGAACTCCCGATCTCAGGTGATCCACCCACCTTGGCCTCCGGAAGTGCTGGGATTACAGGCATGAGCCACTGCCCCTGGCCTATTTTTGTATTTTCAGTAGAAACGGGGTTTCACCATGTTGGTCAGGCTGGTCTCGAACTCCTGACCTCATGATCCACCCTCCTCGACCTCCCAAAGTGCTGGGACTGCAGGCGTGAGCCACCGCGCCCGGCCAACTTTTTTTAATAAAGAGATCCTCACCTATAATAGGGTGGAATCATATGATATTAAAAATTCCCTTCCATTAGCCGAGTGTGGTGGCAGGCACCTGTTAATCCCAGCTTCTCTGGAGGCTGAGGCAGGAGAATTGCTTGAACCCTGGAGGCGGAGGTTGCAGTGAGCCGAGATGGCGTCATTGCACTCCAGCCTGGGTGACAGAGCGAGACTCTGTCTCAAAATAAATAAATAAATAAAAACAAAATAAAGTTCCCTTACAACCTTAAAATTCCGTCGTCTAATTGTGACTAATCTCTTCCAAAGTATTGTGGATATTTGAGATCACCCTTAAAATATAAATTATGGGCCAGGCGCGGTGGCTCACACCTGTAGTCCCAGCACTTTGGGAGCCTGAGACGGGCGTATCGCAAGGTCAGGAGATGGAGACCATCTGTCTAACATGGTGAAACCCCGTCTCTACTAAAAATACAAGAAATTAGCTGGGCATGGTGGCGGACCCCTGTAGTCCCAGCTACTCGGGAGGCTGAGGCAGAAGAATGGCGTGAACCCAGGAGGCGGAACTTGCAGTGAGCCGAGATGGCACTGCACTCCAGCCTGGGCGATAGAGCGAGACTCCATCTCAAAAAAAGAAAAGAAAAGTATGTTAAAATCCTACATGTAAGGGCAAAATACTGATGCCATGTATAAATATAATAATAATATAACAAACATATTGAGTGCTCACCATGTGCTAGGTACTACTCCACACACTTTATACATGATATATTTAAAACTATGCCACAGATGGGGAAACTGAAGTGCAGAGAGATATGTTGTTAATACTTGCTCAGACCCTGATTGGAACAGAGACAATCTAACTACAGAACCCCCCATTCATAACTACTGACTATGTTTACACTATCCAGTCCTAATACAGTGACAAGTATTTAACAATGGGATTACTTACATTAGCACAGATTTAAATGATTCCATGTAAATGAGGGAGTTACAGAATTTGCAATGTCATCAGTCTGATTACAGTCCCTAGATAAAGATGTGAAATGATTTTAACAGGTTGAATGAAAAGGGTCTTGAAGGGTGGGTGCGGTGGCTCACACCTGTGATACCAGCACTTTTGGAGGCCAAGGCAGGCAGATTACTTGAGCTCAAGAATTGGAGACCAGCCTGGGCAACATGGTGAAATCCTACCTCTACAAAAGAATACAAAAATTAACCAGGCATGGTGGCACCTGTAGTCCCAGCTACCCAGGGGACCGAAGTGGGAGAATTGCTTGAGCCTGGAAGGCAGAGGTTGTAGTGAGCTGAGATCATGTCACTGACTTCAGCCTGGGCAATGGAACCAGACCCTGTCTCAAAAAATAAAAAAAAAAAAAAATGTTTTTAAAGGCCTTGAAAATGTTCAGTAACACTGAATTGACTAGGGATTCCCAAACACTGGGTCCAGGAACCAGTGGCAGTCCTTGGTGGGATTTTCATGACTTGCAGCAAAATAAGAACAATAAAGATATATAGTAAGTTTTCATAAAGTAACCCGTTTCATAATGAAGGCTGTCCTTCAGTATGAAATTCTGTTACTTTTTTAAAAAGTAAACATACTTTCCTTTAAGAAGCAAGAGTAATAGTAGATGGTACATTTTTTAATGTTCTTAATTGGCAATTAAAAAATTACAAAGTTGGCCAAGCATGGTGGCTCATACCTGTAACCCTAGCTCTTTGGGAAGCCAAGGCAGGAGGATCGCTTGAGCTCAGGAGTTGCAGACCAGACTGGGCAGCATGGCGAAATCCCCGTGTCTACAAAAAAAATCTAAAAATTAACCTGGCATGGCGGTACGTGTCTATAGTCCCAGCTACTTGGGAGGCTCAGGCAGGAGGATCGCTTCAGCCCAGAAGTTCAAGGCTGCAGTGAGCTAGGACCAAGCGCCACTGCACTCCAGCCTGGGTGACATAGCAAGACCCTGTTTCTAAAAAAGAAAAAAATAATTATAAAAAGAAATTTACAAAGTTGAGAACGCTCTGTAAATATATAGACTAAACTAGTTATATCTTAATTTTTCTGAATTTTGGAATTCATGCATCTGGAAACATTTAGTGTACATGAGAGTCATGCTAGAACCTAATGAAGAGACTGCAGTGCTGAAAGATTTTGAATGAGGCATATTTGGGAGAGATCATGGAAACATCAGAAAGATTTGGGTGTAGACTTCTGTATAGTAAAAGACAATTAAGCTGAGCATTCCTTTGCTTTTGGTCATTTGGTAGGAAATAGGCTTGGTATCTTGTTCGTGAATTTCTCTAATAAACATTGATGTGTTAGCTAGCCTCCAAAGATGGCCCCCAGTGAACTATGTCTCCAATATTGACGCCCTTGTGGCATTCCTTCCCACATTGAATCTGGGCTGGGGTCTTGTGACCTGCTTTAACCAATACAGTGCAGCAAAAGTAGCACTGTGCCAGCAGGAGGCCTAAGCTCTGAGGGTGCCTGGCAGCTAACAGTTTTATGCTCTGGGAAGTCAGACTAAACTGAGATCACCATGGTGTGAGGAAACCCAAGCTAAGTAACCGCATAAACAGATCACATGGAAGACAACCAAGGAATCCTACAGACCTTGAGAACAGAGACCCCAGACTATGGCCCATTCCAGCAGCCCCCAAGCTTTGGTGGCACATAGAATAAGAAACAAGCTGATCCCTCCAAGCCCTCTGCCCATACTGCAGAATCATGGGCAAATAATAAAATGGTTAGTACTTTGAGACACTAGGTTTTGGCATAGTTTTACAGCAATACAAGACAAAACAGTTGAATTTCAGAAAAGAATTAATCATAAGTAAATATATAGAGAGATATATGTTGAGAATGCCTTTTATACTTCTTTTAATTACCCACTATAAAAGGAAGCTGCCCACAGTAGACCCTTGGTAAACGAATGACAGACTAACTCATGTTAATCTTCACTTCAGTGGAAACTCTGTCCAAAAGAAATATAAAAGCTTTTTAAACAAATTAAAGAATGATTTCAGGTGTTTTAAGTTATTGCAAAATTATCATATTCTTATATAAATACATTCTACCTATGTTTTTCTATTTCCTCAATTTAGAAGGTAATCATGTTTATTCTATTTCAAAAACATACCAAAAATGCAGGTATAATCATACATCAATTTTAATTCAGTGCTATAAATTGCATGTTATTTCAAAAATGCATACCACACACGTGTTAACAATGTGATGTGGCTAAGTTTCTATAGCAACTTTAGCTAACATTTCCAAGAAAGTATGATACTTATTATGTTTAATATAACTTTCCAAAGGGCACTACCTTTTTTTTTTTTCATATAGAGTAACTTCACTTGATACTGAACAACCTTAGTAAACAGAAATGGAAAAAAATTAAGTTAATTTCTGTTTTAACAGGTTGGTTTTATATGATTAATATTTACCCATAAGTAGTTTATCTGTATATATTTTCCCAGATTTGAAAAGCGAATCAAGAGAGTATGTTCCTTTACCTAAGAGTACTCCTTTTGAGATCAGTCAAGCTTTTCTTTCCATGGGACATTCAGGCATGGGAGTAAATGTATTTTGACATTTTTAGATCTACTATGGCCTTGATGCTGCCTACACAGAGTTGGGGATGCAGGTATCTATCAAGATAGGAAGGAAAAGTGTAGGGCAAGCTGTGAACACAGAGTACCCTTAAGGCTTCTCCTGACTCACCCTGGAATGCCTTCCTCTAACATCTGTTTTTTATTTCTTAGAAGCTGCTATTCCATTCAACTGCAAAAATACTTGCACTGACCCTAGAAACAGAATGAAGAAATAGAGGAAAATGGATTTTTGTAAAATAATTACTTCCCTGCTTTATGCCATTGCCATTTTGGAACCCTACTGTTACACTCACAATCCTGAGCATGCAAATGGCTGATATTACAATTTATTCTAAGAGTGGGGGCTGTTATGTTTGTGGAATTTCTGAGATAGTTGGTATGTGGCCATAATAAGAGAAGGAAGCCCAGATCAAGGAGATACACATAGCTGGTTACATACTCTTTCTCATTTTTTTGGTAACAGCTTCCTATCCAAATTTCCCCCTCCCACCCAGCACCACTCCACTGAGTTCCAAGACCAAGTTTCCTTTCTGTCCTATCGCTTTTTAAGTTCTTACATCTTCCTCTTTAAGGTTCCTAAACTGGTGAATTGCCTTTTTTTGGCAGTGACGGACTCGTCACTCAGTATCTACTTCTCTTTTTTATTTGTCATAACTTTTATCAGTCATCTCAGTCCCAACTTTCAGACTTCCATACCAAACACTTGGAAACAGAAAAATGTTTCTGACATTTCACTGTTTTCCTCTCCCTTCTATCATTCAAATACCTCCTGAAATGTAACCTCCTCCCTAAAAATCTCTCTAACGGGAAGAGAGACACTGATTCCTTATGCCCACCCATATTTATATAAATGTTACCCTTACACTCTCTATGTTCTTCGTTAATAGCTATGATAACTCATACACTTTACCCCTTTTTATTTGCAGTGTAAATACTCTGCTAGTTGAATTTATATGTTTGTTTTTGTTTATGTGTTCTTGTCTTTGCTGCTTCATACATTCCCTAGGGCATAGGCTAGGACTTTAAAAGCAATACTCATGTTTTTCTTTTCATTGTAAAAATAGTTCATGCTTATTTTTAAAATTTTGGAAAATATGGAAAAGTAAGCAGAGAACAAAAATCACCCATATTCCCACCACCCAATTATCATCACTGTTGATGTTTTTGTAGTTTCCCTTTTCATCTTTTTCCTCCCTCTGCAATTGTTTGTTCATTTTATATGCTATAGGATAATTATTGTATACTTTTTTTACAGCAGTCTTATATATACTCTAATTATAACTTTTCAAGCCTGCATAATACTCCATTCTAGAAATTTACCATAGTCTGCTTAACCATTACTCTGTTCATCTATAAATAATGCTACTGTAAACATCTTTGTACATAAAGTGGGTTTTTTTTTTTTTTTTTTGTAAATAATTTTATTTCTTCCTTGATGATTTAGAGGGACTATCTTCAAACTAGTACAAATATTTCATACATAATACCTGGTCATTTTCTAAGCAATTGAGTAATTTGTTGCACAATAAGCTACCTCACATATTTCAGCAAGAAATGCATTAAATTTGAATAGTGAAGACATTACATAATGAATTAGGGCACAATTAAAATTTGCTTTAAATATTTCTTTCGGGGAGAGGACACCACACTTCTACTCAATGAAGAGAAACATTTTTACAGTCCAGAGGTTTTTTATTTTTTTGAACACCTATTATACCATGAATTCATAGGGAATAGGTTCCAGCAGCTCAGGCTGCTTCCTGTTGGTTCTCACACAGTATGCTTGTCTGGGTAGAGGAGGCTCGCACTTCCGCTGAACCGGCGTACCTTTCTCTTTGGCTTCTTTATCTGACCATTTTCCTTCAAGCGTTTCAGGAAGCTATCTCGGCTCTTGGAGTGCTTAATGTGCTCCCTACGCACATTAATTCTCTTGGCAAGAATCTTGCCCTTAACTTGTTTGTTAACACAATGCCAACAGCATGCTGGGGAACATTGTAGACTCTTCCATTTTTGCCAAGGTAACACCTGTGGGACATTCATTTTTGAACAGTACCCATTCCCTTGATGTCTACACTATCACCTTTCTTATAGATTCGTATATACATGGCCAAAGGAACAACTCCATGTTTTCTAAAAGGCCTAGAAAACATATGTTGGGTTCTCCTCCTCTTTCGCTTTGTATTCCTCATTTTGGCGAATTACTGGAAAATGGCGGTTCCGGCCAAAAGAAAGGGAGTGTTTTTTTGTTTGTTTAATTTGGTAATACAAGTTTACACTCCCACTATTAATAGTTGCATGCCTTTTTATTTATTTATTTTTTTTTTTTTTTAAGTTTTTTTTTTGAGACGGAGTCTCACTCTGTTGCCCAGGCTGGAGTGCAGTGGCCGATCTCTGCTCACTGCAACCTCCACCTCCCGAGTTCAAGTGATTCTAGTGCCTCCGCCTCCCGAGTAGCTGGGACTACAGGCGCACCACCACGCCGGGCTAATTTTTTGTATTTCTAGTAGAGACGGGGTTTCACCACGTTGGCCAGGCTAGCCTCAAACTCCTGAGCTCAGGTGATATGCCTGCCTCAGCATCCCAAAGTGCTGGGATTACAGGTGTGAGCCACTGCGCCCAGCCTGTGCATCTTTTTATTATTTTTTTCCTCAGCACTGGGTGTGTTACTATTTACATCTGAGCTCATTGTTGTATTGATTTGTATATCATTGATTATTATGAAATTGGATATGTGTTCCCTATGTTTGCCAATTAGTTGTTTTAGGTTTTTTTTTTTTTTTCCATTAATTTACATTCTGTGCCTATTCATCAATTGACTCTTAGAATTTTTCTTATTGATGGGCCGGGCGCGGTGGCTCAAGCCTGTAATCCCAGCACTTTGGGAGGCCGAGACGGGCGGATCACGAGGTCAGGAGATCGAGACCATCCTGGCTAACACGGTGAAACCCCGTCTCTACTAAAAAATACGAAAAACTAGCCGGGCGAGGTGGGGCACCTGTAGTCCCAGCTACTCGGGAGGCTGAGGCAGGAGAATGGCGTAAACCTGGGAGGCGGAGCTTGCAGTGAGCTGAGATTCGGCCACTGCACTCCAGCCCGGGCGACAGAGCAAGACTCCGTCTCAAAAAAAAAAAAAAAAAAAAGAATTTTTCTTATTGATTTGTATGAATATAAATAAAATACTAACCTTTATCTTATTAATTGCACATTTTTACCAATGTTTTTATTTATTTTTAAATTCTGAGTGTATTTTTGACAACCAAAATGTTTACTTTTTTAAACAATTTGTGTCATTCTTGCACAGCAGCCATGCTAATCTCTGTATTGTTCAATTATAGTATATGTGCCCAAGCGAGCAGTTCTTTTGCTATTTTTATGTTTAGAAAGTCCTTCCACTTTCCGGCCGGGCGCAGAGACTCACCCTGTAATCCCAGGACTTTGGGAGGCCGAGGCAGGCGGATCACCTGAGGTCGGGAGTTTGAGACCAGCCTGACTAACATGGGGAACCCCGTCTCTACTAAAAATACAAAAAATTAACCGGGCGCAGTGGCACATGCCTGTAGTCCCAGCTACTCAGGAGGCTGAGGCAGGAGAATAGCTTGAACCTGGGAGGCGGAGCTTGCAGTGAGGCGATATTGCCGCCCCTGCACTGTGGCCTGGCAACAGAGCAAGACTGCGTCTCAAAAAAAAGAAAAAGAAAAAAAAAAAAAATCCGTCCACTTTCCAAAGTCCTTCCACTTTCCAAATGCTTAATATATTTGTATTTCTATTTACTTTTGTCCCCCCACTCTCCCACTATGGCTTGGTTTTCCATATTTTGTTTTTCATTATAAGTGAATATATTTTGATGTATTGAATAGGGTGAGAATCTGTTGTACTTTTTCAAATTGCTAAACAATTCTATTAACACCATCTATTAAATAAGCTTGTCTTAATGATTCATTATACTTTCATTAACAAGGATGAATTATGTGTAACTATATTCCTGCTCTCTTCTATTTCATTGTAAATATATTTATTCTACTAGTGTAGTAATATAACTATAGTCACATGGTGTGTTTGGATAGCCCAGAAAATCTAGTCTTCTTCTTTAAAAAGTTATTTCAACTTGTTATTCTTACATACGATTTTTAGAATAACTTTTCAAGTTCTTCCTCACTATACCCCCATTCCACTGCCATTTTAACTGAAAATATTTTAAACTATAATTTAATTTGAAAAAAAATGTTTATGCTATTCCATCTTCCCAATCAATAATTGGTAACTTTTATTCAAAAAAATTATATTTATTTCAGACAGGGTCTCACTCTGTCACCCAGGCTGTAGTGCGGTGGTACAATCACTGTTCACCACAGCTTTGACCTTCTGGGCTCCAGTGATCCTCCTACTTCAGCCTCCTGAGTAGCTAGGACCACGTGTGCCTGCCACCATGCCCAGCTAATTTTTGTATTCTTTTGTAGAGACAGAATTTTGTCTATTACTCAGGCTGGTCTCAAATTCCTGGGCTCAAGCGATCTGCCTGCCTCAGTTTCCCGAAGTCCTAGGATTACAGGCATGAGCCACCACACCCAGCCCAAAAATGTTTAAAAATATTTATTAACAAAATGTTATAGATGTTATCACCTGGGCCACACAGATTTTTCGCTGAGATTATTTCTGGATATTCTAAAAATTTTGTTGTCATTCTGAATAGGACTTTTGTTTTGATTATTTCATGATTATTGATTATGATATATTTATCATCTCTTACCCAGCCATTTTATTGACCTTATTGTGTCTATAAAATTTTCTCATTTTGAAATTTTTAAAGATTTATTGATAACTACCATATTTTAATGTAAAACAATATCAATTATAAGATATATAATTATTTTACATACCACCAAAGGAAAGGACACTAACAAGCTATCATTTTTGAGATGTATCTCAATTTCAGAGAGTTTAAAAGGTGAAAAAGAAAATATTAAATTTGACAAAATATCTTGTGTGTGTAAATAATGTTTAGACATTTGGTTTGGTTTCTTTCTTACCAGTAATCATGCCTCACATCTATTTTAGGTCTCAGTTCTTTAACTATAGCAGTAGAGATAGACAACAGATATCCTTGTCTTTTGTCAGTTTTTCTCAGAAATAACTCATATTTAAGCACATGTTAAGTTTTGATTTAAAATAAATACTCGCTATCATGTTAAGACAGTGTCTATTCACTGATATATGGACATCAGTTAAATACTAACATCATATCTACTACAACATATGATTTTATTTACTTAACGTTTTTCTTCAACTGTGTAATTTTTTTAGATTTAAATTCCACTAAAAAGGAAGCTTTACACCATTATAGAAGATGGAAAAACACAATCATTTTCTATAAATGGAAGGCAACCATAAAAATAAATAAAACAAAACAATGTTGTAACATTCTATTACTGTTCCTTGCTTAAGGCTCTGAGCTTGGTTGAGTGCCGTGGCTCATGCCTGTAATCCCAGCACTTTGGGAGACCCCAGCAGGCAGATCACTTGAGGCCAGGAGTTTGAGACCAGCCTGGGCAACATGGCAAAACCCCATCTCTACAAAAAATAAAAAAAATAGCCAGGCATGGTGGCAAGCATCTGTAGCCCCGCTACTTGGGAGGCTGAGGTGGGAGGATCACCTAAGCCTGGGAAGTCAAGACTGCAGTGAGCCATGGTTGCACCACTGCACTTGAGCCTGAGCAACAGAGTCAGACCCTGTCTCAAAAAAAAAAAAAAAAAAGACACTAAGCCTAATGCCAACTGCTCAGTGGAGGGAGAAAAGGACATTAGGAAGTGTTAGGAAAGTGTTAAAAATATATGCTAGTGCACCAAACTCAAACTTTCTTCTGGCAGTAATTAGACTACAAAGATAATTGACATAGAATAATGTTATCACTACAGTTAAAACTATGCTGAGTCCCATCTAAAATTATCTATCCAATTTGCTTTTAAAGCTTTGTTAGGAATTTGTTTAATATTTTATCAATTGCTTTTTTGGTATATGTTGACATTATTGTATAGCTAATGATTGACATATGTATCATATAAAGAAAGTTCCAGGCCAGGCACAGTGGTTCACGCCTGTAATTCCAGCATTTTGGGGGGCCAAGGCCGGCCGATCACCTGAGGCCAGGAGTTTGACACCAGCCTGGCCAACATGATGAAACCCTGTCTCTACCAAAAATACAAAAATGTTTGTGGTGGTATGTGGTGGTATGTGCCTGTAATCCCAGCTACTTGGGAGGCTGAGGTAGGAGAATTGTTTGAACTTGGGAGGCAGAGGTTGCAGTGAGCCAAGATTGCGCCACTGCACTCCAGCCTAGGCGACAGACTGAGACTCCATCTCAAAAGGAAAAAAAGAAAAAAAGAAAGAAAGTTTCCAATATTATGTTACAAGGCTAATATTATGTTACAAGGGTAATATTATGTTACCCTCGTAGTTCTAGAGATAAATACACACACATTCATCCTAATATACTGCTACTTTTGAATGGTTTATTTAGGATTTTCCTATTTATAACTGTATCACCAAGGTTTTAGGTATTTTGATGTGGTTGTTGCAGGAAACAGAAACCAACTTAAGCCAATTTAAGCAACAGCAGAAAGTATAGCTGGGCACCACAAGGGACTAAAACCAGGACATGCGAAGCTCCAATGAACCAAGCATGTTCTTCTTATTTTCAAGCCTAAATGGTTTTCATCTTTTCAAATACGTCTACTTTATTATTTTCCCTATGTCCTTAAAACCAACTTTTTCTACTTTTCTCTACATATAAACCAAATACAACAACTTCAACATCATACACATACAGTGAATTTAACAGAGATCAAGAAGTGTCTCGTTCCAATCCATATTCTGAAATTTTTATACTATACTTATTCAAATAATTAGTATATGTATATGATCACACAAATTTAACAGATACAATGGGGTATACAATGAAAAGTATTATTATATATTCTTCCTCCACTAATTGTATAATTTTTTAGACTTAAAAACTTTATACCATGATGGAAGATGAAAAAACATCATTTTTCATAAATGGAAGGCAACCATAAAAATAGATAAAGCCTCCATAAGCCACTTAGTTCCTTTCACAAAAGGAAATGGCTATTCAGTTTCTTTTATTCTTCCCATAGGTACACAATCATATCCATATATACATATATTTTTTAGACAGGGTCTCACTGTGTTGCCCAGGCTGGAATGCAGTGGGGTGATCATAGCTCACTGCAACTTCAAACTCCTGGGCTCAAGTGATCCTCCCAAAGAGTAGCTGGGACTACAGGGTCCTGCCACCCCACTCAGCTAACTTTTTCTGTTTTTTGTAGAGATGGATTATCACTTTGTTGCCCAGGCTAGTCTGGAACTTCTGCATTCAAGCAATCCTCTTGCCTCAGCCTCAAGAGTAGCTGGGATTACAGGCACTTGCCACCACACTGGGCTAATTTTTTTCCATTTTTTATAGAGCAGGTAGGGTGGGGTCAGGGAAGTCTCACTTTGTTGCCCAAGCTGGTCTTGAACTCCTAGGCTCAAGCGATCCTCCCACCTTGACCTCCCGAAGTGCTGGGATTAAGGGCGTGAGTCACCATTCCTGCCCTCCTTCTTTCTTTTTAAAAAAACTTCTTCTTAATCGTTGTTTTTGCTTTCTATAATTTGCTATATAACATTGACCTTATTTTCCTCTTGCTTCTGCAATGATTTGGATTTTGGATTAAAACATTCTTGTTAGCGTGCTAATAATTGCCTTGAAACATAAGCAATGTTGGCCATACATGTCTCTGATCATAAATTTAAAAATAAAACTATAACTTTTGTAACTTTCTATTTGGATGAGAAACTTTGCACATTTGCTGCCTCAAACTTTATCTTTCTGTCTTCTTTTTTAAAAACACTATAACCTTTTTTTCCAAGTTTTACAATATTAATTCAAATTTGTAGCTAAACTATGATTAATGTTTATATTTCTTTCTGTATGTTTAATTCCCATGTTTATTTCTAGTCCTAGAGAATCTGCTTTCTTGAATCTTATTTTGACTCATTTTGGGCAACCTAAAGTAAAACTTTAAATAATTTTAAAATGAATAATACTTAGGTGAAATCTTGCATAGGTAAGAATGCCTATCGTCTTCACATCAGTGACAACATGGGTAGATACAGTTTTCTAAAAATTCATTACATTTACTCCATTTTCTTTTTTAGACTTAGTGCCACTGAGAAAAAGTTAAAAAGCAATCTGTGCTTTGCTACTTTATAGGCAACATTTTCCAACTTAGCTCTTGTAAGATTCTTTGTGTATTTCTGAAATTCAAAAACTTCACTGGAGGCCGGGCGCGGTGGCTCAAGCCTGTAATCCCAGCACTTTGGGAGGCCGAGACGGGCGGATCACGAGGTCAGGAGATCCAGACCATCCTGGCTAACACGGTGAAACCCCGTCTCTACTAAAATACAAAAAAAATTAGCTGGGCGAGGTGGCAGGCGCCTGTAGTCCCAGCTACTCGGGAGGCTGAGGCAGGAGAATGGCGTGAACCGGGGAGGCGGGGCTTGCAGTGAGCTGAGATCCGGCCACTGCACTCCAGCCTGGGCAACAGAGCCAGACTCCGTCTCAAAAAAAAAAAAAAAAAAAAAAACAAACTTCACTGGTATAATCCCAGAAGTGGATCTCTTATAATGTTTTTCTAAAAGAGAGAACTCTTTGACTTGGTTCTTTTTTCTCCTCAGTAAAATTTTTTTCTCATATATTAGTTTATTGATAATGCTCCATTTATTTCATTTTCTTCTTTTGGAACATCAATTATCAATACTTGGGGTCTTATCTCTGTCCTCCTTATCTGTTTTTATTTTTCTTTCTTTCTTTTCTTCTACATTCTGGGAAGACTTCCAAGTTTGTCTTCTGAAACATGAATTTAATTTTCTGCACTGAGAAATTATTTTTACCTATTAGTAAATCTCTTGTACTTCATGATTTGATCTGCAATTCTGCTATAAACTGTTCCCAAAATGGATGTTATTGAGATACTGCATTTTAATTTTTATTAAAAAGATTTTTTTTAGGGAAAGAGTCTCATGTCATCCAGGTTGGAGTGTAGTGGTGTGATGATAGCTCACTGCAGCCTCAGATTCCTGGGCTCTAACAATCTTCCCACCTCAACCTCTGGAGTAGCAGGGATTACAGGCACACACCACCATCCCTGGCTAATTTTTTTTATTTTTTAAAAATTTTTTGTAGAGACAAGATCTTGCTGTGTTGCCCAGACTGGTCTCAAATTCCTGACTTCAAGTGATCCTCCTGCCACAGCCTCTCAAATAATTACTGCCTTTTAAAATTTTGATTTCCTTGAAGGCTTTTCTAGCCTGTTTTTTTGTTTGTTTGTTTTTGTTTTTTGCTTTTAATCTCAGTCTGTTTTCATCCCATTTTAGACTGCTCTCTCTCTCTCTTTTTTTTCTTTTTTCTTTTTTCTTTTTTTTTTTTGAGAACAGAATTCTCGCTGTGTCACCCAGATTGGAATGCAGTGGTGCAATCTGGGCTCACTGCAACCTCTGTCTCCTGGGTTCAAGCAATTCTCCTGCCTCAGCCTCCTGAGTAGCTGGGACTACAGGCGCACGCCACCATGCGCAGCTAATTTTTATATTTTTAGTAGAGACAGGGTTTCACCATGTTCGCCAGGATGGTCTCCATCTGCTGACCTTGTGATCCACCCGCCTCAGCCTCCCAAAGTGCTGGGATTACAGGCATGAGCCACTGCACCTGGCCTAGACTGCTCTCTCTTTTTAATAGCCTGTTTGTATTTCATAGGTGCAGATGTAATATACATAATTAGATATATCTGTTATATACTATACATAATACATTTACATATAATATGTATAAATATAATGTATATTTAGTAAAACATACATATTGAGTGTTCAACTCAATGGACTTTTACATATGTACACACCTGGGTGAACAGTACCCAAGTCAAGACATAGGACTCTTTCAGTACTCCCAAATATTTCCTCACTTTCCCTTCCCACAAACCTTACCCACCAAAAATAATCAATATTCTGATTTCTATCACCATAGATTCGTTCTACCTGGTTTTGAACTTCATGGAAATGAAATAATACAGTATGTACTTTTTTGTCACTTTGGTTTTTCATAGTTTGTTTTTTTTTTTTTTTTTTGCATTTTTTATTGTGGTAAAATGTACTTGACATAAAATATACCATTTTAACCATTTTTCAGTGTACAATTAAGTGGCATTAAGTACATTTACATTGTTGTACAACCATCATCACCGTTCATCTCCAGAACTTTTCCAAAGTGAAGCTCTATTCCTGTTAACTCCCCAATTCTTCTCTCCCTGCAACCCTTAACAACCACTATTCTACTTTCTATCTATGAATATAACTATTTTAGGCAGCTCATATAAGTGCAATCATACAATATATGTCCTTTTCTGTCTGGCTTATTTCACTTAGCATAGTGTCTTAATGTTTCACCTACGATGCAGCATATAAAAGAATTTCATTCCTTTTTAAAGGCTGAATAATATTCCATTATATGTATATAGTACATTTTGTGTACCCATTCACCTGTCAGTCGACATACAGGTTTTGTTTTAAAATAATCTTTCTAAAATTTCTTCCTCTGCCTGTAGAAAATCAATATTAGGTGAAGACTTTTCTGAGTTCTTAGGAGATCTGTCTTATACTATAGATCTTTTTTCCTTAGCCTCCACTATTTTTCCCTTATTTTCTCATCTTTGAATTGGAGGGAAGATATCTAGGCCCAGAGTTTGGAAACAGATAAGGTACAGAGTTTTGCTATTGAGTACATCTAACTTAGGTACTGGCCAAGTGCGGTGTCCTATGCCTGTAATCCTAGCACTTTGGGAGGCTGAGGCAGGTGGATTGCCTGAACTCAGGAGTTTGAGACCAGCCTGGGCAAATGGCAAAACCTCATCTCTATTTAAAAAAAAATTAGCTGGGTGTTGTGGCGCACACCTGTAGTCCCAGCTACTCGAGAGGCTGAGGCGTGAGAATCACTTGAACACAGCAGGCAGAGGTTGCAGTGAGCTGAGATTGTGCCACTTCACTGCAGCCTGGGTGACATAGCAAGACTCTGTCTCAAAAAAACAAAAAATAATAATAACAACTTAGGTACTGTTGGATGCGTCTCTAATACTTCGTGATTTGACATGCAAAGCCAGTTTTTATTGCTTAATGAGCATTTATCTTGTGTCGTTTTTTTGAAATGAAATAGTCTCTTCCTAATTCTGTATTAGGAAGAGGACGTTTAACCTAGAGAAGCGTAGAAGTTTAAGCATATTTATCCTTTAATGCCGTTGAGTGGTGAATGAAAACTCTAACTCTTCCCCAGATTGTACTACCTTTATGGTTCCTCTACCTTTACTCCACCTGAAATTCATATTCAAGGTGGATACGTATCCCAAGATCTCCATTTGAGAGGACTTCGTATCCCAAGATCTCCATTCTCTTTATCCTAGCCTATTATGCACTGAGAATTGTAGAACCTGAATTGGCTAAAAGGTGCTGTTAATGACGGGATGGGACACTCTGACCATTCAGAAATCAGTTTTCACATGGTGAAAGCCATGGCTGCCTAGCCTTCTCATTAACGAAACTCTGTGTTCCTAAACTACGGGCACTCAGGGGAAGTGAGGGGAGATATGAAACAGAATTCTTTTTACCTATTTTCCAGCTGTGTTTTCCTAATTCAAAAGATGCTATATGAGGCCAGGCATGGTGGATCATTCCTGTAATCCCAACACTTTGGGAGGCCGAGGTGGGTGGATTGCTTAAGCCCAGGAGATCGAGCCTGGGCAACGTGGCAAAACCCTTTGTTTACAAAAAAGACAAAAAAACAAAACAAAACAAAAAAAAAACTAGCTGGGTGCACTAGCGCATGCCTGTGGTCCCAGCTACTCAGCAGGCTGAGATGGGAGGATCACTTGAACCTGGGAGGTCAAGACTGCAGTGAGCTATGATTATGCCACTGCACTCCAACCTGGGTAACACCGCAAGACTCTGTCTCAGGAAAAAAAAAAAAAAAAAAAAAAAAAAAAGGTGCTGTGTGCATCACTATGCACTTCTGTTTCTTAATTTGACTCTACTAAGAGTTTAATAATAGAAATACTTCTGGGATTCTCCTCTATGTTTGACTTTTATCTTTTGTTTCACAGGTTGTTGTGTGTCATGCATTTTCATTTTTTTATACTACTTTATGAGTATTTATTGGAAGCTTGGGAGAACTATTAGGTGTAATTAATACTCAGCCACCACCCCAGCCCTAACAGATGGGTCCAAGATTGTTTAACTTACTTTATATAACCTGTGTGTTATAAGGTAATCAAGGAAGAGTCTCTTCTCCCACTAGCCGGATAGCTTAAATGCAAGTATTCAATTTCTTTGTGTTGTAAAGAATTTACCATTCTCAGGAGTCTCTTATAAAAAGCAAATATTCTCCAAAAAGATAAAATTAGTATCATCTTGGTTTGATAGCTTTAGGTCATCAAGCAGAACTGGTTTACTCTGGTAGTAAGGGAGTGAAGCACAGAAGCCGATGACAGCTAATTTTGCATTTTCCAGCATACAGACAAGTGCTTTAAATGCAAGGGAACAGAAAAATGTTGCCTGCTCTAAACCTTCCCTAGTATCCCAGGCAATCCCTGAAGAGTCGTCACTACTTCCTATCTAGTGTGTCAGCTGTTTTACAAGCATCAGAGAAGAACTGGAAAGCAACGTCATGTACTGCTGCTGATGATCAATCCAATCCCAGGCTCTTTACTGTAAACTGGTGATTTTCTATGATATTTTGTCATGTTTTGTTTACCACTGTAAATCATGTTATGCCATCTTGCAGTCCAATATGAAAAAGAGGTCAAAGTGGGCTGCTCTAATTGAAGCAGGTGCTAATAACACAAGTGCACCCACACACCACTGTTTTTGCCCCCGAAACTGCTCCATGGAATGCCTAGAGCTTTGAGTAGCAAGATGTCTAAACAATGACCCTAGACATCATTGGAGGGTGTTTGTGCAAGGCTACCCACTAAAGAAGAGTATGAGAAAAGACATCAAGATCTCAACATAACTAGAATGCTTGAGTTCTGACTTCAGTCAGTTATTTTAAGAATACACTTGAAGAATATTGTCTATACTTAGCACTCTTACCCCCTTCTTACCCTAGGCAACTGCTGAGGGAGTTCCACTGACCTATGTGATCTCCAAGACTTCATCCTTCCATTATATGAATTTCATACATCCTTACAAATATCCTCATAAAAACATTTTTTTTCTTTTTCGAAACAGGGTCTGACTTTGTCACCCAGGCTGGAGAGCAGTGGCGCAATCTCAACTCACTGCAACCTCCACCTCCTGGGCTCAAACCATCCTCCCACCTCAGCCTCCTGAGCAACCATAGGCGGACACCACCATACCCAGCTAATGATTTTTTTTTTTTCTCTGTAGAGATGGGGTTTCACCATATTGCCCAGGCTGGTCTCGATCTCCTGAGCTCAGGCAATCCACATGTCCCAGCCTTCCAAAGTGCTGGGATTACAGGCATGAACCATCATGCCCTGCCAAAATTTTTTCTTACATCAAATATCAGGATGTGACTTCCTATTCGGCTCAAAATGGAGCACATCCACTATGACCTATATCTCCTGCTGATTATAACTAAAAACTTGGGACAAAATTAAAAAAAAAAAATCTGAGGACTCTTGAAAGTAAATAAAACAGGCAAATAGTGATGTGGAGTCAAAACTTGAAGAAGCAACACATATGACAATGATTTTTCATTTTTCCCCCTTTTCTCCTGTGGCTGTGTGCCAAAGGCAGGCCTCAAGTGCAGAACTTCTTAGTAGCAGTGATCCAGGCAATTAAAACTCTTAAAAGAAACCTTATCTTTCTGCACAGAAGAACTGGAAAAAGGGACCTCCATGGGACAGAATGTAGAAGGAATCCTGGAGAGAAGTGTACTGGAGAACAGGATGTCTTAATAATATGTAAGAAACTACACAAATCCATGTTTACCTTTGAGGTGCATATGCATGGGACGAGACCGAAGACAACATAGCACAGCTTTGAGAATTGAACTAATATGTAAAGCACCACGCAAGTTTCAGACTAACTTCTTGGAAGCGTATGTGTTGAACAGACCCAAAGCAGCATTCACTGCATTTTGAAAACTGAACTGGGATGGGAACGCTGCCCACAGAAAGTGATTTTTAAAACTTGCAGTCTGAAGCTAACTGGAGTGATTGCCTGCTAAAATGATAAAATAAAGTAATAATAACAACATCACTTCGAGGATTTTGATAGGACTCATATCCACACAATTTAATCTTCAAAAAGTCCAGAATACAATTCAAAATTACTCAACAAAGAACCGGAAAAATGTGACCAGTCCTTTTTTTTTTTTTTTTTTTTTTCCTGAGACGGAGTCTGGCTCTGTCGCCCAGGCTGGAGTGCAGTGGCGCCATCTCGGCTCACTGCACGCGCCGCCTCCTGGGTTCACGCCATTCTCCTGCCTCAGCCTCCCGAGTAGCTGGGACTACAGGCGCCCGCCACCATGCCAGGCTAATTTTTTGTATTTTTAGTAGAGACGGGGTTTCACCGTGTTAGCCAGGGTGGTCTGGATCTCCTGACCTCGTGATCCACCCGCCTTGGCCTCCCAAAGTGCTGGGATTACAGGTGTGAGCCACCAAGCGAGCCCTGACCAGTACTTAAGAGAACAGACAATTAGCAAAGGCCAACCCCAAGATGACACACCTGGTAACATTATCAGATAAAGACTTTAAAATAGATACTGTAAGTTCCATGAGGTAAAGGAAAACACATGTTAAGTAAAGTAAGTGGAAAGATCACTTTAAAAGAAAATAGAAAATTTAGTATTGAAGCATACAATATCTGAAATTTAAAATTTACTGGATGGGGCCGGGTACGGTGGCTCACACCTGTAATCCCAGCTCTTAGGGAGGCTGAGGCAGGCGTATCACTTGAGGTCAGGAGTTCAAGACCAGCCTGGGCAACATGGTCTCTACCAAAAATACAAAAAATTAGCTGGGCATAGTGACACGTAACTGTGGTGCCAGCTACTCAGGTGGCTGAGGTGGGAAGATCACTTGAGCCTGGGAGGTGGAGGCTGCAGTGAGCCAAGATTGTGCCACTGCATTCCAGCCTGGGTGACAGAGTGAGACCCTGTCTCAAAGTAAATACATGAGTAAAATAAAGTTTACTGGATGGGTTCAATAGCAGAATGAAGATGACAGAGAAAAGAGCAAGTGAACCTAAAGATAGATTAATAGAAGTCATCCAATTCGAAGAACAAAGAGAAAAAGATTGGAAAAAAACTGAATAGAACTTCAGAGACTCATGGGACTATATCAAAAGTCTAACACTGATAACACTGGAGTCCTATAAAGATACTGGTATGGAAGAAACATTTGAAGATAATGGCTGAAAATTTCCCAAACTTGGAGAAAAAGACATCAATTTGCAGATTTAAGAAGTTCAGCAAACCCAAAATAGAATAAACTCAGAGAAAAGCACAAACACATTATAATGAAATTACTAAACACTAAATGTAATGAAAAAAATCTTAAAAGCAGCTAAGGAAAAATGACACATATACAGGAGAACAATGATGTTAACAATGATGTTGAACTTCTCATCAGAAACCATGGAGGCCAGAAGACAGTGGAACAACATCTATAAAATTATGACAAAATTGTCAAGCCAGCATTCTATATCCAGCAAACATATCCTCAGGCATGAAGGAGAAACAAAGATATTCTCAGATGAAGGAAAACTAAGAAAACTCATAGCTAACTCAAAGAAATGTGCAAGGAAGTTCTTCAGACTGAAGCAAAATAATCCTAGGTGAAACCTGGAACTTTAGGAATGAATGAAAAACAACAAAAACAGTAAATAGCTGGGTAAATCTAAAAGATTGTTTGCCTTTTTCTTCCTTTTTAGTTCTTTAAAATAGGTATAATTGTTTTTTGTTGTTGTTGTTTTTTGTTGTTGTTGTTGTTGTTTGAGACGGAGTCTCACTCTTGTTGCCCAGGCTGGAGTGTAGTGGCACAATCTTGGCTCACTGCAACCTCCAACTCCATGGTTCAAGCTATTCCCCTGCCGCAGCCTCCCAAGTAGCTGGGATTACAGGCACGCGCCACCATGCTCAGCTAATTTTGTATTATTAGTAGAGACGTGGTTTCACCATGTTGGCCAGGATGTCTCAATCCCCTGACCCCGAGTTCCACCCGCCTTAGCCTCCCAAAGTGCTGGGATTACAGACGTGAGCCACCGCGCCTGGCCTAAAATATGCATAATTGTTGAAAGAAAAAAAAAATTTTGAAAGAAAAATTTAACATTGTCCTATGGGGTTTTTAATGCTTCTGTAGATTTAATATATATGACAACCATAACATAAAGGAAGGAAGTTAAAGGACCTTTATGGTTGTAAGGCATCTGCATATTACTTAAATAGTAAAACATTACTCTAAGTAGACCCAGAAATGTTAAGTATTTCTATTGTACTACTTAGAGCGGTCATTCTTAATTGGGATCGAGAGGACATTTTTGATTGCCGTAACTGGAGAAAGGCGTATGACTGTCATCTAGTGGGTAGAGGTCAGAAATGTTGCTAAACATTTTACATTGCACAATGCAGAACAAAGATTTATCTGGTCCAAAACAAAGAATTATCTGTTTCAAAATATCGATAGTGTTAAGAGTGAGAAACCCTGCTCTAGAACAACCAGAAACAGTGAGAGTGAGAGAGAACCAAAAAGCAATATGTAAAATAGAGTAGAATACTAAACCTATCCAAACAATCCAAAAGGAAGGCAGAAAGGGAAAGGGAAAATAGGGAAACAAAAAAGCAGACAGGACAAACAAAAAATACATAATATAATGATATAACTAAATCTAAACATTCCAATAATTACATTAAATATAAATGATCTAAACATAGCAACTAAGAGATAAAAGTTACTATATTGGCTTAAAAAACCTACGTGCTGTCCTCAGGAAAGCCAGTTTAATTATAAAGACTTAAATAGGTAAACAGTAAAAAGGTAGAAAAAGATATACTATGCAAAAAATAATCAAAAGGAATTTGGAGAAGACATAATAATCCTAAATGGGTACACATCTAATAAGAAGGTTTCAAAATACATGAAGGACAAAAACAAATCTTAACAAATTTACATAATTTAAAATCACACAAAGCATTTTAACTGACCATAATAAAATTATGTTAGAAATCAACAACAGAAATATAATTCCATTTTGTTTTTGCATATGGATCTCAAATTATTGGATTGCCAGTTGCTAAAAGCTGTCCTTTCACCATTTAATTTCTTTGGCAACTTTATTGAAAATCAATTGAGCAATTTTGTGTGAGTCTATTTCTGGACTCTCTATTCTATTCAACTGATCTATATGTTTGTCTTTTACCAATACTATGCTGTCTTGATTACTCTAGATTTATAAAAGCCTTGAAATCAAGAAGTGTGACTGCTGCAGCTTTATTTGTATTTTTCAAAATTGTTTTGGCTATTATAGGTCCTTTGCTTATCCATGTACATTCTATTTATTATTTTGTCTCATTTTTAAATTAAATTTTATTTATTTTTAGAGATGGGAGTCTTGCCATGTTGCCTAGCCTGAAGTTCAGTGGCTATTCACAGGCACGATCACAGCACACTACAGCCTCAAACACCTGTGCTCAGCAATCCTCCTGCCTCAGCCTCCTGAGTAGCTGAAACTACTGTGTGCACCACACCCAGCCGTGTAAATGGTAAAACCAACCTGCTAATTTCTACGAAATACCCTAATGGGGTTTTTATTGAGATTACATTGAATCTATAAATCAATTTGGGAAGAACTGACATCTTAATAATACTGAGTCTTCTAATCCGTTAACACCATATAATTTCCATTTACTTAAGTCTTATTTTATTTCTGTTTGTTTGTTGGTTGGTTGGTTAGTTGGTTTGTTGGTTGGTTGGTTGGTTTTTGAGACAGAGTTTCACTCTTGTTGCCTAGGCTGGAGTGCAATGGCACAATCTTGGCTCACCGCAACCTCTGCCTCCCAGGTTCAAACGATTCTCCTGCCTCAGCCTCCCAAGTAGCTGGGATTACAGCCATGCGCCACTATGCCGGTCTAATTTTGTATTTTTAGTAGAGTCAGGGTTTCTCCATGTTGGTCAGGCTGGTCTCAAACTCCCGACCTCAGGTGATCTGCCTGCCTCGGCCTCCCAAAGTGCTGGAATTACAGGCATGAGCCACCATACCCAGCCTACCTTCTTTTATTTCTTACATCAATAATTTGGAATTTCTAGCATGTATTTTGTTAGATTATACACAAATATTTCATATTTTTATATTGTTTATATATAGTATTATCTCCAGATTTCAATATATGACAGTTGTTCTTAGTTTATAGAAGTACAATTGGTGTTTGTATATTGACGTTAAATCCTTTGATTTTTACAAGTGATGGGTTTTGGAGTTTATAAAATCAAAAAAAAAAAAAAGAAAAAAAATCTTGTGATTTTCCTAAATTCACTTACTCATTCCAGTAGATGTTTTATATATTCCTTGGAGTTTTTTATTTAGATGATCATGTTGTCAGCCAATAGAGATAGAATTATTCATTTTTTAATCTGTATTCATTTTATTTCTTTTTCTTGTCTTAATGCACTGGCTTTGCTTTCCAGTACAGTGTTGAATAGAAGCAATGAGAGTAGACATCCTTCCTTTGTTTTTGGTATTAGGAGAAACCATTCAGTCATTTACTATTATGTTAGCTACATGTGCCCTCTATTAAAATGGAGAAGTTCCCATCTTGGTTTGGTAGGCTTTTTAGAAATTAAAGTATGAATGTTTTTTCTTCATGTATTGAGATGATCATATGATTTTTAAAATTCCGTTGATATGGTAAATTACTTTGACTTTTAAATACATTTTAAATATTAAACCAACATTATCCCATTTCTTGAATAACTTGTCATTAAGTGTTATTTTAATAAATTGCTGGATTCAATTTGCCAACATTTTTGAAGATTTTAGGTGTCTATGTTTATATTCTCTCTCTCTCTCGTGTCTGTGGGGTGTGTGTGTGCAGCTTTCCCTCTCTCTCTTATTTTTTTCTTTTCCCTTTCCTTTGGTTTGTTTCACTATCACAGTAGTGCTAGACTCATACAGTGAGCTGGGAAGTGTCCTGCCCTCTACTATTTTCTATGTTTGTGTAGAATTGTTATATCTTTAAATATCCTAAATCTTCACTGGGGAAATCTAGAATTTTCCTTGTTAAAACTTTTAAACCACAAATTCATTTTTAAAAGTAGACACAAGGTTCTTCAAGTTACCCGTTTCTTCTTGAGGGAGCTTTGTTAATTTGTGTTTTTCTTCTAAGTTATTATATTTCTGAGAATAAATTTTTAAATTATATTCCCCTATTGTCCTTATAATGTTGGTAGTGTCTCTAGTGATGGCCTCTCTTTCATTCCTAATATTGGTAATTTGCCTTTGCTCTCTTTTTTCTTGGTCAGTTTGGCTTAAGGTTTATACGTTTTACTGGTTTTTTCAATGAATCAGCTTTTTATTTCATTGTTTTATTATTTCCTTATTTTCAATTTTATTGATTTCCACTGTTATCTTTATTATTTCATTTTTTCTACATGCTTGCATTTATTTCATCCTTTTTCTAGATTCTTAAGCTCAAAGCTTAGACTATTACTTTTACACACTTGTTCTTTTCTAATATATATATTCTGTATTGTAAGTTTTCCTTTAAGTGTTGGCTGC
Source organism: Macaca fascicularis (assembly GCF_037993035.2). Classification (NCBI taxonomy): domain Eukaryota; kingdom Metazoa; phylum Chordata; class Mammalia; order Primates; family Cercopithecidae; genus Macaca; species Macaca fascicularis. The sequence goes on along the minus strand of NC_088392.1, from coordinate 68,628,018 downwards.
AGCCCACAAATTTTGATTTTTTAAATGTGTTTTTATTTATTTTATTTGTTTTTATTTTTATTCAATTCAAAATATTTTCTAATTTCCTTGAAATTTCTCTTCGGCACATGGTTTATTTAGAAGTATGTGGTTCAATTTCAGAATATTTGAGGATTTTCCTGATACCGTCCTATTGTTTTCTTGTTTAATCTTGTTCTGGTGAAATAATAGATGATGTATATGGATTTTTTTCCTCAGTGGATTTTTTTTTAATAACCATTATATAAAATTTGCCATTTTCAAATTCACAACTCAGTGGCATTAAGCACATTTACAATGTTGTGTAACCATTATAACCATTTCCAGAACATTTTCATCATCAACAGAAGCTCTGTACTCGTTAAACAATAGCATGCCATTTCCCCCAACCTCGTGTAACCACTAGTCTATTTTCTGTCTCTATGAAATTGCCTATTCTGTGTATGCTTTTAATTCTTTAAACTTGTTAATATTTGTTTTATGGTCCAGAGTATGGTCTATCTTGGTTAATGTCCCGTGTACATTTGGAAAGATTGTGTAATCTGTTGATGTTGGGTAAAATATTATTTTAAAAAAGCTAATATGGTCAACTTAATTGATAGTAGTGTTCTTTTATATCCTACTAATTTGTAATTAAATCCTTCTATTGATTTCTAAGAAGTGTTGATGTCTGCATGTATAAATGCAGATTTCTTTATTTTTCCTTTAGTTCTTTTAGCTTTTGTTTCATGTATTTTGAAGCCCTATTGTTAGGTGCACACACATTTAGGATTGTTACATCTTTAATGTGTTACATATTTTAATTATGCAATGTTCCACTTTATTCATAATAATGCAGGTTGAGCATTCCTAATCTGAAAATCTGAAATTCGAAGTGCTCCAAAATCTGAAACTTTTGGAGTGCTGACATTACACCACAAATGGAAAATTCCACACTTGACTCCATGGATGGGTTGCAGTCAGAACATAGGAGTACAACCCAGTCTATTCAGAATGCCTCCTCATCCCTAGAGGACCCACTGGCTGGTCTCTTGACTGCTTCTAATGTTTCTTCTCACCTAAAAAAAATAAAATACAGTGTACAGTTACCTTTTAGTCAAAACACAGCATGGTGGGTTGAGATTGAAAGCCTGCCGCTGTTTTTCATGCTGTTGTTGAACAGCTGATCCAAGTATTCTGGTGGTGCTGCTGTGCTGTTTTGTTACCCTGCGCACAGTATTTTTTCGCCATTAGTGATATGTCATATTATTTTCAGTATTAATGATATGTCTTTTTTTTTTTCTATTAGGTACTCATGTGTGAATAAGCGTAAGAAAATGATTGTTTATTGGTAGCATATGAATTCAGAGTCAGAAATGACAGTGATGCCAAACCACTACAGACTATCCACATGGGTGGCTGCGAGAGGGGCACCTTTGCTTTCTGATGGTTCAGTGTACCCAACTTTGTTTCATGAACAAAATTATTTAAAATATTGTGTTAGGCCAGGCACAGTGGCTCTCGCCTGTAATCCCAGCACTTTGGGAGGCCAAGGCAGGCAGATCACCTGAGGTCAGGAGTTTAAGACCAGCCTGGCCAACATGGAGAAACCCTGTCTCTACTAAAAATACAAAAAATCAGCTGGGCATGATGGTATCTATGTGTAGTCCCACCTACTCGAGAGGCTGAGATGGGAGAATTGCTTGAGTCGAGGAGGCAGAGGTTGCAGTGAGCTGAGATGGCACCACTGCACTTCAGCCTGGGTGATAGAGTGAGACTTAATTTCAAAAAAATAAAAATAAAATAAAATATTGTATTAAATTACCTTCATTCTATGTATATAATGTGTATATGAAACATAAATGAATTTCATGCTTAGATTTGGGTCCCATGCCCAACATATCTCATTATGTGTATGTGTATATTACAAAATCTGAAAAAAATACAAAATACAAAATCTGAAACATTTCTTGGGCCAAACACTTTGGAGAAGGGATACTCAAACTTTACTTCTTTTTCCAAATCTCCTTTAATATAAGCTATCCAGATTCATGAACTGGAAGTACTCCATCTCACATTCCCCAGTCACATATCTTAATCTAATTTAGTCAGAAACTACAGTGGTTTACATGTTTCTAAAAACAGAACTATTTGACTTGCACAACAAGTGGAAAGCTGTGTAGTGACTGAAATATATAACCTCCAAATACAAGGAATTCTCACATTAGCAAAAGAGAAAAATTTTAGAAATCATTCTATGGCGGGTAGTGGGAATCGTAGATTGAAGTTTGAAATCCTATACAAAACCCTGTGTTGTGTGTTTTTCCTTGCATTTTGGGACCTCTAGCCTGCTTTCTTGTCTTATACTTCTTGGAAACTAATGTTCTCCCAGCAAACATCAATAGAACTACCAGAGTGACCCCTAATGCCGGAGTACACACACTCCCACTCCCTAAATGCCAACCTAAATTCCTGAGGGAGCCAGGATCAACTGATACCTATTTCTGGACCTCAGGATAGCGCAGAGTTTTGTTAGGGTGTTTTTAGTCCTAACAAGGCAGCGTAAGCCAGCATAGCTTGCTGTGTAATTGGTGTAGGAAATAGTATCCCTTGTTACTTATTCATGACTGTTATTTTCTTTAAAACACACACACATACACACTTTTGTTTATTTATTTTAGAGACAGGGTCTCACTCTGTTGCCCAAGCTGGAGTGCAGTGGTGCCATCACAACTCACTGCAGCCTTGACCTCTCCGGCTCAGGCGTTCCTCCTGCCTTAGCCTCCCCAGGAGCTGGTGCCACCATGCCCGAGTAATTTTGTGTGTGTGTGTGTGTACAATCCTTCCACCTCAGTCTCCTGTCTAAAAAAACTTAAAAACAAAAACAAACAAACCCAATGCTACAAATCACAAAACAGTCCTTACTGCTAAAGAAAGGGAACACTGTCTTTGGTGAGATTTGGCAGAAATGTTAACTGATGAAAATGGGGAGTACCTCTTCTGAGTCTCAGATTTCTCTTCTGGCATATGTGGATTATAATGCATCCTGCAGGGAATTGTTCTGAGAAATAAGATAATTGATTGGAAAGAATTTAATACACCTGCAAAATTCTAAGTAAATGTTAGTTGTTAATGTTGCTTTTTATATGCACCAATATGATTTATCACCTTAATAATTTAGTTTTAATTGAAAAAGTTGATATGTTTATTTGGCTTATATTTCTTTCCAATTGCTTGTTTCCTTTATGAAGAGAGGCAGTTGGCATTTCAGTAAATTATTTTTAAAAGTCCTTTAGCCTTTATATTTTCTCCTCTGCTTTCTATTTTCGACAAGATGATCAAATCCATCCACGTTATTTTCTATGTAGCCGTGTTTATTTAAAGGTATTTTAAGTACACAAAATATTTCCACGAATATACATGGTACACCTTATCTTTTTTTTTTTTTTTTTTTTTTTTGAGACGGAGTCTCGCTCTGTCACCCAGGCTGGAGTGCAGTGGCCGGATCTCAGCTCACTGCAAGCTCCGCCTCCTGGGTTCATGCCATTCTCCGGCCTCAGCCTCCCAAGTAGCTGGGACTACAGGTGCCCACCACCTCGCCCGGCTAGTTTTTTGCATTTTTTTTTAGTAGAGACGGGGTTTCACCGTGTTAGCCAGGATGGTCTCGATCTCCTGACCTCGTGATCCACCCGTCTCGGCCTCCCAAAGTGCTGGGATTACAGGCTTGAGCCAACGCGCCCAGCCGGTACACCTTATCTTTTAAAGACTAAATTGAAAAGGTAAAAATCTTTGCTCCACTATTTATAACATATATTGCCCCTAGATACCATTGTTGAAGTTCTCAGAATTCGTATCTAATCATCACTGTAGCTCAATATATATATATATATATTTAGAGTGCAAGCAGTTGAGAAAATCAAATAACTGAAAATCTCCTACACTTCATATTTGCAAGCTACATATATATAGCTGCAGACAAGGCCAGTTGCAGATATAGCCTCACTGTGTAATTCATCTATGCAAAACATAGTTTTAAAGTCTGTATGCACTGGGCGCAGTGACTCATGCCTGTAATCCTAGCACTTTGGGAGGCTGAGGCGGGCAGATTGCCTGAGCTCAGGAGTTCAAGACCAGCCTGAGCAACATGGTGAAACCCTGTCTCTACTAAAATACAAAAAATTAGCCAGGCGTGGCAGCATGTGCCTGTAGTCCCAGCTACTTGGGAGGCTGAGGCAGGAGAATCGCTTGAATCTGGGAGGCAGGGGTTGTAGTGAGCTAAGATCATGCCACTGCACTCTGAGTCCATAATAATAATAAAAAATAATAAAGTCTGCATATAAAGTATACGTGTTTTTTTGAAATATGTGAGGTTGAAATATGTGAGGTTGACAAAATAATTAAAATATAACAAATTATATTTTAAGATAATTTATTATCCAGGCTTGGTAGCTCATGCCCAGCACCCTGGGAGGCCAAAGTGGGAGGATTGCTTGCAAATATGAAGTGTAGGAGATTTTCAGTTATTTGATTTTCTCAATTGCTTGCACTCTAAATAGGAGTTTTGCACATTTTGCATTAAATAGGCAATTGGGACAGGAAGAAATACATTCATAGTGACGAAGGATTGGCATTTGTGAAAGATAGAAACACAAAGAAATAAATATATAAGTTTACAAACTATTCATATTTAAAAATATGAGAATTCATATTCCAGTTTCGGAATGGATATCAGTATTCATTATTCAGTTGCTCTCTATTAAAAACTAATGACCATATTTTTAAATTGAAGCACTCCAAAAGATTTAAAATGTTAATTAAAAGAACTTTTTATGTTTTTTGTAGTTAAAAGACAAATATAGGTGTTTCACTAAGACATTTATTTTAAACTTCACAACTTGAATAAAACATCAGAGTGAGGTGTTGGATGAATATAATCCTAATAGTTAATATTTATAATTCTAATGACTATTTATTATATTTATCAAGATTTAGTAAAGCCTATGTGCCTTGTACAATTCTAGATTTTATCTGATTATCTCATTTTATTTAACATAATCCACTAACATATTTCCATTTTACAGATAAAGATGCTGAGCCTCAGAATATGAATTAACTTGTGCCATGTCAGGAACTAGATATGTGACAGAACATAATTTTAACCTGGGTCTCTGACTTCATAATCTGTGAATACACACAATGTGTTTGTGTGTATTCATGTGTGTGTGAATATACAAGTAAAGAATTTGTATTATTTTTAATTGTATTAAAAGAGGAAGCTAGGAAGGTATTCTCTTCTCTGGTATCAAGTATAAACCACCAAAGACTTATACTTTTAAGGGATTTTCAAAAACATATGGTGTATATATTCACATTGATACCTCATGAGTATATCTATGTTTTTTTGTTGTTTTTTGCCCCCTTGACAGAATATAGTTCTTTTATCTTAATAGAAGTATGTTATTCTTCTACATGAATCCTTCTACAGCATCTATTATAATACATGATAGAAGTATGAAAATTTTTGAAAATCTGAAGCATCTCTGAGTGGCTAAGAAATCAAGCTTAGACATGCTGTAAAGCACCCTAAATGACTCACAAATAGCAGTTTTAAATTCCTTTTGACATTTTAACATTTCATTTATTTTTTTTTTAACCGACCTGGAAGATTGGAATTATTTCATTTATTTTAAGGAATAGGGTCTTCCTATATTGCCCGGGATGGAATGAAGTAGCTATTCACAGGCATGATCATTGCTGTCTACACCCTTGAACTCCTGGGCTCAAGTGATCCTACTGCTTCAGCCTCTGGGTAGCTGGGACTACAGGTGCATGCTATGGTGCCCATTAATATTTTGTTTTTATTAAAACTATACATTTATCTAATTTTTAAAGTCAATTAGCTTTACGGGGCTTAAATAGAAAATGGTAGTCTTTAGATTCATCCTAGAGTAGCCCTGATAATGTGCCTCTCATTTCTCCAACAGCAGGGAACATAATTGACAGTTGACTGTGGGCTCTGAAATCCATTGCTGCCATGCACACTGAGGTCATGCTTCCTACAGGCTGCTCCTAACTAAAAACTGAGTATAACAGACATACTAAGGAAGGCTCATGCCTGGAAGACAGGGCTCCTCTGGCCAAGAGCTTTAGTTCAAGGATTTTGCAATGTGCTTGCTGACCTTTCTTTAGATTTTGATTACAGGCTATGAAACTCCTCTCCTTCACTCACATAGACATGCACAGATGTCTGATGGCTCTCCAGGCCTCCCTCAGCTTCCTCTCCATGTTCTCTCACATCTAATTCCTTCTTGGCATATGCTTCTTAAAGCACCTGGATTAATACACACCCTGCACATAATTTTTGGTTAGCAATATATAGTATTTAAACTGTGTTAATTATTCACATCTAATTTATGGTGTATTATGATTGCATTTTTCATAATTTTTTGTGTTTCTTCTAGTTAATTATTGCCTTGCTTATTTGTTTAATTTTCTTTTTACCTATATTATTTCTTCCCTGATAAATTCACACACATTGACTTATCTATCAATTTCACCTTTCCCTTGTAGACATCCCTTTTTAAGCCTGCTATCCACCTACTTCCATTTGGACTAATTTCCATTATGCCTAGTGAACTCTAATCATCAACTGCCCAGTGATTTTCTTTGTCTCTTTTCTATGAAACTTGTATGATGGAAAACATCTTTACTTTCCTCTTCTTCCACTTGACTGTTGCTTTGGCTGGGTATGAAATGTTAATTTAGAGGTAATTCTCCCTAAGATTTTTGAGGGCATTGCTCCATTGTCTTTTACCATCCCAGGTTACTATTGAGAAGTCCAGTGCTATTCTGATTTTTTTTGAGATGGAGTTTCAATCTTGTTGCCCAGGCTGGAGTGCAATGGCATGATCTCGGCTCACAGAAACCTCCACCTCCCGGGTTGGCCAGGCTGGTCTCAAACTCCTGACCTCAAGTGAGCCACCCACCTCGGCCTCCCAAAGTGCTGGGATCACAGGCATGAGCCACTGCGCCCAGCCCTGTTCTGATTCTTGACACTTTTGTTTTTTAATTCTCTGGAAGGTTTTAGGATTTTTTTTTCTTTGTCCTCATTGTTTTAAAATTTAACGAGGCTGTCCCTTGATCTAGATGTTTTGCTTCCTTTATAGTGGCCCATTGGCCTTCTTAATATTGTGTTTTGCTTTTTGTTTAATAGACTTTATATTTTAGAGCAGTTTTACTTTTTTTTTTTTTTAGATGGAGTCTCCCTCTGTCGCCCAGGCTGGAGTGCAGTGGTGCAATCTCGGCTCACTGCAACCTCTGCCTCCCAGGTTCAAGCAATTCTCCTGCTTCAGCCTCCCCAGTAGCTGGGATTACAGGCATGTGCCACCATGCCTGGCTTCTTTTTTTTTTTTTTTTTGTATTTTTAGTAGAGATGGTGTTTCACCATATGGACCAGGCTGGTCTCGAACTCCTGACCTTGTGATCCGCCCGCGTCGGCCTCCCAAAGTGCTGGGATTACAGGCATGAGCCACCACACCGAGCCAGAACAGTTTTATATTCGCAATAAAATTGAGCAAAAAGTACAGAGGGTTCCCTTGTACCCTTCCCACTCCCCAACATACACAGCCTCCCCCACTATCAACATTCCACACCAGAATGGCATATTTGTTGCAATCAATGAACATACACTTACACATCATCAGCCATAGTTTACATTAAGGTTCATTCAATGTTTTATGTTCTATAGAATTTTTTTAGTATCATACAGAATAATTTCACTGCCCCATAAATCTTCTGTACTCTGCCTATTTATTATCCCCTCCCCACAAACCCTTGGCAACCATCAATCTGTTTTACTATCTCCATAGTTTTACCTTTTCCAGGATGTCATATAATTGAAATCAAAAAGTATGTAGCCTTTTTAGATTGTTGGCTTCTTTCACTTAGTAATATGCATTTAAGTTTCCTCTATATATATATACACACACATATGTATACATACACATATACATATATGTATACATACACACATATATACACATATATGTATACATACACATATACATATGTATGCATACATATATAGACATATATATTTATATTTTATACATATATATATAAACATATATTTATATATATATAAAAACACCAGCCTGGGCAACATGGTGAAACCCCATCTCTATTAGAAAAATACGAAAATTGGCCGGGCGCGGTGGCTCAAGCCTGTAATCCCAGCACTTTGGGAGGCCGAGACGGGTGGATCACGAGGTCAGGAGATCGAGACCATCATGCCTAACCCGGTGAAACCCCGTCTCTACTAAAAAAAATACAAAAAAACTAGCCGGGCGCGGTGGCGGGCACCTGTAGTCCCAGCTACTCGGGAGGCTGAGGCAGGAGAATGGCGTGAACCCGGGAGGCGGAGCTTGCAGTGAGCCACTGCATTCCAGCTTGGGGGACAGAGTGAGACTCCGTCTCAAAAAAAAGAAAAATACGAAAATTAACCGGGCGTGGTGGTGCTCACCTGTAGTCCCAGCTACTCCGGAGGCTGAGGTGGGAGAATGGCCTGAGCCTAGGAGGTGGAGGTTGCGGTGAGCAGTGATCATGCTACTGCACTCCAGCCTTGGTGATAGAGTGAGACCCTGTCTCAAAAATCAAAGAAACACTGAATGGATACCTCACCAAAGAAGACATGCAGATGGCAAATAAACATATTAAAAGGTGCCAACATCATGTGTTATTAGGAAAATGAAAATTAAAACAACAGCAAGATACCTCTATACACCTATATACATATATATATATATATATATTTTTTTTTTTTTTTTTTTTTTGAGATGGAGTTTTGCTCTTGTTGCCCAGGCTGGAGTGCCATGGCGCCATCTCGGCTCACCGCAACCTCCGCCTCCTGGGTTCAAGTGATTCTCCTGCCTCAGTCTCCCGAGTAACTGGGATTACAGGCATACACCACCAAGCCCGACTAATTTTGTATTTTTAGTAGAGGTGGGGTTTTTCCATGTTGGTCAGGCTGGTCTCAAACTCCTGACCTCAGGTGATCCACCCGCCTCAGCCTTTCAGAGTGCTGGGATTACAGGCGGGAGCCACCATGCCCGGCCTCCTCTATTTTTTGTTTTTGTTTTTCGATAGTTGATTTCCCTTTTTTTTTTTTTTTTTTTTTTTTTTTTTTGAGACGGAGTCTGGCTCTGTCGCCCGGGCTGGAGTGCAGTGGCCGGATCTCAGCTCACTGCAAGCTCCGCCTCCCGGGTTTACGCTGTTCTCCTGCCTCAGCCTCCCTAGTAGCTGGAACTACAGGCGCCCGCCACCTCGCCTGGCTAGTTTTTTTGTATTTTTTAGTAGAGACGGGGTTTCGCCGTGTTCGCCAGTATGGTCTCGATCTCCTGACCTCGTGATACACCCGTCTCGGCCTCCCAAAGTGCTGGGATTACAGGCTTGAGCCACCGCGCCCGGCTGAAGAAATGTATTATGAGGAATTGGCTTATGTGATGATGGGCACTGAGAAGCCCCATGATCTGCCATCTACCAGCTGGAAACCCAGGAGAGGCAGTGGTGTAGTTCAAAGATCCTGAGTGCCAGTAAGATGATGGTGTAGATTCCAGACCAGATTCAAAGGCCTGAGAATCAGGAGCACTGATGGCAGGGGAAGATAAATGTCCTAGCCTAAGCAGTCAGTCAGAGAGTGAATTCAACCTTCCACCACAATTTTGTTGTATTCAAGTCCTCAAGATTAGCTGATGCCCACCCAAAATGGGGAAGGCCTTCTGCTTTGTTGAGTCCACTTATTCCAATGCTAATCTCTCCAGATATACCCTCTACACACCCAGAAATAATGCTTGACCAGCTACCTGGGCATCTTGTATCCCGGTCAAGCCATCATATAAAATTAACCATCCCACCTTCCTTTAAGGTATGAATAGATTAGGGAGAGAGCATCCTTTTAGGCCAATAAGCCATCACAACATCATAAGAGAGCAGTCTGGATGAGATGCTGTGCACCGTGTGTAGGAAGAAACATCACAATTTTGTGTCATCTAAAAATTGAGAGCTAAATAGGAATCTAAAGTAGGAAGGTATAGGTAAAAGGTTGGCTAAAAGAAGTTTACTTGAGTAAACAATGGGTGGAAATACAGGGAGATATAAAGAACATGGTGTGTTTGAGGAAGGGCAACTAATTTTAGCATGAACTATTGCAGTGCAGTTTTCTTTATTCATCTGCATGTGTAAATGATGAGAAAAACTAAACCAAAGTCACTTCATCCCTTAGTATTTATTGAATGCCTAGTCTATGTCATACTCTGCTAAATTCTCAGGCTGCAATGATGAGTAGAATGAGGTCCAGTCTCCGTTCCTATTTAGCTAAATAGTCAACATCAATTGCTGAAGGCCCAATATAGATGGCATATGTAGAATAAAATAGCATCCAATTATCAAGGTAGGCCAAGTAAGTTCTTATGATGAAAACACATGAGGCAGACATTCCAGGTGAATTTTTTTCAGCACATTATTTGTTTACTTCTCATCACAAGTAACCTTGGCATCTGCTCTGTGCTCAGGGAATGCAAACTAATATTAGCCACATCAGGCCAGGCACGGTGGCTCACACCTGTGATCCCAGCAGTCTGGGAGGCCGAGGCGGGCAGATCACAAGGTCAGGAGATTGAGACCATCCTGGTTAACACAGTGAAACCCCGTCTCTACTAAAAAATACAAAAAATTAGCCGGGCGTGGTGGCAGGCGCCTGTAGTCCCAGCTACTCGGGAGGCTGAGGCAGGAGAATGGCATGAACCCGGGAGGCAGAGCTTGCAGTGAGTGGAGATCACACCACTGCGCTCCAGCCTGGGCCACAGAGCAAGACTCCATCTCAAAAAAAAAAAAAAAAAATTAGCCACATCAGCACACAGAAATGAAAGGCAGAAGGAAGGAAGAAAAAAAGGAAGGAAGGCAAAACTGCTGCCCCCAAAGGATATTAAAAATATTTTTATTCGGCTGGGCACAGTGGCTCACACCTGTAATCCCAGCACTTTGGGAGGCTGAGGCGGGCGGATCACGAGGTCTGGAATCGAGACCATCCTGGCTAACATGGTGAAACCCCGTCTCCACTAAAAATACAAAAAATTAGCTGGCTGTGGTGGTGGGTGCCTGTAGTCCCAGCTACTCAGGAGGCTGAGGCAGGAGAATGGCGTGAACCCAGGAGGTGGAGCTTGCAGTGAGCCGAGATCGCGCCACTGCAGTCCAGCCTGGGTGAAAAGTGAGACTCCGTCTCAAAAAAAAAAAAAAAAAAAGTATTCTACCTCCTCTTTCTGTATTACCCATTTTTATTAGTCCATTATATTTAGCTTAGTTATACTGGCCTAGAGGGATACTGAAGAGGCTGTTATATCACAGCACTTTCTCTTCTATCTGTACAGACCTGCATTCATGGAAGGGGGATTTCTTATGGAAAGTTATTTGTAATGCAGCTAAGTCATCCTAAAATAAACAAATCTGGAAGACTAAGGGGCTGACGATGACCTGTTACTAAAGAATCGCTGTTATCTGAGCATTGTATGTGCGTTTCAAATAACTCGCAGGAGTTTGTATAGCTTTTGTTTTTTGTTTTTGTTGTTGTTGCTGTTTAGAGACAGGGTCTCACTATATTGCCCAGGCTGGTCTCGACCTCCTGGGCTCAAGTGATCCTCCACCTCCCAAAGTGCTGGGATTGTAGGCATGAGCCACCACGTCCGGCCTTATAGAGCATTTTTAAAGGGAGAAGAGGGAGAAGAGTTTGATACTTTCTGTCCTCATCTCAGTCAGATGCCTTTTTTTTTTTTTGTCCAATGTATTCTTCCTCAAAAGGGCAGAATCCAAGTCAAATGCAGTGCGAGCGAAGGGGTTAGTCTGTTTTATAAACTGTTAGAGAGATTTAAAAAATAGGCAATCTAATTGACTCATACATGGCTCACAGCCACATAAATGCTTGCAAAATTGCTTCCTGCACAGTAATAGTGACCACAGAGAAGCAGAAGTAAAATGGAAGCAAGCGAGATGACAGCTCTTAGGAAATCTTTAGCAGGACTTTCAAACTTTTGTTAAACCTTTTGTTTAACCTTGTGGAGAACTCTCCTTTGGAAAATTAAGTGTACTTTCAACAAGCATACTGCAAGTCAAAATTCACATAATTCGCCTACAAAATAAGACCTCATTGGTAGCAAATTTCATTTCTAGAAATATATTGTCTTTCAGAACCAACAGAGAAGCAATTTTTTTTTCAAGAAGGACTGCGGCTACATTGTTACTAGGAGATTTGTAATCTGCTTTAAACATGTTACTAAGAAAGAAGTTGACGTAACTACTAAGTTTGCTATTTACATTTAATTCAGGGCATTACTTAAAATGTATTTTTGCATTTGGGCTATTAACAATGTGCACATTTATAACTTTCCTCATATTCACTTTTTTTTTTTTTTTTTTTTTTTTGAGACGGAGTCTTGCTCTGTCGCCCATGCTGGAGTGCAGTGGCCGGATCTCAGCTCACTGCAAGCTCCCCCTCCCGGGTTCACGCCATTCTCCTGCCTCAGCCTCCCGAGCAGCTGGGGCTACAGGCGCCCGCCACCTCGCCCGGCTAGTTTTTTTGTATTTTTTAGTAGAGACGGGGTTTCACCGGGTTAGCCAGGATGGTCTCGATCTCCTGACCTTGTGATCCGCCCGTCTCGGCCTCCCAAAGTGCTGGGATTACAGGCTTGAGCCACCGCGCCCGGCCCCCCTCATATTCACTTTTAACAAAATCTTTCTTTTGCTATCTTCTTCAAGACTCCCTGCCCTTGTATTGATTAGCTTTACCTGTAATTTATTTCCTGGTGTCTCCTTATACTTTGCTGAAACATGCACCATGCATAATTTGTTTTTTTGGTCTCTTGCCAATCAAACGCCAAAAAAAAAGCATATCTCATCTGTTTGTACTTTCCTTTTACTACTTAATTAAAAGTAATCGGTTGAAATATTATACTGAAATTAATCTCTAAATTCATGGTTGGTTACCAACTTAGAGGTAGGATATAATTTTTTCTATGTAAGACTTCATTCTAAAAGCCTGAGTTGCAATAACAATAACAATGGCCGGGCGCGGTGGCTCACGCCTCTAATCCCAGCACCTTGGGAGGCTGAAGTGGGCGAATCACAAGGTCAGGAGATCAAGACCATCCTGGCTAACACAGTGAAGCCCCATCTCTACTAAAAATACAAAAATTAGCCGGGCGTGGCGGCAGGTGCCTGTAGTCCCAGCTGCTGGGGAGGCTGAGGCAGGAGAATGGCGTGAACCCGGGAGGCAGAGCTTGCAGTGAGCCAAGATTGGGCCACTGCACTCCAGCCTGGGCGACAGAGTGAGACTCCATCTCAAAAATAAATAAATAAATAACAATATAGTTGCACAATGTATAAATAATTATCTCCTGAGTGGCTGGGCATGGTGGCTCACACCTGTAATCGCAGCACTTTGGGAGGCCGAGGCAGATGGATCATGAGGTCAGGAGATCAGGAGATCGAGACTATCCTAGCTAACACACTGAAACCCCATCTCTACTAAAAATACAAAAAAATTAGCCAGGTATGGTGGTGCACACCTGTAGTCCCAGCTACTCGGGAGGCTGAGGCAGGAGACTGGCATGAACCCGGGAGGTGGAGCTTGCAATGAGCTGAGATTGAGCCACTGCACTCCAGCCTGGGTGACAGAGCGAGACTCTGTCTAAAAAACAATTATCTCCTGAGTTACAAAAGCATTTTTCAGGCATCCACTTGAACTTTTATAATTTATTTCATTACTCTCCTTATTGGCTTGCAAATAATAATTTATAAGAATTTTATGTATCACCATTTTGAGTCAAAATGAAAGCCTGAATTTCCTTTAGAAACTAAGAAAAACTAATTTATTATGAAAGTGATTTTGTTTTTGTTGTTTTATTTAATTTTTTGAGACAAGTTCTCACTCTGTCACTCAGGCTAGAGTGCAGTGACACAATCTTAGCTCTCTGCAACCTCTGCCCCCCAGGCTCAATCAATCCTCCTACCTCAGCCCCTTGATTAGCTAGGACCACAGGCGTGTACCACCATGCCCAGATTTTTTTTTTTTTTTTGTATTTTTAGTAGAGATCGGTTCTCACCATGTTGCCCAGGCTGGTCTCAGACTCCTGAACTCAAGCTATCTGCCTGCCTCAGCCTCCCAAAGTGCTGGGATTACAGGCGTGAGCCACGGCGCCCTGCCAGTGATTTTATTTTTGGTCTTTTGTGGTTTTCTTATGAAACTTTAAAACATTTTATATATGTTTATGTGACTACTAAATTGACATCAACTGATAAAAGAGTAGAACCATTCTAAGAGAATAAAAGTTTGATTTAAGTCCTGTATTTAAGTTATTTTAATTCCATCATTAAAACTATATGTGTGTGTATGTGTGTGTATATAAACACACATACAAAGCAGGAGAAAAATATTCATTCTCAATATACTCTATTTCTTATTTAGAAGATGGATTCTCAGCCGGGTGGAGTGGCTCACACCTATAACCCAACATTTTGGGAGGCCGAGGTGGGCAGATTGCTTGAGGCCAGGAGTTTGAGACCATCTTGGACAACATGACAAAACCCTGTCTCTACCAAAAAAAAAAAAAAGAAAAACACACACACACACAAAAATGGCCGGGTGCAGTGGTTCACGCCTGTAATCCCAGCACTTTGGCAGGTCAAGGCAGGTGGATCATCTGAGATCAGGCATTTGAGACCAGCCTGGCTAACATAATGAAATTCCGCCTCTGCTAAAAATACAGAAAATTAGCCAGGCTTGGTGGTCCATGCCCGTAGTCCCAGCTACTCGGGAGGCTGAGGCAGGAGAATTGCTTGAACTCAGGAGGCACAGGTTGCAGTGAGCCAAGACCATGCCACTGCCCTCTAACCTGGGCGACAGAGTGAGACTCTGTCTCAAAACAAACAAACCAACACACAAAAATTAGCTGCCCTTCGTGGCACACCCCTATAATGCCAGCTACTTAGGTGGCTAAGGTGTGAATCACTTGAACCCAGGGGGCGGAGGTTGCAGTGAGCTGAGATCGCACCACTGTACTTCAGCCTGGGGTGACTGAGTGAGACCCTGTCTCAAAACAAACAAACAAAACCCAAAAAAAAACCCAAGATGGATGGATTATCTTTTAGGAGAAATCTTTTTTTGAATAAAGTTTATTGCGAATCTATTGAAAAGTCTTAGCCGCTGATATACTTTGGATATGTGTCCCCTCTAAAACTTGTGTTGAATTGTAATCCCCAGTGTTGGAGGTGGGTCCTGGTGGGATGGGAGGTGATTCAATCATGGTGGTGGATTTCTCACGAATGAATTAGTTCTATCATCTTGGTGCCGTCCTCACGATAGTGAGTGAGCCCTCATGAGATCTGACTGTTTAAAAGTGTGTGGCGCCTCCCCCCGAACTCTCTCTCTCTTGCTCCTGCTTTCACCATGTAAGGTACCTTCTCCTGTTTTGCCTTGTCCCATGAGTAAAAGCTCCCTGAGGCCTCCCCAGAAGTCAAGCAGATGCTGGTGCTATGCTTGTACAGCCTGCAGAACTCTAAGCCAATTAAACCTATTTTCTTTATAATTTATCCAGTCTCAAGTCTTTCTTCATAGCAGTGCAAGAATGGCCTAACACATCCCCCAACTGACAACAGTAAAATTCCCAGTTCATCTAGCTCCCTGAGGACATATCTGATCTAATATTGAATTTGTCAGCCCTGAATTGAAATTCAACATTTGCTTGTGGATGCCTACGATTTTTGCACATCTCTAGAATTATAGAAAAACCATTGTGATTCACTATGCTTTGAATAATTCCTAGCACACAGTAAATAAATGTGGGAAAAAAATGGAGAAAGGGAGATATAGAGAGAGGAAAGTATTTTTTAAAAAATAAGTCAGGGTATAAATCCTCTCGAATTCCTGTCCTGAACTAGAAAATTTTCCCTCTATTATGCCATAGTGCAGGATGCTTGCTATCCCAAACTGGGTTCCAATAATTTGAGATTTCCTATGGGTCTCATGAGATATTTTAGACATTTTCCAGATCAAAAATATTCTCAATCTTCTCATAGAATTTAGGGATTACAATGAAAATATATGGAAAAAGAGAAGCTACAACCTTCAAATCACTACCCAGATATGTCCTGCCCTCTTCCCCATAGTCTTTGTGGCTTAAAACACAGGAACATGCGAGGTCAAATGAAGTTTTGGGAAAAGACTGCACTTTTTAACCCAAAGAAGGGCAGCAGGGAGCAGAGCCATAGGTCATGGTTTTAGCCACTGCCACTGAATTTTCAATCCTGCCATTAAGAGAGCCAACAAATACAGAAAGAGACCTATTTCTAGCCTATCTAGATGAAGAATAGATGAGTACATTTAACTCCCACTTTGCTGTCCTGCAGCCCCCAAGCCACTGGCTCCTTGGTGGAAAAATTCGCCTTCCCCTCTACTTCCAGATTTACATATATAGGTGTAGCTTTACTCTGGAGTAGAAAGGCTGTCACTCAAGTTCTGTGGAAAGGATAAACCCTTTACCTGTGTTGACAGAACTCCACAGGGCAGGCCAGGCAAATGAATATGCTTGTTGCTAGGATACCAGGCTGTTTCCATGACAGCAGGCCACTGCTGTTTGCTGCTCTCTTGACCACTAGCACACACACCTGTTCCTTAAGAAATATGCTTGTTTCCCTTCATTATAAGGCAAATATTTAGTAGAAAATAACACAACTACATGGCTGCAACTTCTCTAGCTTTCCAGAAGAAATATAATGCATCAATTACAATTTGATGTGTGGAAAGGGAATTCACATATCCATGTGAAACCCAAGTCTTCATATGCAATAAAATGTTTTATATGATTGACTGATTCATTGTTACATTTATAGCCCATCGTGTGTCACAGAAGAGTTGAGTCAACAAAGCATATTGTTTCTGAGCAAAGCATATTGTTTCTGAGGCCACTTAAACATTCGTCCTACATGGTGCTTATACAGTGGCTGTTGTTCTATGAGGTTTTCAAAGATTACACTTCGTGGCTCCCTATGGAGCTCACCTTCTTTTTTTTTTTTTTTTTTTTTTTTTTTTTGAGACAGGATCTCATTCTGCTGCCCAAGCTGGAGTACAGTGGCACAATCACTGCTCACTGCAGCCTCGACCTCCCAGGCTCAAGCAATCCTCTCACTTCAGCCTCCTTTGTAGCTGAGAGTACAGGTGCACACCACCATGCCTGGTGAATTTTTGTATTTTTTGTAGAGATGGAGATCTCGCTGTGTTGCCCAGGTTGGTGTTGAGCTCCTGGACACGAGCAATCTGCCTGCGTCGGCCTCTGAATGTGTTGGAATATAGGCATGAGCCACTGCGGCTGGCTGGAAATCACCAGGTGTTTTTTTTTTTCTCCTACTGGCATCCAGTTGTCACCAAAATTGCCACCACTACTGACTATGACTGCTAGCCAGGAGCAGGACTAAGGTGCCTAGGTGCAAATTTTAAGTAGGTCCTCACTTTCAGGGTCATGCATGTGCACTCCTGCCAACATCTACCCAAAGGTAATGAATACCTGAGTCAAGGGTGCCAAGGTCTGGATCATAGTGATGGTTGTGCAATTGTATAAATTTACTAAAAACAATTCAAATGTGCATGTCCAGTGGTTGAATTTTATCGCACATAAATTATATCTCAATAGAACTGTCAACAATGACCAAACAAATACTCTGTAGACACCCCTGTATCACTGAAGTAATTTTCAAATCTCTTTTATAATGTGTGCTGTGGTTTGGATATGTGACTGTGTCTCTCCCGTTTGACTGTTAAGTTCGTCGAAGGTAAGACCTGAATTTTACACACTTTTGTAACTTCCCAGTGATCGGCTGGATTCGCTGCACATAAAAAATGTTCAATAAATATTTGCTGAGTGTTTTATGACATATATTTAATATCTTGCTTCCTGAACTTCTAGCTTTGGGTCTTCTTTGAGAGCCAAACTTTGTTGTATCTTATATTCTACCATCACAAATGCTAGAAATATAAAGCATTATATATAATATTCGCTTTATATTTGCCCATGAATATTCACTTTATATTTGCCCATGAATACATTTTTTTACACAGCTCTATGTAAAGGCTTGTTAGAGGTCGTTAGGGAGTAGGGTCTGAAGAGGAGGATAAATTGAGCAAGAGACAAAGACTGATCTGTATTTCCTGTTGCATCAAAAATAATGAATGCAGTGCAAAAAGGGGAGGGGGAGGCAAGGATGGTGGCATTTACAACTTGTGTTTATCCCTTCCCCTTTCCATAGGATATTTTCACTTTAAAAGGAGAAAAATATAAGGGAACCTATTTAAACAAGGGATTTATGACACAGAAAAGGAAAAAAAATAAAATTCTTTCCAGAAACCAGAAAGTTTACCAAAGGATGCACCTTGTTCCAATGTGATATCAGAACATAGAGAAACTAATTTAAAAAAACCACTTGAAATATAATATTCCCCTGACCCCAAATTCTTGAGCAAAAATAAAAACAAGAAAATGACTGTTTTATGTTAACCAAATGGAAACAGGGCATAATTCTGGGCAAAAGCCCTTTGAAACAGACAATTAGTTCTGTCACCAAAAGAGGTAGAAAGATTGGTGGTTGTCTGTTGCTAGGGGTGGGTTGGGCTGTGACTGCTAATGGATACAGTTTCTTTTTGGGGTGATGAAATGTTCTAAAAGTTATTGTGGTGACAGTAGGACAACTCAGTGAATATATTTTTAAAACTATATGATAGGCCAGGTGCCATGGCTCACGCCTGAAATCCCAACATCTTGGGAGGCCAAGACAGAGGCCAGGAATTTGAGACCAGCCTGGCCAACATTGAGAAACCCCATCTTTACTAAAAATACAAAAATTAGCCAGATATGGTGGCACATGTCTGTAATCCCAGCTGCTCAGGAGGCTGAGGCAGGAGAATCACTTGAACCCGGGAGACAGCAGTTGCAGTGAGCTGAGATCGAGCCACTGCACACCAGCCTGGGTGACAGTGCGAGACTCTGTCTGGAAAAACACACACACACACACACACGATACAAGAATTATATCTCAATAAAGTATATATATAGACATACACACATGCACATGTATTTATGAATATATATATACATCTATGTGTGTATATAGTCTCCACTGAAAACCCTTCAATGGTTTGGATAAAGTCCAGCCCCTTAGAACTGCCCACACAGCCCTTCATTACCTTCATCTACTCATCCCAGCTGTACCTCTTGCCGTTTTCCACCGGGGACCCCAGGATCCAGACATACTGAATGATTTGCAGTTTTCATCATCTTTGTACTTTTGCAAAAGTTGTTTTACTGCCTAGAATAATACCCTTATTCCTCTTTTTCCTCTTACTCCTGTTAGTTTTTCAAAACTCAGGTTCAATTTCATCTATGGGAACTCATTCCTGTACCATACAACATGGTTAGGTTAAGTACCCTCTGGTAATTTCTTTTTCTTTCTTTCTTTTTTTTTTTTTTTTGAGACAGAGTCTCGCTTTGTTGCCCAGGCTAGATAGAGTGCAGTGGCGCGATCTCGGCTTACTGCAATCTCCGCCTCCCAGGTTCGCGCCATTCTCCTGCCTCAGCCTCCCAAGTAGCTGGGACTACAGGTGCCTGCTACCACACCCGGCTAATTTTTTTGTGTTTTTAGTAGAGATGGGGTTTCACCGGGTTAGCCAGGATGGTCTTGATCTCCTGACCTTGTGATCCACCCGCCTCGGCCTCCCAAAGTGCTGGTATTATAATTTCTTTTGTATTTGTCTGTCTCCTCTATTAGATTATAAACTCTTTATGTCTTATATCTTATTCTTAATAGCTAGTATAGGGTCTGGCACAGTTGGCACTACATTTATTCCAAAAAAATTTAATGAATTAATATTTTGATTATACTACTCCTTTTATTGTACTATAAATTATTTGTATCTTTATTTCTTCAATAAATTGTGAGCTCCTTACTCTTATTCATCTTTGTATTTCTCAGGTAACACAATTTCAAGTATATAATAGATATTCCATAATACAATGATGGATGTATATTATATTATATTATATTATATTATATTATATTATATTATATTAATTATTGGATGAGACTCTACAGAAAACAGTTAAACTACAGGTATCATATGTTGACATGGCTTTCATTTTCTTTAGAGATGGGGTCTCATATGTTGCCCAGGCTGGTCTCCAACTCCTGGGCTTAAGCCATTCTCCCACTTTGACCTCCCAAATAGATGGGATTACAGGTATGAGCCACCATGCTCAGCCTCTGACATGGATTTCTGAAAGTCCTAAAATGTGTTTTTAAAATGTATACTGCGGCCGGACACCATGGCTCATGCCTATAATCCTAGCAGTTTGGGAGGCCGAGGTGGGCAGATTGCCTGAGCTCAGGAGTTTGAGACCAGCCTGGCCAACATGGTGAAACCTCATCTCTACAAAAAATACAAAAAAATTAGCCAGGCATGGTGGCACATGCCCGTAGTCCCAGCTACTTGTGGGACTGTGGTGGAAGGATCACTTGAGCCCAGGAGGTTGAGGCTGCAGTGAGCTGAGATTGCACCACTGCACTCCAGCCTAGGTGACAGTGTGAGACCCTGTCTCCGAAACAAACAAATAAATAAAATGTGTACTGCAAGTATCATTTAAATATGTAGATATAGATCAATAATTTGGTTTATCTAGTTCATAAAGAAACATTTCATTCTAGAGAGAAATATGACTTATTAAATAATATGTTCAAGTTGATTAAAACTCACACATAAAGTAATTTAACAATTGAACGTATGTCCCCAACACATAGCAAATCAAAACAGTCTATCTTTGTTTGTAGGATATGATTGAATTTCCGGCAGCAAATAGAATTCGCTGGCCCATTATACTAACACAAAGGCTGTTAGAATGTGAATGCCTGATGCATATTAAGCACTGACATTCAGGGGTCAGGTGGAATAGTGTTTTATAAACTCAATCAGTCTTTATTACAGCAATAACAAATAATTTCACAGAAACAATCTCCAGGCTCATGATATCACAGAAGTGCATATAATTCAAATCTGAATAGCCATATTTGAATGATCAAGTGTGTTTTCTATATAAGATATAATAAAATGTTAGCTTTTGACCGGGTGCAGTGGCTCATGCCTGTAATACCAGCACTCTGGGAGGCTGAGGCTGGCAGATCACGAGGTCAGGAGATCAAGACCATCCTGGCTAACACCGTGAAACCCCGTCTGTACTAAAAATACAAAAAATTAGCCAGGTGTGGTGCCACGTGCCTGTAGTCCCAGCTACTCGGGAGGCTGAGGCAGGAGAATCACTTGAACCCGGGAGGTAGAGGTTTCAGTGAGCCAAGGTTGCACCACTGCACTCCAGCCTGGGCAATAGAGTGAGACTCTGTCTCAAAATAAATAAATAAATAAATAAATAAATAAATAAAACTGTAAACTTTTTTTTTTTTTTTTTGAGACGGAGTCTCACTCTGTCGCCCCAGTCTGGAGTGCAATGGTACGATCTCGGCCCACTACAGCCTCTGTCTCCTGGGTTCCAGCCTTCTCCTGCCTCAGCTTCCCAAGTAACTGGAATTACAGTTGCCCACCACCACACTCGGCTAATTTTTGTATTGTTTTAATAGAGACGGGTTTTCACCATGTTAGTCAGGCTGGTCTCGAGCTCCTGACCTCAAATGATCCACCCAGCCTCCTGAAGTACTGGGATTACAGGCGTAAGCCACCGTGCCCCGCCATAAAATGTTAATTTTGAAAACATTGCAAGACAGTGGATTCAGGAAGCCTTATTGGAAATAATCATGTTATATACCCATTTACAGATGAGGAAATGAGGGCACAGCAACACTAGGTTACTCGCTCAAGGTCAGATCAGTAAAAAGTGTCAAATCCAAGCTGTTACCAATGTGTTCTGAACTTTGAATTTGAGTTATTCCCAGTGGTACCATGCTACCTGCCTCTTTTCAAAACATGAATTGTACTGGGGAGATTATAAAGCAGTTAGTTGGGTGTGGTAGGGAGTGCTTATAGTCTCAGTTACTCCAGAGGCTGAGGTGGGAGGATCACTTGAGCCCAGGAGTTTAAAGCTGCAGTGAGCTATGACAGTGTCACTGGGTGACAGAACGAGACCCTGTCTCAAAAAATAAAAATAAACAAAGATGGAGATGCGAACTCCATCCCACTCCTCGCTCCATATCTGTTGATCTAGAATCTAATGACCACTAACTTAATAAAGTCAGGTGCCAGAGTAAACGAGCAGTGCACAGATGTGGGTTTCACAGACATTTCTTCCTGATCCTGTGGACTGAACCAGGCCTCTTTTCCTCCTCGATTGGCAATGGCACTCCTCCTAGGCATTTAGAAGTGAGCACTTGGGCCTTAAAGGAGCGAGTTGGTCTTGAAAAAAGCTGTTCTTCCTGACCTTTCAACTGGCAAAATTCATACTAGCTTTCATAGACCATATGCTGATTTAGTGAGTACTGACTGGGACAAGTCATTGCACTGTTTTACACATTTTATCTTGTTTTGTTTTATCCCTACAGAAACTCACTGAAACATGTAGCATTCTTATCATGTCATTTTACAGATGAAGAAACACCTCAAGGGAGGTTAAGTAATTTGCTCAAGATAATGAGGTAGCAAGCATTGAATGCAGAATTTGATCCAGAGAGGAAGACTCCAGAGCCCAGGCTATTATTCTCTTGCCTTTGAACATAAAAATAGTTAAGTCCGTTCTGTGCTGAACTCCCACCTCTGCACCTTTAATCATCAGGCCCCAGCAGTTAAGATCTCTTCAAAGCTTCTGCATGGTTTCAGACTAACTGGGTAACAAAACAAATATCAGAAGTAAAATATCCATTTTGAATCTAAAAAACAGTCTCTAGGATTTAAAGTGTTCACAGATTAGAACTAAACTGAATATTTTTGCCAATTCTCCCCAGATTGGTCTACGGATTCAGTGTGATCCCAGTCAAAATTCTAGCAGACTTCTTTGTATATATGAAAAGCTGATTCTAAAATTGACTATGATTTATAATTATCAAAACAATATTTTAAAAATTGGAGGATTCACACAACCTGATTTCAACACTTAATCTAAAGCTACAGTAACCAAGAGGATGTCGAACTGGTGAAAAAATAGGGACGTAGATAAATGAAACAAAATGGAGAATCCAGAAATAGACTCACAAATAGATGGTCAACTGACTTTTAACAAAGGAGCAAAAGCATTCAGTAGACAAAGAATACTCTTTTTAACAAATGAAGCCAAAACAATTGGACACTCAAAAGCATAAAAAATAAACCTTAATCCACATCCTGCAAGATATACAAACATCAAATTAAAATCGATCATAGGGCTGGACACAGTGGCTCATGCCTATAATCCCAGCACTTTGGGAGGCCAAAGCGAGTGGATCACTTGAGATCAGGAGTTCAAGAGCAGCCTGGTTAACATGGTGAAAACCCATCTCTACTCAAAATACAAAAATTAGCCAGCTGTGGGGGCACACACTTGTAATCCCAGCTACCCGGGAGGCTGAGGCAGAAGAGTAGCTCGAATCCGGGAAGCAGAGGTTACAGTGAGCTGAGATTGCACTGCTGCACTCCAGCCTGGTTGACAGAGTGAGACTTCATTTCAAAAAAACAAAAAATAAAAGTAAAATAAAATAGATCATAGACCATATAAATAAAACCATAGACCATATAGTAAAATCTAAAACTATAAAGTTTCTGGAAGAAGAAAACATAGAAGAAAATTATTATGACCTTGGGTTACACAAAGATTTTTTAGATAGGATGCACAAAAAAATATGAGCCACAATGGAAAAAATATCAATAAATTGGATTTAATAAAATTTTTTAAAAACTTTTACTCTTTGACAAACACTATTAGGAAATTAAAAGACAATTATGTACTGGGTACAATATCTATAAATCACATATATCTAAAATATATAAAGAATTCTCATATATCAATAATAAGAAAACAAGCAATCTGGCCAGGCACAGTGGTTTATGCCTGTATTCCCAGCACTCTAGGAGGCCAAGACAGTTGGATTGCTTGAGCCCAGAAGTTCAAGAAAAGCCTGGGCAACATGGTGAAACCCTATCCCTATAAAAAAAATACAAAAATTAGCCAGGCATGGTGGTGTGGACCTGTAGTTCCAGCTATTCAGGAGGCTGAGGTGGGAGGATTGATTGAGCCCAGGAGTTGGAGGCTGCAGTGAGCCATGATCATGCCACTGCACACTAGCCTGGGCAACAGCACAAGACTCTGTCTCCAAAAAAAAAAAAAAAGAAAAGAAAGAAAGAAAAGAAAGGAAATAAAACAAGCAATCCAATTAAAATGGGAAAAATAATTGAATAGACCCTTCACCAAAAAAGATATATGAATAAGATATAAGCACATAAAAAGTTGTGCAACATCATTAGGTATTAAAGAAAATCAAATTAAAGCCATAATGAGACAGCATTCCATACCTATTATAATGGCAAAAAAAAAAAAAAAAAATGACAATACTAAATGCTGGCCAGGATGCAGAGCAACTGGAACTCTCATACATTGCTGGTGGGAATAAAAAATGTACAGCCATTTCAGAAAATAATTTGATGCTTTGTTATAAAGTTAAACATATATTTACCCTATGAACCACCAATCTCAATTCTTAGGTATGTACCCAAGGGAAATCAAGATAGTGTTCATACAAATATCTGAATATAAATTTTTATATAACAGTATGGCTGGGTGCAGTGGCTCACACCTGTAATCCCAGAACTTTGGGAGGCAGAAGCAGGTGGATCACCTGAGGTCAGGAGTTTGAGACCAGTCTCGCCAACACAGTGAAATTCCATCTCTACTAAAACTACAAAAAGTAGCTGGATGTGGTGGTGGGCGCCTATAATCCTAGCTACTCGGGAGGCTGAGGCAGGAGAATTATTGGAACCCGGGAGGCGGAGGTTGCAGTGAGCTGAGATAGAGCCACTGCACTCCAGCCTGGGTGACAGAGTGAGAATCCATCTCAATAAATAAATAAATAAAATTTTATAGCAGTTTTATTCATAACCACCAATGACTGGAAGCAACCAAGATGTCTTTCAACAGCTGAATGGATAAATACATCATGGTACATCCATAGAGTATCACACGGCAGTAAAAGGGGTGGACTATTTATATATGCAAAAATATAGATGACTGTAGTCCGGGCACAGAGGCTTGCGCCTGTAATCCCAGCACTTTGGGAGGCCGAGGCAGGTGGATCACGAAGTCAGGAGTTCGAGACGAGCCTGGCCAACATGGGGAAACCCTGTCTCTACTAAAAATACAAAAATTAGCTGGGTGTGGTGGCATGCGCCTGTATTCCCAGCTACTTGGGAGGCTGAGGCAGGAGAATCATTTGAAACTGGAAGGCGGAGGTTGCAGTGAGCCTAGACTGTGCCGTTGCACTCTAGCCTGGGAGACAGAGCAAGACCACATCTCAAAAATAAAAAATAAAAATAAAAATAAAATGGATGACTATATAAAGCCTTATGCAAAGTGAATAAAACCAGATGCAGAAGGCTATATATATATATACACACGCACAAACATATGTGTGTGTATATATATATATTTTGGAGACAAGGTTCGCTCTGTCACCCAGGCTGGAGTGCAGTGGGGCGATTTCAGCTCACTGCAACCTCCACTTCCCGGGTTCAAGCAATTCTCATGCCTCAGCCTCCCGAGTAGCTGGGACTATGGGTGTCAGCCACCACGCCCAGCTAATTTTTGTATTTTTATTAAAGACAGGGTTTCATCACGTTGGCCAGGCTTGTTTCAAACTCCTGACCTCAGGTGATCCGCTCACCTCGGCCTCCCAAAATGCTGGGATTACAGGCGTGAGCCACCGTGCCCAGCCAGAAGGCTATATATTATATGATTGTATGTATATGACATTCTGGAAAAGATAAAACTGTAGAGACCAAAAGCACATCAGTGGTTACTAGGGACTAGGGAGGGAGGGAGGGGTTATCTACAAAAGAGCACAAGGGAACTTTTGGGGATGATGGAAATATTCTGGATACATTTGTCAAGATTCCTACATTGTGCACCTAAAAAGTATGAGTTTACTGTGCCTAGATTATAACTCAGCAAGCCTGACTATGAAGAAAACAAATGAATATATGTAGTCTCTAAAGCAAGGGTTTTTCAAATTAGTGAGATAAAATCCATCGGTGAGTAAGTTGTGAACTCAATTTAGTGGGTTGTGACTGGCATTTTTAAAAAGTGAAATTGGCTGGCCATAGTGTGGCTCATGCTTGTAATCCCAGCACTTTGGAAGGCCAAGATAGGAGGATTGTTTCAGCCTAGGAGTGCGAAATCAGCCTAGGCAATATGTGAGACCCCAGTCTCTACAAAAAGTAAAAAAAATTATCCAGGCATAGTGGCACACGCCTGTAGTCTCAGCTACTTGGGAGGCTGAGGTGGGAGGATTGCTTGTGCCAGGGAGGTGGAGGTTGCAGTGAGCTGAGATTGCACCACTGCACTCCAATGTGGGCGACAGAGAGAGATTCTGCCTCAAAATAAATGCATAAATAAAGTGAAAATAGACTAATATAAGAAATATCAGTCATTGCACACAGTAAGAGGAATATTGTTAATGAAACATTTGTTTCAGTTTCATATATGTACTATAATAATGTGTCACAAAAAAGAAACCATCATTCCATCTGTTTTTAACATAGGGAATTTAATACAGGAAACTGGTTACACAAATGATAACACTGAGAAGCCAAATAGGGGAAGGTGGGGCAACCAGAGATTAGCAACAGCAGAAACCACTAATCTTTTTAGACTAGAGGGACAAAGAGAGGAGGCAGTGTGGCTAGATCCCAGAACTAGACTCATCTAATGACAGGAGGGCCTTTCTGGCTAGAGCTGGAGCCAGGGAGGAGACTTAGCCACTGTCAGAGATGCACCTCGGGCAGAGAAAGGCAAAGAGAATCATCCTAGCTTTTCCATTCTTCCTACTCTCCAGCGTTGTGGCAGGGCCTTGTATCAGTAGGACCCAGCCAGGAATCACTTAACAACCTGAGAGCCTCAGAAACACAGCCTGTTGGATCAGCATCCCCATGACATTGCAGCAGAACAGGAATGGATTTGACAGCAAACAGGCCAGGGGCTGCCACAGTTGTGAAGTAACATATATTTCTGATTGAGGTTTGGGTTCTAAAAGATTTAAAAGCCATTACCTGAGAAAACAAACCTACCCTCTCAATTGTATGTGGTTCTCTCTACATATTGAAAGAATAAAATCACACTTTCGATCATTAGGGGATAGCAAATTTTGCCCTTTTTACTGTTCTGGTAGAAGGCAGTTTGAACTGAAGAAGTCAGATGGGGAGAATAATCCACTTCTGTCATTAGTGTTTTGTTTGTTTTGTTTTGTTTTAGAGACAGGGTCTCACTCTGTTGCCCAAGTTGGAGTGTGGTGGCATGATCACAGCTCACTGCAACCTCTTCTTGGGCTCAAGTGATGCTCCCACCTCAGCCTCTCAAGCAGCTGGGACTAGAGGCACGCACCACCATGCTCAGGTAATTTTTTTTTTTTTTTTTTGTTGAGACGGAGTCTCGCTCTGTCGCCCGGGCTGGAGTGCAGTGGCCGGATCTCAGCTCACTGCAAGCTCCGCCTCCCAGGTTTACGCCATTCTCCTGCCTCAGCCTCCCGTGTAGCTGGGACTACAGGCGCCCGCCACCTCGCCCGGCTAATTTTTTGTATTTTTAGTAGAGACGGGGTTTCACCGTGTTAGCCAGGATGGTCTCGATCTCCTGACCTCGTGATCCGCCCGTCTCGGCCTCCCAAAGTGCTGGGATTACAGGCTTGAGCCACCGCGCCCGGCCAATGCTCAGGTAATTTTTAAGTATTTTTTGTAGAGATGGGGTCTTGCTGTATTGCCCTCCCAAAGTGCTGGAATTATAGGTATCAGTCACCATGCCCAGACCCTTTTTAGTTTTGGAGTAGTCTTACAAAGGTCTCCTAGTAAAGCAGTAAAAACTTCTAACAGATATAGGTGCAATACAGGCTAGAAACAACAGAACAGGAAAGAAGTATACAAGCAGCGAATATGTAAGCAAAGGAACCAAATGCTTCTCTCCTTGATTGTGTACAAGGAAAATCATAGTACGTGGTTAAAAATTGGCAAGCTGAGTACCAAATTGCCGCTGCTGGCAGCTCTATGTGTGAGAATTCTACAAAATTGCCTGGATCCACAAGGACGCCAGCGACCAAAATTCATTTACACTACCCTATTTCTGACTGGTGGCTATCTGTTCCTCTGGTTCCAAAACTCTGACCTTCAATTACTTTAGATTTCTGATCCCATCCCAAGAAATGGCTCCCAAGGCTCCCTCAGCCCTTCACTACCTCCTTGATTTGAGACCAAACCTAATGCTTGATCCCTTGGGCTTGGAAACATCCTAGCACCCACTTTTGGACTTCTACCCTGTACTGACGGTGCACGAGCAATGTACTTCAATCTGTTCATTTTCAGTCTGGTCTCCTTCAGTCATCTTTAATATAATTCTAGCAATATCATTTTAAACTGTGTAATTATCAAGAGTTATTTTTAAAGGCAATGAATATTTGTTGGGTGAATGAGTGAATGGATGGATGGATGGATGGATGGATGGATGGATGGATGGATGGATGGATGGATGGATGGATGGGTGAAGGCAATGGAAGTCTCAGTTCTGCTTTTCAGCCAGGCTGAGGGGAGTCCTGAAGCTCTTCCTATATGTGGCTCTTCGTTTGAAGACCACCAGAATGCCACTGCACTGCCATCTAGTGGTAGCATAGCCACTCATAGGAAAAGAAATTGCAGAAAAACAAGCCTGAATGCGAAATGAGTGAATGTCACAGCTGTTTCTCAGATTCTGGCTGCTTATAATTGCCTCTCCTCACTTGACTATCTTTGTAGTAACACCATTTCACCTTGATTGTTTAACACATGCACAAAGAACACCAGTAGGATTATATAAATAGATTTCACCAGCTCAGACACCATATGGTGGGATAGGTACTCACCGGTACAATGATGCCAAAGGTCTGTGTGCCTTTTGAGACAGTCAATGAGCCCATGGTTTTCTAAAGTGTGATAACCAGCTGTTTTCAAAAGGAAGCATGATAACAATGTTATTACTTCCACACTTCAGTTTTAATTTGATGACTTCTTTTAGAGAACATGCTTTGTTTCTGGACAAATGGTAGTCTTTTCCTTTATACAATCTTTTCCTGGATAAATGCTAAATGATAAATTGGTAGAAACTCTTCATCTCAGAATGAAATTATGTAAAAACAAAATAAAATAGCTGCAAATTTTAGGCAACCAGGAGTATAAAATGAGGACTGCATGTAATAATGAAACTATTATTAATAATAAACTGTACAATTAAGTTATATTGGCTGAAGGGAGTTGAGATTGAGTCAGGCTGGCCTGAGAGATATGAAAACATCTCCCTGAAGGACTTTATATTTGTTTTTCTTTTTTCCCATTATCATCTTATCTTTATCTTAAAGCCTTGGCATTTCTGTTAGAACAAACACACCACAAAATGTTTTTTCTTGTGATACCACTTGGAAAGATAGCAGTGGTATGTCAGATTCAGACAAATTTTTACGCCCCAAGACATTTTACCACCGACACTCAGGATAGTCCATGAAAAGACTCCATGTAAACCCAAATCTAGAGATCTGGCTCAGAAAGACAGCCACTGTTTTCCCCAGAAATGCTAACTGCCTTTGGACCTTTGGCTCAAAGCACCACCTGCCCAGTGCTACCCAGGTAGACAATCAGGCACAGAGGCCAGCAAACCATAAGCCGGTGACTGTGGGCAGACCCTTCTCAGCCTCCTTAATCTTAAGAACAAAAAGCTCATCTGGAAAGCAAGGAACATTGATTTGGCACCATCTGGTCACTAAAAGAACTGAGTCCCTCAGGCAAGCAGGGTCTCTGATCAACCCTACAAAGTACTGTCGTCTAACTCCCAAGTACCTGTGGTGACCGCCTCCTTCCAAAGAGCAAAGGAAGGTTCAGTTCAGAGGACATTAAGGTTTCTTCGGCTCACATAGCAGACAAGAAATCAGACCCTTTTTACCAAGCAGGCCAGGGGCCCACAGATACCCATGGAAATCGGTATGTATTTCTGAGTCAAAAACCTCCATCCATGTCAGGGAAAATTTGAATTGACCTCAGCTATCTTTCTTCTTTAGAACTGTCTGCCTCATACTTTCTGGATGCCTACTTTGGAAAGGTGAGCCTTGGGCAAGACACTAAGCTCTCTAAGCCTCAATTTGCTCACAGATAAAATGGGGATAGTGGTATCTACCTCAGAGGTCATTGTGAGACAATACGTGCGTGGCAAGCACTAAACGAATATATAGAACACATTAAGTGAGCAGAAACCGTAGTCGTTGAGTGATTCTACACAGACAGAAATGGAAGAATAGCAGGTTCATGAGAGGAGAAAGAAGAAACAAATACACAGTGCATGTCAACAGGATAACACATAGAGGATTTCTAAAAGCCACCTCCAAGACAAATTCAGGTCCCAGGAGGAAGAGACTCTACAACCCTGAGTTCCAAGAAGGATGAACAGATGCATCAAAAGCGATGCATAATTTGGAGGCATGAAACTAAGCAGTGCCCTCACAATACACACATCCAGAGGGACACAAATGCAGTGTCATCTGTGGACACGGTCCTCCTGTTAACTTCATACAAGATCAGCCCTCCATCTGCAGGTGTCATAGCTTCCTCAACAATTAGTTCCCAAGTCAAATAAAATACCAACCAAAAAATTGTACATCTTTCATCTTTTAGGGGAATTTTTACTTGTAAATTTAGGATTCCACCATTTCTTTAAAGCAAAGTCACTAGTAGCTGAGGGTGGTGGCACACGTGGGTGGTACCAGCTACTCAGGAAGTGGAGGCGGGAGGATCACTTGAGGAGCCCAGAAGTATGAGGCTGCAGTGAGCTATGATCTCACCACTCCATTCCGGCCTGGGTGACAGACCGAGACCCCATGTCTTAAAAAAAAAAAAAAAAAAAAGCAAAGCCACTACAATATATTAGTATAAGGAGGGCATGCCTGCTTCATTACAGATGATATCACACATGTTCTTGTTTACTTATTTATTTAACCAAATTTTTTTTTTTTTTTTTTTTTTGAGACAGAGCCTTACCCTGTTGCCCAGGTTGGAGTGTAGTGGCACAATCTCAGCTCACTCCAACCTCCGCCTCCTGGGTTCAAGTGATGCTCCTGCCTCAGCCTCCCCAGTAGCTGGGACTACAAGCACGCACCACTATGCCTGGCTAATTTTTGTATTTTTAGTAAAGATGGGATTTCATCATGTTGGCCAGGCTGGTCTCAAACTCCTGAGCTCAACTGATCTGCCTGCCTCAGCCTCCCAAAGCGCTGGGATTACATGCGTGAACCCCTGCGTCTGGCCAATGTCACACAAGTTCTGAGATGAAAACCACAATGGCTCTCTTGTCTGGATTCCTGACTGCTCCTTAGCTTTGAGTTCTTTTAGTCTCTTCTCACAGGGACTCATGAAGTAATCATCTGGTTCAATCCCTGCATTCTTCAAATTTTCCAGGATTTTTTCCAGTCTGTGCGCTGATCTGGCTTCTTCAATCTTTCCTGTACTCAGGTACAGTGAACCCCTAGAAATCCAGGTGCTTACCACAGAGCAGGTATTTCTGACATCACTAGTTCTATCCAAACGAGGAAAAAACATCACTTCTGACAACATCACTTCTCTAGGTCTCAGAGGCTCACTTGGAATCCAGTTAACTAGGATTGGAAGCCAGTGGCTTCACTGGGTATCACAAAGGCCCTTAGTGGCATAAGTTCAGTAGAAACTGGGGGCCAGGATCACCTTATAAAGGTGTGAGGGGACTGCCACCTCGTTCTCACCAATCACCTGGTACCTATTTTCTTTCCATCACTTCTAGTCTGAGGTAAGGTCAAAGGCCCAGATACTACCCAAATATCTTCAAACCTCTCTGTCAGTTCTCAACAGAACATTTCTATTCTGTTCCAACATCCAGAATTATTATAACACCCCAAGGCACAATAGTAGAAAGGTAAAAGGTTTCAGCCTTTACTTGAACATTTGTTATTTCCAGCTGGAGCCGTGTGTCCTCAGGACTACTTGCTTCCAACATGGTCCTCGCTGAAGGCACTGAAGGTTGGAGGGATATTGGGACCAGATTTAAATATACAGTGTTTTCTGTCTGCATCACCTTGTCTCTGTTCCAGTTAAAGGGAATCCAAATTGTCCCAAGGGAACCTTTTCTGCAGATTCATCCAGCTCCCTCATTGCCACCACTGCCTCAACACCCTGACTCCGCAAGAACTGCAGGGCTATGAGCCTGCATCCCATGGTGCCCACTATAGCCCTGACCATGCAGCCACTCAAAAAACGCCAGACGCCTCTGAGGTGGGAAGTAATACTCTTGGCAGTTATCTGACCCAAAGTACCACTTATTTGCTTTATTTATGTATTTATTTATTTTTGAGACAGAGTTTCGCTCTGTCACCCAGGCTGGAGTGCAGTGGCACAATCTCGGCTCACTGCAACCTCCCTCCCAGGTTCAAGCAATTTTCCCGCCTCAACCTCCTGAGCAGCTGGGATTACAGGCACCCACCACCATGCCTGGCTAATTTTTGTATTTTTAGTAGAGATGGGGTTTCACCATGTTGACCAGGCTAGTTTCAAACTCCTGACCTCAGGTGATCTGCCCGCTCAGCCTCCCAAAGTGCTGGGATTACAGGTGTGAGTCACCATGCCCAGCCACATGTTTGCTTTAAATGGAATGTCTGGGGACTGTTAAACATGTGCCTAGGCGTATTTCCACATTTGAATGGGGTCCAAGAGTCTTGTGGAAAAGGAACTGAACTCTCTTCATGACTGGATACATCTGATGGACAGTTGTGGGGATGGGTGGAGGGAGGGACATGACCAGAGCTGGATAATGAAAGTGAAAGCCCTTAGGGGAATCCTCCTGAGTGCAGAAGTCTGGAGAGTGGGCCAGACTACATCAATCTGAGTGTTGGGAATGGTGATTCTGAGTAAAGAGTGAGGCCACTCTGGAACCATCTAGAGTAACTGTGGTAGAGATGAAAGAACTGAATAAATATACCAAGAGACCCAGGTGGGGTCCTCTTCTCTAAAAACCTGGGCATGAGAAGTGGGTTATCAACAATAACACCTGTAATGTCAATAATTCTGAGCTCCCATTGCAAAGTTCTCTTCCTTAATTATTGATGAGAATCCCTTGGGTGAACTCCAAGTATCCTATAGAATCCACTACTTAGTGGGTCTTAAATAAGATCTCTTTCCAGTCTCTTTCTAAACTTCAATAAAATCTCGATTTCAGAATATAATCATTAAAAATAAAATCAAATATTTGAAGAGGCCAGGAAACCAGAAGTGTAAAATAAGGAGTGTGTATGACTTCAGGTGCTCTGACAAGCAGGTACTCCACAGGTAATATTAGAGATGCAAGAGGTAGATCGGGAGAAATGCCCAGGAGGGACAAGGGGAGCAGATTGGGCAGGAAGGGCCTTCAGTTTGTGGAGCTGATCTGACACCTGTGAAAGGTGAGTGGGGAAAGAAGAAAGCTTGACTAGAAAGGGACTCAATTCTAAGAAAGTTTCACCAGACCAGTGGGAAAACCTTAAGCCAAAGCCATCCATTACAGGAGCACCCTGAACCAGTACTCACAACCATACCCCGTCCTTCACTGGAAAGCAGCCTAGGGAGCATGGTGGTGTTGCAACCTGGAAGGGGATTGGGGAGCAGCAGCTGGGGTTACCTGCCAACTGTCTTCCCTGAATTAGGAAATCCAAGCGGTGCATTTTCATCCCCCCTCCATAGAGACCATTCAATAATGTGCTATAATCTGTAATAAGGATACCCTGGCCACATGGAGTTGGGTTCAGCAGATCTCCCACATGCTAAGTGGCATTTCCCTTTCTGGTGCTTCTCCAGAACTTTGGAGCAAGGAGAGTATTAAATATAATCCAATCTTCTGCCTGCAGCTCTGTCACTCTGCTTCATGGCCCACTAACCTTGGCCCTGTTGATTTTTGCCTTCTGCAAAAAATTACCTTTTCAGGCTGGGCGCAGTGGCTCACACTTGTAATCCCAACACTTTGGGAAGCCGAGGCAGGTGGATCACTTGAGGTCAGGAGTTCAAGACCAGCCTGACCAACATGGTGAAATCCCATCTCTACTAAAAATACAAAAAATTAGCTGGGTGTGGTGGTGCATTCCTGTAATCCCAGTCACTTGGGAGGCTGAGGGAGGAGAATGGTGTGAACTCCAGAGGCAGAGGTTGCAGTGAGCTGAGATCGTCCCATTGCACTCCAGCCTGGGCAACAAGAGCGAAATTCCATCTAGAAAAAAAAGAAATTACCCTTTCATTCCTTCAAGCCTGTTCTTGGCTCTGGCCACCTGCCATGGTCTAGCACCTCCTGGAAGTCCAGGATCAGCTGCCCAGGAAGCAGCTCCCCAACAAAGCATGAGCTGTGTCTGCCTCTGCCCACCTCTGGATTTCAGGTGCCTGCTTGCCCTTCCAGAAGTAATTGCTGTCTCCTTATAACAGGTAAACACTGTTTTCAGTATCTTAGTGTCCTTCCAGTATATAAATGGCATACAATTGATATTTACCTGTTTTCTTTCTTTTTCTAGACAAATAATAGTGACAATACATACTGTTCTGCACCTTTTTTCATCTGACTACAAATCTTGGCAATCTTTCTACCATTTCATAAAGTGCCTTGTTTTTATGTTTGAATAATACTGTTTGTATAGATGTGCTATGATGCTTTATTCAAGCAGGCCCCTCTTGATGGACTCCTACAAATTCAAAGGTGTTACAAATCTGTGACTATCACAATCCTATGATGAACTATCTCCTTCCTCCCTTCCTTCCTTCCTTCCTTCTTTCCTTCCTTCCTTCCTTCCTTTCCTTCTTTCCTTCTTTCTTTCTTTTTTTGAGACGGAGTCTCGCTCTGTCGCCCAGGCTGGAGTGCAGTGGCCGGATCTCAGCTCACTGCAAGCTCCGCCTCCCGGGTCTACGCCATTCTCCTGCCTCAGCCTCCCGAGTAGGTGGGACTACAGGCGCCCGCCACCTGGCCCGGCTAGTTTTTTGTATTTTTTAGTAGAGACGGGGTTTCACTGTGTTAGCCAGGATGGTCTCGATCTCCTGACCTCGTGATCCGCCCGTCTCGGCCTCCCAAAGTGCTGGGATTACAGGCTTGAGCCACCGCGCCCGGCCTCTCTCTCTCTCTCTCTCTCTCTTTTTCTTTCTTTCTTTCTTTCTTTCTTTCTTTCTTTCTTTCTTTCTTTCTTTCTTTCTTTCTTTCTTTTTCTTTCTTTCTTTCTTTCTCTTTCTTTCTTTCTTTCTTTCTTTCTTTCTTTCTTTCTCTTTCTTTCTTTCTTTCTTTCTCTTTCTTTCTTTCTTTCTTTCTTTCTTTCTTTCTTTCTTTCTTTCTTTCTTTCTTTCTTTCTTTCTCTCTCTCTCTCTTTCTTTCTTTCTCTCTTGATTTCTTTCTTTCTTTCTTCTTCTTTTTTTCTTTATTTTGAGACAGAGTCTCACTCTGTTACCCAGGCTGGAGTGCAGTGGCACAATCTTAGCTCACTGCAGCCTCCGCCTCCCAGGTTCAAGCAATTCTTCTGCATCAACCTCTCAAGTAGCTGGGATTATGGACATGCGCCACCATGCCTGGCTAATTTTTGTATTTTTAGTAGAGATGGGGTTTCACCATGTTGGCCAAGCTGGTCTTGAACTCCTGACCTCAGGTGATCCACCTGCCTTGTTCTCTCAAAGTGCCGGGATTGCAGGTGTGAGCCACTGTGCCCGGTCTTTTTTCTTTTCTTTTTTTCTTTTGAGACAGGGTCTAACTATTGCTTAGGCTGGAGTACAGTGGCACAATCATGGCTGACTGCAGCCTCAACCTCCCTGGCTCAAGTGATCTTCCCATCTCAATCTCCTAAGTAACTGGGGCCACAGCTGTGCACCACTCTGCCTGGGTAATTTTTTTTTTTTTTTTTTTTTTTGAGACGGAGTCTCGCTCTGTCGCCCACGCTGGAGTGCAGTGGCCGGATCTCAGCTCACTGCAAGCTCCGCCTCCCGAGTTTACGCCATTCTCCTGCCTCAGACTCCCGAGTAGCTGGGACTACAGGCGCCCGCCACCTCGCCCGGCTAGTTTTTTGTGTTTTTTTTAGTAGAGACGGGGTTTCACCGTGTTAGCCAGGATGGTCTCGATCTCCTGACCTCGTGATCCGCTCCTCTCGGCCTCCCAAAGTGCTGGGATTACAGGCTTGAGCCACCGCGCCTGGCCAATTTTTTTTTGTAGAGACTATGTTACCCAGGCTGGTCTTGAACTCCTGGGCTCGAGTAATCCTCCAGCCTCAGCCTTCCAAAGTACTGGGATTACAGAGATGAGCCAGCATACCCAGCCTGTATGTCATTTTCAACATGTGTGAATTGCTAAAGATAATCAAAGACAGACATTAAAGTAATAAAAACAGATTTTATTCAGTAACTACTGACAGCTGAAAGAGGTGAGCTCCATTCCAACTTATCCAGAGGTAACTGAGCAATTTAATGAAAGAATAAGGGAGAGAGGAAGGGGAATAAACAGGGGCTCAAACAGTCAGGGAAGTGAAAAATTACAAAAAGTAGGTAAGAATTTGGGTCAACCTGTTGCAGTGGCTCACACCTGTAATCCCAGAAGTTTGGGAAGCCAAGGCAGATGGATCACTTGAGCTCAGGAGTTTGAGACCAGCCTGGCCAACATGGTGAAACTCCATCTATAAAAACTACAAAAATTAGCTGGGCCTGGTGGTGCACACCTGTAGTCCCAGTTACTTGGGAGGCTGAGGCAGGCGGATCACTTGAGCCAAATTGTTTGAGGAGGTCGAGGCTGCAGTGAACTGTAATCATGCCACTGCACCTCCAGTCTGGGCAACAGAGTGAGATTCTGTCTCAGAAAAAAGCAAAAAAATGTGGGTGAGCATAAATATGATTAGTCCAGCTATGTCTACTAGCTGACTTTTTTTTTTTTTTTTTTGAGACAGAGTCTTGCTCTGTCACCCAGGCTGGAGTGCAGTGGCACAATCTTGGCTCACTGCAACCTCCGCCTCCTGGGTTCAAGCAATTCTCCTGCTTCAGCTTCCTGAGTAGCTGGGACTACAGGCATACAACACCACGCCTGACTAATTTTTGTATTTTTAGTAGAGACAGGGTTTCACCATGTTGGCCAGACTGGTCTCAAACTCCTGGCCTCAAGTAATCCGCCCACGTCAGCCTCCCAAAATGCTGGGATCACAGGTGTGAGCCACCACGCCAGGCCTACTAGCTGGCAATTATTGAAGTTAGGATTCTCCTCAGACTGAGAGACAGGTCGTACCCTTCCTGGTGGTTACATTTCAAAGGAGTAGCTTTCAGGTCCTTGACAATGACATGCCTAGTTTATATGAGATATGTACATATGTCATTGGTATCCATGGGGATTGATTCCAGGACCCCCAAAGATACTAAAATTCCCAGATGCACAAATCCTTGATACAAAATGGTGTCATATTTGCATATAACTTACATGTATCCTCCTGTATACTTTAAATAATCTTTGGATTACTTGTAATATCTAATATAAACCTATATAAATAATTGTTATTCTGTATTGCTTAGGGAATAATGATAAGAAAAAAGTCTGTACATGTTCAATACAATGCAATTGTTTCCAAATATTTTTGATCCACAGTTGGTTGAATCCAACAGATAAAAAGCACTGGCTCTATAACCCGAAGGGACAGAGAAAGGATTTACAAATGTAAGCTTCTTTCAACTAAATTCTCTAGGAAAGAAGGAGTCAGGGCCTATTGTTAGGTGTTGACTACAACAAACTTAGCTTCAGCTTTCGCAGACAGGAACTCAAAGGGAGCGAGGTTGTCCCAGGGATGCAATTTTAGGCAGTCAGAAGCCACGCCAGAGTTGGCCAGGTCTCTTAGAGCTCATGTTGTGCCAAGAGTTATTTTGTAGTTCTCAGAATGTAGCCGCAAGATAAATATCATACGTTCAGTCACTGGGTCAAATTGCCCTCCTTAGAGAGGACATCAATTTTTTTTTTTTTTTTTTGAGGCGGAGTCTCGCTCTGTCGCCCAGGCTGGAGTGCAGTGGCGCGATCTCGGCTCACTGCAAGCTCCGCCTCCCGGGTTCCCGCCATTCTCCTGCCTCAGCCTCCCGAGTAGCTGGGACTACAGGCGCCGCCACCACGCCCAGCTAAATTATTTTTATATTTTTTTTTTAGTGGAGACGGGGTTTCATTGTGTTAGCCAGGATGGTCTCGATCTCCTGACCTCGTGATCCGCCTGCCTCGGCCTCCCAAAGTGCTGCTGGGATTACAGGCTTGAGCCACCGCACCCGGCCAAGAGGACATCAATTTATGCTCCTACCCAGAATGTATAAAATTGCCTGCTTCCGCCGGACGTGGTGGCTCATGCCTGAAATCCTAGCATTTTGGGAGGCCAAGGCAGGTAGATCACTTGAGGTCAGGAGTTCAAGACCAGCCTGGCCAACATGGCGAAACCCCATCTCTACTAAAAATACAAAAATGAGCCAGGTGTGGTGATGGGTGCCTGTAGTTTCAGCTACTTGGGAGACTGAGTTAGGAGAATTGCTGGAACCCAGAGGGTGGAGGTTGCAGTGAACCGAGATTGCGCTACTGCATTTCAGCCTAGACGACAGATTGAGACTCTGTCTCAAAAAAAAAAAAAAAAAAAAGAATTACCATATGATCCAGCAATCCCACTACTGGGTACCTACCCAGAGGAAAATAAGTCATTATATGAAAAAGACACTTGCAGATACATGTTTATAGCAGCACAATTTGCAATTGCAAAATATGGAACCAGCCTAAGTGTCCATCAACCAACAAGTGGATAAAATGTGGTATATATACACTGTGAAACACTACTAAGCCATAAAAAGGAATAAAATAATGACATTTGCAGTAACCTGGATGGAGCTGGAGACCATTATTTGGAGACCATTATTCTAAGTGAAGTAACTCAGGAACAGAAAACCAAATATTGTATGTTCTCACTTACAAGTAGGAGCTAAACTATAAGGACATGAAGGCATAAGAATTATAGAATGGACTTTGGAGACTTGGTGGGAAGGGAGGGGTGAGGGATAAAAGACTATACACTGGGTACAGTGTATGTGCTTGGGTGACAGGTGCACCAAAATCTCAGAAATTACCACTATAGAACTTATCCATGTAACAAGAAAACCACCTGTTCCCCAAAAACTATTGCAATAATAATAAAAAAATCCTCACACATTTGATTCCTTCTTGGTGTCTACTTCTCAGAAAACTCAGATTAACACACTGACCCTTTCTTCTGCTATCCCCAATCACTATTAAGCCCAGTCAGTAAATGTTTTTATTTCAGAAATTGTACTTTTCAGTTATTGAATATGTGTTTGGCTCTTTTTTATAGTTTCCATTTCTCTGTTGACATTTCCTGTATATTATTCAATAATTATTGTGGTACTTTTCATCAGTACTCTAGTGAAGGAAAAACAGCCCAATTTATTATCTAGACAAGCAAACTTTTTATCTAAAATACAACTGGAAAAGGGCAAAGATGTCAAATGTCCTTGACTTTGAGAACTTCCAGATTTAAATTTATTCTTTAATTCTAAGGAAATGCTATTAAATGTAATAGTCACATCTCATCTTAATTGACTAGGAATTTCTGTCACAATGTTTCAGAAAGGATGCCATCTTTTCCGGGATAAAAAATTGTCAAGTTATCGTACTAAAGTTATATAAGATGTCAGTTAACATTAGGGGAAGCTGGATAAAGGATATGAGCGGCTGGGCGCGGTGGCTCAAGTCTGTAATCCCAGCACTTTGGGAGGCCGAGACAGGTGGATCACGAGGTCAGGAGATCGAGACCATCCTGGCTAACACAGTGAAACCCCGTCTCTACTAAAAAAATACAAAAAAACTAGCCGGGCGAGGTGGCGGGTGCCTGTAGTCCCAGCTACTCGGGAGGCTGAGGCAGGAGAATGGCCTGAACCCGGGAGGCGGAGCTTGCAGTGAGCTGAGATCCGGCCACTGCACTCCAGCAAGGGGGACAGAGTGAGACTCCGTCTCAAAAAAAAAAAAAAAAAAAAAAAAAAGGATATGAGCAACTCCTGAACTATTTTGCAACTTTAGTTCCTATCCTTTGCTGAAAGGGTCCTGATTAATATAGTTAATAAAAAGAAAATGTATTCATTGAATATTTGTAGAGATAGACCTCAACAGGGAACTTCTGAAATACTGATCCTCATCCATGAATTATAATTTGAGATTAAAGAAATTATCTCCTTTCTAATATATTCTGAACATATCCAACTTCAAATCATTCTTTTAAACTAAGCATTAGTAATGTCTTTTCTATTCATGCTCTTATGTTATACTATATATATTTCCTGAGTGAAATATATATAGTATATATACTGCTGAGGCAGGGGAATGGCGTGAACCTGGGAGGCGGAGCTTGCAGTGAGCAGAGTTCGTGCCACTGCACTTCAGCCTGGGCGACAGAGCGAGACTGTCTAAAAAATAAACAAATCAATAAATAAGAAATTAATCATCTTTCCCACTAACTTTACTCTTTTAAATAGAATTTTAAAATGTTAATTGATAAAAAAATAATCTATCTGAACTCTAAAAGAAGGTGACATCCAGCCATCAAACCTAATTGTTTTTCTTCCAATTACTTGAGTCATCCTTTTTTCCTGCTTACTATAACCATCATCTACTACAATAACATCCTAATTTTAGTTTCAATTCCCACCCCAATACATCCCCCACATGCTGCCAGGGTTGTATCCGAATTGCCAGGCTGTCTCTCTGTTTTCTATCTTTATCTTCATCTTTATTTTTTTTAGAGACAGGGTCTTGCTGTGTCACCCAAGCTGAAATTCAGTTACATGACCATAGCTCACTGCAGCCTCAAGCCTCTGGGCTCAAGCCATCCTCCTGCCTCAGCCTCCTGAGTAGCTAGTACTACAGGGGTGGGCCACCACGCAAGGCCGTCTGTTGAGTGGCTTCCTATTACATAGAAAGTACAAACTCTCTTTGATCTCAGCTTTGCTCCTGTCTCTAGCCTCCCTTCCAGGCACTCACTTTCCCCTGCTTTATCTCAAGCGGTTAAACCTGCCCATAATATCATGTTGTTCCTTGATTTCCCACCTTGACTCATGTCTTAAGACATCAGTGCTCTTCCTGCCCTTGTCACCTGTGACTGTTCCTCCTTTATCAGCTCAGGAGGTAGTTACTTCATGATGCGACTCCTTAATTTCTAAATTCAGATCTGGTGCCCCTCTCTGAGCTCTCAGGAATTATGTCTCTATTGAAAAATTCCTGCGGCTATCAGAGTGGTCTTTTTCCTTTGTCCCCCTCTCATTTGTTTTTCTGCTGTAATTGAGAAAATAGCAGTCCAAGTTACAGCTACTCCTAATGAACACTAGATGTCACTCTTGTCTTTTGTTTGAGCAAATGAGTTGCCACTAATTCTACCTCTAAACTCAGCTTTTAAAATTGTCGTTTTCCTGGTTAAATCTCAGAGTTAAAAATAAAAGCATTTCTGTCCTGAAGTTGTTTGTTTGTTTGTTGTTTGTTTTAACGAAACCAAGTCTTTATATGTATGCAGGTTCAACAAGGAATGAATCCCAAAATAAAAGCTACGCCGTTAAATAAACTGGCTTAGCCCTGCCATCCCAGCTGTTACTGCTATCGAAACAAATATATTGATTTTCAAAAGCATGTAATTAATTGTATTTTGGGGGGCAAAATAATGGAACTTGGGAAATTTGTCTTTTAAAGGTTTTTCTAATCTTCATAAAAGATAAACTCTTACCCTTTGTAATACAAATGAGTAGTAAATATTTTATGATCTATTATGATTATCTGTAGAGCTATCAAAGTGTTAAATAGTTTAAAGGAGGTCTGAAGATTACACCAAAACAATACTATATCAAGGAAAAAAATTTAGGACATGTTTTCAAAAGCAAAGGCTTGATGGTGCTTTAATTATTTTAATTTTTTATGTTTCTTATACACAGAAGACTCATATCATGTCAACTTTTATTTTCCTTCCCAAATCTAACAGTCTCCCAGTTTACCAGCT
This sequence comes from Macaca fascicularis, assembly GCF_037993035.2. NCBI lineage: Eukaryota > Metazoa > Chordata > Mammalia > Primates > Cercopithecidae > Macaca > Macaca fascicularis. The sequence continues at coordinate 68,585,688 of NC_088392.1, read as the reverse complement.
CTGTAAATGGCTCCACTCCCATTCAATTATTCTAGCCTCGAACTTTGTGGTATTCCTAAATTTTCCCTTCCCTTCATAATCTATAACCAAATCATTAGCAAAAAAATCTATTGGCTCTTCCTTCAAAATATATAGCTAGGCCAGGTGCAGTGGTTCACACTTGTAATCCCAGCACTTTGGAAGGCCAAGGCAGGCACATCATGAGGTCAGGAGTTTGAGACCAGCCTGGCCAACATGGTGAAACCCCATCTCTACTAAAAATACAAAAATTAGCTGGGCGTGGTGGCAGATGCCTGTAATCTCAGCTACTCGGGAGGCTGAGGCAGGAGAATTGCTTGAACCCAGGAGGCAGAAGTTGCAGTGAGCCAAGATCGTGCCACTGCACTCCAGCCTGGGTGACAGAGCAAGACTCTCTCAAAAAAAAAAAGTATATATATATAAAATATGTCCACCACTCTTATCTCCACTGCCACCACCCTGGTCCAAGTCACTGCCTCTCTCCTACCACAAGAATTTTCTTACTGGTCTCTGCCCGGGCTGCCCAAGCCACTGTAAGCCCTCAGCTCTGAGAAAGAGGCCAACTCCATTCTAAATCTGTTTTACATAGAATCCTTAAGGAACAACCTCAGGTAAAAACTCCTCAAATTTGAACTAATCTAAGGAAGTTCACATAGTAAAAAGAACCATGAAACAGTTTAATGAATTGTAGGAACATTGTCTAGCCATCACAATCCTAGGCTTCCAGAAAAGAGGATTCGATATTGCTTTCTATTACAGCAGATATTACCACCAATGTTCTTTTTCTATTGGACTCTAAATAATCAGAACTGCCCAAAAGGAGTTATTTATATTAGTGAAAGAACAGTGAATCTTGAAAGTATTTCTCCTGTGGCAATAATGCTTTTTGTTATATGGTAGATGCAGCTTCCGCAAATAATTGAAATTTTCATCTTGTTATTAAACAGTCTAGCCTCTTTGCAATTCATTTTATGGGAGAACATTTATTGGACAAGCCTGCCCTTCCCGGGTGATTTACACTGATTAAGTTAGAAATGGAGCAACATCTATTCCTTTCATTAAAGAGGGGTAATTTCTCCCATAAAATTTATTGGTATGGTATAGGGAAGGTCAATCTATTAAATTTTTTTGGAAATTTGTTTTTAGCTCCATTCAGCAGATCAATCTCCAGCCAGCCTGAGCCTAGACAATATGTTTCTCTTGTCATCTGATCTAACAGAGAAGCTGAGAATTACATTTTAAGGGATTGGAATGAAGTGTTCCTATCATCTGCTTCTTTTTTTGTCTCTCAGGGTCTTCTGAATCCAGTTATTTTTCACCATGTATTTTGATTCAATTTATTCCTTCATCCTCAGTTTAGCACAGGGAAGGAACATTATAAACACATATAACTATCTGAAAATAATATTTAGGCACCCCTTTTAATGCACAGAAGTTATTGCTTCTAAATTCAAGTTAATTTGTTTTCTAATATAGTTTGTGTAAAACTATTTAAAATTTTCCATTTCTTATCCCAAAAATATTTTTTCCAAGATTGAACAGAGGAGATAGGGGACAACTGTCCAGATTATGGTAGCCAACATTATAAATAGGAGTCATGCCTTAGATATTGCTTCCTTAATATATTTTTAATAAACTGGTTACCATTTATTGAATATATTCTATGTGTCAGTGGCTGAGCTGAGCACTTTCTGTGCTTTCCCATTTAACTTATTTAGTCTTCACATCAACCCTGTCAAGTAGGTGTCGTTCTCTTGTTTTACAGCTGAGGAAACTGAGGTCAGTGATGTTAAGTAACTACCCAAACCCACACCACCAGTATGTGACACTGCAGGGCTCAAGCCCCAGTTCTTTCGGGACCCAACCTATGTTTGTTTGTTTGTTTTTAACCAAACTACACTTCCTTTGATGCTTGCTCTTACCTGCAAATGTTCTCAAGTGGATACTCATGAGAATAACTTACAAGCTTCTAGTGTTCAGGAGATTTTGAATCCTTGATATTTTTTATCTTGTTCAATGAACTAGTCTAAAATGCACTCAAACATGGAGACCCATCTGAGCCAAGTGGACAATTTTAGAAAGCACTTGTTGGATTGTCTTTAAAATTGCATCCTCAGACTTATAAAACATTTCTCAAAATTAACCAGAGAAATTAGGTACCGCTTTTAGTAATAATAATTTTAATTTAAGTCCAAACTACTATCTATATATAGTATATGTAAAAGTCCATACAATTATATATATAGATTATCTATTATCTATGTTTTGTGGACATGATGGTTGATATAAAAACCACAATCTTGCATGGCATTTGATTTTGTTGTGAAGTAGATAAGAGTCCTGTAGATTTCTAAGAGCCTAAAAAATGCTAGTCCTCTGCTCACCCTACCAGGGAAAATGATGAAAGTTTAGGCTGATGGACGTGCCTTAGGAGCAGCACCTTGGGACACCAAAATAGACTGAGTGCTAAAGGAGAGATGACTATAAGCGAAATAAGTGGAGCATCTGTTAAGACCCAGAGAGGTGCTGCACTGATTTATGATCAGGCTAGTCATAGACTATAACTATTTTATATATATATAAACACTTTTATATATATTTATATATTATATAAATTATATATTTATATATATTTTTATATATGTATATATATACACACACACTTTTTTTTTTTGAGACAGAGTCTCACTGTGTTGCACAGGCTGAAGTGCAGTGGCGTAATCTCTCCTCACCGCACCTCCGCCTCCCGGGTTCAAGCTATTCTCCTGCCACAGCTTCCCCAGTAGTTGGGACTACAGGCATGCGTCCCCATGCCTGGCTAATTTTTTGTATTTTTTTAGTAGAGACAGGGTTTCACCATGTTGGCCAGGATGGTTTTGATTCCTTGACCTCATGATCTGCCTGCCTCGGCCTCCCAAAGTGCTGGGATTACAGGCGTGAGCCACTGCACCCGGCCATCTTTTTTTTTTTTTTTTTTTTTTTAAGAAACATAAACATAAATTTAACTAGCAATAGTTAATTCATTATTTTATATATAGGACTTTCCTCGTAATTTCTGTTATTCTCTAAGACATTTACTTTATTTATTTAACAAATGTTGGATATTAGATGAAAATTTCACTGAAGACAGAAAATATTATCTATTTAAACTATGGCCAGAATATAGACATTTATGACTTGTTTTTTATCCCTATTTTACTCCAGGGGAAAATGCTAAAATTAAATTCAGATTTGATCACTATATATATCTTTTCTTCCTCACTATATTTTGATCCTGAAATAAGTTGTGATATTCAGTTATGACAGAGAAAAAATACTTGGAAACTATATGTCACACAAATTAAAGGAAAATTATTTTTGTTCTGATTATAAATTTAGAATTTTACATTATGCATTCTAAAGGCAAGATCTAAAGAACTTCTAATAAGTATTTCGCACTTCTATTGAGAGTAAATTAAAAACACCTAAAACATCAGAGTAAGAAGGAAAAAACATAAAACAGAAGAAGTTAGAGAATTTTAGAGGGGAAAATGTATAGGCTTAAAACCAATAGCTGGAACATTTTTAAAGCTGTTACATGAGGATTTAGATTTCCCTTCCTCCCCGACCAAGCATGGCATTGCTATTAAGGGAAGTAACACCTATTTAAAGGATGTTAAGAAAGTAAAATTTTGTTTTGCTTCACACCAATAAGCTAACACTGTAGCATGAAGTTGGTCAGGTAACACGTTTTGTAATTACAGTGGCAGATGCTGGTCATTATAGAGTCCCAAGAGAGTTCCAGGCTCTGGGCTTAAAATCCTGGCTTTTCTTTGATATGGAGGGCTAGAGATTCCTCCACCCCTTCCCAACACCTTCACCTCACCACTCCTCTGCAAAAATTCAGGTTCAGCAAAAACTCATCGACATCTTTTAATCTCATATTTCTTTATTTGCAGCCTATTTATCTTCTTTTATAATATTAATTTTCTTAATACAGTTTCTCTTTTAGCCTTCTGTTTTTCAATACTTTTAGCCAAAATCTAATGTATAGTAGTTATAGAATATATCTTTTGTTTTAAAAATTACTTTTTTAAAAAGTAATTTTTCATGCATGTTGCAATACCTCTGTCATCACACCCTATTAAACTTTATATATAGCTCAGTCTCCATGACTATTCTTAAACCTTATTTACACAGCACTTAGGTAATTGTTAAGTGTTTTTACTTCTTTTTCTCATGTCTTTATATATTGTCTTCTCAATGTATGTGGTCCTTATTGATTAAAATTTGTTGTTGTTACTACTGTTTTATTTGCAAACAGTCTCAGCCCACATTTAAGTAATTTTCACAAATGGCAGCCAGCAAGCGATCTGAACAGGTAGACAAGATACACTAGGGTAACACCTTTTTTTTTCCTTTGAGATGGAGTCTTGTTCTGTTGCATACGCTGGAGTAAAATGGTGCGATTGCAGCTCACTGCAACCTCTGCCTCCCGGATTCAAGTAATTCTTCTGCCTCAGCCTCCCAAGTAGCTAGGATTACAGGCGCCCACCACCACGCCCAGCTAATTTTTGTATTTTTAGTAGAGACAAGGTTTTACCAGGTTCGTTGGGCTGGTCTCAAACTCCTGACGTCAGGTGATCCACCCACCTCAGCCTCCCAAAGTGCTGGGATTACAGGCATGAGCCACTGCACCCAGCCGGCACTTTTTTTAAAAAAGAAAGAAACAAGGAAAACAAGCCTAAGTACTTAAAACTACCCAAAGATGCTTTGATTTGACCACTCTACACATATTCAGCAAATCAGCCAAACTGAATTTGAAAATGAATCATCCTTTGAATCTGATCCCGGCCTCACAGCCCATTGGGCTGCATACTTGTCCAGAGCTCAGGTATTCTGGAAACAGCAGCAACATAGCAACCAAGGCTAAGGTATTGACTGGCTGATTTTTAGGGATCCATATGCTGCTAGAACATTCGGTGATCACTTACAAAGACAGGTATGGTTATCACAATCCGTCCTTTTCCAGAAATTAAAGATTGTTTCTAAAATACTTTTTTTTTTTTTTATTGAGATGGATTCTGGCTCTGTCACCCAGGCTGAGTGCAGTGGTGTGATCTCAGCTCACTGCCACCTCTGCCTCCCAGGTTCAAGCGATTCTCCTGCCTCAGAGTAGCTGGAATAACAGGCAGGTGCCACCACGCCTGGCTAATTTTTGTGTTTTTAGTAGAGACGGGGTTTTGCCGTGTTAGCCAGGCTGGTCTCACACCTCAGATGATCTGCCTGCCTCGGCCTCCCAAATTGCTGGGATTACAGGTGTGAGCCACTATGCCCAGCCCAAAGATGGTTTATAAAATTCTGATACTTAAAGAATCACTTCATGATATCTGAATGGACATATGTCCTTATGAGTGTATCCTAGAGTCATTCTTCCACTCATTCCACAGCTGTGTCCTGGGATACAGGCATACATGATACAGATGTGAGGAAGACACAACAATCCCTGATTTTACAAAAGCATTCGTGGCTGACCCTCACCCCTTGACATCCACAAGGGACCCTTCTACCTCTTTGCTCAGGAATCTAGCCAGACCCATCTTGGTTTATGCTGCAAATGTACTGTCAAGTGTTTTGTTTGTTTGTTTTGAGACAGAGTTGTGCTCTGTTGTCCAGGCTGGAGTGCAGTGGCACGATCTCGGCTCACTGCAAGCTCTGCCTCCCAGGTTCACACTGTTCTCCTGCCTCAGCCTCCTGAGTAGCTGGGACTAAAGGCACCCACCACCATGCCTGGCTAATTTTTTGTATTTTTAGTAGAGATGGGGTTTCACCATGTTAGCCAGGATGGTCTCGATCTCCTGACCTCGTGATCCTCCTGCCTCAGCCTCCCAAAGTGCTGAGATTACAGGCATGAACCACCACACCCGGCCTAACCCATTCAATTTGTTTCTAATCCTGCTTTCAAAGTATTAGATGGTTCATGATTTCCTTCAAATAACTTACCTGAAGAATTAATATTAATAATAATGGGCCAGGGGCAGTGGTTCATGCCTGTAATCCCAGCACTTTGGGAGGCCGAGGTGGGCAGATTACAAGGTCAGGAAATCGAGACCATTCTGGCTAACACGATGAAACCCTGTGTCTATTAAAAATACAAAAAATTAGCTGGGCGTGGTGGCATGCACCTGTAATCATAGCTACTCGGGAGGCTGAAGCAGGAGAATCGCTTGAACCCTGGAGGCAGAGGTTGCAGTGAGCTGAGATCGCGCCACTGCATTCCAGCCTGGGTGAAAGAGTGAGACTCCATCTCAAAATAAATAAATAAATAAAATCATATATATATATATATGTTGATAATTAGTACTTGACTTTACTTGAGGTATTGTGCTAAATATTTCACATGCATGGTCTCATTTAATCCTTAAAACAACCTATGTAGAGTTGTTATTCTCATTTTACACATAGAGAAAACTGAGGCTTGGAGAAAGTGCAAAATTTTGCCAAAGTTATACCTAGTAAGTGGTGGGAAAATGGATTTGGAGTACTCTGACTTCAAAGTTCCAATTTTTCCCCTTCTTTTCCTATCCCCGCCATTCTCCTCTTTAGTTTAATTAATTAATTAATTATATTGTTATTATTTGGAGACAAGGTTTTACTCCCATTGGCCAGGCTGGAGTACAGTGGAGCAATGTCAGCTCACTACAACCTCCGCCTCCTGGGCTCAAGCAATTCCCTGGCCTCAGCCTCCTAAGTAGCTGGGACCACAGGCGCACACCACCACACATAGCTAATTTTTTTTTTTAAACAGAGTTTCGCTCTTGTTGCCCAGACTTGAGTGCAATGGTGCGATCTCTGCTCACTGCAACTTCTGCCTCCCGGGTTCAAGACATTATCCCGCCTCAGCCTCCTGAGTAGCTGGGATTGCAGGCATGTGCCACCACGCCCGGCTAATTTTGTAATTTTAGTAGAGACGGGGTTTTCTCCATGTTGGTCAGGCTGGTCTCGAACTCTCGACCTCAGGTGACCTGCCCACTTCAGCCTCCCGAGGTGCTGGGATTACAGGCGTAAGCCACCACGCCCGGCCAACACACAGCTAATTTTTGTATGTTTTGTAGAGAGGAGATCTTGCTGTGTTGTCCAGGCTGGTCTCCAACTCCTGGGCTCAAACGATCTGCCCAAGTTGGCCTCCCAATGTGCTGGGATTATAGGGGTGAGCCATTACACCCAGGCTAAAGCTAAATTACTGTTTATTTTTATAACTATGGTCATTATGACTTACTACCAAACTTGTTTTCTATTTTGAATGCGCCAAAGGGTGCTTCATTCCTGAAGTTCATCAGTGTCTAGCGGCACAGGAAACAAGGACAAAATGCTTGATTTAGTTAAGACGCTTATGAATCAGTACTTTTCAAATCTGTGTCAATCAATAACTGAGGAAGATTAATCTGGCAATATTCCTATTCTTATAAATGTTTGTTTTAGAGATAGGATCTCGCTCTCACTAAGTTGCTCAGGCTGGCCTGGAACACTTGGCCTCAAGCAATCCTCCTGCCTCAGGCTCCCAAGACACTGGGATTGCAGCTATGAGCCCCGGTGCCAGCTGTCAGGCAATATTATTTTACTGTAGGTTATGCTTGACCTGACTAACAATGCTTACATAAGGAAAATAAAAAGATAACTCTCCACTCTTTTAGATGCCACATCCTGCCCATACATGGTTTTAACATCTTGCTTGAAAATTAAATAGAATCCTCAAGAAAGTATATCTTATTTAAGTATTTGAAAGAGATTCTATAATATTCTAAATGGTATGTGAGATAGAAAATGCATGGCGGACATTCACTCATTTTGTCTGCCCAGGATAATTTCCTCCCCTTCAGGAGACAACTCCCTGATTGCTATTCTTGGCCTGCGCCTGTGTGAGACTGGCCCCATCCTGCTAGTTCAAGGCTTGATCATGTGACCCAGGCCTAATTAGCCAGAAGTGCTGTGATTGGTTCAGGGGTGACCATGTGATCCTATCAAGGTCAGTGAGTCAACCTTGGGTCTTTTTCCAGAACCATGGCGGACTATATGTAGTCTTTCTCCTGGGTTTGCTAAACTGTTCGGAATTAAGTTGAATTGCTACTGACCACCTTTGCTGATACTGGGGAAGACTCTGCCTGATCTCATTTTCTCAGAGGAAAGGAGAGATGGAAAAACATTGCTTCAAAGGGCAAGTAAGAATCCGAATAAGGGTAAAGATTAAGGGAGGGAATTCCAAGTAGGAAAGGCCAGAAAGCAAAACTCTGAGGTGCAAATGTGCGTGATGAGGGTAGCGGGTAGTAAAGAGACAGGCAGGATGGAGTGGAGGTGCAGTGTTAGACGTCATTGAAGGGAAAGGTGCACAAGTGAATGGAACCGGGTCTTGGAGGCCTTGAATGTCAAGCAGAAACTTTGTAGCTTTGTTGGGGCAGGCATTAAATTCGAGTGGGTGGTTAAATATTAAATAGGAACAAGAATCTGACAATGTTGTGAATGATAGGTAGAATGGGAATATGGAAGAAACTGAAGTTAGTGTGACCGGCTGTGCAATCACTGTAGTGATTGAACGTAATTGATTTTGCTAATTTATTATTATTTCTTAATTTATTTAAAAATAGTTTGGCTCGCCAAAGTGGTGGCTCATGCCTGTAATCCCAGCACTTTGGGAGGCCGAGGCGGGTGGATCACTTGACGTCAGGAGTTCAAGACCAGCCTGACCAACATGGTGAAACTCCGTCTCTACGAAAAATACAAAAATTAGCCTGGCTTGGTGGTGGGCGCCTGTAATCCCAGCTACTTGGGAGGCTGAGGCAGGAGAATCGCTTGAACCTGGGGAGGCGGAGGTTGCAGTGAGCTGAGGTCACGCCACTGCACTCCAACCTGGGCGACAGAGCAAGACTCCGTCTCAAACAAACAAACAAACAAACAAAAAAAAAAACAGTTTGGCTCATAAGAATAATGAGAGGGTGAAAAGTAAAACAAAGTTATTTTTGAAGTCCCAAGTCAACAATATAGCAATCAACTGAAATGAAATATAATGCTAGAAAATGAGATTACATCAAACATTTGTACCAAGATCAGAATGTTCTAAGGCTTATGAACTAGTTGACTTTTTTTTTTTTTTTTTTTTTTTTTAAATAAGCTACAAATCAATGTGGTTTGCTTGGCTCCTGGCCTCCTTATAATCAGCCAATTAAAGCCACAGTCCCCATTAAGAATTTCCAACAGGAGTAAAGCAGAAGGAAATAGATAAATTATGAAAAGTGAGTTTAAGGCCGGGAGCAGTGGCTCACGCCTGTAATCCCAGCACTTTGGGAGGCCAAGACGGGTGGATCACGAGGTCAGGAGATCGAGACCATCCTGGCTAACACGGTGAAAGCCCGTCTCTACTAAAAATACAAAAAAATTAGCCAGGCGTAGTGGCGGGTGCCTGTAGTCCCAGCTACTCAGGAGGCTGAGGCAGGAGAATGGCGTGAACCTGGGAGGCGGAGCTTGCAGTGAGCCGAGATCGCGCCACCGCACTCCAGCCTGGGCAACTGAGCAAGACTCCGTCTCAAAAAAAAAAAAAAGAAAAGTGAGTTTAATTATTGTCTCCGAAATATCTCCTTTCCTTCCCTGCCCTCCTGTTTCTACCAACCCAGTTCAAGTTCAGACTCTCATACCTCTGCCCTGGGTTATTGAATTAGGTTCTTTCACATTTTCTTGCCTTCTTTTTTTCTCTGTTCAATCCAATTTATATATTACTTCCAGATGATCTTCTTAAATTACAGCTAAGATCATATCAACCCCCTGTTCCAAATACTTAACAATTTTCCATTGGGGTGCAAAAGCTTTAATGTGGTGTTCAAGGTCATCCAGAGGTCTGTCCTCAATTTCCCTCCCTGGCCTTGTTTCTCAGTACATCCTGCTTTCACTACATCAGATGAAATCATACCATACTTTCCTCACCAGACAAGAGAAATATTTTTATCCCCAAAGTGTGTAACCTCGCTCTCCTCAGGGTTCCAATAGCTTTCGTTGTAATCTCTCAGAGCACATCACATTAACCATCACCCAAAAGCCCTCTTCTGCCAGCTTGACAATAAGCAGTTTGAGGCACTGGATCTTGTTCATTTTGTATTTTCCACAGCACCAGTATAAACTTTTTTTTTTTTTTTCTGAGATGAGTCTCGCTCTGTCACCCAGACTGGAGTGCAGTGGCTTGATCTCAGCTCACTGCAACCTCTGCTTCCGGGGTTCAAGTGATTCTCCTGCCTCAGCCTCCTGAGTAGCTGGGATTACAGACATGCGCCACCACACCCGTCTAATGTTTTGTATTTTTAGTAGAAATGGGGTTTCATCATGTTGGCCAGGATGGTCTCGAATTCCTGACCTCGTGATCTGCCCACCTCGGTCTCCCAAAGTGCTGGGATTACAGGCGTGAGCCACCACACCGAGCCTAAACTTCTTTACTTTCGCTTTTATCAAAATTATACATGCCTATTACTTGAAAGAACCAAGTAGTTCTTTCTCAAGACTTACTAGGAAGAACAGCTATCCTTTACCACTTCTGTTATCTAATAATTTTGATATTTACCTCTATCTAAATAATACACTTATACTGCTATTTTATGATTTGTCAGTTTTAGACATTATGAATAAAACTTCATGAAAGAAGACAAAGATTTAGATCTTTCCCCTCCCCCACATGTTGCCACAACATACTTGCATTCTTCCTATCCTCCATCTTCCCAATGCAGTTATAATTTTTGTTATATCCATATTACTTATTAATATATAAATGGCTGGGCGCGGTGGCTTACGTCTGTAATCCCAGCATTTTGGGAGGCCGAGGCGGGCGGATCACCTGAGATTGGGAGTTTGAGACCAGCCCGACCAACATGGAGAAACCCTGTCTTTACTAAAAATACAAAATTAGCAGGGCATGGTGGCATATGCCTATAATCCCAGCTACTCGGTGAGGCAGGAGAATAGCTGGAACCCTAGAGGTGGAGGTTGTGGTGAGCTGAGATAGCACCACTGGACATCAGCCTGGGTAACAAGAGTGAAACTCCGTCTCAAAAACAAAAAATATATAAATTATATAAGTATTATATTATAAAAATCATTATATAAATAAGATAGCTCTAACGAGGATAATGATATAAATAATATGGATCTAACTATATGTATACATATTATGACTATGTAAATACTATTCGCAGCTAAGCCATATGGGAAACTATAATTATTTAGTCTTTTCTGTATGACTCTTTATCTTCTTTAGGATTAATTATTGTGTAATGTCTTTCATTTGCCTTGTTGTCTATATATGAATATTTTTTCTCTAAGTCAACCCCCAAATCTCCACTAATTGTCTAAATCTCTTAATACATTCACATGTATCAGGTGTTTCATCAATTTAATCTTCTTAAGAAGCTTTCTCTGTTTTCTGGCTTGTTCCAATCTGGACCAATTGCCCTCTATCCCAGTAGATAGGCATTGTCTTGGGATATTTCTTCACCATCATTCTGAGAATTCTGTTGGCTTTTCTATTATGTTGGACCTTTTGTTTCCTGTTTCTTACACCTTGCTTGTGACTTACTCCTTTGTTTTAATAAAGCACATTCTCTGAGTTTCCTGAGAAAGAATACATGAAAGATAAAGCCTTGAAGGACCTTTTGTGATTTAGAATGTCTTTATTTGACTCTCTTATTTGATTCATAGTTTAGCTTGGTCTATAATTATCACTTGGAAATAATTTTCTTTCAAAAATGTGCAGGTATTTCTTTATTGTCTTCTAGATTCCAATTATTTCTAATGAGATGTATAAACCTATTCTGATTCTTGATCCTTTGCATATGACCTGCTTTTTCTAATAGCTTGGAGAATCCTGTCTTTATTCTTTATTGTAATACATTTCAAAATGATATGCTTTGGGGTGAGTCTATTTTTATTGATAGTGTTGGATATTTTCAACTGAAAATTTGAATCGTTCATTTCTAGAATTTTTTCTTGAATTATTTCTTTGATAATTTTCTTCCTTTCTTTATCTAGAACTTTTTTTTTTTTTTTTTTTTTTTTTTTTTTTTGAGACGGAGTCTTGCTCTGTCACCCAGGCTGGAGTGCAGTGGCCGGATCTCAGCTCACTGCAAGCTCCGCCTCCCGGGTTTACGCCATTCTCCTGCCTCAGCCTCCCGAGTAGCTGGGACTACAGGCGCCCGCCACCTCGCCCGGCTATTTTTTTGTATTTTTTAGTAGAGATGGGGTTTCACCGTGTTAGCCGGGATCGTCTCTCGATCTCCTGACCTCGTGATCCGCCCGTCTCGGCCTCCCAAAGTGCTGGGATTACAGGCTTGAGCCACCGCGCCCGGCCTATCTAGAACTTCTATTAGTTGTATGTTGGATCTCAAGGACTGATCTTTAATTTTCCTAACTCTTCTATTCAGTTTTCCATTTCTTTTTTTTTTTTAACCCTACTTTCTGTAAGACTTTTTCAATTTTATTTTCCAGTGTTTCTACTTACGTTTTTATTTATCTGAACACATTTTTAATTTCCAAGAGCTGTCTTTATGTGATCCTGTTCTTTTATGTATTCAATAGCATCTCTTATCTCTCTAAAGATATTGATTTATTATTTGACATTTTCATTTCCACGTGATATGATTTGGCTCTGTGTCCCCACCCAAATCTCATTTTGAATTGTAATCCCCATTGTAATTCCCTCCTTCAAGGGAGGGACCTGATGGGAGGCAATTGGATCATGGGGGTGGTTTCCTCCATGCTGTTCTTGTGATAGTGAGTTCTCACAAGATCTGATGGATTTATAAGAGTTTGACATTTCCTCCTTCACACGCACTCTCTCATTTGCCACCATGTTAAGCCATACCTGCTTCCGCTTTTGCCATGATTGTAAATTTCCTGAGGCCTCCCCAGCCATGCAGAACTGTGAGTCAATTAAACCTCTTTTCTTTATACTTTACCCCGTCTCAGTTAATATCTTTGTAGCAGTGTTAAAACAGACTAATAACATCATGAATAGCTCTGTTTTCTCCATATTTCTTTTTCCACTTTGTTTTGGTTTTTACCTTTTGTACCAGAGACTTTTCTCCAGTATTCGGTGGTCCTTGGTTATAAGTTCACATTCAAAAGAGGACCACTAAGAAGTCAACAGAAATCTTTGAGCACATGGGTAGGGCTTTAATAAAGGATGATCTGGCTGGATCAATTATTTGGGGAATCCCTTTATCTGTACCTTTAGGTGTTTCCCCTTGGAGAGTTAACTTTCCTCAGAGAAGGTCTTCCATTCACCTTCCTGGAGGTTAATAGCTAGATGTAGTGCCCTGTGAGCTTAAAAGAGGAAGAGGGCTTACAGGATTCAGCACAAAATTTACAAGTATTCACTTAATACTTCTGTTTTAGACTAACACCCCCAACTACAGGTGTGCCTGTTGTACTCACAGGCCAGGAACCTCTGTTTCACCTTTAAAGAATAAATCTCCATTATTTTGCGAAGTAAAAGACAGTCATCCAGCTTTGTTTGCGGAATTGAAGAGGAGATCTGGGAATGTAACTACTTCACAGAGTTTCAGCTTAGCCTTCTATTTTGAGCCCTCACTTCCAACTACACCTGATGCCACCAATTCCTAAGTCTTTGGAAAATCCTTGTATATGTGTTTGCTTCCAGGCTTTCCTGTTTGCTAGTTTAGACATTAGCTTTCTCAGATCTGCTAGATCCGTTGTCATATATCTGTCTCTTTCCAGCTTCCAAAGTTTTGTTCCTGTTGTCTCCTTTCTGGTCATTTATATCCCTATGGATTTCTGTCTTTTAAAAAATCCCAGCTGGGCTCGGTGGCTCACACCTGTAATCCCAGCACTTTGGGAGGGTGAGGTGGGCCAATCACGAGGTCAGGAGATCAAGACCATCCTGGGCAACATGGTGAAACCCCATCTCTACTAAAAATACAAAAAAATTAGCTGGGTGTGGTGGTGCACGACTGTAGTCCCAGCTACTTGAGAGGCTGAGATGGGAGAATCGCTTGAACCCAGGAGGCGGAGGTTGCAGTGAGCCAAGATCATGCCACTGTACTCCAGCCTGGGTGACAGAGTGAGACTCCATCTCAAAAAAAACAAAAAACAAAAAACAACAACAAAAAACACCCTTTATTATTGTTTTAATAGAGTTTCAATAGGATGCAAAAATAAATGAATGAGTGGAATTTGTCATTTTCATCCATAAGTTGACTTTGAAACGTTCTAGTCTTCTATGACTATATTATTTTATTTTTGCACACAACTAAATGTTGAATTTGGAGTTAAATTTCTCTTAGTGACCATGCTTCAGTTTATGGTATAAAATCAACCATTTATCGACCACTATGCTTTTAGTTTTAGTTTAGTAAGAAATTTGAGGAACAAATTGCAACATAGAAGGGAACACACATCTGGCCTGGCCCTGGCCCTGGCCTTATCCTTCTAAATTTCTTTAACCTCCAAACTCTAGTGTGCCTCTGAGAACAAGGTGATCTTTCCAAGTGTGGCCTTGGCTGTTGTGAATAGGAAGCCAATTATCTGAGTTTCATAGTCCAATAATTTTTTTCTTTTTAAAAAAAGACCTTTTTTAAAAATCTGCCTACTTTATTTGGTAAAACAACAACAAACAAAACCTTATTTTTTAGAGCAGTTTTAGGTTCATAGCAAAATTGAGAGGTAGGTTCAGAGATTTCCCATACACCCCCGATCCCACATGTGTATAGTCTTGCCCATTTTTAACATCCCCCACCAGAGTGGTATATTTGTGATAACTGATGAACCCACATTGATACATCATTATCATCCAGAAGTCCATAGTTTACATTAGGATTCACTCTTCGAGTGAATTCTCTAGGTTTAGACAAATGTGTAATGACATGTAGCTATGATTATAGTAGCATACAGAGTAGTTTCACTGCTCTAAGACTCCTCTGTGCTCTATTTATTCTTCCCTCCCTCCCCTCAACCCTTGGCAACCACTGATCTTTACTCTGTCTCCATAGTTTTGACTTTCTGGAATGTGATATAGTTGGAATCTTATAACATGCAGCTCTTTCAGATTGGCTTCTTCTTTCACTTAGTAAAATGCATTTACATTTACTCCGTATCTTTTTATAGCTTGATAGCTCATCTCTTTTCATCACTGAATAATATTACATTGTCTGGATGTATCGCAGTTTATTTATCCGTTCACCTACTGAAGGACATCTTGCTTGTGTCCAAGTTTTGGCAATTAAAAATAAAGCTACTGGCCTGGCACAGTGACTCACACCTGTAATCCCAGCACTTTGGGAGTCCAAGGTAAGCAGATCTGTTGAGCCCAGGACTTTGAGACCAGCTTGGGCAACATGACAAAACCTACCTTTACACAAAAACAAAAACAAACAAACAAAAAAAACAAAAGTTAGCTGAGCATGCTGGCGTGTCCCTGTTTTCCCAGCTACTCAAGAGGCTGAAGTGGGAGGATTACTTGAGCCCAGAAAATTGAGGCTACAGTGAGCCATAATTGCACCACTGCATTCCTGCCTGGGGGCCATAGCAAGACCCTGTCTCAAAAAAAAAAAAAAAGAGAGAGAAGAAGGAGAAGGAGGAAGAGGAGAAGGAGGGGAGGAAGGAAGAAGAGGAGGAAAAAAAGAGGAAGGAAGGAAGGAGAGAAGAAGTAGAGGAAGAGGAGGAAGAGGAAGAAGAAAGTAGGAGGAGGAGGAAGAAGAAGGAGGAAGAAGACTACAATTATAAACATTCATGTACGGTTTTGTTTGTTTTGGAGAGAGGGTCTCGCCCTACCACTCAGGCTAGAGTGCAGTGGTGCAATCATAGTTCACTGCAGCCTCCATCTAGGCTCAAGTGATCCTCCTGCCTCAGCCTCCTGAGTAGCTGGGACTACAAGTGCACACCACTGAGACCAGATAATTTTTAAATTTTTTGTAGAGACAAGGTCTTACCATGTTGCCCAGGCTGGTCTTGAACTCCTGGCTTCAAGCAGTACTCCCTCCTTGGTCCCCCCAAAAGTGCTGGGATTACAGGCATGAGCTACTGCATCCAGATTTTTAAAATGTGGACATAGTTTTCAACTCCATTATCAGTACCATGAGCAGGATTGCTGGATTGTATGGTAAGAGTATATTTAGTTTTGTAGGAAATCACTAAACTGCTTTCTAAAGTAGCTGTATGACTTTGCATTCCCACCAGCAATAAATGAGAATTAATGTTGTTCCTCATCTTCCTCACCATTTGGTGTTGTCACTGTTTTAGATTTTGGTCATTCTAATAGGTGTATACTGGTATCTCATTTTTGTTTTAATTTTTATTTCCCTAATGACTTATGATGTGGATACTTATTTGCTATTCGTATATCTTCTTTGCTCTGGTGACTTCAGATCTTTGAGCTATCTTTTAATCAGTTAATTGGTTTTTTTAATTGTTGAGTTTTAAGAGTTCTTTGTATATTTTGGATGACAATCCTCTACCAGGTATATTTTTTGAAACATTTTCTCCCAGTCTGTGGCTTGTCTTCTCATTCCCGTAACAGTGTCTTTCACAGAGCAAAAAAATTTTAATTTTAATGAACCAGCTTATCAATTCTTTCTTTCATGAATCACAACGTTGGTGTTGCATCTAAAAATTTATCATGAAACCCAAGGTCGGCCGGGCGCGGTGGCTCACGCCTGTAATCCCAGCACTTTGGGAGGCCGAGGCGGGCGGATCACAAGGTCAGGAGATCGAGACCACGGTGAAACCCCGTCTCTACTAAAAATACAAAAAAAAAAATTAGCCGGGCGCGGTTGTGGGCGCCTGTAGTCCCAGCTACTCGGGAGGCTGAGGCAGGAGAATGGCGTGAACCCGGGAGGCGGAGCTTGCTCCAGCCTGGGCGACAGAGCGAGACTCCGTCTCAAAAAAAAAAAAAAAAAAAAAAAGAAACCCAAGGTCACCTAAATTTTCTCCTATGTTATCTTCTAAGAGTTTTATGGTCTTGTGTTTTTCAAGTCTGTGATCCATTTTGAGTTAATTCTTGTGGAAGGTGTTAAGAGCTGTGTCTAGATTCATGTTTTTGAATGCAGATGTCCAGTTCTAGTACCATCTGTTGAAAAATCTATCTCCTCTCTATTGTATTGCCTTTGCTTCTTTGTCAAAGAACAGTTGACTGTATTTATGTGGGTCTCTTTCTGGGCTTTCTGTTCTGTTCCATTGATCTGTTTGTCTATTCTTTCATCAATATCATGCTGGCTTGATTACTGCAGTTTTGTAGTAAGTCTTGAAGTCAGATAGTATCATTTCTCCAATTCGTTATTTTCCTTCAATATTGTGCTGCCTATTCTGGGTCTTTTGGCTTTTGGCTCTCCATATCAACTTTTTTTTTTTTTTTTAAGATGAAGTCTCACTCTCTTGCCTCGGCTGGAGTACAGTGGTGCGATCTTGGCTCACTTCAGACTCCGCCTCCCAGGTTCAGGTGATTCTCCTGCCTCAGCCTCCCAAATAGCTGGGATTACAAGCATGTGCTTCCATACCTGGCTAATTTTTATATTTCTAGTAGAGACGGGGTTTCTCCATGTTGGCCAGGCTGGTCATCAACTCCCTGACCTCAAGTGATCCACCCTCCTCAGCCTCCTAAAATGCTGGGATTACAGGCATGAGCCACTATGCCTGGCCCCCATATCAACTTTCAGATCAGTTTGTCAAAATCCACAAAATAACTTTCTGGTATTTTTACTGGATTTGCAATGAATCTGTGGATCAAGTTGGGAAGAACTTAATAGCTTGACAATACTGAGTCTTCCTATCCATGAACATGAAATAACCTCTGTATTCATTTAGTTCTTTAATTTATTTCATTAGAGTTCTGCAGTTTTCCTAATACAGACCTTGTATATATTCTGTTAGATTTAAACTTAATTATTTCATTTTGGGGGGTGCTAATGTAAATGATACTGTTTTTTTTGGTTTGTTCATTTTTTTTTTGTTTTGTTTTGTTTTGAGACAGAGTCTCACTCTGTCGCCCGGGCTGGATGGAGTGCAGTGGTGCAATCTTGGCTCACTGCAACCTCTGCCTCCCGGGTTCAAGCAATTCTCCCACCTCAGCCTCCAGAGTAGCTGGGATTATAGGCGTGCGCCACCACCTGCAGCACCACGAGACAGGGTTTCGGCCTGTTGCCCAGGCTGGTCTCAAACTCCTAGGCTCAAGCAGTCCACCCACCTTGACCTCCCAAAGTGCTGGGATTAGAGGCATGAGCCACCTGATACTGTGTTTTAAATTTCAAGTTCCACTTGTTCATTTCTGGTATATGGGAAAATGATTCACTCTTGTATATTAACCCTGTATTTTGCACCCTTGCTGTAGTTGCTTATTAGTTCCAGGTTTTTTGTTGTTGATTCTTTTGAACTTTATACATAGACCATCATTGCATCTGCTAGCAAGGAGAGTTTTATTCCTTTCTTCCCAATTAGTATGCCTTTTATTTCCTTTTCTTGGCTTATTGTATTAGCTAGGACTTGCAATACAATGTTGAAACAGAGTGATGAGATGGACATCTTGCTGTGTTCCTAATCTTAGTGGGAATGCTTCAAGTTTCTCACCATTAAGTCTGATGTTAGTTGTAGGTTTTTGTAGATATTCTTTTTTGTTTGTTTGCTTTTTTGAGACAGGGTCTCACTCTGTCACCTGGGCTGGAGTGCAGTGGTGCAATGTCAGCTCACAGCAGCCTTGACCTCCCGGGCTCAAGTGATCCTCCCACCTCAGCGTGTCGAGTAGCTGGGACTACAGGTGCATACCACCACGCCAGGCTCATTTTTGTACTTTTTGTAGAGACGGGGTTTCGCCGTGTTGCCCAGGCTTGTCTTGAACCCCTGGGCCTAAGCAGTCCTACCGCCTCAACCTCCCAAAGTGCCCAGATTACAGGCCTGAGCCACTGTGCTCAGCTAATTTGTAGATAGTATTTATCAAGTTGAAGACAAACCCCTCTATTCCTGGTTTACTGAGAGTTTTTATCATGAATGGAAGTTAGATTTTGTAACTAATTTTTTCTGCATCTATTGATATGATCATATGAGTTTTCTTCTTTTGCCTGTTGATGTAATAGATTACATTATTTGATTTTTGAATGTTGGATCAGTCTTACATACCTGGAATAAATCCTACCTGGTATGGTATATAATTCTTTTTTATACATTGTTGATTCAATTTGTTAATATTTTTGAGGATTTTTGTATCTATGTTTATGAGAGACATTGGTCTATAGTTTTCTTTTCTGGTAATATCTTTGTCTGGTTTTGTTTTAAGGTGATGCTGGCCTTATAGAATGACTTAGGAAGTATTCCCTCTGCTTCTATCTTCTGAAAGAGGTTGTAGAGAATTGGTATAATTTCTTTCCTGAATCAATGAACCCATCTTGGCCTGGTGCCTTCTATTTTGGAGTTTTTTTTTTTTTTTTTTTTGAGACAGTGTTTTGCTCTAGGTGCTTAGGCTGGAATGCTGTAATGCAATGGCACGATCTCAGCTCACTGCAACTCCACTGCCTGGGTTCAAGCGATTCTCCTGCTTCAGCCTCTTGAGTAGCTGGGATTATAGGCACGCGCCACCATGCCCAACTAATTTTTTATATTTTTAGTAGAGAACGGGTTTCATCATGTTGGCCAGGCTGGTCTTGAACTCCTGACCTCAGGTGATCCACCTGCCTCGGCCTCCTGAAGTGCTGAGATTACAGGCGTGAGCCACCGTGCCTGGCCTGGAATGTTTTTAATTAGTGATTCAGTTTCTTCCATAGATATATTAAAAGTTTCAGATTATTTATTTTTGGGTGAGCTTTGGCTGATTGTGTTTCTCAAGGAACTGATCTGTTTCATCCATGTTATCAAATTTGAAGTCATAGTATTCATTGATTATCCTTTTAATGTCCATAGGATCTGTGGTGATAACCCCTCTTTCGTTTCTGATTAGTAATTTGTGCCCTCTTTCTTTTTTTCTTAATCTGGCTAGAGGCTTATTGATTTTACTGATCTTTTGAAAGAATCAGCTTTTGTTTTATTGATTTTCTCTGTTGATTTCTTGTTTTCAATTTTAGTGATTTCTACTTTTTAAAACTTATCTCCTTTTTTCTGCTTACTTTGGATTTAATTTGCTTTTTTTTTTTTTTTTTTTTTTGAGATGGAGTCTCACTCTGTCGCCCAGGCTGGAGTGCAGTGGCGGGATCTCCACTCACTGCAAGCTCCGTCTCCCGGGTTCACGCCATTCTCCTGCCTCAGCCTCCTGTGTAGCTGGGACTATAGGCGCCCGCCACCACGCCCGGCTAATTTTTGTATTTTTAGTAGAGACAGGGTTTCACTGTGTTAGCCAGGATGGTCTCGATCTCCTGACCTCGTGAGCCGCCCGTCTCGGCTTCCCAAAGTGCTGGGATTACAGGCGTGAGCCACGTCGTCCGGCGTATGAGCCACCTCGCCCGGCCTGCTTTTTTTTTTTTTTTTTATTCCCTAGTTTATTAAGGTAGAAGCTTAGGTTGTTAATTTTAGATCTTCCTTCTTTTCTAAAATATGCATTCGATGCTATAAATTTCCTTCTAAACATTGCTTTTGCTGCATCCCACGAATTTAGATAAGTTGTTTTTTCATTTAGTTCAAAATGTTTTAAAATTTATCTTGAACTTTCTTCTTTGACCTATAAGTTATTTGTGTTGTTTAATCTCCATGTGTTTTGAAATTTTCCAGTTATCTTTCTGTTGTTAACTTCTAGTGTAATTCCATGGTGATCTGAGAGCAGATATTGTATGATTTCTTTTCTTTTAAATTTGTTCTCACGCCTGTAATCCCAGCACTTTGGGAGGCTGACGCGGGCGGATTACGAGGTCAGGAGATCCAGACCATCCTGGCTAACACGGTGAAACCCCCATCTCTACTAAAAATACAAAAAAACTTTAGCTGGGCGTAGGCTGGGCGCAGGGACTCACGCCCGTAATCCCAGCACTTTGGGAGGCCGAGGTGGGCAGATCACGAGGTCAGGAGATCAACACCATCCTGGCTAACACGGTGAAACCCCGTCTCTACTAAAAATACAAAAAATTAGCCGGGCTTGGTGGTTGGCGGCTTTACTAATCCCAGCTACTCGGGAGGCTGAGGCAGGAGAATGGCGCGAATCTGGGAGGCGGAGCTTGCAGTGAGCGGAGATCGCTCCACTGCACTCCAGCTTGGGCGACACAGCGAGACTCAGTGTCAAAAAAACAATAATAAATAAAATAAAATAAATTTGTTAAGGTGTTTTATGGCCCAGAATATGATCTACCATGGTGAAGGCTCCTCATGAACTTGAGAAGAATGTGTATTCTGTTGTTGCTGGAGGAAGTCGTCCATAGATGTCAATCATATACAGTTGATTGATGGTGTTTTTTGAGCTGAGATTCAACCCAGGAAATCTGGTTTCTATAGTAGCTGGTAGCCTACAGTCCCAGCTTCTTGAAAGGCTGAGGTGGGAGGATTACTTGAGCCCAGGAGTTCAAGATCTTAAGTCTGGTTCCGAAATTCCATGCACCCTAGCTACTTCACTATGTTGCTTCCTGGGGGATTGATTTCTCTCAGTTTGTTTCACAATTGTAGAGGTAACCACTTTAGTTGGAATTTTAACGTTTCATTTGTATCTTATAGATAGCTACTGTGTGAAAGACAACATGGAATGAAATACAAGGCATTTCTGTTTTGAGTTCATCTTCTCAAATCTTTTTATTGTAAAGAGAAATTAATTCTCATTTTAGCTTGTGATAAAAGGATAAAAATTAAATGTCATCACTGCTGAATAGTTCAACTTGCTATAATTTATAATTTATTTATAATATAAATAGATAAGTACGATCCAGCTCTACTTACTTGACTAGCCTCATCTCGCTCTACTCTTCAGAGCACATTAGCTGCCTTTCAGTTCCTGTCCCCTACCTCTAACTCCTACATACTTCAGGTCTCAGCCTAAATTATCAAATTCTCAAGAAATTTGTCACTGCCTTTCCAATGTAAATTAGACTTCTCTGATACCTGCTTTTATAGCTCTATGTTTTTCTCTGATGACTCATACTGTAATATAATCATGTTGTTCTTTGTATGTCTGTGTCTGCTAGCACTTTTTTTTTTTTTTTTTTTTTTTTTTTGAGAAGGAGTCTCACTCTGCTGTTCAGGCAAGAGTGCAATGGCACGATCTCGGCTCATTGCAACCTCCACCTCCCAGGTTCAAGCAATTATTCTGCCTCGGCTTCCTGAGCAGCTGGGATTACAGTTATACAGCTGGGATTACAGGCGCCTGCCACCACACCGGCTAATTTTTGTATTTTTAGTGGAGACGGGGTTTCTCACTGTTGACCACGCTGGCCTCGAACTCCTGACCTCAGGTGATCTGCCTGCCTTGGCCTCGTAAAATCCTGGGATTACAGGCATGAGCCACTGCGCCTGGCCTGCTATCACTTTTAAACTCGACAGGCATCTTGATTATTTATATGCACTGTTTTATCCCCGGCACCTAACACAGGGCCTAGCACATAGTAAGCACTTTTTCTTTTTGTTAAAATACTGCATCCATGTAATTAATAACTCTAAAGCCAATACGTCAAATTATTGACCTGAGCATGCCAAATGAGTAAAATGGAAAATTGAGTAAATTTATTTATAGGCCACTAAGACAAGCATATCTTAAAGGTAATTTTTAAAAAGCAGTAGCGGCCGGGCGCGGTGGCTCAAGCCTGTAATCCCAGCACTTTGGGAGGCCGAGACGGGCGGATCACGAGGTCAGGAGATCGAGACCATCCTGGCGAACACGGTGAAACCCCGTCTCTACTAAAAAAAATAAAAAAACTAGCCGGGCGAGGTGGCGGGCGCCTGTAGTCCCAGCTACACAGGAGGCTGAGGCAGGAGAATGGCGTAAACCCGGGAGGCGGAGCTTGCAGTGAGCTGAGATCCGGCCACTGCGCTCCAGCCCCGGCGACAGAACGAGACTCCGTCTCAAAAAAAAAAAAAAAAAAAAAAAAAAAAAAGCAGTAGCCCAGTGATTGAAAGTGTGTGTGCTTATGTACCTTTTCGCCTTGTAGCAATCAATAATTCATGTAAAATAATTAACACAATATTGTCTGAAACTGAAAAGGACAACCTGCCTCCTTTGCCTGGAATGCTTTCCCTTTCCTTTAATGTTCAACTCCTGTTGTATTTTCTTCATGAAGTCTTCTTGTAAGACTGAAACGCCTAGTGACTTTTCCTCCTCCTCTGAATTTCTGTTACAGTTAAAGTCCAAAGCCCTGAAGTCAGCACTAGATCTTATAGCCTGCCTTGTATTGTCCACAGCTACTTTCAATGTTAGTCTCACCTTATTAGATTGTAAATCCCTGGAAGGGAGGAAACATACCTTTATTCCTCTTCTATAATCCCACGGCGCCTAAAGCAGTGCTGAGAACTGCACAATGAGCACTCACTGAGTTGTCTGTAGGCAAAAACAATGAATCCGACAGTTTGCAGTTTGTGGGTCATGGGTGTGTTTGAATCTTTTCAGCACAGACCTTGCTCTCCAACTACCATCAGCCTGGATCGCCAGCAGTAAGCAGGGATAGGGAGTCCCTTTCTTCCTCTTCGACTTCTCTAAAGTCTTGCCATAAAACAAACTAAAACAATCATTAGAACTGTTCCTACTCTGGGATTCGCTTCTCTTTAAGGAATACAGCTTAATGGTCAAAAAAGCAGCTGCTTTGTATTCTGGAGAATGTACCTAATTAATGAGAGACCAAACAAATAGAAGTAAATTCAGGCTTCCATTTTATTATTGAGTAAGGCGCATTTGATCTCCAAACAGATTTTGGGCAGGACAGGGGCATGTCCTGCTGATTTGAGGAGCTCCTCACACAGATCCGTTGGAATTTTGGTAGGATCAAGCAGTGTCCTTGAGCAGTGACAGCCTCCTTTACTGTAGACCTCTAGAAAAAACTGCCAAGAGGTAATTACTAGCATACAAGTTGAGAGGGAAGGGAGAGTTGCATTGAAGACAGAAAGGATATGGATGGTTGGCTCCTTCCATAATCCTTCATGCTGACCCTGTTCCATTCAATTGGTCATTTGTGAGCCTTTCAAAATTCTTTCTTTCTTTCTTTTTTTTTTTTTTTGAGATGGAGTCTTGCTCTGTTGCCCAGGCTGGAGTGCAGTGGCACAATCTCGGCTCACTGCAAGCTCCACCTCCCGAGTTCACGCCATTCTCCTGCCTCAGCCTCCCAAGTAGCTGGGACTACAGGCGCCCGCCACCACGCCCAGCTAATTTTTTGTATTGTTAGTAGAGACGGGGTTTCACCATGTTAGCCAGGATGGTCTAGATCTCCTGACCTCCTAATCCGCCCACCTTGGCCTCCCAAAGTGCTGGGATTATAGGCTTGAGCCACAGCGCCCGGCCTCAAAATTATTTCTTGAGACTATTATGTGCCTCAGGTGACTCTAAGGAAAAGTTAGAATTCCTTCTAGCTTTCTAGGAGCTCGCAATCTGCTCAGGGATATAAGATTACGCACCAGGCAGGTAGGTAACAATAGAAGACAGAATTTGATGACATATTGATCAGAGAAGGGCAAAATCACTCTGAATGGGAGTTATCAGAGAAGATTCTGTGGGGTAGTGGAAACTCTACTGAATTTGTAAGGGCCGTTTATGGTGTTATTTTCATAGCTAGGTCATTAACAGTTAATTTACTCCCTTTCCCAAAATAGTTCAATTTACATCAGATGCTGAGTTATTTGATTTATGTAATCCGATTTAAGAGTCAAGGTGGCTCACACCTGTTATCCCAGCACTTTGGGAGGCCGAGGCAGGAGGATATTAGAGCCCAGGTGTTCAAGACCAGTCTGGATAACATGGCATAACCCTGTCTCTACA
The DNA here is from genome assembly GCF_037993035.2 of Macaca fascicularis. Classification (NCBI taxonomy): domain Eukaryota; kingdom Metazoa; phylum Chordata; class Mammalia; order Primates; family Cercopithecidae; genus Macaca; species Macaca fascicularis. The sequence goes on along the minus strand of NC_088392.1, from coordinate 68,560,793 downwards.
AAATATGCAAAACATTAGCTGGGTGTGGTGGCGTGTACCTGTAGTCCCAGCTACTCAGGAAGCTGAGGTGGGAGGATCGCTTGAACCCAGGAGGTAGAGGCTGCAGTGAGCCATGATTGTGCCACTGCATTCCAGCCTGGGTGACAGAGTGAGGCCCTGTCTCAAAAAAAAAAAAAAAATAGGCCAGGTGCAGTGGCTCACACTTGTAATCCCAACACTTTGGGAGGCCAAGGCGGGTGGATCATTTGAGGTCAGGAGTTAGCCTGGCCAACATGGTGAAATCCCATCTCTACTAAAAATACAAAAATTAGCTGGGTGTGGTACTGCACGCCTGTAATCCCAGCTACTCGGGAGGCTGAGGCAGGAGAATTGCTTGAGCCTGAGAGGCAGAGGCTGTGGTGAGCCGAGATCATGCCACTGCACTCCAGTCCGGGCAACAGAGAGAGACCCTGTTTTATTTATTTATTTATTTATTTATTTATTTATTCATTTATTTATTATCTCAAAATAAATAAATAAATAAATAAAATAACAATACTTCGTAGCTTACTTACCTATGAGTTTGTCTAGGTAAATAAAAGACTGGTTACACAAATCAGTTTATCTGTGTGTCCTCTCTTTCTATAAAAATGAGGGCATCAGTCTGGAGGCCAGTTTCCCAGAGGTTCTACAAAATGTTAATAGATATTAAAAAAAAGAAAAAGAGTGGGAGGCTGGTCATGGTGGCTCATGCCTGTAATCCCAGCATTTTGGGGGCCCGGGACGGGTAGATCACCTGAGGTCAGGAGTTCCAGACGAGCCTGACCAACATGGTGAAACCCCGTCTCTACTAAAAATAAATAGAAAATTAGCCGGGCGTGGTGCCATATGCCTGTAATCCCAGCTCCTTGGGAGGCTGAGGCAGGAGAATTGCTTGAACGGGGAGCCGAAGGTTGCAGTGAGCTGAGAACGCGCCATTGCACTCCAGCCTGGGCAACAAGAGCAAAACTCCATCTCAAAAAAAAAGGGGGGGGGGCGGGGGATGTGCTACATGCTCATGTGTGTTTCACAAACTACCGGTTAAACAAAGTTCTTACAATAGAATTTTTTTTGCAACCTTTAATATGATTATTTGAATTGTAGGTTCTCAAGATGAGGGTAAAGTTTTTTGTTTTTGAGATGGAGTCTCGCTCTGTCGCCCAGGCTGGAGTGAAGTGGCGCGATCTCGGCTCACTGCAAGCTCCGCCTCCCAGATTCGCGCCATTCTCCTGCCTCAGCCTCCCGAGTAGCTGGGACTACAGGCACCCACCACAGCGCCCGCCACCGCGCCCGGCTATTTTGTTGTATTTTTAGTAGAGACGGGGTTTCACCGTGGTCTGGATCTCCTGACCTTGTGAACCGCCCGCCTCGGCCTCCCAAAGTGCTGGAATTACAGGCGTCAGCCACCGCGCCCGGCCAAGGGTAAAGTATTAAAATGTACCATTTCCCAAACTTACTTGACTATAGGATACCTTTTAAATGAAGTATCATGTAGGACTGTGCTCTAAAAACTTGGGCAACGAGAATGCCTTTTCTCGCTTAGCTCTGTGATTCTGCATTTGTGCATTAAATGTATTTTTGTAGATCTATACGGAAACTAATTATTTTGCTAGTGTTAATTTCACTTAGAACATGTAAGAATTAGGCCGGGCGCGGTCACTTAGAACGTACAAGAATTAGGCCAGGGCTGGGCCCAGTGGCTCATGCCTGTAATCCTAGCACTTTGGGAGGCCGAGGCGGGTGGATCACCTGGGGTCAGGAGTTTGAGACCAGCCTGGCCAACATGGTGAAAACCCGTCTCTGCTAAAATTACAAAAATTAGCTGGGCGTGCTAGCACATGCCTGTAATCCCAGCAACTCGGGAGGCTGAGGCAGGAGAATCGCTTGAACCCAGGTGGAGGTTGCAGTGAGCAGAGATCGCACCATTGCACTCCAGCCTGGGCAATAAGAACGAAACTCCGTATCAAAAATAAATAAATAAATAAATAAATTATGTGATCTTTTTAATACATACCAAACTTAGAGAACATGTTTGTTTTTCTCAAGTAATCTAAACCAGGTTGCAGTTACAGGTAATGTGTTATACCAAAAGACTGAAATGGTTCCAATTATATAATTGAAGTTCAATATTTTCTTGATACTAATTTTATAGTCTTTTGATTCTCTAGCATTTTCGTCAAAGATGCCACCTTAGAAACAACTTTTTGTGCTTAAGTTTGTGCATTAAAAGGACTCTGTTTGATATGAGCCCATTTTCTGTGGCGGAAAATTACCTGATCAAAACAATGTTAAACCTCAGAAAAGTTACCTCCTTAAATAAAGCCTGGAAGTTTATTTAATTATGATTTCACCACCTGATAACTACAGATTGCCTCCACCCCCAAGAAAAGATGCCAAGTCAGGTTTGTTTGTTTGTTTCCAGAATCTGCAAACACTTACTTTTACATTTTAAAAAGTTACCCTGCCTTGAAATGTCAGCCTCTGGGGTTTTGTGAGACCCCTGCTGATTGACCCTACCCTTGACCTTAGCTCCAAAGCCCAACTCCATTCTGGCATGCTGGTGTAGAGAATTTATTTATTTTAACAGTAGGGAGCCAGAATTCCAGGAATATGCTTTTAAAAAGCCTCAAGAGCTATTTACCAGATCATCAGCTCCACAGGACTGGGAGGCCTCCACTAACACACGAAGTGGATAGTAGTGGTTGGTGGCAGCCAAGGGCTCCAGGGGCTGGCTCAGCTCTAAGCAACGGGACATAAGGAAGTGTGAAAGGACTTCCACTAGAAGTGGTCTTTTTGATCATCAAGAAAAAAAGGAAAATAGACATATTTTAATAGTAGAGACCTTTCAGTGAAAAGGGGCGGTCTTTTAAGTTCCTCAGGATATATTTATTAAAGCATGGAGGCAGTTTTAGGGCCAATTCTCCATTTTATCTGTCTGCCTCTATCCATCAATTCTCATTCTCTCTCATATGTCCTGTTCCACTGTAAGATTGTAAAGTATAAGATGCTGTGTTTCTTTATTTTCTTTAAAATGGTTTTTATTAGAATTGGGTAACATGCCTGTTAAACATTTGTAAAATACTAAAAAGTACAAAAAGGAAAAAGTAAAAATTACTCATATGATGCTATCCAAACACAGTTACTCTTAATAATTTGGTAAATATCCTTTAGTTTTTTCTTGGGTAGGGCAGAGTCTCTTTTTACACATTTATAATAATTTTTATATACAATTTTCTCAGTAGATTTACTTAAATATTTTGGAGCATACACAAGAGTTGAAAACGTTTTACTGTGAACACTTATATTCTCATCGCTTAGACATTTATACAGTTAACATTTTACTATAAATGCTCTATCACATATCTCTCTATTCATCCTTCCATCTTATTTTTAAACATGTTTCTTTCCTTTTTTTTTTTTTTTTTTGCGACAGGGTCTGGCTCTATTGCCTAGGCTGGAGGTAAGTGGCGCCATCTTGGCTTACTGCAACCTCTGCCTCCTGGACTCAAGCCACCCTCCCACCTCAGCTTCCCAAGTAGCTGGGACTATGGTGCATGCCACCATGCCTGGCTAACTTTTATATTTTGCATAAAGACAAGTTTTCACCATATTTCTCAAACTGGTCTTGAACTTGTGAGCTCAAGCAATCTGCCACATCAGCCTCCCAAAGTACTGGGATTACAGGTATGAGAAACATGTCAAAGAAGGCATATAGACATTCTTTTCTTTTTTTTTTTTTTTTTGAGACGGAGTCTTGCTCTGTCGCCCAGGCTGGGGTGCAGTGGCCGGATCTCAGCTCACTGCAAGCTCCACCTCCCGGGTTTACGCCATTCTCCTGCCTCAGCCTCCTGAGTAGCTGGGACTACAGGCGCCCGCCACCTCGCCCGGCTAGTTTTTTGTATTTTTTAGTAGAGATGGGGTTTCACCGTGTTAGCCAGGATGGTCTCGATCTCCTGACCTCGTGATCCACCCGTCTCGGCCTCCCAAAGTGCTGGGATTACAGGCTTGAGCCACCGCGCCCGGCCTCTTTTTTTTTTTTGAGACAGAGTTTTACTCTCGTTGCCCAGGTCTGGAGTGCAATGGCGCAATCTCAGCTCACTGCAACCTCTGCCTCCCGGGTTCAGGCAATCCTCGTGGTTCAGGCAATCCTCGTGCCTCAGCCTCCTGAGTAGCTGGATTACAGGCATGCGTCACCACGCCCAGCTAATTTTTGTATCTTTGGTAGAGATGGGGTTTCTCCACATTGGTCAGGCTGGTCTCAAACTCCCGACCTCAGGTGATCCGCCCACCTCGGCCTCCAAAAATGCTCGGATTACAGGCGTGAGCCACTGTGCCTGGACTGACATTATTTTCAATTGCTATATTTCATGCAGTGAATTTTGATTTTCTTTTAAATTATTTCCCTATGGTTGACCAATTGCTTGCTTCCCATTTTTTACTATTTACATAGACTTCATAGGAAGGATACACTTCTAAAATTTAATAGTAATTTCGGGCTATAGTAAAAGTGTAATACTGGAAAAATTGATAGGGACCATGTTGTGGAAGGTTTTGAGTACCAGGGAAATTACAGCAAAATGTAGTATAAATAGTTACATTCTTGGAATCAGATAGATCATATACTTACTAGGTAACTGACTTTGGAAAAAGTATTAAACCTCTCTTATGCTGTTTTCTTACCTGTCGAGTGGGAGGCTATTACTACTTGTCTTACAGGGTAATTGTGGGGATTAAATAACATATATGCTACTTCCTTAAATAGAATATTTTATCTGTACATAATAAATAGAAGATTTCCCAAAACAATGGTTTCATGTCAAAGTTGATGAAAAAAATTTATTGGAGGGTTTTGAGTAGGAGAGAGATGTAGATCAGACCTGATTTTAGGTGGCTTAATCTTGTAGAATTGTGCATGATGGATAAGAGTGAGGGAGAAGGGTTATAAAGAGGTAGATTTTATTCGATTTAATAAATATCAACTGAGTATGTATGAAATGTTTTAGCACTGTGCTAGGTTGCCTTGGGTTTACAAAGCAGAGTGAGACAGCTGCCACAAATATTTGAATTCGGTGGGTAATGCATAGGGTGAAACAAGAGCTATAAAACCAAGCAGAATCCATCCATCCTGATTCATTATTTACCATCCATCCATTTAATCATCCACCCATCCACCCATGCATCTGTCCATCCATCCATCCATCCATCCATCCATCCATCCATCCATCCATCCATCCAATGAATATTGATTTGCTCATGTCCTATGTCAGTTACTGTTCTAGATGCTGAAGATACAGCATGAGCAAAACCAAATAAAGTTCTTGCCTTCATGTAGCATACATTCTAGTGGAAGAGGAGCTAATGTATAAATAAATGCATAATAAAACATCACATAGTATAATAATGAGTATGTTGAAGAAAAAAGCAATGTAAAGGAATAAAGCCATGTGGACCACTGGAGCCCTGCCTCATATCTTTTTTTTTTTTTTTTTTTTTTTGAGACGGAGTCTCGCTCTGTCGCCCAGACTGGAGTGCAGTGGCGCGATCTCGGCTCACTGCAAGCTCCACCTCCCGGGTTCACGCCATTCTCCTGCCTCAGCCTCCGGAGCAGCTGGGACTACAGGCGCCCGCCACCACGCCCGGCCAATTTCTTTTTGTATTTTTAGTAGAGACGTGGTTTCACCGTGTTAGCCAGGATGGTCTCGATCTCCTGACCTCGTGATCCACCCGCCTCGGCCTCCCAAAGTGCTGGGATCACAGGCTTGAGCCACCGCGCCCGGCCAGGATGGTCTTGATCTCCTGACCTTGTGATCCGCCCGCGTCAGCCTCCCAAAGTGCTGGGATTACAGGTGTGAGCCACCGCGCCTGGCCTTCATATCATATTTTTAAAACTTACTTTCAGCTAGAGTAATAACATGAATGTGAAAGTAAAAACCTTAAATGTGGCCAGACGTTGTGGCTCATCCCTGTAATCCTAGGACTTTGGGAGGCCAAGGTGGACAGATCACTTGAACCTGGGAGGTTGAGGCTGCAAAGCCGAGATGGCACCACTGCACTACAGCCTGGGCAACAGAGCAAGACCCTGTCTCAAACAAAAACTTTATGTTTTTGAGAAACCCATAGGAGAATTATCTTTAAGACTTGGGAGTAGAGGACGATTTAAAAAGTATAAACTATGAGAGGTAAAAGATTGATAAATAAACGTTCATATTAAGAACGTCCGCTCGGCCGGGCGCGGTGGCTCACGCCTGTAATCCCAGCACTTTGGGAGGCCGAGGCAGGCGGATCACCTGAGGTCAGGAGTTCAAGCCCAGCCTGGTCAACATGGTGAAACCCCATCTCTACTAAAAATACAAAAAAATTAGCCGGGCGTGGTGGTGGGCGCCTGTAATCCCAGCTACTCAGGAGGCTGAGGCAGGAGAATCGCTTGAACCTTGGGAGGCAGAGGGTGCAGTGAACTGAGATTGCACCATTGCACTCCAGCCTGGGCAAAAAGAGCGAAACTCTGTCTCAAAAAAAAAAAAAAAAAAAAAAAAAAAAAAAAATTGCAAGAGCATCTGCTCATCAAAGATACTATAAAGAGAGTGAAAAGACAGGATATTGAAATGGAAAAAGTATTTTTTCTTTTCTTTTCTTTTTTTTGAGACAGGGTTTTGCTCTGTCACCCAGGCTGGAGTGCAGTGTTGCAGTCATAGCTCATCTCCACCTCCTGGTCTCAAGCGATTCTCCCATCTCAGCCTCTTGAGTAGCTGGGACTACAGGGACCACCGCCACGCCTGGCTTATTTTTTTATTTTTTGTAGAGACGGGGTTTTGCCATGTTGCCCAGGCTGGTCTTGAACTTCCCATCTTAAGTGATCTGCCCACCTCAGCCTCCCAAAGTGCTGGGATTACAGCCTTTGTGCCCAGCTGGAAAAAATATTTTCAGCACACCCACGCGTGTGCGCGTGCACATACTCTCTCTCCCTTTCTCTTTCTCTCTCGCTATCTATCTATCTATCTATCTATCTATCTATCTATCTATCTATCTATCTATCTATCTATCTATCTACCTACCTACCTACCTACCTACCTACCTACCTACCTACCTACCTACTTACCTACCTATCTATCTTATTTCAAGGTATTGGCTTATGTGATTGTGGGGACTACCAAATCTGAAACCTGTAGGGCAGGCCAGCAGTTTGGAAACTCAGGCAGGAGCTGCTATTGCTGTTTTGAGTCAGAATTTTTTCTTCTTTAGGGAAACCTTAGTTTTTCTCTTAAGGCCTTTCAGCTGGCTGGATAAGGCTCACCCACATTATCAAGGATAAGCTCCTTTAGTTAAAGTAAATTATTGTACTTTTTTTTTTTTTTTTTTTTTGAGACAGAGTTTCGCTCTTGTTGCCCAGGCTGGAGTGCAATGGCGCAATCTCAGTTCACCGCACCCTCTGCCTCTCAAGGTTCAAGCGATTCTCCTGCCTCAGCCTCCTGAGTAGCTGGGATTACAGGCGCCCACCACCACGCCCGGCTAATTTTTTTGTATTTTTAGTAGAGATGGGGTTTCACCATGTTGACCAGGCTGGGCTTGAACTCCTGACCTCAGGTGATCCGCCTGCCTCGGCCTCCCAAAGTGCTGGGATTACAGGCGTGAGCCACTGTACCTGGCTGATTGTAAGTCTTAACAATGTCTCCAAAATACTTTCACAGCAACATAAATAACATAAATAACTGGGTGCTCTAACCTAGCTAAGTAAATACATAAACTTACCATCACAGTCACAAAACAAACAAGTTATGACACACATTTGCCAAATGCTGTAAAAGCTGGAGACCAGAGAGAGAGGGTGCTTAAAAGAGCTCACCAGGAACCTTCTCATACCCTAGGTGAGATTGTCAGTGACTTGACAACATATTCAGGATCCCTTATCAGAGTGTGTGGATTGGCCTCAGTAAAAGCAAGGAATATTCCTGTAATGAGAACAAATTGTATCAAGCAGTCCCTGCTTATCTGTGGTTTTGCTTTCTGTGGTTTGTTACCCATAGTCAACCACGGTCTGAAAATATTAAATGGAAAATTCCAGAAATAAACAATTCATACATTTTAAATTGCATGCTCTTCAGAGTAGCGTGATGAAATCTCATACTGTCCAACTCCATCCTACCAGGCAGGTGAATCATCCTTTTGTCTAGCTGTCCATGCTGCACAGGAATACTTCGGAAATGTGGGTTCAGTTCCAGACCACTGCAACAAAGTGAGTATCTCCATAAAGCGAGTCACACAAATTTTCTGGTTTCCCAGTTAGGTTTACATTAAACTGTTATTATTTATTTATTTATGAAACAGAGTGTTACTGTGTCGCCCAGGCTGGAAAGCAATGGTGCGATCTCGGCTCACTGCAACCTCCCCACTCCAGGTTCAAGCGATTCTCCTGCCTCAGCCTCCTGAGTAGCTGGGATTACAGGCACCTGGCACTGCACCTGGCTAATTTTTGTATTTTTAGTAGAGATGGGGTTTCACCATCTTGATCAGGCTGGTCTTGAACTCCTGACCTTGTGATTCACCTGCCTCAGCCTCCCAAAATGCTGGGATTACAGGCGTGAGCCACCGCGCCCGGCCTATACTGTAGTGTGCAATAGCATTACATCTTTAAAAAGTACATTCCTTAATTTAAAAAATATACTTTATTGCTAAAAATATAGCAATACTAATAATGCTAACAATCTTCTGAGCTGTCAGCGAATCATCATTTTTTTTTTTTTTTTTTTTTTTGCTGCTGGAGGGTCTTGCCTTGATGTTGATGGCTGCTGACTGAAGAGAAGGGTGGTTGCTGAAGTTTGGGGGTGCTGTGGCAATTTCTTTTTTTTTTTTTTTTTTGAGATGGAGTTTCACTCGTGTCACCCAGGCTAGAGTGCAATGGCACAATCTTGGCTCACTGCAACCTCCGCCTCCCAGGTTCAAGCAATTCTCCTGCCTCAGCCTCCCGAGTAGCTGGGATTACAGGCATGCACCACCATGCTTGGCTAATTTTTTTGTATTATTAGTAGAGATGGGGTTTCACCTTGTTGGCCTGGCTGGTCTTCAACTCCTGACCTCAGGTGATCCACTCACTTCGGCTTCCCAAAGTGCTGGAATTACAGGCATGAGCCACCGTGCCCGGCCTGGCAATTTCTTTAAAATAAGAAAACAGTGAAGTTTGCCACCTCGATTGACTCTTTCTTTCAAAAAGATTTCTCTGTAGCATTCAATGCTGTTTGATCCCATTTTATCCATAGAACTTTCAGAATTGGAGTCAGTTATCTCAAACTTTGATACTGCTTTATGAATTAGCTTTATGGAATAATCCTTTGTTGTCATTCTTTTTTTTTTTTTGAGATGGAGTCTCGCTGTGTCTCCAAGGCTGGGGTGTGGTGGTGTGATCATGGTTCACTGCAACCTCCACCTCTTGGGTTCAAGTGATTCTCCTGCCTCAGCCTCCTGAGTAGCTCAACTACAGGCATATGCAACCATGCCCACCTAAGTTTTGTATTTTTAGTAGAGACTGGGTTTCACCATGTTGGCCAGGCTCATGTCGATCTCCTGGTTTCAAGTGATCTGCCTACCTCAGCCTCCCAAAGTCCTGGGATTATAGGTGTGAGCCACTGCACCTAACTAACCCTTTGTTGTCTGAAAATTTCAACAATGTTCACAGCCTCTTCACCAGGAGTAGAGTCCGTCTCAAGAAACCACTTTCTTTCCTAGCTCATCAAGCAAAAAAATTCCTCACCTGTTCAAGTTTTTTCTTTCTTTTTTTTTTTTTTTGAGATGGAGTCTCGCTCTGTCACCAGGCTAGAGTGCAGTGGCGTGATCTTGGCTCACTGCAACCTCTGCCTCCCAGGTTCAAGTGATTCTCCTGCCTCAGCCTCCTGACTAGCTGGGATTACAGGTGCTCGTCGCAATGCCCAGCTAAGTTTTGTATTTTCAGTAGAGACGGGATTTCACCATGTTGGCCCAGATGGTCTCGATCTCTTGACCTTGTGATCCGCCTACCTCGGCATTCCAGAGTGCTGGGATTACAGGCGTGAGCCACCGTGCTCGGCCACCTGTACAAGTTTTATCAGGAGATTGTAGCAATCCAGTCACATCTTTGGGCTCTGCTTCCACTTCTAGTTCTCTTGATATTTCTACCACATCTGTAATTACTTTCTCAACTGAAGTCTTGAGCCCTTTGAAGTTGTCCATGAGAGCTGGAATTAACCTCTTCCAAACTCCTGTTAATGTTGATATTTTTACTTCCTCCCATGATCACAGATGTTCTAAATGGCATCTAAGTGGTGATTCCTTTTCAGAAGGTTTTCAATTTACTTTGTCTAGATTCACCAGAGTAATCACTACTGATGGCAGCTATAGCCTTAAAAAATGTGTTTCTTTTATTATTATTATTATCATGATTATTATTATTATTTTGAAATGGAGTTATGCTTTTGTTGCCTAGGCTGGGGTGCAATGGTGTGTTCTCAGATCACTGCAACCTCTGCCTCCCGGGTTCAAGCAATTCTCCTGCTTCAGCCTCCTGAGTAGCTGGGATTACAGGCATGTACCACCACACCTGGCTAATTTTTTTTTTTTTTTTTTGAGGCGGAGTTTCACTCTTGTTGCCCAAGCTGGAGTGCAATGGGGCGATTTAGGCTCACTGCAACCTCTGCCTCCTGGGTTCAAGTGATTCTCCTGCCTCAGCCTCCTAAGTAGCTGGAATTACAGGTGCCCACCACCACGCCTGGCTAATTTTTGTATTTTTAGTAGAGACTGGGTTTCACCGTGTTGGCCAGGCTGGCCTTGAACTCCTAACCTCAGGTGATCTGCCTGCCTCGGCATCCCAAAGTGCTGGGATTATCGGCGTGAACCACAGCACCCGGCCTAATTTTGTATTTTTAGTAGAGAGGGTTTTACCATGTTGGCCAGAGTGGTCTTGAACTCCTGACCTCAGGGTCTACCCGCCTCCACCTCCCAAAGTGCTGGGATTACAGGTGTGAGCCACCATGCTCAGTCAAAAAGTGTGTTCCTTAAATAATAAGACTCAAGGCTGGGTGCCGTGGCTCATGCCTGTAGTCCCAACACTTTGGGAGGCCGAGGCAGGCAGATCACCTGAGGTCAGGAGTTCAAGACCAGCCTGGCCAATATGGCAAAACCCCGTCTTTACTACAAATATAAAAATTAGATGGGTGTGGTGGCAGGCACCTGTAATTCCAGTTACTTAAGAGGCTGAGGCAGGAGAATCCCTTGAACCTGGGAGGCAGAGGTTGCAGTGAGCTGAGATTGGACCATTGTACTCCAGTCTGGGCAACAAGAGTGAAACTGAATCCCAAAAATAAAATAAGGGCTGGGTGTGGTGGCTCACGCCTGTAATCCCAGCACTTTGGGAGGCCAAGGCGGGCAGATCACCTGAGGTCGGGAGTTTAGGAGCAGCCTGACCAACATGGAGAAAGCCTTTCTCTACTAAAAATACAAAATTAGCAGGGTGTGGTGGCGCATGCCTGTAATCCCAGCTATTTGGAAGGCTGAGGCAGGAGAATCGCTTGAATCTGGGAGGCGGAGGTTGCGGTGAGCCAAGATCATGCCATTGCACTCCAGCCTGGGCAATAAGAGCAAAACTCTGTCTCAAGAAAGAAAGAAAAAATAATAAGACTCGAAAGTCAAAATTACTCTTTGACCCATAGGCTACAGAATGGATGTTGTGTTAGCAGGCACAAAAACAACTTTTTTTTTGAGGCAGTTTCGCTCTTACTGCCCAGGCTGGAGTGCAATGGCAAAATCTCGGCTCACTGCAACCTCTGCCTCCTGGGTTCAAGTGATTCACCTTCCTCAGCCTGCCTAGTAGCTGGGATTACAGGCATCCACCACCACACCCAGCTATTTTTTTTTGTAATTTTAGTGGAGACAGGGTTTCTCCATGTTGGTCAGGCTGGTCTCAAACTCCCAACTTCAGGTGATCCGCCCGCCTTGGCCTCCTAAAGTGCTGGGATTACAGGAAAACAACTTTTAATCTACTCATACATCTCTATCAGAGCTCTTGGATGATCAGATGCATTGTCAACGAGCAGTGTTTTTTTTTTTTTTTTTTTTTTTCCTTTCTTTTTGTTTTTTTGAGTTGGGTTTTGCTCTTGTTGCCCAGGGTGGAAAATAGTGGCACGATCTCAGCTCACTGCAGTCTCCGCCTCCAGGGTTCAAACAGTTCTCCTGCCTTAGCCTCCTGAGTAGTTGGGATTACAGGTGTGCACCACCACACCTGGCTAATTTTTATATTTTTAGTAGAGATGGGGTTTCGCCATATTGGTCAGGCTGGTCTGGAACTCCTAACCTAAGGTGATCCACCTGCCTCGGCCTCGCAAATTGCTGGGATTACAGGCATGAGCCACTGCGCCCAGCCTGAGCCATAGTATTTTGAAAGGAATGTTTTTTTTCTGAGCGGTAGGTCTCAACAGTGGGCCTTAAAGTATTCAGTAAACCATGCTGTAAAACAGATGTGCTGTCATGCAGGCTTTGTTTTTCCATTTGTAGAGCACAGGCAGAGTAGATTCAGCAATTTTTTTTTTTTTTTGAGACAGAGTTGCACTCTGTCACCCAGGCTGGAGTGAAGTGGTGCGATCTTGGCTCACTGTAACCTCCACCTCCCGGGTTCAAGTGATTCTCCTGCCTCAGCCTACCGAGTATCTGGGACTACAGGTGCATGCCATCACACCCGGCTAACTTTTGTATTTTTAGTAAAGACAGCATTTCACCATGTAGGTCAGGCTGGATTTAGCATCATTTTTAGGAGCCCTAGAGTTTTTGGAACGGTAAATGAGCAATGGCTTCAACTTAAAGTCATTAGCTGCATTAGGCCGTAAGAAGAGAGTCAGGCTGTCCTTTGAAGCCAGGCATTAATTTTTCTCTAGCTACAAGATTCCTAGATGGCATTTTCTTCCAATATAAGGCCGTTTTGTCTACATTGAAAAATCTGTGGTATGGTGTGGTGGTTCATGTCTGTAATCCCAGCACTTTGGGAGGCTGAGGCGTGTGGCTTGCTTAAGCCCAGGAGTTCAAGACCAGCGTGGACAACAAAGCGAGATTCTGTCTCTACAAAAAATAAAAATTAAACAAAAAAAGAAAATCTGTTGTTCAGTGTATCCGCCTTCACCCATGATCTTAGCTAGATCTTCTGGATAACTTGCTGCAGCTCCTACATCAGCACTCACTGCTTCACCTTGCACTTTTTTTGTTGTGGAGGTGGCTTCTTTCCTTAAACTTCATGAACCAACCTCTGCTAGCTTCAGACGTTTCTTGCATTGCTTCCAGCACTCTCTCAGCCTTCATTGAATTGAAGAGAGTTAGGGTCTTTCTCTGGATTAGGCTTTGGCTTATGAGAATGTTGTGGTTGGCTTGACTATCCAGGCCACTCAGACATTCTTCATTTCAGCAATAAGGCTGTTTCGCTGTCTTATTCATGTCTTCACTGGAGTAGCAGTTTTAAGTTCCTTCAAGAACTTTTCTGGCTGGGCACGATGGCTCACGTCTGTAATCCTGGCATTTTGGGAGGCTGAGGCAGGTGGATCACTTAAGGTCAGGATTTCGAGATCAGCCTAGCCAACATAGTGAAACCCTGTCTCTTACTTAAAATAGAAAAAGTAGCCAGACATGGTGGCGGGCACCTGTAATCCCAGCTACTCGGGAGCTTGAGGCAGGAGAATTGCTTGAACCCAGGAGGCGGAGGTTGCAGTGAGCCGAGATTGAGCCACTACACTCCAGCCTGGGCAATAGAGTGAGACTCCTGTCTCAAAAAAACCAAAAAAACAAAACAACAAAAAAAACCTTTATCTTTGTATTCACAACTTTGCTGTTTGGTGCAAGAAGCCTAGCTTCTGGCCTTCCTCAGCTTTTGATATGCCTTCCTCAGTAAGTTTAATCATTTCTAGCTTTTGATTGAAAGCGAGAGACATGTGACTCTTCCTTTCACTTGAACACTTAGGGGCCATTGTAGGGTTATTAATTGACCTAATTTCAATCTTATTGTGTCTCACAGAATAGGGAGGCCTGAGGTAAAGGAGAGAGAAGTGGGAATGGCTGGTTGGTGGAGCAGTCAGAACACACACAACATTTATGTATGAAGTTCGCTGTCGTATATAAACGGATATGGTTCATGATACCCCAAAACAATTACAATAGTAACATCAAAGATCAGTGATCACAGATCACCTAACAGATGTAATAATAATGGAAAAGTTTGGGCGGGGTATGGTGGCTCATGCCTGTAATCCCAGCACTTTGGGAGGCCGAGGCGGGCGGATCACGAGGCCAGGAGTTCAAGACCAGCTTTGCCAACATGGCGAAACCCCGTCTCTACTAAAAATACAAAAATTAGCTGGGCATGGTGGCGGGCACCTGTAACCCCAGCTATTCGGGAGGCTGAGACAGGAGAATCGCTTGAACCCAGGAGGCGGAGGTTGCAGTGAGCCAAGATCATACCACTGCACTCCAGCCTGGGTTACAAGAGCAAGACTCTATCTCAAAAAAAAAAAAAAAAAAAAAAAAGAAAAGAAAAGTTTGAAATACCATAAGAATTACAAAAATGTGACACAGAGACATGAAGTAAGCACTGCTGGAAAAATGGCACGCACAGACTTGCTTGATTCAGGGTTACCACAAACGTTCAGTTTGTAAAACGCAGTATCTGTGAAGTACAGCAAAGTGAAGCACAATGAAAGAAAGGCGTCCCTATCTCTGCTACTCACCTGCTAGTCACTTAGTAGTGTTTTGGCTACCAGACTGAAAAAGCACAGTAGATATAGGGTTTGGTACTATCTGTTGTTTTAGGCATCCACTGGGGGTCTAGGAATGTATCCCCTGAGATAAGGGGGAAGTACTATATTACAGAACATCTGAGGTGATAGAAATTATGTAACCATGGCATTTTTATCACTGATAACCCACTAGTTAGGCCAAGGGAGACTGTCAGAGGTAAAATGGAAGGACGGGAGACAGTGATTACTGGATGACAGGGAGAAGATGTAAAGGTTTACTGTTTTTTGTGTTTTTGGTTTTTTTTTGAGACGGAGTCTTGCTCTGTTGCCCAGGCTGGATTGCAGTGCTGCAATCTCAGCTCACTGCAAACTCTGCCTCCCAGGTTCAAGCGATTCTTCTGCCTCAGCCTCCCAAGTAGCTGAGATTACAGGCATGTGCCACCATGCCTGGCTAAATTTTTGTATTTTTAGTAGAGATGAGGTTTCACCATGTTAGCCAGGCTGGTCTCCAACTCCTGACCTCAAGTGATTTGCCTGCCTCGGCCACCCAAAGTGCTGCAATTACAGGCATGAGCCACTGCGCCCAGCCAACACTGTGTTTTTTTTTTCGAGATGGAATCTCACTCTGTCGCCTAGGCTGGAGTGCAGTGGCGCGATCTCTGCTCACTGCAAGCTCCACCACCTCCTGGGTTCACGCCATTCTCCTGCCTCAGCCTCCCTAGAAGCTGGGACTACAGGCGCCCGCCACCACGCCTGGCTAATTTTTTTGTATTTTTAGTAGAGATGGGGTTTCGCCATGTTCGCCAGGATGGTCTCGATCTCCTGACCTCGTGATCCTCCTGCCTTGGCCTCCCAAAGTGCTGGGATTACAGGTGTGAGCCTCCGCGCCCAGTCAACACTGTCTTTTTAATGCCAGAAACTAAAAGGAGACATGTCCGTGGGGAGAGGATATATCAAATTTGATACAAATTTGATAAGAGTTCATTAATGACCAAAAATTCCAAATCATAGCCGGAACTCCCTCAATTTCTTTCTTTTAAACTTTGTCCAGTCCCTCCACCCCACACTATTCTTCAGCAATTAACTGAATTACTTAAGTAATTAAAATACGAAAATATCAGCACGAAACATGTATAGCAATGGAAAATAAGTAAAAAAAATTAAAAATGTGAAAGAAGCAAAAAGTTGAAAAGAAAAACCATCAAGCCTGTAATCCCAGCACTTTAGGAGGCCGAGGCAGGCGGATCACCTGAGATCAGGAGTTTGAGACTGGCCTGGCCAACATGGTGAAACCCCATCTCTACTAAAAACACAAAAAATTAGCCAGGCATGGTGGCAGGCGCCTATAATCCCAGCAATTCGGGAAGCTGAGGCAGGACAATCTCTTGAACCCGGGAGGGGGAGGTTGCGGTGAGCCGAGATCGCACCATTATACTCCAACCTGGGCAACAAGAACAAAACTCGGTCTCAAAAAAAAAAAAAAAAAAAAAAAAAAAAAAACTCAGAAAAACAATCCAGGGAAACATGAAAAATTCCAACTCATTCTGTATAGTCTCAAAAAAATCAGATATTATGATCTCTCTACTAAAAAGTATCTATGAAGAGATGTAAGCATTTAA
This sequence comes from Macaca fascicularis, assembly GCF_037993035.2. Taxonomy (NCBI): domain Eukaryota; kingdom Metazoa; phylum Chordata; class Mammalia; order Primates; family Cercopithecidae; genus Macaca; species Macaca fascicularis. Next base: position 68,544,424 of record NC_088392.1, on the reverse strand, counting down.
AGAGGACATTATGAAATAACCTAAGCTAGGTGTGGTGGTGCATGCCTGCAATCCCAACACTTGGGGAGATTGAGTGGGCAGATTGCTTGAGGTCAAGAGTGTGAGACCAGCCTGCTCAACATGGCAAAATCCCATCTCTACTAAAAATATAAAAGTTAGCTGGGTGTGGTGGTGTGCACCTGTAATCCCAGCTACTTAGGAGGCTGAGGTGGGAGGATGTCTTGAGCCTGGGAGGCAGAGGTTGCAGTGAGCCGAGGTTGTACCACTGCACTCCAGCCTGGGTGACAGAGAGACCCCCCCATCTCAATAAAATAAAATAAAACAAAATAAAATAACCTAGAGAGTTTTGAAAGCAAGCTGGCAAGGCGTGCTTTTAAAGCAAGGGTCATCCATGTGTCAGAGGTCCTTCCTTTTTAAGGCTGAATAATATCCCATTGTATGTATTTATCATATTTTATTGATTCATCTGTAATGGATACTTCTGTTGCTTCTACCTTTTGACTGTTGTTAATAATGCTGCTATGAACATGGGTGTACAAATCTCTCGAGTCTCTGCTTTCAGTTCTTTTAAGTGTATATCCAGAATTACTGGATCATGTGGCAATTCTGTTTTTAATTTTTTGAGGAACTGCCATACTGTTTTCCACAGCAGCCGTACCATTTTACGTTCCTGCCAGCAGTGCACACGGATTCTGATTTTTCCACATCCTTGACAACACTTGTTAGTTTATTTTTTCTTTCTTTCTAAAAGTAGCCATCCTGCTGGGTATAAGGTGGTATATCACTGTGGCTTTGATTTGCATTTCCCTAGTGATTAGTGTTGTGGAGATCTTTCATGTGCTTGTTGGCCATTTGTATATCTTCTTTAGGAAAATGTTACTCAAATTATTTGCCTTTTTTTTGATCTGGTTGGTCTTTGGTTTTTTGTTTGTTTTTTGAGATGGAGTCTCACTTTGTCACCCAAACTGGAGTGCAGTGGGGCGATCTTGGTTCACTGCAACCTCTGCCTCCTGAGTTCAAGTGATTCTCCTACCTTAGCCTCCCCACTAGCTGGGATTACAGGCACATGTGCCACCACACCTGGCTAATTTTTGTATTTTTAGTAGAGACGGGGTTTCACCATGTTGGCCGGCCTGGTCTTGAAGTCCTGACCTCAAGTGATCTGCCTGTCTCGGCCTCCCAAAGTGCTGGGATTACAGGTATGAGCCACTGTGCCCGGCCTGGTCTTTTGTTGTTGTTACTGAGTTTAGGAGTTCCTTACGTAGTCTGAGTATTAACCCCTTATCAGATACAAGATTCGCAAATGTTTTTTGTCATTCTGTAATTTGTCTTTTTCCTCTTTGTCTGTGTCCTTTGATGCACAGTTTTTTATTTTGACGTAGTCTGTTTTATCTATTATTACTTTGGTTGCCTGTGCTTTCGGTGTCATATTCAGAAATCATTCCCAAATCCAGTGTCATGAACCCCTGAGTTTTAGTTAATGTGTTTTTACTGTTCATAACTTCTAACTAATCTGTAATTGCAGATTATATTTATTTTTATATAGAAAAAATTAACTCATCAAGCAGATTTATTCTTTTAATAATTAATTTGTAGCTTTCTTATTTTAGGGTCAAAAACTATGACTTAGGCTCTAGATTTCCATTCTTTAGAATTTGTTAAGATTTTCCTTGTGATTTAGAACATTTCAATGTTTGTAAATATTCTTGGACTTTAGAAAAGAATGCATGTAGGCCGGATGCAGTGGCTCACGCCTGTAATCCCAGCACTTTGGGAGGCCGAGGTGGGCAGATCACCTGAGGTCAGGAGTTCGAGACCAGCCTGGCCAACACAGCGAAAGCCCGTCTTTACTAAAAATACAAAATTAGCCAGGTGTGGTGGCACATGCCTGTAATCCCAGCTGCTAGGCAGGCTGAGGCAGGAGAATCGCTTGAACCTGGGAGGCGGGGGTTGCAGTGAGCCGAGATCATGCCATTGCACTCCAGCCTGGGCAACTAGTGAAACTCCATCTCAAAGATAAGATAAAATAAAATAAAAATACAAAAAATTAGCTGGGCGTGGTGGTGGGTGCCTGTAGTCCCACCTACTCGGGAGGCTGAGGCAGGAGAATTGCTTGAACCTGTGAGGCAGAGGTTGCAGTGAGCCAAGATCATGCCATTGCACTCCAGCCTGGGCAACAAGAGAAAACTCCATCCAAAAAAATAATAATAATAAAGAAAGAAAAGAATGCATGTACTATCTTTTTAGAGTTCAAAGTTATCTATATGTATTACATATGTTTTTTTTGTTTGTTTGTTTGAGATATAGTCTCACTCTGACGCCAGGCTGGAGTGCAGTGGCGCGATCTTGGCTCACTGCAACCTCCACCTCCCGGGTTCTAGTGATTCTCCTGCCTCAGCCTTCTGACATATGTGTTTTGTTTATTTTTCAAATCCTCTCTGTTTATTTTTGGTCCATGTGATCTGTCAAATTCTTAAAGAAATGGGTTAAAATTTTTAAAATAAATTATTTTATCCCCCTTAGTTATTTATTTAAATATTTTGGTGCTATGAGCTTGCACTTTAGAATTAGCATATCAGGGTTTGAGTTCCATGTTCATCTATAACTGTGAACTATGAACATCATTTAATCTCTCTGATGTCTACCCCTCATTTACAAAATGAAAGAAAGCATTAACCACAGTCATTCCATGGAGTAGTAAAGATTATTTGAGAAGATGTATTTAAAGCACTCTCACTAAAGGTGTATTCAATAGATAGTCACTGTTCTTTTGTCTTGTCCTGCTTAATGCTTATTTTTTGTATTCATTCATTTTTTTTTTTTTTTTTTGAGATGGAGTCTTGTTCTGTTGCCCAGGCTGGAGTGCAGTGGCACAATCTCAGCTCACTGCAACCTCTGCCTCCTGGGTTCAAGCCATTCTCCTGTCTTAGCCTCCTGAGTAGTTGGGATTACAGGTGTGCACCACCACACCCAGCTAATTTTTGTATTTTTAGTAGAGGGGGGTTTCACCATGTTTGTCAGGCTGGTCTCGAACTCCTGACCTCATGATCTGCCCACCTCAGCCTCCCAAAGTGCTGGGATTACAGGTGTGAGCCACTACACCCGGCCCATTCATTCATTCTTGAGATGGGGCAGGTGGCAGCAGGGGTGGGGTGGTGTTCTTGCTATGTTGCCCAGGCTGGTGTCAATCTCCTGGCCTCAAGAGATCTTTCCATCTGAGCCTTCTGAGTAGCTGAGATTACAGGCATGCACCACCATGCCTGGCAGTGCTTTCTTCTTCTTCTTTTTTTTTTTTTTTTTTACTTTTTTTTCTTTTTTTTTTTGAGATGGAATCTCGCTCTGTTGCCAGGCGGGAGTGCAGTGGCGTGATCTTGGCTCACTGCAACCTCTGCCTCCTGGCTTCAAGCTATTCTCCTGCCTCAGCCTCCCAAGTAGCTGGGACTACAGGTGCACGCCATCACGCCCAGCTAATTTTTGTATTTTTAGTAAAGATGGGGTTTCACCATGTTGGCCATGATAGTCTGGATCTCTTGACTTCGGGATCTGCCCGCCTTGGCCTCCCAAAGTGCTTGGATTACAGGCGTGAGCCACCAGGCCCGGCCCATGCTTTCTTTTAAATCATTAATTTCTTTTTGATTTTATATTGCTACTTTTGTTTTTTTTTGTCTTCACTTGTTGTACCTTTGTTGGCCATTCATTTAATTTCAATCTATGTTGTTTTAATTCAGATGTTATTCATAAAGAGAAAATAGCTGTATTTTATTTTTTTCAGAGACATTTTTGTCTTTCAGTAGGGAAATTTAGCCCACTGGATTTATTATTATTGATGCTAAGAATGTATTCATACACCTTAAATTGTGTTTTCTCTTTTTTATGCTTTGTTTTTCCCTTTTCTTCCTGACTTTTGTGGTATTGGTGAAGTGGTATTGGTATTGGTTTCTTTGTATTTCTTTCTTCTCAAATTATTTGAAAGTTCTACAAGAAGTTGTGGCCAGTATCTTTAAACTAAAAAACAAAACAAAACAAAACAACAACAACAAATCTGATATGCTTATGAATAACTGATATGCTTATAAAGAAAAAAAGGATATATCTTTTCTCTTTTTAAGACAGGATCTCTGTCACACAGAGTGGAGTGCAGTGGCACCATAATGAATACTGTAGCCTTAACTTCCTAGGCTTAAGTGATTCTCCCACCTTAGTTTCCCAAGTAGCTGGGACGACAGGATCATGCCACCACACCCGACTAATTTGTTTATCTTTTGTAGAGACAAGGTCTCACTATGTTGCCCAGGCTGGTCTCAAACTCCTGGGCTCAAGTGATCCTCCTGCTTTGGCCTCCCAAAATGCTGGGATTACAGGCATGAACCACTGTGCCTGGTGGTATATATTTTCTTATTCTTCATTCTCTTTTCCAAACATAATGAGACTTTTAACGGTGAAAATTTACTCCCCAAGGGGCCATACCACCCACATTTATTGAAATAAACTGGGATTTTAATTACAGATTATTTTTAATGTTTCAATTTTTGTTTTTTCTATGCTATATAGCATTTATATTAGATTTTATAAAAACATTATCAATAATTATTTAGATCCCACGGGGCTTTTACTCGCCAGTACTTTTTGTTTACTCTATTTACCTCTTTATTGAGTTTTATTAAATTGCAAGTAGCATCAAATGCATTAATACAAGAAGCTTAATAAAAACTAGAATTTTGGCTTATTGAGATAGTTGTAAGGCAAGTTTCAAGCAGTTTGATGAAGGTTCCCAGTCTACCTCCAGAACTGTTTTGTTTTGTGTTTTGATAATAACCATTCTTATGGTGTGAAGTAGTTATCTCTTGTGGTTTTGATTTGCATTTCCCTAGTGGCTAATGATCTTGAGCACCTTTTCATATGCTTATTAGCTATTTGTGTATCTTCTCTGGATAAAAGTCTATTAAAGATCCTTTGTCCATTTTTAATTTAAAACTTTTAAAAATTGTTGAGTTGCAAGTGTTCTTTATATATCTGCATAATAGATATTTATCAGATAGATGATTCACAAATATTTTCTCCCATATTATGGGTTGTTTTTTCACTTTCTTGATTCTGTCCTTTGATGTACAAAGGTTTTTAATTTTTATGAATCAATTAATCTAGCTTTTTCCTTTGGTGCTCGTACTTTTGGTGTCATATTAAGAAACCTAATCCAGTGTCAAATAACTCTATAAAGATAGTTTCACAGTTTCAGCTCTTACATTTAAATCTGTGATCCATTTTAAGGTAATTTTTGCATCCGCTATAAAGTTGGTGTCAAATTCATTCTTTCTCATGTGAATATCCAGTTGTCCCAGCATCATTTATTGAAAAGACTATTCTTTCCCAATGTATTGCATTATTTTGATATCCTTGTTGAAAATCAATTGACCATAGATGCATGGGTTTAGTTCTGAACTTTTAATTCCATTCCATTGATCTATATTTACTTACATGAGCACCACATTGTCTTGATTACTATGGCTTTGTCATGAGGTTTGAAATGGGGAAGTGTAGTCCTCTGACTTGGTTCTTTTTTCTTAAGTTTATTTTGGCTATTTTGGATCCCTTGCATTTCCATATGAATTATAGGATCAGCTTATCAATTTCTACAAGACAGGCAAATGGAATTTGATAGAGATTATATTGCATCTATAAATCAACCTGGAGAGTATTGCCGTCTTAACAATGTTAGGTCTTTAAATCCAGTAACACAGTATGTCTTTCCATTTACTTAGGTTTTCTTTCATTTCTTTTAATGATGTTTTGTAGTTATAGTATATAACAGGTGCTCCATTTTATTTTTCAAGCTTCCAACATATCTATAGTAGCTCCCCTGAATTTATTTTTTTTCTTTGATTTTTTCTTTCACAATTTCAATTTCTTCATCTTTTTGCTCCATACTCTGGAAGTATTGAGAAGGTCTTATAGTTTACTAATTCAGTTTTCAGCAGTATCCATTTTTTCTATTAACTGCTTCCATAGTTTTTTCAACTTAGTCATTTACTGTTTAATTTCCAACAACATTCTGGTTTTCAGATTGCTTCATTTTCACAACCTGCTTGTTACTCTTTAAATTTCACTAAGAACATGAGCAAGATTTTTAAAAAGTTTTGTCTTATTTCCTGCATTAACTCCATTTTAGTGGGTGATATTTGCTCTCATTTGGTCCTCTTCCTTCAAATGGTAGATTCTCTTCTTATGATTGGTGATTTTTTTTATCTGCTCATATTTATAAGTGCAGATCTAGGTCATTCAGCATTGGTAACTGGCATCCGATCTGGAATTAGAGAGACCTTTGTTCGGTTCCCCACAGTGTATCTTTCCCTCTGACGAAGATGGTGGTAGGTTGGTTTTCCTTTCCAGTGAATTGGCTTTGAGTCGGAAGGTAGTAGCACCCTTTCTTGTAGAAGTTGAATTCTTTTTTTTTTTTTTTTTTTTTTTTTTGAGACGGAGTCTCGCTCTGTCACCCAGGCTGGAGTGCAGTGGCACAATTTCGGCTCACTGCAAGCTCCACCTCCCGGATTCATGCCATTCTCCTGCCTCAGCCTCCCGAGTAGCTGGGACTACAGGCGCCTGCCACCACGCCCGGCTAGTTTTTTATATTTTTAGTAGAGACGGGGTTTCACTGTGTTAGCCAGGATGGTCTCGATCTGACCTTGTGATCCGCCTGCCTTGGCCTCCCAAAGTGCTGGGATTACAGGCATGAGCCACCACACCTGGCCAGAAGGTGAATTCTGATGATAATACACGAGTGTACTGAGCCCCTAAGCCTCAGATCTTAAATTGAGAGAAAGGGAAACACAGTGAGGAAGCAAAGAAATCAACTATTTGCAGCTTTGCCCAGGAAAGAACTTTGGGTATTATTACTAGCACATGGAACTCATAGGAAGAGAATAGTCTACTAAGTGTCTAAGGAAATTGTAAGGTCAAATCAGCTATAAACCTGGCCTTTAAAATACCTTACATACAGGCCAGGAGTTGTGGCTTATGCCTATAATCCCAGCACTTAGGGAGGTAGAGACTGGAGGATCGCTTGAGCCCAAAAGTTTGAGACCTGCCTGGGCAATATAGTGAGACCCCATTCTCCACAAGAAGGAAAAACAAACAAACAAAAACAATCAAAAAACAAAACAAAATCCTTAAGTATGAAAGAACCCTCAGGACTCCAAACTTATACCAGCAGGAAATGTGCTGCGAAAACTGTGAAATCTCTGAAGGGCTTATTTCCCAGTGTACACTTCAGATATGGTCACGGAGAATAATGAACAAGGAAGAATATTCCAGAGTGTGGAGCCAAGGACCACAGAAACAAATGCAAAATGGTGTTCATCCTTGAGAGCAGAACCAGGAGATAATCATAGAACTTCCTCCACTGCCAAGGCAAAGGATCGTCACACTAACTACCCAGGATTCTGCCATTTATGTATGGACTCTGCTGGGAGTCTCATATTTTTCACTAAACTTAGGGTTTTATAGAAACACTTGGGAATCACTGTTATGGGAGAGAGTGGAGGGATGCACAGGCAGTGATCACAGTCAACACTGAATAGTGTTCCAGGCTGGGCGCGGTGGCTCACACCTGTAATCCCAGCACTTTTTGGGAGGCCGAGGCAGGCAGATCACCAGAGGTCAGGAGTTTGAGACCAGCCTGCCCAACATGGTGAAACCCTGTCTCTACTAAAAATACAAAAAATTCGCCGGGCATGGTGGTATACACCTGTAGTCCCAGCTACTTGGGAGGCTGAGGCAGGAGAATTGCTTGAACCTGGGAGGCAGAGGTTGCAGTGAGCCAAGTTCATGCCACTGCACTCTAGCCTGGGTGACAAGAGCGAAACTCTGTCTCAAAAAAAAAAAAAAAAAAAGTGTTTCAGGTACTAATGCATCATCTTCTTTTTTTTTTTTTTTTTTTTTTTTGAGACGGAGTCTCGCTGTGTCTCCCAGGCTGGAGTGCAGTGGCGTGATCTCGGCTCACTGCAAGCTCCGCCTCCCGGGTTCACGCCATTCTCCCGCCTCAGCCTCCCAAGTAGCTGAGACTACAGGCGCCCGCCACCACGCCCGGCTAGTTTTTTGTATTTTTAGTAGAGACGGGGTTTCACCATGTTAGCCAGGATAGTCTCGATCTCCTGACCTCGTGATCCACCCGCCTCGGCCTCCCAAAGTGCTGGGATTACAGGCTTGAGCCACCGCGCCCGGCCTTTTTTTTTTTTTTTTTGAGATGTAGTCTCAGTCTGTCACCAGGCTGGAGTGCAGTGGTGTGATCTTGGTTCACTGCAACCTCTGCCTCCCGGGTTCAAGCGATTCTTCTGCCTCAGCCTCCCAAGTAGCTGGGACTACAGATGTGCACCACCATGCCTGGCTAATTTTTGTATTTTTAGTAGAGTCCGGGTTTCACCATGTTGGTCAGGATGGTTTCCATCTCTTGACCTCATGATCCGCCCGCCTGGGCCTCCCAAAGTGCTGTGGTTACAGGCGTGACCCACTACACCTTGCCTAATGCACCATCTGAATCCACATAGCCCCTCCCTGAATTCTATACTATTATGATGGAGTCAAGTAGCTTGGTCAGGTTTACATAATAGGTAAGTCTTAGAGCCAGGATTCAAAACTATGGGACTTGTCTTTAGAATATTCACTCTGAACCCTATCATCTTTTATAATTATGGAGGTCTACTGGGCATGATGAGGGACATAGAAATCCCAAAGGGAAGGCAAGGCATATAAACGAATTCAGGACAAAGAAGCGTGAAATGTTTTTGTTTTTGTGTTTTTTTTGGGACAGAATTTTATTCTTGTTGCCCAGGCTGGAGTGCAATGGCGCAATCTTGGCTTGCTCCAAGCTCCACCTCCAGGACACAAGCGATTCTCCTGCCTCAGCCTCCCAAGTAGCTGCAATTACAGGTGTGCACCACCAACACCTAGCTAATTTTGCATTTTTAGTAGAGATGGGGTTTCACCATGTTGGTCAGGCTGGTCTCGAACTCCTGACCTCAAGTGTTCCACCTGCCTCGGCCTCCAAAGGGCTGGGGTTACAGGTGTGAGCCACTGCACCTGGCTGGGAGTTTGTTGTCTAATGAAGATGACATTGAACTCTCTTCAATATACCAGGATATATAGATTACTCTCACTTTTACCTTTATTAGGGACTTGCCTTGTTTACTGATAAATCACCACCACTACTGGTATATTATGCCATCTAACTCACAGTAGGTGCTCAATATCTGTTGAATGGATGAAGAATGAATACCAAAGTCCTGTAATATTAGACTAAGGTCCTTTAGTGACTGCCAGATTTGCTTTCACATTTTTAGGGTCTAGTGTACTTGGCGCTCAACAAATGGCCCTTGAACTAAACAGAGAGAAAACTGCACTGGTGGTTTTACTTTAAAGCTGCTCATCTTTCAGTTTCCTTATCTTTAAATTGGAAGGTGTTCTGCTTCTGCCCAACCCCCACACACTCTACAGACCTAGGCCTTGTGATGGTTGAATTTTCCAAAAGATTCTCACCTGCTTTAACTTCCTATGAGCTTAGTTTATATTCACCAGGTGAACTTGCAATTTCAGGTTTCTACAGTACTGTCTTTTCCACGTGTATGGCCAGTTCTCGTGACGAGTTTACTAAGTGACTTTGGATTCTTTTTAACTATTGCTAATTATCTGCACCTTTCTGTTGTAGTTATTTTAAAGCCCGCGCACGCGCGCGCACACACACACACTCACTCACACTTGAGTCAGGGTCTCTCTCACTGTCACCCAGGCTAAAAGCGCTGGGAATACAGACATGAGCCACCGCGTGGGGCCAAAAACATACGGATTTTATTTACTAAACCTGTATTGGGTGCATGACCCAGAATTGGGAGAGTACAGCAATGACTGAGAAAGCCATGTTTCCCACCCTTGTGGCACTTAACAATGTTTCTATGTGTTTTTAAAGGCCCAACAACAGGGATTCAATTGTAAATTAAAAATATTTCAGCTCCTTAACCCCATAAGGTACAAAACATGATTGAAAAAAAAAGACAGCTATGTCTTCCGACTGGAGGAGGGAAAGGACAAACCTCGAACAAATCATTTATCTTGTTAGTCACAGCTTAGCGATGCCTTGAGTTATTTTCTGGTGATTCCAAATTTCCAGTCCATTCCCTCTGCATAGATCAAAAGTGACAGGAAAGAAAAAAATGTATTTCGGATACGGCAAAAAAGAAAAATGCAGGACAAGCAAACAAAAAGTACTGGGACATCGTATGAGAACTACTTTAATTGACAATGTCTTTAAATGGTACTTAACACTTGACAGTGATTCCAACCCACCCAGGCCTGGGCACCACGGCTGCCTCCCCACTCCCACGCACACGGGGAGCTCTCCCGGGCTGTACTGCACCAAAGGCACTCAAAATACATCAGCCTTTCCTTACCTAGATTCTTCCACCACATCTAGCATGGAGCTGCTGCTTCCAGAGGTGTAGTCGCCTATCTGTGGCAACAATTAATTTTAAAAATGGAGCTGCATCTTTAATAACAAAAGTCGCCAGCTGTGAAAAGTGGAGCGAAATCTCTCTACCGGGACGTAGCATCTCTCGAGAACATTTTCCCCGTAGTCAAGGCCCAGGGCCAGCTGGACGCCGCTGCCCTGGGGTGGAGCCTTCCCCGTGGTCCCGGGAGGCTCCCGACGTGCAGGGGCCCGGGGCCGCAGGGCGTGCTACAGGAGGTGCAAAAGTCGGCTTGGGCCAGAGCTCCCGGGTTTGTTTGGTTTTGTCCGCTCCCTGCCCCCACCCTACCCGCTTTATGCAAAAGGCCAAGGGTTTCCGAGCCACCACTGCCCAGGCCGAGTTCACGCTTGGGACTCTTCAGCCGCCGTCCAGTGAACAGAGAAAGCAATCGCGCAGAGGCGAGAGCACGCTGAATGAACGCGGGCTCCGGGGGAAATAATTTCCTCCTGACTTCGCGCGTCAGCACACTGGGGTGCAGCCCTCTTTCACAGAAGACCCCCCCACCCCGCACAACCCCCTGTACACTCCCGCCTCCGCACTCCACAGGGACCGCACGTTCGTCAGTGCGGCGGGGTTTGGGAATGGAGGCGTGAGGACCGCGCACCGAGGGCTCCACAAGCTGGGCGGGGGGCGTCGTTGGAGGGGGTGGGGAAGAAATGCGCGCCCACCACTCTCACAGAGGGCGAGGGACCCCCAAAAGCCACTCGCGGGCGCCGAGGCAGCGGGAAGGCGAGAGGCCGGGCGGGGGGAGGGGGCACGGGGGTCCCAGCCACGGAGGCCAGGGCCGGCGGGAGGGGCAGCACCTGAGGAATCCGCCTCCGGCTGCGGCGGCCGCCGCCTCGCTCCGCCCCGGGGAACTGAGCGCGCGGACCGCGCGCCTGCCAGAGACGCCAGCCGCCGGCGGCGCTAGCACCTCGGAGGCGGGCGACCGGAGCAGCGGAGCGCAGCGCGGCGCAGGGAACGGCACTGGGGGTGGGGAGACCAGCCCGGCCGAGCCGAGGGCCACCCCCGGTCCTCTGCCCTCGCGCCCCGCCAGGGCCAGGTGAGCGGCCGCGGGGACTCCGGGGCGCGGGCGGGGGGTGAGAGGTCGCGAACCGGGCGCGGGAGCTCGCCTGTGACCGGCAGGAGCTGCCCTTTGGCGGGCTGGACGCCCTGGCCGCGCGGGGAAGCGCCGCGGCGGACTTTTCCGGAGGGATGGGAAGCGCAGCGGGGGTGTGAGCGGAGCGCGTGCGGGTGGCGAGGGAGCGCCAGTGCCAGCCTGGGGGCCGCGCCCGCCCTCCCTGCCGCCTCGCGTCGTCCACCGAAGGGACCCGGCCGTGCTGTCCGCGCCCAGAGGCCGAAGGCCTGTCACCGGGCTCTACTCGCTGCCTTTGTGGCGGGAGCGAGGCGGCCCGGGGGTGGGACGAGGGAGCTGCGGCGCGCCGAGCAGCGCGGGGGGCCCGGGGCAGAGGCGGCGAGGGGGCGCCCGGTCCGTCTCCCCGAGCCCAGGGGCAGTGAGGGGGTGCCGGGCAGGCGGGCGGGCGACAGGTAGGGCGCCGCGGAGGTGGCGGGGAGAGGATGGATGGCGCTCAGCCTGGGAAAGTTGAGAGCGTCCAGAGGTGGCTGGGCGCTCGCTCGGTGTCTGTGGGTTTTTTTCCTCCACACCAAATGTCACTTCGTCACAAGCGGGCGCGCGTGTCTTCCGGCCAGCGTGTCCATTTTTCTGTGCATGGCTGAGGACCACTCTTATTCCGAATGAGACACAAAGAGTTGTGTTGACAGCTGACCCTGACACAAGCAGACAGCGAGTGAGGTGCGCCCTGGCCGGGGAGGGTGAGGGAGACTCGTTAAAGGAAATCCATTCCCGCCGTCCCTCTTCCCAGATCCATTAAAAGGAAATTACATGTGGAGATTCAGTGCGTGGGGTTTCTCAGTTACGTGAGTCCAAGGAACGTCCCCGAACGCGACTCATCTGCCCGGAACGGCCGCTACCTCTAACCGAGGCTGCGGGTCCTGGAGAAACTCCTCAGTCTTGCCCCTTTCTCTGGTGAACGTGACGGTTCCAAGGTCCTTATCCTCCCCACGCGCCCCTCTGGCCCTGGCTGAGAAGATAGAAACCACATTTTAATTTTTGCTTTTCATACCGTAAGGGTTTTTTTTTTTTTTTTTTTTTTTTTTTTTTGGTCCCCCGCCCTCCCCGTCCCGCCTCGAGGCGGGAATCCCTGCTTAACTCACATTTTTAAACCTAGCCATTTAAATACAGGGAAGAGCTTTCCCACAGAAGGTTTTTGATCTCAATCCCCCTTAATAAAACCTCTCATTCATCTATATGTTTTTAGACTTTAAATCCTGGAATTCTGCTTTTGAGTGTTGTGACTGTGATGTTTCTTTGCTGAAATTTTCTGGGAGGTTTTATGAATGATACTGAAAAATTAAAAGAAAAAAATTAGTTGAGTGTTTAGTAATACAATTACATGCATATAGGTATGTATTTCAAGAGGAAAATGTTTAATGAATGAATACTGAAAAGTAATATAAGTAGGGTAAAACATTTCAAACAACAGTGAAGAGTATACAGTGTAAATTAAGCCCTCTCTCCTCCCCTCCATACAAGCCTTCATCTTTCTCAGAGGCAGCCACTGTTGCACGTTTTTTGTATATCTTTCCGTAAGTCTATTAAAATGGAATTACATTATAGATTGATATATACAAGAGATTGAATATAAGACTGAACTATATATTCGTGGTGATGACTATTAACTTGATACCCACGCATGATGACATGAAATTATTTAGCCAAATGTGGACAATTATTACCTTGAATATCAATTAGAGGACTAAAAATCTTAGAACAGTATGCAGTGGAAAGCAAAACTATTAAACTAGTATCTTCTCTCGCACACACACCAGTTTCCCTACACTGGTTTTTGCAATCTTTGTTGAATTTTTTCTCCATTTTGGAATTCTTTATGAAGTGGAGAATGAGAACTGTAGTAGTTTACTTTGTCTACTGCAGTGTGTATCTGAAAACACTGAAAGGACGTGTATATACTCCCATTGACATGACATAATAGAAAGATGTTAGTGGTAAAGGATCAATACGAAGGCCAAGTTTAAGATGTTTGGTTGCATCTCTTAATTCTGGGCCTGGATTTGCCACAAACCCGCCACACAACGTAACTTTTTTTGGAGATACGTTGTTTCCCACTCAAAGGAATTGAACTAATTGATTTTTAAGGGTCCTTCGAGCTCCAGAGTTCTATGATTAAAATAGTTGTCCCAAAACTGGCTAAAGATAACCCTTGGACTGTGGATGTTAGTGGGGTGACAAAAAACATTCCTGAATGGTGGATTCATAAAGAGGAAGTTAGAGATGTTTAAACTATATCCCTGCTCTTATGAGTTTGATGTCATAGGAGAACAGCTACTCTCCTTACCCACAGAATGTGTGTTTACGTTGCTGATAGAGGCCAAACACCGGGCTGAGGGCCTCTGCATGTCACCTTGTGTGGCTAAGGAGAGTGAATTCCCACAGCTCAGGGTGCCATTTTTAGGAAAATTACTCTTACCAAACTCTTCTTTTTGGTCAAGTGGAAGTAAACTTTACCTACTTGAAAGAGACTTGACATAATTAATACTTTTCTGAAGTGTTTAGATTATGAACATCCCTTATAGCTAAGATATTTTAGTTACTTGATAAATATTCACTTAGGGAGTATGTTCTTATTAGGAAACTTCTAATTTGTAAAGTACCTGCAGCCTTTGGGCTAATGATGGGGACAGGAGTTGAGGAGTGATTGTAAAGTTGTGAAAGTAAAAATAATTAGCTAATTGTAGTCACTATGTATGGTCTAAATTAAGGGATTTCAAAGGTACCCTGTAAGCGGTGATTGCAAAAAGTGTTGTTGTTGGCCGGGCGCGGTGGCTCAAGCCTGTAATCCCAGCACTTTGGGAGGCCGAGACGGGCGGATCACGAGGTCAGGAGATCGAGACCATCCTGGCTAACACGGTGAAACCCCTTCTCTACTAAAAAAATACAAAAAAACTAGCCGGGCGAGGTGGCGGGCTCCTGTAGTCCCAGCTACTGAGGAGGCTGAGGCAGGAGAATGGCGTAAACCTGGGAGGCGGAGCTTGCAGTGAGCTGAGATCCGGCCACTGCACTCCAGCCTGGGCGACAGAGCAAGACTCCGTCTCAAAAAAAAAAAAAAAAAAAAAGTGTTGTTGTTAAGATAGAGACCTCATACTGAAAGCTGAAACTTTCTAAAAGCACCGCCGATGAAACATATGTAATTATTTTGAATAAGTCTAATATAAACGAATTATAAATTCTCTTTAGGAGTTGTTTGGGATCCTAAGCATAAGAACTAGAAGAATATATTTGTAAGGGTACTTAGAGTAATATTGATGAACAAAGCTGACAGAAACAAAAGAAAATTCAATACCAGTAGTGAAATTCCTCAAAAAGGTAATAGTTTTTTTTCCAGCGCCCTTCCCAATCTTGCCATATGAATGAATATTTTTACAAATGTTTTATATTGCAGATAATTTTCACCCTGATTTTTTATAAACATTTTTTCGATAGCTTCCCGTTATTTATAATAATTTTATAAAAGTTTATGCAATGGACGTTCATTATTAACTTAAACCTTTTTATTTTTGATTTTCCAGCATAAAAAACATAATGCCTATTATTGTTATTGTTATTATTATTTTTTTTTGAGACGGAGTCTTGCTCTGTCACCCAGACTGGAGTGCAGTGGCGCAATCTCCACTCGCTGCGAGCTCCACCACCTGGGTTCACGCCATTCTTCTGCCTCAGCCTCCTGAGCAGCTGTGACTACAGGCACCCACCACCATGCCCGGCTAATTTTTTGTATTTTTAATAGAGATGGGGTTTCACTGTGTTAGCCAGGATGGTCTGGATCTCCTGACCTAGTGATCTGCCAGCCTCAGCCTCCCAAAGTGCTGGGATTACAGGCATGAGCTACCATGCCCCGCCTATAATGCCTATTCTTATACAAGTAACTTTATTTCTTTTCTTCTTTTTCCCTTAACTTCCTTAGGATCATTTTTTTCTGGAGGGATAGTATAATGTAGTTGTAAGTGGGTGGGTTCTAAAATTAGAGGTTCTAGGTTTAAACCTAGCTCCATTACTCATTGGCAATATTGGACAAGTAATTTATTTTCTCAGAACTTTAGCTTACTAAGATGTAAAATGGGTGATACTAATAGTTCTTTAAAGTTAAGATAAAAAGCAATAACACATGAAACACATAAATGTTAGCTCTTATTTTTGTTAGGAAATTTCTAGATTTACAGTAATTTCCACATTACTTTCTAAAAGGACTACATAAATTTGTACTGTCATTAACAATCTGTGTGCTTATGTTAAAACATATTTTTGTTACTAATTTGATCAGTGTAACATTTTATACCTTTCTTTTGATTTGCATTTCTTTGGTCTTATACAAAGTGAGGGATCGTTTTTTCTGCCATATTGCTGCAGTTTTCCAAATTGAGTGATAGAAGTTTCATTACTTCAGTCAGTTTGAGCTGGACCAGAAGGAGTGGACATATGGGAATGGTCAGTTACACCACTCATGAATAGTGAACCAAATTTTCCAATAGACTTTTTTCAAACTAATTGTAGTTTTCTTGTATTTTCAGTCTATGGTAATATTTACTAGCTATTACTATTATTATTTTGAATCTTAAAAAAGTAGCTGTTAACTAAGATATAAACAATATTTAAGTGAAAATGCAAGCTTCCTTGAAGAGCTGATTTATGGTTAGTATTATTTTGATCACAGTTTGCTGGAATTTTACTAGGAATGCTTCTCAAAACTCGAGGAAAACTCAGAAAATTTATGATCTCCAATCATGTTATCTTTTGGCTACAAATGGATAATGAAGTTATGCCCACTGACTTGAGTTCTTACATAGTCAAGGTAATTTAGACTACAAAACGCATGCCCTTGTGAGTTCTGGAGTTCCAGCAGCCCTGATGTTTTTGGCAAATACACACCCAACATGGATAACAGCAGCTCTTTGTGTTGTTGAGCCCCAGGAGGGCTCCCTATTGTGTACGCTTTCTTCCCTCCCATTCTTGACTGACTGGTGATAGCAACTCCTTCAAGTCTAGATGTGGAGTCCCACAGTGACTCTTCTACCCAACTCTGTGTTTGCCCCTACCACCCCACCCTTCAGTGCAGTTGTTTTTGACCTATGATGTAGAGAATTCACTATCTTTTCAAGGTTGTGGTTTCAGATTTTATTTTTATTTTTCCCTATGCTTTATGAGTATCTTTAGCAGTCCCTACAGTAGGGACTGTAGCCATGTTAGCATAGATTAACATATAATCACTTGATAAATGTTTGTTGCTGTGAACTATATCTTGTATTGTCTTCTCTGTTCCTGGTCATAGTTCTATTTTTATGGTGCCAGTCTGCAGAAGCAAGCACCAGTTGTGTCCTGTATTCCCGTGTTTGCCTATATTACCAAGGTTAGGAGTTAGGAGGAGACCTGCTTGTTATGGCTCTTCCAACTTTTTGTGTGCTTAGGAGACTTTCTTAACTCCTGTGCTTTACTTTTCTTCTGTAAAATGGGATTAACAATTACTGCTCTAATTACCAACCTTCTGGATAGGTTTATTTTGAAGATAAAATGAAATAATAAATGTAGACATATTTTAGAAAAAAGGAGCTACAAATTTATATTATGTTGTCAAAATTACATATTGTCACTGCCCTTCTAGGAGTGGCCATATCTTTGAGAAAACCCCATCTTGACGTAGAGTTGCACTTGGAGCTTAAGGTTACATGCAGATTCTTGGGGTCCACTCTGACCTGTTGAATCAGAAATTCTGGGGATGAGGCCTACCAATCTGCATTTTAACAACCCTTCTGATACTGAACCACTGTTCTAGGGAGTAAGAAACTTCAGCACCCAATAAAAACGTATTCTCCTAATAGTTAAATGTTAGTTATAAAATAATCCAGAAATCTCATAAATTATTTTTGCATGCTAACCATGGAATGATAATTAGCTATTATTATTGGCTGCTATTTGTCTTTTAATCTCTCAAAATTTAGTTCAGGTAGGCATTGTAAACTCAGATGCATGGAAGCAGTAAATCTGAGTTGTGAAGCAAGGCACTTGTAAAGTAATAGAGGTGGTGAGTTCTGGTGGACAAGAAAGTCTGAGAGTGGCAGAGTTTCTAAGGTTCCACTGATTGTTTCCTTTTGGGGTTGTGGGTCACTGTTGCTAGGCCATTTGATTTTTCAGGTGAAGCTAGAAGTTCACATTTGTATGTGAATTTAAATATTGGCGATACATTTTAAAGAAAACACATGGACCTGATAATCTGGAAGCCAGATAACTTCCAACCCCTGAGTTAAATAATATGGGTGAACGTATTTGCATTTGAATGAGTGTGATGACGGAAGAAACCATCCCATTCAACATTATTAATAATCAAAGAAATGTCTATTAAAATCACACACTTTTTAATTTTCAGATTACAAAGATTCAGTAGATTGATAAAATCTAATGTTGGCAATTGGATAAAGAAATGGTTGTTCTTATACTAAGACTGATGGGAAATGATTACAACTTTTCTGGGGAGTAATTTGGCATCATGTTTCAAGACTTTAAATGTCTATACCTGCCCTGTCCAATATGGTAGCTGCTAGCCACATGTGGCTATTTAAATGTAAATTAATTAACATTATATACAACCAGAGATGCAGTCTCTCAGTTATACCAGTTACATTTCAAGCACTCAATAGTTGCTCATGGCTGGTGGCTGCCACGTTGGACTGTGTATAGAACATTTCCATCACTGGAGAAAGTTCTGTTGGACAGTGCTGGTCTAAACTCTTTGATTTGGAAATTTCCCTTTTTGGAATTTGTTAGAAAAAAACAGGCCAGGCATGGTGGCTCACGCCTGTAATCCCAGCACTTTGGGAGGCCGAGGTGGGCGGATCACGAGGTCAAGAGATCAAGACCATCCTGGCTAACATGGTGAAACCCCATCTCCACTAAAAATACAAAAAAGTAGCCAGGCGTGGTGGCAGGCACCTGTAGTCCCAGCTACTCAGGAGGCTGAAGCAGGAGAATGGCGTGAACCCAGGAGGCGGAGCTTGCAGTGAGCCAAGATCATGGCACTGCATTCCAGCCTGGACAACAGAGCAAGACTCTGCCTCAAAAAAAAAAAAAAAAAAAAAAAAGGAAAAACAATTAGACAAATGCACAAAGACATATAGCAAAAATATCACTTGAAACATTATTTATGAAAGTAAAAAAATTAGAAACCACCTAAACACCACGTTATTAAAAATCAAGCTGTAGTAAATATCTATGAAAATAGTGTTATGTATGTTGTGAAACTATTTCTATTGTAGAATCTTTTATTTTGGTAGATAGCTTAGTTACAAGGGGTTTGGGGATCACTTTTTCTTTTGTCACAAACACACATGAGTATGACGGAGCTTTCCCTTTTTAGCCAACAGCTCTTATAGTAGGATAAGTTGACTTTTACTAAAACATGAGCAGAGGCACTTGAGAACTCTCTAAATAACATCCGTATCAGCTGGATTCTTGTTAGATATTCAGAATCTCAGGCCCCATCCCGAACCTACTGAATCAGAATCTCTGACAGGACCCAGGAAGAAATCTTTATTAACAAACTGTCTGCTTACTAGTGGTATCTCCCTTCTATCACTGAATTGCTCAAGCTTCAGTTGTTTTATCTTGGCCAAATTAAATCTGACCTCTATCCAGGTACTGTTCTAGGTGCTGGGGATGCTGCAGGGAGGAAAAGTGACAGATATCCAGCCGGGTGTGGTGGCTTATGCCTGTAATCCCAGCACTTTGGGAGACCAAGGTGGGTGGATCACCTAAGGTCAGGAGTTTGAGACCAGCCTGGCCAACATGGTGAAACCCTGTCTCTACTAAAAAAAAATACAGAATTAGCCGGGCATGGTGGTGCATGCCTGTAATCCCAGACACTTGGGAGGCTGAGGCAGGAGAATCACTTGAACCCTGGAGGCAGAGGTTGCGGTGAGCTGAGATTGCACCATTACACTCCGGCCTGGCAACAAGAGCAAAATTCCGTCTTAAAAAAAAAAAGAAAAAAGAAAGTGACAAATATCCCTGTTCTCAGGAGAATGAAACAATAAACAAAAGAAATTGAGGAAAATATGATGTTTTTTAGATAGAAGTGCAAGAGAGAAAAGTAGAGCAGAAAGGGAATTAGAAAGTAAGCTGGAGGTTGCGATTTTCCACAGGTGTCATTGAGAAGTGACCTGAGTGAAGACACAAAGAGGTGAGGAACTGAGCCATTGGAAAGGTTAGGGGAAGAGGGTTTCAGCTGGTTGTTAGAGGGGCAACTAGGAGGCCTGGGAGCTGATGGGGAGAGGCAAGTGAGGGAGCTAATGGGGGATTAGGTCAGAGAGGTAATCTATATCTTTTTACTTCAAATTCTTTGTTCTCTCTAGTGCACCAAACTCTCAAGATTCTTTGATTAATCAGTTTCTAAAGAGAGAAAACATCTTGAAATTTGCTGTTCTTCAGCATGATCTGTCAGTTCCTCCTGCCACATTTGCTTGGGGTGCTTGTTAAATACGGATTATTGATCACTAGACCTACTAATAAGAATTTCTAGGGTGGGACCCATGAATGTG
Organism: Macaca fascicularis; assembly: GCF_037993035.2. Classification (NCBI taxonomy): domain Eukaryota; kingdom Metazoa; phylum Chordata; class Mammalia; order Primates; family Cercopithecidae; genus Macaca; species Macaca fascicularis. The sequence goes on along the minus strand of NC_088392.1, from coordinate 68,524,250 downwards.
CATTTAAAAAAATTTTTCTGCCATAGTCAGAGGATGAATGTGCATTTTAAGTGTCTTCCCAGGTGGTTTCTATGGACACAGGTCTTAGAACTACTACTCAAATGTATCATTCCGTAATTTTATTTTTAGAGCAGATGCACTTAAAGTTGTCACCTCTGCCTGTATAGGTTACAGTGTGAAGAGAAGATGTAATTGGTATAATATCTCTCTGTATTTTTAAACCAATTTAAATGGATACTAATATAAGTTAAGATGTATATCTTTTTGGGGTATTGAGGGAACTCTGAGGCTGTTACCATAATTTGTATCCACATCAGAGGATGGGGGAACCTTTTCACTTGAGAGTTCTGCCTCTCACCCATACAGTCTGTTCTGTTTTTTGGAAAAGGCACATTTATATCTCTTTTTTTCTCATGTTTTCTTTCTTTTCCTCTTGTTTCCTTTCTTCTTCCTTTTTTCTTCTTGAAATCTAACCACACTAAGTCAAACATCATCAACATTTTGGTAGCCATTCTTTTGTGCATCTCTATGCATATTTATATATAATCAATATAAATATTCTTACATAAATAGGATCATGTTATGCTTTTTTAAGAACTTGTAGGCCAGGCACAGTGGCTCATGTCTGTAATCCTAGTGCTTTGGGAGGCCAAAGTGGGAGGAGGATCACTTGAAGCCAGGAGTTCGAGACCAGCCTGGGCAATGTAATGAGGCTCTATCTCTAAAAACAAACAAACAAACAAACGAAAACTGTAGTTACTTTTTTAAAAAATTTGAGGGCTGTCTTTTCCCTTTCCCCTTTCTTTTCACTTCAACAATGTCACTGATCTATTTATGTTGTTACAACTTTTTCCATGATCATGTACCCTTATATATATTTTAGTACCGTATATGTACTATCATATCTTTCTAATTTTCACCTAATAATAAAACATGAGGAACATAACTCTTAAGTTAACTGGTATAGCTTGTCTTTATTTTAAATTATTATACAATATCCTATAAAAATAATCTATAGCATATGTATTCCACAATTAAATAACCATTACTTCATTGAAGGGCATTTATTTAAGCCAAGCAAGAAACAAGAGCTATATATTAAAAGACAGACATGTGATAACACAATTTAAAAACATTTTTGTAAAGTAAAAAAGAACCATAAATACATACCATAGACATGTGATAGATGGGGGAAAAATATCTGTACCATATGCAAATAAAAGATCACCATCTCGGCTGGGCGCAGTGGCTCATACCTGTAATCTCAGCACTTTGGAAGGCCAAGGTGGGCAGATCACAAAGTCAGGAGTACAAGATCAGCCTGAACAACATGATGAAACCCTGTCTCTACTAAAAATACAAAAATTAGCCGGGCGTGGTGGCGCATGCCTGTAATCCCAGCTACTCAGGAGGCTGAGGCAGGAGAATAGCTTGAACCTGGGAGGCGGAGGTTGCAGTGAGCACCACTGCACTCTAGCCTGGGTGACAGAGCGAGACTGTCCCTCCCCACCCCCCAAAAAAGAAAGTTTTTTTAAAGTTTTTATAATTTTTATAATTTTTATGTTTTATAATTTCCCAGGATTTCCTGTTTGCTCAGATAATTTGAGGGAGATTGACTTTTATTTTCTTTCAGTCTTAGCTCATAAGCCAAATGATGAGAACAGAGCTTAGAAAATTTAATTTTGATATCAATTGCCCATTTGTATTCAAAAGGGTTTCCTTCTGTTTTAAGACAGAGCTTTGTTGGATTTTAGAGCCATAGATCAATCTACCCTGAGAGGAAAACACTGCAGGGTTTACTTGACTTGCCCAAGGTCACTAAACTAGTCCTGCATGTTTTCTGGTTTACCATATTGTTTCACAGTGTCTTCTTATACTTATAATTGCAACTAATATAGAGAAAACATATTTCAAGAATTTTTTTTTTGAGGTGTAGTCTTGCTCTGTTGCCCAGGCTGGAGTGCAATGGTGCAATCTCGGCTCACTGCAACCTCCGACTCCCTGGTTCAAGAGATTTTCCTGCCTCAGCCTCCCGAGTAGGTAGGATTACAGGCATGTGCCACCAAACCTGGCTAATTTTTGTATTTTTAGTAGAGTTGAGGTTTCACCATGTTGGCCAGGCTGGCCTCGAACTCCTGACCTCAGGTGATCCACCCGCCTTGCCCTCCCAAAGTGCTGGGATTATAGGTGTAAGCCATCATGCTTACCTATTTCAAGAATTTTTTCTCGTTTTCAAAAACCGAATATATAACATTTAGAGAGATTATATGTAATGTGTTTAGATTTTAAATAGAAATAGTAGCATATGAGAATAATATTAACAAATCAGAAAAAGAAACATTACTTGTAATTCTACCGTCCTTACAAAGTGAACTGTTACTACAGTTCTGCTTCAAGTATTTATCTATATGCATTAATGATTTTACATACTGCTAATATGGTTTCCCTAATATTTCCCAAATCTTTTGGTAACTTTGACTTCCAGGCTTTTTTTTTCTTAGAGACAGGATCTTGCTGTGTCACCCAGGCTGGAGTGCAGTGGCACAATCAGCTCACTGCAGCCTCGAACTCTTGGGCTCAAAGGATCCTCCTGCCTCAGCCTTCTGAGTAGCTGGGACTACAGGTGTGTACCACTATGCCTGGCTAATTTGAAAAACTTTCTGTGGAGATAGAGTGTCACTTTGCTGTCCGGGCTTTCAGGTTTTTTTTTTTTTTTTTTTTTTTTTTTTTTTGATATAGAGTATCACTCTGTCTCCCAGGCTGGAGTGCTGTGGCATGATCTTGGCTCACTGCAGCTTCCACCTCCCGGGTTCAAGCGATTCTCCTATCTCAGCCTCCCGAATAGCTGGGATTACAGGTATGCTCCATCACACCCAGCTAATTTTTGTATTTTTAGTAGAGACAGGTTTCGCCATGTTGGCCAGGCTGGTCTCGAACTCCTTTCCTCAGGTGATCAGCCTGCCTGGGCCTCCCAAAATGCTGGGTTACAGACATAAGCCACCATGCCCAGCTGCTTTTGGACTTTTTTTTTGGGTTGGAGTCTGGCTCTGTCGCCCAGTCTGGAGTGCAGTGGCCGGATCTCAGATCACTGCAAGCTCCGCCTCCCGGGTTCACGCCATTCTCCTGCCTCAGCCTCCCGAGTAGCTGGGACTACAGGCGCCCACCACCTCGCCTGGCTAGTTTTTTGTATTTTTTTAAGTAGAGATGGGGTTTCACCGTGTTAGCCAGGATGGTCTCGGTCTCCTGACCTCGTGATCCGCCCGTCTCGGCCTCCCAAAATGCTGGGATTACAGGGTTGGGGTTGAGCCACCGCACCCGGCCAGCTTTTGGACTTTTTAAGCTGGTCTGCTTGACTCTACGATTCTGTTTTTCGTGTGTGTCATTTTTAATCCTTGAACATTGTTTTGTATCATTCTCCAAATGATCCAATGTCTTTTATAGGTACCAGTTGCCTCCCTTAGCATTTCCCAAAGGGTGTTACCTTAAACATTAACACCCCAGTCTTATGCTGTCAGCTGCATGTAAAAAAAAAAAAACACAAAAAATTAAAGGTATTAAACAGTAATGAATTTGTTATATCACCAACATTTCTCAGGGTGGCAGGAAGGGCACTGCAATTCTTGGGTTAATTTGGGTGCTTGACAATGTCCTCAAGGACCAAGATTCTTTTGGTCATTCTCCACCATTCTCAGCTTGTTGGTGTTTGTCTTCCAGCTTGTCTTTTCACTGTCCCAAGATATTTGCAGCACACACGACTCAGATCCTCACACAGCTTTGACTGGAGTCAGAAAAAGGCTCTTTATATTCAGGCTAAATGCTTTTAAAAGAATTTACCTACATACATTGATGTCCCAAATCTTGGTGAGACTTCACTGCATGGTCATGCGTCAGCCAGTCACTGACAAGGAAAGTGGGATTACCATAACTGAGGTAGAATATTCAAGATTTACTCCAGAGCCTGGGGAAGGGTCTGTTCTTTGAGGTAAACATGTACAAACTGTGGGGCTGTTAATATTGAAGAAGATCAGGAAATGGCTTGATTAGGCAACCAGCAATGTGTGCTATAAAATTGAATTTCCTTAGTTCCCTTTAAGGCTCTTCATAATCTGACCCCATGATAATTTAATATAAAACCTCTATTCTAGACAGGCCAATCAATTGTTTCTCCTGCCTGTCTATCCTGCTCATGTGCATTCCTACCTGTGCCTTGACACGTTATATTTCACTATCTTAGAAAGTTCTCCCTGTTAGAGCTGATGTGGCTATTTTAATTAAAATTTAAAATTTAGTTCCTTAGGCATACAAGTCCCACTTCAGTAGTCATGTGATTAAGTGGCTACTCTACTGGATAGTGAAGGAATAGAACATTTCCATAATCACAGGAAGTTCTGATGGACAGCACTGCTCTAGAAATTCTTACAAATCATAGGGCCGGGAGCGGTGGCTCACGCCTGTAATTCCAGCACTTTGGGAGGCCGAGGCAGGTGGATCACGAGGTCAGGAGATCGAGACCATCCTGGCTAATACAGTGAAACCCCGTCTCTACTAAAAATACAAAAAATTAGCCGAGCGTGGTGGTGGGCGCCTGTAGTCCCAGCTACTCGGGAGGCTGAGGCAGGAGAATGGCGTGAACCTGGGAGGCGGAGCTTGCAGTGAGCCGAGATCACACCACTGCACTCCAGCCTGGGCGACAGAGAGAGACTCCATCTCAAAAAAAAAATATATAATAAAAGAAATTCTTACAAATCATACCTATTATTTACACAGTGTTTGCCAAACTATGGACCACCTAAATGAAAATCAACTGTTTGAGATGCTGTTTAAATGCAGATTCGGAGCCCTAGGAATTGGCCCTGAGCCACTTTCATGCCCAATAAAGATGAAGAACACTGCTTTGAGATCTAGTTTTGTTTCTTTCTTTTATGGAAATATACTGACCATTGGAGTTTTCATTAATTTTCTCCTTCTCTAGACTTGTATAGCATTCATAGTTTATATATAAAATTTTAGAATTTCATTATAGATATTAATATTCTCTAATTGTCTCAAAGTATTTTTCCTGAATATTAGAGCATAAACCTTTTAAGAGGAGGTACTGTGGCATATTATCACTTGTATTTTCCAACATGTCGAATATAAAGTTGGGTGCATAGTAAATATGAAGTATTGACTGCTTAATTACATTCTACAGAATTGTCAATCTGTAGTATATTTACGTGGCAGTTCTTTGAAAATCATCATACTGTCTGCAGTATTGAATATGGATGATAGAGTATTTCTGTAATTTTTTTTTCTTAATTTTATTTGTTGGAAATAAACCTGAAAATCTTGGTTATATTTCTAACGAGTAGTATATGAGGATGTTCCCCATAATAAATTTGCATCATTTTAAAAAATGGCTATTTTAAAGTGCTCTGATCTTTTGATTCTCTTTGTAGAACATAAACTAGTCAAACTTCTGAAGCCATAGTTGATAAAGCACCTGTCTGTGGCAAATGAACTCTGCACTTGAACCAGGGTTCTTCTCCTGATTAATAGAGAATTCAGGTAGCTGTTCTGGCTGCTCTACTTTGATGACTTAATAATGGCCTGAAAATCGCTGGAGCAGGAGGTTAAGGTCTTGGCAACATTAGGGAATAGCTAGGTGTGCATTTTCACAAATTAGAGCACCATGAATGATCAAGATGGAATAGTAACAGGGTAGTCATGACTAGCAGCAACTCACTTAGTTCTAAGGTGAGGAATATTTCTCTTTGTGCATAATTTCACAGACTGATGTGAAAACAACTACATTCTCTGGTAAGCTCATTACCTTATGGTACAAAAATCAATCTAATCTATTAAGAATAAAATCTCTATTGAGCAAATAATTGCCTTCCTGAGACACTTGATATTTTTTACTCTGAGACAGTTGCCACATAATTTGATTCCAAAACAGGTCACATTTCTGAGATAATGAATCAACGCTGCCAAGCGTGATGGCTGGTACAAAATAGACTCCCAGTCATGCCTGTAATCCCAGCACTTTTGGAGGCCGAGGCAGGCGGATCACTTGAGTTCAGGAGATTGAGACGAGCCTGGCCAACATGGTGAAACTCTGTCTCTACTAAAAATACAAAAATTAGCCGGGTGTGTTGGTACACGCCTGTAATCCCAGCTACTGGGGAGGCTGAGGCAGGAGAATGGCGTGAATCCGGAAGGCAGAGATTGCAGTGAGCCGAGATGGTGCCACTGCAGTCCAGCCTGGGTGACAGAGCGAGAGTCTGCCTCAAAAAAAACAAAAAAAACAAAAAAAAAAAACAACCTCTCAGGAAGTGTTAGTTATTTTTCCTCATTAGACTTGTTGAATTTGAATGACAAGTCTCAGACTTTATTAGAGAGTAGGAATTAGTTTGTTTTTTTTTTCTTTAAGATGGAGTCTCACTCTGTTGCCCGGGCTGGAGTGCAGTGGTGCGATCTCGGCTCACTACAACCTCTGCTTCCTGGGTTCAAGCCATTCTCCTGCCTCAGCCTCCCAAGTAGCTGGGACTACAGGTGCCCACCACCACGCCCAGCTAATTTTTTGTATTTTTATATTTTTAGTAGAGACGGGGTTTCACCGTGTTAGCCAGGATGGTCTCGATCTGCTGACCTCGTGATCCGCCTGTCTCGGCCTCCCAAAGTGCTGGGATTACAGGCATGAGCCACGGTGCCCGGCCGCAATTCGTTTTAAGTGTTTGCCTCCCAATTAAAAAGGTTACCAAGTTCTTTTCTGGAAAAATTAGACCATGTAAAAATAACCTTTTCCCCACTTGTGCATTTTAATGGAGCAATCAAATACTAGCTGTGGTATTTTTTACAGTATTGTTGGTCAAAAGTTGTATCAGAATTGTTTCATATCGGTAGGTATTAAATGGACCATTTGCATAATCTACTGAAGATTTTTCAGAGTCTGCACATGTGTGTCTGGTTATGGTATTTCAGGTATTCTAAATGTTTAAGGTTTTATGTCATCATAAAGACCTCTGAGCCAGTGGTATGCATTATCTCAACTTCTGCCTCCAGAGTGAGAACTGTGATGGAACAGTGTAATACATGGCATAGTTGCATATCTGGAATTTCAAAGAGAGTGTATGTATGTCAGAGTATGTGTATATGCACAAAACATAGCTTTTGATTTTAAAAACTTCCATAAAGGTCTTCTCTGCTTAGTCTTCTCCTGCTGTTCATTGATTTAATTAATAGCAGAAATTAATAATTTAATTCAACAATATAATTATTAAAAATGTACCCCACCTCACACATTGTGCACGTATCATTTCTAATCCTCACAACAGCCCTGTAAAGTAGGCATCATTATTCTCACTTTTACAGCTGAGATAACTAAGACTCAGATAAGGCTTAGGTAAATTTCACAAGAGCCTTCAGGTAGTCACTGTAAAGTCAGAATTCAAAGCTAAGTCTGGCTGATTTAAAGCTTTTGTTCCTGCCTCTGTGTCATACTCTTGGGGACCTGTTTTGTGATTCCACTAGATTATGAGATCTGGATGTCAGGAATTGCATCTTACAATGTGTTATATTACCTAGAAAGGTAACTTGTGGCAAATGTTGCTGTTCTTGCTGAAGGTGGTATAGGTAGCTGTCAAGGGGCATACTAGCCTTTTCACATACCACTAGGGGACCATTTCCTGCCATATTTTTGGGTAACAGGCTGTACAAGGCTCAGTTTTGGTCAACAAGGAACGGTGCCAGTGGGGTCAGATCTTGAGTTTATTCACCAGACTGCAAGTGCTTTGTCCCTTTTGCGCACTGTTCTATCCCCAGCACCTAAGACCAAGCTCATAATTACCCCCTCAATAAATATTTGTTACTGACAAATAATAATAACAGGTGTGTAGGAACTGTTAACTTTCTTCCATGGCTATGTATTACATCCTTAACCTAGGCCGAACTTCCTTCTGATCTAAGCCACTGCTTACACAGGAGTTGGGGCAAGGGAGGGTAATGAAACAACATAAACTTATTATGTTGACTGGAAATACCAACACAAGACTCATGCCCTTTGGAAGCTAGGTCAGTAGCATTATCTTTATATAAAGGATGGTAATGAGGAAAAATAAATTCAAAACAATTCTGTGGCAGAGGTGAAGGGAGATACATTTCATTTCCCTTTTGTTTTTGAATTACACAAAATGATGATGTGTTTATAATCTTTTGTGCATGTTCAATTGATCATCAAATTTACTCACTTACAACTGTACCTATATAATTTAAGTAATATGGGCTTTAAATTTGCCAACAAATATCCTAGTTAATAAAAAATAGTCTAAGCCGTGTATTTCCAGGATAATACTGCATAGTGGAATAGAGCCATGGAATTGATAGTCTGGAAAAAAAGTGTTTTGAAAAATGTGACATTTCCTGTACAGTATAGTTGTTACAATTCATATTGCTTATTAGATTTTAAATGGGCAAGACTTCCAAAATCAAAACAATGTGGGCTTATTTTAGATACTGTTGCATGGGAGATTACCGGACATCTGTATGGTTTTTACCCTTCTAAAGCTAAAGTTCACATGCTGCAAACAGACGCCATAATTCTATTCTAGATTAAGGTTTGTTTAACCTATACTGAGTTTTTAAAAGGATTTGAAGTAATAATTGGCAGCAATAATTATCAAACTATCTCTCAATTTTCATTTGGGTAAAAGGAATGATTCCATGAAATACATTTGTCCCTTCCTTAAAAATAATTTTTCTCATAATTTTTCTACTGAGCAAGAGGTGTTTATTCAGTAGGGATAATAGAATTCACCATTGGGCAGGAAATTAACAGTAAGAGTAAGCTAGTAAGTCTTTTTTAAGCACCTATAATTGTAAGGGATGCTGTGGAGAGAGAAAGGAAAATGAAGAACTGTCCCTGCCCTTGAGGAAACTGACAGTCTAGTTAAAACACAGTAACGTGACTTGTGTTTTTCTAGATTCAGATCTAATTTTATTCAAACCATGTTCCTCAAACCATTACTAATATAGGAAAATATTTATATAGCATAATATGTAAAGGTGTTTTTTGTCTTGTTTCCCAATGCCTAAATTCCAAAAGAATTCAATTGAACTTAAATGGAATTTTATGCCCATTTAATTTTTTAAAAACTAGAAGATGTTTTTAACTTGTTCATGAGGCATTGAATGTATTATAAAATTTGAAACGGTATTGGTGATGTTAAGAAAATCTTGGTATGATTCTTAAGTTGTTAGTGACAGTTCATGGATATTAAGGTACCTATAAATAGTACTGAAATGTGGCATTCCTTTTTTTTCGTGGTGGGGGTATGAATTTGACCACTGTTCAACTCATATCCTTTTTTTTTGTCTTATAGAGCAGAAACTAACTTGAGTTAGTATACTGCTTTTGAGATGTTCTTTATATAGAAATTTAAGGCATGGGAAATTATTGTTTAGAAAGAAAATGAATGAAAGCTTATTTGGACCTTCAGACTATGTTTAAATCACATTATATAAGATTATTTAATTAGTACAAAACTATTCTACTAATGTAGTTTATATTGAGAAATAAGTATTTGAAACATAGATCTTAAAGCGTTTTCTTATAAATTCACTTTTTAGAAATTTGGATGTTCAGCAATTTTATATCACTGAAAGCTGTGTGTACTCTAATTTGGTCCTTGATATGTTTCTCATTATAAGCAGTATTAAAAAAAATAGAGAAAATATTTGTCATAAGTATGTTATTTTTAAGTACATTTCCTTTTAATTGAATGAAACTAAATTTTCTACCTGATTTGTGGACCATCAGAGAAAAGAAGATACATATTAAGGAGGGAAAAAAAGGAAAGAGACTGAAAGATTAATTAGAACTTATTCCTTGTACAATAATATTTTAGCTTTAAACTGTTAGTGCTTTATATTAGGATCCACTAAAGATCTTAAGTTAGCCTGCTAAACTTTAGCTCCTCACGGTAGCTGGGTTTTCAGAAACTTACATGCAAAGGATGTCTGTTCCGAGTTGACTTTTGTTAGTAGTAATTCTATTTTGACTTAGGTGTTTAGAGATACTTTTCCCTTAACTCTTACATTTAAAGCATTAACATATAAATCTAATTAAAACGATGTATTAAGTTGACTGATTAAAAATAGTTGTATAGTCACAATTTTGTTTCTCCTAAGAATTAGAGGTTTAAATCTCTGAAAACATTAATGTGTGTGGAGTGGTTATGATAGTCCAGCTGCCATTGTGTGTGTTCCATTTAAATGTTAATGTATCTTAGAGACTCTAAAGTTGAGCTCAGAAGGTAGAGAATTTTAATTTGAATAGTCATTTTCTTTTTTTCATAAATACTAAAATCTGTTTTATACTAAAGAAAAAAACGTATTAGACAGCCAATACTCAATTACCTCATTTTAAAGTTTCTAGTATGATACTGAGTATTATTTGATAGTTCTATGTAAAGGAAAACAGTAGTGTTTTAAAGAGAAATCAGGTTGTGGAAATACATTTCAAATAATTAAATCTGAGCTGTGAAAAAGACTACTAACGTTAGCAGAAACACACTGACCTATGTGTGACACACACATATCTATATACTATGTATATATTTAGATTATATGTATTTTTTCCAACACACAGTTGCTGGCTTGAATGTACTGTATTCTTAACCACTGATTAAAACTTAGTCTTACAGTTAGTCTGATACTGTAATTATAAATAAACTTCCAGGAACAATTATTGAGGACAAGTTTTTAAGGAAACTTCTACTTACCACTGTTCTCTTTAAAACAGGTCAAGATTTGAAGCTCTGTAATTTTGCTTTATTTCATAGCTGCCGTTGGCATTGTGTCAGCTACCATGAATGTTCTCTTAAGCAAGGTTACCTTCTGTTGCTTTTAGCAGCCTTTTCTACTTCCCTACAATAAAATAGGCCATTTGTGTGAGCTGCTGTTGATAGCATATTTTGAAGTCATTTTTGTCTTTAGTCATTTCATTACCAGCCTGTGATTATCTTGTGTTAAAAAAACAAACAAGTTGGCAGAAAACCTCTTTGATCTACCCTAACCTTTCTATATGTAAATTTTGGAAAAGCGACACTGTAGCATGCCAATAAGATTTGCTCCTGCATTGACATTTCCAAAGTAATTATAAAAAGGATTATAAAATTTACTAAAGGAATTGCTATTTGTTGGTTGACAAAATTTACTTAAGCCACATAATTGTAAATTTATGGAGTCAAGGGTTGCCATCAAAGAAAATATTTTTGTTTATTCTAAATACCTTTCTTTTTTTATTTTCTAAATACCTTTATTTTATACAGCTAGGAAAAGTAACAGCGTTTTGAACATTTTGAAGAGGTCTTACATTTTTACTTATTCCATTCTTTAATATAAAGGTTTCCATGATTTAAGTAAGACATAATTCTGTATGATTTGCTTTAAATTAATAGTTACTGGTTAGAATTTAAAATTCTGTTTTATAGTAACCAGTAAGGATGTGAATTGTGTATTTATAGCAGTATACGATTTACAGATTCTATGACACACGGTTAGACACATTGGTTTTTATGAAAATCCATTAGCATTTTTCTCCTGTTTTCTCTGTGATTCTAGAATAATATGTGGGGGTGATTTTCCTGAGAACAGGAGTTATTAGCATCATTCTTAGGAGTAAAAACAGTACCCCTCCTTTTAAACACAGATCTTATTTTTTTGCTACTTTTTTTTTTTTTTTTTTGCTCCTTCTCCAACTTCCCTGCCATTCCTCTTAACTTCTGAGGCTTGGAGAAAGTGAACTTTAAAAACTAGAATTCTTTCTGTCTTTTGAATGACAGACCTTATGGGGTTACTTATGTGGTTGGGTTTCTCTCATCCCAGATGGAGTATTTAAATACTTTATAAAATTCTTTATAAGATTACGTGCTTAGAGATACTTTTGCTTGGTTACACTTTTGCTTTCCCAAACAGTTGTTTTTGTTTTTTGACACAGAAAGCAATGTTCTACCTCATTTGGATCAAAGCCCAGTTAGTTTAAGACACATATTTTGTAACAAAAATTTTATGTTTCTTAACATGATTTGGAAGTTAGTATTAATCATTTTTATAATTACTTGCATTGGTAGTTTGTCATTGTAATTGTACAAAGTGTTTCTAGGTTACAAAACCTAGAAGTTCTTTGCAAGGCGGTGGGCCAGTGATGCCAACCCATGGAAATGGCTATGATAAACCAGTTTTCTCTGGGTTCATTTCTAGTTTGTGTCACGGTTTGAGAAAAACAATAGATGAGAACAAGTTAGTATGAATATTTTTAATCATTTCGTCTGTTAAAACTTCATGCCATGACTAAGAGACAATGGGCTTATAGGGGTATTTTCAAGAATTGCTTTATAGAACTTCCTCATTAAACGTTTTATAAGGACATTCTGCTTTAACAAATTACATGGTGTTGAGGTGGGGAGTATATGTAATTGTAAAAGGTTTATACCCCACATACAGATTATTACCTGGTGACTGAAAATGCTGTCTGGATCTTTTTTTGCAGTGCCAGGGAAGGTGGGGGATGGGGAGAATGAAACTTGAATCAGTGGCCATCTGGCCCAGATTTGGCTGATTTCCTGTGCACTGCCCTTTGTTTCAGCCAGACAATGGATTGTTCCTTTAAAAGATAAGAACTCCATTGATGACTTTGTGCTGAATCAGCACGTTGGTTTGGGATTGCAAGCATAGACTCATATCGAAGGGTTTTCTCTTGTTCATAGGTCACTATCCTTGTCTTCATCCATTACAAAAATATTCTTAAGGTTGTTTTCTGTAGTTTCTGTGCTGAGATTACAGACAAATTGAATAAAATAAGTGGACATGTAGTTTTCTAGTTTTGTATTACCTGTCTTAAACATTGAAATCTCCTTGTCTTTAGTTTCCAAAATTAATATCTCCCTGATTGTGACTTTTGATAAATCTTTATGTAGAATCTTTTCTTATGTCTGAGCTTGAATTTTCCATTTGAATCTTCAATGACTTAAATTTAATGTTGTCCTAAATCTAAGTTAGACTTTTATGATATGGCTATGGAAATGGTAAATTTTCTGTGACATCTGTTGTCATATATCTGCAAATTACATTTTAGGGTGGTAGAGCTACTCCTTACTTTAAATGCTACCTACTCACTGTGACACTGTTTAATAAATGGTTATTGACTAGAGAAGTAGGGATCTCTGTCACCTAGCATTCTAAGTCAGTCAGTCATCAGTTTTTGTAGGTTATCTCAGAAGCAGTAGAGAGTTGTCATTTTTCAGAAGACAAGAACAACCTTCACTGCTGCCATTTTGTTGTATGACCAAGAAATACAAAAACAATCATTTTTACTGTTGAAGTTACAGGAAGATTGTTGGCAGATTTTGTCTACCTTTTAGTTTAATTCTCATCTCTTTACAGTTGAATTGCCATGTGACTCCCCAGGGCAGAATTTTCTCTGAAACCACTGAATACTTCAAAATCAAGCATCTGATCAAAATAAACTGCATTGAGATCTAACCTATAATTCATTTGTGTAGATAAAAGTATGTTGTTTAGGTAGAATCAAAGGGCCTGATCACAAGAAAAAAGCTTAATAGTTAGTTCCTTAGGGATCTAATTATGTAGCAGATGGGACCACACAGCACAGTTCGCCATTATTTAGTGTAATTAATTTTAGATCTGCATCCAGAAAAAAAAAATGATGATGACAAATGACACAAAATCTTAGTATGTATCCATATAGGGCACTATCCACTCATAATTGTTGTTCCTCTTCTCTTTTGGATCACTTTAATCTACTCCTTACTCTACTCGATGCTAATAAGGTCTCAGAATTGCTTATTTGCTTTAAATGCATGAGTAGTTTGGATACGCTGATATTAAGGGTGTCATGGATGTTCATTGGAATAGAATACTCGGATTTAGAGGATTGGTTAATTAAACTGTAAAACAAGCCAGAGTTAAAAGCTACAATAATGAGACCAAGACAAGTTCTACTTTATTTTCCCCCTGCTTTAATCAGAAACTAGTTCAGGGAACTAGTTCGAGGTAGAGGGGAAGGTCTTATCCTTTCTCCCCCTCCCCCCTCCTGGTCACCCTTCTCCCCTGCCCCACGCCCCCCAACCTCTGACTCTCCTTCAAATCTCACTGAGGAATTATAGTCTCTGCAGAGGCTTGGTTGCAGATGCCTGGAAAGTTTACACTGCAGAGAGTTGTTTTGTTTGGCATAGCTAATCAGGAGCCAGGCTGGAATTGCTCATAGCTGTCATTCAGGTTTTGTTTCAAAGTCCAAGGACCTGCTGGGAAAAACAAAAAGCTAATGAAAGCTGACTGTATTTAGGCCTCAAATCTGTAGAAACTGAAATGATGTCCTGACAGTGTATTCTTATTCTTTCACATTCTTGCTGTTACTAAGGTAACAGATTTTTTAGAGGCTTTCCATCTTCATTGTCAAGTATTTGCTACACTTATTGTTGTTTTTCAGATTAGAGCAATTCAGATTATCTCCTTTTGAGATAAAGGAAAAAGAGAAAATAATGGAAATAAAATGTCTGAATCAAATACCCTGAATGCTAGTAAGATCAGTTTTTTTTAATGCCTTAAAATTCTCAGATTTGTAACACATTAAAATTTAGGACAAGTTCAGTTTCCCAACTTTGTGATGCTGTGTGTATGAAATTCCCATTGTAAGGTGACATAGTACATATTCATATAATCACTAAAGAATATATCTTACAGGAAAAAGGAATATAGTGAACTATACTGTCTTTAAGATCTTCCTTCCTGAATGAAAAACCAAATTACATGAAAAACCGACGAGCTTGAATTCCTATCTGTAAATGGTAAAATTAAGTAGCATGAAAAAATGGACTGTGATGGGCATATTTATTGAAAACATTGGTTTTTTTTTTTTTGATATTTGTTTTCACAGGATGGTTTGTCTTGATAGATTAGCACTCATCTGTATGGAAATGCTGTTGTTTTTACAGTCTGTTTGGGGCACATATCAAACCTGTGGTTTGATAAGTGATAAACGAAAGATTATTTTGTGGAGACAAGGTGTTCTTTGGGTTGGCTTTAGAACTGAGACTCTTCAGGGATGCTTCTCAGTAGTGTTATAACCTTTATGAATCCTCTTGCCATGATTTTGACTCAATTGGAAGAGGACACAGTTTTTCTTTCCTTTTTTTTTTTTTTTTTTTTAACAGGCTTATCAAACATCTTCATCAAATACTCTTTTCCCTGTAGCAGTGACTGTAATATTGAAATGATCTAATTTTAGTATTGATCAGATCATGTCACTAATTTGGCTCCAACACAGTAACACAGTAAAAGCCTATGTTCATGGAGATAAGATCTAGCTTAATTTTCTTCCAAGAAATAAATAAGAGAGTGGGCAGCTGGCTGTATGGAAAAGAACCCATAAGGATCTGGAAGAAAAGTGTTAAAAATGTATCAGGAGGCCCTTGTTTTAATTTCTGTATCTCTGTTCATGCTAGTTTCCCAGCCTGGAATTTTATCTTTTCTCATCTCCACCTATCTAAATCCTATATGTCTCAAGGTCTGGCTCAGGTCCTTCTCCATTCACTAAGCCCTCTTCAGCTGCTGGTGTCCAGAAGATAGTAAGAGAGGCTGTATCCTCAGCTGGTTACGGTATTGAAAGGATTGTGTTCAAATAGGGTTTCAACATTTTTAGGAGGAGAATGATTAGGATGAGGGAGATATAAAGGGAAAATAACATAGATGGAATAGATCATTTGAAATGGGCAAGTTTAATCCAGAAAAGATTTAAAGAGAGACAAGATATCTGTCTTCAAGGGCTGACATATGCAGCTGGAATTAGATTTACTCTAATTACCTTTAAGGCAGTGGTTTCAAATTGTGCAGCGTAGAGCTTCAGGGATTTTGTGGTGAGCCTTGGGCTGCAGGGAGGTAGAGAAGAGCCAGAGAGGAGTAGACATGCTGAGTGCCCCCTGCAGCTGCCAACAGAAGAGTTCCACTTTTAACTGCTTTATGTATTGTGTTTGTGCCTACTATTTCTTTTAAAAACACATGGCATGCTTTCAAAAATAAAGTTTTGAAAAGTACTGCTGTATAGAATAATAAGAGAGTTTTGGTTCAAATTGCAATAAAATGTTCTAGCAATAAGAGACTTTGAAAAATTAAATGAACTGCTTTGTGAGATGTGAGTTCCACATTAAAGCAGAAATTAATGACCCTGGAAAGGATGTTGGAAGATTTCTGCTTTTGAGGAAAGGTTGAGTTAGATGACCTCCTGGATTTCCTACAGTTCTAAGATTATGTAATTGATTTCTTCTCTTACTGTCAGTATCAGATAATCTGACATTTAGCTGTTTTTGTTTGTTTGTGTTTTGTTTTTGTTTTTTTGGAGATGGAGTCTCACTTTGTTACCCAGGCTAGAGTGCAATGGCATGGTCTCGGCTCACTGAAACCTCTACTTCCTGGGTTCAAGTGATTCTCCCACCTCAGCCTCCCGAGTAGCTGGGACTACAGGCATGTGTCACCACACCCGGCTAATCTTTGTATTTTTAGTAGAGATGGGGTTTCACTATGTTGGCCAGGCTGATCTCGAAATCCTGACCTCATGATCTGCCCGCCTCGGCCTCTCAAAGTGTTTATTTTATTTTATTTTATTTTTAAAACAGAGTCCCAACGCTGGAGTGCAGTGGTGTGATCTTGGTTCACTGCAACCTCCGCCTCCTGGGTTCAAGCATTTCCCCTGGCTCAGGCTCCTGAGTAGCTGGGATTACAGGTACATGCCACCACACCCAGCTAATTTTTATATTTTTAGTAGAGACGGTTTCACCATGTTGACCAGGCTGGTCTTGAACTTCTGAACTCCTGACCTCAGGTGATCCACCCTCCTTGGCTTCCCAAAGTGCTGGGATTACAGGTGTGAGCCACTGGGCCCAGCCACATTTAGCTGTTCTTAATTGGGCTTTTTGAGAAACCTCACCTCCTCATTACATCGTGAAGTTGCAGAGAGTAGGAACAATGTCTTCATTGTTTTTGCTTTTGGATTCCTCAGATCCTTGCACAGATGTAGGGGCTCAGTAAATACCTGTTGATAGAGAAATGACTGCAAGAAGTACTTGCTTGATTGCCTTATGACCCCATCCAATCATAAATGGTGATAAGGGAAGGTGTTTGCAGGATTTTTTTTTTTCCACTTTTGCTTTCTGCCCTTAAGAAATAGTAGAAATGACAAAGAGTTGAGATTAGCCAGTCCCAGCCCAAGCTCTTTTTTTTTTTTTTTTTGCCAAGAAGGCCAGAATACTACTTTGTCTGAAAAAGTGAACGTTGCTCCCAGAGAGCCTAATAGCTAAAAAATGTAACATGGAAATCAGGATTCTCCATACAAATAAGAAACTGAGGCACAGTAGAATGGTGAAGTGAGGAGATTTCCAGATATTCCAAGTGCAAATAGGGGAATATAAGAGGATCACATTGGCAGCCTTGACTTCAGGGTCTTTTGCCCCGATTTCAGTTGGTTCCCATGTTATTGAGAACAAGGACTAAAGGATATGAATTACAGGAAAGTTCTTCCAGATGCACGATTGGAATCTAGTAATGGTGGTAGACTTGATAGGGATAGGCAGGTGCTTGATGAGCACAGCAGAATCAAAAGCAGCACTTTCACCCATAGAAGGCCTTTTATATTTCCTGCCTTAGTCTTGGGTGGGAAAGGGAGAAGTGTTTGTGCCAGCTTCTGGCACACTGCCTTGTGCCAAGTAGACACTAAAGAAGTACTTACAGAATCAAACTGAATTTTATTAATGGTACTTTCAGTTACAGTGCACACCGTAGGTGGGGATCATAGTTCTTCTTGCTTGAAGTCCCCTGTTCCTCTACAAAGTCAGGCGAGTTTAGGAACAACAAGTTCCATGATGTCTATATATATCTAGGGAGAGAGAGGCAGGGTTTCACTCTCTTGCCCAGGCTGGAGTGCAGTGGCACGATCTCGGCTCACTGAAACCTTTGCCTCCTAGGCCCAAGTGATTCTCCCACTGCAGCCTCCTGAGTAGCTAGGACTACAGGTTCACCCACCACACCTGGCTAATTTTTGTATTTTTTTTGTAGAGATGGGGTTTTGCCATGTTGCCCAGGCTGGTCTTGAACTCCCGGGCTCAAGTGATCTGCCCGTCTCAGCCTCCCAAAGTGCTGGGATTACAGGTGTGAGCCACTGTGCCTGGCCCTGGTGTCAGTATCTTAGAGTTCAGATGAGGAGATTGGTCATATCTGAAAACACAAATAGACTTGTGAAGATTTCTGTACAAGTTGTTCATTGTTGATAAGTGACAAGAAGAATGTCTGGAGCCAGTAAATGATTCCAGCACTAAAGAAGCCTTGCCGTATCCCAGGAAAAGGGTTACTTTTCATTAGGTGAGTAGTTATAAATCCTAATTATTAATATGTGTACTGTAATGCCTGAGTACTTTCTGGGATGAAAATGTCATAAACAGAAAACTAGATTGCAAAGGGATCTCAAAATTAGTCTAATACTCATGTCTGTTTTACTGACGGAGAAGAAATTGGGGCCCCAGAGATACTTAAAGAACCAGGATTGGCCGGGCGCGGTGGCTCAAGCCTGTAATCCCAGCACTTTGGGAGGCTGAGACAGGTGGATCATGAGGTCAGGAGATCGAGACCATCCTGGCTAACACGGTGAAACCCCGTCTCTACTAAAAAATACAAAAAAAACTAGCCGGGTGAGGTGGCGGGCGCCTGTAGTCCCAGCTACTCGGGAGGCTGAGGCAGGAGAATGGCGTGGACCCGGGAGGCGGAGCTTGCAGTGAGCTGAGATGCGGCCACTGCACTCCAGCCTGGGAGACAGAGCGAGACTCCGTCTCAAAAAAAAAAAAAAAAAAAAGAACCAGGATTACAGCATAGGCTATTTAATTCCCAGTATAATGGCCTATTCATAATGGTAAAGGAGGAGGATATCTTTATTTTTTCCTTAAATTTTTTACAATATTTAGGAATGGCCTTTCTTCCCAAAGATGTTTTATAATTTGGGGATTATGCCCAATTCTGGGAATTATTTATATATCCTTAAAGCTCCTGAACATGTCTTATGGCTTTATGCAATGAGAGGGCACTACAGGTGTCAAGAACATTGTAGAACTGCTCATGTCGTATACAAGATGACACCTTAATGCCTTAGGCAACAAGTGCTTTCTGCCAGTAGTAATGAAAGTATAAGGCCCATGGAAAAATTTAATTAAAACAATTAAGACATGAGAGTCAGAAGAGGAAATTAAAAATACCAATGAAGACAACTGATCTGGAAATGGTGTATTAGTAAAAAAAAAAAAAAAATTGTTTAAGCATATTGGAACAAATTTTTACTCATTTAAAAGAATATATTATTAATACTTTCAGGGCTTTAATAAAAACTCAGTAGTATGTACATATTTATATGATTCTTAGCAACAGTTCATTAAAATGTTTATCAATTAATTAGCATACTAGATTTATACCGGGCATCTCTAGAGATCAGAAATAGGTAGGATTAGGCGAAAAATTTCACAGAGGAAGATTAAACATAAAACAAGAAAGAACTTAAAAACATATTTTACTTTACTATTAAATATATTAAAGAGTCTAATAATGAAAATTAGGTTGTGTTCTACACCTGTTTCCCAGTCACCCAAACACCCTAACCAGAGGTAACTCCATTTCTGGTATACCCTTCCTGAGATATTCAGTGTATGTACATGCATTTAGGAAAACATATTGAACATATCGTTTGGTACTTTGGAGATTGATGAAGACCTGTCTATGAACTAGTGCTCTTAACAGTATAACATGCTATCTTGTGATGTATCTGAGAAGTATCACTTGTTCAACAAAGGCTGGAGGATGGGCTTACACACAGGGATTCCCATCCTGGGTGTAAGTGGACATTGATGACATTGAAGGTTCTCCTCCCAAATTCTGTGATATACTTAAGTGCCTACTAGGTGCTAAGCACTGTGGGGACAAAAAAGAAGCATAAGTAACTTATGTTTTAGTTTGGAAGATAAGATACATATTCACATGCACACCATAAGAGAAAATGTAAATTCTGTAAGACAAAATAGTGATATCACAAAGCTATATCGAAATAGTTGTTGAATGACCTGGGTAGATGGCAGTTAGTACTATGAGTTAAGCAAAGGGTGGAGAAGTCTAAGAAAACTTTGTTTACAAGGTAGGATTGCACTTAAGCCTTGAAGAATTGAATTTGATTAATAGGGAAGAGGTAAAGAGAGTAGTTTATTATCATTGAACGCTGAAAGTAAATACAGGGATGACGGGTAGACTGGGATGAAAGTGAAGGAAATAAGAGGTTGATTGGGAGTAAAGCTGTTAGGTTAAGACCATGTTATGGAGTCAGTGAAGTCCAGGATCTGAAGTGCAACCTACATAAAATGAGTAACAAGGGCCCACTGAAACTTTCTCTTTTTTTTCTTTCATTTTTAGTTGATACATAATTGTACATATTTATGGGATACAGAATATTTCAATACATGTATACAATGTGTAATGGTCAAATCAGGGTAATTAGCATATCTGTCACCTCAAACATTTATAATTTTGTTGTATTATATACAGAATTCTCTTTTAGCTTTTTGAAAACATAAATTATAGTTAACCATATTCTCCCTAAGATGCTACAGGACATCAGAACTTATTCCTCCAATCTAGCTGTAATTTTGTATCCATTAACCTACCTCCCCCATCCTTCCCCTCCCCTCACCCTTCCCTTCCTCTAATATCTACAATTCTACTCTACTTCTGTAAGCTCAACACTTTTTATTTTTAGCTCCCATATATGAGTGAGAACACGCAGTATTTATCTTTCTGTGCCTGGCTTATTTCACTTCACATAACATCCTCCAGGCTCATCCATGTTGCCACCAAAGACAGGATTTCATCTTTTTCTTTTTATAGCTGAATAGTATTTCACTGTAGATACCACATTTTCTTTATCCATTTATCTGTTGATGGACACTTAGGTTGATTCCATATCTTGACTATTGTGAGTAGTGCTTCAGTAAACATGGGGGTGCAGATTGCCTTTATACTGCTTTCCTTTCCTTTGGATGTATACCCAGTAATGGGATCATTGGATTCTATAGTAGTTCTATTTTTAATTTTTTTGAGAACACCCATACTGTTTTCCATAATGGCTATACTAACTTATGTTGATGGTTGTACTAATTTACACCAACTATATTTAAGAGTTCCTTTTTCTTTGCTTCCTCACCAGCATTTGTTATTTTCTTTTGTTTTTTTCATGGTAGCCATTCCAACTGAGTAGAGATGATATCTCATTGTGGTTCTGATTTGCATTTCACTGATGATTAGTGATGTTGAGCATTTTTTCATATACTTGTTGGCCTGTATACAAAAGTCAACTCAAAGTGGATTAAAGACTTAAACATAAGACCCAAAATTATAAAACTGTGAGTCTAGGCAACAATTTTATGGCTAAGGCTTCAACAGCGTGGGCAATAAAATAAAAAACAGACCAATGGAACTATATTAAACTAAAAAACTTCAGCATAGCCAGGGAAAAATATCAACAGAGTGAAAAGACAACCTGTAGCATGGGAGAAAATATTTGCAAACTGTTTATCCAACAAGGCACTAATGATTGGAATATACAAGGAACTCAACAGCAAAAACACAAATAATCTGGTTAAAAAGTGGGCAAAAGATCTGAATAGGCATTTCTCAAAAGGTGACAGACAAATGACCAACCGCCAGACATTTCTGAGCAGGAATGTGACAGTGTTATATTTCAGAACAGCAGTTTTAAGCTATTGCAAACATATGGGTGCATGTGGACCTGAATATTAGTGTTGGAAATAAAAGAGAAAAAAAGAGACTCAAAAAATAAAAGGAAAATAGATACATGATTGCTGATTGAATTTTGGAGTCAGGGGAGACAGATGAGAGACTGATAACTCCAAGTTTTTAAGCCCAGTTTCCTGGGAGAAAGATGTTGCCATTAACAGTAATAGGAAAGACAGAAGTCAGTGTTTTGGAGATGGAAATGATGATTTTAGATTAAGGTAGAGATGATAGAGAGACATTCAAATAAAAGTATGTAGTTGTTGAAAGAGTGGGACTAGTGTTCTTGAAAGAAATTGGATGTGGAAGGCAGCATCCCTAATGTGCAGTACCCAGCTACACCCTGAGTGCACCATCTCTCCAGGAAAGAACAGCTGTTCTCCTATTTAGCTGAACTCTCATCAGACCCAATTTAAGTGGGAGAGAATTATTTACTTATGACAAGGTAAAGTCCAATATAGGGAGATGAAAAAATGGGTATACTTTTATTATTTGACTGAAATATTACATTTCATCTCTATAGAATCTGAAATATTACATTTCATCTGTAATAAAAACAAATACTACATTTTGTTTTGTTGTACTGTGATTGACAATTGTTTAAATCCTTGCATGCTATTTCAGCTATTTAATTCTGAAAAAGAGTCTTAGGATGGTGTTCTAGTTAAGTTACCCTTCAGTGTAACATTATAGTCTTTATTATTATTAACAAATAATAGTTCTTATGTACATTTAAGGAGAGTGAAATTTAGTGAACTTATTTTTATCCTATGGCATATTGTACCTGCCTCTGACTTAGCAGTTTTTTGTTTTGGCAGGCAAAAAAAAAAAAAAAAAAAAAAGTTTACTAACGACAATGTAATATCCAATATTGAATGACTGGGTGTTTTACTGAATGATTAATCTGTATAATTGCTGAGATCACTATGTGCAGATAAGGAGGGGGTGAACTTTATTTATTGGTCTCTTCCTCTTTGGACAAAGTCTTGATGCTCCTCTCCTTCTTGGCCTGGAGCCTCTTATCAGGGAGCTGGCATGCTTCTTTGGTCTCAGACCTGTGGGCCTCAGCCTGGTCAGCCAGGAGCTTCTTGTGGGCTTTGTCTGCCTTCAGCTTTTGGATGTGTCCCATGAAAATCTGCTTTTTTCTTTTTCTTTTTTTTTTTCTTTGAGATGTAGTTTTGCTCTTTTCATCCAGGCTGGGGTGCAATGGCACGATCTCCGCTCACTGCAACCTCTGCCTCCCGGGTTTAAGCGATTCTCCTGCCTCAGTCTCTGGAGTAGCTGCAATTACAAATGCCCACCACCACAGATGCCCCCCACCACCACAATTTTGTTTGTTTTGTTTTGTTTTGAGACGGAGTTTTGCTCTTGTTGCCTAGGCTGGAGTGCAATGCTGTGATCTTGGCTCACCGCAACCTCCACCTCCTGGATTCAAGTGATTTTCCTGCTTCAGCCTCCCAAGTAGCTGGGATTACAGGCATGCACCACCATGCCTGGCTAATTTTGCATTTTTAGTAGAGATGGAGTTTCTCCATGTTGGTCAGGCTGATCTCGAACTCCCAACCTCAGGTGATTCGCCCGCCTCGGCCTCCCAAAGTGCTAGGATTACAAGCATGAGCCACCATGCCTGGCTTAATTTTTGTATTTTTAGTAGAAATGGGATTTTGCCATGTTGACCAGACTGGTCTTGAACTTGTGACCTCATGTGATCTGCCAGCCTCGGCCTCCCAGAATGCTGAGATTACAGGTGTAAACTACTGTGCCCAGCCTAATCCTTGTTTTTGAACGTGTTCCCCTTCACCTTCCGGTATGGGATGTGATGCTCGTGGTAGTCCGTCCTCTTAGATTCACAGTACCTTCTGAGCAGCCAGTGAGGGATTCTCATACTCCTCATACGGGTTACCATCTTGGGCATTTGAGAATCGCCTGCCCTTCTGGTGGGCGAAGGTGTTTTTCCGGCATTGAGACCAGGAATGGACACGCACGGGCTTGAAGATGATCAGCCCATCTTTGATCGTCTTCCAGGTGTCCCTGCAGGAGTTGGTGTTGGCAATTGCACTGATCTCATTGGGGTCCAGCCAGACCTTTTGCTATAGCAAAGGACGCTGGAGGTTAGCCTCTTCCAAAGCTGATCATACTCATGCCTGGGGCCTCAGTGCCTAAAGAAAAGCTGGTTTAGCAACTTTTGAGCTGAAATGTAATTGGTTGAAACCTCTGGAATATCCCAAGTGAGAAATTATTATACCTTAAGGTAAGGAATAAGTTTTGTTTGTCCTGAGGAGCTGGTATGCCTCGTCTTTTATGTTGATAAGAGACTGTTGTGTTCCCCCTTTAGTTCCTGTTCCCTGGGAAAGTTAGAGCTAAATTTGATGCTGAACTCTACATCTATTGTTTAGCATATTTTATTTCTTTTATCTCCTGGACCTGAACTTTCTTTTCCTATTTTGTTACATGTTGTATATCTCTCATTATAAGCCAGTGCACATCTTGTGGGGGAAGACTGAAGGTACACATAAATTTAATTTATAATAGCCATCAAACCATTCCCAGAGTCAAGGTCGTGTCTGCTCAGCATGTATAATAATTCCAAGTTCATAATAGGTACTCTAAAAATGTTTTGGAATGAAGTTCAACAAAAGTTCAGAAATTTCAGGAAGACTATTTGAGTGGGAAAACTAGAGATACTATCTTGAAAAAGAGGGCATTTATGCTTAACTCTGAGAAACAAATAGTGTTTGACAGGCAGAGATGGGCCGATGGGTTTTTTAGGGAAGGGAGTTACATGAGCAGAAATGTAGAGGCAGAAAAACATGAGCCTTAATCCTCGTTAGGGCAAATAATCATTTTGGAGAATCATGGGGAAGATGGATGGAATGGTAGAAGGGAAGCCTGGCCACCTGTGCTGTAGCTATTCCTTGGCTTTTATCTCTTTCTCATCATGTCTAGAGCCAGGCCCCAGATACCATAAGCCGGGGGTGTAAGAGTTCACAGGGATAGGAAAGGGCACACACCCACTCTTCGAGTGTCCGCTCTCATCCTGCCCTTGACTCTTAGTCATTGACTCTAATCCTTTACTTAAAACAACTAAGCGGGGATGTTATTTTAACCCTGCCTAAAATCCAAGGAGTCCACAGGCTGCCAGGTAACCTTAATTATTCTTTAGTTTACCCATCAGGAGTCCCTGAACATAAAGTACACTTACACACATAGGCAGCAAGGATTTTCTCAATGAGTTATTTCACTACTTGAAGCTGTCTGGTGAAATTTGGAAATAATACAAATAAATGCTTATATTTATTGAGCATTGTGTGCCAAGCATTCAACTGAGTACATTGTATTGATTGTGTCATTTCATCCTTATCACCATCCTTAGACATGTATGCTATGATTACCACCATATTAGTAATAAAAAGCAGACAGAAGTCTAGTACACTACACTTGAATTCACACAGTAAGTGCCAGAGCTGGGATTTGAATCCAGGCAGCCCGATTTCAAAGCCTGAACTATTAGCCAGTACATCATGTTGATTTAAAGGAAACACATTAAGAAAGTATGAGAGAGACACATGTTCTGTATTCAATAGATGATGACAAACAATGAAGTGTGACTGTTAAAGTAACAGACCTTTATATTTCAAATTTCATGAACTGAGTGGTTCTGGGCCCATTGAGGCCTTTCTTTTGTCATTTTAATATTTGAATAAAAAATTATCTTTGGATACCTTTAGATGGGGCTTGTACTCTTCGTTCATTCATGTCACCCCACAAATGTATGTTAGTGTATTGTGATGTTAGTTCAGAATTCATTTATTGACCGGACATAGTGGCTCTCACCCATAATCCCAGCACGTTGAGAGGCCAAGGCAGTAGGACCGCTTGAGGCCAGGAATTTGATACCACCCTAGGCAACACAGTGAGACTCTGTCTCTACAAAAAGCTAAAAAAATAGCCAGGCATGGTAGCATGTGCCTGTAGTCCCAGGTACTTGGGAGGCTGATGTGGGAGGATACCTTGGGCCCAAGAGTTTGAGGCTGCAGTGAGCTATAGTCTTGCCACTGCATTCCAGCCTGTGTGACAGCAAGACCCTGCTCTAAAAAAAAAAAAAAAAAAAAAAAAAAAAAAAAAAAAAAAAGCACATGTTAGTTCAGAATGTAGCCCCCACTCATGTAGATTGTAGCCCCCACTCATGTAGATTGCTGTTTAAGGCAAGGAGAGGGGAAAAAGGGATGATGTCAGCCATGCAGGTTTTCTTAATCAGGGAAGGAAAACCTTTCCCAGAAATCCCTGCAGTGGACTTTCCATTAGATTTCTTAGCTAGAACTGGGTTGCATGACCATTCCTCACTACAGGGGAGGCTAGAAGGGTGGGGAACAGAATTCTCAGGATGAGTTTAAACCAACCAAAATCCTTCCCTTAAAGCTGTGCAAATTGGCACCCCAAACAAAACTGGAGTCCTGTTAGCAAAGAAGCAGGGGTAGATACTAAAAAAAAGGACTAAGAATATCTGTCATTCATTATGTTCTTCAAAATTATGATTGACTACACACTACCCTCACAATGGAATGATTCATTAGGACAAGCTAACTGCTGTAACAAACATCCTTAAAATTCCAGTGGCTTAATTACTTGCTCATGCTATAGTCTGACACAGTGAGGCACTTCTCCTTGCCGTCACTCAGGGATCCAGGTCCTTTCATCTTGTTCCACTACTATCTTCCAATTCTGGACTCCAAGATTGCTGTGGAAGGAAGAGAGCATACAGGAAAGGCAAACAACTCTTAACTGTATTGGCCGTCACATCAGCAACGTTCCATCGTCAGAGCTAGGAAATGTTCGACCGTGTCGCCAGGGAGAGGAAGTGGGTTTGCTGTGCGTCTAACCACACCGCAGTTGAGTGAAATCTAGTTGTCACTGAAGACAGTTGACAAAATGGATAAAGGTATTTTTTACAAATGTAAAAAATGGCTTTCATAAGAAGTTATAAATGGACTTATAATTTTTTGATATTTCTTAAATATATTTCACCTACTTTTCCTCTTTATCGACCGTTAAAATATGAGACAGCCTCAAGCACTTTATTTCCAAAACACCTTCCTTGACTTCTCCAGACAATAAGCAGCTCACTGCATTTACTTCTGTGCCGGGCTACCCCTTAGCATACATCTCACTTGGCTCAAAACTCAGAGGGCGAAGACTATGTGCAGTTCATCTTTTAATCACCAGGGCCTAATGCCAAGAAGATAATAAAAAAAGATGTAATTGAATTAATGTCTAAATAGATAAATGCATGTATTGACAGTAGTAAAACTTCAGACTAAAAGGAGAAAAAGCTAGTTTTAAATTCATGAAAATTTTTATTTAGATAATTTTTATAAAAATGTTTTTCTCTGGCAGGCTGGGCGCAGTGGCTCATGCCTGTAATCCCAGCACTTTGGGAGGCCAAGGCAGGTGGATCACCTGAGGTCAGGAGTTTGAGACCAGCATGGCCAACATGGCGAAACCCCATCTCTACTAAAAATACAAAAATTAATTCGGTGTGGTTGCGGGTGCCTGTAATCCCAGCTACTTGGGAGGCTGAGGCAGGGAGAATTGCTTGAACCCGGGAGGCGGAGGTTGCAGTGAGCTGAGATTATGCCATTGCACTCCAGCCTGGGTGACAGAATGAGATTCTATCTCAAAAAAACTCAAGTTTTTTTTCTGTAGCATAAATGATAATGATAATTTGAACTAACTGTTCACAAATAATTAGCATATGTAGTAATATTTTGTCACATCTAGTTCTAGTCAAGTGATTATGAGGTGAAGATCTTAAATTTTTTTCATAAATATATTAAGTATGCTGTTCAGTTTGAGTGGCCTTATATTTTGCATCTGTAGAGAATAAATGAGATTTTTATTTCGTTAGTAATATTTGTCATACTTAACTATTTTAATTTTCTATTCATTAATTCCACCAATGTTCAGTGAGTTCCTATGCAAACAGAAGATACTAATAAGCACACTAATCTGTAATTATATAATTAAATGATTTTATTAGTTGGGATGAGGGCTAGAAAAGGTTAGACTAACTGGGAGTTCATAATTTGTCTTGGAGATTTAACAAAGTTTTTGAAGAGGTACTGTCTGTGTTGAGATGAAGAGGAAGAGTGAGACAAAGCACAATGGAGAGTTGGGGAGAGAGCACTTCAGAATGTTTGAAGGTGCTAAGAGGAAGTGCTTGACACATGGGAGGAACCGAGAAAGAAGGCTGGGGCCATCGGCTGGAGGGGCAGGACAGGTGGAGATGTAGGCGTGGGCCTCCCAGAACATGGTAAGGCCACTGGACCTTTACTTTAATGCATTTGTGCATGTGATTTTAAAAAAATGAAGAAAAACTTACTGTTTTAGATGACAATGCATAATAAACATTTTAACCATCATAAAATATTTTAGAATAAGATGGGTAAATACTGTCTTAGTCCATTTTGGTTGCTATAACAAAAATGCCATAAACTGGATGGACTTATAAACAACAAACATTTATTTCTTACAATTCTAGAGACTTGGAAGTCCAAGATCAAGTCACCAACAGATTTGGTGTCTGGTAAGGGGCCTATTTCTTGATTCATTAGATGATGCCTTCTAGCTGTTTCCTCACATGGGAGAGGGGGCAATGGAGTTCTCTGGGGTGTCTTTTATAAGGTCACTAATTTCATTCATGAGGGATATAACCTTATGACCTGATTACCTCCCAAAAACCTAACTCCTAAAACCATCACCTTGGGGATTAGGATTTCAACATATGAATTTTGGAGTGACACAAACATTCAGATCATAGCAAATACCAAGTATACACACACACACATACACATACAAACAACACAATTTTTATTTTTATTTTTATTTTTTGAGACTGAGTCTCACTCTGTTTCCCAGGCTGGAATCCAGTGGCACGATCATGGTTCACTGCAGCCTCCACCTCCCAGGCTCAAGCGATTCTCCCACCTCAGCCTCCTGAGTAGCTGTGACCACAGACATGTGCCACCATGCCCGGCTAATTTATTTAAATTTTAGTTTTCAATAAAAAATACCAGCCAGGCATAATGAAACATGCCTGTAATCCTGGCACTTTGGGAGGCTGAGGTGGGCAGATCACTTGAGCTTAGGAGTTTGAGACCAGTCTGGGTGACAAAAAAACTCTCTCTACAAAAAAACTAGGCAGGCCTGGTGGAGTGCACCCATAGTGCTAACTACTTGGGAGCTGATGTGGGAGGATCGCTTAAGCCCAGGAATTCAAGGCTGTAGTGAACTATGACTGCACTACTGTACTCCAGTCTAGGCAACAGAGCAAGACCCCATCTCTAAAGAAAAAATAATGAATAATTATTATTTTTTAAATACCACACTTATAATAACAATGAAAAAAATAAAATAGGCTGGGCGTGGTGGCTTATGCCTGTAATCCCAGCACTTTGAGAGGCTGAGGTGGGTGGATCACGAGGTCAGGAGATCAAGACCATCCTGGCTAACACAGTGAAACCCCATCTCTACTAAAAATACAAAAATTAGCTGGGCATGATGGCATGCGCCTGTAATCCCAGCTATTTGGAGGGCTGAGGCAGGAGAATAACTTGAACGTAGGAGGTGGAGGTTGCAATGAGCAAAGATCGTGCCACCAGCCTGGTGACAGAGTGAGACTCTGTCTCAAAAAGTAAATAAATTAATTAAAATGTTGGTTACATTTCATAAAGGGGTGAACCCAGGAGGCAGAGGTTGCAGTGAGCTGAGATTGTGCCACTGTACTCCAGCCTGAACGACAGACCGAGACTCCATCTCGAATAAAATAAAATAAGTGTTAATATTCTCTGCATATAAAGCATTCTTACAATCAATTTTAAAAGAACAAATACCTCAAAAGAAAGGGGTCTGGGGCAGAAGTTGACAAACTCATCCTAGACCAAATCCAGTCCATATGTTATTTTGAAAATAAAGTTTTATTGAAACATGGCCATGCTTGTTCACTTGCATATTGTCTGTGACTACATTTGAGCTACAGTGACGGAGTTGAATGTGACGTCAAAACCAGCAACGTTTAGTCTGTTTCCTGACTTCTTATATAAAGGAAAATCCACTGTTGGTCTTGGAAGACAATGTAGAATCTCTTCTCTTTGGGATGGCTTTTGGTGGTCCTGTTTAGCTTCAGGAGAATGGACCAGTTGGGCTCTTGAGGTTCCTTCCTCACCCTCATTCTGTTTTATCTTGACCTTGTCTTGGGTCAGGTTTTTACATGGGAATGCCTACACAAGACCTGTCCTCTCTTATGCATTTATTCCCATTGGGTCAGTCCTCAATCAACCTATCTTTCTACCCTGACTTTCTGCGACACCACTTTTTTCGTAGTAAATCAGTCCCAGAGGCCTCGGTGTTTTTAAGACACATTCTCTGACCTTCATCAATACCTAACTCTCCAACCATTTATTCTTCTTTGCTCTTGCACTCAGGTTGTTGACTTTTATTGAAGACATTCACACAACCTGGGAAATGGGTGGTTAATTCCCACCCGTTCTACATTCACGGTCTCTCCCCCGGGCTGGGAACACTGCCCTGAAATCTTACATGATTCCAAATAAACTCCTCTCCAGTTACCTCTACAGGGTGGCCAGCCTAACCTTTCTTCTCTCACATCAGCATGCCTGTTCCACCATCCTTTCTGGCTCTCTGAAAATGAACTTGCCTTCTACTGCACAGAGAAAATGGAGGCCTTCATGTAGTAAGTCCTGAATCTAACCTTGTCTTATTCCTCAGAGTCAGGAATCCACTGTGACACCTTCCTTCTGCTTTATTGTAAACATTTTATCTCTAAAATGTTTTCTTTAGCTTATAAATTAGTTCATTTCTAGTCTTTCTATTAAAGAAAGGAAGAAAGGGAAGAAGGAAGGAAAGAAGGGAGATGGAGATGAGGTGGAGAGAAAGAAGGAAAGAAAAGGAAGAAAGGAAGTTTTTTTGATATTTCTTTGGATCCTCCATTTCTCACCAGTTGTCCTACCCGCCTCTCCTTCCCTTTACAGCCCAGCCTTTTTTTTTTCTTGAGACAGAATCTTGCTCTGTTGCCCAGGCTGGAGTGCAGTGGCCGATCTCGGCTCACTGCAAGCTCCGCCTCCTGGGTTCACGCCATTCTCCTGCCTCAGCCTCCCGAATAGCTGGGACTACAGGCACCTGCCACTACGCCAGGCTAATTTTTTTGTATTTTTAGTAGAGACGGGGTTTAACCATGTTAGCCAGGATGGTCTCAATCTCCTGACCTCGTGATCCGCCCACCTGGGCCTCCCAAAGTGCTGGAATTACAGGCGTGAGCCACCGAGCCCAACCCAGCCCAGCATTTTGAATACAGGCTGTCCACTTGTCACCAGTTCCTCGCTATGTCATAAGATTTAGCCTCCTGTGAGGCTTGTGCAGGTGCCCGGGCCAAGTTGCCATGCTAGGGCCACCCTTTTCATCCTTGCCTTCTTGGATTCTTTGGCACTTATGATAGAGTTGGCTTTTGCCTTTTTTTTTTTTTTTTTTGAGACGGAGTCTTGCTCTGTCGCCCAGGGTGGAGTGCAGTGGCGCGATCTCGGGTCATTGCAACCTCCGCCCCTCCAGGTTTAAGCAATTCTCTGCCTCAGCCTCCGGAGTAGCTGGGATTACAGGCGCGTGCCACCACGCCCGGCTAATTTTTTTGTATTTTTAGTAGAGACGGGGTTTCACCATCTTGGCCAGGCTGGTCTTGAACTCCTGACCTCGTGATCCACCCGCCTCCGCCTCCCAAAGTGCTGGGATTACAGGCATGAGCCACCGCGCCCAGCCCTTTTGCCTCATTCTTAAAATGTGCTTCGTTTTCTTTGTTGATACTGTTCTCTTTTAGTTTCCCAGTTTTGTTTTTCCTCAGCTGCTTTGCATGCTCTTACTTATTTTCCTTCTTCTTAAGTAGAATTTGAATCCTTAGCCCCTTTTCTCACCTTCTTCCTAGGCAATCCCATGACCTCTGTACTAATGATTGTAAATCTCTACTCCCAGCCTAGGCCTTTGTGTAAACTCCTCCATCAAGTGCCTACTAGGAGATCCGCATTAGATACCCTAATGTGATCTCAAACTGAACATAGTCAAAACTCAACTCCCTGTTACCCCGTCATGCCATCCACACCATGCCATGCTGCACCCTGTCATACCACATGAGCCACCAGACCGTAATGCTCTGTGACTTGTCTGTCTGCGCAATTCTATTTTGAGCTTCTTGAGGACAGGGATCTCACTTTTCATCTCTATATCTTCAGTGTCTGGTACAATGAGCTTGCTTAATGAATGTGTGAGAGAATGGAAGTAAGGAAGAAGAGTGAAAGCAAGAAAGTTGATAAAACACAACAAAAACTCATGAGGCCTGTTGAAATGGGTATAGCCATGACAAGTGATTTTTTATTTAGTGTTGAAGCCATGTAGGCTTATAGGTTGTAGGATATTAAAGTTACAATAGCATCCTCCTCAAAACATGAAGGTTAGTAGTAAATATTGAAAATTTTACATTTAACATTTAGCACACTTTTGCTTAGTACCTCAATTTTTTGTACTTAGTGGTATTGAGAGCACTCAGTGTAAAGTGTTCTGGGTGTAAAATGTTCTGGTATCAACTGTTCTCAATACCTTGAAGTCAGAATACTAATCCTTGAGCAATTCATAACACAGACTAAAAGATATGCAACAAAGAAAACACCAGTCATGTGGTAGATGTGTAGAAAAATTACAGTTTTCAGAGTCCAGATTTGAATTAATAAAGTAGCAATCAACAATCATAAGGAAAAGATATGTGTGCCAAACTCAGTGCAGAAACCAATTATAATCAATTGTTTTTAAAATTCAGATTGTCTTAATGTTTCATTAAGAAAACCTCAAGACTTTTGGAAATTTGAAACTAACATTAGAATAGTCTTAATAGTTACATTAGAATAGCAATAGTTCCTATAAACCTGAACACATGTCCTATGAAGTTGTGTTATTTACAGCTAACTCCATGTTTCTTACTTTTCCTGACAAATATCTTATTATAAAAATAAGCATTCAGTAGCGTAAAAAAATCATTAAGACAATACCAAATCTAATATTTATATTAAAATCATTCTAAAAATACAGTTTGTCTCATCATTTCAAATCCCATCCTTGTTTAAAGAAAATTTTTTTTTTTTTTTTTTTTTTTTTTTTGAGACGGAGTCTGGCTCTGTTGCCCAGGCTGGAGTGCAGTGGCCGGATCTCAGCTCACTGCAAGCCCCGCCCCCCGGGTTCACGCCATTCTCCTGCCTCAGCCTCCCGAGTAGCTGGGAGTACAGGCGCCCGCCACCTCGCCCGGCTAATTTTTTTGTATTTTAGTAGAGACGGGGTTTCACCGTGTTAGCAAGGATGGTCTGGATCTCCTGACCTCGTGATCCGCCCGTCTCGGCCTCCCAAAGTGCTGGGATTACAGGCTTGAGCCACCGCACCCGGCCAAGAAAATATTACATTTTAGAAAATTTGAGAAATAGAGAAAAAGGGCATCTGTAATCCCACCAACTTCATATAGCTTTTTGTAGAAACATTTATTTTCATAATTGTAATTACATATGTAATTTTGTATTCTTCTTTTAAAGTTAGTATTTCTCTCATGAATATTTTTCTGTGATGTTACTGAATAGTTATGATTATAATTTCTTATGGCAGCCTAATTCCATCTAATTATATGCCTAAATTTCTTTATCATTTGCTGGATACTTTAAATGAGATCCAATTTTTTACTCTGTACTTAGGGATTCCTTCCCAGCATACTGTGTACTTTTTCCTTAGGGTAGATTTCTGAAAGTAAAATAGTTCAGTTGAAAGTTATACTTTTAGATACATAGTATCTTAATTTCCAAAAGATTCTTCCAATTTTTAATTCCCCTATAATGTAAATTAATATGAGTACCAATTTCACTGCAAATTTAGCAGGTTTAAAATTTTTTTCTTAAAGAAATGGGGTCTTGCTGTGTTCATTTTAAGAGGTGGGGTCTTGCTATGCTGCCCAGGCTGGAGTGCAGTGGTTATTCACAGGCCCGATCATGACACACCATACAAACTCCTGGGCTCAAGCAATCCTCCTGCCCCAGCCGTGAGAGCAGCTGGGTCTACCAGTGCATGCCACCTGTGGCTGTCCTGATTTAGCAAGTTTTTAAAAAACAGTGCTTTATTGGTTGTTTTTTGTTTTGTTTTTAGTTTGTAGACTGTTTTAGAGCAGTGTTAGGTTTACAGAAAAATGAAGCAGAAAGTACAGAGGCTCCCATATATACCCTTTTGAACCCCTCTTCCAGTTTCCTCTATTATTAGTATTTTGCATTACTGTAGTGTATTTGTTACAATTGATGAATGAATATGTACACATTATTAACAAAAGTTCATAGTTTATATTAGGGTTCACTCTTTGTGCTGTACATTGTATGGGTTTTGACAAATATGTAGTTTCATCTGTTACTATTACCATATCTTTATTATTATTATTATTATTATACTTTAAGTTCTAGGGTACATGTGCATAACGTGCAGGTTTGTTACATATGTATACTTGTGCCATGTTGCTGTGCTGCACCCATCAACTCGTCAGCACCCATCAACTCGTCATTTACATCAGGTATAACTCCCAATGCAATCCCTCCCCCCTTACTATTACCATATCATGCAGAATAGTTTGATTGTGCTCTACTGTTGTTCTAAAAATCCTTTGAGCTCCACGACTTCGTTCTTCTCTCCCTCCCTATAAGTTCTGGGCAACCACAGGTCTTACTGCCTCTCGAGTCTTGCCTGTTCCCAGAATGTCATATAGTTGGAATCGGATAGTAGGTAGGCTTTTCAGATTGGCTTCCTTCACTTAGCAATATGCATTTAAGGTTCTACCATGTCTTTTTGTGGCTTAATATCTCCTTTTTTTTTAAACTGAATAATATTCCATGGTGTGGATGTACCACAGTTTACCTATTCATCTTTGGAAGGACATCTTGGTTGCTTCTAGTTTGGGAAATTATAAATAAAGCTGCTAAAAACACTTGTGTGCAGGTTTGTTTGTATAGATATAAGGTTTCAACTTGTGGGTAAAGTATATGTATATATATCTACTTGTTATTGTTTAATACGTATATTATCTTCTCTTCCGTCTTGAATATATTAATGAAGTAAGTGTTTAAACACTTTTTTTTTCTCCCTTCAGTGCCTGTTTTCTCCAGGTTGCTTTTTGTTTGCTTGTTTTGGTCTCTGTTTTCCATGTCTGAGATGTTTCTCAGTTGTCTAATAATTCTGGTTTTCTGCTCTTATTTAAGAGCAGTGCCCCATAAAGCTGATAAGAAGCTGTAATCCATGGTGTCTCTCCACCTATGGGCTATTTC
The DNA here is from genome assembly GCF_037993035.2 of Macaca fascicularis. NCBI lineage: Eukaryota > Metazoa > Chordata > Mammalia > Primates > Cercopithecidae > Macaca > Macaca fascicularis. The sequence continues at coordinate 68,488,989 of NC_088392.1, read as the reverse complement.
ACTGAGAAATGTCTACTTTCAGTATGTTAAGCATTTCCCCTTGACCTGGTTAGATTCTACAAAGAAAAACGTAGCCTCCTGTCATGATGGTGTAGGACTGGTTACTATCTTTCTGGGAGTTGAGTTGGAAAAGAGGTCTAGGGTGGGTGGACTCGGCTTTCAGTATATACAGTGTTCACCTAATCCCGTTATTTGCAGAATGCAACCCCACCCTCATCTCTGCCTGTCCAGCTTTCTGTAGAATAGGGGAGGTATAGTTGCCTGCCTGGAAGTGAAGAAGGTATCTGGGGATTTAACCGATTTTTTAAAAGAATTTCAGTTACTTCTCCTGTTTCTAACCTCACCTTTGTCTCTATACCTGGAACCTAACCTGGTGCTGCCTTTGGGGACATGGTGTGGTTTATTGTGTAAAACTAGTTGTTTCTAAGCTTCCCTCATTGCTGAGTTGAGATTCAACTTCTCATTTCTGCAAGGTCAATTATTGCCTATCCATTTGCTTTCAAGTTTATAAATGTTGTTGCTGTTTCATTTACTTCTGTCCTGTTTTGTCCTTCTGATTTCATGCCTTTAAAAACCTCTTTGCTGTACTTTTAGTTGGGTTTTGGTAGGAAGAGAAAATAAATGCGTTTGTACAATCTGCCATATTTATGTGGAATACTCATGTATCTTTTTGTTAAAGGCAAAGTTTAAAAAACTCTATAGGTAATAGAAGCTAATTGGCTAAAAACGTCAGAAAAATATTTTTCAAAATTTTAATTAATATTTTCTATAAACAGACCCTTGCATAAAATTTTGGTACATGTCCATTCTGACTTTTCTGTATGAATACGTAATGTGATTTATTTTCATTTTTGTGTGTCTCAAAAATACAATTATGTATATAGAGATAGAAAGCAGATGAGAATTGGCTGCAAACATGCACGAGGAATATTTTTGAGGTAATGTCTTTAAACTGGATTGTGGTAATGGTTGCATAACTCTACAAATTTGTGGAAAACTTTTGAAATACGTACCTACAATGGATGTGTTTTATGGTATGTAAGTTATAACTGGATAAAGTTGTTTTAGAAATTTCCCACTAACCAGCCAAAGAAAACTCAAATCATTATACCATATATATTATAAATATTTGTTCACTTAAAAATTTATTGTTTGGCTAGGCACAGCAGCTCATGCCTGTAATCTCAGCATTTTGGGACGCCAAGGCAGGAGGATCACTTGAGCCCAGGAGTTTGAGACCAGCCTGAGTGACTTAGTGACACCCCACGTTTATGAAAAATTTAAAAAAAAAAAAAAAAAAAACTAGGGGTGATGGCATGTGCCTGTAGCCGCAGCTACTCAGGACGCTGTCAGGAGGATCACTTGAGCCCAGGAGTTCGAGGCTGCAGTGAGCTATGATTGAGCCACTGCATTCCAGCCTGGGCAACAGAGCAAGACCCCATCTCTTAAAAAAAATTTATGGTGGACACATTTTATGTCAACAAATTAAATTCAGATCTATAAAGTAGAAATGGTGTTTAATTAACACATTGTATTTCTCCCCTACTCTTTTCCCCTCACCTTACAAAATATATGAAATTCACTTTCATAATAAATTTTTGCTTACCTCTTTTCATTCTTGTTCATATGCTTACATATTGATGCAGTTATAATTATTGTATGAAATTTAATAAAACAGCACCTTAACCATTTTTCCATATGCTACATAGTTATTGTTGACAGTTATTAGGTTGTTACAAAAGTAATTGTGGGTTTTGCCATTACTTTTTTTTTTTTTCAAGACGGAGTCTTGCTCTGTCACTGAGGCTGGAGTGCAGTGGTGCGATCTCGGGTCATTGCAACCTCCACCTCCTGGGTTCAAGCAATTCTCCTGCCTCAGCCTCCTGAGTAGCTGGGACTATAGATGCCTGCCACCACACCCAGCTAATTTTTGTATTTTTAGTAGAGACGAGGTTTCACCATATTGGCCAGGCTGGTCGCGAACTCCTGACCTTGTGATCCTCCCACCTCCCAAAGTGCTGGGAATACAGGCATGAACCACTGCGCCCAGCCTTTGCCATTACTTTTAATGGCAACCTAATACATAGTACTTCATAAGGTACATGTATTATACATTAATTACCTATTTTTCTATGAGCATTTTTGCTGCTTCAAAATTTCTACTGCCAAAAACTATGTAATGCATAATTTTATGCATTTAGCCTTTTCATCCTTTTTAAATTTTTTTACTTAGAATAAATTCCTAGAAAGTCTCCACTACACTTAAACATGAATAACTTCAGAGCAAAACAAATTGGCTTTTACATAATTCCATTTTAATGTACCTTGGAAAATTCCATGCATAGGGAACCTATCAGTTATTTGTTGCTAATACCTGTTAAATCATTCTACATTATGGGTTCTGATATTTTGCTGAACATACATTTTATCAGATATACTGATTCAAAGGAGTGAAGGCAGGAGTTCTGTGGGGAAAAAAAAATCCTAGATATTATTTTGCTGAAAGGCAGCAGCAACATCATAGTGCTTTTGCTTTACTTAAAATTCCCAAATGGAGAGGTGAAGAAACCATTTTAGGTTGGGAAGCCTGAGGTTTCTAATGCCTATTTATCCTAAATAATTGTCTGTGTTGGGGTATCTCATCACTGATTTGCAGCTGTGCTTTACTGGATACAAGCTGAGAGGCTTTCTTTTAAACCAAAAACAAACTTTAAAAAGTTTTCATTTAGCATTAATAGATCACTACTTGGCCAAGTGGGGAAGTGACTGGGAATTCTGGAGAAGGCCTGGGAGTTCTCAGCATCTAGGAAACACCTCATCCTTTAACATGAGCAGAGTACTTAAGTCACTGGAGTCAAGGAGTCTGAGAGTTTTGTTCTTCTGAAATGACCAGCTATTTGCAGTCTGTATTAACTGTCTTTAGGATATGAACACCTTGTTCAATGGACAAGTTAGATGGTAAGGGCTTAGGAAGCCCAGGGTCAACTTGGTTCCTAAGGAACAATGTGCGTTTTCCTACACTTCTTCTGTGCTATAGCCAGGGCGTGACAACTGGAGCCTTGTCACAAACATTTTAAAAGACAATTTTTAAAGGTTGTAAAACTTTTAAAGCCAGCTTCCTCTATTGCAAATGCAACTCCTTCTCACCCCTCTTCAGTACCTGGACAGCCAGGAAGCCCAATGTCAAGGGGCAGAAAATGCTCTGTCCCTGCCACCCCCTTTGTGTGTGTTGTACCTGTCAGCCTGTCACACACCCCTGCTTCATCCCCCAGTTGATTCAAGAGTCTGTTTAAATAAAAAAAAAGCTCTGTTGAGCTATAATTCACATAAAACTCACCCACTTACAATGTACAATGTAGTGGTTTTTAGTATATTTACAGAGTTGCACAGCCATGATTACAATTAATTTTAGAACATTTTTGTCAACCTCCAAAAGAAACCTGTACTCATTAGCGGTTACCTTCATTACTTCCCAAATCCACCAGTCCTAGAGAATCACTGATGTATCTGTCTCTATAGATACGCCTATTCTAGAAATTTCATTAAAATGGAATTATATAATTAGGGGGCTTTTGTGACTGGCTTCTTTTACTGAACATAGTTTTCGGAGTTTGTCCATGTACTAATACTTCATTTCTTTTTATTGCCAAATTCTACTCCATTGCATGATTATACCACATTTTGTTTATTCATTCATCAGTTGATAGACATTGGGCTGTTTCCGCTTTTTTGGACTCTAATAAATAGTGCTTGCTGCTGCAGTGAACGTTGTGTACAAATTTTTGTATGGATGTATGTTTTCATTTCTCTTGGGCACATATCTCGTCCTGGATTTGCTGGATCACATGGTAACTATGTTTAACGTTTTAAGGAAACTGCCAAACTGTTTTTCAAAGTGACTGCACCAGTTTATGTTCCCATTGGCAAGGTATGAGGTTTGTTCTCTTACCATATCCTGACCAACACTAGCTAATGTCTGTTTTTTTCTTTCAGCCATCCCAATGGTATGAGGTAGTATCCCACTGTGGGTTTGATTTGCATTTTTCTAATGGTTAATAATATTGAGCACCTTTTCATGTGCTTATTGGCCATTTATATGTCTTTTTTGGAGAAATACCTGTTTAAATCCTTTGCCCAGTTTTTGATCATATTTGCCTTTTGATTGTTGAGTTGTAATAATTCTTTACATATTCTAGATACAAGGCTTTTATCAGATAGATGGCTTAACAATGTTTTCTCTCATTCTGTGGCTTGTCTGTTCATTTGCGTTTTTCCTTCATTTTTGTTACTTTTAAATTTTTATTATTTTTTAAATTTTCTGTTCATTTTCTTGATGGTATCCTTTGAAGCACGAAAGTTTTTAATTTTGGGCCGGGCGCAGTGGCTCACGCCTGTAATCCCAGCACTTTGGGAGGCCGAGGTGGGTGGATCACAAGGTCGAGACCATCCTGGCTAACACGGTGAAACCCTGTCTCTACTAAAAATACAAAAAATTAGCCGGGCGTGGTGACGGGTGCCTGTATCCCAGCTACTCGGGAGGCTGAGGCAGGAGAATGGCGTGAACCCGGGAGGCGGAGCTTGCAGTGAGCCGAGATTGCGCCACTGCACTCCAGTCTGGGAGACACAGCAAAACTCTGTCTCAAAAAAAAAAAGAAAGTTTTTAATTTTGATGATGTTCAGTTTATCTTTTTATTTTGTCACTTATATTTTGGGGTTTGTGTCTAAGAAACCATTGCCTAATCCAAGGTCACAGAGATTTACACCTGTGTTTTCTTCTAAAAGTTTTACAGTTTCAGCTTACATTTAGGTCTAGGATTCATTTTGAGTTAAATTTTATGTATAATGTAAGGTAGGGATCTAACTTTATTCTTTTACATGTGGAGATCTAGTTGTTTTATTGCCATTTGTTGAAAAAAATTATTATTTCCCAATTGAATATCTTGGCATCCTTATCAAAAATCAATTGATGATTGGGCTCAGTGGCTCATGCCAGCACTTTGGGAGGCTGAGGTAGAGGATTGCTTGAGGTCAGGAGTTTGAGACCAGTCCTGGCAGCATAGCGAGCGAGATCTTGTCTCTACAAAAAAAAAAATTAAAAAAAAAAAATTAACCAGATCGGGTGGCATGTGCCTGTAGTCTTAGCTGTTCAGGAGTCTGAGACAGGACGATGACTTGAGCCTTGAGCCTGGGAGATCAAGGCTGCAGTGTGCTATAATCACTACATTGTAGCCTGAGCAACAGAGCAAGACCCTGTTTAAAAAAAAAAAAAAAAAAGGAAGAAAAGAAAAGAAAGAAAGAAAGAAAGTGAAAGGGAAAAGAAAATTACTCGACCATAAAGATGTTTTTTTTTCTCGACTCTCACTTGGATTCTATTACCTATATGTCTGCTTTTATGCCAGCAACACACAGTTTTGATTACTGTAGCTCTGGATTAAGTTTTGAAATTGGATGCATGAGTTCTCCAACTTTGTTCTTTTTTTTTTTTTTTTTTTTTTTTTTGAGACAGAGTCTGTTGCCAGGCTGGAGTGCAGTGGCGCAATCTCGACTCACTGCAACCTCTGCCTCCTGGGTCCAAGCACTTCTCCTGCCTCAGCCTCCTGAGTAGCTGGGATTACAGGTGTACGCCACCCCGTCTGGCTAATTTTTTTGTATTTTTAGTAGAGACAGGGTTTCACCATATTGGCCAGGCTGGTCTTGAACTCCTAACCTCAGGTGATCCACCCTCCTTGGCCTCCCAGAGTGCTGGAATTACAGGTGTGAGCCACTGCGCCCGGCCTGTTCTTTTTGAAAATTGTTTCAGTAGTTTTTGGTCTCTTATATTTCTATATGAATTTTAGGATGAGCATGTCAATTTCTGCTAAAAAACCAGTTTGGATTTTGATAGGAATTGTACTGACTTCCTGTATCTGAAAGGTCTGTTTTGTGCGGTTGTTCTGTGTGCCAAAATGGTACCTTGTAACTTTGCGTTTCTTGCTCTTTTCCCAGAAGACAGAACTATCCTTGGCCTTAGTACTGAAAGAAAATGAGGAAATCTGTTCATCTAAATGTTAGCAATTAAGTATGTGTTTTTTCTGCCTCGGTGTCCTTCATTTGTAAAATGAGGTTAATAAATATGACCTATGTCATAAAGATACTGTGAAGATTAAATGACAGGACCAGGCATGGTGGCTGATGCCTGTAGTCCCAGCACTTTGGGAGGCCGAGGTGGGCGGATCACTTGAGGCCAGGAGTTTGAGACCAGCCTGGCCAACATGGCAAAACCCCGTCTCTACTAAAAATACAAAAAAATTAGCCAGGCATGGTGGTGCATGCTTGTAATCCCAGCTACTTGGGAGGCTGAGACATGAGAATTGCTTGAACCCAGGAGGCGGAGGTTGCAGTGAGCCAAGATGGCACCACTGCACTTCAGCCTGGATAACAGAGCAAGATGATGTTGTCCATAATTAATAACAACAATTATATTCCCGGGGATCTTTGTATCTAGATGGACTCTCCAAGTTCTTCCTGCACTGGTCTCCTTTTCCACTACTCTCCCTGATATGACCTGGACTCCAAGAAAACCTGCATTTATTGTGTTCTCAAAAACTTATGTGCTTTCAACTATGTTGACAGATGTTTGTATCAGAAAACATAGAAAAATAAGAAGAATATTTGAGCTATGTGGCAAAAAGGGTATTTTCCACTAAGAAAACCATAATTGAAAAAGTATAATTTCTTTCTTTCTTTCTTTCTTTCTTTCTTTCTTTCTTTCTTTCTTTCTTTCTTTCTTTCTTTTTTTTTTTTTTTTTTTTTTTGAGACGGAGTCTTGCTTTGTCACCCAGATTGGAGTGCAGTGGCACGATCTTGGCTCACTGCAACCTCCACCTCCCGGGTTCACGCCATTCTCCTGCCTCAGCCTCCCAAGTAGCTGGGACTACAGGCGCCCCCCACCACGCCCCACTAATTTTTTGTATTTTTAGTAAGAGACGGGGTTTCACTGTGTTAGCCAGGATGGTCTCGATCTCCTGACCTTGTGATCCACCCACCTCGGCCTCCCAAAGTGCTAGGATTACAGGCGTGAGCCACCGTGCCTGGCTTTTTTTTTTTTTTTTTTTTTTGAGACGGAAGTTTCACTCTCGTTGCCCAGGCTAGAGTGCAATGGTGCTGTCTTGGCTCACCACAACCTCTTTTCCCTGGTTCAAGCGATTCTCCTGCCTCAACCTCCCGAGTAGCTGGGATTACAGGCATGTGCCACCACGCCTGGCTAATTTTGTATTTTTGGTAGAGACAGGGTTTCTCCAGTTGGTCAGGCTGGTCTCAAACTCCTGACCTCAAGTGATCTGCCTGCCTCAGCCTCCCAAAGTGCTGGGATTACAGGCGTGAGCCACCACACCTGGTTGAAAAAGTATAATTTCTAAGCTCCAAGGGAATGAGGGTGATTGCTGTTGGAATACATTTTATAAAATCTTTAAGAAATTCCGTTCCTCGGTGTTGGTAGTTTTTCTTGACTGGGATATTTTCATAACTGGCAGCCAACTGGGAGCTAACAGACAAAAGAGAACCTGGGAAAGCCTGCCAAGATGAAATGTCAGATAGAGAGGATTATGTGTGTAGGTTTATTTTATTGTGATCTGAATGTCCACATGTTCTTCAGGCTGTAGGGAGAGTCTCCTCCCTTTAATTTACCTCCCCAAGTATCTGAGAATTCCTAGGTGATACCTACTTAGCAACAGAAATATTTCTGGCTTGTCACCTCTCATTCTTGAACATTGCTTTGAGCTTCTGCACCTCTGGTCAACCTAAAGAAGTTGATGTTAATAGCTTATAATTGAAGAACCTTGTCAATATTATAATGGTAATATAATATTATATTATAAATACAAACTGGAAATTTCTGAGTATACTGTCTTTTTCCAACTTTGGAAATTTTTTTTTTCTTACATTCACCTTTTCTTTGAAAGCGATTTTTTTTTTTTTTTTTTACATTTACTTTTTGAGTTAACAACCACAAAATACAATACAATCCAGCAGTGAGGGAATTGAGGGAACTGATTTCCTTAGCAGTTTTATAACTTTCACAAATAATACAATAGTTTCTGGTACAATGGCCCCAGATTTGGACGTGGATATTTATGGGCAATAAACTAATGAGTTTGTGTTTGTGTGTATGACTAATCTCATGCTCATTTCTTTATTCTCCATGTAATACTATCAGCTGCTGATGTTTTGTCCGTTCTCTTAGCTTCCATCAAATGCACTCCATTCCACAAAACCTATCCAGCCCCTCCCAACTAGATTTCAGATTATCTTCTTTGACCTTCTATATAAGCAGAGGTGTGTGAATCTCTCACAGTACCTACTAGATGCCACTTGCATGGTAGTTACTTGTTTACTTATATTATTTTCCTACTAGGGCAGCTCCTAGCACTGTCTGTTTTTAATGGTGGTCTACCTTCACTTCCTAGTACAATTATTTTTACATAGTGAATGTTTAAATATTTTGTTAAATTAAACTTCTTGCTCAAGATGGAAGGAACTTGGCCAGCTACCCCCACTTCAGTAGGTGGCAATTTTTGTGCTCTTGTCTAGGGTTAGCTCATCAAGAACCTCCAACAGAAGCTTACTGTACCTGGCTGTGTAACAAGGGCACTGGGTTTATAGTTCATGTAGAAGGTACTGTTAATATCCTCTTACAGACAAGGAGATAAAGTTGATGAACCTACACTACTGACACATCAGTACAAATCAACAAATCAAAGAACAAATCAGCCAGAACCTCCTCATAATGTTCTTTGTGGTTTATGCTGTAGGAACACTTATTTAAATATTTTTGTCTGAAATTAATTTCTATCTAAAGCATCTTATTAAAATAGTGAATGAAAACCTGAAAAGTACTTGGAAGGGGCCCAAAATGGACTAACCTTGTACAGAATTTAATGCCATACTAAGCTGTTATCTAGCAAAACTCCAGTGGGAAAAATTACAGCTAACACATGTATGTGAATAGGTGACTATACTTGCTTGTGGGGTAGAGTGGGTTCTCTACAACTTAGCATTGCCTTCAGTGTTCAGATTACCTGAGCTCACCCTTTTTAATGGACAGCATTTAATAGAGCAGGGCAGTATGTTAGAACAGTGCTTCTCAAATGGTCTGTGATGAAGACCAGTTTATTTTCTTTTGAACTTGGAATAGGACAATAATTTTGTAAAATGCAATACACATAAATAACTAGAAAAATTAAATTTTAAAAGACATACAAAATACAACTCCCACATTTTCAATATTAGATTAAACAGACAAAGTTACTCTGTCAAATTGCTCTTCTGTACTTGTCCAAGGACCACACTTTGAGTAGCAGTGGTTTAGAGGGCAAACTATCCTGATAAGCTTCTGCTGGGGCTTGGATTACCTGTACGTGAAGTTGATTAGGAGATCTCTTTGACTAGAATGAATACTCAGGGGTAACAGGAGATGATTGTGTCTTCCAAGAGGTGAGGCCTAAAATTTAGCTATTCTTCATTCTGTCGGGTGAAAAGATTCTAACAGGAAGGAGGAGGGCATAATAAAATAGAAATGGCATCTCTAGAAATAATTTTCATGTTTAAGATTGATTATAGGGAGGAAAATGAAACACAATGAGCCTTTCAAAAAATAAGTCATGAGACTTCAGGCAAAAAACAAGCAAATACGTGGTCAAGTCTGAGGCTATGGAAGTAAAAATGGAGCAACAGCAGAAGTGTTCAATGAGCCTCTCTTACATACTAAATATGGTTCCCAGCACTTTACATATGTAATCTCACTTAATCTTCACAACAGTCCCGTGTGGTATTACTATTATTATTATTATTATTATCATTTGAGATAGGCATTAACTTTGTCACCCAGGCTGGAGTGCAGTGACGTGATCTCAACTCACTGCAACGTCCACCTCCCAGGCTCAAACGATCCTCCTGTCTCAGTCCCCCAAGTAGCTGAGACTACAGAAATGAGCCACTGTGCCTGGCTAATTTTTGTATTTTTTTTTTTTTTCATAGAGATGGGGTTTTGCCATGGTTCACAGGCTGGTCTCAAAACTGCTAGGCTTAAGCCGTCTGCCCACTTCAGCCTCCCAAAGTCCTAGGATTATAGGTATGAGCAATTGCACCTGCCTGGTAGTGTTATTAAACTCATTTTTCAGATGAAGGAATAGGTTCCAAGAGGTTGAGTAACTTGCCCCAAGGTCTCATGACTTTCAGATGAGTGAGGTATGCATCCCCAAACCCAGATTAACTAGATTCTGAAATGATTGTCTAAATAAAGTGATTTTGGCAAATCTTGCTTAGCATTTGGGCAGTGGACTTGAGACTTACCACTCTCCTTTAATACCAAATAGCCCATTAACTGCTTTTTGAGATTTAGAGATTTGACCTTGAATTGAAGAGACGGAATGGCTTTAGGAGTCAGTGAATTCTGAGGGTTATAGTCATGGCTGGAGCAACATAACCCTGTAAAGTGGATGAATCCTCAGGTGAATGTTAACACTAGGCCTAGGATGGTTAACCTAAGGTGGATCTTAATTAATACTTGGTGTGTTTGGGTTTTTTTTGTTTTCTGAGACAGTGTCTCAATCTGTCACCCAGGCTGGAGTGTAGTGGTACACTCACAGCTTATTGCAGCCTGGACCTCCCAGGTTCAAGCAATTATCCTGCCTCAGCCTCTTTGGAGTAGCTGAGACTACAAGGTACACACCACCACACCTGGCTATTTTTTTTTTTTTTTTTTTTTTGTGACAGGGTGTCTGTGCTTTGTCACCCAGGCTGGGGTGCAGTGGCACAATCTTGGCTCACTACAACATCCACCTTCTGGGTTCAAGCAATTCTCATGCCTCAGCCTCCTGAGTAGCAGGGATTACAGGCACACGCCATCTTACTCAGGCAATTTTTGTATTTTTTGTAGAGATGGGGTTTTGCCATGTTGGCCAGTCTGGTCTCGAACTTTTGCCCCCAAGTGATCTGCCCGCCTCGGCCTCCCAAAGTGTTGGGATTGCAGGCATGAGCCACTGCACCTGCCTATGGTTTTGATTTTATTTTGATTTTGTTTTTAGAGACAGGGTCTCTCTATGTTGCTTAGGCTGGTCTCAAACTCCTGGATGCAAGCCACCCTCCCACCTCAGCCTCCCAAGGTGTTGGGGTTACAGGTGGGAGCCACTGCACCTGGCCAGATCTTAACATTTTGTAAGGGACCTTTTATAATCTACTTCTAGTCATGTAGCTTCGCTGAACTATATGCTTAGGTTTGTAAGGTGCTGTGTCTACCTTGTATATGGTAAAGTTTTCATGTAGCCTGCTTTGAGTCCTGTGAGTGCCATGCCTTTTAAAATGAGCTAACCCTCTAGAAGAGCAATTATCTAGGAATTTTTTTTTTGGCCTGAGTTTTCTGTTTGTTTCAAAAAACAGAAAAGAACTAGAAGAGTATGTGATTAGTCATACATGCTGTTTTTTCCCACACCAAATCTTACCCCAAGAACTTGTACTAATTGTTCTACAGAATTGCACGCTCCACCACACTACTGGCACTCTGTAGATGTCAAATAATAACTCCTTGGGGAGTAGAAGTCTTTTGTTAAAATGGAGTGCAATGTTCATTGCCATTTGAGATACATGTTCCCTGATAAATGACCCAAATATTTGCAGTTGCCTTTTATCATACATTCATAGTCAGCCCTGTCATCTGTATCTTCTTTCGAAAGAAGATCATCGGAAGAAGTGTCTGTTTTTCTTACATGTTACTAAAAATGAATTTTAATTTAAAACATAGCCAATATTTTTGTTCCCCATAGGAGCCTAGGATCTTATGATTCACTGCCACATTTAACAAGGGAAACATTGCCCTTGAATATATTTGTGTCCCAAGCATGAGACTTAATAGTTACCATGTTTTCATTTAGTTAGAGTTGTTGTTCTAGGGAAGTGGAGGAAGAGTCTAATAGGTTTTAGCAGCCTGTGAGAGGAGGAAAAGAATATCAACATCAACTTAAACCTATCTGCATGAAATAAGTTACAAATCTTTTTTTTTTTTTTTTTTTTGAGATGGAGTCTCGCTCTGTTGCCAGGCTGGCGGGCAGTGGCATGATCTTGGCTCACTGCAACCTCCGCCTCCTGGGTTCAAGTGGTTCTCTTGCCTCAACCTCCTGAGTAGCTGGGATTACAGGCACACCCTGTAATCCACCACCATACCCAGCTAATTTTTGTGTTTTTAGTAGAGATGGGGTTTCATCATGTTGGCCAGGATGGTCTCTCTCTCCTGACCTCATGATCTGCCTACCTTTGCCTCCTATAAAGTTGGGATTACAGGCGTGAGCCACCGCGCCCGGTCTAAAAATCATTTTTAACTTACTAAAAGTCAGTATAATATTATTACTTTTTTCCCATTCTTTGTTTTACTGGGGAGTGTGATGCATAAGACATTTTGGGTTGTGTTAGCTAAAAATAGCCCCAAAGCTTTTTTTCTCAGAACAAGAAGATTATCCAGAAAGAAAAAAACTGTGATCTTTCTTTCACCTGGGGGAAATGGGTGTGAGTCTCTCTGTGGAGGGAGCTATACTGGTCCCTCATTTCTGGTGTGAACACATTTGTGCCACTGCAGGGCTGTAGCCAGATTACTGCTTTTGGACCGAAGACCACTGTCTGGGCTGACTAGTAAGCACCAATAATTAATGAATAGCAGCACCAGTAATTAATGAATAGCGGGTAAGCTCAGGTTCGAAAAAATACCAAGAGAGTTATTTCTTTCAACAGTAAATAAAAATGAAAAGGTTCCCATTTTATATTAATTGGATATTATTCTTTTTATAGTTTGTCCCCAATCATACATACAGATTTTTTGAGATAACTATTTCCCTTTTATATAAGTCTAAGAACTTTTGTGCTGGTTTAATTTTGAGATAAATTCTGGGGATATGTGGGAAGTTATGCTGTTTATATAAAACAGGGAAGCGAAACAGGTGGCATAGGACTTGTAAGGCTACCATGCTTTTTTTTTTGAGACAGAGTTTTGCTGTTTTCACCCAGGTTGGAGTGCAATGGCGCGATCTCGGCTCACTGCAACCTCCACCTTTCGGTTTCAAGCGATTCTCCTGCCTCAGCCTCCTGAGCAGCTGGGATTACAGGTGCCCACCACCATGCCCAGCTAATTTTTGTATTTTTAGTGGAGACGGGGTTTCACCATGTTGGCCAGGCTGATCTTGAACTCCTGACCTCGTGATCTGCCCGCCTCGGCCTCCCAAAGTGCTGGGATTACAGGCGTGAGCCACTGCACCCGGCTGGCTACCATGCTTTCTTTCTCTTTCTTGATCACCCTCCCAGCGGCTGAGGACAAGAAAACGAAGACTGTGCATCGTACCCTTCATAAGAAGCTGAGCTACCCTTCTGTACATTCAAGGAACTCTGACTTACTGAAAGGAAACTGCTAACAGCCACCTCTCTTTCCTTCTGTTTCCTAGACCTACAATGCTAAAGAGTTACCAGAGAGGATCTTCAGTAAAGTATGCTTTTTAGGCCAGGTGTGGTAGCTCACGCCTGTAATCTCAATGCTTTGGGAGGCCGAGGCAGGAGGATTGCTTGAGCCCATGAGTTTGAGACCAGCCTGGGCAATGTAAGAGAGACCTCCTCTCTCCAAAAAAAAAATTTTTTTTTAATTAGCACCCAAAGTACCAGCTACTTGGGAGGCTGAGGTGGGAGGATCACTTGAGCCAAGGAGTTAGAGGCTGCAGTCAGTGAACTAGAATCAGCCTGGCAGACCCAGTGAGACCATCTCAAAACAAACAAACAAACAAACAAAAAAATGGCTTTTTAGTCTTATCCTTAACATACGTATCTATTTAAATAGAATATAAATTATCATTTTACTGATACTGGCTTAAATAATTATTTTGTGTATTTTGTGATTCCCGTTTACTTTGCACCCTTGATTTAGCTAGGGAGGGAAACAATCCATGCTTATTTGGATGACAAAAGTCAGTCACTGTGATAATCTGGATTGTTTTCTGCTTTATCTAGGCAATTAAATCAGAATTGTATATTTTTCCATGGGTGATATTTGATGGTGATATGCCATTACTATAACAACAAGCTGCATTCTTGGTGGCTACTAATTGCCTCCAGAATTACGAGGACATGGAAGGTTTTTTTGTTGACAAGACACGTAGTGTTTGTAGAAAATGCAAAAAGGGCGCTATCAGAGCTACTTTATTCAGAATCAGCAGCTCACCCACTGCAGTGACTGTAAAAGATGAGACTCCTGGGATTTACCAGTGACTTACTACTGCCTTGTCTCTGTGATTGCTGGCAAATGCTATGCTGTTACTTGGCTTCTGGGAAATGGAAAAGGTAGAGTGGGCTTTGGCCTTGGAGTGCTTCTGTGGAAAATGTAACAGCATGAACACCTGCTTTCATATTCTACTTCTTCATTCAACTACCGAATGGATCATTTTAATCGCCCTCTAGATGTAGCCAAAACAAGAGAGTGAGGGGCTTCAATGCATGCTAATGATAGTAACATATTCCTTTTAAGGATAAAATGTTTCTTAACCTCTAATTTTCAGGCAACCTTGCTGTATTTTGTGTTAAATGGATGAGTCATCTTTTTATATGTAAATCACTGCTTTATTTTGAAATCACAATACTCTAATGTAAATTTCCTTTAAAAATACAGCTTATATAAATGTTTATGTAATCGTTAACTACTGGGCAGATGGCTCCATTTCATTTTTCTAAATCATGGTTTGGGTTTTTTCCCCACAAAACAAGTCCATTTAAGATAGACCATCTCACCGAGTGCAGAGGCTCTCGCCTGTAATCCCAGCACTTTGGGAGGCTGAGGCAGGTAGATCACCTCAAGTCAGGAGTTTGAGACCAACCTGACCAACACGGCGAAGGCCCGTCTCTACTAAGAAATACAAAAATTGACTGGGTGTGGTGGCATGTGCCTGTAATCCTAGCTACTTGGGAAGCTGAGGCAGGAGAATCGCTTGAACCTGGGAGGTAGAGGTTGCAGTGAGCCAAAATGGAGCCACTGCACTCCAGCCTGGGCAACAGAGCAGGACTACGTCTCAAAAAAAAAAAAAAAAAAAAAAGATAGACCATCTCAAGTTTATGGTGAACTTTACTGTAGAGTCAAGACACGTAACACTTAGCAGACCTGTGAGCTGACAGTAGCTGTTGTTTATGTAATGAGACTTCCCCTTTTGAAAATGCTTTATAATGAGCAACGCTTGTCCTATAGGATATTTGTCTAGCCAAGCAGTTTATTCTCTAAACATAGTTCTATATTTATTCTACTGATGTCATCAACTAAAAATTAATTTCTAGGCCAATATTCTATCATGTTCTTCAGCCAGGTGATCACACATCTCAATCTGGCCCAGTTTTACCTCCTCTCCCACTCCCCTCAGGCTGTACCCTAGCTATACTGAGGACCTGACCCATTGTCCTATTGTTCCTGAAACCCACGCATTCTCACATCTCAGCAACTTTGTACACACCATTTCTTTGCTCACCTGGAGTGCTCTCCCGCCCTGACTCTACCCAAACCTGTTTGCCTGATGACAGTCTGGCTCATTTGAGCCCTAGGGTTACCTCTTTGGTGAAGCCTTCCCTGACTCACTATCTACCCTTCACTCACTGTCCACCCTTCATGTTAGAGACATGTGGGGCGTTTCCATGTTGAGCTCACATGTCTGCTTCACCACTGTAGAGTAAGTGCTTTTTCTCCTTTGTATTCTCAATACCTAGTGCAGTACTTGGTTGACTGAATGAATAAAGAGGCAGCCTGTGTCATGTTTATTATTTTTTATTCCTTTATACTACTAAAGGAGGGAGGACGTGAAGAGCCCATGTTATTTGAAAATACTGTGAATACAATGGCTGTGTATTAAAAAGCATGCTGAAATCATGAATCAGTGCCAACCTTCCACAATAATGTGAAGAAGGTGGTTCCCTGAGGCTTCCTTATAAGGTTGAGTTCATGCATCTTACTGGCGACTAAAACCTTAAAGAAAGAAAAATGGAGGCTGGGCGTGGTGGCTCCCGCGTGGAACCCTGAAAACACCCCTGGCCGTGTGTGCAGATACCTCTACATAATGATACCAAAAGGCTGAAAGATTTGTTAAGAGTAACAAAAACCAAAGGCCGGGCGCGGTGGCTCAAGCCTGTAATCCCAGCACTTTGGGAGGCTGAGACGGGCGGATCACGAGGTCGGGAGATCGAGACCATCCTGGCTAACACGGTGAAACCCCGTCTTTACTAAAAAATACAAAAAATTAGCCGGGCGAGGTGGCGGGCGCCTGTAGTCCCAGCTATTCGGGAGGCTGAGGCAGGAGAATGGCGTAAACCCGGGAGGCGGAGCTTGCAGTGAGCTGAGATCCGGCCACTGCACTCCAGCCTGGGCGACAGAGCGAGACTCCGTCTCAAAAAAAAAAAAAAAAAAAAAAAAAAAAAAAAAAAAGAGTAACAAAAACCACTGTAAAGAATTACTGGTCTACATAGTTTACTCTGAATATTTGTGTAACATGAACTGTAGAGGATACAGGATGGGCTTGGATGGTATTTTCAGTGGACTAGGGAAGCTATATTTCTACATTGGTTTTAAATATAGAATAACATTTGAAGAGTTAGATTATCTCCTGGGGCAGTTTTATAGTAAAATTTCAAAAGATATAGAACTGATGAGTTCTGTAAAAAATCGAAGCACCAGAATGAGGAGGAAACAAATTAGGGATGAAGACAAGGTAGAAGGATTTACATGGGAAGCCTTGTTAGGTGCTACTGGCATCAATAAGTAACTGTCCAATGTAGCTTAATGAGCTGCTTTAAGAGGCTGATCTTCCTTGATGCACTGTCTGGTGCTGTCTTAGGAGGATAAAGCTGGCTTTGACACTTGTACAAAAAAACTGTACTCTAAGTCAAAGGCAGAAACTTGGTTCTTTTAAAAATTGAGATATAATTCACATACCATGAAATTCAACCTTTTAAATTATACTGTTTGGTGTTATTTGTATATTCACAAGGTTGTGCAACCATTACCACTATCTAATTGCAGAACATTTTCATCAGCCCCAAAAGAAACCCCATACTCATTAGCAATCACTTCTCACTCCTGCCTCCCCCAGTTTGGCAACCTCTAATATTTTCTGTCTTTGTGGGTTCACCTATTCTGGACATTTCATTGGAATTATATCGCATGTCGCCCTTTGTATCTGGCATCTTTCACTTAGCCTGATGTTTTCAAGGTCCATCCATGTAAGCATGTATCAGTACTTCACCTCTTTTCAAGGCTGAATTGAAAAATGCAGCTCTTAATCAAAAATCAGATGAGCAAAAGACATTTCATTACTTCCCACTATGGGAAATTTTATGGAGTGAAATGAATACCATATTAGACTAGGTTCTGAAGTTTGGTCACTGGGAAAGACCTCAGGAATGCTACTGTAGATGTAGTTAGGTTTTTTAAATTGGAGAAGCAAGGGGGAGAGCACAGCAGGGGAACTGTGGGCATCTCAGAAGCATAAAGGTCTTTTTGTAAGGTTTGGATTTATGTTGAATGATTCTAAAGAAGGACCAGGAAGAGAGGATCAACATTGGATTGGGTGGCATCACGAAGCAGGGACAGTTTAGTAACTGGGTATCTTAACAATTTCTGTTCAGGATGGGGAAAGAACAAAGAGGGACTGGGGAAGTCATTGGCAAGAAAGCAGTAATCACAAAAGGAGTGATTTTGCAGCTCTGGTGTAGCCTTGGCAGAAATATTTTCTGTTGGCTGTGTCACTGGCCTTGTCTGTGCATATAAGAGACTGCAGAACTGATTTGCACCCTCTCACATGAGAGGGATACACTCTGGTCCTAAGATTAAGGAGCAAGTAGACTTGGCAAGATGAGGCAAATAAAACACGGCCAAACTACTAAACAGAACTGACCATTCACCCATTGAAAGTGGTAACCCTTCACATAAAATCTCTTTAATGGGAACAATCATTTTATTTTATGTAATGAAGTGTTACCTGATTTAAAAAAGTTCTTTAATGGTCTTCTGGCACAATATGAATTATGAATTACCAGAAGAAGGCAAAGAGTTGGACTTCTTAACCAACTAATTAATTAAGCACCCTTTATTGCCTGCTATGTGATGACCTTCATACTAGGTATTTTGTATATATTGTGTATATTTTCTCTTGTGGGTTTAAATACTAATAAATAATCCCTTTTTATTCAGCCAAAAGAGTATGTGTAAATATGCCTGTTTGCCAATATAGTCACTCATTTACAAAGTCACTATAGTTAGAGCTAGGCTCTGGGAATGAATAAGACATAGTCCCTACCCAATAGGTTATAATAGTGCTGTTCAACAGAACTTTCTTTTTTTCTTTTTTGAGACAGTCTTGCTCTTTTGCCCAGGCTGGAGTGCAGTGGAGTGATCCCGGCTCACTGCAACCTCTGTCTCCCAGGTTCAAGTGATTCTTATGCCTCAGCCTCCCGAGCAGCTGGGATTACGGGTGTGTGCCGCCATACCTGGCTAATTTTTGTATTTTCTGTGTAGAAATGGGGTTTTGCCATGTTGGCTAGGCTGGTCGTGAACTCCTGGCCTCAAGTGATCTGCCTGCCTCAGCCTTTCAAAGTGCTGGGATTGCAGGCATAAGCCCCTGCACACAGAACTTTCTGTGATGATGGAAATGTCCTATTCTGCGTGGTCCAGTATGGTAGTCATAGCCACATGTGGCTCTTGAGAAGCTGAAATGTGGCTCATGTGACTGAGGAACTGAACTTTAATTTTTATTTATTTTCAATTCATTTAAATATTCATAGTGGCATGTGAGGCTAGTGGCTATCATTAGATAGCACAGCTCTAGAAATTCACAGTCAAATAATAGAAAGAAAAACAGGTAATCAAAATTCAGAATTCAGGGTGTGATGTATCCTTCAATACAGGTCCCTATAAAATGTCCTAGAAGCTCAAGAGATGCTTCTGGTGGTGGAAGTGACAAGAAAAACGCCCAGAGGAGAGGAGATAACGTGGAAGTGAGACTTTGAAAACAAAATAATAATAATAATAATAGAAAGGGAGGGGTGGGAGTGGAGGAGGTTCATTCCAGGCAGATGTGCAGAATCCTTGAGGCATTAGGAACATGCATGCAAGTTCCAGAAAAGCCATGTGGCTTGGTAGGGTCAATTATATAATGGTTATTATAATATAATAATGTTATATATAATATAATAATGACAAAATGGCTTTTATGGTAAAGAGTAAAGATTAGGCCGGGCGCGGTGGCTCATGCCTGTAATCCCAGCACTTTGGGAGGCCGAGGCGGGCGGATCACAAGGTCAGGAGATCGAGACCACGGTGAAACCCCGTCTCTACTAAAAATACAAAAAATTAGCCGGGCGCGGTTGTGGGCGCCTGTAGTCCCAGCTACTCGGGAGGCTGAGGCAGGAGAATGGCGTGAACCCGGGAGGCAGAGCTTGCAGTAAGCCGAGATCGCGCCACTGCACTCCAGCCTGGGCGACAGAGCGAGACTCCGTCTCAAAAAAAAAAAAAAAAAAAAAAGAGTAAAGATTAAAAACAATTTTAACACAGCATTTATTTTATAGTATACATTGTTAGAAGAACTGCCATATTTGTCATTTACAGTAGTCATTAGGATTCTCATTTCACAGAGAGAAAACTGAGGCCTAGAAAGTTAAAGAAATTTGCCAGGGAACACACAAGGATTGGAGAGAGTTAGGATTTGAATCCAGGCCTGTTTGACTTAGAGATCAATCTCTTCACAATATGTCTTTCAATTTAAATTTTTCTCAGTTTGGAATTGCGATGAATTTCCCTTGGTATGTGTCCCATGATTCATTTCTGGCCATTAGACATCTTCTATTAGTTTTTTGTCTCTAATTTCATATTTAAAATATTTTCTGGCTAAGAGATAGGTATTATAAGATGAGTCTATCCCATTAACTAAGAATTTCATGAACTCAGATTTTGGAAATTACTAAAAATGTCTCTTCTTTTTCTGTACAGTTATGGCACTAGGAGCCTTTTATATCCTAAAATGGGGTAGTTAGGGAATTCGTCAGTTAAATTGGAGGACCCAGTCCAGTCATTCCCAAATTTGAATGGGCTCCTGTGACCATCAGGTCAGAGAACCTTTGCTTCCTCATGGTGAGGAATGGCTTGTTATTCGAGCCTCCCCACATCTTAACCTAAAGGTCATGACCCTAACCTCTGACTTCTTTTTTTCTTTTTACTCTTCCTAAGAGTGAATCTTAGTGACTGAACAGAGGCTTTGCTTTTCTTAGTGAAGAGGAACTGGATATCTGCACCTGTCCGGCAGGCAGAGTCAGGTCCTGAAAATGTCCCTTCCGGCTGGAAAGTGTGCTTCGTGAGGACTTTTTTGTTTTGTTTTTTCTTTTCAGATGCAAAAGAACTCATTTAATGTTATTTGTTGAATTTCCCTAAAAGTCCACGACAGAGTCATAATAAGATTCATCTAACATTTGTACCTGCCAGGCCTTGAGCATATGAAGGAGTATAATAAACAACACCTGCTTCAAGGAGCACCCTCCACTGCTAACGCAGGATGAGAGGACAGAAGTGGGCAAGCCCTCCTGGATGTCTTTCAGAGAGGGCAGGACTTACCTGAGGAGAGAAAGGTCAGTCTATACATGGAACACAGGTGTAGGCAAAGGCACAGGGTAGAGGGAATGAGTAGAATGGTTTGGCTGAAGTAGAAAATCCAACTTTGGCTGCACATGAAAATCACCTGCAGAGCTTTAACAACACCCCTCTATTACTAAAAAGTCAAAAAACAACAGATGCTGGTGAGGCTGCAGAGCAAAGGAACACTTAGACACTGTTAGTGGGAGTGTAAATTAATTCAGCCACTATGGGAAGCAGTTTGGAGATATCTCGAAGAACTTAAAACAGAACTACAATTTGACCCAGGAATCCCATTACTGAGTATATACCCAAAGGAGTATAACTCATTATACCAAAAGACACATGCCCTCACATGTTCGTTGCAGCACTATTCACAACAGCAAAGACATGGAATCAGCCTAGGTGTCTGCCCATCAGCAGTGGATTGGATAAAGAAAATCTGGTACATATACACCATGGAATACTACACAGCCATAAAAAAGCATGAAGTTAAGTCTTTGCAGCAACATGCATACAGCCAGAGGCCACTATCCTAAGTGAATTAATGTAAGAACAGAAAACCAAATATCACATGTTCTCATTTATAAATGGGAGGTGGACATTGGGTACACACAGACATAAAGATGGAACAGTAGACACTGGGGACTACTGGAGGGGATGGAGGGAGGGTGGCAAGGGTTGAAAAACTACTTATTGGGTACTACTTTCAGTTCCTGGGTGATGGGATCATCCATACTCCAAACCTCAGCATCACTCAGTTTACCCATATACCCCCTGAATCTAAGATAAAAGTGGAAATTATTTTTTAAAAAATCACCAGTACATACACATAAATGAAAAAAATATACATAACAGCCCCCAATCATTATGCTTTTTTTTTTTTTTTTTTTTTTTTGAGACACAGTCTCACTTGGTCACCCAGGCTGGAGTGCAGTGGCGTGATCTCAGCTCGTTGCAACCTGCAGCTCATGGGTTCAAGCAGTTCTCCTGCCTCAGCCTCCTGAGTAGCTGGGACTACAGGCACACGCCACCATACCTGGCTAATTTTTGTATTTTTAGTAGAGACAGAGTTTCACCGTATTGGCTAGGCTGGTCTTGAACTCCTGACCTCAAGCGATCCATCCTCCTCGGCCTCCCAAAGTGCTGGGATTACAGGCATGAGCCATCATTCTGCTTTAATTGATCTAAGGTATAGCTTGAGCATCAGGATTTGGGAGTTTTACACATGATTTTAATGTATAGCTGAGGTGAGGGACCATTGCTAGAGTCTCTTTACATGTAATGTGGTTCTGTGACCAGCAGAGCCTCCCCACCCGGAAGCTTGTTAGAAATGCAGAATGTCAGGCCCCATTCCCAGACCTAGGGAAGCAGAATTTGCATTTTCATAAGATCCCAGGTAACACCTACTCACATTAAAGTTTGAGAAGCACTGCTATAGAGAAAAGATGAGAAATATGGTTGCAGAGGGCCTGATTACCTAACCAGGTTTCCTAGCCCTTATACTGGGCTGGGCATGAATTACAGGTGTGCAGTGATAATACCGTCCCCTCAAGCCATTAGGAGTGCTTGTACTTCTTGTCGGCAAGAAGTCTTCTCTGGTTATCTCTGTGTGCTCCTCAGATATTGCAAGTTCTTTGGGCGCCTTGAGGGAAAATGGCAGGGGAGCATCAGCTACAAAGCACCTGTCAGGAGTGGAGATCCCCTGAAGATTTTTGATCAAAGGATGTTATGTGTGTCATGTTGTGATGGAAGAAGGTCTTGACAGAGACATATAGAGTGGAGTGTGTTGGGGGTGATCTGGGGTCTGGGAGGCATGTTAGGAGAAAGTTGCAGTAATTCACACACAAAGTGAGAGAAGCCACAACTAAGGAGCATGGACATGCTTAAGAATCGGGATAGCACTTATATACCATTCCCAAGTCTTCAGGACAAAGCTTGGAAGGAATTTCAACAGATTCCCTTATGCCTTTCTGAAGACACCTTTTAACTTTTGGTTTGGTTTTGGTTTATGCTTGTGTGGCATTATCTCCAAGGGTCGGGAGAGTTCTGATGATTAAAATCTACTTGGCATAAATAAGGTCATAAACATTCAGCACTCACTCTGCATGACCCCCTAGTTCTTGGTGGGTGGGATCATCTGACTTGAGGGTTATTAGTGGATTTCAAAGGAGAAAGGAAAACAATGATGGCCATCATTTGGTGACTGGGCAGTGAGGAGGAGTTTCAGGAAATGGAGAGGTTAAAAGTCCAAGTATGAAAGGCTTGCTTTTGTGGAATCAGGACCATATACTCCAGTAGGGACAGCCCTCACAGGGGAACCCACACATTACAGGAGATTGTTTCATTTGGAAATAAATGTTGAAATTATTGGTGTGTTAAATTGATTTATTCTTCAGGGCCAAGCTAGAATTGTACCTCTTCTGGGAATTCTTCCCTAGTTACCCCAGTTCACTGTGCGTCCACATTCACTCTCATTCTCCGGCTCTATTTCTTGTTCTCCTTTTCTCTCTTTCTCTCTCTCACTTCCTAAAATTCTCTTTAATAGTTCAACAAGTATTTTTTTAGTTTCAATATTTGAAAAGTGTGGTATCTACTTATTTTCTAATAACTCAGAGTTTATTTTTCTGATTTGTGATTATATCCTATCTCCCAAAATACATGGTAAGCACCTTGAGGACGTGGACCATGTATCATTCTTCATTGTCTTCTGAGGGCTTTGTCTTTTGCTAAGTGCGTACAAATAATGATGATTTTCTAAGATGAGTCATTTCTTGGGGGATTTGTGACTTTATAAAACAGCTGTTTTCAAGGGTGCTCCTGACTGAATATAACCAATACTTTGCCATATACATTTGTGTTTTTCAAGTTTCTTGATATTTCTAATGAAGAAAATGAAGGCTGAGGCAGGAGGATCGCTTGAGCCCAGGAGTTTGAGACCAGCTTAAGCAACATAGTGAGACCTCGTCTCTATGCAAAATGTAAAAATAGCCAGGTATGGTGGCGCATGCCTGTAGTCCCAGCTACTTGGGAGGCTGAAGTGGGGGGATCACTGGCGTCTGGGAGGTTGAGGCTGTATAAGCTGTGATCATGCCACTGTACCCGAGCCTGAGCAACCAAGCAAGACCCTGTCTCTGGGGAGGGGGTTGAGGGGGAATGGAGGGTATAGAAAGGAAAGGCTAAAGAATCTTCAAAAGGCTGGGCCCAGTGGCTCACACCTGTAATCCCAGCACTTTTGGGAGGCCGGAACGGGCAGATCACTTGAGGTCAGGA
Organism: Macaca fascicularis; assembly: GCF_037993035.2. NCBI lineage: Eukaryota > Metazoa > Chordata > Mammalia > Primates > Cercopithecidae > Macaca > Macaca fascicularis. The sequence goes on along the minus strand of NC_088392.1, from coordinate 68,465,060 downwards.
GCTTGAGACCAGCCTGGCCAACATGGTGAAACCCTGTCTCTACTAAAAATACAAAAATTAGCTGGGCATTGTGGCAGGTTCCCGTAATCCCAGCTACTCGGGAGGCTGAGGCACGAGAATTGCTTGAACACTGGAGGCGGAGGTTGCCGTGAGCCGAGATAGTGCCACTGCAGTCTAGCCTGGGCGACAGAGCAAGACTCAGTCTCAAAAAAAAAAAAAAAAAAAAAAAATCTTCAAAAATACAGTAAATATCCAATGTTCATTTTAAACTACATAGTTTAAAATTAAGCCAGAAAATATTCGGATCTTTTTGTGCTTTCAGTGACTCATTTCAAAACAAGTTTTTAAAAAATTATAAATATATAGAATCTTAGTAAATATACCTGTTTTCCTAACCTTTTTATATAGTACACATTTTCCTTAGTTGCTTTTCTCCTCCTGCCGTTTGGGTTTCTTTTTTTCTTTCTTTCTTTCCCCTCTGTTTGGAAGTGGTACCATTTGTTGTGGGAAGGTAATCCCTGGCTGTGTTTGTCATCAAGAGTGTCACTAGCCATCTGGATGTGACCCACTAAGATGTTTAAGCCGTTAGATTATATTTTATGGGCTGTGTATTGAACTCAAATGCTTTAACAATTTCACTTAGTTTCAAATCTTGACATGCTATTTTCACGCCCTTTCTTGGAATTCTGAAACCTAGTATTTGCCAAATTCAAAAGGCAGATATATTTTGAAACTTGGGACTACTGAAAATTGTCAGTGTCACCTAAATTTTGAAGGGGAAATTATTTTAATTATAATCTGTTATGATATTAGACATTATGATCAAAGAAATGTATATTACATATAGAATACCAGCTAAAGCTTGACCAGAAAGAATGAAACTACTTTACTGAAATTAAATCAGTACTTTAAAAAAAAATCTAAACCTGGAGAAAATCTTTTTAAAGAATTCCTTAATGCATCAATCAGTAGTTTATATCCTTAAAGAATTCTTTATGGTATAATAATGAACATTTATAACAGAACAGAAATAAGCCATTTCCTAACATTAGCCTTTCTGCCTACGGAGGTCATAAAAATTGTTAATGCAGATGAGGTTGCCTTCTGTTGTGTGATGCTAATAGGAAATGGATCATTGCAGTTTATGGGGTACTTAGCCATTTTGGTTCATGATAAATGGCTGACTTCAAGTGACATTCCTTCACGGATTTCCCACTATTCATCACCTGAAAGAATGGAACCCAAACATGAAGTTGATTTTGAAGTTGTCAGGAGTTTCACTGTGGTGTAAATCCATCATAAGCCAATGTTTTCATTGATTTAGGAAGAAATTGTACAAATAGAAACACTCTTAAATGTTTCATGCTTCTATTTTCTTTTGCTCCAAAGCCAGTTTTGTGACTCTCTTATCCTGCTCTAACTTCTGTTACCTCTTCCCTTTCCCATCCCCCTCTCTAAACATTCTCTTTTGAAAACACCCTAGATTTTATCTTTGCAGAGATGCTTTGATGTAATTACATTGTTTTAATCTACAAAATCAACCTAACATAAGCAGAAAGAATGGAACACATTTTCAACTAGTCTGTCCATCTAGGTGGCAGGTATTATACTAGTATGGAGGACTTCTTCCACTGCTGTGCTCTTGCTGTTATCCTATTTTCTTTTCGTTTTCATCATCTTTTCTTGAAACACTCCCTCCTCACCACTTCTTCCCCAACAGGACACACACACCATCCCTGTGTGAGGGGTGGTAGGGGGAGGGAGGCTGCCTATTTGAACAAGGTCACATTTATCTAGGATCTTGCTCTTAGAAAATTATTCCCTAGCTTACTTTCAGGGAAGCATTGTAAGACTTACTCAAGATCTAGTCATGCCTCACATGTGCCTAAAGGAAGTTTGAGTCTTTCCTGTGTTTTCTTGATGTCTGGGATGTTTATCTCTGAGGTAGAGCCTGTGTTTAATTCAGTAGCATGATGCTTTCTGTGCTACTGGCATTTGAGAGTGTTTGATATCTGGCAGGATGCTATTCAGAAAAGAGAATGTTAATATTCCTGCAGGTTGTCTTAGAAGCATTTAATGTAACTGAGATAATTTGCCACTTATTTCATGGCTTCTTAAAGGAATTTTGAGCCCCCTTATCTGTGTGCATTGTTAGAGTGAACCTGACAACAGGTTATTTTGTTTGCTTTGTAAAACTTAACAGGAGGAGGAAGCCATCCTTGTCTTTCCTTGAGGTGCTGGAATCTTGGAAGGGAAGCTAGCCAAACTTTTCCTCCCAGAGGCTGTCTTTTGACATAGAACATTTTAGTTCCTACCAGATTCCTCTGAGAGGCTTTCATGGAGCCCAGTTACCCCTTCCCAGTTACCCGTTTTAGCAAACGGTATTCATGAATACCCTGCTCACAAAGAAATTTAGGTCAATAAATGGAAAGCGTTTGAGATATCTGGACTCTTTTCCTGTTCTAGAACCCCAGATGCTAGGGAAATTTTGGGAGAAAGCCTAGAAGTGGCAGAATTTAAATATTAGTTAGGTTTCTTATGGCCACCTTTCCTATGGAAACTCTAGCTCATGGGATATAATTTAATTACATGGTCTTAGATAAATCCTCATCAGTCTTTTATAGCTGGTTATGATATTTGATGAGATAAAACAAACCAACTTTTTTTTTCAGATTTATTGAATGAGAATCGCTAATCTTGAATACTTATTTAGCTCAGCTCAAACCAATTAGCAAACTTTTAAAATGGCCAGTTCTAATATAGTACAGGCCATTGAAGCATATTCATAACTTAATTTTTGACCTGCGTTTGCATGATCTGGCCATTGGTGGCATCGAGGCTGGGACTGGAGGGAGGTTGCTTAGGGGAAGAAGAGTGGACTAAGGGAGAAAAAGGAGGAAACTCAGGAAGAGAGGCTGAGAACATAGATACCCTGGTAGACACATACTTTTGACAGCATTTACCACATTTTAACTCTGGTATGTTGAAATGAACATTGATAGCCTTTTACTTTCTTCCTTCCCTTTTTTGTTTCTTCTCCTCCTCCCCTCCCATATATGGCTATAAATATGTTGAAACTAAGGGAAAACCAACTAATATCTAAGGTATGCAACTTTTTCTGGGATGGAGGGTGGAAGATTGAAAGAAAGACACCTTGGTACCCAAAGAGTGCCTTGGGAATGAATAGTAAGCAGTAGTATGCTTTTTTGGAGGAGGTGGGGGTTCGACATTCAGAGGATTTTAATTATTACTGTCAAAAGACAAAATTACAACAAATTCAGTTTTATATCTAATTGGCTCTTATTTGCAATTCATGAAAGAGGACAGCCTCCGTTCTACAAAATAGAATGAGAGCTCCTACTAGGCAGTGGCAGAATAGTGGATTTTGTAAGGTGGAAAAAGAAAACAGAACAATAGAGAGGGGAAACTGATTGTTAATACCAGCTTATTTCAGGTTACTGTTTTGTAAGGGTTAAAGCAGAAGGACTTCTTTACTGTACTGCCTCAGGTAGGCTGAGACCTATCTGCTTCCTTAAAGCCTCAGTTTGATGATGTGACATTTAACATGAGTGACTCCATTTTGGTTTGGTCTGGTCTGTTGGAGCCTAGTGCAGGAGCTCAGTTCGAACAACGGCCTTGCATAATGTTTGTTTGTTTGTTTGTTTTGAGATGGAGTCTTGCTCTGTTGCCCAGGTTGGAGTGCAGTGGTGTGATCTTGGCTCACTGCAACCTCCCCCTCCCAGGTTCAAGCGATTCTCCTGCCTCGGCCTTGCCAGTAGCTGGGACTACAGGCACGTGCCACCACACCCGACTAATTTTTTGTATTTTTAGTAGAGACGGGGTTTCACCGTGTTAGCCAGGATGGTCTCGATCTCCTGACCTCGTGATCTGCCCACTTTGGCCTCCCAAAGTGCTGAGATTACAGGCATGAGCCACCGTGCCCGACCTAATTTTTCTATATTTAGCAGAGACAGGGTTTCACCATGTTGGCCAGGCTGGTCTTGAAATCCTGACCTCAGATGATCCACCCGCCTCTGTCTCCCAAAGTGCTGGGAGCCACTATGTCCAGCCCTATGTTTATTTAACATTACTTTCACTCTCCATTGGCAAGCCTTTTGAACGCAATGTGTTCTTGAAGTCTAGATCTTCACAGGGATACCTTTAAGGTGAACTTGAAGTTTTTATGCACTATATTCTTACCCCCTGAGTGCAGTTACTGTCATCTGTTAGACTTGCACAGAAATCACCAAATAATCCCTTAGAATTAAACAAAAAATAGGGGGAAAAAAGTTCCCAAATGGAAAAATTCTTGTTCTTTTGTTTTTTAAAAATATACTGAAATATATTGGAAATAAATGTTTGAGAGAACTAAACTATTAAGCATAAATATAACATTTTTCCGGAGACTTTATAATTGATTTTGAAATTCTCACTAAAGAATTGGTTAGCTGTTAATGGTGTTCTCTCTTCACTTACTGATTCAAAGGTGTGATGTTATTTTTACCCTGTAGGCTGTTACTTTGCTTCTTTGCACTTCAAAAAGATCTAAGGTCTCTCACTGATTATGACTTTGCCACTTCCTGCCCTATTGTCCTCACAAAGGGATTTCATGAGTAATCTTACTGTAAAGAAGTCAGTGCAATGAAAAATTCTTGATATTTGCATGTCTATTAAATGTAACACGTTTGCTTTTTCATTTGAACCTTTAATTGAATATTTTTTTAATTGTATAATTTATAAGGTCATACTTATTGGGACTTGAGAATTCCTCTTATGAGAGTTGAAATGCCTTTTGTTTACTTCCCTGTTTTATGCAGTAGAGTAAGAGAGGGTCAATCAGAAACTGACACTGTGTTGGGGAACAGCCAAGTCAAAAGATGTTCACATTTCTATGAAATTTTGTTGATCTACAACCATAATAGCAAAAAGCATTAATGCATTCTTAACACCTTTTAGTCAGTTGCCCCCCCATAGACTTTACTCTTTTGATGTAGCAGTACTGATAAACCTTTCCTGCAATTGTCATGCCTCTTCTTAGATATCATCTGGGTGTGACTGATGTGTCAGGCTTAAACTATCAGAGCAATGCGTCTGGTTGTGAATCAGTAGAGTACTGCCTTGACTTACTTTCAAATCTTCATTAGTTAAGGCCATATTATTATTATTATTATTATTTCTGATTGTGGTCATTCTCTGGTACAAGTTATTATCAGTCATACAGTCTTTGGCAGGGGAATACTTGAACAAAGTTGGCAAGAGCATCGAGCAAACAAAGATGATATTTCAGTTTTTGTTTTTATGTTTGCTACTTCACATCATTCTGTGTTTTTTCAACACTTCACTCTGTGAGGCACCACAGCCTATAGACGACATTTAAAGACGCAGTCCCCACCTCTCTCAAGTGTATGTTTTTAATATTTTTCATTTGGATTATTAAAAAAAAAACAAAGTATGTCTGACCTTTCCCTTGAACCCCAGATTTATACATACACTGTCCACTCTATATCTCCATTTGGATATAAATAGGTATCTGACATGTAAGATGTACAAAATGGGAAGAAGCAGACAGATTGGGAACCTATTCTAGAGATAGCCTTACCAGCAGATTGAATGGAGGATCTGTTTAGAGAAAAAGTAAATTAAAAAATAACTCCTAGGGTTTTATAACCTGAGCAGCTTGGTATTGTCAATAACTGAGAGGGGGAATGGGAATGGAAAATGCTCATTCCTACCTAGGGGCTTTTATCTTAGCTGATCTTTGTCCTGGAATACTCTTTCTCCAGATCTTCACATGGCTGACTTCTTCCTGTTGTTCAAGTCTTCCCTACAATGTCAACTCCTCAGAGAGGCTTTTCCTGAACATCTCATCTAAATTATATATCCCTCCCTCCTGTGATAATCTTTTTCTTTTTTTGAGACAGAGTCTCGCTCTGTCACCAGGCAGGAGTGCAGTGGCCTGATCTCAGCTCACTGCAACCTCCGCCTCCTGGGTTCAAGTGATTCTCCTGCCTCAGTCTCCCAAGTAGCTGGGACTACAGACGCTCACCACCACACCTAGCTAATTTTTGTGTTTTTAGTAGAGACGGAGTTTCACCATGTTGGCAGGGATGGTCTCAATTTCTTGACCTCGTGATCCGCCTGCCTCGGCCTCCCAAAGTGCTGGGATTACAGACATGAGCCTCTGTGCCTGGCCTCTATGTTAATATTTATCCCATTACCTTATTTTATTTTACTCCTAGCAAAGATCACTATGTAAAGTTCTTTTTTTTTTTTTTTTTTTTGAGACGGAGTCTCTCGCTTTGTCACCCGGGCTGGAGTGCAGTGGCCGGATCTCAGCTCACTGCAAGCTCCGCCTCCCGGGTTTACGCCATTCTCCTGCCTCAGCCTCCCGAGTAGCTGGGACTACAGGCGCCCGCCACCTCGCCCGGCTAGTTTTTTGTATTTTTTAGTAGAGACGGGGTTTCACCAGGTTAGCCAGGATGGTCTCGATCTCCTGACCTCGTGATCCACCCGTCTCGGCCTCCCAAAGTGCTGGGATTACAGGCTTGAGCCACCGCGCCCGGCCTGTAAAGTTCTTATTGATTTACATATCTGTTTGATTCCCTTATGTAACCATTCTATCTGCCTCATACTTGCTTTTCTCCATTTCAACCCCCTTTCGTTATTGACAATATCTACCTGCTCTTTTTATTTTTTCTTTCTCTAAACAGATCCTTCATTCAATCTGCTAGTAAGCCTATCTCCAGAATAGGTTCCCAGCCTGTCCGCTTCTTCCCGTGTTCATATTCTCATTATAGTTCCAGCCATCATTACTTGTTACTTGACTGACTACAATGGCCTTCTCTCCCCTACAGTCTATTCTCCATGCAAAGTCAGAATGATTCTTTTAAAGCAGAAGTCGATCCTCTCCAGCTGAAAACCCTACGGCAACTTCCCATCACTCTTGGAACAAAATCTAAATTCCTTGCCCTGTAAGGCCCTGCTGGTCTGGTATCTGGCTAACTTTGCTGTCTTATCTCCTATCACTTTCCTTTCACTTACTGGCCTTCTGACTATTCCCCAAGCCTGCCCAGCTCATTCCCACCTAGGGGCTTTTATCTTAGCTGATCTTTGTCCTGGAATACTCTTTCCCCAGATCTTCACATGGCTGACTTCTTCCTGTTGTTCAAGTCTTCCCTAAAATGTCAACTCCTCACAGAGGCCTTCCCTGAACATCTCATCTAAGTTATATTCCTCCCTCCTGATTAATTTTTATCCCATTACTTTATTTTATTTTATTCCTAGCAAACATCACTATCTAAAGTTCTCATTGATTTAAGTACCTGTTTATTGTAATTCGCCATCTCCCCTAGAATTACGCACCATGAGGGTGGGGACCTTGTCTGTCTTGTTCACTGAGGTATCTCCAGTGCTTGTAACGTTGCCTGGTTTGTACAGTAGGTCTACTGTTCAATACATGTTTATGGTTGAATTAGTGAATGAGAATGTTGAGGCCCATGAGGCATATAAACTGCTGAATCACTGAAGGTAAGTATAGATTATATTTTAGGGGAAATATTGCTGCCAATTTTTCATGATAATTAAGTGGTCTATAGGCAAGAGAATGAACCTTCTCTTCTGGTTATTCAATCAATTTATGACAAGGAAAAAGAGACTAGCAATCATAGTTGGCTTTTTCTCTTGTAATATCTGTGTATATAAACTGGTCATCACTTACCAGTTCTGCATATTTTTTTCTTTGCAACTTGATGTAAGTGTTATGTGCTTGAACAACAGTACGAAGTGTACTCCTTGCAGATAAGAGTCTGAAATTGTGGTAAGTACTCATTACAATGAGAACAGCTTGCACTGAACAGGCAGTAGCCATGCATACATCTCTCTTAAGAAAGAAAACATCAAATTGCAGACTCAGTGTGGTGTACAACAGTTCATTTAACTGCAAAGTTTCTGAATGTAAAATGATTTTCCAGGAATTGATGAACATGTAGATAATGACAACTTACTATTTCTTTTGTGACTAAATCTTTGCAAATGAAGTATAATAAATTGGGCGTATGCCTGTGATTAAGGGAGAAGGGAGAAGAAAACAGAAAGATCTTTTTCTTTCCTTTGCTGCTGTTTGCTGATAAACATCAGTAGGTTATAGGGCACAGACTCACCAAAATTAAAAGATGATGATATGTTTTATCTTTTTTATTTCTGAGACCACTCTAGGAATCTTCTTAGACTCTACTTTCCATTATTCCATTGTGTTATTTTCTGTCATGTGATTGATAATGTTTTCCTTTCTGCATTCTTAGGAAAAGAAGCAGACTTCAAAGTTAAGAACTTTTCCCACTGACATTCTTCATAAATTTCCCAGTCCCAACTGTCTTCTGTGTTCCACTACACAGTAGCAATTTTTCCCTTAGGAGTTTTGAGCACCTTTCCTTGCCCTGTTCCAATGGCAAGTGCCCAAATCTGAGTTCTGCTACATTCTCTCACAATAAAAGCTTTAGTTATATGCAGCAGTTACCATTAATCCTTCGCTCATTTCCCCTGGTGGGAACTATCCAGGAATCTAGAGCTGGTGGATTTGGGGCTGACCAACTTGGGTCTGGTAGAATTAAGGTTCACCATTTCTCTGTTATTTGAATATAACTTTCTTCTTTATTGGGATCTGATTTTTGTCCCGGATGATATCCTGTTTTTAAATTAGAGAGGTGGTCCTAACACTGAGATTTTGATCAGCAATACAGAGTAAGAGTTTAAAAGTGATTCTTTCTCGTTGGATTATGGACTGATTGATCGTGAATTGGCACCTTGAAGATTTCTGAACATCACTGGTTCAGGGATGGTGATTACCATGTTGAAGGATATCTTCCTTTTACCCCTTCTGGTCACCTTTTCACCCTCCTCTACCCTAACTCTCCCTACCCGGGAGGCTGGCTGTGAGGACCACAGTGAGGGGCTCCTGTGCCCTCTGACTTCCGCCAGGAGCAAAGCCCCAGCAGGAGACTCAAGGGGGGAGGAGTGAGGTCAGGCTCATTATTCTCCTGCTCCCTCCTTGTGGGGTTGCCTTGGGCTGCCTGTGCCCCTCGACCTAAGGTCATGGTTCTTCCCTATAAGACTTTCTCCTTTGGGGTTCCTGTAATCAATCCTTCTCATCTCTTTTCCCCCAGGAGTGGTAACAGTTCTGCCGTTACTATTGCCAAATTAGAGCAGTATCCCTTTTAGTACCCCGACACCATGTCCATATCTTTGCAGATAGTTGCTTTCAGATACATTTCTACAAGTTATGCTAATTTGGATTTGCCATCTGTTTCCTGTTTGGATCCCATCTGATACAAATGACTTACTGTTTCTTGGAATTTTGACACTATCAACTATTTTTGACTAAGTACTTACTATATACATATCACCTTAATACAGTCTGTGGATTTGGCACAAAATAGAAGAGTCACTGCCTTCTGGGGTATCTGTCATGTGAGATAGACAGTTTCTCCTTTACCTTCTTTAGTATTGAGTCAACGTTTATGAAATAGCTACTGTAAGCCAGACATGGAGTATGCATCTCAGGCAGATACAAAGCTGAACGCTATTTGGTCCCTGCCATTATAAATTTTTATTTTAACTGTGTATTTACAGAACATTCTAGGTGTTCAGATAATTGTTTTTTTTTTTTTTTTTTTTTTGAGAGGGAGTCTGGCTCTGTCGCCCAGGCTGGAGTGCAGTGGCCGGATCTCAGCTCACTGCAAGCTCCGCCTCCCGGGTTTACGCCATTCTCCTGCCTCAGCCTCCCGAGTAGCTGGGACTACAGGCGCCCGCCACCTCGCCCGGCTAGTTTTTTTTTTTGTATTTTTTAGTAGAGATGGGGTTTCACCGTGTTAGCCAGGATGGTCTCGATCTCCCGACCTCGTGATCCGCCCGTCTCGGCCTCCCAAAGTGCCGGGATTACAGGCTTGAGCCACCGCGCCCGGCCGTGTTCAGATAATTGTAATTCACAGTCCTGGACGAGACAGAGATGAAGTCCTTCCATCCCAGCCTCACACATTTGCAAAACTAAACAACAGCTAAGAGTATCATCACCACTATCACTGTCGTTGTCATCATTGGTCCATAGGGAGCTGATTGGGAGCACATGGAGGAATGGACTTTGCCTTAATTCATCTTTAGAGTATTGGTACCACACAGTGCCTTGCTTCAGCCTGCCGGTGTCTCTCACTCTCACGCTGTGATTTATTTTGTTTTCTTTGGTCATACCACCAGTTTTGTCAACCTCTCTGATGCCCACTTCCTGAACCTGTGTCAGTGCTTTGTGGCTCTGGACTGAGGAGAGAGGTGTCCGTCTGATTTCTGTGTCCCTACAGCTCATGGTGCTATTGGCACTCATTAGTCCTCAGTACATCTCCTGCCTTGGGAGCTTGATAAGCAGAAATCATCAGCCTGTTTATTTGTGCCTGATGCCTGGGCCTGTCCTGTTCTGTTCTAGCCTCCACCTCCTAGTTCTATATGGTGACCTCTGTGATTCTCAAGTGTGACCATTTCCTGAGTTCATAACAGGACCTCTTTTGTGCCTTCGTCTCCTTGCATGGGAATCTTACAGAGTGTCAAGGAAACCCTTCTGGGCAGATGGAAAATTCCAGTTAAGCACAAGTCTTTTCTTTATGTCGGCATTGGGTAAAACATATTCAGTGGATATACTTCAGAAGAAGGGGCCTATAGTTAAATAGATTTGTTTCTTCACTGTAAGACAACTCTTAGGGCTGTTGGCCACATTTTAGGAAAACCTGCTTCATATAGTTGAGTTGTATCCACCAGAACCTTAGGCTGTAGACTTTTCCCTACATGGCTCTCAATGCTGCTAACGCAGAAGAGCTGTTCAGTCAGAAGACACAGTATCAGGCAGGTTGAAAAAGATCTGACACTCCCTATTCTGTCCATGTCAGTGCCCCTGCCCAGTTGGGAAGGCCTCATGGTCACCGTTAGCATCGTTATGTGAGAATGTTTTGGCAGCCCTGCATGTCGTATTCTGAACAAGAGACATCATCACTCTGCACTGCAGCCAAAATGCTGCACTACAACTTCACGATGCTGTTTGAGTGATCTGAGGGCCGTGGGGGTAGCCAGAAGAAAATCTACTATTGCACCTTATGGAATGATGAGGACCTGTTGTAAAAAATGAAAAGTCATGATCAGCCTTTTACCCTCTGGCCTTTTTTTCCTTGCTTTGTCTCCTGTAACCTGCCCTAAGTCTATTTCTCCCATTTTCTCTCTCAATTCATCTTGCCCCTTCTCTGTGGGTGAGCAAAACACAATCTATAGCTGTATGGTTTCATCCACATCAGGGTCTAGCAATGTCTGGAGACATTTTTGGTTGTCACACTGAGAGAGTGCTACTGGAATTAGTGGGGAGAGGGCAGGGATGCTGCTAAATATCCTGCAATGCACAGAACAGCACCCACCCCTGCCACCCCCACCACACACACACACTGTGGAGACTTATCTGGCCCCAAATCTCAATAGTCCTAAGGTTGAGAAACCCTAATCTAGACCTTAACCTGTCCAGTAGAACTTTCTGTGATGATAGAAATGTTCTATACAGTAGTCATTGCTATAGGTAGCAGTTGAGCACTGGAAATGTCGCTAGGGCAGCTGAGAAACTGAATTTTTAATTTAACTTTTATTTAAACAGCTGCACTCTAGCTGGAGGCAACCATACTAGACAGTGCAAATCTAGACCATGTATCCTGTCTAAATACCTTGGTTTACAAATGATGGGCAGAAAAGGTTGGTAACTGAGAGAAAAGAGGACCGATGAAGGAGTTTAGAGGAAGCTGGCCAAGTGCAGTGGCTCAAACCTATAATCCCAGCACTTTGAAGGCTGAAGCAGGAGAATCACTTGAGTCCAAGAGCTCAAGTCTGCTGCATTTTTTAAAATGAAAAATACCTATTTTCTAAAATAAGAAATGTAATGACAAAGATAGCATCATTTTACATTTTTTGCAAGTCCTTTTAATGTCTGACTTACTAGAAAACAACTTGGGTTCTCATGTCTGCTTCTGCATTCAATGTGACATGTCAGTAGCCTCTGGAAAACTCTTCTGTATACTCAAGACAGAATGAGTGAAAAAGATAAATTCCTTCTTAATGTTATGATGAAAACAGTTTTGACTTTACCGACACCCAGAAAGGATCTCAGATACCCCCACAGTCCCTATATCATACTTTGAGAACTACTGCTAAACAGAAAAGTAGGTTGCAAAATTTTATTGATTGCATATTCTATTACTTAGAGTTTGACATTTTCATCATTAGTAATCATTCTCCCTGCTATACTGATATGTTAAATACATTGTTAAAAAAATACACAAAATAAAAAATGTTAAGTTTGAAATTATAAACATGAGTAAGAGTTAAAACTTTTTTCTTCCTGCACCTCAAGTGCTGTCTTGCACAACGCACACCTCCTTGGAGACCCATTATTGTAGAGGATAGAGTTTGAATGTAAGGCCTTTGGGTTTGGTGAATAGAGGGCCTGTATCACCAAACTTTGAGAAAACAATATCCATAAAGTGGTGATTATAGAAGTAAAGTTTACAAGGAGTGACAGGAGTGATGGAGGGTGAGGAAGTTAAGATAAACTACTTTAACACTTGGTGAGGGACAGAGGACAGTAGTTGATTTTCTAGGCAAGGACTAAGCAGAAAGTACACTTGAATCAAGACACTTTGAAAGAGCCAGTTATCAATGCAAGCATTAGTTATTTTGACTTCTCTCACAAGTGCAAAATAAACAAAACTGTAATGTCTTTGACAGTGGGGTGATAAATGCCTCAAAGCAAATTACACATAAAATTTGGAGATATTCTGACAATGGTGTTTTTGTAACAGAGTCAGACAATATAAATAGTTATAGTTGTGTAGAGGTTTGTTTATTCTAAGTTGGTCAGAACAAATTATTGTAATAATTTTGGATTGGCATCACCAGGCAGGAGTGACCACTCCTTTAGCAGATAGGTGTTCCTCTTTGCAAATGAACATATTTCCACAAATGAGTCATTGAAGATAATCCTCTGAAAAATGATAAATTATGCCCTTAGTGGCACCCATCCATCTGCCTGCTCAACGTATCTTTCCCTCCTCTGGGTACACGTGCTGCTCAATATGGAAACATTATTCTAAAGATACTATGCGCTGCTGGATACCACCTAATTTCCAGAAAGAGCCTGGTTGTATTAGATTGCTGCAATCGAATATAACCTGGTTATATTAGGTTTTGCCATTAAAAGTAATGGCAAAAATCTCAATTAGTTATAGCATGCTGAGATTCAAGCATGTGGAAATGTGTACCTTTTTTTCTGGCCACTCTCAATGGCAGAGAGGATTTTTTTTTAACTTTTAGGTTCAAGGGTACATGTGTGGGTGTGTTATATAGGTAAACTCATGTCATGGGGGTTTGTTGTACAGATTATTTCATCACCCAGGTACTAAGCCTAGTACCCAATAGTTATTTTTCCTGATCCCATCCTCGGAGTTTCACCATGTTGGCCAGGATGGTCTTGCTCTCTCAACCTCATGATCCGCCCACCTAGGCCTCCCAAAATTCTGGGATTACAGGTGTGAGCCACCGTAATAACCATTCTGACTGGTGTGAGATCATATCTCATTGTGGTTTTGATTTGCATTTCTCTAATGATCAGTGATACTGAGCTTTTTTTCACGTTTGCTGGCTGCATGTATGTCTTCTTTTCAAAACTGTCTGTTCATGTCATTTGCCCACTTTTTAATTGTTAAAGTTCCTTGGCCGGGCGCGGTGGCTCAAGCCTGTAATCCCAGCACTTTGGGAGGCCGAGACGGGCGGATCACAAGGTCAGGAGATCGAGACCATCCTGGCTAACACGGTGAAACCCCGTCTCTACTAAAAACACAAAAAATTAGCCAGGCGAGGTGGCGGCGCCTGTGGTCCCAGCTACTCGGGAGGCTGAGGCAGGAGAATGGCGGGAACCTGGGAGGCGGAGCTTGCAGTGAGCTGAGATCTGGCCACTGCACTCCAGCCTGGGCGACAGAGCGAGACTCCATCTCAAAAAAAAAATAAAAAATAAAAAAATAAAGTTCCTTATACATGCTGGATATTAGACCTTTGTCAGATGCATAGTTTGCAAAAATGTTCTCCCGTTCTGTAGGTTGTCTATTTACTCTGTTAGTTTTTTTGTTTTTTTTTTTTTTTTTTTTTGCTGTGCAGAAGCTAGCAGAGAATATTTTAATAGCCAGAGAAATATTTAATATTTTTTAAAATGTTAAAAAATTAATATTGCTGGTAGTAGAATTTTAGTGACTGAGAAAGAAAAATAAGAGTCAGGAAGGTAATTGCCATACAAAACCATGTAGGCAACTGTGTCTACTCTACCAACTCTGAAAAGTTCATTTTGGGGGCTTTAACATATATTATACAATATGAAGGCAATAACAAACAATATTTTATTGAGTACTTACTGAAAGCTAATGATTATTATGAGCTAACTCATGTTACCTCATGTGTTACTCATTTAATCCTTATGAGGACTCATGTTACCTCATGAGTTACTAACTCATTTAATCCTTACCACAACCTGGCAAGGTCACTGGTATTATCAGCATTTTGCAGAAGATGAGGCTCTGAGAGGTAAAGAAACATACACAAGGTTGCCCAGCTAATGAGGGGCAAAGGAGGAGTGCAAGTCCACAGATGCAGAATCTTCTCTTTCATCCCGTGATGTAGGACAGCCATACCAGCAGTGACTTAACATAGCATTTCAAGATATTTGTTTTTGGTTTGTAGTTTTTCTAATGTAATTTGATAATAAGCTAATCATGCCAACACACACAAAAAAAGAAGGTATCTGGGTTTTAAATTCTCCTCCCATTTGTCTTTTCACTGAAACTGAAAAACAAAAAACAAAAACATCTTGTGTCAAACCACATTTCTTAGAATCCGCCGAAGTACTTGGCTCAGGCTTATGTTCTTTCCCAAAGCCAAATCACTCTGCTGTTTCCTCATCTTTACAAAGAATAATAAACAACAGTGGTGGTTTCTTTTATTTCTCTTTACTCACTGTTTGTATGGGGTTTTTTTTTCCCTCCTAGACATGAGTTTTAATTTTTTTAAGTAAATAAAATAACTGTTGACCAATCTCTTGCTTATCCTAGTGTCAAAAAGTGGGCATTCTTTTCCCTGACCAGCTAGAGCAAAAACAATAAGGGAATTTTTGCAGAAGTGATTACCTGGTACCTAGGAATTGTTTGTCTTACCTGTTCACCTGCTCTTCCTGTATCTGCTATTAGTGATTTTTCACCAAGGTGGCCTAAGTGTTGTGGTTCAAACTCCAAGTTGCTATGGTGAGGATGCTTCTATTCTTTGCCACAGTTTCTTTATAATACTTGCTCCTTACACAACCCATTCCTAGGATCTCAGAGGTGATGGGAGATAGTTTAGAATATAGTTTAGATGTTTAGGAAGATCCCATTGGTTTTGTGTGAAAGCGTGGAAACGTTCACAGTTTCCACGCTTTCACACAAGGCCAAAAATGATTAATTACTGTTTCATAAGCCCACAGCACCTGAAACAAGGTCTGCTGGACACACAGTAGGCACTTGATAAGTATCTGTTGAATAGGAAACGATGGCAGCTTGATTAAGATGTCAGCAGGAACATCAAAACAAGGCCAGGGCATCTGACTTGTGAAATGGGGAAGAAGAACCTATTACAGATTTGTGACTTAGTATTTCCTAATTCCCTGTTTCATGGTTTGTATTTTGTGGTAATTTTAGATCATGGATTGGCAAACTTTCTCTAAAGAGCCAGATAGTACGTATTTTAGACTTTGTAAGCCAATCATCTATGGTCCGTGTTGCAGTTACTTAACTCTGCAGTTTTAATGTGAAAGCAGCTCTAGACAATATGGAAATGAATGAGCATGGCTGTGTTCCAAAAACATTTTATTTACAAAAATAGCCTATAGGCTAGATTTGGTGGGACAGCATGGTTTACCTATCCTTGATTTTAAGGGTGGAAATTTAATGGACTTCAGATCAAAAGATACTAGGTGAGTCAGCTTCCTATCTTGAAACAAAATGAACACATATAAAAGTCTTTAGGCTTTGCCTTTGTAACCATTAATGTAGGTCAGTGGATTTGGCATGTAGGTAGAGGGTAGAAAGGTAAGGATTACATTCAGTAAGATCTGCTTATAATCTATTAGTTTAAAATTTTTATTTATTTATTTATTTTCATTTTTTGAAGATGAGGTCTTACTCTGTCACCCAGGCTGGAGTGTGGTAGTGTGGTTGTGGCTCACTTTAATGTCAAACTCCAGGGCTCAAGCGATCCTCCTACTTCAGTCTCCCAAGTAGCTGGGACTACAGGCACGCACCACCATGTGCAGCTAATTTTTAAATTATTTTGTAGAGATGGGGTTTCACTATGTTGCACAGGCTGGTCTTGAACTCCTAGGCTCAAGTGATCCTCCCACCTCAGCCTCTCAGTGTGCTGGGATCACAGGCATGGGCTACCGTGCCCGGCTTAGTTTAAGATACTGATCATTAAGAATTTTTGCCCTTTGGCCCAGTAATTTTTCATCTTAGAGCATGTCATAAGAAATAATCAGCAATAAAGGCAAATATTTATGTACAGATGTTCAACACATATCATTTTAAATAAAAATTTAGGAATCATTTAAATGTTCAGCATTAGAGGAATGGTAAAGTCTATTAAGATATATTTGCATAAAAATATGTATCTGTTACCAGCCTCCTCCCATTATTTTTGGGGCCCCGGGCAAGAGGACACAGGGAGGCCTACTAATATATGTCTAAATCTTTTAAAGTTCTAAATCAAGCTAACAGACTGCTAAAGTATGTTTCATCCTTCTGCTTGGACAAATACACCTTCTTAATGACCTGGAAGGCCAGGTTTAAATCCAGAATTCTCAGACTCTTTGGAATTCCCTGTTGGAATGTGGTGGCTTGAGGAGAGGCAGCCAGCCTGCTCCCCCTCCCAGCTCTGTTTCAGCCCGGCAGCAAGAGGAGCCTTACACAACCCTCACATCGAAGTCCATCAACATCTTCTGTGACCCTCCCCTCCCCCTTGTGGGCCTGGGATGCACACAGTGCTGTGCAGTCTGCCCTCGGGGGTAGGCCTGAGGAAGGAGGCTAAACAGCACCTTTTCATCATGGCATTTCAGGACTCCAAGTACTGTGAGAATGGTCTAGAAGGGTGGCTCAGACTCTATGGAGATAACCTTTTTCTCTGTGCACCCCCCCATCACATGATGAGGAAAGGAGCCAGAGGAGGGACATAGTGACACTGCTTTAAAACACAGGGTCCAGGCCAAGGGAGCATTTGCCTGGTTTTATTTTTTGTTTATTTTTTATTTTTTGATATAAGGTCTCATTCTGTCGCCAGGCTGGAGTACAGTGATGCGATCACGGCTCACTGCAGCCTTGAACTCCTGGGCTCAAGGGATTCTCCCGCCTCAGCCTCCTGAGTAGCTGGGGCTATAGACATGCACTAAGACACCTGGCTATTGAAAACAATTTTTTTTGTAATGATGAGGTCTTGTTATGTTGTCCAGGCTGGTCTTACACTCCGGGACTCAAGTGACATTTGCCTGTTTTAAGGGCAGTACTGCCCTTTACAATGTTTAGCCACTTATGGTTTCTCTTAATACCATGAGAAACGTTTTTAATACTAGATGTTATATGAAAGAAGTTGACTAGTAAATATGCAGACTGATACTGATTATGTGAAGAAAAATTGCATACAAAAAGAATTGGAAGGACTGGGTGTGGTGGCTTATGCCTGTAATCCTAACACTTTGGGAAACTGAGGGGGGATGATGGCTTGAGGCTAGGAATTTGGGACTAGCTTGGGCAACATGGAGAGACCCTGTCTCTACAAAAAGAAATTTTTTTTTAAGTAGCTGGGCATAGTGGCACATGCCTGTAGTCCCAGCTACTTGGGAGGCTGAAGTAGGCGAATAAAAAAACTTGAGCCTAGGAGTTCTTGACTAGCCTGAGCAACATGGCAAAACCCCATCTCTACAAAAAAAAATACAAAAATTAGCTGGGCGTGGTGTCCTGAGCTTGTGATCCTAGCTACTCAGGAGGCCGAGGTGGGAGGATCACTTGAGCCCAGAAGGTGGAGGTTGCAGTGAGCCAAGATTGCGCCACCTCACTCCAGCCTAGGTGACAAAGAGGCACTCTGTCTCAAAACAAAAACAAAACAAAAATAACTGGAAGGAACAAAGCAGAATGGAAAACATGACAAAATATTAAATGCAGTTGCCTCTGAGTGCTGAGATTAGGGTGATTCTTTAAGGCACTTTAACTTTTTCTCTACTCATCACATTTCCTATAAAAAGCATGCATTGCATTGATAATCAGGAGAAGACTTACAAAACACTTCCTAAGATTTTGGCCAGAAGTGTTAATAAATACAGCATAGTACTACAGTAATCGATTTTCTTTATCGTAGTTCTGAGAAGGCTTTTTGACTTTAAAAAAATAGCATTGTTGGCCGGGCGCGGTGGCTCAAGCCTGTAATCGCAGCACTTTGGGAGGCCGAGACGGGTGGATCACGAGGTCAGGAGATCGAGACCATCTTGGCTAACATGGTGAAACCCCGTCTCTACTAAAAAATACAAAAAAAAAAAAAAAAAAAATTGCATTGTTGTCTATTTGTTGTAAAAGTTTTATAACGAAGAATATTTTGAAAATGTGTACAGGAAGGCATTATGGGACAGTGAGAAGTGAGGGCATATCTTGGTTTAGCTCTTACCTTGACTGTTTACTAGCTGTGTAACTTTGGGGAAATCTTTCAACTTCTCTGAAGCTCAAATTCCTTTTTTTGAAAATGAGGATAATAATAGCTATGCAAAGTCATTATAATAGCATATAAAGACTACTTGGCACATAATAGGCCATCGGTTTTACTTCCTATTTTTACCATTTCCCACCCCCCGCGACACACACACATTTTTTGATTTGTGAGCTAGGAGTGAGAACAGAGAGGCCCCCTGCCTCTCAGGATGTCTATAAATTAATGGGAAAGATAACACATAAAACATACAATGTTATCAAGTAGAGTGCAGTATTCAAACAAAATGTAAATAGTAAGAGTATAACTGATAACTAAGGTGGGAGTAATGGGTGGTAGTGAGGACCATTGGCAACTCATTTTTTCTGAGTCTGGTGGGAGTTTCACCCAAACAGGTGATATTTACACATATATGTTAAAATACCTCAAACCAGGCTGGACACAGTGGCTCACACCTATAATACCAGCACTTTGGGAAAACAAGGCAAGAGGATCACTTGAGGCCAGGAATTTGAGACCAGCCTGGACAACATAGCGAGACCTCATCTCTACAAAAAGAAAAAAAAAAAAGCCGGGAGTGATAGCAGGCACTTGTAGTCCCGGCTAGTTGGAAGGCTGAGGCAGGTCTATCTCTTGAGCCCAGGAAGTCGAGGCTGCCGTGAGCTATGATCGTGCCACTGTACTCCAGCCCAGGCAACAGAGCAAGACCCAGTTTCTAAACAAATAAAAAATAAAAATAGGAAATTAGAAGATTTAAACCCAGACTCCCAGAGACTATGACTGGTTTTCCTATGATCTTGGCTATATTTGTTAACTGGATAGAGGGGCACACACAATAGACAGATTCACCTAGAGGCTAGGTGAAAGATGTAGGTATGAATTTTACTGTGGAGTGTGTTCCTAGCTGTAGTCTGCTTGTTGCAGTAAACAAGGGAGACATGTTTGTGACAAGCACAAAGCAAATCTGCCACCGTTAACATTGGCATTATTTATTGGCAAAAGTAGGGCATGAGCAATTTCCTTTTGTACCAGTCTTTGTCTAAGTGGTAGAGGACAGTTCTGGCTCAAATTATAAAAACACAAAGAAGGTACAATATTATATTAGAATACTCCTGAGGTTACAGCTGAAATTTGTCTCCCAGATCTTTTTGTCTGTGCCAAATAGCAGTGACGCATTTCAAAGGCACCTGAAGAGATGAAGCTAGAATTAACGAGCAGAACACCAAGCACAGAGATGGTTATTCCTGTTTTATCCACATGCTTTTGTGTTCTTGGGACTTTCTGAGCTTGCCTTTTCTCATGTTACCTGGCTATAAAAACCACTTCCTTGCTATTGGGCTGTTGCAAAAAATAATAGATAATAGTTTCAGAAATTGTTTTAAGTTGTTGAAAATAAGGTATCTATACAAATACAAAGTTGTATTCAGTGTTACATAGTCATTTATGACTATGCCTTTTTTTCTTTTTCTTTTTCTTTTTTTTTTTTGAGACAGAGTCTTGGTATGTCGCCCAGACTGGAGTACAGTGGCACGATCTCAGCTCACTGCAACCTCTGTCTCCCAGGTTCAAGCAATTCTCCTGCCTCAGCCTCCGGCATGGGCCACCATGCCTGGCTGATTTTTGTATTTTTAGTAGAGATGGGGTTTCGTCATGTTGGCCGGCTTGGTCTTGAACTCCTGACCTCAGGTGATCCACCTGCCTTGGCCTCCCAAAGTGCTGGGATTACAGGTGTAAGCCATTGCGTCTGGCCAGGCATCTCCTTTTCTAATATATTTTTAAAAATCTCCTATCCAAGCTGGGTGTCACGTTATGTGCCTATAATCGCAGCTATGCAGGAGGATCCGCCTGGGAGTTCAAGGCCAGCCTGGGCAACATAATGAGACCTGTCTCTAAAAATCAATCAGTGGATTAATCAATCAATTCAATCAAGAGATCCCCTATCTAAAGTTATACAATGTTAAAAAAAAAATTGCAAACTCATACAATAACTTTGTGATTGTAGGCCTGGTGCAGTAGCTCACACCTGTAATCCCGGCACTTTGGGACACCAGGGTGGGTAGATTGCTTGAACCCAGGAGTTCAAGACCAGCCTGGGCAACATGGCGAAACTGTGCCTCTACAAAAAAAAATACTAAAATTAGCCAGGCATGGTGGCATGCGCCTGTAGTCCCAGCTACTCAGGAGGCTTAGGCAGGAGGATCACTTGAGCCCAGGAGGCAGAGTTTGCAGTGAGCCGAGATTGCACCACTGCACTCCAGCCTGGGCAACAGAGTGAGACCCTGTCTCAGTCAATCAATCAATCAATGTGCAAGTATAAAAAAAGTTTATCAAGCATCTTTTATGTGACTAAGAATTATGATCTGCTGCTCATGTTCCTCACAGCTATGAAGTAAAAGCCATTGAGCTGACCTGCAGTCACTTTCAGCTCTGCTGCTTACATCTGGGTAACCTTGGTTAAGTCCCCAATCCTGCTGATCTGTTTCCTCAGTTAGAAAATGAAGATAAATCTGCCAGGCGCGGTGGCTCATGCCTGTAATCCCAGCACTTTGGGAGGCCAAGGCAGGGAGACCAGTCTGGCCAACATGGTGAAACCCCATCTCTATTGAAAATACAAAAAAATTAGCCGGGTGTGGTGGCATGTGCCTGTAATCCCAGCTACTTGGGAGGCTGAAGCAGGGGAATTGCTTGAACTAGGAAGGTAGAGGTTGAGGTTGTGCCACTGCACTCCAGCCTGGGCAACAGAGCGAGACTCTATCTCAAAAAAAAAAAAGAGAGAGAGAAAGAAGGGAGGGAGGAAGGGAGGGAGGAAGGAAGGAAGGAAAAAGAAAAGAAAGAGGGAAGGAGGGAAGGAAAGAGAGAGAGAGAAAGAAAAAAGAAAGAAAGATAAAGAAAGGAAGAAAAGAAAAGAAAGAAAATGAGAATATCTTCTTGGATTGATGTAAAAGTTCAATGAGATGCTACTGTGAAAATACCCTTTTCAGAACTTATAGAAAGTATTAAACAAATGTCTAGAGAATCTAAATCTGTTTGATCAGGCCACAGCAAAAGAAGGATGATAAGGATAAAAACAGCAAGTAATAGACTAGTGCTTAAATTCAGATGAAAACCCCTGGTATTGGCCGGGCGCGGTGGCTCAAGCCTGTAATCCCAGCACTTTGGGAGGCCGAGGCGGGCAGATCACAAGGTCAGGAGATCGAGACCACAGTGAAACCCCGTCTCTACTAAAAATACAAAAAATTAGCCGGGCGCGGTTGTGGGCGCCTGTAGTCCCAGCTACTCAGGAGGCTGAGGCAGGAGAATGGCGGGAACCCGGGAGGCGGAGCTTGCAGTGAGCCGAGATCGCGCCACTGCACTCCAGCCTGGGCAACAGCGTGAGACTCCGTCTCAAAAAAAAAAAAAAAAAGAAAACCCCTGGTATCTTGTGGGTTTTTTGGATTATGTTTTTCTTTTCCTCCAAGATGGGACCTTAAAGACTCTTCCTTATCCTTTCTTCTTTTCTTTCTGTGCCTCTTAAAAATTGGTCTCGATTCTTCCAAGGATAATGTGATCTTGACAACAAGGCCCACATCTGTGGGTCGAAACGCAGTCATAATTGGTCTGTACCTTCTAATGTCTATAATTTTGAAAATTTTAAATAATGTAAATCCAATGAGTATGAAACTCAGATACTTTTTCATGCATATTCTGTACTCTACCTTCATAAAGAAGTTGTTAATGATAAATATGCCAGTATAAGAAATATATTCCAAAAAGAATTCGTGAGATGTGTCAGACTCAGATTATAGTGACAGCTCTTTTAACCTTGTAGGAGTCACCAGGGCTCTCCTTCCCGTATATAAAACATGTGTAACAGATGCCCACAGACCGAGAAGCGCTGGGAAAGTGAAGATCTGAAAGGAGGACTCAGAGGATCACAGGGTCACTAACCAGTCATCCTGAAACACTGGTGTGGGTGAACAGTAGGAACTTTGTGGAAGCTGAGTGTGGCCTGCTCTGGAAAGACTTCACCCCATGGAGAGGTCTATGGGGAGCTGCTTAGCCCCGGTGTGGTTGCCTCTGTGAATGCACAGCCAGTATCTGGTGGTGAGCCTGGAGTCCCCCTTGGCCAACAGTCAGGAAGAAAACCTAGATGTGGAAGAGAGGAGAGCAAGAACAAGCAGATATCCACTCTGGCACCAGTGACCATTTGTCAGTTTCTGACTAAAGCAATATTTTAAGGGTAATGGCTGTTTCTTCACTTCCACTTCCAAATCTCACACCAACCTCTTCCATACCTACAAACTCTAATTTAAAATCATACAGAGAAGGGGAAACAGATTTCCTAGGTTAACCAAGTTGACGAAGCCCAATCCTGCACATCCACTTTTAACTCTTTCTTTCAATTAACCAACCAACTGTAGATCCCAATCATGCCAAATTAAAAGGCTTTTCCTATTATTTATTCTCCCATCTACATTTCAAGTATGTTGATAAATGTCAGGAAATTATGCCGGAAGGCCCTATACTCTTATATTGTATTTTCAGAGTTAATAAACAAAAGTTGATTATTTTAGTTTTAGAGTTTGTGTAATTAGCTGGATAGAATTTCCAATTTTAGTTATAGAGAAAAGTTAGTATTTTTTCCCTTTTTCTCAGAGATCTTACAAAGGCAACTGGGAAAAAGAAACATGTTAAAACTCCAACTCAGACTTTAAAACATCTGAAACCCAAACTATAATGCATGAGCAGGCACTGCCAAATACAGTGGAAGTAAACCAGGGCATGGGTAGATGCTTAGAGGGGAGAGCCCTGTGCTGAAGATCGGAGACAAAGCTGGCAGAACAGTTACCAAAGGAAAAGGAGCACTCTTAGAGACAAAACCAATAATTTTTTGTTATGAACATGGAGAATAGGTGTGCAAACTAATGCAAGAGCTTCCCTAGAGCTGGTTTGGCCTAAAGAAAAAGCAAGGTGGTTGGAGCTAAATAAGGAATGCCCATAGAAATAACATTTGTATAAAACATTCTGTAGGTAAGGCATGGTAAAGGAAAGAGACTCAAATTTTTTAATAGGACTTTAACTTCCACTTCTCCTCTGATCAAGAAGTTAAAGCTAACTCACACACACAACTTTGTGTCAAAGAGAGAATTTCTGCTAGCTCAAAATATGGTCCTAGTCTCAGTTCTACATGAATCTGTTGTAAATTGCTGGTCCTAGAACTTATCTCATTCAAGAATGAGTAATCAAAAAGGAAACTGCACAGAATATGTACAAAGTTACGACCAGAAAAAGGGAGAAAATTGGTAAATGAAGAATACTAACACGCATTAACAAGAAAAAAGGCTGCCTTAGAAGAGCCTATAGAAATTGTCACCAAATAAGCCATACACTAATATATATATATAAAAACATGTATGTATAAAATATTGTAATTACTGCTAAAAAAAACCAAGAGCCTAAAGTGCAGATACAAGAGCTCAGGGACCATATAGCAAGTCAAATGAAAGATGAAATACAGTAAAGCTCCATAAAAAAGCAGATTAGAAAAATAAAACTATTGGGCCGGGTGAGATGGCTCACGCCTGTAATCCCAGCACTTTGGGAGGCCGAGATGGGCAGACACGAGGTCAGGAGATCGAGACCATCCTGGCTAACACAGTGAAACCCCGTCTCTACTAAAAATACAGAAAAATTAGCCAGGCGTGATGGTGGGCGCTTGTAGTCCCAGCTACTCAGGAGGCTGAGGCAGGAGAATGGCATGAACCCAGAAGGCGGAGGTTGTAGTGAGCCGAGATCATGCCACTGCACTTCAGTCTGGGTGACAGAGCGAGACTCCATCTCAAAAAAATAAAAATAAAAATAAAACTATTTTAGCAACAAAGGCCTTCTTAGAAGCAGCACAAAGGAAGAGAAACATTTTGAAACACAGTAAGGGACAGGAGGAGGATTGAAAAGAGAAAATGAAATGACAATGAAGAGTTCTTAAAAATTAGAGGAAAAATGATACATATGGAAAATGAATCTGATCTTTGTATAACTACTACTCCTAAATAAGATTTAAAAAGATCAGAAATAATATTTAAAGATATAACTTGGCCGGGTGCGGTGGCTCACGCCTGTAATCCCAGCACCTTGGGAGGCTGAGGTGGATGGATCACTTGAGGTCAGGAGTTCAAGACCAGCCTGGCCAACATGGTGAAACCCCGTCTCTACTAAAAATACAAAAATTAGCCAGACATGGTGGCATGTGCCTGTAATTCCAGCTACTCAGGAGGCTGAGGCAGGAGAATTGCTTGAACCTGGGAGGTGGAGGTTGCAGTGAGCCGAGATCACATCACTGTACTCCAGCCTGGGCGACAGAAGTCTCAAAGAATGAAATGAAATAAAATAAAATAAAATCTTAAGAAACCTTATCGGAAACTAAAGAAATCTTCCATCAACAGATCGAAAATACTATCTCCCATTTTTTAAAAAAGTGAACGATAGGCCAGGCACGGTGACTCACACCTGTAATCCCAGCACTTTGGGAGACTGAGGTGGGTGGATCACCTCAGGTCAGGAATTCAAGATCAGCCTAGCCAACATGGTGAAACCCTGTCTCTACTAAAAATACGAAAAAGTTAGCTGGGCATGGGGGCGCTGTAATCCGGGTTCAAGTGATTCTCCTGCCTCAGCCTCCCAAGTAGCTGGGCAAGCACCTGTAATCCCAGCTACTTGGGAGGCTGAGGCAGGAGAATCACTTGAACCCGGAAGGCGGAAGTTGCAGTGAGTTGAGATCGCACCGTTGCACTCCAGCCTGGACGACACAGTGAGACTCTGTCTCAAAAAAAAAACCCAAAAAATGGTATGCCATTACCAAGTAGGGCTTCTGCTAGCAGTTCTAGAATTGTTCAAATAATTTTCTGCATTAATGGAAAAAGCATATCGTTACCTCCATAGATGTCAGAAAGGCACTTTATAAATTCAACATCTGTTCTTGGTTAAAATTTCCTAAAAATGTAACAAAAGATGGATGTTTCCTTTTTTTTTTTTTTTTTTTTTTTGAGACAGTCTGGCTCTGTCGCCCAGGCTAGAGTGCAGCCGCGCGATCTCGGCTCACTGCAAGCTCCGCCTCCTGGGTTCCTGCCATTCTCCTGCCTCAGCCTCCCGAGTAGCTGGGACTACAGGCGCCGCCACCACGTTCGGCTAATTTTTTTGTATTTTTAGTAGAGACGGGGTTTCACTGTGTTAGCCAGGATGGTCTCAATCTTCTGACCTTGTGATCTACCCGCCTCGGCCTCCCAAAGTGCTGGGAGTATAGGTGTGAGCCATCGTGCCCGGCCTAGATGGATGTTTCTTTTGCATGATACACAATATATCCAACCCCAAACCAGCGTCATGCTTAATGGGTAAATACTAGGAACATTCCACATAAGGATGTTCAGTATTAGCAACTTGATTTATCATCATTGTGGGCTATTGACAATAAAGTTAAAAAAAAATTAGAATAAGGAGGAGGTGAAATTATTTGCAGATGTGATTACCTCAGAAACTCATGGAAATCAACTTTTGATAAGCTATTATAAATAGATAATACAGAAGGTGACTGGATGTATAATTTAAATGTGAAAGTAAGTAGTGCGTATGTGTAAACAACTAACTAGAAGACAACCTAGAGGAAAATAAATCATTTAGATAAACAATAAAAGGGGAAAAAAAAAACCAAACGTGGTATTAAATTTAAACAGAAATATGTTTATTCTAGATTAGTGATTCTCAACTGGGGATGACTTTGCCACCCAGAGGACATCTAGCAATACCTAGAGACATTTTTTATTGTCTAATTTCAGTAGTGGTGAGGTTGAGGAGCCTTGATCTAGGTAAAGAAAACTTTAAAATGCTACTTAGGATGACGAAAGAAGGCTAATCTGTGTTCTTGGATAAGGAGCTCCTAAAAGGTAAAATACATAAAATTTTCCTAAATTGTTATATAAATACAATGAAATATCAATAAAAATAAAATGAACCAGAAAAACTGATTCTAAAGTTCATATATAAAATTAAGCAAAAAATTCTAGAAAAATTCTGAATAAGAACTTTGGTAGTGTATAGAGACTAATCCCTATCAGATGTTAAAACATATCTAAAGCTATGATAAATATAACAGTAAATGAATTATAATAGACTCAAATACATACTAGAATTTAGGATATAATAGAGAAGACCTTTCAGACTGAGGGGGAAAGATACATTGTTTAGTAAATAGACTTAAGTTAATTGGTTGCAATCTGGAAAAAAGTAAAATTAGACCCATAAGCCACATCTTACACCAAAATAAATGAAAAATTAATTGAATAAGTGTACAACTTATGGTAGTAAATATGGGATTTTTTTTTCTTAATCTTAGGAAGGACTTCTTAAGTTTGCAAATAAAAGATTGGTGAGTTCAATATTAGAAATAAAAATTGTATTGGCTGGGCACAGTGGCTCATGCCTGTAATCTCAGCACTTTGGGAGGCCAAGTCGGGCAGATTGCTTGAGCTGAGGGGTTCAAGACCAGCCTGGGCAACAAGGCAAGACCCCCACCTGTACCAAAAATATTTTTTAAAATAGCGAGATGTGGTGGTGTGTGCCTGTGGTCCCAGCCACTTGGGAGGCTGAGGTGGGAGGATTGCTTGAGCCCAGGGTTGAGGAGGTTGCAGCGAGCAGAGATTGCGTCCTGTACTCCAGCCTGGGTGACAGAGCGAGACGCTGTCTCAAAAATAAAAAAGAAAAATTGTATAATATAAGCTAAAGTCAGAAGACAAAAGAGTAACTGGAAAAATATTTGTAAGTGATATTACAAGGGCTAATTTCCTGACTTTGTGAAGAGTCCTTTATCAACCAACAAAAAATGGAAAAATGGATAAAAAATATGAACAGACTTTTCGTAGAAAAGCTACAAATGGCTCCTAAACTTGAAAACATGCTTAGCCTCACTCAAAATAAGAGGAATACAAATTAAAACTGCAGTGAGCTACTGGTTTTCTTCAATTAAATAGTCAAAGTTCTAAGATGGGCACAGTACCCTGTGGCTACTCCAGAGGCTGAGGTGGGAGGATCTTTTGAGAGGCCAGAGTTCAAGGCTCTTGTGCACTATGATAGCACCTATACGTAGCCACTGTACTCCAGCCTGGGCATCATAGCAAGACTCCATCTCTAAAAAAAAAAAATTTTTTTTTAATCAAAGTTCTGAAAGGTAGCATAACATTCCATGGGTGAAGGTATGGTGAAGAGGTGCTCTCACACATTGTTGGTGGGATTATAAATTAACATAATTTCCGTGGACAGTAATTTAGCAACATCTGTCAAACTTTTAGAGGTACAGAAGTAATTCAGGAATCAAAAACCAAATACAGCATGTACTCACTTATAAGTGGAAGCTAACCTATGGATACACAGAGGCATACAGAGTGGTATAATAGACATTGGAGATTCAGAAGGGAGAAGGATGGGAGGGGGATGAGGGATGGAAAACGACCTGTTGGGTATTTGATTACTTTTAGATACTGTTTCCAGTCACTGGGAATTCCAGGTCAGTGACTCCCAGACAGAGAAGTTGTTACTATATTTGAATTGTTGGAAAATTTGGGCATGTACTTATGGTTCTTAACTAATAATATTTAATAAAATATGCTCAGCACGTAGATGGCCAATTCACGTTTACCGAATCTAACTGAAGCAGTATGTTATTATCCTATTATCACAGATAAGAATAAAAGCTGTGTTCAAGAGCTTAGTTTGTGGGAGTTTGGGTGCAGATGTACCCCCTATTTCTATGGTATAATTTGGCTCTTGGGGAATAGATAAATCGTGATTAAATGTGAAAGGCAGTTTTATATGAGAAAATAACAGATAACTAGAAATTCTGGGTAACTGGAAATTTTTGTCTTTCTCAAAATCAACCAGAAAACTTTTGTTTTTATCTTTATCATTAAAAAAGGCTTCTGGCTGGGCATGGTGGCTCATGACTGTAATCCCAGCACTTTGGGAGGTCTAGGCAGGTGGATCACAAGGTCAGGAGATCGAGGCCATCCTGGCTAACGTGGTGAAACCCCATCTCTACTAAAAATACAACAAATTAGCCGGGCGTAGTGGCGGGCACCTGTAGTCCTAGCTGCTGGGGAGGCTGAGGCAGGAGAACAACTTGAACCCGGGAGGCAGAACTTGCAGTGAGCCGAGATTATGCCACTGCACTCCAGCCTGGGTTACAGAGCGAGACTCCGTCTCAAAAAAAAAAAAAAAAAAAAAAAAAAATGCTTCTAAGGAGAATTACTCTACTTTTCTGCTCTGAAAGGAAACCATATTTATCATAAGTTAATTGCTGCATATGAGGACTCGTGCTGGTCCTGGAGTCACAGTCCTCAGAAGCAGTTCTGTATGGCATGGGTGTAGATTCTGGTAATTTAATACCCAGGATTGCGTTTCATTACTCTCAAGACGCTGGAATTTGAGAAAGG
Organism: Macaca fascicularis; assembly: GCF_037993035.2. Taxonomy (NCBI): domain Eukaryota; kingdom Metazoa; phylum Chordata; class Mammalia; order Primates; family Cercopithecidae; genus Macaca; species Macaca fascicularis. The sequence continues at coordinate 68,435,769 of NC_088392.1, read as the reverse complement.
TTTTAAATAAAACTACTGGTAGAAGTCTGTTTTATTGATCTTTTCCTTATTTTATTTCAAATTTGGACATAATTTTAGTTTTTGAACTTCCTAATGACACCAAAGTCTCTTTGGTAGATAAATCCCAAGTCTTATCTATTTCTGTCCAATTAGGCTAGGGAATTTGTCTTAGAGATTTTTTTTTTTTTTTTTTTTTTTTTTTTGAGACGGAGTCTCACTCTGTAGCCCAGGCTGGAGTGCAGTGGCCGGATCTCAGCTCACTGCAAGCTCCGCCTCCCGGGTTCACGCCATTCTCCGGCCTCAGCCTCCCAAGTAGCTGGGACTACAGGCGCCCGCCACCTCGCCCGGCTAGTTTTTTGTATTTCTTAGTAGAGACGGGGTTTCACCGTGTTAGCCAGGATGGTCTCGATCTCCTGACCTCGTGATCCACCCGTCTCGCCTCCCAAAGTGCTGGGATTACAGGCTTGAGCCACCGTGCCCGGCCTGTCTTAGAGATTATAAAGAGAGTGTTTTTGTGGATGTGAACCTTCTAGTCTGAAGCTTTTAGGTAAAATGTTAGTTATAATAAGTTGATCCAGATTAGCAGCATTATCTACAATTCTTCTCCACCTTTGGGAGACAAATAACCAAATATCTGCTACATTTTTCCTTGTACATCTCTTCTATGCTTGAATCCAACAGAAATTGAACTGAATGAAATAATGGCCACACTGCTCAACACTATATGGCAGAGAATATGGTCATGCTGACTTGTTGTGAAAGTACAGCTATATAATTTTTTATGTCATCTAGTAAATTATAATAAATTAGGGCCTGGTGCAATAGCTCACATATGTAATCCCAGCACTTTGGGAGGCTGAGGCAAGAGTATCACTTGGACCCAGGAGTTTGAGACAAACCTGGGCAACAGAGGGAGACCCCGTCTCTACAAAAGTAAAAAATTAGCTGGGTGAGGTAGTACATGCCTATAGTCCCAGCTACTCAGAGAGCTGAGGTGGGGGGATCACTTGAGTCTAGAGGTTGAGGCTGCAGTGAGCCGTGGATTATGCCACTGCCCTCCAGCCTGGGTGACAGAGTAAGACCTTGTCTCAAAAAAAAAAAAAAAAAAAAAAAAATTCCCATGTCCCAGACTACAGGGTTCACATCCACAAAAACACTTTATAATCTCTGTGACAAATTCCCTAGCCTAATTGCACAGAAATAGATAAGACTTGGGATTTTTCTACCAAAGAGACTTTGGTGTCATTAGGAAGCTCAAAAACTAAAATTGTGTCTAAACTTGACATAATATATATAATAAATTAGGAAAGTCTAAATAAAACTACTTACTAAATGTCCCCAAGCAGGGAATTGGTTAATAAGTTATGGTACTTTTATATTGTAGGATTCAAACAAAGTCTTCAAAGGTTCTTTCATAGTTGTTTTTAGCATATGAAAATATAAATTGATACATGAAAAAAGAACTGTGTATGATACATTTTTGCAAGAAATTACACACACATATGCAAAAACAAAAAAAAGTTCATATAGAAAAATTGTTAAAAGGAATAGATTTTGTTAGGATTAGGTTTGGCAATAAGTGACAAAGAGCTAAGAAATAGTAGATTAAATAAAATAGAATTTATTTCTCTCTTTTAGGAAGTCCCAAGGGAGGCACTCTAGGCCCAAGATGGTGTCAGGGACCCAGGCTTTTTCTGTCTTTTGCTCCCCAACATTCCTACAGACACCGATAGCCGGTCGCTGGGGCCCCAGGCATCCTCTCTACAGTCCTCCCTGACTCTCAGCAGTAATTTTATATTCTTTTTATAAAAGTGACCCTGTTGGATAATCGTGTTGTTTAGTGAATAAACCAAGTTGCTTTTCACTAAAGCATCATATTAGTTCTGTTTACATTTGTAATACTTTAGTTCATTGTTAATACAAATCATTTTTAACCTGATATAATAGATACATGTAAAACAATAACATGAGAATAAGACTGCTGCTGTCTTCTGGCAAGTTCTCTGACCTGGACCTCTGTCTATTAAACCCATCATTAAACAAGTTTTTCCCATTTAGAAACTTCCCGAGCAGTTAAATAGAAGTATTAACCAGCCTGTTGTTCCTTCCTCCTTTTTCCCTAAACTTGCTCTCATTTCCCATTTGGCACATAAAGCCTTTTGGTAGATATCTGCTCTTCTTTTGTTGTTGTTGGTTTTTTCACCTGGCTGTCTCAGGCTTAAAGATTGGTCTAGCCACAAAATCCATTGAGACATTCCGTTTATGAAATAAACCATGAAACCTTGAATTTCTGGGGCAGCTGTTAAAAATTACAATCAATAGTGTGTGTCATAGGATTCCTTTGGAAAAGAAGAAGTAAAAGGACAGCTTATTACAAATTTTAAAATGTTATTTTCCTAAGGTTCCAGTCTGTTCTTGAATTCCCTCCTGGGGAGTCCAGATGTTAATAACACAAGGTAAACAAAAAGGCCCTCAGGCATGTCATGATGCATATTCCACTCACACACATACAAAGGGCAACACTCCCATCCAAATTAATGGGATGACATTTGCTGAAGTCCTCAAACTAGAAACTTCCCAGTTATCCTAGGCTTCCCTCCCTTCCTCATGTCCCAGACCTGTTAGGTCACTAACCTCTGCCTTAAATAAATGACATCTCAGCTCCACTGTCCTTGCCAGTCCCCCCTCATCTCTCCTCTAGACCATTGTAGTCATCTCCCTACCGGGCTCCCTACTTTTGGACTGTTCCTCTTCCTGTTCCCACTTTCGGGTGCCTTCCATTTTTATCTTTGAATTATCTTTTTGAATTATCTCCAGTGAATAATCTTTTTGAAAAGCACATTTGATCACACCTTTCTTTTGAGTACAGTCTTCAAGGACTCCCATTTATCTGTTTTTTGGGTTTTTTTTGTTTTTTAAAAAGAGGAAGAAAGCCCCAACATTTCTTTTTATTTATTTATTATTATTATTTTTTTTTGGCGGCGGTGGGGGAGGTGGGGTGGGGACGGAGACTGGCTCTGGAGCGCAGTCGATCTCGGCTCACTGCAAGCTCCGCCTCTCGGGTTCCCGCCATTCTCCTGCCTCAGCCTCCTGAGTAGCTGGGAATACTGGCGCCGCCACCTCGCCCGGCTAATTATTTATTTTTTTATTTTTTTGTATTTTTAGTAGAGACGGGGTTTCACCGTGTTAGCCAGAATGGTCTTCATCTCCTGACCTCGTGATCCGCCCGTCTCAGCCTCCCAAAGTGCTGGGATTACAGGCGTGAGCCACGGCGCCCAGCCAATCCCAACCTTCCTTTCTTTTTTTCTTTTTTCTTTTTTTTTGAGGCGGAGTCTCTCTCTGTCGCCCAGGCTGGAGTGCAGTGGCGCGATCTCGGCTCACTGCAAGCTCCGCCTCCCGGGTTCCCGCCATTCTCCTGCCTCAGCCTCCTGAGTAGCTGGGAATACTGGCGCCGCCACCTCGCCCGGCTAATTATTATTATTATTTTTTTTTTGTATTTTTAGTGGAGATGGGGTTTCACCGTGTTAGCCAGAATGCTCTTCATCTCCTGACCTCGTGATCCGCCCGTCTCAGCCTCCCAAAGTGCTGGGATTACAGGCGTGAGCCACGGCGCCCAGCCAATCCCAACCTTTCTTTCTTTTTTTCTTTTTTCTTTTTTTTAAAGGCGGAGTCTCTCTCTGTCGCCCAGGCTGGAGTGCAGTGGCGCGATCTCGGCTCACTGCAAGCTCCGCCTCCCGGGTTTACGCCATTCTCCCTGCCTCAGCCTCTGGAGTAGCTGGGACTACAGGCGCCCGCCACCTCGCCCGGCTAATTATTTTGTGTTTTAGTAGAGACGGGATTTCACCGTGTTAGCCAGGATGGTCTCGATCTCCTGAACTCGTGATCCGCCCGCCTCGGCCTCCCAAAGTGCTGGAATTACAAGCGTGAGCAACCGCGCCCTGCCAACCCCAACCTTTCTTAACCTAGCTCCACTCTCTAGCCTAACTTCAGGACCCACACAAAGCAACACCTACGTCTGCCTGTTTCTTTATGAGGAATGTCTTCAACTTCACCCTTTCTCTGTCATATGAACTCCTGGTCATCTTTGAAGTCCTGATTCAGTGCCATTCCCCCTCTCCCCAGGATGTTTAAGCACCGTGTGTGCTCCTCTGTGAGAGCCCTAATCACACTGGGTGGAATTGTCTGAGCTGTGAACTTCCGGATGGTGTAGTCTTGTTCATGTGTGTATCCTCAGCATCTGTCCCAGTGCATTGAATTGAGTGAAATAAAAGTGAGTACAGGATATGCTTTGTCTATCGCAGTAAGACCCCAACCTGAAAACAGTGCCAAGACAACCAGGAAACTGGGTGGTCCAGCTGAACTGTATGAAGCAGAATGAGGCACAGTCTGCAGTAGTTCAAATGGAGTCCTGAGAAATTGGGTCCAGCCCTCATGTCACCCTGGCCTGCCCTGATCTTCTTTGCTTGTTCTGCTTAACTTCATTCTATTCTCTCACTTGCTCAGGAGTGTTTATTTGGCTCAATCTGTTGGGCCTGCTCCTTTCTCAGCACTGAATGCTTATGCATCTGATATGTGCATATGTGTGTGTGTGTGTATGTGCATATGTGTGTATGTGTGCGTGTGTGTGTATGTGTCTCAAGATGAACTCCCAGAAATAGAACTGGACGTGTCCACTTAGAGGGTTGTATGAATGAGGGGGAAAGAGGACAACAGGAAATGTATAATAATCACTTATTATGTACTGTTTGCCAGATGTCAGAATTTGTATTTAATTGTTAAAAGCACCTTGTGAATGGTAGGCACCATTATTATTATCCCCACTTTACAGATGAGTTAACTGAGGCAAAGAGAGACTGAATCACACACACCCTTGAAATGTGGGGGAGCTGGGATCCAGTCAGCATATGCCTTAATCCAGAGTCATTGCTGTAAGCACAATTAGTCTTAAAATATTGTAATGGAGGCCAGGCTCGGTGGCTCACGCCTTGTAATCCCAGCACTTTGAGCGGCTGAGGCGGGCAGATTGCTTGAGGCCAGGAGTTTGAGACCAGCCTGGCCAATATGGTGACACCCTCATCTCTACTGAAAATACAAAAATTAGCTGGGCATGGTGGTGCGTGCCTGTAATCCCAGTCACTTGGGAGGCTGAGGCACGAGAATGGCTTGAGCCTGGGAGGTGGAGGTTGCAATGAGTGGAGATCAGGCCACTGCACTCCAGCCTGAGTGACAGAGTTGAGACTCTGTCTTTAAAAAAAAAATGTAGTGGGCCATATTACCATTGACCCTTGTCTTACAAAGATATCTCTGAAGGGCATAATAATGAAATGTTTGCTTTTCCCTGAGATTTTTTGTGAGCAGTGGTATTTTTTTTTTCCCCTTCACAAATGACTTAACTCCAAGGATAGTTGTGGGCAAAAAGATACTTCCTTTGAACTTGGACTTAATCTCAAGGACTTGATTGCTTTTCCACCCAGAGTGTCCAATGAAGACTTTCCTGACATTTTCCTGGGTCTTACACACCTGGCTTTGAACAGCATTAATAGCCTATTGCTCAAGTTTCATTCTAACCATTAGTAAATGTTTATTGGTCTCCTTGACAAGATGCCTTATGATGCAAAATAGGTAAACAAAAACAATGAGGTTTGGTCCCCCTTCTCCAAAACAACCCTCACAATCCTGTTAATTTCTGGTCCTTTGGAGTTCCCTCTGGGCTGCTGCATGCATTTCCCATCTAGCCTCCTTTCCTGTGTTACTTTCACTACCAGCTCACTCTTTCTTGATTTCCAGATTCTCCGTATTCAAATTCTGGGGTATATCCTACATTCAAATTTCTTGGCACTCCTCTTTACCCACAATGGTTTTGTTGTTGTTGTTGTTGTTGTTGTTTTTCCTTAGGTCTTTATCTTGGGTTTAACTCTTTTTCCCTAGGTCTTCAAAGGGGTCATCAATCCTGAATTTAACTTTGTAATTGAAGAAAAACCATAATTAAGCCAGTTCTTATAGAACATGTGGGTCCTGGCTGTGGGTCAGCTGTCAGTTGCTCTGTTGGCTGGGCAGGCAGGTCAGCTGGAGAAGAAGCCCCAGAGTGGGGCCAGGCAGTGGCAGTCTGTCCTAATCATGCCAAGGGCAGCACTGATGAGCTGCAGCCCTGGCTCGTGAGGGCTGGCCTCATTATTTGGGAATTGGGAAGGATAAACAAATATTTTCACAGGGTGCGTCCAGAACTGAGTATTCAGGGTCACTGTGGTACAGACAGAATGCATGGTGTCCGTGTATCCTGGTAACTGGCCTCAAGTGGCCTCCCTTGGCAGCATCTGTAAAGAACACCGAGTATGCTGTAACCTCTGCTGTTGATATTGGGTGCGCTCTTACCACCACTTAGAAATCTCTGGATCTGTTTCCATTTCGTGTTGATTGCTTTGAATGTGGAGCATAGCTTGCATTTTCTGTGGATTGGACCTTTGCCCTGCATGTTTTGCTCCTCCACTTGAAACTGACCTATACTGCTCTGATACATTAGTCCCACCCACGGAAGTGGCAGATACTCACAGGAAGTCCCAAATAGCCTTTGGTTTTCTTCCACAGATGGAGGTAAGAACACACAGACATACCTAAATCTCTCTTTGAAAAAACTTTACTAGAATGAGTCTGAAAAAAAATTTTTAAGGGAGTGTCAGAAGCAAACTTTCTTCCTTGACATACCTAATTTTTTTTTTGGATGGTAACATATGCCATCCCAACTCCCCACTTCCTCCCAACGTAGATAGCCTTAATGGAGGTAAGAAGCATTGAGTGTCAGAATTTTTAAAAATCACAATATTATACAAGTATTAGATTTTTCTTGCTTTTTAATGGCAATGTCCATCTGCATACAGTATAGGTTATAATACTTTCTAATATACATATACTGTTTCATAGTTTTGAGAATTTCTTTTTTATAAATAGACATCAGGCTATTTCATCTGCTGAGTTTTTTTCTGGCTTCAAAATCAGTGCCTTGTCATTAGCAAACTTCACTTACTAGTTTTAGTCAAGTCTGAGCTACACAATGGTTGAATTGGTGACTATTATATTTGTTTAACTGCTGTAAAGTAAGTTTGCAACAATAGATGCTTGCACTTAAATAGGCCTGCAGAGCATTGGGGCCCTATCAGTCATGCAGAGAGTTCCCTCCTGCTGTCTCCTCTGATGGACAATTCTGCTGATGTGGATATTCAGAAAGAAGGGATCAGGAAGAACAGATGATGGATAAAGACAATCTTCTGTCTTGAGAGGAAATCGGAGAAATCCCTTTAAGGAATTTCTTTGTCGTGGTGTCAGAAGATTAATTATGCTCGTGTGAGAACAGCTTTCTCATTGGGTAAAAAGAGACATTATCCTTCTGACTTGTGACAGAAGATTTTCAAAGAAAGAGAGTTAAAGATTTCAGCTGCTCTGAAATCTTCTTATTCTGTTGTCTTCTAAGAATCCTCTGAGACCCTTGGATTACATCCATGACATTCAAGGAGTAATGAATGAATCTGGAATTTTTGTTTCAAGAAACTCCTCCTCCTGTTCCTCATACAGATCTTCAGAAACCTTAATACCTGAGCTTGTATATCAGCTTTAAAAATGACATAATAATGTAGGTGATAACTTATTACAAACCAGGAACAGCTTCTTGTTGTAGTGGTATGGCAGAGAAGATACAGGCAGTACAACCAAAAAATTGTACAGAAGATTAATAAACACAGTTTTTAACAAGGCAATGCATTCTATAATCTGAAAAGGTATCTTTTAAAAATTTAACTCTTAATTGTATGATTTAATTTAGTTGTAAATAGTAATAATATTTAACATATTTACATTCTTCATAGCCACTCTGAACAAAACAAATTGGTATTCTGAAAAACCTTTGAAAGTTAGAGACTCAATATATTTCATGGAACATAAGAATAGTAAAGTTGTTCCAAGTAACTTTATTTTCCAGATAACTGAAACTTCAAAACTTAAAACAAACAACAAAAAAGATTTCAATGAAAAATCTTCCTAAAATTCATTAGTTAATACTCTGCCTTTTAAATAATGCACATTAACTGACCCAGGGTCATAAATATGAAGCTCTGCTGTTGTACTACATTGAAATACAATGTTATCCTCAGGGACTGTTGAAGCATAGCCAGGGTTATTTGTCTGTATGCTAAGTGGCCTGAGCAGCCTCATTTTTATTTTTACATCATTTTTTATACAAATGTGGTCTCTTCCCTTCAGGTGAGTTATCTCTTCTCCCTAGAATGTGTGTATCATGTTGCTGGTAAATGGCTATTTTGCTTTATACCTGAGGATAAGCCTGTACCTACAAAACAAATCAGTTCCGTTTATTTTCTTATTCCACGCTTAAAAAAAAAAACAAACAATTGTGATGGAGTCTGGCTCTGTTGCCCAGGCTAGAGTGCAGTAGCACAATCTTGGCTCACTGCAACCTCCACTTCCTGGGTTTAAGGATTCCCCAGCCTCAGCCTCTCAAGTAGCCTCTCAGGTGCCTATCACCATGCCCAACTAATTTTTATTTTTTTAGTAGAGATGGGGTTTCACCATGTTGCCCAGGCTGATCTTGAACTCCTGACCTCAAGTGATCTACTTGCCTTGCCCTCCCAAAGTGTTGGGATTACAGGCGGAGCCACCACGCCTGGCCTACCACTGTAAAAATTTATTTTTGACCAGGTGCAGTGGCTCAACACCTGTAATCCCAGCACTTTGGAAGGCTGAGGCAGTAGGATCACTTGAGCCTAGGAGTTCGAGACCATCCTGGGCAACATAGTGAGACCCTGTCTCTACAGAAAGTTAGAAAATTAGCTGAGTGTGATGACATATACCTGTAGTCCCACCTGCTTAGGAGGCTGAAGTAGGAGGATCACTTAAGCCCAGGAGGTTGAGACTGACTGCAGTGAGCCATGATTACACCACTGCACTTCAGCCTGGATGACAGAGACCCTATCTCAACACACACACACACACACACACACACACACACACACACACACACACACACACAGTCTCTCTTATTTCTGGGTATCTAACTGGTTCTAGGCTAGGTAGTAGAGGTTTCCCAGAAGTCTGGTGTCTGGAAGGGGGTATTACTGTGCACACACATATACATACTCTCATGCATGCACATATAACTGGGTTCATTTATTAACTATTTATTGTATAGTGATAGTGATACAATATTTATATGATGCATAATGTATTAGCTTACTCTGTAAATATATCATCAGGGCAATAGTTTTATATCAGAGACTTAATAATAGGTTTCTAAGGCTGGGCATGGTGGCTCACGCCTGTAATCCCAGCATTTTGGGAGGCCAAGGTGGGCAGATCACCTGAGGTTGGGAGTTCGAGACCAGCCTGGCCAACATGGTGAAACCCCATCTCTACAAAAAATACAAAAATTAGCTGGATGTGGTGGCAGGCGCCTGTAATCCCAGCTACTTGGGGGGCTGAGGCAGGAGAATTTCTTGAACCCGGGAGGTGGAGGCTGCAGTGAGCTGAGATCGTGCCATCGTACTCTAGCCTGGGGGACAAGAGTAAAACTCTGTCTCAAAAAAAGAAAAAAAAAAAAAAAGAATAGATTTCTAGTCTGGGTTCGGTGGCTCACCCCTGTAATCCCAACACTTTGGGAGGCTGAGGTGGGAGGATTGCTTGAGGGCAGGAGTTCAAAAGCAGCCTGGGCCACATAGCAAGACCCCATCTCTACAAAAAATTTAAAAATTAGCTGGAAGTGATGGCACGTACCTGTAGTCCCAGCTACTTGGGAGACTAAGACGGGAGGATTGCTTGAGTCGGGGAGGTTGGGGCTGAAGTCAGTCATGGCTGTGCCATTGTACTCCAGCCTGGGTGACTGACTGATGAAGACCTTGCCTAAACAAAAAAAATTAAATTTCTTGTGACTGTACCACTTTAGTTACTTCTTCCCTACCTTTCCTAGGGCCCCAACATTGCTGTTGTGAAATGGTAGTCACACCTTGGTTTTAAATAAAAATGAACTATTACATTCCTCAAGACAGAATCATTAAAATGTGCCTTAAATATTAGCTAATGTTAGTAATTGTAAGTTTTGCAGTAACTATAGTAATTGTAGGGTCAGATTCAGATTTTTGTGAGACTTTGTAGCCATGACCAAGTGAGTGAGTCTTATTTTAATTCATACTTGTTATCAGTACCTGGTAAATAGATTTAGGTTCAAAATTTAGAATTATTGAGTTTTGAGCAGGATCTAAACTTTATTATCAGTTCCATATCCAGTTTGAGTTTTTTGAAGATGATAAATTAAAGTGATGATTCTCATGAAACATACAAAGTGTTTAAGAAATAGTTCCAGGAAAATAAAAGTCCAAAAAAGTTTTCTCCTTCCTTTGTGAAGAGGGAATTGATGATTCTGTTACATTTTGTCTTGCTGGATTAAAAAATCGCCCCATTATTGATCACAAGGTCAGGAGATCGAGACCATCCTGGCTAACACAGTGAAACCCCATCTCTGTTTAAAAAAAAAAAAAAAAAAATTAGCCGGGCGTAGTGGCACGCGCCTGTACTCCCAGCTACTCAGGAGGCTGAGGCAGGAGAATCGCTTGAACCCAGGAGGTGGAGGTTGCAGTGGGCTGAGATCACACCACTGCACTCCCTTTTGGTGACAGAGTATGACCCCGTCTCAAAAAAAAAAAAAATTGCCCCATTATTATCCTTTTGTGTTCTCTTTTAGCAGGATGAGTTAACCTTTGAGAGGCTTTAATTAAAACTGGAGGTAATTCACCTTGATGACATAGAACATTTGAAGATAAAAGTTTATTAATTAATAAAAAATATAGCCAGTTACAGAAAATGTTTCTCTCTTTGTCTTTGTGAGCCTGCCATTAAAAGAGAACAATCAATTTATCCCCCCACTAGCTGTATGAATTCAATGGAAAAGAACTTTGGGTTTTCTCCTTCCTAAACCCTTGCTAAGTTGTTCTGGCAGTACATAAAAGTGGGTCATTTGTACCTAACATATTTTAGTGATGCTCCATTAATCTTAGTGATGGTGTTCTCTCTTTCCCTGTAATAAGCAGGACAGCAGGTTATTATGGGAAAAGAGGAGATGGTAAGCATTTTTTAAATGACTGTATAATAGGAAAAGGCCATTTAATACTTTGGAGCCTAGCCTTTTTGAGTATGGATACACGATCAAAATGCCCATGATTGTTTTGTGGGTTTTTTTGTATTATTTATTAATAGCATATCATACCTTTAGCATTAAGAAGAATGTTAAAACAATTTGTGAAAAAGATCATGTGTATCTTTGGATGTATATCAAGAAGGTCTTCATTCCAAAAACAAATGGTTTGTAAGACCAAATTAATGTGAGAAGGTAGGTGACTCAAGGACAAAAGATGTTTTTTTGGGCTATTTTGTTTTACATGTAAAAGATCTATCACACTGCTTCTCATACACAATGATTAAAAGGAAAATTAACTTAAGACTTGAGAGTTTCTCAGCTGTTGGGCGTTTAAACTAATCTTATGAAGGCCTTGATTATAGCCTCTATAATGTGTTTTGCATTTCTTAAAATAATTCCCTCCCTAAATCATTCTTCATTCTTTCAGTGAGAGGTTGCTAGATGAGCAAGGCTGCACTGACGTTTCATCTTGGTCTCCTCTGTTAGTGGCAGGTTTCAAAGGTTAAACTAGCTACAGGTGAAAGGTAATCACTAGTGGTTTGGTACCTTTCCAGATCCCACTGGAAACTCTAATAGCCAACTCTGTTCATTTGTAAAGAAAAAAAGAAAAGCCATCCCCTGAGTAGTATGGAATGGGAAGCAACCACCCTCTTCTTCCCTCTTACTTAAATAAACAAGCTAAATGGAAAAATAAACTTCTTCACATCTGGTAGAAAGCTTCCTCTTCTGTTGAAAGTTCACATGCTCCCTTTGCTGCGCTTGGCCATGTGAACCAGGTGTCTCCCTTCCTTCCATGAAGTGACTTGTGTAGCTGCCATAGGGAGAGACCCTGATTGCTTTACCAGTAATCTAATAGCATTATTATATAGCAATAAGCAAAATAAATCCCTCAGCATTGGGAATTACATGGGATGACATTCACCCCAGCTGCCCGCATACCTGTTAGTAGTAAAGCAACAGGACCTTATGACAGTAATGCTGCAAGGGAACTTTGAATAAGCACACAAATTCTGCCGGGTCCCCCTTATATGGAGTCAGATTATATTTATTCTTTTGCATGTGCTCTACTTAATGGGACTAATTTTCAGCTTATACAGTGATCTATGTCCCTTTCTGGCGTACACTGACTTTCGCAAGCCAGAGCAGGATGCTGCAGGCAGCAGCACCATGATTTCTCAGGCACACTGGCATTTGCTTACCACCAGAGTACTGCTAGTGGTCAGAATTTATCTTTGCAGACTCCCTGTGCATCTTTCTGTACCCTCCCTACCCGCCTCCAGCCTTTATGCTTCCGGACCACTTTATCAGAACTCTTCTCCTTTCTGGTTTATCCTTCTCTAGTGAAATACTTCAGTAATTGGTATTCAATAATGTGATTTTACTGCTTAACTTTTCCATGAAATGAGGGTGTCAAGTATCATTTGCAGCCTCCTTAACACCTCAAAATTCCACAGACTTGATATCTCTTATTACATAGTTGAACATTCCACAGTGTTCTTTGGGAACACGTACCCTTCATGTAATCCAGGATCCAGCGATGATTATTGAAAACTTGGTTAAAAGCCATTTTAGAAGAAAAAGTAGAATATAAAACTTGGAGGAATCCCTTTTTCTTCAGATCCTAAGCATACTGTTGAATCTCAGTGATTTTGTGAGGTTTTATTTCTCATGAAGCTGTTGGGATTCTTTTGCCATTTGTTTTTAGTGTTTTAATTGCTTGGTTTTTTTTTTGTTGTTGTTTGTTTGTTTGTTTAGATTTTATTAATAAAGAGCCTAGTTGATAAACACTGTTTAATTGTGTTTACTATTCTTGTTCCATGATAGTGCTAGCCTGAGAGGAAAAGGTAAAGGTCAAATGCTACAGGCATCCAAGAAGTGGTGGAGAGTGGTCGTGATGCCCATCCCAGGACCAAGTTGCTGCTGTCATGGCAAAATGGCCTTTCGAAACTCTCTGGTGCTTGTAAGCACCCTTCTTGAGGAATTCTGAGCACTTTGTGAACAGAACCATAGAATGGCAAGGGGCTTAGGAGGCACCATAACTGATTTGTTTCTATTTTCTGAAGGAGGAGATGGAAGCACAGAGCAGTCAACTATCTAGTCCTAAAGTCAGACAGTGAGAGGTCTTTTTAAAAATTCTTTACCTTTTTTCTCCTTTCTTTTTAATATGTTTGGTTAATCCTTACAAATAAGCATCCCATTTAATAATTATACACAATTTTGATCTCTCTCTTAATCCAAATAAGTGGTTTTTCAAACTCTAATGTCATAGAATCAAACTTAGGGCTTCCTATTTGCTAAATCCATCAACCTTTCTGGGGTGTTCAAAATGCAAACTCCTGAGTCCTTTCCTAGACCCACTGACTCATGAATCTCTGAGAGGGAATAAGAGCTCTGCATGGCAACAGTGTTCCTCAGGTGATGCTGATGCAGTCCTTGAGCTAGATTTTGTGAGAAATACTGATCTAAAATACTGAATGTAATGGGTGTTTCATTGGCCACACAGTCTCATCAGGGAAAATCAGTAGTAATTCCAAAGAGATTTTCTATTTTGTTATATTCAGATCAAATATAGCCCATGCTGTACCTGTTGCTGAAACAAATGGAAATATCTGTTCTGTTCTTCCTTGCTATAACTCCAGTTTATCATTCAGCACTTTATACCACCACCATCACTGTCAGACCGGCAAAATGACTTTCAGAACCTATCTCTAGGCACCAGGCCCCAGGGCTGACCCACTCCACCTCACTTGTCTGTTGGTTGTCTTCATCCACAACTATGATCACTTGTTTCTCCATGCTGTTTCTTCCTAGGATTCTCCTGCATTTCTTCACGTTTTACCCCCAAATAAAAATAAGTTGTTTTTCAACTTAAGCCGCCAGCCCACATATCTCAACTCCTTTAGGAGGTTCGTTATATTTTACTTCTCAACAAAGACTTTCCCAAGGCAGGTAATAAAATGAAATGTTATAAAGGAGAGTGAGGATCATATCCGTGGATCAAAAAGTATCAGTCTGAGTTAGGTTTTAAACTTACCTTATTAGGCCGGGCACAGTGGCTCACACCTGTAATCCTAGCACTTTGGGAGGCCAAGGTGGGCGGATCACCTGAGGTCAGGAGTTCAAGACCAGTCTGGTCAACATGGTGAAGCCCCGTCTCTACTAACAATACAAAAATTCCGGGCGCGGTGGCAGGCGCCTGTAATCCCAGCTACTCAGGAGCCTGAGGCAGGAGAAATGCTTGAACCTGGGAGGCAGAGGTTGCAGTGAGCCGAGATCACGCCTCTGCACTCCATCCCGGGTGACAGAGCCAGACTCCATCTCAAAAAAATTTAAAAAAAAAACTTATCATATTAGAAAATTTGAAATTTAAAAGGCACATAGTGGAGTCAGAATGTATTTAATTGTATAGAATCATGTAAGAGTGAACTAGGAATCCCATATTGTTTCTTCAGTTCTAAGCCAGTTTTAGGCTGTCAGTCTGACCTCAGATATTTATAATCAGGGATTTTCACAATTTGTGTAAGTAAAGTCATGTTTAACCAACCTAGCATTAGTTATTTCTCCTTTGAATTTTGATTAACAGTTTTGATTACAGTGTGGACCATTTTACATATTTTCTGTGACTATGGAGAATTTAATGTGGCTTAGCCTGAAAAGCACATGATACAGAGTTTAAAGGACATAGGTTTCAGTCTTAGCAGTGCTAACTTTCTTGAACAAGTCACTCAACCTTTTAGAGTCTGTTTTCTCATGTAATGAATGAAAGGCTCTATCTCATAATGTCATTATAATAATTAAATGAAGCAAAGTGTTCAAAGCTTTCAATGCAGTTCTGAGATGTTGTTTATAAAATTTTGGTTAATTTAGACATTGGTTATGTCTAATGACAATTAGGAAATCTCTCTCAACCTTAGACTAAGATAACATTTTGTGGGTCTATTATGTTCGTAAGGTTTTTTTTTTTTTTTTTAGCAACCTAAAATAATAGCATTCTTATAAAGATCTAGAACCTACAGCAATATAATTGTTTTCACTTTTATTCTGATTACCTTTTACAGTGGACACTTTATTGACAAACCCAAAGTCCACCTCACCTCTCTGGCAGCTACCTAGGTGGTATGGGTTTATTTGTGTCTCTATTTTGCTTCCTTTGTTTGCTTCTAAGATCCCTCCCGGCTCAGGCCATGCTCCTCGCCCCCACCCGCAGGATCTGATGCTACGGGAATATAATTGTGGTCCCACTACCAAAACTCCTCATAGCAGCACAGTAGAAAAACATGGGCTGGGCACGGTGGCTCACGCCTGTAATCCCAGCACTTTGGGAGTCTGAGGCGGGCAGATCGCGAGGTCAGGAGATCGAGACCATCCTGGCTAACATGGTGAAACCCCATCTCTACTAAAAGTATAAAAACAAATTAACTGGGTGTGGTGGTGGGTGCCTGTAGTCCCAGCTACTCGGGAGGCTGAGGCAGGTAATGGTGTGAACCTGGGAGGTGGAGCTTATAGTGAGCCGAGATCGCGCCATTGCACTCCAGCCTGGGCAACAGAGCGAGACTCTGTGTCAAAAAAACCACAAAAAACACATTGGTTTTGGAGTCAGAGGACATGCATTTGAGTATCAGTATTTGGCTACTTATGAGTGTGGTAATTTTATAAAGATTAACCAAGATTTTTTCTTTTTTCTTTTTTTTTTTTAGACGGAGTCTCGCTCTGTCGCCCAGGCTGGAGTGCAATGGCGCAATCTCGGCTCACTGCAACTTCTGCCTCCTGGGTTCAGGTGATTCTCCTGCCTCAGCCTCCTGAGTAGCTGAGATTACAGGCACACGCCACCACACCCAGCTAATTTTTTTGTATTTTTAGTAGAGACGGGGTTTCACCATGTTGGCCCAGTTGGTCTTGAGCTCCTGACCTTGTGATCCACCCACCTGGGCCTCCCAAAGTGCTGGGATTACAGGCATGAGCCACCGTGCCTGGCCCTAACCAAGATATTAATAATATACATGAAATACTTTATAGAGTATTTCATGTATATTATAAAGTAGAGAAGTGTGTATAGAGAAGTGTGTTCTTCCCATGGTTAGGGATTTATATAAGGAGGAGTGTTAACATTTGTTGCGTACCTAATATATGCAACGTGCTTCACATACATTATCTTGTTTACTGTAACACTATGAAGTAGGAGATATTATATCCATTTTACAGATAACTAGCCTCAAGCTACATGATTATGAAGTAGTGAAGCATGATCACCACTGCCTGTCTTGGCTTTCAGAGCAGTAATAGGCCATTTTTGGTCCTGCCTTGGCTATCAAGAAGAGAGGAAAGGAGTAGATGAGAAAATGGAAGGAGACCCTCTGTGTTGCAGTCAGCAAATAAGGAGCTATCTGAGAATTTGTACTAGTCACTGACCTGATAGGATAGATACCTGCCACTTGTCTTTGTGACAAAACTGAAAAGAAAAGAGGGGCCACAGCACTGGCAAGGGTTCCTCCAGCTGAAAGTTTGTGGTGGGGAGCCATGCTCCTCAACTGCAGTCATCTTGAAATATGACTCAGCTACATGCTTCTTGATTTCTGTACTTCCCTTGTCCTCTGTCAAACAAACGTGATTGCAAGTGCTCACTGCAGAAGGCACAGGGATCTTTCCACCTCAGCTTCCGGGGTAGTTGGGACTATAGGCGTGCACCACCACAGCCAGATAATTGTTTAAGTCTTTTGTAGAGACAGGGTCTTGCTATGTTGCCCAGGCTGGTCTCAAACTCCTGGCCTCAAGGGATCCTCCCACCTTAGCATCCCAAAGCACAGGGATTACAGATGTGAGCCACCACACCTGGCTACTTATTAAATTGTTTAACCTAAAGGAGTGGTGAAGCCAAAAAGCATTTTGGAGTTCCTACTGACTGAATTTTTCTAGTGTTTTTCTGCTTGAACACAAATGAAGTCAAAGCGTTCACCTGGCCTGAAAGCTTCAGGTGACACCAGTCCATTAGGCGTAAAGTCTTTCCTTCCATGTCAGTGGAGCCTTGCTTATGACCCTATTAGGCTGTGACAAAACAATGGGAGTACCTTTCAAAGGGAAAGTGGGAGCTGAACTGCTTTTGTTGGTGGTGAGGGGCCATTGTTATAATCAAACAAAACTGGGGAGATATGATGAGAAATTAATTTCCTGAAAATAGAAATTATAGGGAAAGGTTTTCATTATTAAACCTCAATTTTGGCTTTAGGGTTTTAGTATTAGCATTTAAATTATTGGAACCATTTTTGCCTATGTGCTTATAGGGTCTCTAAATGCATTTGTAAAATTTCAGACTGATTGATGGCCTGAATTGATGTTCAGTCCATCATCATGAACTGAATGATGAAATGATGTCTACAACCAATTTTAATGTCATTACAGACCTTTAAAATGGTAAGAAGATTAAAAGAGAAAAAGGCCACTGTGTCTGGTTCGTGAATTTTGGTCATGAACACATTGTATTCAAGAACTATCCTTAGGTCCTTGTTCTAGGCTTCACTGCCTCAAACAAAACTTAGGTGGGATTTTTTTTTTCCTGTAATAATTACACTTAAGCACCTGATGATCTAATGAGGACAATTTCTTAATGTGCCAAAATGAGTTCTTTGTATCTTATTTGAATCTTTTGTTGCTTTAAGCTAATCTGCTTTAGGGTTCTCAAATCCAAGCATTTTACAATGCAGGCTCTAGCAATGGCATTTATTTGGAATGCTGCCTTTTGTTTACTAGCTTTACCAGACGCTCACTGCTTCCTTTGGTCATCTGGTGTCTTCACTAATGTGATTTGTACTCCTAGGCTCTGCAGGTAGCCATGAGCCTTTATAAGTGAGATTTACAATGGGACTCACCACCCTGGCTGCTAATGAAGGTAGCCACAGGGATTTTGTTTTGTTTTTTCATCTGTCCCCCAAAAGAGTGGAGGAAATTGTGCTCTGGGTTTTCTAATTATCCTTGTTTTCCATATAATTTTGCAACTGATTTACTAATCACCCTGCAAAAACACAAATATTTTTGTTTAGGAGTCAGAATGTTTCATCTACCAGCCCCTCATGCTAATCACTAGAATTGTTTATTATTGAACCTGAAAAGAACAAAGTGAAGTCTCTGTTTAAACTCAACCAACTAGCATTTTACCTTCATCTGTTTTTGTCTTTCAGGAAGATTTCTGACCAATTTGGTTATTTAAAAAATAAAAACTGTGTGACTAGGTAACTTGGATTCTGGTAGCAGCCTTGCCATTCAGTACCTAAGTCATGGACACATTTTGGTTTCTTATCTGGAAAAAAAAAGGAGGTTAGTTAGCAAGGTACATATAAGAGCCAAGATGATGTTTTATATTCTTCTAGCTTTCTTTTCTACTATCATAGTGAACTAAAGTGCCCCGATTGGATTTGTGGGTAAACCTACCATTGAAAAACAACTTTGTATCTGATAAAATGTCTTGCTTAGCTGTCAAAGCAATAAATATACAATGTTAATGTCTTCATTTTAGAAATGCTATGATTTCTAGATTATAACCCAATTTTATACAGAGAGGGATTTGCCCATTTCCAGCAGGGAAACACAGAGCCCATGTATTATTGTGCTTCACAAGACAGTGGTTCTCAGGTATGGCTTAGAGCTGTCTCCCAAAGGTCATGGAATCTTTGGATTATACAAGAGAGGACATAAGCAATTACTTCAAAGACAAAACGGCTGCATACCAAGGTGGACATGTCCTCGCTACCTCTTAATGAAACACAGGGAGCAGAAGGTTGAGAAGAGAGATTATTATTATTATTATTATTTTTAGACAGAGTCTCTCTCTGTCTGGAGTGCAGTGGCACCGTCTTGGCTCAATGAAACCTCCACCTCCAGGATTCAGGTGATTCTCCCACCTCAGCCTTCCAAGTAGCTGAGACTACAAGCATGTGCCACCTCAGCCTCCTGGGTAGGTGGAACTACAAGCGTGTACCACCATGTCCGGGTAATTTTTGTATTTTTAGTAGAGACCAGTTTGACCATGTTGGCCAGGCTGGTCTTGAGCTCCTGACCTCAAGCAATCCACCCACCTTAGTCTCCCAAAGTGTTAGGATTACAGGCGTGAGCCACCATGCCCAGCCTGGATTGTTAATTCCAAGTCTGAACACTTAAAAATCACTGCTTGAGTCTGGGCGCAGTGGCTCACACCTGTAACCCCAGAACTTTGGGAGGCCTAGGCGGGTGGATGACAAGGTCAGGATATCGAGACCATCCTGGCTAACATGGTGAAACCCCACCTCTACTAAAAATACCAAAAATTAGCCAGGCGTGGTGGCAGGCACCTGTAGTCCCAGCTATTCGGGAGGTTGAGGCAGGAGAATCGCTTGAACTCAGGAGGCGGAGGTTGCAGTGAGCCGAGATTGTGCCACTGCACTCCAGCCTGGGCGACAGAGCAAGACTCTGTCTCAAAAAAAATTTGGCTTGTTTCTCCATTGCAACTGACAGCTTAAAGTCGATCTGATTTCGCAGATGTTCTGCTGAGGTGATGCTCCTGCGAAGGTGTTGAAACTACAGTTCCTCCCCTCTGGGAATTTACAGTCTGATCTGGAAATAAAACAAGTATACAAGTAGTACTGTGTGAGTTAGTGGGAATAAAAATGAGTAAAACATAAACTGTGACTCTAAAGATTTCAAAATCTAGAGGAAAGATGGATTTTAATACGACTTCATAGGCCAGGTGTTTAAGAGCTGGTCAAAGGTAAATTCAGGGTCCTCTGGAACTCACAGGCAAAATCTTAAATCAGACTGTAAGAAATGAAAGGAACTTACAGTAAAATGCTGGCCAGTGTTCCTATTCTTGAGTTGGTGATTGCTACTGGAGAAAATCCCTCATCATTGCAGACTGATATCACTGTAAATTCATTGTCCCTATCCCTAAATGCTACCTAATTATATCTTTGACTGCCCTTGGCTGACTTTCTTTCCTTTTTATCTAATCAATTATTCCAAATCTATTCCACTCTGTTCAAGCCCGTACCCACTTGCCCCTTTCTCAGCAGGCTGCTCGTCTCACTTCTAGGAATCCCTGAAGAGTCCCAGTAATTGCCGTGACTTTAGCTGATCCTAAGTACTAGTGAAGTGAAGTTCTTTATCTCCAACCCTGGGTTCCCTTGCACTTCAGACCCTATTAGATTACTGCTGGATATTTCCATTTGGCTGTTTCACAGCCATTTTGAAACCCGTATGTCTAAGAACTGAATGGATCACCCTCTGTCCAGAGACCTCACCTTCTTTCTCAGGGTTCCCTGAATCAGAGAAGGTACCATCATCCATCCCAGTTTACCTGAAAAAAGAACTACTCTGGCTGGAATATGCCATGTCCAGGTGGGAGGCTGCAGTAATCCTTGTCATAGTCTTTAACACATTGTATATAATTGCATGAGAAATAGCATTGTCAAGTGATTAAAAACATTTGGCTTTGAAGTATGATGGATCTGTTTGATTCATGGCACCATCACTTATCAGTCAGCTGTGTGACCTTGAGCCAATTATTAAACTTTCTAAGACTGGGTTACCTTTTCTGAAAGATGGAAACCATAATAGTACTTACAGGCTAGGCATGGTGGCTCAAACCTGTAATCCCAGCACTTTGGGAGGCTGAGGTGGGTGGATCACCTGAGGTCAGGAGTTCAAGACCAGCCTGGCCAACATGATGAAACCCCATCTCTACTGAAAATATGAAAATGAGCCGAGCACGGTGGCATGTGCCTGTAATCCCAGCTACTCAGGAGGCTGAGGCAGGAGAATCATTTGAACCTGGGAGGTGGAGGTTGCAGTGAGCTGAGATCACTGCCATTGCACTCCAGCCTTGGGGACAGAGTGAGACTCCGTCTCAAAAAAAAAACAAAACAAAAAACTTACAGGGTATTCTGGGGATTAAATGAGATCTCACATATGAAGCATTTACCATAGGTATCCCTAAGATCAAGTAGAACAGAGATCATTTAGATCATTTCTGACTCACTTCTGTATCTGCCAGACCTGACACAAAGAAGGCACTCAGTAAATACTTGTTGAATGAGAAAATGAAGTAGTGGCATGCCTAGATTAAGCTACTGACAATAGGGATGGAGAAAAGAAGCAATGAAAGGCAGAGACCTACGTTTCTTCCTGAATTACTTCCCCATGTCATCAATCACTAATTCCCACTGATTTAATTCCTAAATATTTCCCAGGCTCATCCCATCCTCTATAACCCTCCCATAACTGCACCCACACAGGCTATCATGACCACTCATCAGGACTATAGCAGAAGTTTCTAAACACTCTCCCTACATCCTGTTTTACATCCTCGCAAGCCCCTACCAGACTGCCACTGGGGAAATCCATTCAAAGCTAAAATGCAAACATGTCATTTCTTTGCTTAAAACCCATTCATGGCTATCTTTTATCTACAGGATCTAGTCTCAGCAATTCAGACCTGGGCTACATTTCCCTTTCTTTCCTAACTTGCCCTCTCTCACACTTGGGAGTCTAGACCAACATTAGTTGGTCTTGGCTGTATCTTCTGGACATACCGTGCTATTTCATGTCTTCATGCTTTTAAGAGGTTTCTGGTTGTTCTTTTTCTTTCCACGGCCTTTTTTCCTGTCCTAATTAGGTTTACATTTGTCTGCAAATGACAGGACAACTGAAACAGCAAGTTAGAAGTTTCTTTCTTCTTGGCATAACATTTAGAGGTAACAGTCCAAGACTGATAAAGAATCTCTGCTATCATCAGGGAGCCTCAGTCCTGTCCTGTGCTTCTGCCATCAATGTGTGGCTTCCATCCTTGTTCTTCCTCTCTTCTTTGCCCCCTCTAGGACCTTATTCCATTAGTCATCACCTCTTCCTTTTCTTTAAGGAAAGAACCTCATCCTGCAAGCATCCCTCCTTCTAATTATTTCTTCCTGCCATTGTACCTTTCTGGCAATTACCAACATATTTCCACCCTCGTTCACCACACTTGCTTCTTGAAAGGCTGATCACATACTGTGGGACATTTTCATTCCTGATCCTATTTGACTTCTCCCACCTTTTAAAACTGTCTACCACCAATCAGCCTGACCAATATGGTGAAACCCTGTCTCTACTAAAAATACAAAAATTTGCTGGGCATGGTGGTGGGTGCCTGTAGTCCCAGCTAGTAGGGAGGCTGAGGCAGGAGAATTGCTTGAACCCAGGAGGCGGTGGTTGCAGTGAGCCTGAGATTGCACACAACCCAGCCTGAGATCCAGCCTGGGCTACAGAGCGAGACTACATCTCAGAAAAACAAACAAACAAAAAACCAACAACAACTGTAACTGTCTACCACCTTCCATTTCTCCAGATTCTCTTGTCCCTCAGCTTTCACCACACTGTTCTGCTCCTGGCTCCCTTCCTGCTTCTCCTGCTGCTCCTTCTCCATCTGCTTTGCTGGTTTTACTCTTATTTTGCTTCACTCTTTTTTTTTTTTTTTTTTTTTTTTTAGGCAGCATCTTGCTTTGTCGCTCAGGCTGGAGTGCAATGGCAAGAGCTCAGCTCACTGCAACCTCCACCTCCTAGGTTCAAACAATTCTCCTGCCTCAGCCTCCCTAGTAGCTGGGATTACAGGAGCCTGCCACCATGCCTGGCTAATTTTTTGTATTTTTAGTAGAGACGGGGTTTTGCCATGTTGCCCAGACTGGAACTCCTGACCTCAGGTGATCCACCCACCTCAGCCTCCCAAAGTGCTAGGATTAGGCGTGAGCCACCACACCCAGCCCCTTTGTTTGACTTTTTTTTTTTTTTTTTAGACGGAGTCTCGCTCTGTCACCCAGCTGGAGTGCAATGGCACAACCTCAGCTTACCGTAACCTCCACCTCCCAGGTTCAAGTGATTCTCCTGCCTCAGCCTCCCAAGTAGCTGGGACTACAGGCACATGCCACCATACCCAGCTAATTTTTTGTATTTTTAGTAGAGATGGGTTTCACCGTGTTAACCAGGATGGTCTCAATCTCCTGACCTCCTGTTCTGCCTGCCTCAACCTCCGAAAGTGCTAGGATTATAGGCGTGAGCCACCGCACCCGGCCTGCTTGACTCTTAAATGGCAGTATTTCTCATGGTTTCCTCCTGGACCCTCTCTCATTCCACATACTTCTCCCACCTAGTCTGTCACTAGGTAATCTCACCAGTACCCATAGCAGCTGGGCATGGTGGTTCATGCCAGTAATCCCAACATTTTAGGAGGCTTAGGTGAGAGGATCACTTGATCCCAGGAGTCTGAGACCAGCCTGGGTAACATAGTGAGGCCCCATCTCTACAAAAAATTTAAAAATTAGGCCAGGCATGGTGGCTTATGTCTGTAATCCCAGCACTTTGGGAGGTTGAGGCAGGTAGATCACTTGAGGTCAGGAGTTCGAGACCAGCCTGGCCAACATATCGAAACCCCATCTCTACTAAAAATACAAAAATTATCCAGGCGTGGTGGCAGGTGCCTGTAATCCCAGCTACCCGGGAGGCTGAGGCAGGAGAATCGCTTGAACCTGGGAGGCAGAGGTTGCAGTGAGCTGAGATCGCAACGTTGCACTCCAGCCTGGGCAACAGAGGAAGACTCCGTCTTGGAAAAAAAAAAAAAAAAAAATTAGCCAGGCATGGTGGCATGCACCTGTAGTCCCAGCTACTCAGGAGGCTGAGGTGGGACAATTACTTAAGCCGAGGAGGTGGAGGTGGCAGTGAGCCATGATTGCACCACTGCACTCCAGCCTGGGTGACAGAGTGAGACCCTGTCTCAAAACAAGAACAACAACAAAAATCCCTGTGCCCATAGCTTCTATTTGTGTGGCTGCCCTGTCTCCAGGGGCTGCTTGTTCAGTCCTCACATCCTGAAGTCAAGTCCTGAATTTCTCACTGCGCAATGAAAGGGCTTCTTTCCTTTCCTTCCACCCCTGTTTATCTGCAAGCTCTATCCCGTCTTCCTAGACTCCTGCAGAAACTTTTTCATCTGGGCTCTAATCAAGCTTTCACACTCTCAAAGTTACCTTTTATGTTTTAAAACATCTAATTATGTTATTATTATTATTATTTGAAAACTTCTGTTGGCTTTCTCCTGCTTCTAGAGTTAAATTCAAATCCCTAATTTAGTCTATAAGGCTCCTTATAGAGACTGGCCCCAACTTACTTTTAAAAAAATTTTTTTTCTCTTGCCACTCAATCTGCACCCCCCAAATCATACACCCAACAATTAACTTTAGTATTTCTAAAATATGCTATGCCTTTGATAGTCTGTTCTGTTGACCTGTGAGGGCCTCCTAATTTGATGAATTCCTACTTTATCCTTTAAAGCAGGGGTCTGCAGTCCCTTGGCCATGTGGCTTGTTAGGAACTGGGCCGGCACAACAGGATGTGAGCAGTGGGCAAGCGAGCATTACCACCTGAGCGCAGCCTCCTGTCAGATCCGTGGCGGCATTAGATTCTCGTAGGCTCCCAAAACCTATCGTGAACTGTGTGTGGGGGGATCTAGGTTGCATGCTCCTTATGAGAATCTGATGCCTGATGATGTGTCACTGTCTCTCATCACCACCAGACGGGACCATCTAGTTGCAGAAAAACAAGTTCAGGGCTCCCACTGATTATATATTATGGTGCATTGTATAATTATTTTATTATATATTATAATGCAATAATAATAGAAATAAAGTGCACAATAAATGTAATGGGCTTCAATCATCCCAAAACCATCCCCCAACCCTTGGCTGTGGAAAAATTGTCTTCCACGGAACCAGTGCCTGGTGCCAAAACGGTTGGGGACTGCTGTTTTAAAGCAGCAAAATATCACCTCTTCTATGATGTTGTTTCTATTTCTCCAGAGTTGCTACATCCCCTGAGCCTTTTTTTTTTTTTTTTTTTTTTTGAGACAGAGTCTCGCTCTGTCGCCCAGGCTGGAGTGTAGCGGCGCGATCTTGGCTTACTGCAAGCTCCGCCTCCCGGGTTCACGCCATTCTCCTGCCTCAGCCTCTGGAGTAGCTGGGACTACAGGCGCCCGCCATCACACCCGACTAATTTTTGTATTTTTAGTAGAGACAGGGTTTCACCATGTTGGCCAGGCTGGTCTCGAACTCCTGACCTTGTGATCCACCCGCCTTGGCCTCCCGAAGTGCTGGGATTATAGGCGTGAGCTACCATGCTATTTTAAATAAATTTAACAAATTCATTGGCTTATGATAAAAATAATATATGAATGGGGTATTAAAAACAAGTTATATTTATAGTCTTTACTATGCAAACATTCATAAACTGTACTTGTCACAGTACATTTATCTATAATAAACCTACTGATGTGAAAAGGTATTACTTGTCATGAAAACGTCAATGTTTTACAAGAGCAAATGTCCAAAGTCAATAATGGTATTAGCAATAATAATAATAAATACAGGGCTTAATTAAGTTTGCAGTGTGCTTTTATATATATGTATTTTTTATGCACTCTGTTGCCCAGGCTGGAGTGCAGTGGCGAGATCTCGGCTCACTGCAACCTCCGCCTCCCAGGTTCAAGCAATTCTCATGCCTCAGCCACCTGAACAGCTGTGACTGCAGGCGCAAGCCACCACACCTGGCTAATTTTTATATTTTTAGTAGAGACAGGGCTTCTCCATGTTGCCCAGGCTGGACTTGAACTCCTGAGCTCAAGCAGTCCACCCACCTCAGCCTCTGAAAGTGCTGGGATTACAGGAATGAGCCACTGCACCCAGCTTTTATATTTTTAAAGTAACAACTTCATTGTAGAAAATTGGAAAATAATGAACATAAAGGAAAAATTTTATATTCTGTAATCACATCACCCACATAATGTGATTATATCATACTATATGAATTTATATCTTATTAGATTATTTTTTCCTTATAGAAATGGGACCATACTGCTTTTATAACATATTTTCCATTTCATCTATTATAAATACATATCTATGTCAAAAATATAGTACGATAGTGTTTCACTTACGGATGGATTTGTACGTGTTAAACGAGACAGGTACATGGCAGGTACTCAATAGTAGCAGCTATTACTGTTACTAGAATATGCTTAACCATTTCTCTATTGATGGAATATTTGTTCTCAAGGGTGGGGGTATTAATGTTTTACTTTATTATATATATAATAGACATTCGCTCCTCATTAGAAACATTTTTCTTAGCTGATTCTTTTTTCATTGTATTTGTTTTAGGTGTGTAATATACAGATGTTTTATATTTTCACTAGTCAACTATGTTAGCCTCTGTGATTTCTGGTTAAGAAAGCTAAACTTTCACTGTAACATAATAAATGCTGGTAATATATGTGATGTATATTAGTGTAACAAATAATTTTATTTCCTCTTAGTTTTATATGGTTTGATATGAATGGGCGTGTAAATGTATTTATGTATAGACATTTAAATTTAATCTTTTATTCTCTTGAATTTATTTTTAGTATCTCATATAAGTTTTTTCCTGTCCTGTCCTGTCCTGTCCTGTCCTGTCCTGTCCTTTCCTTTCCAAGACAGAGTCTCTGTCACCCAGGCTGAAGTGCAGTGGTGCAATCTCGGCTCACTGCAACCCCTGCCTCCTGGGTTCAAGTGATTCTCATGCCTCAGCCTCCCGAGTAGCTGGAATTACAGGTGCATACCACCATACTCAGCTAATTTTTTTTGTATTTTTTGGTATAGACAGGGTTTTACCATGTTGGCCAAGCTGGTCTTGAACTCCTGACCTCAAGTGATCCACCCACCTTGGCCTTTCGAAGTGCTGGGATTACAGGTGTGAGCCACCACACCGAGCCTATAAATTAATTCTTTCTTAATTGTTACTCTTAAAATTATTGATCATTATTTTAGGATCATTAAATGAGTAATTTGTCCCTCCCTTTATTATTTTATAATGCCTCAATTGTCACATAATAATTCTTATAAATAATAAAGTCTTTCAGACTGCCACCACTGAGCTTTTCATTTTTGCGCCAATCTGATACGTTAGATTATTATTCAAAAAATAGTTTTTCCCAGGTATGGTGGCTCATGCCTGCAGTCCCAACACTTAGGGAGGCAGAAGTGGGAGGATAGCTTGAGCCCAGTTATTAGAGACCAGCCTGGGCAACATAGTGAGACCCTGTTCTCAACAACAACAAGTTTGAAAAAATAGTTTGAGCGCCTCCTATGTTGGTGGGTACTACAGTAGGTGCTATGATTTCAATAATAGGCAAAACGAGAAAAACATGATTTTTGCTTTCATGGACTTTAGAATATAATAGGGAAGATAAATATTAATCATACCGATTATTGTGTAGCTTAAAAGTGAGTTAATTATTAGGAGGGAGATGAACAAGGTTCTGTGAGAGCTTTTAGCAAAGGACGGAGGGTGTCAAAGATGATGGCTTCCATTAGTAGCCATGCTTGAGTTGAAATCTAAAGGGCAAAATAAATTTAAATAGACAAAAGTAAAAGATGGGGTGGGTGTTATTTCAGGCAGAGGGAATGTAAGCGTTTAAAGGTTGATCAGTGTTGCTGGAAAACAGCATTTAGGAAGAGAACATTGCAAGATAAGGCTGGAGAGATGCTCAGGGTTACTTAGGATATTGATTTTTTTCCTGAGAGAAATGTAAAATGTTGAAGGCTTTTAGCAAAGGGTTAGCATGATTGTATTTGCATTGTAATGCAGAGAAGTGATTGGAAGGTGCTAGAGAGGAGGCAAGGAGGACAGTTAGACAAGTTGATACCAGCTTTTGGGAAGAGACCTCCGTTCCAACCCATGAAGGTCTCTCCACAGAACTGCTTGAGTATCCGTAGAGCATGGTGACTGCCTTCCCTCAGAGAAAGTGATCCAAGAGATCAAGTCAGAAGCTGCAGTATCCTGTATGACCTTTGGAATCACATGCTGTCTTTTGTTCAATTTTTGTTTTGTTTTGTTTTGAGACGGAGTCTTGCTCTGAAGCTCAGGCTGGAGTGCAGTGATGTAATCTCAGCTCACTGCAACCTCCGCCTCCCAAGTTCAAGCAATTCTTCTGTCTTAGCCTCCCAAGTAGCTGGGACTACAGGCACGCACCACCATGCCTTGCTAATTTTTGTATTTTTAGTAGGGATGGGGTTTCACTATGTTGGCCAGGCTGGTCTCAAACTCCTAACCTCGTGATCCACCTGCCTCGGCCTCCCAAAGTGCTAGGATTACAGGCATGAGCCACCGCGCCTGGCCTTCTTGCTCAATATTTTATTGATCACACAAGTCAGTCTTGATTCACAGGAAGTAAGAATCACTGGAGTCCACCTTGGAAGATAGTTACCACAGACTAAACCCTGTGGAACACTAACATTTAGGAAATTGAGAAACAGCCTATGGATGCAGGAAAACCAGAAAAGCAATGAGATGAAATCCAGCAAAAGGGAAAGAAGTTTCAGAAATCTACTCAAAGGCATATTAGATTAGAACTGAAAAATGTTCACTGGATCTAGTGACACAGATTTATTGACCCAAAGCTCTTTCTTTATAATATGGTTTAATGTGGTTCTTACTCACCTCCCCTTACAACCTTCTTGAAAAGATTTTTTTCTTGTCTTAAATTATCTTCCTTGTGAATTTATGTTTTTGTAAAGTTCCATAAAAATTCTACTGAGATTTTAATTAGAGTTGTGTTGTTTATAATTTTGTATAAGAAATACTTCTTTTTAAAATGATGAGGCTTCTTTTTTTTTTTTTTTTTTGAGATGGAGTCTCGCTTTGTTGCCCAGACTGGAGTGCAGTGGTGTGATCTCAGCTCACTGCAAGCTCCACCTCCCGGGTTCACGCCATTCTCCTGCCCCAGCCTCCTGAGTAACTGGAGTAACTGGGACTACAGGTGCCCGCCACCATGTCCAGCTAATTTTTTGTATTTTTTAGCAGAGACAGGGTTTCACCATGTTAGCCAGGATGGTCTCAATCTCCTGACCTTGTGATCCACCCATCTCGGCCTCCCAAAGTGCTGGGATCACAGGCATGAACCACCATGCCCGGCCTAAAATGATTAGGCTTCTAAGAAACTTAGTATATTTGTCTATAATGTGTAAATTTTCACTTAAATCACCTAATAGTTTGGCAACTTAAAAAACAATATCATATAGGTGCCATTAAAATGGTTCCTATTATTTTTCTGTTGCTATTGTGAATAGAATCTCTTCCTTACCCCCCCCAATCACCATAGTGTTTTCTTTGTAAAATAGTATTTAATTGAAAAATAAAAATTAGGCCCGGCATGTTGGCTCACACTTGTAATCCCAGCCCTTTGGGAGGCCAAGGCAGGTGGATCACTTGAGGCCAGGAGTTCAAGACCAGCCTGACCAACATGGTAAAACCCCATCTCAACTAAAAATACAAAAATTAGGTGGGTGTGGTGGTGCACATCTGTAGTCCCGGCTACTGGGTAGGCTGAGACAGGAGAATTGCTTGAACCTGGGAGGCAGAGGCTGCAGTGAGCCAAGATCATGCCACTGTACTCCAGTCTGGGCAGTAGAGTGAGACTCCATCTCAAAAAATAAAAATAAAAAAAATGTATATTTATGTCTTAGAATATGATGTTTTGAAATATGTATACATTGCAGCATGACTAAATCATGCTAACATATTCATTACTTCACTTATAAAATTGTTTGTGATGAGAACCGTTAAAATCTACTCTTAGCAATTTTTGGCTATACACTACATCATTAACTATAGTCACCACGTTGTACAATAGATCTTCAGAACTTATTCCTTCTATCTTTCTATCTTTTTTTTTTTTTTTAGATGGAGTCTCTCTCTGTCGCCCAGGTTGGAGTGCCACCATGCCCAACTAATTTTTTTTTTTTTTTTTTTGTATTTTTAGTAGAGATGGGGTTTTACCATGTTGGCCAGGCTGATCTCGAACTCCTGACCTCAGGTGATCCGCCCACCTCAGCCTCCCAAAGTGCTAGAATTATAGGCATTAGCCATAGCGCCCGGCCTGTTCCTTCTAACTGAAATTTTGTGTTTTTTGACCAACATCTCACCCTATTCCCAGTGCTGCCCCTGATAACTGTCATTTGACTCTCTGCTTCAGTGAGTTTGACTTTTAAAGATTCCATATATAGTTGAGATTATGCAGTATTTGTCTTTCTGTGCCTGCTTATTTCACTTGATATAATATCCTTCAGGTTCATCAATGTTGTTCCAAATAGTAGGATTTCATTCTTTTTGAAGACTGAATAGTATTCCATTGTGTATATATACCACATTTTCCTTATACATACATCTGTTGATGGACACTTAAGTTGATTTCATAAATTGGCTATTATGAATAAAGCTGCAGTGACCAGGAGGGTGCACGTATTTATTCAGGATCCCAATATCATTTCTTTTGTATACATACCCAGTGGTGGAATTGCAGGATCATACAGTAGTTCTGGTTTTAGTTTTTTGAGAAACTGCCATACTGTTTTCTGTAATGGCTGTACCAATGTACATTCCCACCAACATGGTGCAAGGGTTTCCTTTTTTCTACATCCTCTCCAACACCTGTTATCTTTCATCTTTTTTATAATAGACATTCTAACAGATGTGAGAATGTCTATTCTCATTGTGTTTTTGTTTCCCTGATGATTAGTGAAGTTGAGCATTTTTTCATATATTGGTGGCCATTTGTATGTCTTCTTTTTGAGAAATGTCTGTTCAAGTCCTTTGCCCATTTTAAAATTAGGGTTATTTGTTCTCCTACTGTTAAATTATTTATTTATTTGATTAATTAATTAATTTATTTATTTGAGATGGACGCTCATTCTGTTACCCAGGCTGGAGTGCAGTGGCACAATCTTGGCTCACTGCAGCCTCTACCTCCTGGGTTCAAGTAATTCTCCTGCCTCAGCCTCCCAAGTAGCTGGGACTATAGGCACATGCCACGATGTCCGGCTATTTTTGTATTTTTAGTAGAGACGGGGTTTCACCATGTTAGCCAGGATGGTCTCGATCTCCTGACCTCATGATCCAGCCGCCTTGGCCTCCCAAAGTGCTGGGATTACAGGCGTGAGCCACTGCGCCCGGCCTACTTGAGTTATTTGTAGTTGGGATTTTAACCCCTGGTTAGATGTATGGTTTGCAAGTATTTTCTCCTATTCTGTATGTTGGCTCTTCGCCCTGTTGATTGTTTCCTTGGCTGTGCAGAAGCTGTTTAATTTGATGCAATCTCATTTGTCTGTTTTTGCTTTTACTGCCTGTGCTTTTGGAGTCATAGTCAAAAAAATCATTGTCCAGACCAATGTCATGAGCTTTTCCCATGTTTTTGTGTAGAATTTTTATAGCTTCAGGTCTTATATCTAAGTCCATTTTGAGTTGATTTTTCTAAATGATGTAAGGGTCTAATTTCTTTCTTTTGCACCTGAATATTCAGTTTTCCAAGCATCAGTTATTGAAGAGACTGTTCTTTCCCATTGTGTGTTCTTGGCCTCTTTCATGAAAATCAATTGACCATAAATGCATGGATTAATTTTGGGGGCTTTCTGTTCTGTTCCATTGGTCTATTTTTATGCCAGTACCATGCTTTTTTGATTATTATAGCTTTGTAGTAAATATTGAAATCAGGTAGTATGATGCCTCCAGCTTTGTTCTTTTTGCTCAAGATTGCTTTGGCTATTTGGGGTCTTTTGTTGTTCCATATACATTCTAGGATTATTTTTTCTATTTCTGTGAAAAATGTCTTGGAATTTTGATAGGAATTGCATTGAATCTGAAGACTGCTTTGGGTAGTATGTGCATTTAAACAATATTCATTTTTTAAATCCATAAACACAAGGTATCTTTCCATTTATTTGTGTCTGCAATTAATGTTTTATAGTTTTCAGTGTACAGATCTTTCACCTCCTTGGTTAAATGTATTCCTAATTTTTTTTTTAATTTTGTAGCTATTATAAATAAGATTTTTTTCCATTTCTTTTTTGGATAATTTGTGGTTAGCATATAGAAATGCTGATTTTTGAGGAAAACCAGTTATTGTATGTTCTTACTTTATGTGTTTATTTAAAGACAGACTCTTGCTCTGTCACCAGGCTGAGTGGAATGCAGTCGTGAGATCTCGGCTCACTGCAAGCTCTGCCTCCTGGGTTTCAGTGATTCTCCTGCCTCAGCCTCCCAAGTAGCTGGGACTACAGGTGCCTGCCACCACACCCCGCTAATTTTTTGTATTTTTAGTGGAGACGGGTTTGCACCATGTTAGTCAGGATGGTCTTGATCTCCTGACCTCGTGATCCACCCGCCTCGGCCTCCCAAAGTGCTGGGATTACAGGCGTGAGCCACCGCACCCGGCCTGTTCTCACTTATAAGTGGCAGCTAAGCTGTGAGGGCACAAAGGTGTAAAAAAGGTGTAAGAGTAATATAATGGACTTTGGGGAAAAGGTTGGGAGTGGAGGTGAAAGATAAAAGACTACACATTGGGGACGGTGTACACTGCTCAGGTGATGGGTGCACCGAAATCTCAGAAATCACCACTAAAGAACTTATTTATGTAACCAAAAACTACCTGCTCACCAAAAACTGTTGAAATAAAATGAAAAGATAATAACTTCACAGAATAATAAAAAAAGAAGAAATGCTGATTTCGTATGTTGATTTTGTATCAACTTTACTGAATTCGTTTATTAGTTCTAACAGTTGTTTGGTGGAGTCTTAAGGTTTTCTATGTACAAGATCATGTCATCTGCAGAGACCACCATAAATGTTTTCAATCTAGAAGGGTCTTTTTGTTATGTTACTTTTATCCTCATTTTATGGATAAGGAAACTGAGGCCCAGGGAAGATAGGTGTCCTGGCCATGGTTACTTAGGGGCAGAGTTAGGAACTGCACATCTTGAACATCCAAATATTTTCATGCTACATTAATAAGAAATCAGGGGCTGAGCACAATGGCTCACGCCTGTAATCCCAGCACTTTGGGAGGCTGAGGCGGATTATGAGGTCAGGAGTTCGAGACCAGCCTGGCCAACATGGTGAAATCCCATCTCTACTAAAAATACAAAACTTAGCTGGGCGTGGTGGCGGGCGCCTGTAATCCCATCTACTTGGGAGGCTGAGGCAGGAGAATCATTTGAACCTGGGAAGCGGAGATTGCAGTGAGCCAAGATTGTGCCATTGCACTCCAGGCTGGGTGACAGGGTGAGACTCCATCTCAAAAAAATAAAATTAAATTAACAACTACTCAGTCAAGTCTTATTCAAGTTAGTACTCCCTTAGGTATCACTTTTTTGGTATTAGACTTTAAAGTGATAATATACATTTTATAGCGCATTTCCAGTTTTTAGCATTGTTATTTTGAAGTATAGTGTCACGACTTGAGGAACTCCCTCTCATCTCCATTCAGTTCTCCTAAGACATGATTCCTACCAAACAGGAAGTGCTTCTTCTTTGAGGTCTAAATAGCACCTGACAGTCTATTGCACTGAATAAATATTTAATGAAGATTGGGTATTTCCTCTGTGATGCATCAACTACTCTTGTTGACTGTTGAGGAAAGCTTCTTTTTGTTATGGTTGTTTTCATGAAGTAGGTTAAGAAATTTATTTTCCTGAATATTGTTATTAATGCCAGTTTAAATATTTGTGTCATCTCAAATATAAATCTGAGATTCATTGATCTGGTTGCATGCAATAAAGTAATTTGGTAGGAAGGTTTTTTTTCTGGAATTTGTGGTATTTAGGGCTCTGAAAATGAAAAACATTTGCTAATGTGGTATAAGGATGTTTGTGGTGTATTTTTTAATTGAAGAAATATAACTTTTATTGATAAATACTTCCAAAATTGTGAATAATTCTTTCAGTTGACAAAGAGTTATATTTCTTGTATTTTAAACTATCAGTCATATATTTACTTTTCTTATTTTTAAGTTTCCTTAACTGATATTAAGGTTTTTGTTTTTTATTTTATTATTATTATTTACTTTGAGACGAAGTCTCCCTCTGTCGTCCAGGCTGGAGTGCAGTGACACGATCTCGGCTCACTGCAGCCTCTGCCTCCGGGGTTCAAGCAATTCTCCTGCCTCAGCCTCCCAAGTAGCTGGGATTACAGGCGCCTGCCACCACACCCAGCTAATTTTTTTTTTTTGTATTTTTTTGTTGTTGTTGTTGTTTGTTTTGAGACGCAGTCTCGCTCTGTAGCCCAGGCTGGAGTGCAGTGGCGCAATCTCGGCTCACTGCAAGCTCCGCCTCCCGGGTTCACGCCATTCTCCCTCATCAGCCTCCCAAGTAGCTGGGACTACAGGCGCCCGCCACCTCGCCCGGCTAATTTTTTGTATTTTTGGTAGAGACGGGGTTTCACCGTGTTAGCCAAGATGGTCTCGATCTACTGACCTTAGGTGATCTACCCCCCTCGGCCTCCCAGAGTGCTGGGATTACAGGCATGAGCCACTGCACTCAGTGCCTGATATTAGGATTCAATGAAATACATTTATCTTTGCCTATGGAGTCTCTAAACTTGTGAATTTAGTGAAATAGCTTGAACAGTTTCAACTGGTAAAATTAGATCACTATAGTTGAATCATTTGGTGCAAGCTGTTAATGTGACATTCAGCTGGAATTTATCAGACTCAATTAGAAAACCTCCTCTCATTTAAATAAAACAAAAAATTGAATAGGTAGGGAAAAGGTTATATATGCTTTTTATTCTCTTTCCATTTTAGAAAGCAAATGAACATAACTATGAAATAGATAAGTCATACTTAGTGATAAAATATCCTCCATTTTTAAGGAATAATTTCCCTGTGTTTCACATTTGATGACTTTTGGGATCTATATTTCCATTTAGATAACTGTTAACATTGTTGGTGTTCATTTTACTACAGGAAAATTGGTGAGTGTATGTGATGACAGTTACACAGTACATATTCGATAACAAGGGTAGAATAAGTCAGTTCAGTCGTGGTGGTCTGTTATCTATTTTTAGGTCTTTTTGACCCAGGAGTCTGTGACCTATGAAATCTCCACTTTTTTGGATTTGTTAAGGTCTTTTACAATGCAAAGATTTAAATTTAGATGAGTACCACACTGAAGGATATTGGCTAATGTGGTCCCAAACATAAAGGGTATCAAAGGATACATTGGGAAAAGCTTATGAAGTTACGGTAACGTATGTGAGAGGAGAGGGGCTACAGTTAAGGAAGTTTCTTTTCTTCCCTAACTTATAACAAAGAGAATCTGAAATGTAAACTGGTATTTGCCATGCTCTGATTAGTCAGCAGCATGCCATTTTGTGAAATCATTGCTGAGAAAATGTACCAAATCTTGAGTACAGAGTGTTCCTGCATCTGATTGGAAGGGGCACATGAATTGTTTCTAAGGTATTGCAGACCCAAGGCTGCACAAATTAATGTGGAGACTTGGGGGAGGGATCCAGTCAGGGAAGGGAAGCTTCCTAGACATTACAGCTCTGTCCAGAGGCCAAATGGGAGATAAATCACCACTGGCCACCTCTCTTATTATTGAAATGGTTCAGCCCTGGGGTTTAACTGAAGGACTAACAGGGTTTTGAAGTGCAAATAGGATGGTGAAGGGTAAACCTTTTTAGGGTTTCATTTTGATGGATTTTTTTTCCTGTGTGGATTTCTGGTACAGACTGTGATCTGGAAGGGGCCCTTAAAAAAAAAAAAAAGTTTTGTTTTGTTTCTGATCAGTCAGATAATAAGAACTTTCCATAGGGGTGTACTTTTCTAGCATGCATATTGATTCTATTGTGTTTTAATGTAGATCATTTAATTGGATCTTTTTTTGAGCCTTCTGCAGTGGAGCTGTCATTTCAAGGTCACTTCTCTTTCTTGTTATTAATGCTAAAGTTTGAAAGTGTTGAATGATGTGGCACTTCTGGATTAATAGATTGTGGGGGATTACTTAGGGCCACTGTGTATGAGGCTTTGTTTATAAAGTCTTCTAGTTAAAGATCCAGTTCATATTAGAACAAATATTTTACATAAGTGTTCTATAATTATTTAATCTTTTTTCTATTGTGATATGATTTTACATACTCATTTTTTTATTTTGTATGTATTCTGCTTTGCCAGCCTTAAAAAAAAACCCAGAAAATTCTGAGATTATGAAACATTATACTATGTTATTTATGAAAGATACATTGAAGTGTTTGAGGAAAGAAGAGAGACATAAAAATGTTTAAATAACTGATATGTTGATTTTTTAACCTTCTCCCCACAAGTAATTCAATCACAGGAGACAAAATATACTTTAAAATTTGTTTTTTTTTTTTTTGGAAAGTGGAGAGGAGAGGAGTCATTAGTAACGCCAGAGAAAAATGATTGTAGCATAACTTAAAGGCTTTGTGTACAAAAATTTTAGAGAAAAAATATTTTTATTAAAGAAATGCTGTAAGTATTTAGATTTCTTCTTAGAAATACTGTTGATGGAAATTTTCTTAAGCATTTTGGCTTTTTATTTTAGATGTAACATAAATATTTGTATCATTTTCCCTTTTTGAGAAAAATAATGTATTTAGCTCCAACAGAGGTTTTCCTGTGTTGCTTGATATCTATTATAAAAACGGGTTGTTAATCTCCATAATTGGCATTGACCACATGATGTTCTTAATTGACCTCCAGGTTAGTTTTTGTTTTTATGTTCTTTGAAATTTTCCCTTCACTGAATTTATCTGAATGTTAGAGTTCTATTTACTTCCTATTGCTGTCTGATGGTTTTAAATAAGATGTTTTAAACAACAGCCACAAGGAAAGTCCTAGAACCTAGATGGCATCAAGCAGAGTCTCCTGCATCTACAGCTTCCCTGTCATTAGTTTGTTGCTGGGAGATGTTAATATGACCTTGCCTTTGTTAGAAAAGAGCTCTGCAGCCCTTCCCAGAATCCTCTTGTAAAATGTGTTTTTAACCCAAGTTGGAGATTGTCTGATGAATGAATGGTGAGCTTTTTCAAATGTGCTGCACATATTGTTGACATTGTCACAGGTTGCTTTTTAATTTCTAATGTGTTTTTAATTTGCAAAGCATGCATGTGCCTTTCACGCAGTAGAACTGAGTCAGCATTTCTGAGTCCAGATATTGCTATATGCAAACAAGATAGTCAGGCTTAACAATGCTGTGTGGCAGACTTAGATCTCCTGAAACACTTGTGAATGAATTTCACTTTGAATATTGATGAATAAAAGAAGATACTTGAGAAAGGCTCCCCTGCCCGCCCCCACCCTCAAACACACACAAGAACTCCTCTTGCCTATTGGTGAGTGAATTGCCCCAATATAAAAGCACTGGGTGGGGAAAAGTGAGTTACAGAGTGAAAAGGCAATCCACAAATAATCACTCTTTTCTGCCTTTGATTGTGTCAGATTTTGTGTGTGTGTGTGGCAATTGTTTTCTTTTTTGCTTAGAAGAGGTTTATGGTCCAGTGTCTGTCAAGTCAGCCCCCGTCTTAAGCTTGCAGTTGTATTTCTCTCTGGAGTTCCTGGAGGTGATGTTATCTTTTGTTCACTCAGCAGTGTGGTCGTTCCTGAGAGCATCTGTCACTTTAGGCATTACAAGATGGATGGGTCTCCAGTGAACTGCTGGTTGAAGCAAATGGTGAAAATAAGAAAAGTCATGGGGTTTCAGGGTCTGCAGAGGGGACAGACAACAAGGAAACACTGTTAGAAATCAAGAGTAAGCTGAGCAATAGAGGAAGAGAGCAAAGATGGATCAGATGTCATTTTATAAACATCTTGGAAATCAGAATCTTTTGGCTTTCGTGATCTGAGGGAGACATCTGCATCATGGTAAACAATTCCATGCTTTGGATTTGCAAAATGTGTTTGAATATATATTTTTTAACCTTGGTAAAGTGTTGGGAAATAATCATAATGATACAGAATATATTATGTGAGGATTTTGCTGTTTGGAGAATTAGTAGTCTTTTCAGTGTTTTAAAGATTAAATTAGAAATCTAAGCTTAAAATTTTTGTTTTATTTTCTCTTTTTTCTTTCCTTCCTCTTTTTTTCTAAATTTTCTTTTTGTAAACAATTGACCAAGCACAGACATTAAAATGAAAAGTTTTGGCCACATAACTAATATTGTTTACTAAATGCTTTTTGGCACTTTCGTAGAGGAATTCTGAAAATTCTGTGCTCAGGCTTTTGGGAGGCTGGGGACAGATTTTAAGTTATTTTCAGTAAACTTCAACTTAACGGGTTCTTTGGTCAAAAAAAGAAATATAATTGTTATTGATCTGTCAGAGCAAGTTGGAGATTTGTATTGTATTTAGAAATACATTTTGTTGGTGAAGGTCAAAATTTGTAAATCCTGGCTAATACAAAGTCCCTCCTGTGAGAGACAAGGAACAGGAAGGAGGTTGGCCAGGGAGTAAGAAAGAAGAAGAGGGGGCAATATGACTGCAAAAAAAAAAAAAAAAAAAAATGATTTTGTCAAACTTCTTGGCATTTGTCTATGAAAAAGACCATAGGTTGAAAGGCAAAGAAATTAAGATGATTAGAAGCTTTAAGCTATACAAATGGTTGAGTATCTTCCTTCTCTATGGGTGTAAATAATAGATGAAAGAGTAAGAGTGACAACAAAGGATCAGGTCGTTTAAGAGAATGTGTGCAGCCTGAATAGGGGTCTGTGGCCCAGGGCCAAAGGTCTTAGCTTTGAGTGTAATTAGAAGAAAATACAAAAATGTCATTACTAACAGGTGAAGTGTGCAGCACGTGGCCAAAAATTAGCAATTTTAGACTCTGAAGCTATTGGAATTAGATTACTGACTTTTTTTTTTTTTTTTTTTTAAATCATTAGGGTCCTTGTGGAGTAATATGGTTTCATTGGCAGTAATGCAGTTTGACCTTGTTGACCATATGGGGTAATCTTGGGTTTGGATGTAGGTAGCAAGGCTCCTGCTGACTTAGGAAAAGATGTCTATTTATGTGTGGGCGGGTGGGATATATGTGAGTTTGAAAAACTAGACCTTCCATTTTTAATTATTTTGCCTGAAGACCTTCTTCTGACAGTAAGAGGTAAGATAAATACTTTTATTCAAAAAATCTAAAATTTTTTTTCTTTCTTTCAAGTTGGCATAAGAGAAAAGTAAAATGAAAAAAACATTTTTGGACAACATAAGTTAATTTTACTTCAAATATTTTAGTTCTATAAATATTCATATTTAGTTCATATAAATATTCAAGAAAGAAGTTAGTTTCTTAGGAAAATCCTCTTTTGTTTTCTTTTTAAACACAATAACAAAGGACTAGAAATGCTTCTGTGTTATCTATAAAAATCAATGACAGGTAGCTTTCATTTCACTTTATGTTTTACAGCTATATTTCCTATTTTCCCATGTAGTTTATATTGACCATGTATATATTTCCTATTTTCCCATGTAGTAGTTTATATTGACCATAATCTATTTAGAGGAAAGATAAATATGCGTACTATAATTTTCAACCAATTATATGCAATTATAATTATTTAGTTTAATATCTTCTAGGAATACGCTACTCAGAAGGGTAGGAAACAATAGCTCTTTTTCTTTTTGCAGGCTTATTGGAAATTATTCAATCAATATTAATTATGTTTTACATTTTTGATAGTTCTTTGAGCAGATAAATTTGGCCCGGGTATCAGAGATTATTACTCTTAAATTCCTTAGGTAAGAAAATTACCTTCCACTAATTTCATTCCTAAAAGTCATCTGTTGGCTTTTGATATTATGGTAACATCTGCCACAAATGCAGACTTGACAGACTTATTCAACTTACTTTTAGTGGGGAAATCATAAGAACAACGGAAATTATCCTTGAGTATATATTATAATTAGGAGTCATTATTTTGAGGCTATTGAGAAAGGTGGAGTATCTGTATATTTGCTCATTATAATGTATATGGAGTTGTAAAGTGTAAGACTTTGATAATTTCTAAGTGTGATTTTCAGAGAATTATAAATATTTAGATTATTATATAATATGTATTTGGAAATTAACTCATGTCTTTATATGTATTTTTTTATTTTTTATGTTTTTGCAGGTACACAAAAAGCTTTAAACAAGTTAAAATCTAGGCAACAGACTCCCTGAAGTGTTGACTGCCCAACTTAATCATGACTGTGATTCAAAAATGTTATTAAATAAACCAAGGTATTGTACAATTATATATGCCCCTCCCCAATTGTTCAAGATCAAATTGTTTTAGGAAGTTGTATTTAAAATTTAAGTAAAACTACTATGTTTGCTCCTTAAAGTAAGTAAGAGCTCCTCTCCTTCCCTGCTTTCCTCTCCCCTCCCCCGTCTCCTTATCCCATACCAGAAAGCTTCGGCAGTGAGTTCTTTCTCTACAACAGCCTCTGTATTTCCTATATACCTAAATTAAGTCAATAAGAATTCAGTTCTTTATTCCCTTTTGTTGATTATGATTTTGTCCTTCAAATTGTCTAATAAATGAGACTTCTAGATTATAGGCTTCTGCAGAAATACCCAGATTATCCCTATTGACTGCACATATTTGTCTTATGTAACACTATCCTGAGATGTATGTTCTAAAGATTTTATAAAGGTTTTTTTTTTTCTATTTTAGGAGGCTTTTAATTTAGAAAAGGAAAAAGGTGATGTTCCCCACCCCCCAACAAAGAAAATCAGATGCTTGCTTAGAACTGAGAATTTAAGGCTACTGTTTAGGTAACTCCTATCTGTCAGAAGGGGCATATATATCCTAAGACTGTTTCTCTCCTGTTGGAAGTTACAATGTGCTTAAATAGCCTGGCATTTCCAAGAGAGGCCAAAGATCTTTTCCTCTTTTATAACACGTTGTATCCTTTTGAGGCCAAAAAGAACAAGAGGGTCATTGCCACTTCAGCCTGGTCCCTGTTTGTTCCTTCATGGTGACCACGCAGATACTGAAACCCAGGATGGGCTTAACATTTGGGCCTGGAACATCTGGAAAATGGTCAGAGAGGGAGCGGAGGAGGCAGAAGAAAGAGAACTGTTGCATTTTGTTTCACCAGGTGCTAGGAGGAAGCAACATTAGCCTTTTTGATATGGGAGGCACATTCTGTGGACCCTGGAGTTAGGCTGCAACAATTGAGGAGGTCAAAGGACAGCTGAGTGGGGTCAGTGAGACACCATGGGGTGTATTTTGTTACTTAGTAAAAGGAGCAGCCTCCTAAACCTTAAAGGATTCTCTTGAAAATCTGTGTTGTGAAAAGGTTTTATGAGTCTCATGGCAAAAACTCCTGATTTATCTAAGGAATGCTCGCTTTTGTCTAATGGAAGGATAATCCTTACCAAATGTTGGCAATGTCTATAAGAGTCAATATAGGTCTGAAAGAACAATTGGAGTTTGAAGTGTACTTTGCTTTTCAAAATGTTTATCATTTTAGTGTTTCTCTCTCAGGAAGAATTTTGCACTGTTGAAATATCACCTTGTTCTTTCCTTGGAGCAGAAAGTGGTAGCGGGTGGGGAGTGAGGGAGGGTGGAGGGGGGAGAGGTAATCCAGGAACCTATATTAATTTAAAACTCATTCTACAAGCTTTTGGCCTAATCTGCAGACAAGGTATTATTATTAAACCTTTAAAAACACCAAAACTTGTTAACTCTAAAAAGTAATCTTTGAATTTATTTTAACTTATGAGGAAAATGGGTGGCACATGAAGTATGTTTCCGGAATTCAAATTTTTTATTTAGTTGTCGACAGCTGATAGAAGAGGCTGTCAGTTGACAAATAACCTTCAACCTTGTGTTTCTCCCTGAATGTGGTCAAGAAGAAAATCAGTGTCAGAGTCACGAATAGAGAATAAGAAAAGCAATACAATAAGGAGTTTTCTCTTTGAAGGGAAATGGAGAAGGGAAAAATCTGCATGTTGTAAAAGCTCTCTTTACCACAACCCATGACCTCAAGAGACCGCTTATATGATTGTGGATACCTTTGAAAGGTATTAGCCACCTGACAGGTTGTGAAAGGAGACTGTTAGAGGAATTTGGCAGCATTTTGATATTCCAGTTTATATACTATCTTTTATATTCCAATCTATACACATATATAGAGAGAAAGCATATATTACAATGTATATAATAAGGAAAGAAAGATAAAATGATAAGGAATATAATAGGCCTTGCTAATTTATAAATTTACGATATCTACTAATTGTGTGTGACTTCTTTTGAATTTTTGATAATCACTTGTGTTAAAGAAACATATACATAAATGTGAGGCTTAGCACGTAGTCTGCTCTTTTTCTATTTTCTCAAGGTTAAAGCACCTTTCAACAACTAATTTAGAAACCTAAGTATAGTGACTGATAATTGCCTAGAGAAAACCCACAGCTGTTTAAGTAACCTTAAAATTGTGGCAAAACTGACAAATACGATTAGCAATGTTAATAAGCTAAGAAGATGGAAAGACAGGAGCAGATGACAGAGTGGAAAGATGGAGGTAGCAAGAAATCATAAAAGAATAGAATGTTTAAGAAAAAAAAAACAATGTTCATGGTTGCTTTGAATTTACAGTGCTTTTTCTTTCAAGCAAAGTCTCCCTCTTTTATTGCTTACTCTCTGAATTATCAGCAGAATGTGTGCTTTGCAGGTTGAATAATTCAAATACATTTGTTCAGCCCCTAATTCACATCTGATTTTGAAAAAAGACAGCTATTTGGCAATAGTATTTAAGAAAAACCATCAAGTTTTGCTGATTCTAAGGCACAATTTGATTTGCAGTACTTTTTAGAAGTCAGTTTTAAACGTACTTCTGTTTTACTGTAATTACTTTGGGAATTTATTTACCCCTCTTTGTACACTTGTAATGCCTAGTCACTCAAATATATTATACAAGAGACCCTCTTTCTGGGTTTAGTGACCCACCATTATCAAAAACAAAACAAAGCCAAAAAAAACCCGGAGAAGTATTTAATATGTTATTATTACTAATTATATTTATCTGGCTAATGTTCATAGCCAACTTTGCAAACAACTTCTTTGGGATAATTAAATGGGGCTGGGTAAATAAGAGAAATTAGTTGAGTGTTAGGTGGAAAATATTTAGTTATCTGTGCCCGTCCCACTATTTAAAGCATCAGATGAAATTTAGAAAATTATTGTAGTATCTTTTGAAATTCTACTCTGCATTTGGGAAATTGGCAAGTTGTTTTTTGCCTCTGGTGTTTTATGCAGATTTTAATGATTGTTGTGATAAATCCCCAGAAGTTTGTTTTCAGAAACCTTAGAGACTATGAACTCTGAATGTGACAGCGTTGAAAGATGTGGTGAGCCACACGTTGGAAGCATTTCTTGTTATTTAATGTTTTCTGTTCTGGATTATTGACTGTTCTCCCTGTTGAAAAATTGGTCTCTGGTGACATGGTAGAGGTCACACGTTGCCTATTATTGTTTTGCTTCTTTGATCTTACACCAGGATTGCCTCTGGTAATTATACTAGTTCCAGAGAGTCTTGACAAGAGGTGTTTATTTTACAGAAGAATTTCTGGCATTTCAAGGAAGAAAGTAAAGATTTCCAGTGGTAACTTGTACTTCTTTGTTACAAAGGAAAAATAGCATTGTAATCATGATAGTTTTTTATCATTATTATGAAATTAGTTAGCATAGTACAATAACTATTTCTAAAACAATTTAATATATATTGCATATCTGTAAGTAT
Source organism: Macaca fascicularis (assembly GCF_037993035.2). Lineage (NCBI taxonomy): Eukaryota > Metazoa > Chordata > Mammalia > Primates > Cercopithecidae > Macaca > Macaca fascicularis. The sequence continues at coordinate 68,391,988 of NC_088392.1, read as the reverse complement.
ATTGCTAAAAAGGGTAAATTTTAGGATTAAGTTACTAGGGTTGGGTTTTTATTTGAATACCTAAAATACTTTTGACTTTACAAACTATCAAAAGAAATTCTTCCAGCCTGGCCAACATGGTGAAACCCTGTCTCTACTAAATAAATACAAAAATTAGCTGAGCGTGGTGGCACGTGCCTGTAATCCCAGCTACTCAGGAGGCTGAGGCAGGAGAATCGCTTGAACCCAGGAGGCGGAGGTTGCAGTGAGCCATGATTGCACCACTACACTCCAGCCTAGGCAGCAGAGTGAGACTCCATCTCAAACAAAAAAAAAAAGAAAAGAAAAGAGAAAAAATAAATTTGTCCAAATTTCCAAATTTAAATGTACAAAACTATTAAAGGAGTTTAAAATTTTTGTCTTTTAATCTGTTTGCACTTTCTAAACATCCTCAGCAAGAAGGATGAATAAAAATGAAATAAAACACTTCTGTTTTGAAGGCATGGTTAGCTTTGTGCTTTTATGGAATGTGCTTGGGAAGAGATACCTCTTCAGACCTGTTTAATATATAATTGGATAAGACACAAAAGCTCAATTTATTCATTTTTTTGTTACTCAGTTCCAGCATTAAACAAAATATATGTCCCCGAAAACTCACAATCTACTGGGGGAAGTTAGACAGATACTAGACCAAACTAACTATAATGGAGAGTGACAAATATCAATTTAAAAGAATAAATGAAATGCTCAGAGAGCACAAAAGAGAGAGAACAAGGATATATAATTGTTTAATATTTTGGATTTGAGACTCTGAAAACTTACAGGAAGTATGTTTTGTTTGTCTAAGAGTCATACATTATTCCCTCTCATCAGGCAATATTTTTAATAGAGAAAGAGCATGTAAGCAGAAATACAGTAACAAATAATTTTCTTATACAAAGAGTTTTGTCACTGTAAGAGACAGTCAAAATCTATCCTATACAATCATTTTACAGATGAAGAAATTGAGCTTGAGAGCAGTTAGGGGACTTGTTCAAGGTCACATCAGTAGGGACACAGCCAGGCCTCTTAGAACTTAAGAAATCTTTTATCTCTCAATCATTGTACATACTCTAGAGTTGTACTGTTCAGTATGACAGCTACTAGTCACATGTAGCTATTTAAATTAATTACAGCTGGGCGCAGTGGCTCACGCCTGTAATTCCACACTTTGGGAGGCTGAGGCGGGTGGATTGCTTGAGGCCAAGGTTTCGAGACCAGCCTTGCCAGCATGGTGAAATCCCATCTCTACAAAAATTATGAAAATTACCTGGGCAGGTGGCACATGCCTCTAATCTCAGGTACTTGGGAGGCTGAGGCATGATGCAAGGAGAATCGCTTGAGCCCCCGAGGTGGAGGTTGCAGTGAGCTGAGATCATGCCGCTGCACTCCAGCCTGGGCAACAGAGTAAGACTCTGTGTCAAAAAAAAAAAAAAAATTAATCACAATAAAATAAAATTGAAATTTTAGTTCCTTAGTCACACTGGCCACATTTTAAGTGTTCAACTGTCACTTGTGGCTAGTGGCTGCCATACTGGACAGTCCAGAATATGAACATTTTCATTATCTTAGAAAATTCTGTTGAGCAGTGCTGTTCTTGGTGTCAAAGGTCATCTCGTGATTTGTATATATGATTGTACAGTTTCTTAATAAATAAACTGTATATAGTGCCAAATAGCAGCCTTTGGAACTTTTACATTATTTGTTCCTAGAAACAAGGCTCCAGAATCTACTGTAGTGTCCAACTCCTATAAAGGAAAGAATGCATCTTACTTTTCTTCATATCCTCAGTGTGGCATAATGATACATACATTTTTTTTTTAATTTAAAAATAGTCACTGCTGGCCGGGCGTGGTGGCTCATGCCTGTAATCCCAGCACTTTGGGAGGCCGAGGCAGGTGGATCACGAGGTCAGGAGGTCAAGACCATCCTGGCTTACATGGTGAAACCCTGTCTCTACTATAAATACAAAAAATTAACTGGGTGTGGTGGTGGGCGCCTATAGACCCAGCTACTCGGGAGGCTGAGGCAGGAGAATGGCGTGAACGTGGGAGGCGGAGCTTGCAGTGAGCCGAGATTGTGCCACTGCACCCTAGCCTGGGCGACAGTGTGAGACTCCGTCTCAAAAAAAAAAAAAAAAAAGGCGCTACTATGACTACCAACATGTTCTGCACTTTTTTTTTCTGTGCCAGGGATTATTCTAAAGGCTTATGGCCAGGCGCGGTGGCTCACACCTGTAATCCCAGCACTCTGGGGGGCCGAGGTGGGTGGATCACAAGGTCAGGAGATCGAGACCATCCTGGCTAACATGGTGAAACCCCGTCTCTACTAAAAATACATAAAAAATTAGCCGGTGTCGTGCCAGGCGCCTGTACTCCCAGCTACTAGGGAGGCTGAGGCAGGAGAATGGCATGAACCCAGAAGGCAGAGGTTGCAGTGAGCTGAGATGGCGCCACAGCACTCCAGCCTGGACGACAGAGCAAGACTCCATCTCAAAAAAAAAAAAAAAATTATTACTGTATGTAAAATCTCATGTATTTTCACAAAAATCTATGAAATTGAAAGTACTATCTCCATTTTATAGATGAAAGATTGAACAATTTGCCCAATATCGTACTAGGAGTAGGTGGGTACAGGATTTGAATTAAGGTCATTGGACTCCTGAGTCAATGTAATTAATCCCTATGACAGTAGAATTTCTATAAATGCTGAGTGAATAATTGTTAAAATTTAGAAAGTGACATCTGTAAAGGAAAAGGTAATAGAAAACTAGGAAGTTATACAAATTTGTCTTTTTTTTTTTTTTTTTTTTGAGACAGAGTCTTGCTCCATTGTCCAGGCTGGAGTTCAGTGGCATGATCTTGGCTCACTGCAACCTCCGCCTCCCAGATTCAAGTAGTTCTCTGCCTCAGTGTCCTGAGTAGCTGGGATTACAGGCCACGGCGCCCGGCCCCAAATTTGTCTTTTTAGTACTACACTTGACACATGAGATTTTTTTGCAATTTTTTTTGTTTTGTTTTTTAGCTCATCAGCTATCGTTAGTGTATTTTATGTGTGTCTTAGAACACTTCTTCCAGTGTGGCCCAAGATGGCTTTGAATGTGACCCAACACAAATTTGTAAACTTTCTTAAAACATGATGAGATTTTTGCCAGGTGCAGTGGCTCATGCCTGTAATCCCAGCACTTTGGGAGGCCGAGGCGGGTGCATTACCAGAGGTCTGGAGTTCAAGACCAGCCTGACCGATATGGAGCAACCCCGTCTCTATTAAAAGTACAAAATTAGCTGAGCGTGGTGGCAGGCGCCTGTAATCCCAGCTAGTTGGGAGGCTGAGGCAGGAGAACCACTTGAACCCAGGAGGTGGAGGTTGCGGTGAGCCAAGATCACACCAAAACAACAACAACAAAAAATTATGATTTTTTTTTGCTCTTTCTTTCTTTCTTTCTTTCTTTCTTTCTTTCTTTCTTTCTTTCTTTCTTTCTTTTTTTTAGCTCATCAGCTATTGTTAGTGTTAGTGTATTTTATGTGTGGCCCAAGGCATTTCTTCTTCCAGTGTGGTCCAGGGAAGGCAAAAGATTGGACACCCCTGTTCTAGAGGGGTGACTAAATTCTTGACACCCCTTGGCAGGAATGCTTCCTAGATGGTGAGTGTGCTTCATATCGTCTCCACTGAGAAGGCACGCAGCATCTCACTGCCTCACGTTTAGTGATGCTAAGCTCAGCCACTGGGTTCAGGAGGTGACAGCGTGATCTCTCCATTATAAAGTTCCCCATCAACCTTCTGTCTCATGGTTTCACTTACTACCATTGCCTGCGTGAATTTTTCATTAGGGGTTACAAAGTGGTAATTTTATAATTCTGTCATTCCTTGCCCCCCTCCTTTTTTTTTTTGAGACAGTTTTGCCCTTGTCACCTAGGCTGGAGTGCAATGGTGCTATCTTGGCTCACTGCAACCTCCGTGTCCCAGGTTCATGCGATTCTCCTGCCTCAGCCTCCCGAGTAGTTGGGACTGCAGGCGCCTGCCACCACGCCTAGCTAATTTTTTGTATTTTTAGTACCGACGGAGTTTCACCGTGTTAGCGAGGATGGTCTCAATCTCCTGACCTCATGATCCACCCGCCTCGGCCTCCCAAAGTGCTGGGATTACAAGCGTGAGCCACTGTGCTTGGCCCTCTTTGACCATTTTTTAGCTGGAATTCTTCTTTTAAAAAAATTCAAACTCTCAATAATCAGGACTATTTGGTTACTTGGAAGTACAGAAAGAGCAGAATAAATGCTTTGCTCTTTTCAAAGTACAGAAAGAGGAGAATAAATGCTTTGCTCTTTTCTTTTCTGCTTGTAGTGCTCTGTTTTTGTCTTTCCAAAAGGAGCTCTTGCTTTTTCTCCTTTAGTAGTAAAATTAATTTGTGAATTTTTATATTTTAAATATGCTTCAGTCAGTTGGATCTATTCTCTTTTTTGTTTGGTTTCTCTCATCTTTAGCCTATGGGAGCTCTTCAAATAGTCTCCTATGTCTTTTAACGTGCTTCATTAGTTCTTTTTTTTTTTTTCTTGTCACCCAGGCTGGAGTGCAGTGGCACAATCACAGTTCACTGCAGCCTCCACCTCTCTGGCTCAAAGAATTCTCATGCCTCAGTCTCCTGAGTAGCTGGGACCACAGGCACACACCACCACATGCCCAGTTAATTTTTGTTTTTGTAGAGACAGGGTTTCGTCATGTTGCCCAGGCTGGTCTCAAACTCCTGGACTCAAGCCGTCTGCCTGCCTTGGCATCCCAAATTGCTGGGATTACAAGTGTGAGCCACTGCACCCGGCCTTATTAGTTCTTGATAACCTTTGCTTTCTTGTTCAGATGTTCGAGGCTCATCTTGCATATTCCCTGCCCCAGACTTGGAACTGGTCATACCTTGAAAAAGCTTGATTCCTTTCAGTGTGGAAGGCATTAGGCCACTACAATCAGAGTATAGAAAGTGCTTATTAATAGTAATTGAATGTTATTGCTTCTCAGATTTTTCAGTAGACAAAGCTTAGAAATACTTATTTTAAAACTTTTTTAAAAATGAGTTACTACTTAGAATATGTACATCCCCATCTACCTGTACCACAGCTTACTTTGCTGTTAAAATCACACAACCTCAAATTAGTGTTTTAGATTCAGTTCTTTTTCTTTTAGCTTGTACATGATCTTTTAAAAATCAGTGTTTTTCTTGTTCTTCCTTGTCATTTCCTTTGTAAAAATAGTTTTAAAAATTAATGTTTATTTGTTCCAGATAGTTGGTATTAAAAGAAACTTTTATCAAAACCCCAAGTGTATACTTGAAAATATATTTATACTTAGTCAAAAGGGGAACTTTTTTTCTTCTTCTTTTTCTTTTTTTTTCCCCACACAGGGTCTCATTCTGTCAGCCAGGCTGGAGTACAGTGGCATGATCATGGCTCACTGCAGCCTCGACTTCCTGGGCTCAAGCACTTCTCCCACCTCAGCCTCCCGAGTAGCTGAGACTACAGGCACGCGCCACCAATCTTGGCTAATTTTTGATGTTAGGAGGTTTTTTGTTTTGTTTTGTTTTTGGTTTTGGTTTTGGTTTTTTTGAGACAAGAGTCTCACTCTGTTGCCCAGGCTGGAATGCAGTGGCACGATATTGGCTCACTGCAACCTCCACCTCCTGGGTTCAAGCGATTCTTCTGCCTCAGCTTCTCCGAGTAGCTGGGATTACAGGTGCCCACCACCATGCCCGGCTAATTTTTGTATTTTTAGTAGAGACGGGTTTCACCATCTTGGCCAGGCTGGTCTCGAACTTCTGACCTCGTGATTTGCCCACCTCAGCCTCCCAAAGTGCTGGGATTACAGGCGTGAGCCACCGCGCCTGGCCCTGATGTGAGGAGTTTTTTAATAGAGAGGTAGGGTTATTTTGTTGTGATTTTTAAAATTGTTATTTGGCTTTGTGACTCTTAGGCTCGTATCTTAAGTTAAAATTTCCTTTTCGGCCTGTCTTGCAACTGTTATATATAGAGATGAGGCCACATCAGCAAACAAACATTTTCTTTTCTGATTTTTTTCTTTGGCGGTCGGCAATTTTGTAGTACATTACGGAGTATCCATTTACCCAACTGGGCCATCTTGGTCAGTAGTTTAGTAGCTTAATGGTCCGAGTGATAAAGATATCACCTAAGAGAGCTGCCTGTGAGCCAAACTGATTTGATTCTACCCTGTCTTACCTATTTCCTTGTAGACTGATCTTAGGCAAGTTCCTTAACTTCTCTAAGCCTCAGTTATCTTGAAAATGTGAGTAATAATAGTGCTTGCTCGGCACTTAGTAAGCTCTCCATGGTACTCTTGCAATCGTTGAAGGGATGCTTTCTTTCACATTTTTTGACAATAACTACCACCACCACCATCACCAGCACCACCACTACCACCACCACCGTCACTACTACTAGTAATAATAACAACAGCTGCTATTATATTAACTGCCAGTAATGCCTGCCATTGTAACACGTGCTTCACATACAACTTTAACTACAAGTCAGACTATATATTCTGAAATCAATGCTTTAATTGTAAAAAGTATTTGAGAGTTAAGGGAAAATTTTATCACTGAGGAGGGCATTTCTCTCTCTCTCTGCTGTATACTTTAAAAAATTTTTTTTGAGACAGAGTTTTGTTCTTGTTGCCCAGGCTGGAGTGCAGTGGCGTGATCTCAGTTCACTGCAACCTCTACTCCAGGGTTCAAGTGATTCTCCTGCCTCAATCTCCCTAGTACCTGGGATTACAGGTGCCTGCTACCATGCCTGGCTATTTTTTGTGTTTGTAGTAGAGACGGGGTTTTGCAATGTTGGCCAGGCTGGTCTCACGCTCCTGACCTCAGGTGATCTGCCCACCTCAGCCTCCCACAGTGCTGGGATTACAGGTCGGAGCCACTGCACCCGGCCTCTCTGCTATGTACTTAATAAATACTATAGAAGTACAGTTTTAATAATAGAGTAATTATTAACTATGAAATATTTCACAAAAAGGAAATGAAAACATACAGATTAAGGAGTACTGTCCCTCAGAGTGCATTCCTACTCTTTTCCATTTTCAAAAGGCAAAAGAGGATTGAGGAGAGGCATGGAAGCATTAGTGGGCAGCTGTTTCCCCAGCTACTCTTTTTTTTTAAATTTTTATTTCCAACCTCTGTAGCCCCCCTTCCTAAAGTCATCGGAGATAGAGGCTACCTGTTTTACCCACATCCCCATTCTGCAATTTTTCTTTCTGTGGAAAAAGGGAAAAGGATAGAGCAGAAAGGCTGCAAACCACAATGTTGTGGTGGTTTGTAGTTGATCCAGTCTGCATTTTGAGCAATGAATTAGTGATGCAGAAAGACTTGCTCATATTTTTTACTGTCCTTTTCTTAGACATTTTCTCAAAGTCACAGAAGTGCTTTTTCATATCTCAGAGGTCTGTAGTGCTATGACAAAATATTTAATATAGTTTGTCCTTTTGTAATTTTACAATAAAAAATATGGAAAAGCAACGTAATGGAGTCTTATAAACTTGATGTCAGCCAGATACATACAATACATAAGTATATAGTGGAAACCACAAGGTGACTTTCTGTCTTTTTTTTTTTTTTTTTTTTTTTTTTTTTTTTTTTTGAGATGGAGTCTCGCTCTGTCACTCAGGCTGGAGTGCAGTGGTGGGATCTCAGCTCACTGCAAGCTCCACCTCCCGGATTCACACCATTCTCCTGCCTCAGCCTCCCGAGTAGCTGGGACTACAGGCACCTGCCACCATGCCCGGCTAATTTTTTTTCCATTTTTAGTACAGATGGGATTTCACCGTGTTAGCCAGGATGGTCTCGATCTCCTGACCTCGTGATCTGCCCACCTTGGCCTCCTAAAGTGTTGGGATTACAGGCGTGAGCCACCGCGCCCGGCCTTTTTTTTTTCTTCATAATTATGTCTCACAATCTACAGAAGTGACGTGAGCTTTTTGGGCCCCTCATTTCTTTGTTTTTGCTTTTTTTTTTTTTTTCTCCTAAAAATAGGCCATGTGCGGTGGCTCACGCCTGTAACCCCAGCACTTTGGGAAGCTGAGGTGGTGGGTGGATCACCTGGGGTCAGGAGTTTGAGACCAGCCTGACCAACATGATGAAACCCTGTCTCTACTAAAAATACAAACGTGGTGGCAGGCACCTGCAATCCCAGCTACTCGGGAGGCTGAGGCAGGAGAATCACTTGAACCGGGGAGGTAGAGGTTGCAGTGAGCCGAGATCGCACTCTTGCACTCCAGCCTGGGCAATGAGAATATAACTCCGTCTCAAGAAAAAATAGAGATAAGGTATCATTATGTTGCTGATCTCAAACTTCTGGTCTCAAGCAATCCTACCTCAGCCTCCCAAAATGATGGGATTACAGGCACAAGCCACCATGCCTGTCTAGAAGTCGCCTTTCTTTTTGCATTTGATGTAATGACTAGTTTCAAAAAGTATCTTTCTATCTTCTGCCTGAAGTCAAATTTATTCACATTGACTTCCAGTCAGGTGTTAAACCATCTCAGGCATGGGGGCTCTTTGAGATTTAGAGGAAACGGAGACTGGTGGATAATGCCAACAATTTCAGTGACCCTGAATACCATGGCATATGACATTTAGAATATATTACACAGATGTCCTTTGAACTCCAACCTTCTTTGGGTAGCATTGGGATATCAAGGGCAGAACTCCATAGTCAGCACTAAGGAAGTCTGAGGTCAGTTATGTAATTCTTTACATTACCATTATTTATTAATAATTTTTATGTTTATTTTTTATTTTATTTTATTTTATTTTTTGAGATGGAGTCTTGCTGTGTTGCCCAGGCTGGAGTGAAGTGGTGCCATCTTAGCTCACTGCAACCTCAGGAGCTTCTCCTGCCTCAGCCTTCAGAATAGCTGGGACTATAGGAGCACGCCACCATGCCTGGTTAATTTTTTGTATTTTTAGTAGAGGCAGGGTTTCGCCATGTTGGCCAGGCTGTCTCAAACTCTTGACCTCAGGTGATCCGCCTGCCTCGGCCTCCCAAAGTGTGGGATTACAGGCGTGAGCCTCCGCACCTAGCCACCATTATCATTTTTTTTTTTTTTTTGAGACGGAGTCTCGCTCTGTCGCCCAGGCTGGAGTACAGTGGCCGGATCTCAGCTCACTGCAAGCTCCGCCTCCCGGGTTCACGCCATTCTCCTGCCTCAGCCTCCGGAATAGCTGGGACTACAGGCGCCCGCCACCTCGCCCGGCTAGTTTTTTGTATTTTTTAGTAGAGACGGGGTTTCACCGTGTTAGCCAGGATGGTCTCGATCTCCTGACCTCGTGATCCACCCGTCTCGGCCTCCCAAAGTGCTGGGATTACAGGCTTGAGCCACCGCGCCCAGCCTCATTATCATTTTTTAAAAGCCCTGTTATGTTTTTATTTGGAATAGAGTCAGCTTTTATTCTACCAAGTCTCAGCAGGGAATAGATACTTCCCGTTGTCTTCATCTGAGTATTGCTAATGCTCTTGTGGGATTGTGTATGTCTTCTATAATGGTGAAACTCCATTGCCCATTTTAAAATTAATTTAGGTTTTTTTTCTTTTTTCTTTTTTTTTTTTTTTTTTTTTTTTTTTTAGGGACAGGATCTTGCTCTGTCACCCAGGCTGGAATGCAGTGGCACAATCATAGCTCACTGCAACCTCCAACTCCTGAGCTCAAGTGATCCTCCCTCCTCAGCCTTCCAAAGTGCTGGGATTTCAGGCATGAGCCACCAGGCCCAACCGGATTTAATATTTTTATTCAGTGTGATATTTATCTGTTGTTTATATATATTCTGTCATATTACTCCTTAAACTATAAGTTGAAGAGATTGAGATTATGTGATCCTCCCTATATAACTGAGTACTTTTTAAAATTAAACTAAAAAGGCCTGTTGGAGAATGTAGGTTTTCTAGATTTTCTTTTCTTTTTTTTTCTGAAAGGAGTTTCAGTCTTCTTGCCAGGCTGGAGTGCAATGGCGCAATCTTGGCTCACTGCAACCTCCGCCTCCTGTGTTCAAGCAATTCTCCTGCCTCAGCCTCCCAAGTAGCTGGGATTACAGGCAGGTGCCACCACACCTGGCTAATTTTGTATTTTTAGTAGAGAGGGAGTTTCTCCATGTTGGTCAGGCTGGTCTCAAACTCCCGACCTCAGGTCATACGCCCACCTTGGCCTCCCAAAGTACTGAGATTACAGGCATGAGCCACCACACTGAGAGGTTTTCAAGATTTTCAATGATGAAAGGAAGATAACTTGTTGAAGTGGTAATAGATTAAGAGGCGGCAATATTTCCAGACATTTGGTGCTCTAGAAAAAGGCTGAAAGTTCATATTTCAAGTTATTTCATTGTTCACAGATAAGCAATCCCATGGTTAACTCTGTGCTAGTTCCTGGTCCTTTTCTCTCTTTAGCAAAGAAGAAAGGTGAAATGGTTGTTGGATTTCGACTTAGATGCATAAACTAGTGGCACAGCCTATTTCTCCTCCAACCTCCACCCTGTTTTGATCACGTGTGGTGCTGCTGAAAAGTAAATTACTTTTGAGCTTTAAAAATTTTTAATGTTGCCGGGCACTGTGGCTCACACCTGTAATCCCAGCACTTTGGGAGGCTGAGGCGGGCGGATCACAAGGTCAGGAGTTCGAGACCATCCTGGCCAACATAGTGGAACCCCCGTCTCTACTAAAAATACAAAAAAAAAATTAGCTGGGCATGGTGGCGGGCGCCTGTAGTCCCAGCTACTCGGGAGGCTGAGGCAGGAGAATGGCGTGAACCCGGGAGGCGGAGCTTTCAGTGAGCGGAGATCATGCCACTGTACTCCAGCCTGGGTGACAAAGCAAGACTCTGTCTCAAAAAAAAAAAAAAAAAAAAAGATTTTAATGTTTGTGTTGTATTGATGGGGAGTCTTAGGAGCCTGGTCTAAAACTTGGTGTTTCAGGAACATTTCAGTTGACAGACTTTGTTGATTTTCTTCTATTTCTTCATCTTTTAATTGGGTATTTTATATACATATGCAACTTGTAATTGGGTATTGTACATTTTGAGTATAAGCTTTTTGTTAAAAAGAAACCTGATAATTTAAATTCATGGCATTTTGGTTTTATTACCTATATGAGAAAAGTTGCCAAAATAGGACCCCGGCTTTTTCTCCAAATCATAGGAATCTCTAATAAAACTTTGACAAACCCAGCCACTCTGATGGAAATCACTGCATGCTACTCACTGCCACCAGGAATCATATCAGAAGTCTTGTTTGCTATGTAAAAGTAGCTCAGGGGCACCGACATCCTCCACAGAGCTTTAGTGTGTGAGTCTGGGAAACTTGAGATAGAGTCGTGAATTCCCATGCATCACCTCTTCTGGGCTCATGAGTGGGCACACTGGGTGTTGGCACCCTTTCCTGATGAACACAGATGCATCCTCAGGGTTCTTCTCAACCAGTCCTCCAGGGACTCTCTCCAGGGAGTTAATCAGAGTTGGCATTCCAGATAAATTTTAAATTCTATCCCTCTCTTTGATAGAGGGGGGCCTGAGATATTCTCAAAATTACCTGTCTTGAAATGAGATTTATCCAAGGTGAGGCTGTACAGTAAGAGTGCAGGCTTTGTCATCACATGGCTGGATCCTGAGTCCTGGCTCTATCCCTTGTTAGTTGAATGGTAGTGAACTGGTCACTTCGTGTCTTCAGGTTTTGGTTTTTGGTTTTGTTTTTTAATCTGTGAAGTGGAAAGAAGTCATACCTTCTTCAGAATACTGAGGATTAAATACAGCCATTTTTATAAAGTGCTTAGTAGACTATCTAGCCCAATAGTTCTCAGACTGTTAGTATTAGTAGCCATTTATACTGTTAAAGATTATTGACCAGGTGTGGTGGCTCACACCTGTAATCGCAGCACTTTGGCCGAGGCGGGTGGATCACGAGGTCAGGAGTTCAAGACCAGCCTGGCCGAGATGGTGAAACCCTGTCTCTACTAAAAATACAGTAATTAGCCAGGCACAGTGGCAGGCGCCTGTAATCCCAGCTACTCAGGAGGCTGAGGCAGGAGAATTGCTTGAACCCAGGCGACAGAGATTGCAGTAAACTGAGATTGCAGCACTGTACTCCAGACGAGGCAACAGAGTGAGACTCCATCTCAAAAAAAAAAAAAAAAAAAGATTATTGAGGACCCCATAGTTTTTGTTTATTAAAAATTAGAACTGAAAATTTTTACAAATATATATTACTTTTAGAAATTATAATAAAACCCCACTATATATGAACAGAGATAGCATATCTTATGAAAAATAATTGTATTTGCCAAAGACAAGTTAGTGAGTAGCTTATGTGCTTCCGCATTCAACCAGTTGCAATATCACATATCCTGCAGATTCTGGAAAACTCCACGTACCTATATGAGTGAATCAGAGTGAAAAAGACAAATAATATCCAAGTAATAGTTTGATGATATGCTCAGGAATGGACAGCTGACCCATTTCTAGCCAGAGATTCAAGGAAAAGTTTGCTGGGAAGTGGCATTCCATTCCAAATAAAAAGACCAAGGTTTCTAAAAAGAAGGCCTTTTGCCCTTTTGATTATTTGGAATGTAGACATGATGCCTTGGTTTGTCACAGCTATTTGGGGACAAGATCGAGAGTAAAAGTCAACACATTCAGGGGGATGGAGCAGAATGACAGGAAGAGCTCTGTTCTTGAGAGCACTGTTGAACAGCCGAACCAGCTCCTACAAGTCTTACCTACCAGCTCTGAACAAAAAAAAATTTGTTTAAATAGTTTGAAATAGTTTTGGCTCGGTGTGGTGGCTCATGCCTATAATCCCAGCACTTTGGGAAGCCTGGGCAGGTGGATCACTTGAGGTCAGGAGTTCAAGACTAGCCTGGCCAACATGGGGAAACTGCATCTCTACTAAAAATACGAAAATTAGCCTGGTGTGCTGCCGTGTGCCTGTAGTCCCAGCTACTTGGGAGGCTGAGGAGAGTTGCTTGAACCTGGGAGGCGGAGGTTGCAGTGAGACAAGACTGTGCCACTGCACTCCAGCCTGGGTAATAGAGTGAGAGACACTGTGTCTCAAAAAAAATTAAAAAAAAAAATAGTTTTGACTTCATGGACCATTGAAAGGGTAGGGTCTTGCCCACCACCCCACCCCAGGACCCTTTGAGTATCATTAGTCTAGCCACTAATTAGCACCCAGTAAATTGTTGTTGTTGTTATTGTTATAAATGGAATTTTTTTTTTTTTTGAGACAGTTTCGCTCTTGTTGCCCAGGCTGGAGTGCAGTGGCACAATCTTGGCTCACTGCAACCTCCGCCTCCTGGGTTCAAGTGATTCTCCTGCCTCAGCTTCCTGAGTAGCTGGGACTATAGGCACATGCCACCATGCCTGGCTAATTTTTGTATTTTTAGTGGAGACGGGGTTTCACCATGTTAGCCAGACTGGTCTCAATCTCCTGACCTCATGATCCACCCGCTGCGGCCTCCCAAAGTGCTGGGATTACAGGTGTGAGCCACTATGCCCAGCCTATACATGGAAATTTTTATAACCAGCAAGTACTGTAGTACTATATAAATATTAGTGATGAGAAGTAAAGGTCATGGCTTCGAAGCTTTTTGCTATATACTTTCATGAAGCGTCCCAAATAAGATTGTACTTCAGATGAAGCAGAAGAAACCACAGAGTTTTTCAAATACTAGTAATACATAAATGAATTATTCGAGTTGAAAAGGCTCAAGTCTTGCTTTCAGAAATTTAATTAAATATATAACCATAAAGCTTTCATTTTTTTTTCCAGAAGAGAGGCTTTTTCCCCCATCTAGAGTAATAGATCTTTGTAAAGAAAAAATTCATTACTTACTTTGAAACCACTGATAGAGTTTCTAGGGAGTTGTAGTAGCCTCCTATAAAGGTGTCATGGCCACACTGGTAACCAGGTTGGGATTCATGATTGACAGGTCAGTCTTGATTTACTGGTTGGAGAGCCTTGACTTAAGCATTTATTACTGTTATAGATACAAAATCCCTTAAAGGGGCTTTTTGAGTTCGGTTTGGGCTGTGAAGACAAAAAGCACATGTGATATGATAACAAGTAACTTACACAAGCTGTCTTAAGATATCTGGGTAGTTCATATATTTCACATCTTAACAAGATATATGGACATAGTTTATATTAGCTCTACCTGTGCTTTGAGACATAGAACCTCTAATTATATCGATTTTATCCTTCTTTTTGTTGGGGATGGGTAGGTGTAGATCATGGGGAATTCGTATGCTGGGCAACTGAAATCTGCTCGATTTGAGGAAGCTCTCCACAACTCCATAGAAGCCTCACTCAGATGTAGTAGTGTGGTACCGCGGCCAATTTTTTCCCAGCTGTACCTGGACCCTGAGCAGCATCCTTTCTCATCTGCAGGTAAGTTTCTCAATCATACGTATTTCTGGATTCTTTCTTTTTTTTTTTTTTTTTTTTTTTTCAGATGGAGTCTCCATCTGTCGCCCAGGCTGGAGTGCAGTGGTGTGATCTTGGCTCACTGCAACCTCCACCTCCTGGGTTCAAGCGACTCTCCTGCCTCAGCCTCCTGAGTAGCTGGGACTACAGGCACACGCCACCAGGCCTGGCTAATTTTTTTGTATTTTTATTGGAGACAGGGTTTCACCATGTTGGTCAGGCGGGTCTTGAACTCCTGACCTTGTGATCTGCCCGCCTCAGCCTCCCAAAGTGCTGGGATTACAGGCGTGAGCCACCGCGCCTGGTCACTGGACTCCTTTTTTAAAAAGTGGGATTCTTTAGAAGTGGGGATTCCAAATCTTGGGACCTCTGAGATAAATTGGCTAAATGTTAGAAAATGCTAGACTTCTTTTCTTCAATTATGTCTTTCAGAACTGTGCATTTTTCCATAAGTATCTTTTTGTTAAATCTGCTATGATTTATTTGTTTATCCAGATGTCAAACCCAAGGTGGAGGATCTGGACAAAGATTTGGTAAACCGCTACACTCAAAATGGAAGTCTGGATTTTTCTAACAATCTAACAGTTAATGAAATGGAAGACGATGAAGACGATGAAGAAATGTCTGATTCAAACAGTCCACCAATTCCCTATTCACAAAAACCTGCCCCAGAAGGATCTTGCACTACAGATGGTGGGTTTCAGTTTTGTTTTCTTTTTGCTATTTTCTCTCTAATATTGTCTGACATATTTCTAATTATTACATGCGGTGCTCAAGTCTGGAAACTAGTAATTATGGCATGGAGAGGAATGAGAAATGATTATGCTCTCATTCACATTATCTCCTGTGACTTCACAACAGATGTCTGTAAGAAAGACAAGTATTATCATCTCATCTTATAGATAAAGAGACTGAAATTCACAGTTGTTGACTTCCCTGAGATGGTCTGTTTAGAATTGCCTTTGCAATTCTTGACCTGCCTTTGCAAAGCCAGGTCAAGGCTTTTCCAGTATTCCAAGTACTTTCTGCAAGAATGCTACTATTTTAGGACATTTTTTAGTGTTCCCTCTTCATACTTCTTTCTATTCCACCCCTGCCCTGCAGATAATCAGAGAGATATTAGATATTTCATATTTACTTTTTACATTTATTTTAAACACTCATCCAATACAGAGGATTAAAATATTTTATACATATTGTAAATGTAAAAATTTATAGAGGATTAAAATGTGTATATTTTGATAATCCCTTTTTATTTATTAGGGTCAACCTCCTCTTCCACCAAGCCTTCACACTTTGTAAGAAAATCCTAGTATAAAGCATTTCCAGTATTTCATGGTTTTGGTGATATCATAACTTAAATTACACTCTCTTCCCTCCATTTAATAGTTTACTGTGCTATTTTCTGATCATCCTGGCCTAATTAATTTGTGAATAATACTTTGTCCAGATTAGCCAGAGTATTGTTCTTCTACCCAGAGTGACTTGGACCTAGGATGATTTCAGTGCATGAACATTTTGGAGTGGGGGAAATGGAAGGAGAAGAAAAGGGATATAATTTCAGAACATTCCTCTTACAAAGCCTGAAGTGCAAATAATTAGAGAAAAACTAGAGCTTCAAATATGGAAAGCCAGAAAGCCCTGCTTGGGAGTTTTATTTTCTCTTGACTTTTTTTTTTTTTTTTTTTTTTTGACAATGTGATAAATAGTAAAGGAGTCAAAAATCCCCTACCTAGGAGATGAGGAAACCTGAGTAATTCTCCTGGGAGCTTCTACGTGCCCAATTCACTAAAGATGGCCTCTAGCGATTAGTACTACGGCCCTGCCTGTAGCCCATTATTCCTTATGAATTTGTTTATGATTGCTCAAACTTAATATAATATATATGGATTTATTCATTATTGACATAATACAGGCTTTAAGCCTGTGAAGGTGTAGGAGGTGACTAGCATTATGTTTCTTCTTACTTGCTTCACATCCATCTTCATGCCTTTTATTTAATTGAGCTGTCAACTCGTTTATCAGGTAACAAACTGGAAGGTGAAATAGTACTTAAAACGTTGTTGGATTCCCATTGAGAATCTTGTTATGTGTGAGAGTTACATAGAGTAAAATCTTTAGAGGATAACTTTCAAATATCTAATTTTATACCAAAAAAATGGGAGAGAGGTTTCCACTTTTCCTGTGCCCTAGGTATGTTTTTAGTTTGCCTTGTAGGGTATCTGGCACTGGTGTTATTTATAAGCAGGTATGGAGAGCTGTTTACTGCCCACCAAGGTATAATAAACTCAGTGATCTAGATATAGCCAGTATTTCTTAAACTTTAGAACATGAAAATATGAGAGTATATGGGAAGGGTAATATTATTTTAAAGATAAAGGAGGTGTAGTTTTTTTTTTTAACTGTCTCACTCAAGTTCAAGATTTAGATTCCAAGACAATTCAAAAACACTAGTCCTACACTTAGATTCCTATATCAGCTACTTTTGGTTCTTATGATTAATGTCCATTTTTTTCCCCTTTTAATTCACCTTGGGGGAAGGCATAGACAGCTTTTTTTTTTGGAGATGGAGTCTCACTCTGTGGCCCAGGGTGGAGTGCAGTGGCACGACCTCAGCTCACCGCAGCCTCCACCTCCCGGGTTCAAGCAGTTCTCTGCCCCAGCCTCCCAAGTTGCTGGGATAACAGGCACCCACCACCAGGCCCGGCTAATTTTTGTATTTTTAGTAGAGACGGGGTTTCACCGTCTTGACCAGGCTGGTCTTGAGCTCGTGACCTCATGATCCACCCTCCTCGGCTTCCAAAGTGTTGTGATTACAGGCATGAGCCACCGTGCCTGGCCCTAACCAAGATATTAACCATGAGCCAGTAGCTCTTTTTTTTTTTTTTTTTTTTTGACGGAGTCTTGCTCTGTCACCCAGGCTGGAGTGCAGTGGTGTGATCTCGGCTCACTGCAAGCTCCACCTCCCAGGTTCACGCCATTCTCCTGCCTCAGTCTCCCGAGTAGCTGGGACTGCAGGCGTCCGCCACCATGCCTGGTTACTTTTTTATGTATTTTTAGTAGAGACAGGGTTTCACCGTGTTAGTCAGGATTATCTTGATCTCCTGACCTTGTGATCCGCCTGCCTCGGCCTCCCAAAGCACTGGGATTACAGGCGTGAGCCACCGCGCCTGGCCAGTAGCTCTTTCAATTGGACTCATTTTAAGATAGTTCTAAGAGCCCTCTTACTCAAAGGGAGAACAGTTCTGAAATTTCTGAAATTTTCCTTACGAAAATGGCAATGAAATAGGGCAATATACTGCCTGGACTTATTTAAGCATACCACCTTCCCTTCATGGGAAATCCTCTGTTTACTTAAGGCTCAAAGAAAGGTAAAGCTATTTTTAGAGGCAATTTAGATAAGCAAATACTTAACACCTGATGGGCTGCTGGGGTTTACCATTCAGATGTAAATTTTGGTTGCTAATTTCTTATGTAAATTATTGGAATAGTGTAGGTTCCTACCCTGCTGGGAGGCAGTTGATTGTCCAGAGTTAAGGACAACCAAATTTTAGGCCTCCAAATACTGCTTTGATTACTTTAGCTTGTGTTTATAGCTGTTTCTGTAAACTTTTCCCTTTGCCCCCTTTTAGTTTACTCTGTAACCTTCAAGTTGGAGATAATTGGAGAATGCAAATCTGTTTCTGTGAAGTGAAATCTTCAGCTGTTTTCTTAAAGAATTGCAGATGAAGTTTATAAAGAAGACCTATCTACTATTATTCCTTTTGAAAAAAATTAAAATCGTTTGCTCTGCAAGAGGCTTGGTTTTAGAGCAACATTTCAGTGTTGTCTTCAGAAAGTGAAATTATTTCAAGGGCAGATTTGTCAAATAAATTATTTGTATGCCCGTTATCACTAACTTATGTTTCTTTGCTTGTAGACTATAAACAGGCTTAGAGTCTTCCTTAGGATACTCTTAACCAGATCTTCTTATAGCCTCTAAAAGAAAGATCACATCGGTCCCTTAGAATTATTTAGATGTAATTCAGAATTACGCTGTTGTGGAGTCCTAAGGTTTTGTTTTGTTTTTCATTTAGTTTAAGGTTTTAATTGAGATTTAATATTTGATGTTTATTAGACTAGTAATCAGACATATTTCTTGTAGTGGAACTACCTGTCACACCGGATACCTGTCACACTGGATATTGGGATCCTATAAGTCTTGAGATAGAATATTTCATAGATTTTGTTTTTAGCTCTCCACTCTTTTTTACAGACGTATGCAGCTTATTTTCCATCTGAAAAAGCTAAATTAAATATTGCTCTTTGCATAATGTTTTTATTGTCATAGTGATCCCTGATGCTATATTTTGTATATCATTAGCTGATCTGAATCCAAGCAATGAGGATTTGGAGGAAACAGTAAATAGATATATACTTTACAGCAATAGACCAGACCCTTGGCAGGCGAACTTATTCTTAGAATAACTACAGACTGAATTCATAAACTTTTGCTTGACTTAATGAGCATTTTTGACCTTGAGTTGATTTCTTCTGGACCCTGTTTTCTAGACTCAGCCCTGCTGTGCCTTTCTTTCCTAGTCTCTTCTTAATTAAATAGCCTGTATGGCTTGTGTTGGCAAATAGCTACGTAGTAAAAGATAAAATAGGACTATTTTATTTTATTTTTGAAGAACAGCTCTAAATTTGTGAAAATTAAGAAAATAGTAGTTTCTATATATCCTCACACAGTTTGCCCTATTATTAATATGTTAGTATAGTACGTTTGCTACAATTAATGAACCAATATTGATATTTTTTGTTAATTTTAATAACAACTAAAGTCCACAGTTTATTTGAGTTCCTTGGCTTTTTCCTAATATTCTTTTCCTGTTTCAGTGTCCCATCCAGGATATGGCATCAGATTTAATTGCTATGTCTCCTTAGGTGCCTTTTGACTATGACAGTTTCTCAGACTTTCCTTGTTTTTGATGACCTTGACCATTTGGGGAGTATTAGGCGTATTTGTAGGAGACCCCCCTGTTGGAATTCATTTGATGTTTTTCTCCTTATGAGATTGGGGTTATGGGATCTGGGGAGGAAGATCACAGGGGTCAATTTTTATCATATTCCTTAAATTTTTACATATTATTTCAAGGGTACATACTATCAACATGATTTATCACTATTGCTGTTAACTTTGGTCACCTGGCTGAGGGGCTGAAGGAGTGTTATCTCCACTCTCCTTCCACTGCATACTGTGTAAGGAATCCCCAGATCACACTTAAGGAGCAGGGAGTTACACTCCACATCCTTGAGGGCAGACTATGTAAATTATTTGAAATTCTACTGCATGGGAATTCATCTCTTCTCTCCCATTTATTGATGGGTTCATTCATTTATTTATGTCATTATGGCCATAAATGCCTACATTTATTTTATGTTTATAATCTAATACTAACTTATTTTGTTGCTCAAACTGTTCAGTTTTGGACATTGGGAGCTCTCAGTTGGTTCTCGTACCACTGTTAGAAACCCCCATCATTATGGTGTGGGTTTTTTTTTTTTTTTTTTTCCATCAAATAGGACATTTTCTCTTTTCATTGGCACAGGTACCTCTTGACTTTTTTTTTTTTTTTTAGGTGAAGGAGGCTAGAAACACACCTCTCATAGAATACAGTAATTGTTTAATAATTATTGCTTTTCACCTCTAGGTGTCCTCATATCATAAGTGGGAAAACCCTCAAAGATTGGAAAACTATTTGTGTGGATTGTGTGGTTTTCATTTTGCCACAGAAATTGCTCTGAAATAATCTCTCTTCCCTAGAAAATCCTGCTTTCCTCAGGCCTTCTCCACACTAACTGTGCCTTCTCTACTCTATCCCTCTTTAGCCCAGAAACAAAATTGTAACTTTTCCCCATTAGTCTCCCTTTTGCAATGTATTGCTTGAGAAATCTCAACAGAAATGTCAGTCTGTGAGCATGGATTACTTTTGCAGCTTGTCAAAACTTTAATTTTAAGGACTCATTAGCAAGGATGAAATAGGTGAATGCCGACACAGTCAATGGCCGGCAGGGGCTGGTGTATCAAATGATACTCGGAAATCAATCTCAAAAGGCCACAGGGAAGGCAAGTGATAGGACCCAGCAAAAGTAGATAAGGAAGAAGTTATAGGAGAGTTCTCCATCAGACTAGAGGAGGGCGAAACAGTATACAGTCATGTGCCAAATAACACCATTTCGGTCAATGACTGACTGCATATACGATGTTGGTTGGTTCCAAAGCTGAAAAATGTCTGTTGCCTGATGACATTGTAGCTATTGTAAAGTAGTGCAGTGCATTACTCATGTGTTTGTGGTGTTGCTGATGTAAAGAAACCTACTGCACTGCCAGTCATATAAAAGTATAGCACATGCAATTAGGTATACCACATGATATTAGGTAATAAATGACTGTGTTATTTCAGAGTGTACTCCTGCTACTTATTTAAAAAAAAAAAAAAAAGTTTACTGTGAAACAGCCTCAGGCAGGTCCTTCTGGAGGTATTCCGGAAGATGGCATTATTATCATAGGAGATGACCCTCCAAGCATGTTATTGCCCTAAAGACTTTCCAGTGGGACAAGATACGGAGGTGGAAGACACTGATCTTGATGATTCTGACCCTGTGTAGGCCTAGGCTAATGTCTGTGTTTGTGCCTCAGTTTTTAACAAAAAAGTTTTTTTGTTGTTGTTTTTTGTTTTGTTTTGTTTTTGAGACAGAGTCTCGCTCTGTCGCCAGATTGGAGTGCAGTGGGGCAATCTCAGCTCACTGCGATCTCCGCCTCCTGGGTTCAAGTGATTCTCCTGCCTCAGCCTCCTGAGTAGCTGGGACTACAGGCGCCCACCACCATGCCCAGCTAGTTTTTGTAATTTTAGTAGAGCTGGGGTTTCACCATGTTGGCCAGGATGGTCTCGATCTCTTGACCTTGTGGTCCACCCGCCTTGGCCTCCCAAAGTGCTGGGATTACAGGCGCGAGCCACTATGCCTGGCCAACAAAAAAGTTTAAAAAGTTAAAAAAAAAAATTAATACAAAAAAGCCTTATAGAATAATGATACAAGAAAGAAAATGTTTTTATACAGCTATACAATGTGTTTGTGTTTTAAGTGTTACTATGAATAAAAAGATTTTTAGAAGTTAAAAAGGTTATAAAGTTAAAAAGTTACAGTAAGCTAAGGTTAATTTATTATTGAAGAAAAAAAATTTTAGTAAATTTTGTGTAGCCTAAGGGTACAGTGTTTATAAAGTGTACAGTAATGTCCTAGGCCTTCACATTCACTCATTACTCACTCACTGACTCACCCAGAGCAACTTCCAGTCCTGCAAGCTCTGTTTTAAGTGCCTTGCATAGGTGTGTTATATTTTTATCTTTTATATCATATTTTCGCTGTGCCTTTTCTATGTTTACATATGTTTAGATACACAAATACTTAACCATTGTGTTACAACTGCCAGTAGTACTCAGTACAATAGGATGCTATCCAGGTTTGTAGCCTAGGGGCAATAGGCTATACCATCTAGCCTACACGTGTGGTAGGCTCTACCATCTGGGTGTGTGAAAGTACACGCTATGATGTTCACACAACAAAATCGCCTCTTAGAATGCATCCATGTGGTTAAGTGATGAATGACTGTATATGAGTCAGGGAGGTGTTAATGAGGTCGAAGGAGCAGTTAATTTGGAGTTAAGAGACCTGGGTTCTCTATCTACTGTTTCTGGTGGCTGAGTATTTGGCTTTGGGCCACTTTCTTAGTCTCTTGGGGCCCTTCTTTCATTTACATATCAAAGAGATTAGAACAGATCTGTGTTCCTCAATCTTTGACTCACAAATGTCTCCTATAATAGTGTGTAATCTTTTGAATGCAGATATTTAAAAACTAATTCTGTCATTACACAGCATGTGATAAGGACTTGATTTTAAATAGTATTTATTTTAGATTGGTTTGTTTATTTATTTATTTATTTGTTATTTATTTATTTTGAGACAGTTTCACTCTTGTTGCCCAGGCTGGAGTGTAATGGTGCAAATCTCGGCTCACTGCCTCCTGGGTTCAAGCAGTTCTCCTGCCTCAGCCTCCCGAGTGGCTGGGACTACAGGTCCATGCCACCACGCCCAACTAATGTTTGTATTTTTAGTAGAGACAGGGTTTTGCCGTGTTGGCCAGGCTGGACTCAAACTCCTGACCTCAGGTGATCCACTCACCTCAGCTTCCCAAAGTGTTGGGATTACAGGCGTGAGCCACTGCACCCTGCCTACCTAGGTCAGTTTATTAATATACTGTTTGATATTCATGCTGTACAAGAAAGATTATCTACATTTGCTATTCAATAATTACTGATTAACTTACTTTAAATTCGTTGTGTAAGAAAAAGCATGTTTTGTTGACAAATTTAAAAATAAACTATAGGCCAGGCGCGGTGGCTCAAGCCTGTAATCCCAGCACTTTGGGAGGCTGAGACGGGCGGATCACAAGGTCAGGAGATCGAGACCATCCTGGCTAACACAGTGAAACCCCGTCTCTACTAAAAAATACAAAAAACTAGCCGGGCGAGGTGGCGGCGCCTGTAGTCCCAGCTACTCCGGAGGCTGAGGCAGGAGAAGGGCATAAACGTGGGAGGCGGAGCTTGCAGTGAGCTGAGATCTGGCCACTGCACTCTGGCCCGGGCGACAGAGCGAGACTCTGTCTCAAAACAAACAAACAAACAAACAAACAAAAAAATAAACTATTATATTTGTTTTGGAGGCGGATGAGAGGAGCTAAATGTATTTAAATGTTTTACAGCATTAAAAAAAGTCAAAATCTTTTAATGCCTAAATTTTGGAAATTCTACATTTTACGGTTAAAGGGTGTAGTAGTTTATAATTTTTGCATTTTTGTTCTGTGTGATGGAAAAGTTGTAGGCTGCTGTTTGTAGGTACCTGCTGATAGAGTTGAAAGAGGCAGTGTTTTCTTCCTCATGTATTAAAAGCCAAATTGGATTATAATCGCTAAATTTTTACCTTTTTAACATTTGTTTTTTGATGTCCTGGAAAAACATATTGCTTCATTTTATACAATCTTTTAATTTGTTGAGTGAGTGTGGTGAATGAATTTAACTTTTGTATCTACCAAAGAGCTTTTAAAAGTACAGTTTCCCTGAAAATATGCTCCCCCAAAAAGCAAATTTAGGCACATTTATAAAATTTCTCTTTTTGTGTTATTAACACAAAGTTTCCTGAGCTTCCCATCTTTAACCAACAGCCTGTTCTGTGTATAAGTTAAGGAATATGTCAGTACATATGACTGAAAATGAAAACAATCTGAACTTGTATAGTCAAAACCACACAATGATATGGGGTTTGACTGAGTGAATTGTGAGCTCACTCAGCTGGTTTCCATTAACCCTACATGTGTTAGATGAAAGGCCCTTAGAACATTCTGTTTTAAAAGTAGGATACTTACAGTAATTATTTATTCATTTTTAGAAATTGATAATGATGTCTATTTAAATTTCACTTACTATTCCCAAGTATCTTGGAACATTTTTTGTGAATCCCTGGGAATTCACCACTTATATTGAGAAATGCTTTATTAGATGATCTTGAGGTTCCATATAACATAATTTGCAAATTGATACAGACTTGTGGTTCCATCTGGTATACTTTTTCTAATACAGAGTGAGTCAACATTGTAGAAAGATTGTATTACTACTTCTCAGTGACAGACATAGCTCCCCAAGCATCCTGCTTTCCATTAATAGGCCAATCATGAACTAGGTTTATGTCTGTAAACCTAGGTTTACTGTCTATATGCAAATTAGTAACTTATTTGATTAAAATAAATTAGCGTTCCTTTTGGTACTTTAATATGACTCCTAGATTTAGTATTTTAGAATTTGATGAAAAAGTCTGTGTTCACCCGTCATAGTTTTAGCACTGTATTGTAATTGTTCTTAGCTTCTCTTTTGCCAAGTTAAATAGTATGCTTTTTGTCTGTCTTCACTGTGGCAGACTTCCTCTGTCTTACATCCTGAGCATTACAGAACTCTTTGTGTAACCTTGGACAAGTTTCCTAACCTTTATGAGCCTCAGTTTCTCCATCTATGAAAAGGAGATAGTACCAGTCTTGAGTGTTGAGAGGACTGAATAAGATAATCTATATAGTATTTAGCACTGTGCCTGGCTATGGCGAGTGCTCCGTAAGTTTTAGCTGCCATCATCATCATCATCATCAATTCCCAACCTCCAAACCTGTGAGCCTGTTCCTTAATAGAGGTGGGTGGGCACAGCAATTTTATTTTCCTATGGGTTCCATGTATCAAATAGGCTTCAAAAAATGTTTGTAAACTAAGTAATATGACCCACATATTTAATGACTATTTTCCAGATCAATATAAATGATATTTTGAACAAATGCAGATTCATTTAAAATTGCTGAAGAATTCATAAGTTTTTGTATTTTTTCTTAATTCATGAATTTTTAGAGTTAAATTGACTTTTAGAGCTTAAATTCACTTTTGTTAATGTTATAAAGGGCTCTATAAGCTTGAAATGATTGAGCCCTGTAGTCTTGATAATTTTATTCTTTCTTCTGCTGTCTTTTCCCAATTCTATTAGGCTTGTTTTTGATGACCCAAACTATACGGTAAATTTAATATGCCCCACCACTTCATCTTTTTCTTTCAATTTTAATTTTAATTTTTTTTCTTTAAAAAAAAATTTAGACAGGGTCTTGCTCTGTTGCCCAGGCTGGAGTACAATGGCACAATCCTGGCTTCACTGCAACCTCTGCCTCCCTGGGTCAAGGGATGCTCCCATCTTAACTGCCCAGGTAGCTGGGATTACAAGTGCTCACCACCAGGCCCGACTAATTTTTGTATTTTTTTTTTTGTAGAGATGAGGTTTTACCATGTTGCCCAGACTGGTTTTGAACTCCTGGACCCAAGTGATCTGCCCTCCTGGGCCTCCGAGAGTGCTGGGATTACAGGCGTGAGCCACTGCACCTGGCCTCATCCAATGTTTTGATGGTGTTTTCTTTTTTATTTCTCATGCCAGTAACGATGGCATTCAATGATTTTTGACACTTGGTTAAAATCATAACATGAATTGATGCTAGGAGAATTTAGCATGATTTTTCCCTATTTTGTATTGGGCAATAATAATGGTGCTTTCCTAGGGTTTGTGTATGGAAAGGTAGGTGTCCTCCTTGCTTCCAAAATTTTCTGAAATAGCATTTTCAGAAAATGGAAACAGGAAAATAGCATTTCCTGTTCTTGAGAGCAAGTTTCACGCTGTTGCCCAGACTGGAGTGCAGTGATGCGATCTCGGCTCACTGCAACCTCTGCCTCCCTGCAACCTCTGCCTCCCTGGTTCAAGTGATTCTCCTGCCTCGGCCTCCCAAGTAACTGGGATTACATGCATGTGCCACCATGCCCGGCTAATTTTTTTTTTGTTGTTGTTGTTGTTTGTTTATTTTTTGAGACAGAGTCTCACTCTGTCGCCCAGGCTGGAGTGCAGTGGCACGATCTGGGCTCACTGCAAGCTCTGTCTCTACAGGTGCCCGCCACCACAACTGGCTAATTTTTTGTATTTTTAGTAGAGATGGGGTTTTACCGTGTTAGCCAAGATGGCTTCGATCTCCTGACCTCATGATCCGCCCGCTTCTGCCTCACAAAGTGCTGGGATTACAGGTGTGAGCCACCGCGCCTGGCCTTTTTTTTTTTTTTTTTTTTTTTTTTTTGTATTTTTAATAGAGACAGGGTTTCACCATGTTGACCAGGCTGGTCTTGAACCCCAACCTCAAGTGATCCGCCCACCTCAGCCTCCCAAAGTGCTGGGATTACAGGTGTGAGCCACTGCACCTGGCCTGGAATAGCATTTATTATACTTTCATTCAGCCTCTCTCGGTTGCAAATGACAGAAACCAAACTGAAAATGGCTTAGGTAAAATGAATAAATGACTGAAAGAGTTCCAAAGAAAAGGTTTCATGGCCAAACCTTGGGAAAGGCAGATACAGCAGGCTCAGGGATTCAGACACCTCCAGAACAATCTTTCAGCCTCCTGCCCATGGTGACGGAGTTCCCTCTCAGGTCAAGGAACAGGGCTGGCACTAAGCAGACTGAGCCATGCTCTCCTTGGCTCCATGTTCAGATTTCTAGGGAACAGGCTTTGATGGGCCCTGTTTATGTCATACGTCTACCCTTGGACCAATCAACTATGGCCAGAAAGTTGGGCTATCAAAGTGGCCCAGCTGGATCAGGTCCTAGCTCCACATCAGTTTGAAGTGTCACAACTCCCTGAGGAAGTCACATGATTAGAGTACAGACAGGATCATTCCCCAGAAGATTTGTAGCAGAACTGTAGCTGTTCCCTGTAACACTGTCTGTGATTCTTGGTTCCTTATACATTCTTCCAGTTAACTGCAATGTGAGTTCTTGGAGGAAGACATATTTTGTTCAATTCTGTATCTCCTGGTCTCAGACAGCATTTGTTGTAAATGTTTGTTTTATAAATGATGAACAGATGAATTCATAGAATACATTATGATATACAAAGTGGTTATGTAAGATTTTGTCGCAACTTGTCATGTCCTATCATGGTAAAAAGTGAAATGTTGTAACAGTTTTGGCCCGTTCATCTAGGAGCCACAAAGTTCTGAACTTCAGTCTCTTCTTCTGTGAAATAAAGAGTATCTGAGGCAGGAGAATGGTCTAAACCCGGGAGGCGGAGCTTGCAGTGAGCTGAGATCCGGCCACTGCACCCCAGCCTGGGCGACAGAGCAAGACTCTGTCTCAAAAAAAAAAAAAAAAAGAAAGAAATAAAGAGTATCTATTCTGACTCTACCCCTATCTAGAGAAGTGAATTTGCATTGGAAGTAAAATAACCCTATTACATGCACATACAAACTGCATGGTTTTCAAAGTTTGTTGTGTATTTATCATTGCCTCACTCGTGGACCAGACTCACGCCTGTAATCCCAGCACTTTGGGAGGGCAAGGTGGGTGGATCACGAGGTCAGGAGTTCGAATCCAGCCTGGCCAACATGGTGAAACTCCATCTCTACTAAAAATACAAAAAAAAAAAAAGATTAGCTGGGTGTGGTGGTGCGTGCCTGTAATCTCAGCTACTTGGGAGGGTGAGGCAGGAGAATCGCTTGAACCTGGGAGGCGGAGGTTGCAGTGAACTGAGATCCCACCATTGCACTCCAGCCTGGGCAGCAGGGCGAGACTCTGTCTCAAAAAAAAAAAAAAAGAAAAGAAAAAGAAAAAGAAAATATGAAGTCGTCACTTTGGAGTCGTCACTTTGGAGTGAAGCAGAGGGAAATATTTCCTTTCAGTGTCTTTTTAGCTTTGTTCAGAAGGCCACACTTGATAGATTTGTCTTCTGGTTGGAGTAAAGGGATATAGGGACTTTAATTTAGTGTTTAATAGTGATTCCCACAAGTAAATCTACTCTCCAAATGAGTTATAAGAAGATATAATCTCACTAAACATTTCACTGTGTCCTTTTTTTTAAAACTGGTTTTTAGGTTTTTGTCAAGCAGGAAAGGATTTGCGTTTGGTATCACTGTGTATGGAACAAATTGACATCCCAGCAGGATTCCTCCTGGTGGGGGCCAAGTCTCCCAATCTGCCTGAACACATCTTAGTTTGTGCTGTGGACAAGCGATTTCTACCGGATGATCATGGAAAAAATGCACTTTTAGGTGAGTATTTCATGCTTATAAAATTCCTTCCAATATGAGGGAGTTAAAATACACATTTATTTAAAACAACTGCAGAAATTTAAAAAATATACCAGAGGATTATTTGGGGATTATATAGTTTAGTTCAATTATGATACATTTTTTCTTTTAGTAACTTTTTTTTTTTTTGAGATGGAGTCTTGCTCCATCGCCCAGGCTGGAGTGCAGTGATGCAGTCCAGGCTCACTACAACCTCTGCCTCCCAGGTTCAAGTGATTCTCCTGCCTCAGCCTCCCGAGTAGCTGGGACTATAGGCGCATGCCACCACACTCAGCTAATTTTTGTATTTTTGGTAGAGACGAGGCTTCACCATATTGGCCAGAGTGGTCTCAAATCCCTGACCTCGTGATCTGCCTGTCTTGGCCTCCCAAAGTGCTGGGATTACAGGCAGTAACTTCTTAAACATTTATTTTCCTTCCTTCCTTCCTTCCTTCCTTTCTTCCTTCCTTCCTTCCTTCCTTCCTTCCTTTTCTTCTTTCTTTTTTTCTGTCTTTTTTTTTTTTTTCAGAGTTTCGCTCTTGTCACCCTGGCTAGAGTACAGTGGCACAATCTCAGCTCACTGCAATCTCTGCTTCCTGGGTTGAAGCGATCCTCCTGCCTCAGCCTCCTGAGTAGCTGGGATTACAGGTGCGCACCATCATGCCCAGCTACTTTTCGTATTTTTAGTAGAGCCAGGGTTTCACCATGTTGGCCAGGCTGGTCTCAAACTCCTGACCTCAGATGATCTGCCTGCCTTGGCCTCCCAAAGTGCTGGGATTACAAGCATGAGCCACCACGCCCAGCCTTTTCATTTTTATTAATTCTCAAAACACTTAGCTTAATTAAATGAATTAAATTTTGACCAGACATTTTTTAAAAGCATGCAATTTATCAAAAATTAATATTTTATAAAGAAAAGAGAATTCACTCTCTATAGTCATTGATATCAAGTCAGCTCTGATACTGGACCTGATATCAAGTCAACTCTCAATTATTCATCTGTGGATTATTCACTTTGTAAGTTATTTGTTATTTTTCCATACCACACATTATTTCTATCTATACTTGTGTGATGTGAATCTCACTTTATATTTAACATTAGTTCACCCAAAATAACTAGGACTATATATCTTTATATTTCTATCTATGTGATATAAAATGTAAATGACTTTATCTCAGAATTATTTTACTTTGTGATATTAGTGTCTGGGCTTTCTCACAACATAGCCTCCCTATATCATAAATAACAGACTTGATTTATGTTATTTTAAATAATTAAAAAGATAGCACATGAGATTTGTTGCTTTTTTACTGCTGCATTTCTCTACTGTTGTTTCTCAGAATTTGTCTTACTATAGATGAAAATCATGTTTTAGGCACAAATATCAGTGAAAAGGAAAAAGAATAGAGCAGTGAATTCAAATATTGTATTGATCATGTGTATTTATTTTTGTAGTTTGATACATTCTTCCTAGTTATATAGTGTCATCAGAAAGTCTAGCAATACACTGATCAATAAGTGAGCCTGCACACGCTTTATAGAAGTTCCTTAAATTATAGTTTAAGACTTCTCATGGTTCATAGGAAAAGAAATGGTAGTTTTCATTTTTCATAAGGCTCTCATAAAAAAAGAACATTTTCGGCCGGGCACAGTGGCTCACGCCTGTAATCCCAGCATTCTGGGAGGCCGAGGCGGGTGGATCACAAGGTCAGGAGATAGAGACCATCCTGGCTAACACAGTGAAACCCTGCCTCTACTAAAAATACAAAAAAAAAAAAAAAAAGCCAGGCATGGTGGTGGGTGCCTGTAATCCCAGCTACTAGGGAGGCTGAGGCAGAATGGCGTGAACCCGGGAGGCGGAGCTTGCAATGAGCCGAGATCACGCCACTGCACTCCAGCCTAGGCGAGACTCCATCTCAAAAAAAAAAAAAAAAAAAAGAACATTTTCACTTTTTTTTGTTTAGTGAAATTGAGCAGATGGTTTAATATAGAAGTCTAATGATAAATCTAATATGCTGGACTAAATTAGCAAAGACGATCCAACTACTCGTTTTTTTATTAAGCAGTATTTATTCAAAATGTACTGTATGACAGAAATCACACGAGGCTCTCACGTAGGGACACAACAGTTATAAGACTCAGTCCTATTCCGTACAGAGCTTACTACCTAGTAGGCTGTAGTAGAACAACTTCAGAAAACTTTTTAGCATTTGAAAAGCATTATCGTCTCATCTGATGAAACAGTTCAGGTGTGGCTCTGACTGTAGACAATGAAAATCTCTCATAATGCATTTTTTGTTCAATGATTCTTTGTGACTAGAGAATCCTCTTAGATTATGTCATAGAAAAGACACAGAAAACACCATCAGAATAATAGACTTCATAATCCTTAGAAATTAGGAGTGAGACCAAAGACCATATGCTTTGGAATCAGAACTGTGTTCAAATTCCAGATTTGCCACTTAGTACTTTAAGAACTTCAGCAAGTATTTTAAGAACTTAAAGTTTTAGATTGCTCGTGCATATAATGGGGTCGTTAACACCTACCTTGCAGGGTCATAAAGATCAAATGAGATGATGTCCTTAAAGCACCCACCAAGCACAGTGCTTGGGAGATAGTATTTACTCTTCAAATGGCAATTATTTTACTATTGTGTTTATTAAATACTCTTACAGACTTGGAACTTTGCTTACTTTCTCTAGCCTTGTAAGTGGACATAATTTTTTACTGACCACTTCTCCATGTAAAAGTGCAGTGCAACAGCAAAATGGCAGAAGGTTTTTCTTAAATAAGCACATTGTTGGGATTTTTACGTGTTTGATACTCTATTGTCCAAAAACTAATATTCATCCAACATTTCTTACTTAAAGTGGATGATTTTCATATGCATTAAAATATAGTGGAAAAATGTTTAAGCTTCCACTATTCTAGAACCCTTGCGGATTCAAATATCAATTTGCCTAAATTTTTATATAAACTATGCAGATTCCAAAGACTATGGGGGAATGATTTAAAAATATATTGATCCAGTTGGTAGTGCATGTGTCCCAAATCTGCCATGCAATTGGAAGACTTGATTGCCAGAAAAACTAAAAGGTAATTTGGCTGAGAGGGGTGTTATTTTTTGTTTTCAATGACAACAAGAACTTCAGGCAGATAAAATCTCCCTTGAAGGAAGGCTAATGCTGAAGCCATACAGAGTTTTTTAAATGGACTGTAGGATTCTAATTCTTTTAAAAGTTGTTAACTTATCATTAATGTGAAGATTCTCTCCTTTGCAGATTATTCTGACCCATGGCTTTTCTTCCTCTTCACACTCTTGCTTTTCACCTCAGAATAGACAGAGGAAAAGATCAAACTTAACCTCGGTAGTTTGTGAATTCTAATTCTCACACTAATGTTTTCTAAACCACTTGGACCTATCAGTTGAGCCTCATGTTTTGGCACTGTTCTTGATTATTTTGGCTGAAAGGTTCTTGTAGCTTTTTTTCTGTGTTTTGGGTGTGGCATATCTACTTCACAGGTCAGGCAGTTTTCCAGGAAGGTGCGACGGTCAAACCAGAATGTAGTTACCACAAAGGCAGAGACTTTGTCTGCTTTGTTTCGTGCTAAAAACCTGGGGCCTGCAACAGTGTCTAGCACATAACACAGTATTTGTTGGATGGATGGATGGATGGATGGATGGATGGATGGATGGATGGATGGATGGATGGATGGATGGATGGATGGGTGGGTGGGTGGATGGGTGGATGGATGGATGGATGGGTGGGTGGATGGATGGATAGATGGATGGATGACTTTGGTGACCTAGGCAGCCACTGGCAACCTTTTTTGCAGGGGGAGGGGCTACTTTTTTAAGGTATTGGACAAATAGATGCTCTCAAATACAATCCATCTCTGAATATATTTTAAGTCATTTATAAAATTATATTGTTTACATGTCTAAAAAGTGGCAGTAATAAGTTATTAATTCTGTGTAATCGACCAGAGGTTATGAATCTCTCTTCTTCACCACTGTTTCCCTAGTGTTTAGCAAAATGCCTAGCATATGGGTAGATGCTCAATATATAGTTGTTGACTGAATAATAATAAATTGGACTTCCCATTTATAAATGCTTTGAATTGATGGTTAGCATTCTGAGATTAGGATATTGTGAGATATTCTATCATTAATCCTTGTGGCTTTTCTCTTCTCAATTTATATATCTTTGTTAATTATTAATATTTATCAGGTTAGCTCAGAGGTCTGAAAAGAGTGTATCACTTCATCAGTGAATTTGTTTTCAGTTATTTATGTATAGAAATATTGCCTTTATACAATATGGAATGCCCTTTCTTATTACAACATTTTTGTGCTTTTCATCTATGTCACAGTAAATGTGTTATGTCCTCATCAGGCACAACAAGAAGAACCCACTCTTACTGTCTGTTTTTAGTCTGTGTATTAAGGGGGACTGAAAAGTTAATTTTCAATAAAAAAAGGCATGGCAAAAGAAAAAAAAAAGGCATGGCTTTTCATCTTCCCAGTTTTCTCTGTTTCTTCTTTTTTCCGTGTCCCCTGTTCTAACCAGGTCACCAACATTTTTGTTTTGTTTAATTTGTCTGAGTGGAATTATTTGGATATTAGATCTAAAGGAATAATAAGCTAGTATGAATAAAGAAGTGTTAGAAAAGGAGAAATGGGAATCTCATGGTACTCCTGTCGGAAAGTATAGCTAGATCTCACAGAAACTAGAAGCTGATAGAGCCCTGAATTTGCACATCTGGCCCGTGCTCTGCTCTCCTCTTGGCAGATCAGCTTCTTCTTCATGGTTCTTGGTTCCCATACCCTAGCTTACATGTGGCTGATGTAACCCTAATTGGGATTCCAATTCTGTAAAACCTTACAAATCCAGGGTCCAGCACCACCTGCCTGACTTTTTGTATTTATTTCGAAATTCCAGGAGAGAGATTCTGACTGTCCCAGACTGGGTCAGATGGTGGGCCACAAACTCACCAGCTGTGACCATGGAGGCAAGTCTGAGTGGTAGAGAGGACAGAGAACCAGGTTATCTAAGGAAGGAGTATGTGGGGAAGAAATAATAGACATTCTAGAACCAAGCTTTTTATTATATTATGTGCTCTATTTCCTTAACCATTATCTACTGTATTTATCAACCCTATTTCCTTAACCTTTTAGAGGCTAACCTTTCCTTTCCTTTTAGAGCAGCATTTAAATTATTTCCAGTCTTTCACTGTTACAAAACAACTCTGCTAAAGAAATGTGTACCTGTTTTTTTTCCCTCTGAATTATTTCCTTGAGATTGAGACATTTTTGGGTCAAAGAATGTGAACGTTTCTATGCTGTTTAATACATAAAAGTATTGTATCAACTTACAAGGCCATTAGTAACATTGGTTTTCCTCACTTCAGGGTTTTCTGGAAATTGTATCGGCTGTGGAGAAAGAGGATTTCGATATTTCACGGAATTTTCCAACCACATTAACTTGAAGCTCACCACTCAGCCAAAGAAGCAGAAGCACTTAAAGTACTACCTAGTCAGAAGCTCCCAGGGTGTATTGTCTAAGGGACCTCTTATCTGCTGGAAAGGTAGTCAATTTCCAGGAAGAAAAGGGGAGGGAATGGAGATTTTAGAGTGGTGACAAGTGACCCATACAAGATTCGGAGTTCAGGTGGGATACAGATAAACATCTCAAGTTCAGAAGGATATCCAAAAATTTAAAGCCTTCTGGTGTGTTATTTGACTTGCCCCTTACATTTTTAACAGAGACAATTCAAGTGTAGGAAAGTGCATGTCTCTGTATTTGTCTCTTGGGAAGGGGGTACAGCTCTCAAGGGGAAAAATGGACTTTTTCTAGCTCTTCCGTCATTTAGAGAGGACCTCAGAGTGACAGCTCCTTGGTTAGATGCCCTTTTGGCTCTATTTAATTTCTTTGGAGATTTTCGAACATCCGTATTTTTTTTCTATTTTAACTAGAGCTAAACATACTTAGAGTAAACATTTATGTTCTCTTCATAATACCTGGGAAAACACACTATTAAGTTGGCAAAGTGTTATTTCTTATAAATTAGGAAGAACTTAACTTATTTATAGAAATGAATCCAGTTGAAACTTCACATCTTCATGTGCTTGATAGGAATTGACAGAAGTTCTCTTCACTGTGCTAAAGAAAAGAAGTATTTAATTGTTATTCTATTGATCAGTTTCTTAGATGCTGAGATTTTTTTCTCCATATAATAACTATCTTTTTTTTTTTTTTTTGAGATGGAGTCTCGCTCTGTCGCCCAGGCTGGAGTGCAGAGGCACAATCTCGGCTCACTGCAAGCTCCACCTCCCAGGTTCATGCCATTCTCCTGCATCAGCCTGCCGAGTAGCTGGGACTACAGGTGCCCGCCACCACGCCCAGCTAATTTTTTGTATTTTTAGTAGAGACGGGGTTTCACCATGTTAGCCAGGATGGTCTCAATCTCCTGACCTTGTGATCCGCCCACCTCGGCCTCCCAAAGTGCTGGGATTACAGGCGTGAGCCACCGCACCCAGCCTATAATAACTGTGTGTATGTGTGTGTGTGTGTGTGTGTGTATATATATATATATTTTTTTTTTTAATTTTTATTTTTGAGACAGCATCTCCTTCTGTTGCCCAGGCTGTAGTGCAGCAGTGAGATCTTGGCTCATTGCAACCTTTACCTCCCAGGTTCAAGCGATT
This sequence comes from Macaca fascicularis, assembly GCF_037993035.2. NCBI lineage: Eukaryota > Metazoa > Chordata > Mammalia > Primates > Cercopithecidae > Macaca > Macaca fascicularis. Next base: position 68,357,074 of record NC_088392.1, on the reverse strand, counting down.
CTCCTGCTTCAGCCTCCTGAGTAGCTGGAATTGCAGGCGTGTGACACCACGCCCGGCTAATTTTTGTATTTTTAGTAGAGAAGGGGTTTCATCATATTGGTCAGGCTGGTCTCAAACTCCTGACCTCGTGATCTGCCCGCCTTGGCATCCCCAAGTGCTGAGCCACCGTGCCCAGCCTATAATAACTATTTTTAATGTTTCTATTTGTTGTCTATACAATATTTTTTCCTGACTATGAAAAACAGCATAATATTCCAAATTACAACTGCAGGTTTGTTTCTGAGTCCTTCACCTTAATTTCTCTTAGTTACCTTTGAAGTAGCATTATATAGTTCTTTAGGAAATGGGTACATATTCCAAGATAGGTATCATCAGAACTTAAAGCTTATGACCACTGAATCATAAGCTGGTGAATAAGTCTTTGTCCTATTAAATGATTTTTCTCAGAAAAATCATTTTGAATGTCATGAATCCTAATAAAAGGGTAAAAGTAGGATAGGTATCACCTCCCTCCCTTTTAATTTCCTTCTTTAGCCTTGTTTTGGTTGCATAAAATATTTTTAACTTCTTAGTTAGTACTCAGTGGCAATTCATCTTTCCTTCCTTCCTTCCTTTTCCTTCTTTTCTTTTTTTCTTCCTTCCTTCCTTCATTCCTTCCCCTTTCCCTTTTTCTTCCTTTCTTCCTTTCCTTTCCTTTCCTTCCTTTCCCTTTCCTTTTTCCTTTTCCTTTCCTTTGCTTTCTTTCCCTTCCCCCTTTCCCCCTTTCCCCGCCTCTCCTCTCCCCTCCCCTCCCCTCTCCTCCCCTCCCCTCTCTTTCCTTTCTTTCCTTCTTACACGATCTCACTCTGTTGCCCAGGCTGGACTGCGGTGGCTCACTGCAACCTCTCCCACCCCAGGCTCAAGTGATCTTCCTGCCTCAGCCTCCCAAGGAGCTGGGACTACAGACGCACACCACCGTACCTGGCTAATTTTTGTATTTTTTGTAGGGACAGGGTTTCACCATGTTGCCCAGACTGGTCTCGAACTCTTGAGTTCAAGTGATCCACCCACTTTGGCCTCTCAAAGTGGTAAAGTTACATGCATGAGCCACCATGCCTGGCCTCATTTTTCTAATAAAGAATAACATTTGTGAGAGAAGCCTCACATTTATAATAGTTGCTATTTTGGAGCTGAAATTATATTTATTTGTATAATTTATGTATACATACATATAATATCAATATACATATGTGCATATATTACATATTGGAGATATGCTCTTAGGCCAGAATACAGTACTCCTCATAGAAGGTAATAGCATAGAAGGTTATAGAAAACTGCTTCCAGTCATTGTATGTATCTGATAAACTTGGAGACACTCTAAAGGACCCTCTGTAATTAACTTTGTCGTATAAAATTATTTATATTCTTTTTTCACATGCTACTTTTTGAGACTAATAGGGTAAAATTTGGTTGGAAGTTAACAGTCCCACAGGCTGTGATAGTATTTATTATCTACCTGAATCAGTACAAAGCACTAATAAAATATCATCCCAGACGCCCATTAATACTGGCTTACTTAAAATGAAGCTTGGCATAGCATGATCAGTAACCACTTTGAATATTGGCTGTCTCCTTTAATAAGAACTGAGAATAATAATAATTTGAGCATTTAAAATTTTTCTCTACTGCCTATACATTTTTCTTTGCTTCTGTTTTTGGACCTAAATTAAGGTTGAGAAGAGAAGGTTATAGGCAGCCTAGACAGACCATAGGTTACTGTTCTACACTTAAACCAATCCCAGGTAGGGTGTTAACTGGTATTGAAAGGCCTATTAGGTTTTCATAAATTATTAATGTTTTAGCCTCTGTCTTACCCATAAAACTAGCATGACTATATTGGTTATGAGTATATTTCCTCTGGGAACTAGTATTTAGGGAACAAAGGTCCAATTTCTTTGCAACCATTTCTTTGTCTTCCAAACAAAAGCGTTGTATTCACTAGTTTAAACATTCTGTTGGAGTCAGGATGGGGAAGGGGATCTCTAATTAGAGAAGTGGCTGCCACTTAAGGAGCAGCAATTTAATTTAGAGATTTTATGGATTGTGTCCCCATCACCTGTTTTAACAGAACATTGGTCACTTCATACAGTGTAATTTTTACTCTTTTCCAGAATGTAGAAGCCGACAATCCTCTGCTTCTTGCCACTCTATTAAACCAAGCTCTTCAGTGTCATCAACTGTGACCCCAGAAAATGGGACAACTAATGGATACAAATCAGGATTCACTCAGACAGGTATGGGGTATTTTTCTTTTGGCATTTCAAGCATCACATGTATATTTAATGAGGCTTTTTAAAGTATATATTTACTGCTGGCTGGTTTGAATAGAGAGATTTCAAAATAAAGGTATTACTTGAGTTACTATTAGAATTAGAACTCAGCCTTGAGATGGGTTAATCCGTGAATGACCAGAACCCAAATCCTCACAGTCCTGACAGTGGTAGGAAATTTAGCTGAAGCCTAGGACATTATTCTAGGGGGAGACTGACAGTAGGCAATAAGTGGAAATCCAGACACGAGGGAAGTCTGCATCATAGCCATCCAGTGGCAAGTACTGGAGACACAGTCATGAAGACTGGAGTTCCAGGGTAGGGCTCTAGCTAAGCCCACAGAACATCATAGGGAGTAGTGCACCAACTGGGATACAAAACAAGGTCCCAAGCTAGGATTGTGGATCACAACGGATGAACCCAGGATCTAGTTTCTAGTGGTACAAAAGAGGCACTGGTTATGAGTAACTAGATAAAATCTTAGTGCCTGAAACTAGGTCACAATATCAGGACAGGATCAGCAGAATGACTGATCGTACTGAGCAGATAAGCTACTAGTCTGAGGCTTCTAAAAATTCCTCCAGCATAGAGCACCGGCCCAGGCCCTGAGGCCAAGATAAAATTCCAGGTGGAACTTCATGGTTCCAGGTGGCCAAAGGGCTGGAGGGCTTTACCTGAAGAGATCACTGCAGATAGTATTTGAGAAAATTACTCAGAACCAGCCTTGGTTATATCTTAGGCAAGAAGGAAAGTATTTTAAAAGACTTTGTGAATTTTTTTTCAGTTCACTTGTTTTTCGTGGAGTACATTTTACTCGTCTGATACACAAACTTCATAGCATATGTACTTTGCCAGTGTTAACCACAAATTGAGAAGAAGGTGGTCTCCATTTGCTACATAGCATACCTCTTTCAAATTAATGTGAAATTGTGATGAGCTGGTCAATTGTTTCTACTTATTTTCAAGATAGAAGTGATTATTGGAATATATTAGCAGCAGCAGCAATGATAATAAGGCTAACTTTCTTTGGGACATTTCTTGCTATGTGCCTGTACTAAGCTAAGCCCACCTCTTCCTGGATTGTAAAAAGTTTGGCTTTTAAATTGCGCGGGAGATTTAGATAGAGGCTCTGATCTGAGAGAATAGACCACTTCTGTTTAGAATAAATGAGAGAACATAGTGTCACTACGTATTCAAGAAAGAAACAAGTTAGCATTTGGCTCTGGCCATTGAAAGAATAGCCTTCATTACATTAATGACACACCTGCATGTCTCTCTTAGAATACCATTTTTGTAATTTGATTGATCCCATAGTATATTATGCTGTGAAATATAATTTTTAAAACCAAAGTATTAAAAGCTAAGATTTACTTCATTACAACAAAAACGTATCAAGTGTTTATTTTGTTTTAAGAACCTTATCAGATGCTATAAGGCAGGGTTTCAGTACTCAACTGATGTCTGCAATGACTTAAAAAACATTCATGGCTGGGCATGGTGGTTCACGCCTGTAATCCCAGCACTTTGAGAGGCCAGGGTGGGTGAATCACTTGAGGTCAGGAATTCGAGACCAGTCTGGCCAACATGGCGAAACCCCGTCTCTATCAAATATACAAAAATTAGCCAGGCATGGTGGCATGCGCCTGTAATTCTAGCTACTTGGGAGGCTGAGGCACGAGAATTGCTTGTACACAACCACGAGGTAGAAGTTGCAGTGAGCTGAGATTGTGCCACTGCATTCCAGCCTGGATGAGACTCTGTCTCAAAAGAGACAGAGTAACACTCTGTCTCAAAAGAAAAAAAATTAATATAAGGGATTAAAGAACAATAAAACAGGGCCAGGCACAGTGGCTCATGCCTATAATCCTAGCACTTTGGTAGGTAAGCCTAGGCGTGTGGATCCCTTCAGCTTAGGAGTTCGATATCAGCCTGGGCAACATAGTGAAACCACGTCTCTACTAAAAATACAAAAATTAGCCGGGTGCTCTTGCAGTGAGTTGAGATACTGCCACAGCACTCTGGCCTGGGCAACAGAGCCAGACCCTGTCTGAAAAAAAACAAAAGAAAAAGAACAATAAAACATGTAACCTTTCCTAAGAGGGAGAGATAGGTATGTAAATAAGCAGTTGTACCTGAAAATAATAACAAGGTATTAAAATGTTAATAAGAAGTAATACAATTTTAATTATACCAGAAAATATACTTTGTAAACAAATTTTGCTTTGAAAGAGGAAATCAAGATTCAGGCTTTAGCAAACGCTCCCCCAGTTGCCATCATGAAACACAGGCCAAGAGCAAGGGGAAGGCACTGACTGACTCACAGTGGCCAAGTTTTAATGCTCACATTCTTTTGTGTCCCTGTGAGGATGTAAGTGGTAATTTGATCATGAAAATTAGTTATTAACAATTTCAGATGCAACTTAGAAAATTTAATAAAAGAAAGTGCCTTTATAAGTGATGCTTTGTATCTAAAATTTTGTATTAATGAATGTTTATAGACTCTTCAATAGTTTCTTTCTTCTGACACTTGAACATAATCGACTGTAGAAATTTCATGTTGGCATTATGATACCATCACAAATATTAGCATGTGCAGCACCTCCTTAACTGATTGATTGAGGTTCACCTTTCTATAGGAGATTGTTTTCTCCCTTATCTTAATTTGCAGTCAGTGACTATCTGTAATCAACAGTTTTTAGCCTCAAGTATGGGTACACACATTGTATAGTATTTGAAGAAGAGTTTAATGCACTATTTGCATGCCTTTGTCTTGAGTTCTACCTGCTAAGCTATATATATTCTATTCTGGCTGGGTTATGACTTATTGCTTGCATATTTTCTCTTAACATTTTCTTCCTTTTTTTTGATATGGAGTCTCACTGTGATGCCCAGGCTGGAGTGCAATGGCACTATCTCGGCTCATTGCAATCTCCACCTCCCGGGTTCAAGCGATTCTCCTGCCTTAGCCTCCTGAGTAGCTGGGATTACAGTTGCGTGCTACCACGCCCGGCTAATTTTTGTATTTTTAGTAGAGACGGGGTTTCACCATATTGGCTAGGCTGTTCTCAACTCCTGACCTCGTGATCTGCCCGCCTTGGCCTCCCAAAGTGCTGGGATTACAGGCATGAACCACCACACCTGGCCTTCTCTTAACATTTTCATGTAATTGCTAATTCAAATTTTGGCCACCAAACTCAGTGAAATATTTTATCATTTTTACTGAAGGGGGCTATATTTTTATCTACCTGCATTATAAAAGTGACATACACATATATGACGTTTAATTGGGATGAAAGTTCAGGAATAGATGAAAAATGCATTTGTCTAACTCAGGATCTTGAAAATTTCCAAGTTTTTTTATAAAGGCTTTATTGTTTTAATTCTTGCAGTTAAGTCTGTGAGTCATTTTGAGTTAATTTTTGTGTAGTGTGAAATGAGAGTTTAAATTCATCTTTTCATGTGTGGATATCCAGTTGTACCAGCACCATTTGTTGAGCAGACCGTTTTCTCCTCAGTGAATTGCATTTGTCAGATGACTCTAAATATAAGGATTTGTTTCTGGAAAAATTGATAAAGTGGGCCTCATCAAAATTGAAATCTTTTACACTTCAAAAGTCAATTGACTCTAAATATAAGGATTTGTTTTTGGAAAAATTGATAAAATGGACCTCATCAAAATTCAAAACTTTTACACTTCAAAATTTTAAGGATAAAGAAAATATGGTATATATACACAATGGAATTCTATTTAGTTGTAAAAAAAGAATGAAATCCTGTCATTTGAAGGAACATGGATGGGACCGGAGGTCATTATGATAAATAAGCCAGTCACAGAAAAACACATAACACGTGTTCTCACACGTGGGAGCTAAAAACAGTTGATTTCATGAAGACAGAGAGTAGAATGATGGTTACCAGAGGCTGCACAGGGTGAGGAGATGGGGATGAAGAGAGGTTGGCTAATGTGTACAAACATAAAGTTAGATAGAAAAAATAAGTTCTAGTGTTTGATAGCAGAGCAGCATGACTATAGTAGTAACCAATAATATATATTTTTAAATAGCATGAAGAGAAGATTTGAATGTTCCCAGTACACACAAAAAAAGATAAATGTTTGAGGTGATGGATATCCTACTTACCCTGATTTGATCATTACATATTGTATGCATGTATCAAAATATTATCTGTACCTCATTAATATGTCCAGTTATTATCTGTCAATAAAAAGACATCATTAAGAAATGAAAAGACAAACAACAGAGTGGTAAAAATATTAGCAAAACACAAATCTAATAAAGTATTAACACCCAGAATTTACAAACGCTCTTACACAGCTTAGTAATAAGATGACAACGCAACTGAAATATGGGCAAAGGATTTGGAATAGACATTTCTTCAAATAATATATACAAATGGCTAATAAGCACATGAAAAGATACTCAATATCATTAGTCAGGGAAATGCAAATCAAAACCATAATGAGGGCCAGGTGCAGTGACTCACGCCTGTAATCCCAGCACTTTGGGAGGCCGAGGCAGGCAGATCACCTGAGGTCAGGAGTTTGAGACCAGCCTGGCCAACATGGTGAAACCCCATCTCTAGTAAAAATACAAAATTAGCCAATTGTGGTGGCGTGTGCCTATAATTCCAGCTACTCAGGAGGCTGAGGCAGGAGAATCACTTGAACCCGGGAGGTGGAGGTTGCAGTGAGCCGAGATTGCACCATTGCACTCCAGCCTGGGCAAAAAGAGAGAAACTCCATCTCAAAAAAAAAAAAAAAATAGTAATGAGATACTATTTCACATCCTCTAGAATGGCTATCAGAAAAAAGACAGTAACAAGCGTCTGTGCGTGTGGAGAAGTGGGAACGATTATACACCACTGATAGGAATGCATTGGTAAAATGTGGCAGCCATTTTGGAATACAGTTTGGCAGTTTCTCAAAAAGTTGAACATAAAACTACCATGCAACCCAGCAATTCCACTCCCAGATATCTACCCAAGAGAAATTAAAGTATATGTTCTCATAAAAACTTGCATGCAAATGTTCATAACATCATTATTCGTTATAATAAAAAACTAGCACCAACTAAATGTTGATTAACTTGTGAATGGCTAGACAAAAATGTAATGTATCCATATAATGGAATACCATCCAGCAATAACGAGAAACAAACTGTCGAGACAAGCTGCATCATGGATGAATCTCAAAAATACGATATTAAGTGAAAGGAACCAGCTGAAAGAGACCACTTATTGTATGGTTCTATGTATGTGAAATGTGCAGACAAGGCAAATTTATAGAGGAAGGAAAGAAGATTAGTGCTTGCCTGGAGCAGGGAGTGGGAATGGAGATGAACAGAAAATAGGGTATGAGCATTCTTATTAAGGGGATGAAAATGTTCTAACGCTGATTTATGGTGATGGTTACACAACTTGGTAAGGTTACTAAAAATCATTGAATTGTATACTTGAAATGGGCAAATTTTATACATAAAGTATACCTCAAGCTATAAAAATAGATTAAAAAGCTGCTCTGAGAAAATTCATTATCCTTCGGGGTGGCACTGTTTCTCTTTCAGTTTAATACAATCTAATTTATTGAATATCTACACTGGGGTGAGCACTTTTTCAGAGCAGATGGTAAACAGCGCAGGGCTGGGAGTCAGAGTCCTGCTATTAAGATACTGTACCTGACATATATTGGCTGACAATTGGGATAAGCCAATCAATTTTTCTGTGCTTCAGTTGCCTTTTCTTATTTGCAAAAACTGAAATTAACAACACCTGTTTTGCAACTTTGTGAGGAATGACTTAGCCTTGCTACCACACTTCTGCTCGTGTGACATTGTTCCCTGTTACAATGAGTTGCGAACCTTCTATATTCTCTTATACGCTAGAAGCTTTATGTTCTTTTTGTTTATCTCTGTATCACCTGGTACCAGACAAATGCCTGGAAATAAATGTTATTTGAATTCTGTTTTTATTTAAATTAGATATTAGCATTTGGGGATTATTAATTTAGTCTTTCTTTATTAAGAGTACTGGTATGTACTGTTTTCTAAATGAAGATAATATGCTCATCCACCATTAAAAGAACACATGTTTTATCCCCTAGCTTGTAGGGAAGCATAGGGGTGAGCCTCCTAAGCTCTGCCCCTGTCACTCATAGTATGGCTTTTAGGAAGATTCTATGAAGCAGGGCCACTTTATGATTTTCTTGGGCCCTAGGTATCTTTGCCTATGTGGGCTCTTCCTCTGTAGAAAAACGTGTAAAATTATGTTTTATAACTGTCAATATAAGGTGAATATATTAACATTACATATAAAGTCCGGCTCGGCGGCTCCTGCCTGTAATGCCAGCACTTGGGGAGGCCGAGGTGGGCAGGTCGCTTGAGCCCCAAAGTTCAAGACCAGCCTGGGCACCGTGGCAAAATCCTGTCTCTACAAAAAATATAAAAATTAGCCAGGTGTGGTGGCAAGCATCTATAGTCCCAGCTACTGGAAAGGCTGAGGCAGGAGAATTGCTTGAGCCCGGGAGGCAGAGGTTGCAGTGAGCCAAGATTGTGCCCCTGCACTCCAGCCTGAGCAACAGAAAAACAAAAAAACAAAAAAAAAAAACAGAAAGTGTTGATCATAAAGGAAAAGACTGATATTTTACTACATTAAAATTATAACTTCTAACTATTAGGAGTCACCATAGAGTAAAAAAAAAAGCCATAAATTGGGAGATGATATGTGTAATACATAAAACTAACAAAGAACTAGTATCCAGAACATATAAAGAATACTTATGGGCCAGGCGTATGGCTCATGCCTGTAATCTTCACTCTTTGGGAGGCTGAGGTGGGAGGATCACTTGAACCCAGAAGGTTGAGGCTGCAGTGAGCTATGGTCTTGCCACTGCACTCCAGCCTGGGCAACAGAGCTAGGCTCTACCTTAAAAAATAAATTAGAAAAGAATATTTATGAATTAATAAGAAAAATATGTCAGTAGAAACAGTGAGCAGAACTTCAACAGGCGCTTCACAAAAGAGAATATCCAAGTGGGCAATAAATACATGAGAAGATGATTAACCACTTTGGTAATCAGGAAAATTAGATTAAAAATACGAGATACTATATTCAGATCCCAAATTCGCAGTGAATTTAAGTGTGACAAATAGTTGATGTTGGCAAGGATTTCTTTTTTTTTTTTTTTTTTTTGAGATGGAGTCTTGCTCTGTCGCCCAGGCCGGAGTGCAGTGGCACAATCTCAGCTCACTGCAAGCTCTGCCTCCCGGGTTCACGCCATTCTCCTGCCTCAGCCTCCCGAGTAGCTGGGACTACAGGCGCCCACCACCTCACCCTGCTAGTTTGTGGGGTTTCACCATGTTAGCCAGGATGGTCTCGATCTCCTGACCTCGTGATCCGCCCACCTCGGCCTCCCAAAGTGCTGGAATTACAGGTGTGAGCTACCATGCCTGGCCAGATGTTGGCAAAGATTTCAAGCAATAAGAACTAATATACACTGCTGGTAGGAGTGTTAATTGATACCAAATCTCTGTAAGTAAGTTGCAATACATAGTAAAGTAGAAAATGTGCATATTCTCTGATCCAGCTACTCCATTCTAAGGAAGATTTTGTATATGTGCACCAAGAGGTATGTACAAGATTGTTCATGGCAGTGTTCTTCACAGCCACCTTAAACAGGAAACAACTAAAGTGTCCATTAAAAATAGAATGGGTAAGTAAATTGTGAGATACTCGTATTTAGGGCCAGGTGAGGTGGCTCATGCCTGTAGTCCTGGCACTTTGGGAGGCTGAGGCTGCTGGATTGCTTGAGCTCAGGAGTTCAAGACTAGCCTTGTCTTGAACATAGTGAAATCTTGTCTCTACAAAAATACAAAAAAATAAAAATAAAAATTAGCAATGCGTGTTGACACATGCCTGTAGTCCCAGTTAGTTGGGGACCTGAGGCAGAAGGATGTCTCGAGCCCAGGAGGTCAAGGCCACAGTGAGCTGTGATCTCACCACTGCACTCCAGCCTGGGCAACAGAGTGACACCGTGTCTCAAAACAACAACAACAACAACAACAACAAAAAATATATATATATATATATATATTTTATATATATATATAAAATGAAATAGCATATGACAATGAAAATAAACAGATGCCTACCCCTAGCACTACAGAGGAATCTTACAAAGATGATATTGAACAAAAAAGTCATTCACAAAAGACTCCGTCCAATATTATTTCATTTCTATTACATTAAAGAAAGGCGAAACTAAACTATTTGAGAAATGCATACAAAACACAGTGATCACCTCTGGGCAGAAGGAGGGAGCTGGGATGGGGAAGAGCACACAGGAGGCTACCAGCGGCTGACAGTATTTTGTTTTGTGTTTTTTCTTTGACTTGGATGGTGGTTTGATAGATATTTACCTTGTGGTTATTCCTTAAGCTATAAATAAATGTTTTATGCACTCTTTTGTATTATGATACATCTCAATGAGAATAAAAGGGTGGATTTACCACCCCCGCCCCACCCGCCACCAAACTACATACATGTACTAATGTATGTAGTCCTCATACTTTGATAGCAAGTAGTATCATAGGCAGGGATGCTGTGGTGTAATAATAATGTTTGGGTCTTTTGAGTTTTTCTATTCCCCACTGTGGTGACTGCACAGTGGGATTGTTGCTGTCATAGTAATCTCTCATAGCTGACCTTACTGTCTAAGAAGCAAGTAGGCAGGAACAACCCTAAATGGAACTCCGTAAGTGTCCAACACTTTTCCTTCCCCGTCCTCCACCATGGCTTCCTTTCCTTTTCCTTCCAAGAGTTTAGAGCTCTCATACTGCCCTCTGTGTGTCCAGAATATTTTGTGATCTGCCACCCCCTAACCTAGGCCTTCCCTGCTCACACAGCCTATCACTTTGTTTCCATTTCCCCGCGGACTCCTCCTCTGTCCCTGGTGATGGCTGTTTAAGAAGCAGATTGTATGGGAGTGTATCATTCAACTGTCCCTAAGATGTGGCCGTGTCTGTCTTCTTCCGCTTTGTGTCCTCCTTTGGGCACTTACCTTCCCCCTTTCCTCTCTAGGTGCATCAAAAGTTCCTCCAGCATGATTTTCCAAATTTAGTTTCTTATGAATACTCAATTAATGCTTTTATAAAACAGTCTCTTTTTTTTTCCAAATATGGTGGGAACGCTTTGGCAAATTTGCCTGCTTCTAGCCAGATACTGAGAACACGCAGGCTTTTCCTTTACACGGTAAACTCCTTGAGGGTAGGGATTATTCCCCTACTGCATTCCCAGAACCTAACATAGTGCCTGGCATGCTGAAGAGGCTCAATAAATATTCGATGAGTTCATGGATGGGAGAGGAAGGAAAACAATGATCACTCCCCTCTGAGACAGGAGAGGAGGCTCAGGGTTATGCATGTGCTTGTGAGACTTCTATTCCTGCTAAGAGAAAATGCAACCCTTTAGTAAGCATGAGGAAGAATATCCCACTTTGTGGAAATGAAGAAAGCCATAAGTAATAACAGTGAGGTCATTTTCACTTATTATATTAGCCAAAATATTTTATTTCAGTGATAAAATGCAGTGCTGGTAAAACTGACACTCTCAGCCAGGCTGGTAAAGGTGAACAGTGGTGTGACCTTTTAAGAAAGCAGCTTGGCAATATGTAACAAGAACATTAAAAATATTTACACCTTTGGCTATGATAATCCCACTTTAGAGGGCCTAACCAAGAAAATAACCAAAATGGAGGGTCAAGATATTCACTGCAGTTCCCTTTATGTTAATTAAAAAGGAAAAGCAACCTTAGTGTAGAAACAATTGAGCAAATCAGGACATACACACATGATGAAGATGCTAAAAAAGATCATTATGAACTGTGCAGCCACATAGGAAATAATTCTGTTAAGCAATAAAAGTAAAATTGAAATAATTTTTTGTCATATCATGTAAAAAGATAATGTGGATAAAACATAGAAGGACATGTACTAAAAAAAAAACTGGTTTGTGGGAGAAATAAGATTTTAGCATGGTGGTTTCTATTTCTGAATTTTCTTTTATGTTATAATATTCATAAACATAAAAATTCTCAAGATTAATCCAAATGTATAGGTTAGTAGAAAATGTCTGCTTTTTACTGATCTCTCGTCAGCTCTTTGCATGTGTAGAAATAAAGGCCAATACCTAATGTAGGCAAGTTCAAGATACAGGTAGATGATAACATAACTAGAATTTGAACTCTCTGCTCACTACTGAGCAATTATATTGGGCAGTTACTGGGTACTAGGAGATGAGGATACAAAGATGGTTTTGAGCTCTACCTAGAGTTCCGTAAAATGCTCACGTGTGTCAGATTTCAGGAGCAGAATCGGGGTAGTAGGAACAGGAAAACAAAGGGAGAACACCACGGTCATAGAATCAGTAGCAGATCAGCTCAACATTTGCTCCTGGCCTAAATGGAGAAAAGAGGCTGGATTTACCCTCCAACTACAACAACTACAACAACAAAATACAGACAAAAATACATTAAAAAATTTAAATACACCGTATATCAGGCAACAAAGAATAGTGATCCCTGAGAGATGGGAAACAATGTGAGTCTTATGATTGCGCTTGCTGTCTTCACAATTTCTAGACCATGATATAGGGAGATGAAATATAGGGAGAACCCAGCAGACTCCTTAAGTCAAATAGAAGGAACTGAGAGGGGAGACCAGAGCAGCTAGAATTGACAGGACCAAGTACCAAAGGGAAGAGAGCTGCACAAAGAAGAGGGAAACCCAAAGATGTGCAGAGGGTCCCTCAAATGTTCAACATAGTATTGATACCTGCATGTGAAGAAACTACTCAAAGCTGATTTTTAAAAAGTACCATTCAAGCCAAGAGTGGTGGCTCACATCTGTAATCCCAGCACTTTAGGAGGCTGAGGTGAGAGGATTGCTTGAGCTCAGGAGTTTGAGGCCAGCCTGGGCAACCTGGTGAGACCATGCCTCTACAAAAAATAAGGAAATTAGTTAGGCATGGTGGCATGTGCCTGTAGCACTGGCTACTCTGGGGTCTGAAGCAGCAGGAATGCTTGTGGCTGCGGTGAGCTATGATTGAACCACTGTATTCCAGCCTGGGCAACAGAATGAAACTGTCCCAAAGGAAGGAAGGGAAGGAGGGAGGGAAGGAAGGAAGGAAAGGAAGAGAGCGAGGGGAGGGAGAATGGGAAGGAAGGAGAAGGAAAAGAAAAGAAAGAGAGAAAGAGAAAGAAAGAACCATCCAAAAGGATTAGAGGAAACTGCCCAGCATTCACACAGGGCCAAGAAAAGCAGCTATTCCCACCAGCCACCAGCCAAACAGGAAAACCACATAATACATCAGCTATGAGATAGAGTACTTAGGAAGGCCTTGTCTCAGTAACAGATAATACATAGCCCTAGACTGAGCACTGCTCCAGTCCTGCCTAAAATATCATAAAAGCAAAACCCCAAAAGATCAAATTGTTTCCAGATAATTTAACTGTATCCCAAAACAAAGCTCAAGTATATTTATCGGAATATAAAAATACTCAGCACCCAACAGGATAAAATTAACAATGCCTGACATCCCGTGAAAGATTACCAGGGTGCAATGAGGCAGGAAAATACAACCAATACCAAGGAGATTAATCAATGAAAACCAATGCAGAACTGACACGTTAGAGTCAGCAGAGAAAGACATCAAAACAATTATTATAACTATATTTCATATCTTCAGAAAGTTAAGTAGACATGGCAGATACAAAAAAGACCCAAATTAAACTTCAGTGCTTGAGAAGAAAAGTACACTGGGTGGGATTAACAACAGATGAGTCACTGAAAAAGAAAAGAATGTTGAAAGCACAGTAATGGAAACTATCTGCAGCAAAACTCAGAAACAAATAGAAGAAAATGAAACAAACATCAGTGAGCTGTGGGACAACTAGAAACAGCCTAATATACTAGTAACTGGAGGGTCTGAAGGTGTGGGAGACAAAATATATATTTGGAGAAATAATCCCCAAAAAGTTCCCAAACTTGATGAAGATTATAAACCCACGACATATATCCAAGTATATATAATCCAAGACATTCAGTGAACCCCAAGTATAAGAGAAAACTACACCAAAGCATATCACTATAAATTGCTCAAGGCCGGGCACAGTGGCTCATGCCTGTAATCCCAGCACTTTGGGAGGCCGAGATGGGCAGATCACTTGAGGTCAGGAGTTCGAGACCAGCCTGGACAACACGGTGAAACCCTGTCTTTACAAAAAATACAAGAATTAGCCAGGCATGGTGCCGGGAATCTGTAATCCCAGCTACTTGGGAGGCTGAGGCAGGAGAATCACTGGGAGGCAGAGGTTGCAGTGAGCCAAGATTGTGCCACTGTGCTCCAGCCTGGGAGACACAGCAAGACTCCATTTCAAAATAAATAAATAATAAAAATATAAACAAATCATATCATTGCTCAAAAGCAATGATAAAAAGAAAAATCTTAAAAGCAACCAGAGAGAAAAGGCATGTAACGTACAGGGGAATGAAAATAAGCCTGACATCAGATTTCTCATGGGAAACAATATAAATGAGAAGACAGTAGAGCAGCATTTTTAAAGTTAACCTAGAATTTTATACCCAATAAAAATACCTTTCGGCCGGGTGCAGTGGCTCATGCCTATAATCCTAGCACTTTGGGAGGCTGAGGTGGGTGGATCACTTGAGGTCAGGAGTTTGAGACCAGCCTGGCCAACATGGTGAAACCCCATTTCTACTAAAACTGCAAAAAAATTTACCAGGCATGGTGGTGTGAGCCTGTAGACACAGCTATTTGGGAAGCTGAGGCACGAGAATCACTTTAACCCAGGAGACAGAAGTTGCAGTGATCCAAGATTGCGCCACTGCGCTCCAGCCTAGGTGAAAGAGTGAGACTCCATCTCAAAAAAAAAAAAAATCTTTCAAAAATGAAGGTGAAATAAAGACACTTTCAGACATACAAAATATGGAATAGTTCACAACCAGCAGATTCACACTACAAGAAATGCTAAAGGAAGTCATTCAGATAGATAGACATCATAGCAGATGAAAATCTGAATCTTTACAAGGCATTGAAAACCACTGAAAATAGTAACTGCATAGATAAATGTACATAATTTTTAAATTTAAATCTATTTAAAAGGCGATTGTTATACCAGTATAATAATATATTTTAGTTTTATAATAAATATAAAAGTAAATTATATGACAATAGTCTAAAGACCATGAGGGGAAATATGGAAGCTGGGAAAACTGGCTAGCCATATGTAGAAAGCTGAAACTGGATCCCTTCATTACACCTTATACAAAAATTAATTCAAGATGGATTAAAGACTTAAATGTTAGACCTGAAACCATAAAAACCCTAGAAGAAAACCTAGGCAATACCATTCAGGACATAGGCATGGGCAAGGACTTCATGTCTAAAACACCAAAAGCAATGGCAGCAAAAGCCAAAATTGACAAATGGGATCTAATTAAACTAAAGAGCTTCTGCACAGCAAAAGAAACTACCATCAGAGTGAACAGGCAACCTGCAGAATGGGAGAAAATTTTTGCAATCTACCCATCTGACAAAGGGCTAATATCCAGAATCTACAAAGAACTTAAACAAATTTACAAGAAAAAATCAAACAACCCCATCAAAAAGTGGGTGAAGGATATGAACAGACACTTCTCAAAAGAAGACATTTATGCAGCCAACAGACACATGAAAAAATGCTCATCATCACTGGCCATCAGAGAAATGCAAATCAAAACCGCAATGAGATACCATCTCACACCAGTTAGAATGACAATCATTAAAAAGTCAGGAAACAACAGGTGTTGGAGAGGATGTGGAGAAATAGGAACACTTTTACACTGTTGGTGGGAGTGTAAACTAGTTCAACTATTGTGGAAGACAGTGTGGCGATTCCTCAAGGATCTAGAACTAGAAATACCATTTGACCCAGTCATCCCATTACTGGGTATATACCCAAAGGATTATAAATCATTCTGCTGTAAAGACACATGCACACATATGTTCATTGTGGCACTATTCCCAATAGCAAAGACTTGGAACCAACCCAAATGTCCATCAATGATAGACTGGATTAAGAAAATGTGGCACATATATACCATGGAATTCTATGCAGCCATAAAAAAGGATAAGTTCATGTCCTTTGAAGGGACATGGATGAAGCTGGAAACCATCATTCTCAGCAAACTATTGCAGGGACAGAAAACCGAACATCTCATATTCTCACTCATGGGTGGGAACTGAACAATGAGAACACTTGGACACAGGATGGGGAACATCATAGCAGGGCCTGTCGTGGGGTGGGGGGAGTGGGGAAGGATAGCATTAAGAGATATACCTAATGTAAATGACGAGTTAATGGGTGCAGCACACCAATATGGCACGTGTATACATATGTAACAAACCTGCACGTTGTGCACATGTACCCTAGAACTTAAAGTATAATAATAATAATAATTAAAGAACTAAACCCACACATACATAGACAACTGACTTTTTATTTTATTTTTCTGAGACAGAGTCTCAGTCTGTCGCCCAGGCTGGAGTGCTGTGGTGCAGTCTCTGCTCACTGCAACCTCTACCTCCCTTCAAGGGATTCTGCCTCAGCTACCCAAGTAGATGGGACTACAGGCACATGCCACCACATGCAGCTAATTTTTGTATTTTTTGAAGAAATGGGGTTTCACCATGTTGACCAGGCTGGTCTTGAACTCCTGACCTCAAGTGATCCACCTGCCTTGGCTTCCCAATGTGCTGGGATTGCAGGCATGAGCAACTGTGCCCAGCCACAACTGACTTTTTAACAAAGGCACAAAGACAATGCAGTGAAGAAAGGATAGCCTTTTCAGCAAATGGTACTGGAACAGTTGAATATCCATATGCAAAAACATGAACTTTGATCTATGTCTCACACCACATACAAAAATTAAATAGGTCATAGATGTAAATATTAAACCAAAAACTATGCAACTTATAGAAGAAAACATGGGAAAATAACTGTGACCTGGGTTAGGTAATGGTTTTTTGGATATAACACCAAAAGTGTAATCTGTAAAAGAACAGATTGATAAATTAGACTTCATTAAGAACTTCTCCTCCTTCAAAGACACTGTTAAGGGAATGAAAAGACAAGCCACAGCCAGGTGCAGTTGCTCATACCTGTAATGCCAGCACTTTGGGAGGCCAAGGCAGGCAGATCATGAGCTCAGGAGTTCGAGACCAGCCTTGCCAATATAGTGAAACCCCATCTCTAATAAAAATAGAAAAAATTAGCCAGCCATGGTGGCAGGCACCTACAGTCCCAGCTACTCAGGAGGCTGAGGCAGGAGAATGGTGTGAACCCGGGAGGTGGAGCTGGTAGTGAGCTGAGATCGTGCCATTGTACTCTAGCCCAGGTGACAGTGCGAGACTCCGTCTCAAAAAAAGAAAAAAAAAGAAAAGCCGCTGGATAGGAGAAAAACCTTTGCAAAGCATATAAAGGGATTGTTTCTAAAATAAAAACTTATAAAAATTGAAAAAGAAAATAAGCCAATTTTTAAAATGAGAAAAGTTATATGGATGGCAATTAAGCACCATTAAAAGATACTCACTGTCATTATTATTAGGGAAATGCAAATTTAAATAACAATGAGATACCAGTATACACCTATTAGTGTGGCTAAAATAAAAAGACTGACCACATCAAGCAACGGTGAGGATGTAGAGGTGGTAGAACTCTCATGCAGTGCTGAGAACATAAAATTGTAAAGTCACCTTTGGAACAGTTTAACAGTTGCTTAAAAAGTTAAATATACACCAGCCATATGGTCTAGCCATTTTATTCCTAGGTATTTACCAAAGGGGAAAAAAAATAAAATCCATACAAACAGTTGTACACAATTGTTGATAGCAGCTTTCTTTGTAATGGCCCCAAACTGGAAACAACCGAAATGTCTGTAACAGGTGAATTGATAAATAAATTGATATATCCAGACAGTAATGAACTATTGATACCCATGACAATGTGGATGAATCTCAAAATAAATCTGGTGAGTGCAAAAAGCCAGACCAATAAGAAACAACAAAAAAAGTGATACTGTACAATTCTATGTATAGAAATTCTAGGAAATGCAAAGTAATCTGTAGTGGCAGAAAACAGATCAGTGATTGCTTGGGGATGGGAGCAAGGGAAGCATAGGAGGGAGGAATTACAAAGAGGTACAAGGAAACGTGGGGATGATAAATATGTTCATTATTTTTATTGTGATGATTTCATGTGTATACATATATGTCATACTTACCAAATTGTGTACTTTAAGTATGTGCAGTTTATTGTCAGTTATCCCTCAACAAAGCTATTTTAAAAATCAACAGTATAAGGATGGATTAGGAAGATACCTGATTTAACATGAGTTTTGGAGGGGAAATATGTTATATTTTAATTAAATGCTAATTCAGTTGAATCAAAAGTAAAACATGACTGACGTAACTAATGCAGGCTCAGAGTGCAATAATAGAAATATGGTGTCTACATTAGAAGGACATTAATTGCATGTGAATGTGAAAAGCGGTCCATTGTAGTTAACCCAGGAAAGAAGCAAATTATAGTCTACATTTTGTACAGGCATCAAGGGCAAAAAGAAAGCTCATAAAGACTTAAGCTCTTGGTCATCTGGAAAACCTTTAACAAGATTTCGCAAAGCATTTACTGAATATCTACTGTGTTCTAGGTTCTGTGCTAAACCTGTTCATTGCTACTGTGAGGTTGTAGTGCCATTTTGCAGATCACGAAACAGACTGTAGGGAGGGTTAATACTTGGTGAAATAAGAACTAGTGAGTGGCACAATGAAGATTCAAACTCTCTACTGGCTACAGAATTGGCTCCCTATGTTTTGGAAGATTTTTTCCCCCGGGGATTTTGGGCTAACAGAAAGTAGTTGAACTATTGTATAAAGAGGATAAGGAGATTATTTTGGTATTTTTTTTCCATTTCATTTCTTTAGCCACAGTGTGACAGTCATTGTCCCAGGAGCTGGGAATGCCCTCAAGGAGCCGTATGACCTAGTGGGAGAAACAAGAAGTCACAAACTACCACAATGTAGAGAGCAGAGCTGTGACTTGCTAAAGGAACTTCCCAAGTTTGTGAATCCTCTAGTGCTTACAAGTTCCTTCTTTAAGTGGATATGAAATCATTAGTAGAGAGGATGAAGCCTTGGTGAGATGTAGATGCTGAGCAATCAGCTACTTACTCACTAAGCACCAGCTTCTGCACAGTAGCCTCACAGCCCTGTGGTTCACATTCGTGTCTGAGCAAGGTGACAGGGGATCACATTTTGGATATTTGGGGCTACTCCCAAATAATCAAAACTGTTCTGAAACATTGCTTGAGCCAAGGAGGTTGAGGCTGCCGTGAGCCGTGATCACACCGCTGCACTCCAGCCTGGGTAACAGAGTGAGACTCCATCTCAAAGAAAAAAGATTGGGAGGCTCGGGAAGCTGGAACATTTATTCCCACATCCCTTATTAATTTAGGATTGCCCTACAAGCATTATACTTTCTTGCACTTCTGGACTATACACAGGGCTGAGAGAGCTTTGTGGCCTTGGAGAAGGCCCTGAGACAAGTAGCTAAAAGAAGCTAGATGTGAGTTTCAGGTAGGATGCTGTCCCCAGGAGTCTGAGCTCATGCAGAACTGTGCACTAGAGCCCCTACTGAACTCAAAGGTAGATCAAAGGGATGTGATGTAGGACAACGAAGAGTCTGCTTACTACAATCTTTTTCTCTTACTGGCTTCTGTTGGCAGTAATGCATAGTGTAATTATTTGTGATATTAGTCACAAATATTTTCCCTGGTTTATAATTTTGTTTATATATAGTATTTTTAAAGTAACAACTTTGGCCCGGTGCAGTGGCTCATGCCTGTAATCCCAGCACTTTGGGAAGCTGAGGCAGGCAAATCACTTGAGGCCAGGAGTTCGAGACCAGCCTGACCAACATGGCGAAATCCCGTCTCTATTAAAAATACAAAAATTAGCTGGACGTGGATGATGCATGACTGTAATCCCAGCTTCTTGGGAGGCTGAGGCACGAGAATCACTTGAACCCAGGAGGCAGAGGTTACAGTGAACCAAGACTGCGCCACTGCACTCCAGCCTGGGTGACGGAGTGAGACTCTGTCTCAAAATAAAATAAAATAAAGTGACAGCTTTATTAAGATATAATTCATATATCATGCAATTCATCCATTAAAAGTATGTAATTCAATAAAAAACAAAAAGTATACAATTCAGTGTTTTTAAGTATTATATTCACATAATTATGCAATCATCACCACAATAAATTTCAGAACATTTTCATCACTCCAAGGAAAAATACCTGTATCCATTAACAGTCATTCCCTGTTTCATCCCTCTCCTCAGCCCCTGGCAACCACAAATCTGTTTTCTATTTCTATGTGTTTGTCTATTCGAGGCATCTCATATAATTGTTACACATGACCTTTTGTGACTAGCTTCTTTCATTTGGCATAATGTTTTCAAGGTTCATCCATATCGTAGTATGTATCAGTACTTCATTCCTTTTTACTGCTGAATAATATCCTACTGTATGGATAAACATATGGTACAAATCAATTTCCAGTTTTTCAATAGGTAAGTTGATACATATCAATTTTCAGTTTTTCAGTCGGGTTGTCTATTGATTTATAAGAGGTTTTTTAAATATATATATTTGGGATACAAGGTCTTTATCAGATACATGATTTTCAAAGATTTTTCTTCCATTCTGTGGGTCGTCTTTCACTTTCTTGATAGTGTCCTTTGAAGCATAAACCTATGTTTATCCATACAATATACAATCTATGGATAAACACCATTCATCAATTGATGGGTATTTGGGTTATTTCCATTTTGGAGCTATTATGAACAATCCTGCTATGAACATTTGTGTGCAGGTTTTTGGCTGGATGTGTGTTTTCCCTACTGTCACATTTCAAACTTGGGAGTGGAATTGCTAGGTCATATGATAACTCTACGTATAATCATTTGAGAACTGTTTCCCAAAGTGGCAGCACCATTTTACATTTCCACCAGCAATGTGTGAGGATTCAAATTTCTCCATATCCTTACCAACACTTGTTCATGACTTTTTTTATGATAGTCACTCTTGTGGGTATGATGTCGTAGCTCATTGTGGTTTTGATTGGCATTTCTCCAATGGCTAATGATGTTGAGCATCTTTTCAATGTGTTTATTGGCCATTTGTATATTTTCCTTGAAGAAGTATCTATACAAATCAATTTTTAATTTTTTAGTTTGGTTGACTATTATTGATTTATAAGAGTTTTTAAAATATATTTGGAATATAAGTCCTATATCACATACGTGATTTTCAAAGATTTTCTCCCATTCTGTGGGTTGTCTTTTACTATCTTGATGGTGTCCTTTGAAACATTAAGTTTATTTATCTTGGTGAAGACTAATTCGTCTATATTTTCTGTTGTTGTTCGTGTTTTTGGTGTTACAGCTAAGAAACCATTGCCTAATCCATGGTCATGAAAATTATTCCTGTGTTTTCTTCTAAGAGTGTTATAGCTATTATCTATTAGCTATTACATTTAGATGTATAACTCATTAATTCTTTTTTTTTTTTTTTTTTTGAGGCGAAGTCTAGCTCTGTTGCCCAGGTTGGAGTGCAGTGGCTCAATCTTGGCTCACTGCAACCTCCACCTCCCAGCTTCAAGCAATTCTTCTGCCTCAGCCTCCTAAATAGCTGAGACTACAGGCACCGGCCACCACGCCGGGCTAATTTTTTTGTATTTTTAGTACAGATCAGGTTTCACCATGTTGACCAGGCTGGTCTTGAACTCCTGACCTCGTGATCTGCCCGCCTCAGCCTCCCAAAGTGCTGGGATTACAGGCGTGAGCCACCGCGCCCGGCCTTAGGTTAATTCTTGTATGTGATATAAGGAAGAGGTTCAACTTCGTTCTTTTGCCTATGGATATCCAGTTGTCACAAAACCATTTGTTAAGATGACTTAATTTTTTAACCCCTTGAATTTTCTTGGCACTCTTGTCAAATTTCATTTGCCCATAAAATGTAAGAGTTTATCTCTGGGCTCTCAGTGTTATTTCCTTGATCTGTATGTCTGTCCTTATGCCAACACCACACTGCACAATTATGATAGCTTTGTATGAAGTTCTGAAATGGGGATGTGTAAGTCCTCCAGCTTTGCTTTTCTTTTTCAAGATCATTTTGGCTATTATGGGTCCCTTGCATTTTTATTTGAATTTTAGGATTAGCTTGTCAATTTCTGTGAAGAAGCCCTTAGCTGGAATTTTGGTGGGGCTTACTCTGAATCTTTACAATAGTTTGACTAGTATTGCCATCTTAATATTAACCCTTCTGATCTATGAACATGGGTGTCTTTCCATTTGTTTAGGTCTTCTTTAGTTTCTTTCAACAGTGTTTTGTGGCCAGATGTGGTGACTCATACCTGTAATCCTTGCACTTTGGGAGGCCAAGGCAGGCTGATCTCTTGAGCTCAGGAGTTCAAGAGCAGCCTGGGCAACATGGTAAAACCCCATCCCTACAAGAAATACAAAAAATTATCCAGGCATGGTGACATGTGCTTGTCATCCCAGCTACTTGAGAGGCTAAGGTGGGAGGATCACATGATCCCAGGAACTTGAGGTTGTTGTGAGCCGTGATCATGCCACTGCCCTCCAGCTTGGGCAGTAGAGTGAGACCCTGCCTCAAAAACAAAAAATGAAAAACCCAACAGTGGTTTGTAGTTTTCATAGTATAAGTTTTACACTTCTTTTGTTGTATTTATTCCTGAGTAGTTATTATTTCTGATGCTATTGTAAAATGGAAGTTTTTCCTTAAGTATATTTTGGGGTTATTGCAATTACATAGGAATACAACTGATTTTTTTTTTTTTTTTTTTTTTTTTGAGACGGAGTCTCGCTCTGTCGCCCAGGCTGGAGTACAACTGATTTTTGAATACTGATCTTCTGTCCTGAAGCCTTGGTGAACTCATTTATTACCTCTAGTAGTTTTGTAGTGGCTTCCTTAGGATTTCCTATATACGGGATCATGTCATCTGCAAATAGATGTGTTTTACTTCTTCCTTCAAACCTGGATACATTTTATTTTCCTTCCTAAGTACCTTAGGTAGAACTTCTTGTACATGTTAAATAGAAGTGGCAAGAGTGGACATCCTTATCTTGGTCCAGATCATAGTTTGATCTTTACCACTCAGTCTGATGGTAGCAGTGGGTTTTTTGTTGTTTTTATTTTGGGTTGTTGTCCTTTTGTTTTGTTTTGTTTGTTTTTTGTCCTCTTGTGTTGAAACTGAAAGTAGTGGGTTTTTTGTAGATGCTTTTTATCAAGTTTAGGAAGATCCCTTCTGTTTCTAGTTTGTTGAGTGTTTTTATCGTGAAAGAATGTTGGATTTTTTCAAATGCTTTACCTGTGTCTCTTGAGATGATCACGTGGTTTTTGTCCTTTATTCTATTAATATGGTGTATGGAATAACACGGATAGATTTTCGCATGTTAAGCCAACCTTGAATTTCAGCTGTAAATCTCACTTAGTCATAGCATATAACCTTTTTTTTTTTTTTTTGAGACAGAGTCTTGCTGTTGTTGGCCCAGGCTGGAGTGCAATGGCATGATCTCGGTTCACTGCAACCTCCACCTTCCAGGTTCCAGCAGTTCTCCTGCCTCAACCTCCCAAGTTGCTGAGATTACAGGTGCCTGCCACCACGGCTAGCTAATTTTTGTATTTTTAGTAGAGATGGGGTTTCACCACGTTGGCCAGGCTGGTCTCAAACTCCTGACCTCAGGTGATCCACCAGCCTTGGCCTCCCAAAGTGCTGGGATTACAGGCATGAGCCACCATGCCTAGCTTCCTTCCTTCCTTCCTTCCTTCCTTCCTTCCTTCCTTCCTTCCTTCCTTCTTCTCTCCTTCCTCTTCTCTCCTCTCCTCTTTTCTTCCTTTCTTCTTTTCCTTTCTTCCTTTCTTTCTTCTTTTTCTTTTTGAGACGGGGTCTTGTTCTGTCACCCAGGCTGGAGTGCAGTGGTGCGATCATAGCTCACTGTAGCCTCAAACTTCCTAGCTCAAGCAGTCCTCCCACTTCAGCCTGCTGTGTAACTGGGATTATAGGTGCAAACCATGGCACCCAGCCGTTTGATGTGTTTGTCTGGGTTATATTGGCCTTAAGAAGTTGAGTTGGGAAATGCTCCTCCTTCTTCTACTTTTTGAAAGAATTTGAGAAAGCAAGGTATTCTTTAAATATTGGTAGGATTCACTAAGGAAGACTTCTGAACTAGGCTTTTCTTTGTGGATAGTTGTGGGATTTATTTTTGGTTTTTTTTTTTTTTAACTAATTTAGTCTCTTTGCTTGTTATAGGTCTATTCAGATTTTTTCTCTCTCCTTGAGTCAATTTTGATCATTTCTGTCCTAAGAATTTGTCTATTTCAAATCTAATTACCTAATTAGATTTATCTAATTTGATGGCTATATTAGTTTGCGGGGACTGCCTTAACAAAATACTACACAATGAGTGGTTTAAACAATAGCAATTTATTTTCACACAGTCCTGGACACTGGAAGTCGAAGACTGAGGTGCTGGCAGGATTGGATTCTGCTGAGGCCTCTCTCCTTGACTTGCAGATGACCGTCGTCTTGCTGCGTCCTCACGTGGCCTTCCTCTGTGTGTGGGCACATTCCTGATGTCTCCTCTTCTTCTAAGGACGCCAGTCATTTCAGACTAGGCCCTGACCCATGACCTCATTTCATCATAATTACCCCCTTTAAAGGTGCTGTGTCCAAATACAGTCACAGTCTAAGGTTTTAGGAACTGGGGCCTTGACATATGAATGGCGGGGAGACAATTCAGTCTGTAACAATGGCATACAATTGTTCATAGCATTTGTTTATAATGCTTTTTTTTTTTCTTTAAGGTTGCCAGTGATGCCCCCTCTTTTATTCCTAATTTTAGTAATTTATATCTTCTCTCTTTTTTCATTGGTCAATCTGGCTAAAGATTTGTCAATTTTGTTGATTCACTCGAAAAACAAACTTTTGGTTTTGTTCATTTCCACGATTGTTTCTCTGTTCCTTTATTCCTTTCTGCTGGTGTCTTTATTCCTTTCTTTTTCTTTCTTTGTGTTTAGTGTGTACTTCTTTTTCTAGTTTCTTAAGGTGATTGATTTGGGATCACTTTTAAGGTGATTGATTTGGGATCATTTTTTTAAATATAGGCATTTACAGCTATAAATTTCCTTCTAATTACTTTAGTGGCATCCCATAAGTTGTATGTTGTGTTTAATTTTCATTTATTTTATTTTATTTTAATTAATTTATTTATTTTGAGATGGCATCTTGTTCTGTCACCCAGTAGAGACGGGGTTTCACCATGTGAGCCAGGATGGTCTCGATCGCCTGACCTCGTGATCCGCCCACCTCGGGCTCCCAAAGTCCTGGGATTACAGGCGTGAGCCACCGAACCCAGCCTAGAGTCTATTTTTTCTGAGATTAGGATGGCCACTCCACCTCTCTCTGGCTACTATTTATGTTGTTATAAAATTTTGCCGGCCGGGCGCGGTGGCTCAAGCCTGTAATCCCAGCACTTTGGGAGGCCGAGACGGGCGGATCACGAGGTCAGGAGATCGAGACCATCCTGGCTAACACGGTGAAACCCCATCTCTACTAAAAAATACAAAAAATTAGCCAGGCGAGGTGGCGGGCGCCGGTAGTCCCAGCTACTCGGGAGGCTGAGGCAGGAGAATGGCATAAACCCAGGAGGCGGAGCTTGCAGTGAGCTGAGATCGCGTCACTGCACTCCAGCCTGGGCTACAGAGCGAGACTCCTTCTCAAAATAATACATAAATAAAAAAAAATAAAATAGGCCGGGCGCGGTGGCTCACGCCTGTAATCCCAGCACTTTGGGGGGCCAAGGCGGGCGGATCACGAGGTCAGAAGATCGAGACCATCCTGGCTAACATGGTGAAACCCCGTCTCTACTAAAAATACAAAAAAATTAGCCGGGCGTAGTGGCGGGCGCCTGTAGTCCCAGCTACTGGGGAGGCTGAGTCAGGAGAATGGCGTGAACCCGGGAGGCGGAGCTTGCAGTGAGCTGAGATCGCGCCACTGCACTCCAGCCTGGGTGGCAGAGTGAGACTCTGCCTCAAAAAAATAAAATAAAATAAAATAAAGAATAAATAAAATAAAATAAAATGTTGCCATACAGAAATTATTTATTTTTTGTAACTGAATTTATTAGTCTTTTGTTTATGACTTCTGCATTTTGATTAATAGTTTGGCCTTTTCCATATCAAGGTGATAATTAATTTTTCCATATTTTCTATTATTTTTATATTTTCAGAGTCTAAGTTTATATCTTTGGTCCATTTGATTTTTTTTTTTTTTTGACACCTGGTGTAAGATGCTGGTACAACTTTATTTTTTTCCTGTATACATAATTGCCTCAATATAATTTACTGAATGGTTCTTTATTGCTGATTTGAGCTGCTACTTTTATCTTTTACTAAATTTTTATGTATATTTCAATCTGTTACTTACTGTCTCTTTTGTTCCATTGTTCTGTTTGTACCAAGACCATAGTGTTTTATTCATTGAAGTTTTATAATATATTTTATTATATAACAATTCTAGCCTCCCCTCATTTCTCTTATTTTTTAGAATGTTTCCAGGTATTCTTGTCTAATTTTTATATCAGCATTACATTAGCTTGCCTCATTAAAACATTCAAGTAATTGTAATAATATCTAAACCTGTAGGAATTTTCCTAGGATCACATTAGATTTATAAATTAACTTAGGTTGATGGGCATCTTTTTGACATTGAGTATTTCTGCTTGGAAGCATGTTATGTCTTCATATTTGTTCAGGTGTATTTTCATAAGTTATTTTTTTTAATTTTAAACCTTAACAGTTTTGGCCGGCCGCGGTGGCTCAAGCCTGTAATCCCAGCACTTTGGGAGGCTGAGGCGGGTGGATCACGAGGTCAGGAGATCGAGACCATCCTGGCTAACATTGTGAAACCCCGTCTCTACTAAAAATACAAAAAACTAGCCGGGCGAGGTGGCGGGCGCCTGTAGTCCCAGCTACTCGGAGGCTGAGGCAGGAGAATGGCGTGAACCCAGGAGGCGGAGCTTGCAGTGAGCCGAGATCCCGCCGCTGCACTCCAGCCTGGGCGACACAGTGAGACTCCGTCTCAAAAAAAAAAAAAAAAACTTAACAGTTTCTTTTCTTTTCTTTTTTTCTTATTTGCGACACAGTCTCGCTCTGTCGACCTGGCTGGAGTGCAGTGGCACGATCTCGGCTCACTGCAACCTCCACCTCATGGGTTCAAGCAATTCTTCTGCCTCAGCCTCCCGAGTAGCTGGTATTACAGGTGTGTGCCACCACGCCCAGCTAATTTTTGTATTTTTAGTAGGGATAGGGTTTCACCATGTTGGCCAGGCTGGTCTTGAACTCCTGACCTCAGGTAATCTGCCTGCCTCGGCCTCCCAAACTGTTGGGATTACAGGCGTGAGCCACCATGCCCAGCCGATGTTTTCAAACACATATAAAGATAGAATAATAAAGTAAACCACCACCATGACCTATCACCCAGCTTCAGTACTTATGAACACATAGTGATTGTTATTTAATCTGACTTCCTCCTTCACTATGTTAAGACAAATCCCAGATACTATGTCCAGAAATATTATAATGTTTTCTTCATGTAGTTGCATACGTTTCTTACTAAGCTTACTCCTAGGCATTTTGTTTAACTATGGATTGTTGTTTATATATATGAAGATTTATTTCTGTAGATTAACTTTATACCTTCTCATTTTTAGTACATTATTCTGTACCAATTTGCATTCATTGTTTTCAGAATATAAGATGAATTATCACTCTTCAAATTAGGGATATGCTAAAATTATAGATATGAACTAGTACAGAAAGCTACTAATCTTCCAAACAATATGACTGTGACCTGAAACATGAAGACAAATCTGTGTAATAGCATAGCAGACTTAACTTGGATTCTTGTCCTGTAAGGCTCTGTTAAGACATGAAAAATTGGGGTCATCTTCAGTTTCCTACAACTTTGTAATGTCGTGTGTGCACGGGGTTCTCCCAGCAGACCTTAAATCACTCACTGGTGGGTAAGTCAGGCCCTCAGAGAAGCACGTTAACTCTTCCAAGCCAGTGGGGGACGATTTCATTCTTTTGAGTTCTGATGAGAAACAATGATTAGATGGATCAGGAATCATGTTGTGGGATGAATAATTTTCTAGATAATTTCTAATGGAGCACCATTAGTAAGTATCCTGTTCCTTAGAGCGTGCTCTTCAGACTCTCAGAGAGGTTTGACACCTTCCTGTGTTAATCGATCTAGCTGTTCTGCTGGAGTAGTCAGGGATTTGGGGTCTCTACTCATTTAGAAAAACTCTGATTGGCTTGAGTCTTTCTCTCTTCCACAGCCTGTCTCTGAAATAGCATGTGGTTTTCTGGGCTGAATTATTTTCTTAATCCGAAAAGCTTTCTTTTGGATGTTCCTGGTGTTGCCGTAAATTAATTCTAGTTTATTAAAAGAAAAAATAAAACTAAAGCAACTTTCAGAGAAAAATGCTTTCTCCTACATTTCAGTGAGTTAGTTTGCATGACGCTTTTAAAATAATAAAGTCATCTAGCTAGAGATAAAAACATCTCATTAAAATCTGGCTTTGAGGCTGGGCATGGTGGCTCATGCCTGTAATCCCAGCACTTTGGGAGGCCAAGGCAGTTGGATCACTTGAGGTCAGTAGTTTGAGACCAGCCTGGCCAACATGGTAAAACCTCACCTCCACCAAAAAATACAAAAATTCGCTGGGCATGGTGGCGCACACCTGTAGTCCCAGCTACTCAGGAGGCTGAGGCAGGAGAATCGCTTGAACACGGGAGGCAGAAGTTGCAGTGAGCAGAGGTCATGTCACCACGCTCCAGCCTGGGCAGCAGAGCAAGAATTCATCTTTTTTTTTTTTTTTTTAATTTATTTATTATTATTATACTTTAAGTTCTAGGGTACATGTGCATAACGTGCAGGTTTGTTACATATGTATACTTATGCCATGTTGGTGTGCTGCACCCATCAACTCGTCATTTACATCGGGTATAACTCCCAATGCAATCCCTCCCCCCTCCCCCCTCCCCATGATAGGCCCCGGTGTGTGATGTTCCCCTTCCCGAGTCCAAGTGATCTCATTGTGCAGTTCCCACCTATGAGTGAGAACATGCAGTGTTTGGTTTTCTGTTCTTGTGATAGTTTGCTAAGAATGATGGTTTCCAGCTGTATCCATGTCCCTACAAAGGACACAAACTCATCCTTTTTTATGGCTGCATAGTATTCCATGGTGTATATGTGCCACATTTTCTTAATCCAATCTGTCACTGATGGACATTTGGGTTGATTCCAAGTCTTTGCTATTGTGAATAGTGCTGCAATAAACATACGTGTGCATGTGTCTTTATAGCAGCATAATTTATAATCCTTTGGGTATATACCCAGTAATGGGATGGCTGGGTCATATGGTACATCTAGTTCTAGATCCTTGAGGAATCGCCATACTGTTTTCCATAATGGTTGAACTAGTTTACAATCCCACCAACAGTGTAAAAGTGTTCCTATTTCTCCACATCCTCTCCAGCACCTGTTGTTTCCTGACTTTTTAATGATCGCCATTCTAACTGGTGTGAGATGGTATCTCATTGTGGTTTTGATTTGCATTTCTCTGATGGCCAGTGATGATGAGCATTTTTTCATGTGTCTGTTGGCTGTATGAATGTCTTCTTTTGAGAAATGTCTGTTCATATCCTTTGCCCACTTTTTGATGGGGTTGTTTGTTTTTTTCTTGTAAATTTGTTACCATTCAGGACATAGGCATGGGAAAAGACTTCATGTCTAAAACACCAAAAGCAATGGCAGCAAAAGCCAAAATTGACAAATGGGATCTCATTAAACTAAAGAGCTTCTGCACAGCAAAAGAAACTACCATCAGAGTGAACAGGCAACCTACAGAATGGGAGAAAATTTTTGCAATCTACTCATCTGACAAAGGGCTAATATCCAGAACCTACAAATAATTCATCTTTTTTATATATATATATATATATATACACACACACACACACACACACACAAAAATATATATATACACAAAAAAATATATATACACACAAAAAATGTATATATATAAATATATGTATACACACACACATATATGGCTTTAAGGGGGACTGTGGAGACTAACTCCACAGTTAATTTTGACTAGGTTAAATGACTACTATTATTTAAGGTAGTAATACTTACCTTACAAAGTTGTTATAGGAATTAACTGAATTAATATATTTAAAGTACTTAAAATAGCATGCATCACATAGTAACTTCTAGTGAGTGTTTGTTAAATAAGTAAAAAATAAAAAAACAGTATACATAGAAATGGACTTTTTTAAACGTCAGAATAGTTCAAGGAAAGGACTGAAATTCTGTAATCTGCTTTTTCTCAACTCTTGTTGAATTAACTTCCTTCCTGCATATATAAATAGTTGCTAATTTAAACAAACTCTTTCATTTTAAAGATTCGCCGATTCTCAGTCCAGCTAATTCTGCAATCAATTTAAGTGGAGCTCAGGACCTGACCCGGAATAAGAATGTTGTGAAACCACTGGCTTTATCTTTGCAGGTTGTAGGGAAGACTTTTGCTGCAGGTGATGTTTTCCTCACTTATATTTCTTTGGTAAATACATAGTCCGTAAAAGACTTGTGTGACATTTAGTTGACAAATTGATAGAAGAAAACAGAAGCTGCCTGTCCCTGGCAGTTGAAGAGAGAACTGGGGCTGTCTGTAATGATGTACTAGTGTGCGAAGCTTTGTGTTCTCTCCATTCCAACCAGAAGAGTCAGGGAATGACACTTGGTACTTGGAAGTGACATAACAATTTGATTCCATTTAACAAACATTTCTTGGGCACCTGCTTTAACTAGGAACTGGGAATACAAAGATAAATAAGGTTCAATCCCTGACCCCCAGTTTCCTTGTAATCTAGTGGGAGAGATAGACCTCTGACAAGATATTTTCAGTGTACTGTAGCAAACATGGCAATGTACAGAAGAACACAGAACAAAGGGGTTTTTTTAGCCCAGCATTGTAGGAGTAATTAAGAATAAGTTCTCAGAGGAATCTGGTCTTTGACAATGAGGAGATCTTCACTGTACAAAGGAGTAGAGGAAAAGCAATTCAGATTCAGGGAACAGCAGAAACAATGGTAAAAGGAAAAGAAGGGAAGAGGGGAAAGCAATATGATATATGCAAGAATTTCCAGCAATTTGGACTTGTTAGGACCATAAAATGTAAAACTCAAAAAGTGGCAAGAGGTGAGTAAGTGGTGGTTAAGGGAAAAGTTATAGGCAGCCAGGCTAAGAAACGTGGATTTCACTGTATACTTATAGACCAGGGGAATGGCATGGTTCGATTTGAACTTGAGCTAGATCATTTTGGCTGTAATGTGTAAGAAGAAGACGAGATAGGAAAACTAGTTGGAGGTCATTTCAGTCGTCTCAGTGACAAATGATGAGGTCCTTGGCTAGAGTGATAATAGGTTGCAGAGGAGAGGACAAATTAGAGAACTACTCAGGAAGTGAAACCAGCAGGAATTAACTGATTAATGTGAACATCAAGGAGAAGAAGGGGTTGACATTCAACTTTCTGGGCTTATGTTGATGCCATCATCTGAGACAGGGATACAGAAAGAGGATCAGGTTCTCCAGTGGGAGATTGTGAGTTCAATTTTGGAAATGCTGAATTTGAGATTCCCATAAGACATCCACGTGGAGCTGTTCAACAGCCATTTAATTTATCACAGGGATAATTCAGGACTGAGGGTGTAGAATAGAGCCACCAACATCTAGTTAAAGTCATCAGTGTAAATAGTATAAGCCAAGGAGAGATGTAGGCTGAGGCAAGCTGTGAACAAAAGATAGGATTCATCTGGGCACAATGACTCACAATTGTAAACCCATTACTTTGGGAGGCGAAGGCAGGAGGATCATTTGAGGCTAAGAGTTCCAGACCAGCCCAGGTTACAAAGTGAGACCTGGTCTCTACAAACGATAAAAAAAATTTAGCTGGGTGTGGTTGTGTGCACCTGTGGTCCCAGCTACTCAGGAGGCTGAGGCTGGAGCATGGCTTGAGCCTGGGAAGTCAAGGCTGCAGTGAGCCATGTTTATGCCACTGCACTTCAGCTTGGGTGACAGAGTGAGAATATAAAAATTAAAAAAAAAAAAATCCTAAAAATGTTCAGTGGTGGCTCTGTGTGTGTGTGTGTGTGTGTGTGTGTGTGTGTTTCTTTTTCTGAAACAGGGTATCTCTCTGCCACCCAGGCTGCAGTACACTTGTGCAATCTCAGTTCACTGCAGCCTCAACCTCCCAGGCTCAAGCAACCCTCCCGCCTCAGCCTCCCAAGTAGCTGGGACTATAGACACATGCCGCCGTGCCCAGCTAATGTTTGCATTTTTTTTTTTTTTTTTTTTTTTTACAGACGAGGTTTCAGTATGTTGTCTAGGCTAGTCTCGAACTCCTGGAGTCAAGTGATCAGCCAGCCTTGGTCACCCAAAGTGCTGGGATTACAGGCATGACCCATGGCACCCAGCCAAGTTTAGTGGTAAAAGAGAAGAAATTTTAGGAGAAGTAGAAGAAGAATGAGCATAAAGAGAGCCTGTCATTTTTGGAAACTTTTCTTTTTTTCTTTCTTTTTTAATTATTTGTAGAGACAGGGTCTCCACATGTTGCCCAAGCTGGTTTCAAACTCCGGGGCTCAAGTGATCCTACTCTTCCACCTCCCAAATTGCTGAGATTATAGGCGTGAGCCATGGTGCCTGGCCATTTTTGGAAATTTTTCAACAGTTAGGCATCATAATTTACACAGCCCACTTCTGTTCTTACTCAGGTTCAACATTTCTTGCAGGATTTACCTTCTGGTTGGATTACCGACTTTGAACAATGGAATCAAGTTTTTACAGCATTAAAAAAATCAATGAAGTAATAGATCAGTAATCATGGTTACTAAAACCATCAGATGAAGGCTGAACAACTTTATAATGCCAAGGATTATGCTGACAACTTTTGAACCTACTAATCAATCTTAATATTACAAGAAGAGAGAAAACGGCCTTATGTGCCCCCTGATGGAAATACTGTATACCACAGTACTTATGAGATACTCTTGCCAAAAAAAATCCTGAATTTGATCAAACCTCTATATCTAATAATTAGTTTATTAGAAATACAGCGGACAAGAGAATAAGTGACACTACAGGTATCTAATCAGCAAAATCTAGAAAATGGAAAATTCTGCCAGGTTTTCAGCAAATTAATTGTAAGAAAGAAAAGGGAAGGGCATCTTATAGATTAAAAGAGGTTTCAGGGACACAGTCACTAAATTCAGTATGTGCATCTTTTTTGAATTCCAATTTGAACAAGCCAGCTGTTTGAAAAAAGTATTTTTTTTACAGATAATTAAAAGATAGTTGGGGAAAATTTTGAATACTAATAGGATATTTTATGATATTAAGAAATTATTGGCTATATGCAGTGGCTCATGCCTGTAATTTCACCCCTTTGGGAGGCTGAGGCAGGTGGATCACTTGAACCCAGGAGTCCAAGACCAGCCTAGGAAACATGGCAAAACCCTGTCTGTACAAAAAAAAAAAAAAAAAATTAGCCAGCTGTGGTGACACATGCCCATAGCCCCAGCTACTTGGCAGGCTGAGGTGGGAGGACTGCCTGAGCCCAGAAGTCAAGACTGCAGTGAGCTGTGATTGTACCACCGCACTCCAGCCTGGATGATGGAGTGAGACCCTGTTTCAAAGAAGAAGGAGAAAAGAAAGTATTAATCATTGTTAATTTTAAGGATAGTAATGGTATTACAGTTATTTTTAAAAGAGTCTTTTTATTTTAGAAACAAATACATTAAGACCAGGCATGGTGGCTCACACCTGTAATCCCAACACTTTGGGAAACCAAGGTGGAAGGATTGATTGACGCCAGGAGTTCGAGACCAGTCTGGACAACATAGCAAGACCCTGTTTCATTAAAAAAAAAAAAAAAAAAAACCTTAAAAATTAGCCAGGTGTGATGGCACACCCCTGTAATCCCAGCTGTTTGAGAGGCTGAAGCAGGAGAATCATTCGAGCCTAGGAATTCAAAGCTGCGGTGAGCTCTGAGCCTGCCACTGCACTCTAGCCTGGGTGACCGTGAGACCTTGTCTCAAAAAAAAAAAAAAAAAAAATCACACCTGTAATCCCAACACTTTGGGAGGCCGAGGCAGGTGGATCATGAGGTCAGGAGATCAAGACCATCCTGGCTAACACGGTGAAACCCCATCTCTACTAAAAAAGATACAAAATGTTAGTCGGGCGTGGTGGCAGGCGCCAGTAATCCCAGCTACTTGGGAGGCTGAGGCAGGAGAGTGGCATGAACCTGGGAGGCGGAGCTTGCAGTGAGCCAAGATCGCGCCATTGCACTCCAGCCTGGGTGGCACAGTGAGACTCCGTCTCAAAAAAAATAAATAAATAAAGAAGCACACAGAAGTATTTATGTACAAAATGATATGGGTTTGCTTCAAAATAATTCACAGCATGCTTGTACATATGTGGAGGGGGCGGAGGTAAGGGTGGATAAAGCAAGATGGGCTGTGTTGATAAATGTTGAAATTGGATGCTGGGTATGTAGATGTTCATTATCCTATTCTCTCTACTTTTCTGTATGTTTGAAACTTTCCATGACGCAAAGTTAAGAACATATATATATATATATATAAGAATTTTTTTCCCTTCCTTCCACCCATCATCTCCAAAGGCTTCACTGAAAGTGATTCCAGAAGATCTCTTGGGGTCCTAGGAAACTGTTTCTAAGTGACGTTTAATTTTAATGAAGCTCTTCCTCTGACAGTTGCAGTTGGTTTTATGTAACTGGACTGGGTCCTATCCATGAGGTTTCTTGGAATTCTAGAGTGTGAGGTCTATCAGATGGTTCCAGTATCCCAGAAAGCAGGGTCCTGCCCAGCCTCTGTTCTGAACACTCCTCTCCTTGTGTTCTACAGATGCTGCTAATGGAAACAGTAGCCATGGAGGGAAGGGCAGTGCATCCAGCTCCACTCCAGCCCACACAGGGAATTACTCTCTGTCACCAAGACCTAGCTATGCATCAGGAGACCAAGGTACCATACCTGTCATAGAGTTTTGTAATAATGCACTTACCTGGGATTAGAAGTGCTCCAGATTTTGTAATGAATTAGCTGGCAACATACTCGGGAGTTTTTTCTCAGCTCGTCATACAACGTTTTGAAAGTTTGTAATTGGTGTGAACAGTAATGAGTAAATATCTTGGGATTCTATATGGATGACCTAACTGGGAAATAATGTTGAAACAAATGTTTAAGGAAGTGTCTTGAAAAACCATGGGTGTAGCTGACCAAAGTACAGGATTCGAAGTTGTCTGTTGTGTGATCCTGGACAAATCTGAGCCTTCCTTTCTCCTTTTACAAAATGGGTATAACAACAATATTTGCCCTACAACACCACAAGGTTGTGGGTAGAATCAAATGAAATAAGCTACATAAACTTGGGAATTGTAAAACAACATACAGATGTTAAGTGGCTATTATTGTAATGTTAGGTTACTAATGTGGCTTTTTTTAAAACTTTACCTCTAAAGGAGTGATTTAGACTTTCTGAGTATAATCAAATTAAAGGTTCTGTGTTACTCTGGCATTCTTTCCTTTCATCCACATGGCTGAGAACAAGACGATCTCTTTTTTTGTTTTTTTGTTTGTCTTCAGCTACCATGTTCATTTCTGGGCCACCAAAGAAACGACACCGGGGATGGTATCCTGGGTCACCTCTCCCCCAACCTGGCTTAGTTGTACCTGTCCCTACAGTTCGTCCTCTTTCAAGAACGGGTAAGGTTTTAACATAAGATGGATCGTGAGTGTGTTTTTAATTCACAGAGATATCTTCTACTTCCATTCTTTCCCTGAACTCTTGAAGATGAGTTATGTGAGGAAATTGATAGTAGCTAATGTTTTGTCACGATCGTATTTGCCTTCCCTACACACACAAGATCATTACAACTGATCTGAATTCAACCTTTGACTTAGTTTTAACCCATAGCATTGAAAAGTCATTCATTATATGGGACACAATGCTACCAACCCACCATCATAGGGCATATATCGACTTGTTTTGCTAGTAGTGGTGTTAGATTTTCCCTGCTGTTATCTGGTTCTTTATGTGACCCATGCTTATTATTTCTGACCTGGATGGTTCAGTCTGTGGCTAGAAACCTGAAAAACCAAAACCAACTGGCTCTCTTTCAGAATATCTAACTGTAGCCATTTGGTGTCCACAGTTCAAACATTTGTCTACCTTGCTGAACAAACCACAGACGATTGTAAATAAACTGGTTCTAAGACATAAATGAGTTATTTAAATGTTTGTTTAAATAATTAGTTTTAAAGACTACATAGACATCTTATATACACAAATAATTATGCCAATCTATCACTATGGTTGCCTGTAGGAAGTACTGGTTAATGATGAATTCATCCTTCTTCACACTTTTCTACACCTTTCAAAATGTATGTAATGAACAGATATATGCCTTTGATAATCTCGGGGGGAAAGCTAAAATACCAAACAGGATCCAAAATATTGCATATGGAAAAAACAACTGGAAGGAGAGTCACCAAAATGCTAAATAGTAGTTATAGCCATATAATATGATTATGGTTAATTTTTTTCTCCTTTTGTTTTTTTCACTTATCACTTTACGTAATCAACTTAATGAAAAACACAACAAACCGTTAGATTTCTAATATTTCTCTATTAAAAGTATTAAAACTGCATTGCTTTCTATTGTATTTCATTTAGTTTTCACATGTCATCTTTCTTGTCAAACTTTTTTTTTTCCAGAGCCCCTTTTATCTGCGCCAGTTCCACAGACCCCACTAACTGGAATTTTACAACCCAGGCCCATTCCTGCAGGGGAGACTGTAATTGTTCCTGAAAACCTGCTGAGTAACTCAGGAGTTAGACCAGTAATTCTGATAGGTAAGGCAATGGAATTCCAAGTTGCCTGTGTCTGCTGGAATCTAGGAGTGTTTTTCCATTTCATTGTTTGTGTTTTTTCACATATTCATGAAGATATTCATCCATCTATTGATTCTTTCAGCTTTTATTGGCCTGCTCTTTCATGCTATATTAGGAGCTGAGGATAAGGCAAAGTCTTTTTGCCCTCAAGGAGCACTGTTTATTGGGGGAGTCTCACCTCCCATGAGCCACTAGGGTTGGTAAATAAGCGTTACAACTCACAGGCGATACCATTGTAGCACACTGTGACATGGAAGCTCCTTAGAGATTCACAACCGAGAGCAACCAGAACTCAGAGCTCT
Organism: Macaca fascicularis; assembly: GCF_037993035.2. NCBI lineage: Eukaryota > Metazoa > Chordata > Mammalia > Primates > Cercopithecidae > Macaca > Macaca fascicularis. Next base: position 68,319,202 of record NC_088392.1, on the reverse strand, counting down.
GAGAGAGGGCTTACTTTCCTCTGCCTGGAGGGGTCCGAGAAGACTTCCCAGAGGTCTTGGTTAAGCTGGGTCCTGAAGGTTGGTCAAAGTGGACAAGGTCGGGGAGGGGACATTCCAGTCAAAGGGAGCCAAACCGCAAAGAAATAAAACAAGCCAAGCCAGCTGACAGACCCTACTCAAGAGAACCAAGAGGCCCCACAGTTGCAGGTCTGAACCTTAGTATCTTTGAGGAGGCTGAGTCCTTCCAGGTGGTCTACAAGTGGAGGTATAGACATATAGGGGTCCCTACATTCCAGGACTAACTTAGTGCTTTTCATACCCATGTCAGGAGTCTCTTTGGTTTAGGGCTGCCCTAGGCCAGAAGGAGACTGCTCGCTCTACCTTTAGGACAAAATAGATAGGGTGTTTAAGGTCCCCACATCTTTAGGATGTGTTTACATGCAGTGTTATTTGCTTTTTGGGTTGGCCTGAGCCTGCCTAATTGGATGGTTTTGCTTCGAGTCATGTCCTTTACCTGGTTACTCTGTCTGCTAATCCTGGTTCTGTAGGTACTGAGGGGATCCCAGTTGCTTAAATGCTGTATGAATTAGGAAGCTTTTTTTGAACATTAACATAGTGCCACTAAGCTTTGAAAAGATGCATAGAACATGGGGACCCTTTGGTCCTTTGGTGCCTGCCTTTTAGAAAGTCTCACAGAGGGACTATCCTCGCCATCAACCACCAAAACAGGTCATATTTGGACACATTTTTTTCCTATCTATTTCTAAAACAGTTTGAGACTGTTTACTGACATTTAGGAAGACAACCTCACAAAAATAGCTAAGATAACAAAGGAGCAGGGATCTCCAAGTGCCTGAAACTAGTAGAATCTTGCTGTTAATCAATAAATTTAGTTTACTTTTTTTTTTTTTTTTAAGAAAATCTCAGTAATATCTCCAGGTGGATAGTGTCGGAAAGGAAAAGAAAGGGGAAAGGAAAGGGCAGAGGAAAAGGGAAAGGAAAGGGGAAAGGAAAGGAAATCTCAGGAAGTGAAACATGTATTGTTTGTTTCTGTTTTTGTTTTTTGTTGTTTTTTGAGACAGAGTCTCGCTCTGTCACTCAGGCTGGAGTGCAGTGGCACAGTCTGCTCACTGCACGCTCTGCCTCCTGGGTTCAAGTGATTCTTCTGCCTCCTGAGTAGCTGAAATTACAAGCGTGCACCACCACGCTCAGCTTATTTTTGTATTTTTGGTAGAGACACGGTTTCATCATATTGGCCAGGCTGGTCTCAAACTCCTGATCTCAAGCAATCTGCCTGCCTTGGCCTCCCAAAGTGCTGGGGTTACAGGCGGGAGCCACACCGCGCCTGGCTGGTTTTTTTGTTTTTGAGATGGAGTCTCGCTCTGTCACTCAGGCTGGAGTGCAGTGGCGCGATCTCAGCTCACTGCAACCTCTGCCTCCTGGGTTCAAGCGATTCTCCTGCCTCAGCCTCCCATGTAGTTGCGTGCCACCGTGCCTGGCTAATTTTTGTGCTTTTAGTAGAAGCTGGGTTTCGCCTCTACTAAAGGCAAAAATGTTGGCCAGGCTGGTCTTGAACTCCTGAACTCAGGTGATCCTCCCGCCTCGGCCTCCCAAAGTGCTGGGATTACAGGCGTGAGCCACTGTGCCCAGCCGTATTGTCATTTGTTGTTTTCTGATTTCTTATCTGAAAATAAACTTGATCAGGGACTTTATCAGAAATATTTTATCATTGCAGTTTTACAGAGGATACAGACATGTTTTGCAAACTCATCAATCTTCCGGCAAAATATTAACATGTCCCTTCCATGAGAAACAGAGTTGTCCCTTAGTATCCCTGGGGGATTGATTCCAGGCCCCCTCCCATATCAAATTGAATATCTTCAAGTCCCTCATATAAAATGGCACAGTAATTGCATATAACCTATGCACATCCTCCCATATACATTAAACCACCTCTCCATTGCTTGTAATACTTATAACAGTGCCTACACATCATGTCATTCACGTGAATTCAGCGTACTACTCAGCCCACACACAGCAAGTTCAAGTTTCACTTCTTGGAACTTTGTGGAATTTTTTCCCCCTGACTATTTCAGTCCACGGTTGATTGAACGTGGAACCCACAGATACAGAGGGCCAACTGTATTTTGTTTCCTGTTCATTTAATTTAATATAAGGATAGAATGTGGAGCATCCAAGTGAATTCCTTAGGATTGATATATTTGAGTGATTTGTTTGATAGCTATCTCAGAGGGCAGGGAATTTTGTTAAGCATCTTTCATCCTAGTTGAGCAAGCGTACCTGGTTGGACCATAAAAAGAAATGTTGAACTGCACTAACCTGCTTCTATTGGGACAGGCTATGGCACTTTACCCTATTTCTATGGAAATGTTGGTGACATTGTTGTGAGTCCTCTGCTGGTGAATTGCTACAAGATTCCACAGTTGGAAAACAAAGATTTGGAACAATTAGGGTTGACTGGCAGCCAATTTCTGAGCGTGGAAAACATGATTCTTCTGACGATACAGTATCTTGTGCGGCTGGGTAAGTCATTTTCCATAATCATTTGCTAGTGACTACTTTTGAGGTTTTTTTGTGATGTACTTTTTCTTTCTTTCTCACGTTTATCCTCCTATCTCTTATTTTTCTTCTTTCACTTCTAATATTCTTTCCCTTTATCCGCATTCTCTGTAACTTTTCCCTTTCCTCTCCTTCATTTCTTTTCTACTCCTTTCCTTTCCTCTTTGCTTCTTTGGGTCCTAGAGGAGATGAATTGCACCACCTAGTGTCCAGTCTCATGATGCTCCAGAGGTCTCCAAAGTAGTTAAGGTAGGCAAAACCTTAAAGGGTTGTACCTTGAGCACCCCTTCCCTGGGGAGCTTGGCTAGGCCTCCTTTCTGAAAGTGCACCTACCATCTGGAATGCAAACACAGCCATTGCCTTAAACAATTATTTTCCAGTTTTCCATTTAGCCTTCTTATCTTGTTTATCCACTGGCCCTACACCCATTTTCTTTCTTCTCCAGCTACACCCCTTTGATGGAGTCCCATCATGCTTTCCATCATTGAGGTCATAACTGTGGACCTCCCTGGAAGGTCTCTAAGTTATAGTAAGGGGGATATGTAGGTCATGAACCCTTCACTTCCTCTATCTGATATATCCTCCTAAGCTCCAAAGTGGATGTATGCAGGTACCCTGACAATACTAGAGTGGCTCAGCAGCATTTACATCGAAATGTCCTTTATTTTGCAAATGGCAGTAGGCCATCTAATTATACACTCACTCTAGGACTTCAAGCCACTGATTTACTTAGAAAAATATTTGAGATGTGGCCGGGTGCAGTGGCTCATGCCCATAATCCCAGCACTTTGGGAGGCCGAGGTGGGCGGATCACCTGAGGTGGGGAGTTCGAGACCAGCCTGACCAACATGGAGAAACCCCACCTCTACTGAAAATACAAAATTAGCCAGGTGTGGTGGTGCATGTCTGTAATCCCAGCTACTCGGGAGGCTGAGGCAGGAGAATTGCTTGAACCCGGGAGGCGGAGGTTGCAGTGAGCTGAGATCACGCCATTGCACTCCAGCCTGGGCAACAAGAGTGAAACTCCGTCTCAAAAAAAAAAAGAAAAAAATGTATTTGAGATGTAAAATTAAACGTAAAAATATTTGTATGCACTCGTGAAATTTTTTAATTCTAGAAAATAAAAATACTTCAGTGTTAGGAGATAATAAAAACACTGGACTAAATAACTTTAAAAGAAAAAAAAAGCTTTATTAGGGCATATGCAGTCTTTGGTGCATTAGCTAGCAATCTTGACTAGAACTCTTTGTGCCCTGAGAGGCTGACTTGACGTGGGCTCTGCTTTGACATGGCCTTTTGAAATTTACACGGCACCAATTTCCCATGAGAACTACTTTCATGATAAACCTAGGACTTGCTAATGATGCTTATTGAAAGGTAATACAATTATAAAACTCACCTGGGTCCACAGCTCATTTGATGACATAATTTTAATTGCTACATACTGAAATTAGATTGTAGACTGTGTTCTAAGATCCAAAGCCAACTTCTAAATGCACTCAGAATTAGTAAAACCAGGCTTCATAGAGTGATATTATAGCCAACCAAGCAAATCACTCTAGCACTCTTTTTCAGTTTTGTTTGTTTGTTTTGAGACCGAGTCTCACTCTGTTTCCCAGACTGGAGTGCAGTGGTGCGATCTTGACTCACTGCAACCACCACCTCCCATGTTCAAGCAATTCTCATGCCTCAGCCTCCCAAGTAGCTGGGACTACAGGCATGAGCCACCATGCCCTGCTAATTTTTGTATTTTTAGTAGAGACAGGGTTTCACCATGTTGGCCAGGCTGGTCTCAAACTCCTGACTCCTTCTCATGCAGAAGTCCGTCCAGTCCATCACCCCCTTGTTCTTCCATAAGGGGCTTTTAGCAGTGGGTTCTGGGGCTGTTGCTTGGTCTCAGATCACAGACACTGAGGTGTCTGAGCTGGTTTATGAGAGCCTGAGTTTCAAATCTTGGGTTCACACAGCAAAATAAATGATTGAATAGAGGGAGTGACTATATTCTCACTGCTTTCAATTTAAACTAAATGTTGAAATCTTAGTTCATTTGTATCAGTTGGATACCAAACATTGACTTGCTTATTTTGTTCTAAAGACGTTGAGTTTCTAAAGAGAGTAAGAAACAAAATCCCCCTGATTCCAGGGGCCACAGGTCAGCAGTGTAAGTTTAGCCCCAACTGGTTGGAGAAAAGGGCCAAATGGCATATTTAACAGTCCAGAATGCTGGGGAATAACTAGATCATGAAAGCGTTCTCTATCTGGGAAAAGTGTGAGGCTGCCTTCAATATAACTTGGGAGTGAAAAATAATTAAACTTCATTTCCTGATGCACAGTATTCTCAAATTTAGGCTTAGAGGCAATACATTAAAATGTTTTCCAAAATGCCTATGAATAAAATGAGAACTGAATGAAACTTAAAATTGGTTATATATACCAATAGGTTGGCTTTTTTCTTTTCTTTTTTTCTTTTTTTTTTTTTTTTTTTTTGAGACAGAGTCTCGCTCTGTCGCCCAGGCTGGAGTGCAGTGGCGTGAACTCGGCTCACTGCAATCTCCACCTCCAGGGTTCACGCCGTTCTCCTGCCTCAGCCTCCCGAGTAGCTGGGACTACAGGCGCCTGCCTCTGCGCCCAGCTAATTTTTTGTATTAGTAGAGGCGGGGTTTCACTGTATTAGCCAGGATGGTCTCGATCTCCTGACCTCATGATCCGCCCGCCTCAGCCTCCCAAGGAGCTGGGATTACAGGTGTGAGCCACTGTGCCCAGCCAGGCTTCTTTTTTCATTAGTCATTAACAATTTCCATAATGCTAAGCTTAATAGGTCAAGAAATATGCCACGTGCAAGGACCAGCTCCTAGGGCATACCGTGGAATTAATGGTTTCGCTTAGTACATCCTCTTTTAAAAATCAGGAATACAGAAAAACAGAAGCCTGGTTTTTCACAAAAATTGAGGCAGAAAGAAAAATAATTTCACAACAGGAAGTGATTAGTAGGACTCTACTTGTCACCACTCCAAGAAAAAGAGGTTATTTTCTAGTTGGAGTATGTATGATGGGATGAGAAGTACTGCAGGATAGCACATGGGTGTATGTCTCTCTTCTACCTATGATTCTTTAAATTCCAGCTGTAATTCTCTTCTATATAGGTCCTGATCAGGTACCTCTCAGGGAAGAATTTGAGCAAATTATGCTGAAAGCTATGCAAGAATTTACTCTGAGAGAAAGAGCCCTGCAGATAGGTGCTCAGTGTGTCCCTGTGTCACCAGGACAACTCCCCTGGCTTGCTAGATTAATTGCCAGCGTATCTCAAGACTTGGTTCATGTGATTGTGACCCAGAACTCTTTGGCGGAGGGCATTTCAGAGACCTTAAGGACTCTCAGTGAAATGAGACACTATCAAAGGCTACCAGATTATGTGGTGGCAATTTGTGCATCGAAAATCAGAGGAAATGAATTTTGTGTGGTAGTGTTAGGTGAGTAACTTTTTTGGTTTTTATTTGTTTAATCAATTCATTCGACCATTTGTCCATTTAAAAATGTGTGTTGTGTGTTTCGGGCATCCACATAGTCAACCTCTGATTAATTGCTGGAGCTTGGGCTCATCCTCCTAATTTTAACTTTCCCTTTCCTTCTCAGATCAGGTTTTGTGTGGCCCTCAGTTTGGCTGGTGCCCCTGTCAGCTGGTTGTGGGAGCATTATTTCAAAGCTCTCCCTAGTAACAGATACCCCTGTCTCATGTAACTGCTGTCCTTTAAAGATTTTGGAAATGTTACTACTCTAGCATGTGATAAAACCAGTGCCACAGGTGGCCTAAGCCAATTAATCGAATTTGCCAGAAAAGTAGCTCATATATCCCCCTTCTCACTGAAGAGTCTATTTAATATTGTAACATCGACTCTAAAGAAAAGATTCAGAAAGTTGGTACACTACAAAACTGGGGGGTGGAAGGGGATTTTTGTTTGTTTGTTTTGCACTGTGCAAATTTTCTGTCAGGCACCCTCCTGGGTAGCCATTTGGACTACATTTTGCTTCTCTCCTCTCTGTAGTGAATGGCTCTCACCACTTTTGAGCAAAGAAGCTAAGAAAGTCCCCTCACTTTGACAAAACCTGTCTGCCCATTTTTCTGTGCTACATGTATTTCCAGAAAGCTTCATCAGTGTGATACATTAATATTTTTTCATTTTTGTTAAAAGCATGTTTATATTTTTAAGGCAAATATTCACTATAACCATGCAAGCACAATTTTTATAAGGTTTTTCATACTCTTCCCTAGTCTGTTTTTCCCACATGTTCTCAGCCCCTGAACATCTGCCCAATTGGCCAGCCCTGGGGCAGCTGTGGTGTTACCCACAGCCCCTGGCTGGGGACAGGGACCTTCCTTAATCATTAAACACAAACGTGCATATTTTCAGTTACAAACATAAGGTACATCATTTTTTTTTCCTTGATCATCTGTATTATAAACATTTCTGTTTCTGTCTAGAGTCAGAATTGATATTTCAAGTGCTGTATAATTGTCCACACCTTTTGGTGTGTCATAATTTTCTCAACCTAAGTCCCTATGGTGACATCCTTTGATTGTTTCCAGTTATTGCCATTATAAGTAATGTTCCAGCAACATTTGTTCTGTTGATGAGTTTTCTCTTCTCCCCTCCATCCTGCAGGTCAGCACCAGTCCCGAGCTCTGGCAGAGAGCATGCTCACCACAAGTGAGTTTTTGAAAGAAATTAGTTATGAGCTTATCACAGGAAAGGTCAGTTTCCTGGCATCACATTTCAAAACCACATCATTAGGTGAGTGGTTGTAAGATCTGGCAACACTGCCAGCCCCTAGTTGTGTGATTTTCTGAATTTAAATCTTAGCTTGTCAAGATGAGTGTGGAGCTCAAGCTGGCCAGCTGATCTTTCATTTGAAATGGTTTATCTTAAGTATTTTGTCACTGACACCACAGGAAGCAGTAAGGGGGTCTAGAGGAAGGCACATTGGTACCAGATTCAAAAGTCTCAGCTCAGCCACAACCTCACTGAGTGACCTTGGGAGAGTTTCTCTCTCCCTGGAACTCGGTTTGTTCATTTGTTCCTTCCTTCCCTTTCTTCCCTTTCTTTCCTTCCCTCCTCCCTCCCTCCCTCCTTTCCTTCCTTTCTTCCTTTTTTTTTTTTTTTTTTTTTGACAGTGTCTCACTCTATTGCCCAGGCTGGAGTGCATGATCATAGCTCACTGCTTGACACCACCCCCCTTCATAGGCTCAAGCGATTCTCCCACCTCAGCCTCCCAAGCAGCTGGAACTACAGGCATGTACCACCATGCCTGGCTAATTTTTTAATTTTTTGTAGAGACTGGGTCTCCCTTTGTTGCCCAGACTGGACTCCAGCCCCTGGCCTCAAGTGATCCTCCTGTGCCTTCTAAAGTGCTGGGATTACAGGCATGAGCCACTGCGCCCAGCCTGGAACTCAGTTTTCTAATCCCATTCTGCCTGCTTTTGAGTATTAGGGAGGTCGAGATACAACATGTGAAAGCATGTAAATTATAAGCACTATATCAATGAGAGTAGTTCTTGCTATAGAGACACCAGTATACTATAAAGATGGCCAAGTGTAAATGCTGATATGCATTTCTGGCTGACCAACAAATCTACTGAGAACAGCCTGACTGCCCAACTCAGGCAGTTAATAAAACAAACATATCCTTCCTCGTAACCTTCTTATCTCTACTTTATTTTGTAATAGGCGATGACCTAGACAAGCTGCTGGAAAAAATGCAACAAAGAAGAGGAGACAGTGTGGTTACCCCTTTCAATGGAGACCTGAATGAATGTGTGTCACCCCAGGAGGCTGCTGCTATGATTCCCACACAAAACCTGGGTAATGTCATCTCAGACTGAAAGACGGAAGTCAGTCTTTAGGACAGACGTTGTAAAAACTAAGTCATTCTAAGGGTTTTGAGGATTCTTCAAGTCATAGACCACAACAGCCTTTTCCTGATTGTCTACATGATAAACCTGGTTCAAATTAAAAATGCTTTCCCATGTGGCCTGGATCAAAGGCCTTGTTCCTAGTAAAAGTCTTCTGGAATGAAAATCCAAGTCAAAGACTTTATCTTAAGCACTCTCTCTTTTTTTTCTGAAAGATTCCAGGACATTGGCCCATTTTCCTCCACCAGCTGTGCCCAGAGGACTTCAAGAAACTGTCTGAAAGAGTCACACTACAGGCAGTGCAGGGCCCCTAGCTCCTGCTCCTTCACTTACTCTCTGACTTGTAAAACACACATTGTCTCAGGGATAGTGAGGGTTTCTTGGCAGATAGAACAGCGCTACCAACATGTCATCTGCCCTACAACAAGCTTCAGGGGCTCAGAGCAGGAGTGTCAGGGATGAGGAGTCTGATTGTTAGACTGGATTCGTTTGGGTTCAGAGTCCTTCCCCAGTTCACTGATTGACAGGGATGACATAGGACAGAACAGAAAAAAGAACAGGAGAAAGGATAGACAGGAGACAGACCCTTATAAGCTGCTGCTGACAGCCACTTGGCCCCCACTTGATAGGAATGTATCATTTATATATTAGGATTGTCTCAGGCAATAAAAGTAGCATGGTTTGGCAGTCAGCTCTGTTGTAAAAACAAATGCAAATACAGGCAATAAAATGTTTTGACTTCTCAATGGTATTTGGTAATAAAGTGATCATCCAGATGGTCTAAAATGTGTTTATGTTAACTGTTTTGAATTATTAACACATTTAGAATTTAAACATTCTCAGAGGACTTACAGATTCCCAAGTACATTCTTGGTTCCCTGTTTAAAAAATCTTGTTTAAAGATGTTTTCGAAATGACAGCCTAGCTGTATTAAAAGACATATTTTGGTTAGTAGTCTGTGGTACAAAGACTGTTTGGGCTTCTATTTAAAGTTGCATGTTTGGGCTTTTCCATTGGGTTCTCTCAACCACTAGGGAGACCGTCCGTATAAATCTCCACTTGCTGTCAGTGTCCATGGTAACTGGGCTATGTTGACAGGCTGTCTTTGCCTCGGCTGCATTTGATTTTAGAAAACATTAATTAGCACAGGTTAATTAGGCCCTGTTGCAGTTAAACTGCCACATGTGTTCCTGATAATAACCAGCGCTTTAAAGAAGCATTGGATGTTGCCTGCTCGCGCATTTAGCTGACTAAACTTGTTTCATTGTGTGCGTGGATGTGCATGCATGTATAAGAAAGATTGATTGCTTGATTATACTTGCAATAAAAAGCTACTGACCTGCTTAGAGTATCTGGGAAATGTTTTTGTAATACGTCACCTGCTGAGTGGCCAGCTGGCTATGTCATGAGTCAGGTGTCTTCAGATAGTCCAGGCATCAGCACTGGAGCTGGCCACAACCACCTAGACCTGCCAGGTCACAGCACTGGCAAAGTGAGTTGAGTGGGAAGAAAGGTGAAGGTCGTGTCTCCATGACCCACGTTATGTAGTCCCTGGGAAGGGAATTTCTGACCATGTTGCAACTGACTTGCTGAAGAGGAAATGTTTACTGTAATGCCATCCAGAAAAGCTCAGGGGGACTCGGCATTATGTTCATTATGGCACCTCCTCTTTCCTTGGACTGGGTCGGGTCTGGGACACTGGCCTGTGCTGATATTTCTAAAGAAAACCGGAAATGTTCCCCTTTTCAGAGATGAGTGCTGGCTCCAGCTGCGAGAGTGTAGTCTGTCTCCTCCACTTCTGGGTTGGGATAAGGGTATTGAATTAGGCATTTGTGAGATAATCAATCAATTTTAAAATAATACATTTGCAAAACTGCCACATCCACTCCTGAGCACATCCTCTCATCCGCGTTTCAGGAAAAATAGGCAAATCTATTAAAACTCAATAGAGAGTGCAAATAGCAGGTGAGAATTCTTAGTGAGAGTGTATTACATTACTGTCTGTGTGGTATGTGTCCTCATAGAGATTCACAGTGGCCATTATGGAAGTAAATTAACCTTGTTCTTATGACTTCTTTTTAAATTTTAGATTTAGATAACGAAACCTTCCAAATTTATCAACCGCAGCTAACAGTTGCCAGAAAACTCTTATCCCAGGTGTGCGCTATAGCGGACAGTGGCAGCCAGAGCCTGGACCTCGGTCACTTCAGCAAAGTCGACTTCATCATCATTGTCCCCAGATCGGAGGTGTTGGTTCAGCAAACTCTTCAACGGATTCGACAATCAGGTAAGAGTGAACTTTCAAAGAGGAGCCCACCTAGATCCAGCTTCAGATCCCGTTGCCTCTTTTGCTTAATCCAAACTTTTATAGGATGCTTAAAACCTTCTTCAGTAATAAAAATCATAAAAGCACTTTGTTATTTTGGGTTTATCTGAAGTTTTCCCTCAAAGTACTCTGTCCTTTTTCCCTCAAGGTCAAGGGTAAATGGCTGTGCATGTTTGCCAGATATCGTTAAGTTCATGATGTAATCTGTGGGACTAGAATCTGGTCATTTATTGATGAAGAGAAATTTTCTCAAGGCAAGGATGGCCCTGCATGAGTTGATGGCGTCTGTGCCACCTGAGCTCCTCCCACATGCAGGCCTCATTTGCATAGGTGGATTCTTGGCCATTTAGCACGTCACCAGCACATCTGCAACCTGGAAACCGGAACACCATCCCCCATGTCATCTATGACATTCTTTAAGAAAAAAAGGTTAGCGTTACTCCTAATAACTTTAAGTATAAAGAAAAAAATATTTTTCCCAGAAAAGGTAGAGAGCAAAAATTTTACAAGTCTTAAAAAAAAAATGTTACAACTCTGTGGTAAATAATAACCCTTTTCAAAAATAAAATTTGATTAGAATTACAAGAAGTTATAAGGAATTTAGAAACTTGGGACAGCTGTAAAATGCTTGCCTTTGTAAACTAGGTTTGAAAAGGAAATTATAAATGTCAAGTTGCTTCTGATTACCTTAGCTGAGGAACACACACACACACCCACACACACACACACACACACACACCCCTCTCACAAGCAGATTTTAGATCTGGAAGATGACTGTTTTTGCCAGAGTAAAGAATTTTACTTTCGGCCGGGGGCAGTGGCTCACGCCTGTTATCCCAGCACTTTGGGAGGCTGAGTTGGGTGGATCATTTGAGGTCAGGAGTTCAAGACCAGCCTGGCCAACATGGTGAAACCTCATCTCTACTAAAACTACAAAAATTAGCCAGGTGGTAGTGGCACATGCCTGTTATCCCAGCTACTTGGGAGGCTGAGGCAGGAGACTCACTTGAACCCAGGAGGCGGAGGTTGTGGTGAACCGAGACACTGCAATCCAGTCTGAGTGACAGAGTGAGACCCTGTCCCCCCTGCCAAAAAAAAAAATGATTTTACTTTCAATATATTTAAAAACAGATAGGAAGCAGAAAAATCCAGAAGCGCTTAAAATGTGGTTTATATGTTCATACCTGTCATTCTGTGCCTCTCAAATTTTATCCTACATACAGATCATGCGGGGATGTTGCTAAAATGCAGATTCCACTTCAGTGGGTCTGGGTTGTGCTCCGGATTCTGCATTTGTTTTTTTTTTCCTTTTTTTTTTTTTTTTCTTTTGAGACATAGTCTCACTCTGTTGCCCAGGCAGGAGTGCAGTGGTACGATCCTGGCTCACTGCAACCTCCACCCTCTGGGTTCAGGCAATTCTCCTGCCTCAGCCTCTTCTGAGTAGCTGGGATTACAGGTGTGTGCCACCGCTCCCAGTTTTTGTATTTTTAGTAGAGACAGGGTTTCACTATATTGGCCAGGCTGGTCTCGAACTCTTGACCTCAAGTGACACACCAGCCTCAGCCTCCCAAAGTGCTGGGATTCCAGGCGGGAGCCACCACACCCAGCCTGGATTCTGCGTTTCGAACAAGCTTCTAGGGATGCCAGTGTCAGAAGGCCACACTTTGAGTAGCATGGCTCGATAAGAAATCTTGCTTGATTGTACTTTTAAAAATAACTAAAAGAGTATTGTAATTGGATTGTTTGTAACACAAAGGATAAATGCTTCAGGGGATGGATACCCCATTTACCCTGATGTGATTATTACACATTCCATGCGTGTATCAAATTTTCTCATATACTCCATGAATATATACTCCTATTGTGTACTCACAAAATTTAAAATTAAAAGTTTTGAAAGAAGGCCTCATGTTCCAGAGGTCAAATGAGCTGACTGACAGTACATTTTTCCCTGTTTCTATCTCTTTAACCCCTCTTGGTGGCTGTGACTGACATGTGAAGTTTTGTCCATGTCCTCTGGAGGCCCAGGTGCCTGGTTGACAGTGCAGTCTTCTTTTTGGACTCTCAGTTTTGGAATGACAAGTTACAAAATGACTTATTGGAAATATCGACCTGTAGGTGATGAGCTGGAAAAGGTCAAATGCCTTCTCTCACAGCTCTCCCAAAAACCACAGTGAGTTTTATCTCTCAGCTACTGGCTTGTTTCTGCATTTATTTTTCGGTCACACCAAGCAGTAGCCAGATTTTTTGTTATTTTTTTTCTTTCATAACATGGAGGAAGGGACTTGTCTTTTAGGTAGTTTACTTGTACCAGTTGCCATCTGTGGCCTCCCTGTTTGTGATCTGATATCCCAAATTGTGCTTGAGCAAACACATCATGGCAGCTGTTTGAAGTGACGAAATCATCTAGCAGAGCCTTTTCCTGAAATAACCTTTCAGTGACCTGCACTTTCACCTTTCCTAATAAATGCAAGCTCCTAAATAAAGCCTTGCATTTTTGACAGATGAAGAAATTGTACAGGTTCTTTGCTTTCTCTTCTCAATGCCCTCAGATTTTTCTAAAGTGAGTATTTTAAGATTGTCACCTCTCAAAAAGGTACCAGAATTTGACCAATTATTTGACCAAAGAATTTGACCAAAGAAGTATTTGTTTTGATATTTAAATACCTTCATATTCTTGGAACACATACAAATTGATAGAAGAGAAAGGACTAGAAGCATGTTAAAATGTATGGAGGAGAAATTGTTCCGGGTAGAATAAGTACCAGGAGATTATCCATAAAATAACTCTTTAAAATCATAGGTATTAAAACAAAGTTTTTGAGAAATCATCTGACTTAGTTTCCTCATATGTCGTCATGTGAATTGAGAAGAGCCTAGTTTGCCTGAGGCCACAGAAGGTAGTACCTTAAGAGCAAGGACAGTTTGTTTTTGTTTTTTGTTTTTAGTTTTTTGTTTTGTTTTTTCTTTTTTTTTTTTTTTTCTTTTTTTTTTTTGAGATGGAGTCTAGCTCTGTCGCCCAGGCTGGAGTGCAGTGGCCGGATCTCAGCTCACTGCAAGCTCCGCCTCCCGGGTTCACCCCATTCTCCTGCCTGAGCCTCCCGAGTAGCTGGGAGTACAGGCGCCCGCCACCTCGCCCGGCTAATTTTTTTTGTATTTTAGTAGAGACAGGGTTTCACCGTGTTAGCCAGGATGGTCTCGATCTCCTGAACTCGTGATCCGCCCGTCTCGGCCTCCCAAAGTGCTGGGATTACAGGCTTGAGCCACCGCGCCCGGCCTGTTTTTTCTTTATTTGAGACCAAGTTTCACTCTTGTTGCCCAGGCTGGAGTGCAATGGCGCCATCTTGGCTCACCGCAACCTCCACCTCCCAGGTTCAAGCGATTCTCCTGCCTCAACCTCCCGAGTAGCCTGGATTACAGGCATGCGCCACCATGCCCGGCTAATTTTTTTGTATTTTTAGTAGAGATGGGGTTTCTCCATGTTGGTCAGGCTGGTCTCTAACTTCCAACCTCAGGTGATCCGCCCGCCTCGGCCTCCCAAAGTGCTGGGATTACAGGTGTGAGCCACCGCGCCCGGCCCAAGGACAGTTTTTTTATTGTTGCAGGCCTAGTGCCTCATTTCATGCCTCTCTTGGGCCTGGCACCAGCAGGTGCTCAATTGATGTTTGAATGGAGGGCTAGAAGGAGAAAGAGATGGGCAGAAGGAGAAACAGTGTCCAAGGTCTCTGTGTCCTGGTTGCATTTGCCTCCTTTACTAAAGAAAGCGTTTCAGCAGAGCCTGCCAGGAAAAGCACCCAGGCAGGGAAGAGCTGCCAGAGTATGCAGAAAGGGCACATCCTTGGCAGTGCCTGCATGGCTGAAAGTAAAAGGATGAAAATAGAAACCGTCACGTTGTTGCAGACCCAGCACTAAAGTGAAGCATTTGAAACCTCAGCTCACATTCAGATGAAGAAATGAAGGAAAGAGGGGAGGGAGTAGGAAAAAGGAAAACAAAACAAAATATCATAGAATTTGAAGGTTTAAAAAAAAAATGAAGTGGGTTTAACATCTTTTAAGTTTGCCTAATGTTGGCTTGTAACTGCTAGAGTGATCTGTGGAGAAGGAGCATTTTTATACTATAGGAAATCCTTTTGTTTTAGTGTTATTTTTTTAGAACTCTGAAGTTGTAGCGTGATTCTTCTAATTCAGAGGACCCCATATTCTGTGAATGAGAATACTTAGTGTACTGGTGCCATCCAAATGCAAGCCCATTTCAGTTCAAGGTGGGAGGGAGAAGTACAGGAAGTGACTGCCCGTTTTTCACCTCCCTGCTTATAAAATGGTGTTGGTGAGAGCCCCAGCAAATGGGAACGGGTCTGGAGGTATCCAGGCAAGGAAGTGTTATCCTGTCAGGGGAATGACACAAATCTGACACTTTAACACATGCATGATTATACAAAAGCTAGAGAGACGTATTTGTCTGCTGATATATAGATTACTCTATTCAAATGGACATAAGGCAGTTTTAAGGAAGCAGTAGACATTGCAGGGGAAGTGAAGAGAGAGAGGAAGGCATTCCCACTTTCTTTCCTTTTCCTTTCTTTCTTTCTTTCCTTTTTTTTTTTTTTTGAGACGGAGTTTCGCTCTTGTTGCCTGGGGCAGTGGCACAATCTCAGCTCACTGCAACCTCTGCCTTTCCGGTTCAAGTGATTCTCCTGCCTCAGCCTTCCAAGTAACTGGGATTACAGACGCCCGCCACCACACCCAACTAATTTTTGTACTTTTAGTAGAGGCAGGGTTTCACTGTGTTGGCCAGTCTGGTCTTGAACTCCTGACCTCAAGGGGATCCACCCACCTCGGCCTCCCAAAGTGCTGGGATTACAGGAGTGAGCCACTGTGCGTGGCCGGCATTCTCAGTTTCTAAAAACATATTTTACTGTGGCAGAACTTTCTTCTGTAAGATATCAATTAAAATAAGAAAATACATTTTCTTATTTTTTTTAATAACAAAAAAATTTTTAATAAAAAAATAAAGACATATTTTTTTGGTCTCACCAACCTTATACTCCCTTGTTGGTCACTTAAAATTTCAACAGAAAAAAAGATAGTATTTTTTGTTCATTGACTAAGACACAGGGAACAGGTGCCCGGGAAGAATGTACTGGGAAACTACTCTGTCCTGAGGTAGAGAAAACACAAGAGATTGCTCTTTGCAAGCATAACCCAGAACATGCATTGCTATCCGAGGGATGGCCCAGCCAGTACCCAACTCTCAGTACCTTCCGTTCTCACCCTCAGGCACATTTGCCCCCTGCTTCACCATAGCCACAGCCACTGCCCCCTCGTCATACCCTGGACTCTGCCTAATCCTGGAATCACCCATTCAGATGTTCCCAATTTCAGGCCACACTCTCCTTTGTGGCATATTCAGCATCTTCTCACTGTGTGGGAAAGAATCGACCTTTCCAGTTGATGCCATGCTTAATTCTTGTTTTTTTGGTTTTTTTTTTTTTGGTTTTTTTTTGCTGTTTGTTTTTTATTTTCAGACTGAGTTTTGCTCTTGTGGCCTAGGCTGGAGTACAATGGCACAATCTTGGCTTACGGCAAAGTCCACCTCCCAGGTTCAAGCAATTCTCCTGCCTACGCCTCCCAAGTAGCTGGGATTACAGGCATGCACCACCAAGCCTGACTAATTTTTTTGTATGTTTAGTATAGACATGGTTTCACCATGTTGGTCAGGCTGGTCTCGAACTCCTGACCTCAGGTGACCCACCCACCTTGGCCTCCCAAAGTGCTGGGATTACAGGTGTGAGCCACTGTGCCTGGCCTAATGAAAAAGTTTATCTATGGGATGGAAGAGATAGGTATGGAATGACTATAATTTTGACTTTTGAGCCTTGAAAATGATTTATATATTCAAAAATAAAATAATGGGGAAAGGCAAACTTAAAATTTAATACAAACAAATGAAGGAACCTAACTGCATATCACATTGACAACATTAACCACACAGCAAAAAGAATTAATTCAAGTAATTTTTTAACAGTTTTCTTACTGTACGTTGTTAATGTGACATATCCTATGGGGGAAAAGATTGGAAAGAAATCTTAAATTTTAATTAGAGTGTTTGTTATTGGGAGTATTACAGATACATTTAAAACTATTTTGTGTATGTCATAGGAGAGAGCAGACAGGTAAATAGTTTAATGTTTTTTTTTTCATGAGATGAAGTCTCACTCTGTGGCCCGGGCTGGAGTGCAGTGGCACGATCTTGGCTCACTGCAAGCTCCGCCTACCAGGTTCACGCCATTCTCCTGCCTCAGCCTTCTGAGTAGCTGGGTCTACAGGCGCCCGCCACCGCACCCAGCTAATTGTTTTGTATTTTTAGTAGAGATGGGGTTTCACCATGTTAGCCAGGATGGTCTCGATCTCCTGACCTCGTGATCCACCCACCTCGGCCTCCCAAAGTGCTGGGATTATAGGCATGAGCCACCGCACCTGGCAGTGCTTTCAGTTTAATGTTGAAAACTAGGGTTCTCAAATGAAAGACAGAAACTTCAAATGTGAAATGGGAAAATAAGAAATATTCATTTTAGGTTTAAATTGGCGATAAAAGGGTGAAGTCATAATTTGAAAAAAGAAAAATGCTTCTGTCCACTGAAAGACAGGGTCTCACTCTGTTGCCCAGGTTGGAGTGCAGTGGCGTGATCATGCCTCATTCCAGCCTCGAACTCTCAGGCTCAGATGATCCTCCCACCTCAGCCTCCCAAGTATTTGGGACTACAGGCACGTGTCACCACACCTGGCTAACATTTTTTTAGAGATAAGATGTCACTATGTTGCTCAGGCTGGTCTCAGACTCCTATCTGTGAGCACATGGAGCATTTAGGTTTGGGCTTCTTAACACCATTCCCCACTGTCCCAGCTCTGAGGTGGAAACATTTCTGGAACATTTTGTTGTGCCAGAAAGTGAGAAAGTGCAAAGATTGATTGGAGCATGCCAAAAGGACATAGCAGCCTGCTTGAGGGGATTTATGGCTAAATTTGGAAATTTTGAGCATCACAAGGAATGATAGCAATGGATTGCAACCTATTGAAAATTTTTGTAAAACCCATGAGTCCAGAGCAGTACTAAAAAATAAAAGGAGCAGGAGAAGTGAGACGTTAGGGGAATGCCCTCTCTACAGAAGAGTGCCAGTTAATAAATGCAGGAAACATGATGGAATTAGAAAATCCCCACTTTGTAGTACCAATATGTAATTATTGATTATGACAAAGATGGATACTAAAGCCATTGAATAAAATGTCATTAGGGGGCCGGACACAGTGGCTCATGCCTGTAATCCCAGCACTTTGGGAGGCCAAGGGGGCAGATCACGAGGTCAAGAGGTCGAGACTATCCTGGTCAATATGGTGAAACCCCATCTCTACTAAAAATACAAAAATTAACCGGGCATGGTGGCGCATGCCTGTAGTCCCAGCTACTCGGGAGGCTGAGGCAGGAGAATCACTTGAACCCAGGAGGCGGAGGTTGCAGTGAGCCCAGATCACGCCGTTGCACTCCAGCCGGGGGACAGAGAGAGACTCCATCTCAAAAAAAAAAAAAAAAAGTAATTAGGGAACAAATATTCAGAAAGTCTCAAAGTATCATCCTATGGATTAAAAGCTAACAAAGAGGGAAAGGTATCTCTCTACAATGCAGAGATCTGGCAGTAGACACTGCCATAACTAAGTAATTAAAATTTGGCATCTCCAGTTATGGGACAAACTGACATTATGTGCAAAAAAGCACACAATGTCACCTATGAGGTATAATTGCCAAAACTGTTTAACCTGAGTCTGGTCACAGGGAAGCTTCCAGACAGATCCAGATGGTGTGGCATCTTACAAAACAATTAGCCTGAGTTTTAAAAAATAGCGTCTTGAAAGATTAAAAAGAAAAATAGATAAAAGAAAAGTCAAGGAGGCTGTTTGGTTGTTTTAAACATGGAGAATAAAGAGACATGACAACCAAGTATGATATTTAACTCATTTATTTTTTAATGGACAAAGATTGTATATATATTTTTATATGGAACATGATGTGTTAAGTAAACATTATGGAATGGCTAAATCAAACTAATGAACATATCCATTACCTCACATACTTAATATTTGTTTGTGGTGAAGAACATTTAAAATCTACTCTCTGGGCCGGGCGCGGTGGCTCACGCCTGTAATCCCAGCACTTTGGGAGGCCGAGGCGGGCGGATCACAAGGTCAGGAGATCGAGACCACAGTGAAACCCCGTCTCTACTAAAAATACAAAAAACTAGCCGGGCGCGGTTGTGGGCGCCTGTAGTCCCAGCTACTCGGGAGGCTGAGGCAGGAGAATGGCGGGAACCCGGGAGGCGGAGCTTGCAGTGAGCCGAGATCGCGCCACTGCACTCCAGCCTGGGCGACAGAGTGAGACTCCGTCTCAAAAAAAAAAAATAAAAATAAAAATAAAAAATAAAATCTACTCTCTTAGCAATTTTCAAGTATAAAATATTATTAACTATAATTACCATGTTGTATAATCAATTCTCTGAACTTTTCCTCCTGTCTAACTGAAATTTTGTGTCCTTTAACAAACCTACTCTCCCCAGCTCCAAAACCCATGCTTAATTCTTAATTGGATACTTGACTAAAATATAAAAAATTAAAACACAGCTCTGGGACAATTACTGAAACTCCAATATGGGCTGTGTATTAAAGAATATTATACTGATGTTGGTTCAGTTTCATAAATGTAATAATGATATTGTGGTTATATAGGAGAATGCCTTTGCTCTTAGGAAGAGCATATTGAAGGATTTAGGGGTAAAGTATTATGATATACGTTACTTATTTCCAAATTATTTTGCAAAAACAAAACAATAAAAAGTAACAAAGAAAAAGCAAATGTAGCAAAATATTAACAACTAATTCATCTAACTAAAGAGGAAAGAGGTATTTATGGCACTAGTCTTTCCATTTCTGTAGTAGTCAAAATAGAATGTGAAGTTAAAATAGTTGCTATTCATTGTTGATGTATCTGTCAGATGGCATTTCGGAGAGTTATTGTCCTCAAATAGTTTCTAAAACATGGATAGGTAATTTACATTCCCCCTTTTTAAGAAGTTTTAATTATTGAATAGATCACATTTATAAAGGATATTTTAAAAATCACAATAGAATGAGCACTCATTACCCACCAAAATAAGGAACACGGAAAACTGTTCCTCCCTGGTGGATCTCCCTGATGCTAACGTCCCTCTCTTTTCAAAGGTAACCATTACGCTGAATTTTGTGTTTATTATCATTCCCTCGCTTTTATTTATAGTTTTACCATAATGCCTTAACTTTTAAACAATATGTGCTTAATTTCATATACTTTAAACCTAAGTGGAACTACATTCTATGTATTCTCCTGTGATTTATTTTTTATGCTTAATGTTATGTCCCTGAAGTTGTTCCTGCTGTTGTTTGTAGCTGTAATTCATTCACTTCACTGATTGTTAGTATTCTTCTATATAAATACATCACATATCTTTTAAAAAGCACAATTCTACTACTGATGTACACTTGTAATGTTTCTAGTTTTTTGATTCCTTCACACAGTGCTGGTACACATATAAGAGCTTCTCTGGGAATAGAATTGTTGGAGCACAGGTTATGAACATTTTACATTTTACCAAAGAATGCTAAATTTTTTCCAAAGTGATTATATTTACACTCCCACCTGCAATGTATGTGCTTCAGTAAATATTTGGTATGCTCATGCCTCCTTAAAATTTTTTTATTTTAAAATAATTTTAGACATACGAAAAGTTACAAAACTAGTACAAGGGATCTGAAAATGAAATTAAGAAAATTTTAATTACAAGAATATCAAAAAATAAAATACATAGGAATGAATTTGACAAAAGAAGTGCAAAGCTTATCCTCTGAAATAATGAAGCATTGCTGAATGAAATTAAAGAAGACCTAAATAAATGAAAAGACATTTATATTTATAAAATTGAAGATATATTAATATTTTTAAGATGACCATATTCCCCCAAATTGGTCTACAGATTCAGTGCATCCCCTACCAAAATCCCAGCTGGCTTCTTTGCAGAAATTTACAAGCTGATTCTAAAATTCATGTGGAAATTTGAGGGACCCAGAATACCCAAAACATTATTGAAGAAGAATAAAGTTGGAGGACTCTCACTTCCCCACTTTAAGTTGGAGGACTCTCACTTCCCCATTGTAAGCTCTAGTAAACTGTATAAGCTACTGTACTCAAGACAGTGTGGCGATGACAAAATGATAAACATATAGATAAACAAGATGGTGTTGAGATTCCAGAAATAAACCTCAATTCAATTTTGACATGGGTGCCAAGACAGTTTAACAGAGAAAGAATAGTCTTTTCAATGAATGATGCTGGGACAACTGAATATCCACATGCAAAAGAATGAAGTTTGACCTCTACCTCACATACAAAAAATAACTCAAAATGGATCAAAGACCTAAATGTAGCAGCTGCAATTACAAAATTCTTAGAAGAAAATGGGTATAAATGTTTTTGACCTTGGAATACTAATGATTATTTCTTACATATGACACCAAAAGCATAAACTTTTATACATAAACCGGACAATCCTCAAAATTTAAAATATTTGTACTTCAAAGGACATCATGAAGAAAGTGAAAAGACAAGCCACAGAATGGGGGAAACTATTTGGAAATCATTTATCTGGTACGGCACTATATCTACAATATTCAAAGACCTGTTACAACTCACAGGAAGGGGAACATCACACACCAGGTCCTATTGTGGGGAGGGGTGGGGGGAGGGATAGCATTAGGAGATACACCTAATGTAAATGACGAGTTAATGGGTGCAGCACACCAACATGGCTCATGTATACATATGTAACAAACCTGCACGTTGTGCACATGTACCCTAGAACTTAAAGTATAATTTTTTTAAAAAGCCTCAATAATAAAGACAAATTGTTTAATTAACATATGGATGAAGGATCTGAATAAGCATCTATCCAAAGGAGATACATGAATGGCCAATGAACACATGAAAAGATGTTCATCATTAGCCATTGGAGAAATGCAAATCAAAACCACAATGAGAGACTACTACACACCCCACTAGGATGATCCATAAAAGAGAGGTAGTAACAATTGTCGAATATGTTGAGAAATTGGAACCTCATGCGCTGCTGTTAGGAATTTAAAATGGCACAGCAACTTTAGAAAACAGTCTAGTGGTTGCTCAGATGATTAAATATAGAGTTACTCTATGATCCAGCAGTTCCACTGCGATATTAAATGAGCCGGGCGCAGTGGCTGACACCTGTAATCCCAGCACTTTGGGAGGCCGAGGTGGGTGGATCACAAGGTCAGGAGATCGAGACCATCCTGGCTAACACGGTGAAACCCTGTCTCTACTAAAAATACAAAAAAATTAGCCAGGCGTGGTGGCGGGTGCCTGTAGTCCCAGCTACTCAGGAGGCTGAGGCAGGAGAATGGCATGGACCCAAGAGGTGGAGCTTGCAGTGAGCTGAGACTGCACCACTGCACTCCAGCCTGGGCGACAGAGCAAGGCGACAGAATGAGACTCTGTCTCAAAAAAAAAAAAAAAAAAAAAATCTGAAATGAGAGAGAAGTGAAAATATACGTGCATACAAAAACCTGTATACAAATGTTCATTGCAACATTATTCATAATAGCCCAAAAGCAGAAAAACCCAGATACCCACCAAGTGATGAATGGATAAATAAAATGTGGTATTCCATACAGTGGAATATAAACAATAAAGAGAAAGAAAGTATTGATGCATACTACAACATGGATGAAACTTGAAAACATTATTCCAAATGAAAGAAGCCAATCACACAAGATTGCATCTTGTACAATTCCACTTACATGAAATGTCTAGAATAAGCCAGTCTATAGAGACACAAAGTAGACTCTGATTGCCTGGGGATTGGGGGTGTTGAGGGAAGAATTGAGGGGTTAAATATATGGAGTTTCCTTAGGAGGTGATGAAAATGTTTTAAAATTGTGGTGACTGTTGTCCAGCTCCATGAATATATACTAAAAGCCATTGAATTATGCACTATAAATGGGTAGATTATATGTGAATAGAGGCTTATATCAATCACTAAAGCTGTTAAAAAATCATAGAGTTCGCTAAACCCTTCACTCAATTTCTCTTAAAGTTAACAACTTTAAGAGAATACAATTATCAGAGCAGGAAATCAATGCCAGAATGATACTGTTAATGGAAGATCTCCCCAATCTTTCTCTTCATGTTGTTTTTCCTGTTCCAGGTTCCAATCCAGGTTCACACAATGCATTCAGTTATGTCCTTTTCATCTCCTCCGATCTATGACTTTTCTTCAGTCTTTCCTAGCTTTTCATGACCTTAAGTAAATACTAATCAATTGTTTTGTGTAGGGAACGTTTGAGTTTTCTCACAATTTAATTGAAGTTTTGAGTTTTGGGCAAGAAAACCATAAAAGTGAATCTGTGTCCTGATTGCATCATGTCAGGGAGTACATGAGGTTGATGTTTTATTGTTGGTGATGTTAACCTTGATCACTTGATTAAGGTATGTCTGCCAAGTTTCTGCATCGTAAAGTTACTGGTTTCTTCTTTGGAATTGATTTAAAATCTTGTGGAAATATTTTAAGCAATGGTAATATCCTGTTTTCGTCAAACTTTCAGCTGCTAATTTTTGCATCCATTAGTGGATCTTGCCTGCAGTTTATTGTGGTATTTCCAAGATGATGATTTTCTGTCATTTTTTCCCTACATTTACTAGTAAGAGTTTGTTAATTAAATTCTGTAAGGAAAAGCTGTTCCTCCTCATTTATGTATGTATTTATAAATACAGGTCATTTTTATTTTATTCTGTGGGTTATTTCCAACACTATACTGATGATCATTATTATTTTGCTCAAATTTTCCAGCATTGGCCATTGGAGGCTCCTTCGGGCAGGCTCCTGTGTTTTTTTTTTTTTTTTTAAACATATTATCATCCATTTTCACATACTGTTTTCTTGCTTTCTGAAACCATAAGACATTCTAGGTTTACTTTTATTTTTCTGCCTCAACACTGGGATTAACCTTTTTTCCAAGAAACCTGATTCCTTGTATTGAAGAATGGTATTTAGAAATCAAAATCTGGGTGTTAAGTGTGCCCATTGCTACTACGATGTCGTTGTGCCTAAGCCCACTCAGCAGACAGAGCTAGGAAATCATGTATATGTATATTAACCCATGAATGCACACATATACCTCTTTATTTCTGTATCTACCAATCTGTGTTTAAAAATATGAGTTATTTGTAACTTCTTTCTCTGACAGGAAGAAACCTAGTTCTCATTGTCTACAATATCTTCACGTCTTTGATTTTTTTCTGATAATTACACAATTACTAACTCCTACCTCTGTGCCCAAACCACTGTCTTATTAACAAAGAAATTCTTAATTTCCAGTGAGACAAACGTCTCCCATGTTTTCTACTTCAGAATTATCTTGACTCTTTTTGGTTCTTTGCTTGGCCATATACATTTTTAAAAACATTTTTTCAAGTAAAATTTTTTTTAAAAAAACCTGTTGGGCCAGGATCATGCCTATAATGCCAGTGCTTTGAGAGGCCAAAGCTGGAGGATTGCTTGAGGCCAGAAGTTTGAGACCAGCATGGGCAACATAGTGAGACCCCCATCTCTTAAAAACAAAAAACAAAAAACAAAAAAAACACTTAGCCAAGCATGCTGGCACATGCCTGCAGGCCCAGCTACTCAGGACTCCAAGGCGGGAGGATAGCTTGAGCCCAGTAGCTCAAGGCCACAGTGAGGTGTGATCACACTACTACACTCAGCATGGGTGACAGAACAAGGCTCTTGTCTCTAAATTTAAAAAAAAAAAAAGGTAATTTGTATTGGAATTATTTTGAATCTCTAGATAAGTTTGAGGAAAATTCAATTTTAACTTTATTTTATGATGTAGCTCTATTTAGGTCATTTTTAACATAATTAATAGTTTCATCATTTTCTCCATAAAGGTCTTATATACCTTTTGTAAGATTTATTCCTAGATACATAATATATATATATATAGATAGGTAGATATATATTTTTTTTTCTTTTTTTTTTTTTTTACACGGAGTCTCGCTCTGTCGCCCAGGCTGGAGTGCAATGGCACAGTCTCAGCTCACTGTAAGCTCTGCTTCCCGGGTTCACACCATTCTCCTGCCTCAGCCTCCTGAGTAGCTGGGACTACAGGCGCCCACCACCACACCTGGCTAATTTTTTGTGTGTAATTTTTAGTAGAGACGGTGTTTTCACCGTGTTAGTCAGGATGGTATCGATCTCCTGACCTCATGATCCATCCGCCTCTGCCTCCCAAAGTGCTGGGATTACAGGCGTGAGCCATCGCGCCTGGCCGATACATAATATTTTTTTAACGTCCTGTAAATTTTTTTTTTAAGTACACTTCCTAACTACTGCTTGTGTACAGAAATGCAACTGATCTTTGTAAATTGATTTTGAATTCATCAACTAAATTCTTATTGATTCATCCATAGATTATTTTGTGTTTTCTACACAGATATATTAGTAAACAATGATAGTGTTATTCTTACTTGTTTTGTTTCTTACTTTGTAGTTATAAGCCAAATATATATATATACACACACACACACACACACATACACACACACACATATATCTCAGGATATACAATTACAAAATGTGAGTCAGGCTGCACAATATGCATAGAAAAAAAACAGGAAAAAAAGCACAAAAAATGGAAGCAGTGAATTAAATAATTATGGATACGTTTTTCTTTTTAAATGTTTCTCTATACTGTTCAGTTTTTCCAAAATAAGTATCACTTTCATTATGAGGAAAAAAAACAAACTTAAAAGTCTAAAACACAATTTAAAAGTAGGGATGATCTACTAAAAACACCCAGTTAGAAATAAAACAATCAAGTAGCTCTGATGTGCCTGCTCAGGACAGAGCCAGCAGCCTGCATAGTTATGGACTAATATACCATGTTATTGTCAAGAAAACAACCTCTTAGATTTCTGCAACTTTCTTTTTCCAGTAAGGGAATGTATGCAATTGACCTGTCAAAGATATACAGTCATCTTTACACTTGATCTTAGCCAAAAAGCCACAATTGGTCTTCACTTCATTTGTTTTGAAAGGCAGCAAACTCTTAATTATCAATACAATATATTTTATCCTCTTTATGAATTATTTATAATCGTTTCTTTTTAGGATGCCTTAACTCATGCTGCTTATTTCCTAAGGATAAACGAAATACAGACTAATTTGTAACTGGTACTGCACTCCCTATTTTACAGATAAGGAAACAGACACTTTAGAGATTAAGCAGGTCCTTTCTCTGATGCCTCTGCTAGCTTCCTCTACCTACCCCATAGTACCTTGTCTCCATCGTGACACTCATCAAAATTTTCTGTCTTCTCCATCATAAGCTCCATGAGATTTAGATCTTACTCCTGTTCCCCTCTGTTTCCCCAGACCTAGCACAGTCACTGGCATGGCACATAGTAGATAGATGATCAATAAATAGCTATCGAATGTTGAA
Organism: Macaca fascicularis; assembly: GCF_037993035.2. Classification (NCBI taxonomy): domain Eukaryota; kingdom Metazoa; phylum Chordata; class Mammalia; order Primates; family Cercopithecidae; genus Macaca; species Macaca fascicularis. The sequence goes on along the minus strand of NC_088392.1, from coordinate 68,292,779 downwards.
TGAGTTTTTTCCTCTCTTTTGTTTCTGTTTTTGTTTTTTTTTGAAACAGAGTCTCACTCTATTGCCCAGGCCGGAGTGCAGTGGTGTGATCTCGGCACACCACAACCTCGGCCTCCTGGGTTGAAGCTATTCTCCTCCTCAGCCTTCTGAGTAGCTGGGACTACAGGCGTGTGTCACCACACCCAGCTGATGTTTGTATTTTTTATAGAGATGAGGTCTCACTATGTTGCCCAGGCTGGTCTGGAACTCCTGGCCTCAAGTGATCCACCAGTCTTAGCCTGCCAAAGTGCCGGGATTACAGGCATAAGCCACCACACCTGGCCACAGTCCACTTTCAAAAAAATCACAGTATCTGCCAAATTAAATGTTTGATTGATTGCTTTTGGAAATATTCACAACAAAATTTGACTACATTTAGGTGAGAATTGAAAGCAATCGGTGAGTAAAGGCTCCTAATGAACAGTATTTGGAAGCAAAATTACCTTTCTGTCCACCTTTTCTGGTATAAAGAATTTTTCGTATGGTAAAACATTTTTTTTCTGTTATACCATTTAGGCCTGTTAGTATTACAGCATCTAGCTGCTAATTAATTACATGTAATTCTTCATTGAGCTGCATTTATATTAAAATAAAAGACAGATAAAATTAAGTCAATGTAATTCATAAAAGTCTCTTTATTTAAAGGAAGATTTCCTCTTTTAATCAATTATCTCAACAACAGCTTTGTGCGCCTAGAACTACTTTAGATGTGTGTAGAAGTAATTTTATTGGCCGGGCGCAGTGGCTCACGCCTGTAATCCCAGCACTTTGGGAGGCCGAGGTGGGCGGATCATGAGGTCAGGAGATCGAGACCATCCTGGCTAACACGGTGAAACCCCGTCTCTACTAAAAATACAAAAAAATTAGCTGGGCGTGGTGGTGGGTGCCTGTAGTCCCAGCTACTGGGGAGGCTGAGGCAGGAGAATGATGTGAACCTGGGAGGCAGAGCTTGCAGTGAGCCGAGATCACGCCACTGCACTCCAGCCTGGGTGACAGAGCGAGACTCCATCTCAAAAAAAAAAAAAAAGTAATTTTATTATAGATAGAGATAATGATACGGTATTAAAGTTTCATAGTTTCCAACATACTGAGAATAATATAGCAATCATGACTAATTCAGTTCAGTTTATTAAGTTGGTACATAAATCCGACATTCATTGAGGTCTGCCAGTGCTCTAAATACTGTGCAAGATGGTCACGGTATAAAAATGAGTAAAACACTACCATAAAAAGCTCACAGTCTAACGTGGTATCTTTGAACATTAATATATTGGTTTTTTCTTTTCTCATATATGTTTTGTTGCTAAATTTAGGGTAAAGAAGGCTTATATTAATTTGGTCAAGAGCTGTAGCCCAAAGCTTAATTTTTTTCCAGGTGGCCTGTTGAAGCCATTAGCAGCAGTACTTTATATGCAAATAGAATTTAGTGAAGCAAAGGTCTCATACACTCAGCTGCTTTTATCTCATGTACCAGAATGTTCCCTGTATTTGTGTCAGGGATGGGAGGTGATGAGCAGTGTTATGAAGAAAAGGATATCTGATATTTCCTCCTCATACTGTGATGGGGAACATAAAAAGGAAAAAGTATCTGCTCTGTAAGTCTCTTCATACAGTTGGTACCCAGTGTCAGCTGACAGTGAACTCAAGTCTGTCTCCTGTGTGTATGTGTATGTGTAAAAGTGTGTTAAAAGATTAATTTTTTTCTTCTTGGCAGGTGTCCTTGTAGACTTGGGTCTGGAGGAAAATGGGACAGCCCATCAGAGAGCAGAAAAATATGTTGTTCGTCTAGACAATGAGATTCAAACCAAGTTTGAAGTTTTTATGAGGAGAGTGAAACAGAACCCGTACACACTGTTTGTGCTAGTTCATGACAACTCCCATGTGGAACTAACGAGGTGATTGATTCAGAGTGAGCAAATGGAGTCTCCCTTCTACAGGAATAGTTGTTACCTAATGAAATGTGTTAAATGTGGCCAGGCGTGGTGGCTCACGCCTGTAATCCCAACGCTTTGGGAGGCCGAGGTGGGTGGATCGCTTGAGGTCAGGAGTTTGAGACCAGCCTGGCCAACATGGTGAAACCTTATGCTACTAAAAATACAAAAATTAGCCAGGCCTGGTAGCACATGCCTGTAATCCCAGCTACTTGGGAGGCTGAGGCAGGAGAATTGTTTGAACCCAGGCGCTGGAGGTTGCAGTGAGCCAAGATCACACCACTGCACTCCTGTCTGGGTGACAGAGTGAGACTTCGTCTCAAAAAAAAAAAAAAAGAAAAGAAAAGAAAATGTGTTAAAGGTAATTCCAAAGCCCAGGGACCCTAATGTTTGCCATCTTCTTACTGGTAACCTTTTCCTATCCTTTTCTTGTTTCCTCAGCTTTTCTCATCGATTTCACGTTGGTTTTATGTTAACTACATATGTTGCTCTATTTTCATGCTGCTGATAAGGACATACCTGAGACTGGGAAAATTTACAAAAGAAAGAGGTTTAATTGGACTCACAGTTCCTCATAGCGGGGGAAGCCTCACAATCATGGCATAAGGCAAGGAGGAGCAAGTCACATTTTACATGGATGGCAACAGGCAAAGAGAGAATGAGGAAGATGTAAAAGCAGAAACCTCTGATAATATCATCAGATCTCATGAGACTTACTCACTGTCACAAGAACAGCACAGGAAAGACCCGCCCCCATAATTCAGTCATCTCCTACTGGGTCCCTTCCACAACATGTGGGAATTATGGGAGCTACAAGATGAGATTTGGGTGGAGATACAGAGCCAAACCATATCTTTCTACCCCGGCCCCTCCCAAATCTCATATCTTCACATTTCAAAACCAATTATGCCTTCCCAACAGTCCCCCAAAGTCTCAACGCTTTTCAGCATTAACTCAAAAGTCCAAAGTCTCATCTAAGACAAAGCAAGTCCCTTCTGTCTATGAGCCTGTAAAATCAAAAGCAAGTTAGTTTCTTCCTAGATACAATGAGGGTACAGGCATTGGATAAATATAACCATTCCAAATGGGAGAAATTGACTAAAACAAAGGGGCTACAGGCCCCAGTAGGAACTCTGTGTGGTGGGTCTGACCCCACATTTCCCTTCCACACTGCCCTAGCAGAGGTTCTCCATGAGGGCTCCGCCCCTGCAGCAAACTTTTGCCTGGGCATCCAGGCATTTCCATACATCTTCTGAAATCTAGGCAGAGGTTCCCAAACCTGAGTTCTTGACTTCTGTGCACCCATAGGCTCAACACCATGTGGAAGCTGCCAAGGCTTGGGGCTTCCACCCTCTGAAGCAACAGCCCAAGCTGTACATTGGCCCCTTTTAGTCATGGCTGGAGCAGCTGGGACACAGAAGTCCAAGTCCCTAGGCTGCACACAGCACATGGCCCAGCCCACAAAACCACTTTTCCCTCCCAGGCCTCTAGGTGTGTGGATGAGGGGGGCTGCCATGAAGACCTCTGACATGCCCTGGAGACATTTTCCCCCATTGTCTTGGGGACTAACATTCAGCTCCTCATTACTTATGCAAATTTCTCCAGCCAGCTTATTCAGGGAAACTCCCCCTTAAAATACTATCAGATCTTATGAGACTTTTGCTATCACAAGAACAGCATGGGAAAGACCTGTCCCCGTAATTCAGTCATCTCCCACCGGCTCCCTCCCATACCACATGGGAATTATGGGAGCTACAAGATGAGATTTGGGTGGGGAAACAGAGCCAAATCATATCACTACACTCTGGATGAATTAAAGATTCCTGAAATAATTTGTTTTAAGAGCTTGGTAGAACTCAGCTTTGTCAGAGAAAGGACAGCAATAAGGAAGTTAGGATGAATGAGCTCCTGGAAGGGTGATGTACTTCCCTCTCTGCCTCCAACGCACTTTTCCATTTGACTTTGCTTCTCTTCCTTCCTCTCCCACTATTTCTCCTCTTCTTTGCCCTTCTCTTTTCCCTCTTGCCTTTAAAAGCAGTAGAGATGCACTTTCATGACCTGAAATCTTCCCCAGTTCCCCAGTTTAAACAAGAGAATATCATATTTACTGGATGAAATTATTATTATTATTATTGAGATAGAGACTCACTCTGTCGCCCAGGCTGGAGTGCAGTGGCTCAATCTCGGCTCACTGCAACCTCTGCCTCCCGGGTTCAGGCATTTCTGTGCCTCAGCCTCCCAAATAGCTGGGATTACAGGTGCCCGCTAGACATCTGGCTAATTTTTGTATTTTTAGTAGAGATGGGGTTTCACCATCTTGACCAGGCTGGTCTTGAACTCCTGACCTCGTGATTCACCCGCCTTGGCCTCCCAAAGTGCTGGGATTACAGGCATGAGCCACCATGCCTGGCCTGGATGAACTTATTAATGAAAGAGAAGTTGGCAGGGTGCGGTGTCTCACACCTGTAATCCCAGCACTTTAAGAGGCCAAAGCAGGTGGATTACTTGAGGTCAGGAGTTCAAGACCAGCCTGGCCAACATGGTGAAACCCTGTCTCTGCCAGAAATACAAAAAAATTAGCCGGGCGTGGTGGCACATGCCTGTAATCCCAGCTACTCGGGAGGCTGAAGCAGGAGAATCACTTGAACTCAGGAGGCAGAGGTTGCAGTGAGCAGAGATTATGCCACTGCACTCCAGCCTGGGTGACAGAGCGAGTCTCTATCTCAAAAAAAAGAAAAAAGAAGAAGGAGTCAAATGTGGAACCACTTTTGCTCCCAGATCAAATAATAGTAATTATCTGGTAGGGGACATCTTTTCTCCTATGGATTAAAAGGCAAATCGGCAGGGGTGGGGGGTGGCAAATATTCATCATGTATTACATATCATGGTTTGTCCTCACCATGTAATGGGGAGAGAAATTTCAGGCATCATCAAGCATTTATAGATTTTCTTTTCTCCAGGAGATGCTGAGGTTAAGAATCTGGAAGTTTTTGGTTTGTGGTAGGGAAATGTCAGAATTGCAAAAGCTCTTATTCAGAAGCCAGAAAGTGTTGGATAATCCTCCACAATGTGAAACCTAGAGCCATACATGGGTATAAATAAGATCTTGTAGAACTTGTTAGATTTCAAAGAAAGGAAGGAAAGGAGAGAGAGAGCGGGAAAAGAAATTTTGCCCACATCTGTTCAGGTCTTGGCAGTCTTCTATGAGCAGGAATGGCTCATTGACCCTGTGTTGCCCAGGCTGGAGCGCAGTGGCGTGATTTCTGCTCACTGCAACCTCCTCCTCCTGGTTCAAGCAATTCTGCCTTAGCCTCCCAAGTAGCTAGGATTATAGGCACACACCACCACACCCAGCTAATTTTTTTTGTATTTTTTTTTTTAATAGAGACGGGTTTTCACCATGTAGGCCAGGCTGGTTTTGAACTCCTGACCTCAGGTGGTCTATCTGCCTTGGCCTCCCAAAGTGCTGGGATTACAGATGTGAGCCACCATGCCCGGCTCAACTGCAGATTTAGATATCACTAGCCTAAATAACTGAGTTTGCACTTTGAGGTATATTGGGAATAAACTGAAAAGGAAAAAAAAATACATATTCCTGAAATCTGTCTGAAAAGAGGGAATGTAAATTTTTTCCCTTCCGTGTCAAATTTTGGTTGTTTCTACTCTGCTCGCAATTGAAAAGAGATAGAAAAATAAAAACTAAAACAGTATCTCCTTGTTAGGGTCTGATTCTGTATCTACTTGGTTAAATGAGGTATTAATATGACTTTCAATTTTTCTACAGTGTCATTTCAGGCTCTTTGTCACATGGCGAACCCAGTCATGGACTAGCTGATAGGGTCATTAATTGCAGAGAAGTTCTGGAAGCTTTCAACCTCCTGGTGCTCCAGGTCAGCTCCTTCCCATACACTCTGCAGACCCAACAGTCCCGCATTAGCTCTAGCAATGAGGTTCACTGGATACAGCTGGATACCGGGGTGAGTCTCTTGCCTGCTGACTGATACACTGTCATGTTCTTAGTTCCCCAGAGGGTAGGACCTTGTAACAAAATATGTCACGGCTTAAGATCATATTCATAAGAATTCAAAATCTAATATAATGCTTTATGTAAGACTTCAAAAAGCTGGCCGGGCGTGGTGGCTCACGCCTGTAATTCCAGTACTTTGGGAGGCCAAGGCAGGTGGATCACAAGGTCAGGAGATCGAGACCATCCTGGCTAACACGGTGAAACCCCGTCTCTACTGAAAATACAAAAAATTAGCCAGGTGTGCTGGTGGGTGCCTGTAGTCCTAGCTACCCGGGAGGCTGAGGCAGGAGAATCACTTGAACCCGGGAGGCGGAGGTTGCAGTGAGCCGAGATCATGTCATTACACTCCAGCCTGGGGGACAGAACGAGATTCTGTCTCAAAAATAAATGAATAAATAAATAAATAAATATCTAACATAATTCTGTGTCTTCCAAAAGTTCCACATATTTACAATTATTATAAGACTAAAGTCTAGGCCGGGCGCGGTGGCTCATGCCTGTAATCCCAGCACTTTGGGAGGCCGAGACGGGCGGATCACGAGGTCAGAAGATCGAGACCATCCTGGCTAACACGGTGAAACTCCGTCTCTACTAAAAATACAAAAAACTAGCCGGGCGACGTGGCGGGCGCCTGTAGTCCCAGCTACTCGGGAGGCTGAGGCAGGAGAATGGCGTGAACCTGGGAGGCAGAGCTTGCAGTGAGCCGAGATCGCGCCACTGCACTCCAGCCTGGGTGGCAGAGCGAGACTCCGTCTCAAAAAAAAAAAAAAAAAAAAAAAAAAGACTAAAGTCTAGTGAATAGTATCCTACATAAATCTGATTAGGTGGTTATTTTCTTAGATATCATGCAGATGCAAAATTATCTGTCCTATATAATTTTTCAAAAAGAAAATGTTGATGTTATCTGAGGCCAGGATCAATATTCTGGATTTCCTTTGTGCCTTCATATGATTAATTTCACCTGAGACCTGGAAATTTTATTGTCCTCTTGGATGGCCTTTTTGTCATGTTTTAGTCTGATGGTCTGCATCACTGTTAATTACTTTCTTGCTCCTCCAGCAACTGGGTTTTATTTTAAATCAGTTTTCACAGTCTTCTGTATGAAATGGGATGATGGCACTGTTACTTTAAATAACTCCATAGTAGCAGTGAATGTGTTGAGACTACCTGTCTCAACATTGGATATATCCAGGGATTTATAGTTTTTACTCCAATCTCTAATATTGAAAAATATATATATATATATATATATTTTTTTTTTTTTTTTGAGACGGAGTCTGGCTCTGTTGCCCGGGCTGGAGTGCAGTGGCCGGATCTCAGCTCACTGCAAGCTCCGCCCCCCGGGTTTATGCCATTCTCCTGCCTCAGCCTCCCGAGTAGCTGGGACTACAGGCGCCCGCCGCCTCGCCCGGCTAGTTTTTTGTATTTTTTAGTAGAGACGGGGTTTCACCGTGTTCGCCAGGATGGTCTCGATCTCCTGACCTCGTGATCCGCCTGTCTCGGCCTCCCAAGGAGGGATTACAGGCTTGAGCCACCGCGCCCGGCCTTGAAAAATATTTTATATGACCCACAAACTATGCTAAATATACTATCAAAGAAAAGAAATATGAGTTTCATAAAAATAATAAAAATTAGCCATTAAGCAATGGATCCTTCATTTAAAAATACTGAACACACTGGATATTTTTAAATAACCATGTTTAAGTAAAAAACACCAAAAACGTCTTACATAAAACTAACATTTATTTTTCAACCCAGTGCATTTTGTTCTGTCATGAAGAAGGTAAGTTTTCGCTGACTTTGCATTCTTGTCTTCGAGCATTGGTTTGTTCCTTGCAAGCAGGAAGCTCAGGTCCTTGAATCTTCTTGTCTTCAGCAGTCACTGCCTTATGAGAACTAACTCAGTGTGTTCACTATCATTAGAGATTACTTTGAGCTTTTGCTTTGCTTTCTTGGTATCTTCTCCATGCCAGCTCCAGCCATTCATTGGGCAGTTGAGGTAGGGGTGAGATAACAGAGCTGCCAGAGTTCCTTTGCCTCCAAACTACAAGGGGAGCCTATGGGCTACCCAAGTAGCTGCTGGGTTGCTCTGACAAAGAATGGGATTGCCAAGAGAATGAATGGAAATAATAATTATTTTTTAAATTAATTTTTTTTGAGACGGAGTCTCACTCTGTCACCCAGGCTGGAGTGCAGTGGTACGAACTCAGCTCACTGCAACCTCCGCCTCCCAGGTTCAAGCAATTCTCCTGCCTCAGCCTCCAGAGTAGCTGGGATTACAGGTGCACGCCACCATGCCTGGCTAATTTTTGTTTTTTTAGTAGAGACCGAGTTTCACCATGTTGGCCAGGGTGGTCTTGAACTCCCAACCTCAGGTGATCCACAAGCCTCTCAAAGTCCTGAGATTACAGGTGTGAGCTAAGAATAATTAATTTTTTAATCCCCCAGACAGTTCTCCTATTATACGTTAAATTTCAGTATATTGTTGGAGTGTAGAGAGAACTGTCCTAATTCAGTCTTTTCCAAAAGGGATCACACCCCAGTGATAGGAAGAAGGACCAATAGCCTCTGCCCTTTATTTTCTCCTACCATGAAATAGAGAAACAGGTTTAAAATAATTTTCCTTAAAGGTCATTTTAGCCGGGCACAGTGGCTCACACCTGTAATCCCAGCACTTTGGGAGGCCGAGGCGGATGGATCGATTGAGCCCAGGAGTTCAAGACCAGCCAGGGCAACATGGTGAGACCGCATCTCTACAAGAAGTACAAAAGTTAGCCAGACATGCATCTGTAGCCCCAGCTACTTGGGAGGCGGAGTTGGGAAGACGTTTTGAACCCAGGAGGTCGAGGCTGCAGTGAGCTGAGATTGTGTCACTACACTCCAGCTTGGGAGACAGAGCAAGACCCGGTACCAAAAAAAAAAAAATCATTTTAAGGAAATGATTTTTAGAGTTTAATAATGGTATTACAGTTATTTATTTATTTTTTTTTGAGTCAGAGTCTGACACCCGTGCTGGAATGCAGTGGTACAATCATGACTCACTGCAGCCTCAAACTCCTGGGCTCAAACAATCGTCCCACCTCACCCTCCCAAGTAGCAGAGCTACATGCACATACCACCATGCCTGGCTAATTTTAAAAATATTCTGTAGAGACAGTGTCTCACTATATTGTCCAGGCTGGTCTCAAACTCTTGGCCTCAAGCAGTTCTCCCATCTTGACCTCCCAAAGTGTTAGGATTACAGGCATGAGCCACTGTACCTAGCCTGTGGTTATGTTTCTGAAAAGGGTTCTTGGCCAGGCACAGTGGCTCACGCCTGTAAACTCAGCACCCTGGGAGGCTGAGATGAGTGGATCACTTGAGATTGGGAGTTCGAGACCAACCTGGCCAATGTGGTGAAACCCCATCTCTACTAAAAATACAAAAATTAGCCGGGTATGGTGGCGGGCACCTGTAATCCCAGCTACTCCGGAGGCTGAGGCCCGAGAATTGCTTGAACCCAGGAAATGGGGATTGCAGTGAGCCGAGATTATACCACTGTACTCCAGCCTAAGTGACAGAGAAAGACTCCATCTCAAAAAAAAAAAAGAGGTGAGGGGCTTCTTATCTTAGACATATCTAGTGATGTTCTTCTGGATTAAAGATATGATATCAGGTATTTGTTCAAACTAATTGAGAGGTGAAGAGTTATACTCTTCTTCAATTTAAGATTTAAAGAAATCGTCCCTGAAATTGAGATCAACATGGGATAAAGGGAAAAAAAATTTAATTTACAACAACTTTATACGTGTAAGGGAGAAGTTCCTGATGATTAGCATCCTTTAGTTATCTTGAAGCCTGTATCCCAGGAGGGATAATTGGAAAAAAGCAAATTAATTGAATTCAAAAAATATGATTGAACACACTTGTGGACTTGTATTGAATCTTGCAAAGAACACACAGAAAACTGATGGTTTAAGCCGAGCACAGTGGCTCACACCTGTAATCCCAGCACTTTGGGAGGCCGAGGCAGGCAGATCATTTGAGGTCAGGAGTTCGAGACCAGCCTGGGCAACATGGTGAAACCCCATCCCTACTAAAAATACAAAAATTATCTAGGCATGGTGGCAGGCAACTGTAATCCCAGCTACTCGGAAGGCTGAAGCAGGAGAATCACTTGAACCCGGGAGGTGGAGTTGCAAAGAGCCGAGATAGTGCCACTGCACTCCAGCATAGGTGACAGAGTGAGACTCCGTCTCAAAAAAAAAAAAAAAAAAGAGAAAGAAAAAAAAAAGAAAACTGATGGTTTAGAGGAGAAAGCAAAGTATATATCTAAGTCACTATTATCCAGAGGAGAATAAGACAATTTCAGAAAATCAAAATGCTCTGGGAGTTGAAGTGAGGGAGGAGTCACATTTATTGAGAGGTCCAGGGGAAGCTCCATGGAAAAGAGAACAGAGGATGATGGCCCTGGGGAGACAGGAAGGCCTGGGCAGGGGGATGGGGGCAGGAGGAGGCACTCCTGGCAGCGGACAGTGTGGGCAGGGGACACAGAGGAGGAAACTGGGCATTTTTCAGAGAACGCTGCATAGGATACAAAAGAAGCCTGGAAATGTACACATGGAGGCTGTCAGTGCCAGGCTAGCAAAGTTTACACTTATTATACAGGCATTAAGGATTTTTTAGCAAGAGTATATATATATATATATATGTATATATACACACACACATATATACAGCATTATTATAATTTAGTATATAGTATATATACTATATATAGTGTATATATATACACTATATAATTAGAATTAGTGTGTGTGTGTGTATATATATATAGCATTATTAGAATTTACCTGTTTCTTGTTAACAATGTAAAATGTTTAGTTTGTGATGAATTTTCACAAACTAAACACGCCTGTGGGACCAGCACTCAGATCAAGAAACAGAATCTTACCACCACCCTGGAAGTCCTGTGTCCCTTCTGGGCACCCCCACTAAAGGGTAACACTATTCTGGCCTCCTGTACTACAGATTTGTTTTGCTCAGTATGGAGCTTATATAAATGGAAACATGCAGTATGTACTCTCTTGTATCTGACTTCCTTTGCTTAACATTTTGTTTGGGAAATTTGTAGTTTTCATGAATCATAAATCATTCTTTTTGCTGTGTGTGTGTGTTACATTGTATGACTCCACCACAGTTCATGTATCCATCCTATTTTATTTTACATAGTACTGCTGTAACATCCTGGCACACCCTTTAGTAAATGTATGTATGCATTTCTTTTGGGTCTCTGAGAGTGAAATTTCTGGGTCATCAAGTACACATATGTTCAGCTTTAATAGCTACTGAGAGGCAGTTCATTCAATCTAGAGGCTAAGTCAAAGTGATTAGAAGTAGATCAGTCAGTGGCTTTTCTGATAATTTGGGTTAGAATGAACAAATACATGAATCAGAATGATGGTCCTTGCAATAAAATGGATGGGAGACATGGCACATTTTCTAGGATTTGTTTATTCAGGGAGAGGGAAGAACCAGAAATATTTTTGAGGTGTTACCTTTAGTTGGAAAAAAGAAGTTGAAAGAAGTTTTTTGTTTTGTTTTGTTTTTTGAGACAGAGTCTCACTGTCAGCCAGGCTGGAGTGCAGTGGCACGATCTCGGCTCACTGCAACCTCTGCCTCCCGGGTTCAAGCGATTCTCCTGCATCAGCCTCCTAAGTAGCTGGGATTACAGGCGTGCGCCACCATGCTTGGCTAATTTTTTATATTTTCAGTAGAGATGGGGTTTCACTGTGTTGGCCAGGCTGGTCTTGAACTCCTGACCTCAAGTGATCTGCCCTCCTCGGCCTCCCAAAGTGCTGGGATTATAGGCGTGAGCCACCACGCCTGGCCAGAAAGAAGTTTGATTTGTGGAGGGCAGATGAGACTGACTTTGAATTAAGGTGCAGGTGAGCACACCATTGTGTAGATTATGTTTTTTTGTTTGTTTTGTTTTGTTTTGTTTTAACAAACAGTGATTATTGAGGCAGCTGGTGTGGTTAGAATCATGGAAGAAAATAACAAAGAGAACTGCCAAGAGGGCAGTGAGGCCAAGGGCCAACAAGTCATCACCACTGGCGTTGGCCTCAGGAGTCCTTGGTGACCTTCCAGGGAACAGCATCTGGAGAGCGGAGCGTTGGACAGGAGCAAAGGCAGAGACAGCAGCGAAAGCACTGGGAGCATGGAGGGTCACTGAGAGGGCAGGCCTTCCACACAGGGGAGTTTGCCTTATGAGAAGGGACATTCTCCCCCCAGAAATAGTGATTCAATAAGTCATACGATTTATGGTACCTGAAACGTATCTTTACAGTAAAATCATTCAGTTTCATAACTCATGGTTTAAAGAATGGTTCCACTCATTTCTATTAAAACTTTTGTAACACAAAACCATAGTTACAATTTAATGCAAACAGAACAGATGGGGAAACCATTCACTGCTAATTCTAATTTTTAGTAGCTCTACTTCCCAAAACCCATACTGGCTCTAGTTAATCACAGGCCATCTATTTACCAACCTGCTAAGAAAAAAGAGAGAGAAATAAAAACGAGGACAGGTGGATGCAAGGTGGATGCATCGTATCCAGCAGTTCTAATGCTGTGTCAGGAAGAGCAACAGGCTCGGAGTAGGATTTAATAATTTCCCAAAGAAAAAGGGGCCAAGGATGAGCAGGAAATGTGAAGACCAAGTGCACACTTCATAAAGCTTTTCCAAATGACTCTGTGTCTGCAGTCCAGATGAGGAGGGAAGCTTAGATGGATGACTTTTTTCCCCGGGAAATGACTTACTTGACACAGTTACTCAGAACACAGCTAAGCCCAGAATGAAATAAGCAAAAGCTTCTAGCCTTGAAAACAAATGTCATTCAATCTATGTTGTCAGTCTCCAGTATCTCTAAGAACATATTCCGGTGCTCTCATAAAGCCTGTTTACTCTCAAACCTATTCCCAAAAGCAGGGTTTTGCGGGGGGGGCCTCAAAAAATTAAAAGCCTTCAGTTAAAACATGCTTTATTTTTATCTTATGGGCCTTATAAATCATACAGTTGTTTCTCTTTAGATGGTTACTGAAAAGCTCAGAACCAGCCGGGCACATTGGCTCATGTCTGTAATCCCAGCACTTTGGGAGGCCGAGGCAGGTGGATCACCTGAGGTCAGGAATTCGAGACTAGCCTGCTAACATGGTGAAACCTCATCTCTACTAAAAATACAAAAATTAGCTGGGTGTGGTGGTGCGTGCCTGTAGTCCCAGCTACTTGGGAGGCTGAGGCAGGAGAATGGCTTGAACCCAAGAGGCCGAGGTTGCAGTAGCCGAGATCACACCACTGCACTCCAGCCTGGGTGACAGAGTGAGACTCCTCAAAAAAAAAAAAAAAGCTCAGAATTTGGGCTACCAAATTTGTAGCCCACTTCTAACAAAATGTGCAGAAACTGTTGGCATGCATTTTAGGGAATACTTACTTTATCCCTGGCCCAGTCTTCCTTCTCTTACCCTTGCTTTTTCTTCCTCTGATTGCTTAATTTATTTTTATCTTAATATATGTATATAATTTTTTTTTTTTTTTTTGAGACTGAGTTTCGCTCTGTCACCCAGGCTGGAGTGCAGTGACTCTATCTCGGCTCACTGCAACCTCCACCTCCTTGTTCAAGGTATTCTCCTGCCTCAGCCTCCTGAGTAGCTGGGTCTATAGGCACCCGCTACCACGCCTGGCTAATTTTTGTATTTTTAGTAGAGATGGGGTTTCACCATATTGGCCAGGCTGATCTCAAAAAAAAGTGCTGGGTTTACAGGTGTGAGCCACTGCACCCAGCCTTTATCTTATATCTTTTAAAGCTGTCTTATTTCCTTTATGAGTTGGAGAGTGCTTAAATAAAAATGTCAACACATAATAAATAACAAAAGTGGGCCAGGTGCAGTGGCTCACGCCTGTAATCCCAGCACTTTGGGAGGCTGAGGCCAGGAATTTGAGACCAGCCTGACCAACGTGATGAAACCCCGTCTCTCCTAAAAATGCAAAAAAAAAAAATGAGCCGGGCATGGTGGTGGGCGCCTGTAATCCCAGCCACTCGGGAGGCTGAGGCAGGAGAATCACTTGAAACCGGGAGGCAGAGGTTGCAGTGAGCCATGATTCCGGGAGGCGGAGGTTGCAGTGAGCCATGATTGCGCCATTTCTCTCCAGCCTGGGCAACTTGGTCTCAAAAGAAAAAACTTGGTCTCAAAAAATAAATAAAATAAAGTAAAATAGACCAAATGGCACAGGCAACATAACAGCAAGACATGACTGTAAAAAACTAATGCAGAAAAGATGCAAAAAAAACTATAAATAAAAACAGATTCATGAACTCAAAAAGCTTATTTAATATCCTGGAGCTTCTGAGTTTAAGGACAAGCAACTTGTCACACTTCTCAAGATCCTCTGAGGGCATCTTTGTGTCACCGCCTAAAATAGCTATTCATTTTCATAGTGATGACTGACTCATCAAGAGGGGGGCTACTTAAAAATACTGTGGGTCCTGTTTAAGGAAAGCGTATATTCCATTTTTAAAGTAAAATTTGTTTGCAAAGATAAGCTTTTATGAATTACCATTATGAAATGATGTCAGAAAAGTTAAAGTTTCTGTAACAGAGGAGTTTGTCAGTATCTAGAGTTCTGAGGAAAGCCTATTTATCTTTATAGAGAACTGCTTCCAGCAGGGAAAAAGGCTGAGAATTGAGGCTGTCTGACCTTGTGTATCCCAACAAAAGAAAAAGAAAACGAACCATGTGCCTGAAGGAAATGTGTCAACTTTCCACTAATCACATATTCAGTTCCTTTGAAATGAAAAGAAATTTCACTTAGTGCCTCAGAGATGACTGTAGAGTTGGTGTTGGGTTACATAATGAAACACAATATTTTTTCTTACTTGTCAGGAAATAACCTCTTACAGGGACTCCCCCCCAACCCTCCTCCCCACCCCACTTTCTGGAAAACAAGACACTGTATCCTGTCCTCATTGGGTTTTTGCTTTGTATTTTGAACCAGGAGGACGTGGGCTGCGAGGAGAAGCTGTACTTTGGCTTGAATGAGTACAGCAAGTCTCTGCAGTGGGGGATCACGAGCCCACTTCTGAGATGTGACGAGACTTTTGAAAAAATGGTGAACACACTCTTGGAGAGGTAAATAGTAAATAAGGCCTTCTGCTCTTCTCTCTAGCTGTACTTGCAGATCTAAAATAGCCAAAAGCCTTTTGTGTCAGTGCTACAGGGTGTCTGATGGAGCCCTTGCAGATAACATGCAAAGGCCAAATTAAAACAGCCTTTCCTAAGATGCCCTACTATTGTTTTATGTGATCATCCAAGACCAATAAAGGAAAATACAACCAAAGTGGGCCGTTGCACTACTCTTCATGCTGAGTCAGCTTCCAGTCATGCTTCATTGCTATCATCAGGAGATGGATAGGGCAGAGAGAGATTTGTTTATTCAAGACCGGC
This sequence comes from Macaca fascicularis, assembly GCF_037993035.2. Classification (NCBI taxonomy): domain Eukaryota; kingdom Metazoa; phylum Chordata; class Mammalia; order Primates; family Cercopithecidae; genus Macaca; species Macaca fascicularis. The sequence continues at coordinate 68,277,296 of NC_088392.1, read as the reverse complement.
TTCTGGCCGGGCGCGGTGGCTCACACCTGTAATCCCAGCACTTTGGGAGGCCAAGGCGGGTGGATCACGAGGTCAGGAGATCGAGACCACCCTGGCTAACACAGTGAAACCCCGTCTCTACTAAAATTACAAAAAATTAGCCAGGTGTGATGGCGGGCACTTGTAGTCCCAGCTACTTGGGAGGCTGAGGCAGGAGAATGGCGTGAGCTGGGGAGGTGGAGCTTGCAGTGAGCCGAGATCGCGCCACTGCACTCCAGCCTGGGCGACAGAGCGAGACTCTGTCTCAAAAAAAAAAAAAAAAAAAAGACCCCCTTCTCTGAGCTCCGGCCTCTCCTACCTTACACCTCAGACTTTGACATTTTTCCCTCTTTTCTCCCCTGTCCACCACAGGCAAGGACCCTAAGATGATTCAGTAAAAACTAAACTTTACTATGAGAGATTTGAAGTATATACTGGAAGAAATTAAAGAGCAATCAGATAATTGAGGTGAATTCAGTTCTTGGGGCGCCTCCTCCAGTCCCTGACCTTAGGGATTAAGGAATATAACTCTTCTGTCTTCTCTTCCTTTTCTTTTAAAAAAAAAAAAAAATCCCCAGTTCCAGATTAAACTCTGAAAGAGTTTTTTCTCTCTGTCACCTTGAATCATGGATTGAAAGGTAGGTAGAGACATTCGAATTTACCTAACCTGATAAAGGTCCCTCTCTGCCCTCCACAATATTCTGTTTGCTTATCCAATGTTGGGGCAATTGGGCTTTATTTTATGAGGCCAATTCTAATTTTTAGTAGCTGTAGTTCTTAGAATGCCTTTAATTGATCATATTATTTAACATCTATTTAACAAACCTGCCCATAATTTTGCTAAGAAAAAAGAAAAGGAAATTAAAATGAGGGCCTACGGATGCATCCTATTCAACAAATGGTAATACTGCATCCGGAAAGAGCGCCGGCTCAAGTAGGGTTTGATATTTGTGCAGCTGTTGGATTTGGGAAGTCTTAACTGACACTGTGACATTAATCCTTTCACAGCACATGTAGTCTGAATTTTCCGAAGTCATTCCATGAGTACCCCCTCTAAGCGTTCCCACCCACCTGTTACATCCACCAGCTTGAAATGCATCTTCTTTTTCTGGTAACATCATTCAGAGTTTCATAACTTTTATTTTAAATGATGGTCCCATCAACTTCCTATTGTAGTTTTGTGCTACAAAAGTTGTAAGTATAGTTTAATGCAAGCATGACAGATTGGAGAAACTGTGCACTTCTAGTTTCATGATTCCTTCAGAGTATGAAATAGAAATGCTGGATATCAAAGTTACCATTTATTCTAACTTTGGCTTTTCTACGTGGCCCAGCAAAAAAGCATTAAGCTTGAAACACAGATTATCTATACTTATTTCCTCCAGCCCAGTCACCCCAGCCTAATAGTAGCTATGACTTACTGAATACCTGAAGGGACCAGCCCAGGATTTATTGAACTGAAGGATTTCTTCATTTCTACCCAACCTGCTAAATCCTTGCAATGTGTGAAGACATTGCTAGAGACTGGATAAAATCTAGACCTAGCTTTGTCTCTGATCAGTTGTATGAACTGGGACAAGCAACTGAACTTCTCTCTGCCCCTGAACTCATTCCCTTTCTATGAAAAGGCAGAGTGGGCTAGGTGTCGTGGCTCACGCCTGTAGTCCCACCACTTTGGGAGGCCAAGGTGGGTGGATCACCTGAGGTCAGGAGTTCAAGACCAGCCTGGCCAACATGGTGAAACCCTGTCTCTACTAAAAATACAAAAAAAAAAAAAAAAAAAAAAAGCTGGGCGTGGTGGCAGGCACTGTAATCCCAGTTACCCAGGAGGCTTAGGCAGGGAGAATCATTTGCACCTGGGAGGCGGAGGTTGCAGTGAACTGAGATTGCACCATTGCACTCCAGTCCGAGCGACAGAGCGAGACTCCATCTCAAAAAAAAAATAAATAAAAAAGAGGCCAGGCGCAGTGGCTCATATCTGTAATCCCAGCACTTTGGGAGGCTGAGGCCGGCGGATCACCTGAGGTCAGGAGTTCGAGACCAGCCTGATCAACATGGAGAAACCATGTCTCTACTAAAAATACAAAATTAGCCGGGCACATGCCTATAATCCCAGCTACTCAGGGGGCTGAGGCAGGAGAATCACTTGAACCCAGGAGGCGAAGGTTGCAGTGAGCCGAGATTGTGCTACAGCACACCAGCATGCCAGCCTTGGTGACAGAGCGGGACTCCGTCTCAAAGAAAAACAAAAGACAGAGTTGTTCATATACAGGGCATCTTGGTCCTTTCCAGTTCTAAAACACCTCAAAAGTATTCATGTGTTATTCATTTGATAGCTGTCATTGGCGTTTATTTGACCTGGAGGTTTTCTGTGCAAGGCCAGTGGACCACTTGTTGTATTTTAAGTAGAATTATAGAATGGAACAAAGGTGAAATCCCCCATCAGCCTACCCAGCCGCTGGTGGCTACATTGCTACCAGATGGCAACCAGAAAGAAAGTGCACAGCCCCAGCCTTATTCTACCAGGCTCCATGAGAGCCTTGGCCAACCTTGGACCCAGGGCCCACTTTGCCAGCACCTGCTTTCTTTCTTTTTCTTTTCTTATTTTGTCTTATTTTCTTTTTCTTTTCTTATTTCTTATTTCTTATTTTTTATTTTCTTTTGTTATGTTTCTTATTCTTATGGAGACCTCATCAGCTCCCCAGACTCTCACTCTGTCGCCCAGGCTGGAGTGCAATGGCATGATCTCGGCTCACTGCAACCTCCGCCTCCCAGGTTCAAGTGACTGTCCTGCCTCAGCCTCCCAAGTAGCTGGGATTACAGGCATGTGCCCGGCTAATTTTTGTATTTTTAGTAGAGATGGGGTTTCACCATGTTGGCTAGGCTGGTCTCGAACTCCTGACCTCAAGTGATCCACCCACCTCATCCTCCCAAAGTGCTGGAATTACAGGCGTGAGCCACCATGCCCAGCCTACTTTCTGTTTTTTAAAAAAATTATTTTTATTCAGCAGCAGAAGTACTGCTGGGCAGTGTGCTCAGGGTAGCCAAGCACCTGCTTTCTTGACTAGCAGCTCTTCATACCTGTAAGTGGGTCCTCTTTACCCATTCGTACTCATTTTGCCATCAGGCCTGGCTGAGGCGTAGCACCAAAAGGCGAAATTTGTTTTCTGACTCCTCTATAATTGTAAAAACTGCCGATTTTAACAAAGGGATCCTCTTCCCTGGCAGTCCAGGCTTAGGGAAAAATGGTACCAAAGGCTGCTGCTACCAGGCTCAGATTTACTTGGCTCCCTTGACGGAGCCAGGTCTCAGGTGATGAGGCTACAACACTAGGGGGTGCTGTTTCTCCAGTCAGCTCCAGGTTTCTCCAGCACCAAGGAACAGTTTATGGAAAGGTAGAGATTGCTATCTGTGAGGCTGACCTCAGATTAGTAATAATAATTACCCTTTTTATGTCTAATACTCAACAGATATTACACTAATGCCTCCGTTTCCTTTATTGTAATCTTATATATCAGAGAAATAAGTGGACAGTGCTGTCATTCTAACCCAATGCCACCAGCAAGAGGTGAGGATCCAGGGATTATCCATGATGACTATGGAGGCAATGAATGGAATAGACCAATGTGTCTCAGAATTTAACGTGGATGCAGTTCCCCGGGAGTCTTGTTAAGCTTCAGATTCTGATTAGTAGGTCTGGGGTGGGGAGATTCAGCATTTCTAACAAGCTCCCAGGTGCTGCTGCTGCTGCTGGTGGTCTATAGACCACAATTTGAGAAGAGAGGGTCTCTAGACAATCTCTAAACCCCTTTACTATGCTGTACTTATCCCAACAGGTTGATTCACATGCTTTGAAAGCTCAGCCTTTTCCTTCCAGTGACGTGGGATCCCAGGTCATTCTAGAGCTAAAGCCCCACCACTGATCAGTAGCTCCTTCCCCACCATGCTTAATCTGCATTCTTACTGCACAGGCCTTGCTGCTCCCAGCTGGCCCTGCTGCCTGAGTGCTAGTGCCTTGTGTTCTGTCGAAGGTACCCCAGGCTGCACAGCATGGTCGTCCGCTGCTATCTTCTCATCCAGCAGTACTCTGAGGCTCTGATGGCTCTCACCACCATGGCGTCACTCCGAGACCACAGCACACCAGAAACACTCAGCATTATGGATGACCTCATCAGCTCCCCAGGCAAAAACAAAAGTGGGAGGGGACACATGCTCATTATCAGGGTGCCCTCGGTGCAGCTGGCGATGTTAGCCAAGGAGCGGCTACAGGAGGTGCGCGACAAACTGGGTCTGCAGTATCGGTTTGAGATCATCCTTGGGAACCCGGCCACTGAACTCAGTGTTGCAACTCACTTTGTGGCTCGATTAAAGGTTAGCACTGGACAGACATTTCTCCTTTAAAATACCATTTGTTTCTCTTTTCTAGGAATCCTACATAGGTGGCTCAGGGGCCTGAGTTTAATAGATTTTTACACATGTGTAAATTTGATTTCCATGACAGTGATAAGGCTCAATGAAGGGACATACTCACTTTCTTAATTAGAACCAGTTTGTAAAGATTGCCCAGCCCCTTTATAGCAGGTGCATGCAGTTGGTCTTCAATGCTCTCCAACTGCAGGTGCAAAAAATGTGATGACCCAATTTGACCCCATGTTTATTGGCCTTGTTCAAGATGCATGTAGCCCACGGCCATCTGTTTTCTCAGAAAAAAAGGTAAGTTGTCCTCTCAGACCTCTGGGGGGGTAACGCTTTAAGTGTCCTGAACTTACTAATTCTTTTCTGTTCATCTAGCCTGTCTGTGAGCTCATGTCTAGAGTCGGTAAAGTATTCTGTTTCATCTTCAGTTCTCAGAACTGTTCCTAGCCCTCTTGCATGTGGATTCCTCAACAGTTTGTTGTTTCTTTGTACTTGCTTTGACCCTCAGCCCCAAGGCTTTGGCTGGACTGAGACTTCGCCAGGCACCCTACAGAAGGATTTAGTGCATGACTGAGTCCCTCACTGCTCCCGCTGCACGGCCAGTGACTGACTGCTTCTCCCCTTCCTCTCCTGTCAGACATCAGGGTGGGAGGAGTAGAACCCTCAACCAACTAACCTAACTCGGTTTTTCTGGGCCTACAATCCAGTGGGGCCTAGCCATTAGAAAACATTTAATCAAATATCCAGCTACATGTCAGTATGGAACTGAGCTAGTTTCTGTATGTCTGAGTTAGACCAACTTGTATCTGCACCCTATACATCAAATACTGAGCTAAATTGGGTTAAGGAAAATCTGGTTCAGCACAAATTTTATGAAAAGAAGGCACACAGTCTTGGGGGAATTTGCATTTTCACCCTGGGCTGCGGTTTCCCATCTGCAAAATGAGAGAATTGGGCTGTCTAATCTCTCAGAGTTCTAATTTGGGGATATTTATTTAGTGTTCAAAAATTGTTCTGGAGATGTAAATCTTCTTGTGTTCAGTTAGCTAACCTAAATTAAATAATCCAAAATGCAGACAAAATATCTTGTATTAGCTTGATAAGCAACTGGAACAAATAAAATTGTCCAAAAAATAGAAACTCCTATATTTAGAAGTTGTAACATTTATGTTTCATATATACACATTCACAATTTTATGTTATAGTCATAGACTACATTACAGTGGAATTCCTAGGATGAATAACAAAACTCCAGAAACGCTTCTTACAGTATAATTCATGGAGACATGAATTATGGGCTTGAGAGCATTTGAATGTTGCTAATGATGAAGAATTTGGAAAGGCGGACAATCAGCAGTACCACGCTGAGTCTCCCACACCTGTTGCCAGAGATTACCTAAATGCACGTGAGGCTGCTGGGTCTTCTCCTGGGCTCTGCTGACACTGATTAAGTGAAGCTACTTACAGAGTCTTCAGTCATGTGTTCAGAAGGGCCAGTCACTAAGTCAGTATAAATCAGTCTGTCCTAAATAATTTACCCCTCTGGACCACTGCTGGAAAACCACAGTCAAGGCCTGAGGTTCTTCATCTGGCTGCTAGCTCATCAGAATCACCTGCAGGGCTTTCAAAGGGCGATTAGTTGAGGATCCCTGTGCCCTAAACGAAGGGGGCCTAAAGTTGTTACTTCTCAAGGCAATGTTACTTTCTCAATTGGTATGAGTAGCTGCCAGGCAACAAGTAAGCATAAGAGAGTCCTATATTCTGGCTGTTGTGATGGCTCATGTCTGTAGTCCCAGCTACTTGGGAGCCTGAGGCAGGAGGACTTCTTGAGCCCAGGAATTTGAGGCTGCGGTGAACTATGATCCCACCACTGCACTCCAGCCTGTGCAACATAGTGAGACCCTGTCTCTTAAAAATATATAAAAATAAACAAGTCCCAAATTCTCAAATTTGCTGGATCACATCAGTCCTTTTTACACTCTGTGTGGGAGTAAAAATATGAGATCATGTTGGGATGTTCACATCCTAAGCAAGACTGAATTGTCAAGTAGATTCTGGTTCACTCATTTATTTGTAAGTTACCAAACTCCTTCACCATTTTCAGGATGGCAAGATTGTGCCTGCTATCTCTACTTTTTGGTGAAATCCAACACTACTTCTATTATGTGATCTTATTTTTGTGCTTACCCCTAACTATCCTGTTATGTATTGTGGTTAACTTATACTGATGATGACCCCTTTGGAAGGATAGAGTTTAAGCCAGTTCCTCCAGAAGGCAGGTGAAGCTTTCATTAGATGTCCTTGGTCTTAAGCCTCATATTATCCTTGAACTCAATGATCACCCCATCTTTTATGTTAAGTGCTTCTGCAATAAAATCATCTTGTGGGCCTGACTGATGCACAGTAGAACTGCAGCCGTCAGTCATCAGAAGTAGCAATGTGATGGAAAAGCACTTTATAGTGGGTTTGGCTAGCTGTGGTTGGTCAAGAGTAAAAGTGAGATTTGACTACTAATCTTCTGAAAATAAATATCCTCATATAGACCAGGAGCAGTAGCTCTTGCCTATAATCCCAGCACTTTGGGAGACTGAGGCGGGCAGATCGCTTGAGGTCAGAAGTTCAAGACCAGCTTGGCCAACATGGCAAAACCCCATCTCTACTAAAAATACAAAAATTAGCCAGGTGCGGTGGCGGGCATCTGTAATCACAGCTACTCAGGAGGCTGAGGCAGGAGAATTGCTTGAACTGGAGAGGCGGAGGTCGCCATGAGCCAAGATTGCACCATTGCACTCCAGCCTGGGTGACAGTGAGACCTTGTCTCAAAAAAAAAAAAAAAAAAAAAAAAAAAGTCCTCCTACAGTAAAACATTTTAACTGTTATTCCATCAATATAACCTGACCTCTTCCTGGTAAAGCCGTGACCTATATGGAGATGGTTCTGGGAGATAAAACACATTCAGGGAGAAGCCCAGTGTCAGGGATACCGTGCGTCCAGTGTGAAGGCGATCGGTAAAGTGATTTCTGTTGCAGAATGGTTTGCTTTAAATGACGCAATGTTACGGTTCCCCTTGACATGAAATGGTATGGAAAATTAAATTTTTATAGAGCATTTTTCTTCTAGCATTAAAAAAATATTTTTGACACACTGATTTTTCTAAAACACGGGAAGTCTGTGAAACTTGTAAACAGTTACGTAGGTTCCCTATTTCCCCTTAGTATGCACATATATAATAAAAGACTGGACAACAAGTAAAAGCCGAAGAATGGTTAAGCTTCTTCCAGTTTTACAAATTATAGAAATTTTATTTGAAGTGATTGTGGGAATGTTTATTACTAAAGACTGGCTTTTCTTTATTGAGCCTTTTATAGGCATCAACAAATCATCAATCAAACCCTATTATCTTTTGCCTGGTGACTTTCTTTCTATCCCATTTTGTGCTTAGTAAAGGAAGTACCAGTCTATTTTAAAATAAAATTGTATGCTTTACTGGTCAGGTGTAGTGGCTCACACCTGTCCATGGTACTCCAGCCTGGGCAACAGAGCAAGACTCCGTCTCAAAAAAAAAAAAAAATTATATGCATTACTTAACACTTTGCTTCTTAGTCTTTTCCCCTAAAGCATTATCAGAAATGTCCGTTCATTGCTTATAATAACTCCTGCTAGAAAGGTAATAAAAAGGATAGGTACATGCTACATACTTAATGAAAACTAGTAGAAACCACCTTATCTACTTAAGAGATGGTCATTTTTCTTTCTGTTCTAAAATAGACACATCGGTAAGGTCATTTTACTTTTGAATATTTTTCAAATTGGTGGGATTACTTTTCATTGATATATTCACGTTTTCAAGATTGGTGTTCCATTTATTAAAGATACATGTGTCTACTTATATGTGTGTTTATATGAGAAATTGATACTTATCATTTGAGAAACCATGAGCAATTTACATTAGTCCTCCAAATGAGGGGCAGTTTCATTTTGTTATTTTCTTCTCAATCCAGGTCTGGTTATATTTTTAGTCTTCTTGAGAGAGATTGTTTCAAGGCCCTAAGCCAATAATTGCTTGTTAGTTATTTTAAAAACCAGTAAAGCAAGAAGGAGGGAAAATAACTATCAAGAGTGGTTCATTGTTTTCATTACTTTCTTGGTGAAATGTCTGTTTTAATGGAATTCTGAGATTCTTTTCTGAGTCATTCACAACTGAAACTTTTTCAGTCTTCCAATCCCAAGAATTTCTCCAATATGTGAAGAAAGTATATTTAAGTGCCTTGATTCAGGCAGTTTAGCCAGGATTTCTGTAAGGTTTCCATCACTAGTGGGATATTTCACATTGTATGTGTTTTTGGCCTGAGGTATACCAGCATCTCCCGTTTTATCCTGCTGAGATAAAAACTACAGCCCTCCTTCCTGCAGAAGTGCCTTGTATATGCGATGTAGTAGCAATCAAAATACACATACATACACATATGTAAACACTTAGTGGAGTCATTTTAAAGCACGGTATGTCTAAAATCTGGACTTAGAAACCTGTACAAAAGGTGGAAACTTAAATGAGAGTTTTAATTTTAACATACGCGTCTCTTGCTATAGAGTTGGAGAGGAAGTGAACCAGAAGAGTGGATCCCTCGGACATACCAAGATTTAGACGGTCTGCCTTGTATTGTGATATTAACTGGCAAAGATCCTCTTGGAGAGACCTTTCCCAGGTACAATTTCAATAATTAATTCCAGTTTTCATCAGTTGCCCAGCTGAACTGATGATTAAAACTTGGCTGATCGCCCAATCATTTCCTTTGTTTGTCAGGTAATGAGAAGAGGATTGTTTTATGCAGGGATATAAGAAATACAGCCATACAACCTTCTTTTATTCTTTTTTTTAGCTTTCCAGAGAGCATCCAGTAATGTTGGGAACAGGCGATAGCCACATTTGAGAAATGTCAGAGAGGCAGGGAGGAAAAGCAGGATTTTTTTTTTTTTTAATAAAGTGCTTTGTCTTTGTTAATCTGCTATTCCTGCGCCCCTCAAGGATCGAGACTCCGTAGACTAGAGGGCAACAACAATAAAAGCATTAGTTGAATGCTCACTGTGCGTGTCAGGCAGCACCCTGAATGCCTCACATGTATTCAGTCCTTACAGCCACCATATGCGCCCGACACTACTATCCACTCTTTTTATATTCGAAGAAAATGAAGCGCAGAGAAATGAAGGTCTTAACAGCTGGGAGGTGGCAGAGCTGAGGTTTCGGTCAAGGCTCACCTGGCACTGAAACCTGGGATTTTAACTGCTGTGTGCTGCATCCAGATCACCAGGCACACATACACATTGCGTGCTTGGCCAGATGGACTCACCAACACCACAATTACTTTTGTTCAGGTCTTTGAAGTACTGTGACCTCCGGTTAATTGACTCAAGCTATTTAACTCGTACGGCCTTGGAGCAGGAGGTGGGTCTGGCATGCTGCTATGTCTCTAAAGAGGTCATCCGGGGACCCACTGTTGCCCTGGACCTCAGCGGGAAGGAGCAGGAGAGAGCTGCTGTCAGTGAGAACGACTCCGATGAGCTGCTCATTGACCTGGAGCGGCCCCAGAGCAACAGCAGCGCCGTCACAGGGACCTCGGGTCAGTACTTTCTTTTCTCTTTCATGGCGCGAGAGACGTGAGTCAGGAGGTGTGTAGGAATGTGGAAGGCAGAGGCATTTATTGACACTCCGACAGCCTTCAGAGGAGCCTTCGGGACTGGCATCCTCTCCAGACCCAGCTCCAGGGGGGTGATGCTTGGAAAACATGACTGTTGAACAGCCACAAAATACTTTTCTGGGTAAACATTTAAGGAAGAGCTTGCTAACAGGCTAAAAACAACTTTATCAACCCTAGCCTGTACCATTTTCCCTAGTCTTTTCTACCCTTAATCGTCTCATGGTTATTATGCATCTCATATTTGCACAAAGGCTCTGTTTTTCTTCCAGGTCCTGAAGCTGTAAGTTTGTGCTGAATGGCTTAGTACCTGACACAAAATGTTTCCTTGAATGTGAATGAATGAACGAATGAGTGAATGAATGGCTTTTCTAAACAGTTAACAGCAAGCATTGTATGGTGAGGGCTCCTGTGGGGCCAGCGTGGATGTGAAGGCCCACCCTGCAGCCTGCCGGCCCCTGTCTTGCAGCATTACTGCAGGTCTGTGGCAGTGCCTGGCATGAACTTTCTTCGGATAAATTGTATTACAGCAAATGTAGCACTCTTTCCATTTTTTCTGATTATGAAAGTAATAAAGCTTAATGCAGAAAACATGGAAAATGTCAGCCGGGAGCAGTGGGCCTGTAATCCTAGCACTTTGGGAGGCCAAGGCAGGTGGCCCACCTGAGGTCAGGAGTTCGAGACCAGCCTGGCCAACATGGTGAAACCCTGTCTCTACTAAAAATACAGTTAGCTGGGCATGGTGGCTCACGCCTGTAATCCCAGCTACCCTGGAGGCTGAGGCAGGAGAATCGCTTGAACCCAGGAGATGGAGGTTGCAGTGAGCCAAGATTGCACCACTGCACTCCATTCGGGGCGACAAGAGGAAACGTCTGTCAAAAAAAGAAAAAAAAAAGAATAAAAAGAGAAAGAAAAGGAAAGGAAAAAAATGTAACAAAGTACAGAGAATTCTGAGATTAAAAATGAAACACACTTCCCCTCCTTCTCCCCTTAGCCTCCCCTTTTTTGTGTGTGGGGGACAGAGTTTCTTGTCGCCCAGGCTGGAGTGCAGTGGCACAATCTCGGCTCACTGCAACCTCCGCCTCCTGGGTTCAAGCGATTCTCCTGCCTCAGCCTCCTGAGTAGCTGGGATTACAGGCACCCACCACCACGCCCAGCTAACTTTTGTATTTTTACTAGAGATGAGGTTTCACCATATTGGCCAGGCTGGTCTCAAACCCCTGACCTGAGGTGATCCACCCGCCTCAGCCTCCCAAAGTGCTGGGATTACAGACGTGAGCCACTGTGCCCAGCCCCTCACCCTTTTTTTGAACTATCATTGAGATCCATCACTCTGATATGCGAACACACAATTTTGTCCAAAAGCAGCACCGGACTTCCTGTCCATTCTGGCAGCAGCTGTTGGATGGCTCTGGGCAGGAATGGAAGAGGAGGGGTCTGTAGGGTTTGCTGTTGATAGTGACCCTCAGCCTGGAGGAGCTGGAGCTGCCCTGCTCCCACGCACGCGCGGCTGCTCCCCCAGCCGGGGGTTAGGGCTGACCGTGTGGACCACTCTACCTGCCTCAACCCCACTGCAACAGGCTCCCCAATTTTCTCTCTGAGAGCAGTTTCAGAATAGAGTCAAGGGGTTTGAAGGATAGCAAAGGTTCACAGAAGGGGGGTGGGGAATAATATCTGGAAGCTTTTGGATACCAGCATGAGGAGGAGGAGCGCAGTCTGTACTTCCTTCCTGTGGTTCTTCCATCCCACTCCTTCCTCTCCCTCACTTGAGGAGCTGCCCCACAAAGTGAGTGCTTCCTTGGCCTTGCTCTGCTGAACTCACAAAGGTGTTTGCCCTTGGCTACTGTGTCCCTCCCTACAGACCATGCTCACGACACGGAGCACTGGGACCCCAGCCACGGCTGACTCGGAGGGTGACCGGGAGGTTCGCTGCCCAGAACGCACAGTGCTGTGGGGGGAAGGCAAGCTCTCCCCCAAGGCAGAGAGACACAGGCAGCCGAGCCAGTGAAGGGGCGGGTTTTAATCATGTCTTATTGATGGCTGTTCATTCAGGATCTCCCAAGGTTGGGATTCGACCTCCATGTCTGGGCAGCAACAAGACGAGCTCAGATAGGGCCTTCAGTTGAGCTTTTGGTTTGTCTTTAAGCCAAAGAGTGGCTGGTCTATCAGGAGGACACACACACTTGAAAGGAGCTGGCCAAATGCGTGGGGCTGCTTTAGGGAAAAGCCACCGGCCTTGGAGCCGTGTGTGTCTACACCCGCTTCGCGCGAAGGCATCCCCCACCCTAGCTTGGGAGTCCGTGGAAGGGGCTGCAGTCCAGGGAGCTGATCTGAAGCCAGAAGCATGAGACCCTCAGCCCCTAGAAGGAAGCCAGTGCTACCAGGACAGGACTTGAATGTGGAGCCTGTGTTGGGAGGAATCAGAGGGCAGACCCAAACCAGGTCATTTGAGGAGCCTTTAGTAGTGGGACTGTTTACTAAGGTGTGAACAGAACTTGGAAAAGGAACAAGAGGTGTGCTGTGCTGGGGGGCGGTTAACCCCAGGGAGCCCTGGCCACCGTGGGCCTGACGCAGGGAGGGGCGGGAGCATCTCTCCAGACCTGCCACAGCCCGCAGTAGAGAAAGGTGGTCCACCCCTGGTGACCATGCAGGGGGAAGCCAGGGAAGAAGCACCCCATCTCCTGCTGGTGACTCCCATTGGCCAAACCCACTGAGAAGCCAGGGCAAGGAAGCAACACGGAGCAGCGTGCAGAGCAGCAAAGGGAAGATTTCTTGCTCGTTCTGCAGCCATAGAGCCGAGCCCAGTGTCCACTGCTTTCCCGGCCTTTGCGTCCTTCCCAGAGCTGCCAGGAGCCTGAGCGCGCACCTTCGATCAGTAACAGTGCTGCTGTGGGGTGGGCTGTCTGTTCTCTCAACAGGTTCCATCATGGAGAATGGAGTGAGCTCTTCCAGCACAGCTGACAAGTCCCAGAAGCAGTCCCTGACCCCCAGCTTCCAGAGCCCAGCCACGAGTCTGGGTCTGGATGAAGGGGTCTCTGCCAGCTCAGCCGGAGCCGGGGAGACTCTGAAGCAGGAGTGCGACTCCCTGGGCCCCCAGATGGCGAGCAGCACCACCTCCAAGCCGCCATCATCATCCTCAGGACCCAGGACCCTCCCATGGCAGGGACAGCCCATCAGAGGCTGCCGGGGCCCGCATGCAGCCCTGCCACCAGTGGTGATCCTATCCAAAGCGGCCTACAGCCTCCTAGGCTCCCAGAAGAGTGGCAAGCTGCCATCCTCCTCATCCCTGCTGCCCCACGCCGACGTGGCCTGGGTGAGTTCCCTGCGGCCGCTCCTGAACAAGGACATGAGCAGCGAGGAGCAGTCCCTCTACTACAGGCAGTGGACCTCGGCCCGGCAGCACCACGCCGACTACAGCAACCAGCCGGACCCGGCCTCTGGCACCCGAAACTTCCACCCCCGGCGGCTTCTGCTGACAGGGCCCCCACAGGTAGGGCCAAGCTAGCCTGGGCCGTTTCTTAGGCTGGGGTTGGCACGTCTTCCCCAAGAAGTAGAAGCCAGAGAACCTCTTGGGGGTGGAGCAGGTGTGACAGAGCAATGAGGACCTCATTCAGGCCTCTCAGGCAGGAGACTGCAAAGCCAAGGTGTGAAATCTCTTTTCTCTTTTCCTCCCCTCTCTTCCCCACCTCCACTCCTCCCCAATTAAAAATCTTCCCGTTAGGTGGGAAAGACGGGCTCCTATTTACAGTTCCTCAGGATCCTCTTCCGCATGCTCATCAGGCTCCTGGAGGTGGATGTGTATGACGAGGAGGAGATCAACACCGGTGAGTGCTGAGCCCAAGGACTGGGCAGAGGGACAAGAGACAAAGACATTGAACCGCAAATCCCGGGAACTTGCTTTTGGCTTCTGGGATTTCTACAGTACCTAACCTGCAGTTATGGTTGGCTAAAGATAATGTGCCCAAGGCCAGGCATGGTGGCTCACGCCGGTAATCTCAGCACTTTGGGAGGCCAAGGCGGGCAGATCACCTGAGATCAGGAGTTCAAGACCAGCCTGGGCAACATGGTGAAACCCCATCTCTACTGAAGATACAAAAATTAGCCAAGCATGGTGGTGCACACCTGTAATTCCAGCTACTCAGGAGGCTAAGGCAGGAGAATCACTTGAACCCACCAGGTGGGTTGCAGTGAGCCAAGATCATGTCACTACACTCCATCCTAGGTGATGGAGTGAGACTTTTTCTCAAAAAAAAAAAAAAAAAGAAAAGAAAAAAAGAATGTGTCTGGCAAATAGTTCTGAGTAAACTGTAGCCTTTTTTAGCTCATTGAGGTCAGGGATGGTGTATTTTACTTTTGGCGTCCTCTCTACAATGTCCTGCGAGGTGCTGGGCAAAAAGGCATTTTGGTTTTTGGCTTTTTTTTAAATTTAAGTTCTGGGATACATGTGCTGAACGTGCAGGTTACATAGCTGTATACGTGTGCCATGGTGGTTTGCTGCACCTAGCAACCCGTCATCTAGGTTTTAAGCCCCGCATGCATTAGGTATTTGTCCTAATGCTCTCCCTCCCCTTGCCCCTCACCCATCGTGTGTGTGTGTGTGTGTGTGTGTGTGTGTGTGTGTGTGTGTGTGTGTGTGTTCCCATCCTGTGTCCATGTGTTCTCATTGTTCAACTCCCACTTATAAGCGAGAACATGTGGTGTTTGGTTTTCTGTTCCTGTGTTAGTTTGCTGAGGATGATGATTTCCAGCTTCATCCATGTCCCTGCAAAGGACATGAACTCATTCTTATGGGTGCAAAAAAAAAAAAAAAAAAGCATTTTATAAAGGCTTTTTAGGTAGATGAATTGCCTAGATGGTTAACTGTTATAAAATTCCAGTTGTAGTATTCAACTGCTTAAAGATCCAGGGCATATTTATATTCTGGATACTAGTCCTTTGTTGATTGGTCAGAGTATGTCTTATATTTTACCCATAGGCTCTGAGTGAAGGCACGGGATTACTAGAATGAGACGAAAACTTCTTATGTGTAGAACTGAATGCTGGCACCACGAACAAAACATCTGCACTAAGACACAGGGGCAGGTGCTTGATCAGGCTGTGGGAGCCAGTGGGCATACCAAGACCACTCCAGCTGTCTTCCCCAGCTGGCACCAGGGAGATGACTCCACTCTGCAGCTAAGAGCAGTGTGGCTCGGCTGGGCATGGCGCGGTGGCTCACGCCTGTAATCCCAGCACTTTGGGAGGCCGAGGCGGGCGGATCACCTGAGGTCAGGAGTTCGAGACCAACATGGTGAAACCCCGTCTCTACTATAAATACAAAAATTAGCCGGGCGTGATGGTGTGTGCCTGTAATCCCAGCTACTTGGGAGGCTGAGGCACAGCCTCCCAAGTTCACTGTTTGAACCCAGGAGGCGGAGTTTGCAGTGAGTTGAGATCACACCACTACACTCCAGCCGGGATGACAGAGACTCTGTCTCAAAAAAAAAGAAAAGAAGAAGAACAGTGTGGTTCAAAACTGTGGCTTCGCATCTCCAACCAGTTTGACTGTGCTGGCATCAAACTGTGGGGAGAAGTAGAAGCAACCAGCTGGAAGTTCTTCTCAAGCCTCTCAAAGATGAGTCTGGAATAGGGAAAGCCCTTGGCATCGTCTACCAAATTAGCTCTTGGAGATCTCACCTCACTTGTTTTACCTAAATAGGTGAACCTGTTCCATGACCAGCCCAATAAATTAGTTTAGTGCCGAGTAAGAGTAGGTAAAAGCCATATTTAACTATTTTTTTATGGCTTCAGGCCTGTTGTCATTTCTCATCAATTCACATCCATGATTTTAGACACATACACGTGAATTCATCTTCCCATCTACATCTCCTTGTTTTTTCCCCAGCTAAGCTGCACCAGATTGCCGGGCCCACGAGGTTGGCCTCAAAACACCCCACACCCCAAGGCCCCCGGAAAGAGCTGAGCCAGAAGGGCAAAGCCAGAGCCAAGCAGACCGGGAGTCGAGGCCTGCCCTTCCTGCCAGCTTTCCCGCCAGGCTCCCTGGCACCACAACAGAGTGATGCCTTTGATTCTTTCCCTCAGATCATGCTACAGTGATCTTGACTCTTGCTCTGTGTTGGTGAGCTGCGAGTCTGTTACAGCTCATCTGACCTTTGTAGTAAGAAACACTGTTTGCCTTTCTTCCTTCTCCCTCATTTTAGTGCAGGTTAATGCGACGGTGCTCTCAAGAGGCACAATGACATCTTTTTACAAACTAGGCTTCAAAGTGCAGACTTCAGTTCAAGGATATAAAAATAAATGTAGTATATGTGTTAAAAGATATTAGCTGTACCTGCAATCTTTAGCCTTTTTTGGAAAGTTTCTTTTCTCCCTTTGAAAGTTGTCTTAAGCTACTTTTTTATCTTATACATTTTATTATTTATATTTTATATATATACACACACACACATATATATATATATTTTTTAAGATGGAGTTTCTGTCGTCCAGGCTGGAGTGCAGTGGTGTGATCTCAGCTCACTGCAACCTCTGCCTCCTGGGTTCAAGCAATTCTCCTGCCTCAGCCTTCTGTGTAGCTGTGATTACAGGCTCACGCCACCATGCCCGGCTGATTTTTGTATTTTTAATAGAGATGAGGTTTCACCATGTTTGCCAGGCTGGTCTCAAACTCTGACCTCATGTGATTCACCCACCTTGGCCTCCCAAAGTGCTGAGATTACAGGTGTGAGCCACTGCACCTGGCCACTAATAAAAAATATAATCTCGGCCAGGCGCAGTAGTTCAAACCTGTAATCCCAGCACTTTGGGAGGCCAAGGCAGGCGGATCACGAGGTCAGGAGATGGAGATCATCCTGGCTAACACAGTGAAACCCCGTCTCTACTAAAAATACAAAAAAATTAGCTGGGTGTGGTGGCAGGCGCCTGTAGTCCCAGCTACTCAGGAGGCTGAGGCAGGAGAATAGCGTGAACCCGGGAGGTGGAGCTTGCAGTGAGCCAAGATCGTGCCACCGCACTCCAGCCTGGGTGACAGAGCAAGACTCCATCTAAAAAATATATATATATATATATATATGTGTGTGTGTGTGTGTGTGTGTGTGTGTGTGTGTGTGTGTATGTAATGTTAGACACCAGCTGTGTGCCTGCAACTGTCTTGGCACTTTATTATTATTATTATTATTATTATTATTATTATTATTGAGATGGAGTCTCGCTTTGTCACCCAGGCTGGAGTGCACTGGCATGATCTCGGCTCACTGCAACCTCTGCTTCTTGGGTTCAGGCAATTCTCCTGCCTCAGCCTCCCAAGTAGCTGGGATTAAAGCCGTGCACCACCAGGCCCAGCTAATTTTTTGTATTTTTAGTAGAGACAGGGTTTCACCACTTTGGCCAGACTGGTCTCGAACTCCTAGCCTTAGGTGATCCACTTGCCTTGGCCTCCTAAAGTACTGGGATTACAGGTGTGAGCCACTGCACCTGGCCAATAATAAAAAATATCTATTAGACACCACCTGTGTGCCTGCAACTGTCAAAGCCCTTTATTTTATTTATTTATTTATTTTTTGAGATAGACTCTTACTCTGTCACCCAGGCTGGAGTGCAGTGGCACGATCTCAACTCACTGCAACCTCCGCCTCTGGGGTTCAAGTGATTCTCCTGCCTCAGCCTCCCAAGTAGCTGGGATTATAGGCACGTGCCACTACGCCCAGCCAATTTTGGTATTTTTGGTAGACACGGGGTTCCACCATGTTGGCCAGGCTGGTCTCGAATTCTTGACCTCAAATGATTTGCCTGCCTTGGCCTCTCAAAGTTCTGGGATTACAGGCATGAGCCACCATGTCCAGCCTGTCTTGGCACTTTAAATGTACCATCTCTGGCTGGGCAGAGTGACTCACACCTGTAATCTCTATGCTTTGGGAGGCCAAGGTGGGAGGATGGCTCGAGGCCAGAAGTTTGAGATCAGCCTGGGCAGCAGAGAGACCCCATCTCTCACAAAAAAATTTAAAACCCTACCCAAGTGTGATGGTACACGCCTGCAATCCTAGCTACTCCGGAAGCTGCAGTGGGAGGATTCCTTGAGCCCAGGAATTCAAGGTTGCAGTGAGCTTAAATTGTGTCACTGCATTCTAGCCTGAGTGACAGAGTGAGACCCTGTCTCCCAAAAAAAAGAAAAGAAAAGGGTCTGGTATGGTGGCTCACGCCTGCAATCCCAGCACTTTGGGAGGCTGAGGCAGGAGGATTGCTTGAGCCCAGCAGTTCAAGACCAGCCTAGACAATACAGTAAGACCCTGTCTCTACAAAAACGTTAGCTGGGCATGGTGGCACGTGCCTGTAGTCCCAGCTACTCAAGAGGCTGAGGTGGGAGGATCATTTGATCCCAGGTGGTTGAGGCTGCATTAAAGCTTACAATAATCTGGGGACTCAGGGTTAAGTACAGTGCCTGAAGGTGTGACATTGTCAGGGGGCAGGGCCAGGATTCACACCCAGGTCTACTGGCTCTCAGCTGTGACTGCATATTGGAACACTCTGAGGAGCCTTAAACAATATGACTGGTTTCTGGGCATCAGACATTCTGACTGAACTATTTCTGGGATGTGTGGCCTGAGTGTGGGAATTTTTGCTAGCTCCTCAGCTGATTCTAATGTGCGGAAGACATTGGGAATTTTGCTCGGTGCATCCTGAAATCTCTTGGGTGTCAGTATATTAATACCCCACAGCTAAAAATCTCAAGACAGAAATAAGATCATCCAAAATGAAACTTTTAAGGAAATTTGGCCTGGTGGAGACTAGGTTATCTTACAGATGCCAGAGTTTGTGAATTGGGTCTGCAGAGACGAATGCTGGGGGCCAGTGAGGGCAAATGTTCCTGTCAGCACGGGTGTGAACAATTCTGCCTCCTCTACTGGGATAGGGGAGCTTATTTTTCAGAAATGCCTTTGTCCACCCATCTGGGCTCTATGTCCCATAAAAGCCTTTCTCTCTGACACATGTGGAAGAGGAAGGCCAGTCACCTGCTCTGCACACTTCCTTCTTGTCCTAGATCACAGTGAAAGCAGTGAAGTGAGCCAGTCAGAGGGAGAGCCCTGGCCTGACATCGAGAGCTTCAGTAAAATGCCTTTTGATGTCAGTGTGCATGACCCCAAGTACACTTTGATGAGCCTGGTGTATACTGAGAAGCTGGCAGGGGTCAAACAAGGTCAGTGCAATCAGAGCCAAGTTCACCTCCTTTCCAGGTCAAGGGGACACTAACTCCATCTCGCTTTTCTTTCACTCTTATGCACATCATTTTTTAAATTTTCATATCTGTTTCTTAGGGCATAAATTACAGAATACATGGAAAAGTCATTTTGGGGGAAAGGGGACTTTTCTTTCCAGGCATAGGGAAAACATGTTATCTCATGGGATGGCTTTTTGCCCCTTTATACACAGAAGTGATAAAGGAATCCAAAGTTGAAGAGCCCAGGAAACGGGAAACTGTGTCCATAATGCTGACCAAATATGCAGCCTATAACACCTTTCACCACTGTGAACAGTGCCGCCAGTACATGGACTTCACCTCTGCCTCCCAGGTACCGTCCCGCCTTCGCCCTCGCCCTCTGTCACCCACTATGGATTTTGTATGTAAGGGTGGGGGCTGGAGGGATGAAAAATAGGGCCCCTAGTTTCAGGCCTCAGGCAAAGCATAGTTTACTCATACGAAGGAGCCACTCATTGGTGAGAAAAATGCATGAAGGCTGGGCACGGTGGCTCACCCCGTAATCCCAGCACTGGGAGGCCAAGGTGGGTGGATCACCTGAGGTCAGAAGTTCGTGACCATCCTGGCCAACATGGTGAAACCCCGCCTCTACTAAAAATACAAAAAATTAGCCAGGTGTGGTGGCACATGCCTGTAATCCCAGCTACTTGGGAGGCTGAGGCAGGAGAATCACTTGAACCTAGAAGGTGGAGGCTGCAGTGAGCCAAGATCTCACCACTGCACTCCAACCTGGGTGACAGACTGAGACTCGTCTCAAAAACAAACAAACAAACAAACAATGCATGAAGCAATAATTAAATGAATGTTGGGTTTCTTTGGATTGTGGGAGGGAGAGGAGGCAGCTTAGTTCTAGTATCTTGAATTACTTCTTCAAATGGTTACATGTGTCATGTTTAGGTTAGGAAGTAGCTGAGATGTTTCTTTGCAATCCAGATATTACAGTATATTTGATAAGAGTTCCCCCCTCTTCCCTTTGGATCACTGACTAAAATGGCACTATTATCTCAGATCCACAGGGTGTGCCCTTTGAGCTGTGATTCTAATAGGTCTGTTGATTTGCACCAACCTAGTCATATTCACACCTGTGTGGGGTGGCCTGGCCAGTGGAGTCGGTTTGTTTTATGCAGTGAGAACTGAGACATACGAATGCAGAACACGGGCCAATAACCCTTAGTATGTGGCTTCTTTTTGGCTAGTGCATCTTTAAGCACAAAAGATGGAAAGGCAACATATGATAGCAATATCCAGAGCTTACTTCCCCCAATCCATCTTTATTTTTGTGACTTGGCTCTGAACACACAGAAACAACTCCTGCTTCTGGTAGGCCATACTGACTCCCCTAAACCTGTTTCTGCTCTTCAGGGCCAGCTTGTCACCCTTTTCCCACATCTCATCCTGAAATACAAATGAGTACTAGAAGGGATATGCTTTAAAAAACCGATCGAATCATTCTGCCCTTCTAAAACAAGTTACCTTTTATATCCCATTTGTTTTCTTGGTGTTACTGAAAACTTTTGGTGGGCTGCTTTGAAATAAGCTCTTAAAAGCTTTATGGAAGACCCAAGTCCCCTGGTCTACAGATTATAGGTTTTTAGAAAATCTCTTTATTAGAAACCCTCTATTCATAAAGTTTGTGTGACGACCGTACTAAGTAGTATATTCCCACATTTCTGAGGCAGAACTAGAATTAAGGGAAGAAGTGTAATGTTATTTTTCTATGAAATATAGTATTTCGGTTAAAACCATTGGGAAACCTACTTCGATTCTAGTTGCTGATGAAAATTGATGGTATCCTTTTATTAAGCCAAATCTTATCCACATTAAAAGCGTGAAAAGACCTATTACATAATTATTCACTGAGACAGGTTACTGAAAAAACATGAACTCTCCAGCACTTTAAATGTAGGTTAGATTTATATTTGGCTTCAGTGAGTCAAATGATCCTTCTTTTCTGAAACCAGAGTTCTGGGCTAAATGATTGAACCTCTTCAGCATCCACTGTAGCCAGGAAAGATAGGGCTGGAGAGGCATTTTAATGTCAAACCTGATATTTAGAAAGCTGATACTCATTTGACCTGACCCGCAGAGAACAGAAGTGTTTCCCTCCAATTAACAGGGGACCTTTGGGAATGCATACAGAGCAGGACATCCCACAGGTATATCTGACCTCTGCATAAGATGGAGCAGTTGTGGCTCTGACAGCATAAAGAATGCAGTGCCAGGCAACAAGTACTTCTCCCACTGAGGCTGTGCAGGTGCAAGATGGCAGGCTGCCATGTCAGTGGCAGCTCCTAAATGAAGTGTTTGCATTATCAACCTTTTAGATGTGGCTGCTCACAGCCTGGTCTGGTGGCACTTACCAGTTCATGTTAGTTTCCCTCTCTTAGTAACAGCCTGAAGGAGTGGCCTGGAAGTTTGGAAACGGTGGGCTTACTTACATTCCCTCCCTTTCTTCTTTGCAAATGTAGATGTCTGACTCCACCCTTCATGCCTTCACATTCTCTTCCTCTATGCTGGGAGAAGAGGTTCAGCTCTATTTCATCATTCCCAAATCCAAAGAGAGTCATTTTGTCTTCAGCAAGCAGGGCAAGCACCTGGAGAGCATGCGGCTGCCCCTGGTCTCAGACAAGGTGGGTGAGAGCATCTGGACTGCCAGGCACCAGACCTAGTTCTCTAAGTGTCCTCAATCTAGAGGCTTTAATGTCATCTGTTTTCTTCCCTTTCGGCAGAATTTGAATGCAGTCAAGAGCCCTATTTTCACTCCTTCCAGTGGTCGACATGAGCACGGACTCCTAAACCTCTTCCACGCCATGGAGGGCATCAGCCACCTTCACCTCCTCGTGGTCAAAGAGTATGAGATGCCTCTGTACCGCAAGTACTGGCCCAACCACATCATGCTGGTGCTTCCCGGCATGTTCAATAATGCAGGCACGGGTAAGGGGCCCCCCGGGATGGGGAGAAGGGCTTCGAAGATAAACTGAGCTCCATTCCCCTGGCATGAAAGCTTCAGATTCCCCTGCCTCTAGAAATTGTCCTGCCCTCCTCACCGCTTTGAAAAAAATAGTCTTTTGACTCTTCCTTGAATTTGAGTTTTCTTTTTCCCCTTATCTGCAGTTTTGCAGAATTAACTCTGAGGACTGGTAAATAAGGAAGAAGTCACTGGTATACGGAGCACCCTGGGAAAGTTTGGGATTCTTCCCTGTATAGGCTGCAAATGTTCTGAGCTGAGCACTGTGGAGCAGAAATGTAACCATGAGAAAAAAGATGGTCTAAGGGAGAGGCAGGGTTAGTGGTTCACCCAGATCAGGAGGGGCCCCTAGGTCATCTCATCTTTAAGGCATGTAGCAAGTTCTAGGGGACTGCTGTACAACCAGGGAGCTGGAAGCATCGTTACTGCCTACGACACAGGAATGTGCCTGAAAGAAGCCTTCCTGCTTTCCCTCGGGGTTTAACAGCAATGCGCTGATTTCTCAAAGGGGGCCAGTGCTTGTATGTATGACAGAGCTGTGGAGACTGGAGATGTGAGAACGCCTTCATTTTCCTTTCTCAGGCAGGACATCTCTAACCGAATCCAATGTTTTAGAGCTGTGTTCTTCTGGACACTTCTTGCACTATAGTTCTAAACAGTTTTGCCCATCTGCTCCTGTGGGGTGCCTCAGTGCCAAGTCAGGAGCTGCTTGTTCCCATTTTAAAGAGTAGTAGTAACACCCAGCCTAGAGCTGGACTGGAGGGCAGGTAAGACCAGAGTAGTTTTCTTGAACCCACATGTTTCTTCTCTCCAGGGTCTCCTCTTTCTCCACTGTCTCCCAACTTAGCCTCTGCCTCTCCCTTCCTTCTTAGGTCTCTCCATTTCTTGTTCCTTTCTATGCCTTTTCATGTTCTTCGACTTCAAACAGCCTTAATATGGGCTTAATATATTTTCAAAAATGGTTGTTTTGAATATAATTGTGTTTGTCACTTTATATCAAGTGAATTAAGGCTTCTGTATATTTCTGTTCCTTCAGCCTCCCCAAAACCACTTAACTCATACTAACCGAAGCCTTTTTCTTTTTTTTTTTTTTTTTTGAGACGGAGTCTGCTCTGTCGCCCAGGCTGGAGTGTGGTGGCGCGATCTCGGCTAACTGCAAGCTCCCCTTCCCGGGTTCACGCCATTCTCCTGCCTCAGCCTCCCGAGTAGCTGGGACTACAGGCGCCCGCCACCACGCCCGGCTGATTTTTTTGTATTTTTAGTAGAGATGGGGTTTCAGTGTTAGCCAGGATGGTCACGATCTCCTGAACTCGTGATCCGCCCGCCTCGACCTCCCAAAGTGCTGGGATTACAGGCGTGAGCCACCGTGCCTGGCACTGAAGCTTTTCTATATGAATATGACCTCCTTCTGTGCCTGCCTGATCCTTAGGAGAAAGTTTTCTCATCCTAGATCTGACCAAACTGTATAGTACTAGTTTTGCCATTTTTGCAATAATTTGGGGAGAAAGAAGCCAACACACATATGCAAATGAAAGATACAAACTATTATTTTTATTTTTGGTAAAAATCACATAACATAAAATTTACTGCCTTGGCCGGGTGCAGTAGCTCACGCCTGTAATCCCAGCACTTTGGGAGGCCGAGGTGGATGGATCACCTGAGGTCAGGAGCTTGAGACCAGCCTGGCCAACATGGTGAAACCCCATCTCTACTAAAAATACAAAAAAAAAAAATTAGCTGGGCGTGGTGGTGTGCGCCTGTAATCCCAGCTACTCAGGAGTCTGAGGCAGGAGAATCACTTGAACCCAGGAGGTGGTAGCAGCAGTGAGCCAAGAACATGCCATTGAACTCCGGCCTGAGCAACAAGAGTGAAACTGTCTCAAAACAAACAAACAAACAAAAAAACCACGTACTGCCTTAATACTTCTAAAGTATTAAAGTTCAGATTACAACATTCTTATTGTAATAAGAATTATTACAACAGTCTTACAACATTCACATTGTTGTAAGACTGATTGCTAGAATTCTTTTCACCTTGTGAAACAAACTCCCCATTCCCTCCCCTCCCCTCAGCGCCTGGC
This sequence comes from Macaca fascicularis, assembly GCF_037993035.2. Taxonomy (NCBI): domain Eukaryota; kingdom Metazoa; phylum Chordata; class Mammalia; order Primates; family Cercopithecidae; genus Macaca; species Macaca fascicularis. The sequence goes on along the minus strand of NC_088392.1, from coordinate 68,252,867 downwards.
AGCCACCATTCTGCTTTCTTTAAGTAGAATGATACAGTATCTGTCCTTTAGTGACTGACTGGCTTATCTCACTTAGCATGTCCTCAAGGTTCATCCATGTTGTAGCATGTGTTAGAATTCCCTTCCTTCTTAAAGGCTGGATAATATTCCATTTTATGTATCTACTCCGTTTTATCCATTCATCTGTCAGTGGACACTTGGGCTGCTCCCACCTTATGGCTATTGTGCATCAGGCTTTTATGAACACAGGTAGACAAATATCTGAGACCCTTCTTTCACTTCTTCTAGGTATATATCTAGAAGTGAGATTGCTAGATCATATGGTAATTCTATTTTTAACTTTCTGAAGAATCACCATACTGTTTTCCATAGTGGCTTGCACCATTTTACCTTCCCACCAACAGTGCACAGGGATTCTAATTTCTTCACATCCTCACCAACACTTTTTTTTTTTAGGTGTTTTGCATTGTGATTTTGTTTTGCATTCCCCTAATGATTAGTAATATTGAACATCTTTTTGTGTGCTTGTTAGCCATCTGTGTATCTTCCTTGAAGACTTGTCTCCAAAGTCCTTTGTTGATTTTTCAACTGAATTATTTTGTTGTTGTTGAATTGTAGCAGTTTTTAAAAAATATATTCTGGGTATTAACACCTTATCAGATATACTCTTTATAAAGATTTTCTCCCAGCCGGGTGCAGCGGCTCACACCTGTAATCCAAGCACTTTGGGAGGCCAAGGTGGGCAGATCATCTGAGATCGGGAGTTCAAGACCAGTGTGACCAACATGGAGAAACCCCGTCTCTACTAAAAATACAAAATTAGCCTGGCATGGTGGTGCTTGCCTGTAATCCCAGCTACTCAGGAGGCTGAGGCAGGAGAATCACTTCAACCAGGGAGGTGGAGGTTGCCGTGAGCTGAGATCACACTGCTGCACTCCAGCCTGGGCAACAAGAGCGAAACTCCGTCTCAAAAAAAAAAAAAAAAAAAAATTTCTCCCATTCCATGGATTGCCTTTTACTCTATTATTTGATGAAGTCCAGTTTGTCTATTTTTTCTTAGCTTTTGTTTTTGATATCATATGTAAGAGATCACTGCCAAATTCAATGTCACAAGGCCTTCCCCTATGTTTTCTTCTCAATGATGTATAGTTCTAGCTTTTATGTCTAGGTCTTTGATCCATTTTGAGTTAATTTTTATGTAGGGTCTAAGGTAAGGATTCAACTTCATTCTTTTGCATGTGACTATGAGGTTCTCCCAGCACTTTTTTTTTTTTTTTTTTAAGACAGGGTCTTGCTCTGTCACCCAGGCCAAAGTGTGCAGTGGCACAACCATAGCTCACTGTAGCCTCCAAGTTCTGAGCTCAAGCAATCCTCCCACCTCAGCCTCCTGAGTGGCTAGGACTATAGGCGTATGCCACCATGCCTGGCTAATTTTTAAATTTTTTGTAGAGACACGGGTCTCACTATGTTGCTCAGGCTGCTCTCAAACCACTGGCCTCAAGTGATCCTCCTACCTCAGCCTCCCAAAAATGCTGAGATTACAGGTGTGAGACATGATGCCCGGCCCCCAACTGTGTTTGTTGACAAGACCATCTTTTACCCACTGAATGGGTTTGGCTCCCTTGTAAAAAATCATTTGACCATGTATGAGAGGGTTTATTTCTGGGCTTTCTGTATGCCCAGATCAAAACTACCACACTGTTTTGATTACTATAGCTTTGTAGTAAGTTCTGAAATCAGGAAGTGTGAGATCTCTAACTTTGCCTTTGCCTCTCTTTCAAGATTGTTTTGGCTATTTGGGGTCCCTTGAGACACTGGATGAATTGCAGGATGGGTTTTTCTATTTCTGCAAAGTCTTTGGGATTTTGATAGGGACTGCATTAAGGCTGTGGATCACTTTGGGTAGCACTGACATCTAATATCAAGTCTTCTAATCCATAAACACAGGATGGCTTTCCATTTATTGGTGTCTTCCTTAATTTCCTTCAACAATGCTTTGTGCTTTTCACTGTACAAGTCTTTTGCCTCCTTAGTTAAGCTGATTTCTAAGTCTTTAATTCTTTTTGATGCTATTGTAAATGGAACTCTTAATTTCCTTTAGATTGTTCATGGTTGAGGTATAGAAATGCAACTGATTTTGGTGTTGATTTTGCATCTGCATCTTTGCTAGATTCACATATTCGTTCTAAAGGGGATTTTTGGTGGAATTTTGAGTTTTCTATGTATATGTTGCCTGGGAATGGAGGTAATTTTACTTCCTATTTGGTTGCCTTTTATTTTTTTTCTTGATTACTTTGTCTGGCCGTGACTTCCAGTATTATGTTAAATAGAAATGGTAAAAGTGGCATCCTTGTCTTGTTCCTGATCTCAGTTTTGGAAAAGCTTTCAGTCTTTCACCATTGACTAGTGATGATGTTAGCTGTGGGCTTTTCATACATGGACCTTATTATGTTGAGAATGCAAACTATTACACACACGTTTTTGGAAGGTAGATTTTCCTAAATCCCAGTTTTACCCTAGATCTATTCACAGTGCTTTGGGTTCTTCCATAGAGTTAATAGCTTTTCTTTCATTTATCACCTACATTTTGTTTCATTTTAGGATGGCCCACTCATAAAATTTGGCTGATTTCTATCATCTCAATAATCGCTAACATTCACCGAGTACTTAGAGGGTGCTAGGTGCTATCCTGAGCATCATACAGCAACCCTATGAGATCACCGTTATTATTGCCTTCTTAGAGGTGGGGAAGTCAAGGCACAAGGGGTTTAATTTGTTCAGGGTCACATGGCTAGAAAGTGGTGGAATTAGGATTCAAAATTGGACAGTTTGGCTCCTGTCTATTCTCTTAATCTCGATACCATATTGCCTCTTGCAAAAGGCAGATCTAGGGAAAGGGTACCAGTTTCCAGAGTCTTCAGAGAAGATGCTGCTGTCATTTTCCTTGAAGTGTCTAAAGAAGGTGACATATCAATGGAATTGGCATACCCACTCACTGCAGCCCAGTTAACTCCCTAGTACAGAACATGTGAGTAGCTGCTTCCAAGTCTGAGAGCGCCTCTTGGCATGCTTCAAGGAAGTAAACAATAATAGCATTTCCTAGATGTGGATTCCTTTGTCCTATGAGGGAAACTGGATTCTTGCAATACCCTCAGAGTGTGGTTCATATCATTTGCATCCTCAAAGATATCTGGTTTCTAGCCCTTCACCATACCTACTCAAATGCAGCCCTGGTGATGGACTCTAAGAATCTACATTTAAAACTGATTCCCCAGTAACTCTTATATACACTGGTTTGAGAGCCAATGCTCTGAACATTTGGTTGGCTCCCATCTGCATGGTTCTCATGTGAACAGGCATTCTGTGGACAGAATACAGCTGCCTGTGGGGCTTCAGCCAAGCCAGAGTGAAGGATGTGTGGATATGTAGATGTGGTTATGTTGCCTTCCAGGTGCTGCCAGGTTCCTCATTAAGGAGCTATCATATCACAACCTAGAATTGGAGAGAAACCGCCTGGAGGAGCTAGGCATTAAACGCCAGTGTGTCTGGCCTTTCATCGTCATGATGGATGACTCATGTGTCCTATGGAACATTCACAGTGTTCAGGAGCCATCAAGGTAGACTTCCAAGCTGTTCTGGGGGCATATGACACAATGCTGTAGACAGGATAATACATTTCTTGACCACAGTTACATACGGAAGTAAGTGAGAGACAGCTTTCTAGAGCAAAACAGCCGACCATGAGATCACCCTCACTAGAACATTTTGTGGTGACTTAGGACTTTTTTATTTAGACACTCAGTAGCCCAATAAATTCCTGGATCATTCTGGGATCACAACATTGGTTAGCTATTAAAGTCTACTGAGGCCAGGCACGGTGGCTCATGCCTGTAATCCCAGCATTTTGAGAGGCCAAGGCGGGCTGATCGTTTAAGGCCAGGAGTTCTAGACCAGCCTGGCCAACATGGCGAAACCCCGTCTCTACTAAAAACACAAAAATTAGCTGAGCGTGATGGTGCATGCCTTTAGTCCCAGCTACTCGGGAGGCTGAGGCATAAGAATCACTTGAACCCAAGAGGCAGAGGTTGCAGTGAGCTGAGATTGTGCCACTACACTCCAGCCTGGGTGACAGTGCAAGACTCTGTCTCAAAAAAAAAGTCTGTTGAGACACTAGGATTGATGTAGAAAGACTGCTGACATCTCAAATCAGGAGACCTAGTTTTTAGCCCCAACTCTGTTTTTTGTTTGTAATTTTTTGTAGAGCATGTTGCCCAGTCTGGTGTTGAACTCTTGGGCTCAAGCAATCCTCCCACCTCAGCCTCCCAAAATGTTGGGATTACGGGCATGAGCCACCACACCCAGTCATGCTTCTTGACTGTCTATGAAAAGGGAAAGTCATCTCACCTCTCCGTATCTCAAGTCCATCACCTGTAAAATTATGCCTGGGCCAAAATCAGTGGTTTTCTTCCTGGGGTAGTGCCCCTCACATTGCTAGTGGGTGCCGGTCAGGGGCATCTGTGAGGACCAGAGGATGCCAAACATTTTGAAAAGTCCAACACAATAAACCCCCAAAATTCAATAGCACTCCCATTGCAACACTGTGCCAGGTGACCTTTAAGCCCCTCCCAGCTCAAACATTGTGATTTTGTGTCCTTGATCCTATTTTGGATTTGAAGCCAGTGAAATTTTCAAATATTCCTTATTATATACAATTACCAGAACTGGGAAGGATACCTCTATGCTTCCAACCTCCAGCTACCTCCTCTTTGGCAACTCTTTATTCATTGTTCACTCTGACACAGGGGCTGGATTCTTCTCTGCCCAAAAGTGATAAGCCCCACCCCAAAAGGCAGTTTCTTTAATAGTGACAGGTAGTGTGAAAACTGGGCTTGACGTTCTTCTCCATTTGCTAATACAAAGTAAATCAGTTAATTTTATCCTTGAGAGTATTACTGGTGTATAATAGTGTATAGACAGTTCACAAATGATCCTGTCTTCCATAATATTTATCAACATCTTATATAAACTATATTTCACAGCCAGCCTGTGGAAGTAGCAGTTTCCAGTAAGAATGTTTCCTTGAAGACTGTCTTACAGCACATTGAAGCCACACCAAAAATTGTCCACTATGCAATCTTGGGCATACAGAAATGGAGCAGCAAGCTGACTTCTCAGAGCCTAAAGGCCCCATTCTCTAGGTGTCACGTGCATGATTTCATTCTCCTCAACATAGACTTGACTCAGAATGTGCAGTATGACTTCAACAGGTAAGTCAGGCCTTATGGATACGGGTAATCCTGGCATCTACTGATGGCTTCTGCCCAGCTCTAGCCTCTGTAATGCTTTTATTCCTATGTCTTCAGTTGAGAAGCTGACTCTTTATGTGGGCAAGGAGAAAGGGGGATCACAAGCCCCAAAGTGTGCCCCTGTAACACCAAACTGACCTAGATCTTAACAGGGGTTACAACGTCAAATGCTTAAACACTTTAGCCGTCTCATTATTCAACAAGAACTCAGAAACTATTGGCTCAAGTCAGTGTGTGCACCCGCAAACATCTAAGACTAAGCCCTCCTTCACCCTCCAAACTCAGAAGGAAATCACTTTTCCTGAATGTTAGTAGGCTTCAGGGAAATCCTACTGTAGGGAAAAGGCAGCAGATGGGGATGAGCAGGGTAGCCATGGCCTTGCCTCCCAAATAAATTATGTCCAGGTTCCTACAAAACCTGAGAGCCCAACAAGAAAGCAGGAACCATAAAGTCCTTCTTATGCCAACCTCACGGTTATAGAATAGCTGCTGCTTTCACTTCTGTTTTAAATTGGACAGAGGCTTCATCCTGTTTGTAGCCAGAAATTTAAAACTGGGAGCACCTCTGCATTCCTGTTCTGCCAGAGTGTATCAAATAGGAACATAGTCCTGTTTTTGCATAGGGATACCTAAAACCTGTGACATAGCTGGGACAAAGATCATCTCACTTTCCCCTTTTAAAGGCTGTAATGCCCAAATCAGAGTTTTTCCAGGTCAGTATTATGAGGGCCAGCTCCACAAAAGCACGGTTGATTATTTTAGGCTCCTAATATCTTGCCACATGTTTATTTCGCCGTGTATAGTTATCACGGTTGAGATATGCCAGCTGAAGAAAACTATTGTTGTGGTTACAATTTAGGTATTTCTGTGAAGATGTTGACTTTAATCTGAGAACTAACAGTAGTGGCCTGCTCATCTGCCGCTTTAATAACTTCAGTCTCATGAAGAAACATGTTCAGGTTGGAGGGCAAAGGGACTTTATCATTAAACCAAAGATCATGGTAAGTACTGCAAGCTTGATTCAAGTGCTGAAAATAAGCACAATGATAATGACTATCTTTGTTATTAAATGTTGGCATTAAGCACTTTCCGTTTTATTGGAAAAGTGAAATAACACAAGGGAGTTTTTGTTTTTTGTTTTTTTTTTTTTGGAGACAGTCTGTTCCCTAGGCTGGATGGAGAGCAGTGGCGTGATCTCAGCTCACTGCAACCTCTGCCTCCCGGGTTCAAGCGATTCTCATACCGCAGCCTCCCAAGTAGCTGAGATTAGAGGTCCGTGATACCATGCCTGGCTAATTTTTGTATTTTTAGTAGAGACGGGGTTACACCATGTTGGCCAGGCTGGTCTCGAACTCCTGACCTCAAGTGATCTGCCCACCTTGGCCTCCCAAAGTGCTGGGATTACAGGCATGAGCCACCACATCCGGCCATTAGGGAGTTCTTAATGTCAAATTTTCAATCTCATTTCTGTTACTGGAGACTCATCTAGAGCCAAAACATTTGTTTTGACAATCCAACAAAATTACTTTAAATGTTGGCCTTAAATCTAAGTTTCTTTGGATTTAAGCCTTAACACATCCTTCAAAGCTTTAGTTTCAAGATGGCAAACTTTACATTTTTGCCTTTTTTTTTTTTTTCCTGAGACAAAGTCTCACTCTGTCGCCCAGGCTGGACTGCACTGGCGTGATCCCAGCTTGCTGCAACCTCTGCCTCCCGGGTTCAAGCGATTCTCCTGCCTCAGCCACCATACCCCGCCACACTTTTACATTCTTTATGTAATACATGAGAGAAATATAAATCAAGATGCCAGTCTGGTCCTTTGCTAGAACTTTCTTAAAAGACAGTAATATAGATCAAAACTATACTCTTTTCTAAGAAATTTACTGATAGCTAATAATTCATAGCATGGGGCTACCAGTGGAGCTTAGAAACCTCTTTGCCATTTTTTTGGTGGGGTTGTGGGGTGGAGTTAGGATGAGATAGGATTTAACCCATACACACTGAGCACCACTGTAAAAGGCTTCCGATTGATCTCACAATGTACCTGTTAAATGTAACTTTTAGAGAAGCCTGCTTTCTTCTGCCCTCACTGTGTGTAACTTACATTAAATCCAAGAGAAAAAAATTCTCAGGACCCTTTACTGACATACATTTGAACCTAGCACCCCTCACTGTGCTACTGCTATTATTTGGGGACTGTTAGGATACAATTCAGTGTTTCCTCACCTGTTTAATCCAGTGACAGGCAAGTTTCCCATGATCATCTTGGCTCTGATTTCAGGTGTCAGAGAGCTTAGCACCCATCTTGCCCCTTCAATACATCTGCGCTCCCGACAGTGAACACACGCTACTGGCAGCCCCTGCACAGTTTCTCCTGGAGAAATTCCTTCAGCACGCCTCATATAAACTCTTCCCCAAAGCCATCCATAACTTCAGGAGTCCTGTGCTGGCCATTGACTGCTACCTTAACATTGGACCAGAGGTAAAAGGGGTGTGGGGGATACTGTACTTACCTACATCCATCCATTTCTTTCTCATTTTAGCTGTTTACAAAAAAGCCTGTGACATGAAATATAAATCAAGATGCCAGTCTGGTCCTTTGCCAGAACTTTTATTAAAATAAGATAGTAATACAGATCAAAACTTGTATTTCTACCCTTTTGCATACTCACTTATGCAAAGGCTCACACAACATGCAATGGCAGTTGGCCCTCCCCATGCCTATTTTATCTCCACAAATGAGCCAGAGAATATACAACTCAGCTGTCAGCTCCTCTGAGAAGCCTACCTTAGTGGCTTCGGGCAGCAGTTGCTTGCTCCCACTTCTGTTAACATTCATCAGATTATACTGTAATTATGTGGGTTTTTCTTCATAAAAGTGCGAGTTCTTCAAAGACACACAATGTCTTAGTCATTGTTTTAGACATATGTAAGAGGAGCTCAGTGATTACTGAACCAATAAACGTGTACCACCTGAAGCCTTTAGAGGTGGCATTTCTCCACTTCCCACGCCTTGGACTTCTAAAATTTTTCACGTTTTAGTTTTTTTTTTTTTTTTAAAAACTGCCACTTGCACCACCAGGCTCCTGCTACTAAGCTGTCCCTTTAGAAATTATTACTGTACTACATCCTCCTTGTAAAAAATATTTTAAAATAAGAAAGTAAAGTCACCTGCCAGAAGAACATTTTGGTGTACTACATTTCCTTCCAGGGCTTTTTCTTTGTATGTATTGAAAAACACACACATGTCCATACACATACTCTTTTAACACTGAAGTCCAACTGTATTCAATTTTGGAAACTAATTTTTAAAATTTCACAGTGTAAACATTTTACATTCCCATTTTTATGTTTCAATAATCTACACTGTAGCTTGGGTAATGAATTATAGAATTTAGAAGCAGAAGGAACCTTAAAAACCATCAGATGTCAAGGCCAGGCATCGAAGCTCATGGCTATAACCCAGCACTTTGGGAGGCTGAGGCAGGAGGATCACTTAAGGCCAGGAGTTCGAGACCAGCCTAGACAACATGGTAACACCCTGTTGCTACAAAAAATAAAAATAATTAGCCAGGTGTGATGGTGCATGCCTGTAGTCCCAGCTACTCAAAAGGCTGAGGTGGGAAGATCACCTGACCCCACGAGTTCAAGGTTGCAGTGATCTGATTTGTGCCACTGCACTACAGCCTAAGTGACAGAGACCCCATCTCAAAAAAAAAAAAAAAAAAACCCCACACCCATGAGATCTAGTAACATCTTTTACAGTATTTATGTAAGTTACATGTTTGATCCAGATATTCCAATTCCCCTATCCTAGAGTCCACAATCTCAATACTACTACTAACTGCAGCTAACATTTACTGAATACTAAGTTATTTAATTCAGAAAGCATCCTATGAAACAAGTACTACTGTTATCTCTATAGATGAGGAAACTGAGGTATAGTGAAATGAAGGAGACTGCTCATTGTTCCATGGCTACTAAATGGAGGAACCAGTATTTGAACCCAAGCACATTGGCTCATGCATTTAGCCACTCCACTGTTTTAACTCCCAACCATCTTACTTCCCTGTAATTTTTGCAGTTATCATCTGTTCACAGAAGCCAGATAGAACCAAAAATTTAAACTCATGTACTGTTTTTTTTGAGATGGAGTTTCACTCTTGTCACCCTGGCTGGAGTGCAATGGTGCAATCTCCGCTTACTGCAACCTCCACCTCCAGGGTTCAAGCAATTCTCCTGCCTCAGCCTCCCGAGTAGCTGGGATTACAGGTGCACACCACCACACATGGCTAATTTTTTTTTGTATTTTTACTATAGACGGGATTTTGCCGTGTTGGCAAGGCTGCTCTGATCCATCCACCTTGGCCTCCCAAAGTGCTGGGATTACAGGCGTGAGCCACTGCACCCAGCCCATGCACTGTCTTAAGCTTCTATCCAATTGAAAATTTAAGTATATCTAAATGGAAAGCTGATCAAAAATATTTTTTATTCTCACCAATAAGGCAATCCAAACATTTAATCTTTCCTAAGTATGCTTTTTTGTGGAAAGCAGTTTTTTAAATTTTATAAAGACACTTAAATGGAAGGGCTTGTTTCTTACTACTAATTTGTCTCCTAATAGTCCTTTATTATGAGAAATAAATAAGAGAAGCTTTAAACAGGTTAACACTTGGCATGCTACATAAGAGGCTGCGAAAGCTTAACTAACCAAGCCATTTAACATTGGAAAAAAACTCATCTCCTTTACCTTATCCTGAAATAGATAAAAAGGAAGGTACTGACTCATTCTGCTGAACTGCAGATATTCTGCTTGCTCTTGAAATGCCCATGCTATTTCTGCTTGATGATTTCAGGTGGCCATATGCTATATCAGCTCCAGACCCCACTCCAGCAATGTCAACTGTGAAGGGGTGTTTTTCAGTGGACTCCTTTTGTACCTCTGTGACTCTTTTGTAGGTGCTGATCTTCTTAAGAAATTTAAATTTCTAAAAGGTAAGTCAAATTTAGTATCTTGCTTGTAATTGCTATTGGTTCCCACTGAGCAAAATACAGAAGATAAAGATATTTTTAAAAAGCACTTGAGGCCAGGTGCAGTGGCTCACACCTGTAATCCCAGCACTTTGGGAGGCTGAGGAAGGCGGATCATGAGGTCAGGAGATTGAGACCATCCTGGCTAACACGGTGAAACCCCATCTCTAATACAAAAATTACCCGGGCATGGTGGCAGGCGCCTGTAGTCCCAGCTACTCGGGAGGATGAGGCAGGAGAATGGCATGAACCTGGGAGGCGGAGCTTGCAGTGAGCCGAGATCATGCCACTGTACTTCAGCCTGGGCGACAGAGCGAGACTCCATCTCAAAAAAAACAAAACAAAAAAAAAGAAATCAGGTTAATGAGTCTATATGTATGTATATAACTATACACATTCTACTGAATCGAACATATTGCCTGAGTCAGGAAGCAACTGCAATAGTTTTGTATAATTGCATCCCTAGACATAAACCCTTAGTTGTGATTCTGATACAGAAACCATAGGCTGGGTGCAGTGGCTCACACCTGTAATCACAGCACTTTGGGAAGTCAAGGCAGGCGGATCATCTGAGCTCAAGCTCAGGAGTTCAGAAGCAGTCTGGGCAACCTGAAAAAACTCTGTCTCTGCAAAAGTTAGCCAGGCACAGTGGCACACGCCTGTAGTCCCAGCTACTCAAGAGGCTCAGGAGGGACGACCTTTGGCCCAGGAGGCAGAGGTTGCAGTGAGCCAAGATTGTGCCACTGTACTCCAGCCTGGGTGACATCCTGGCTCAAAAAAAAAAAAAAAAAAAGAAACCATAGTTGTTTCAATAGGTATGCACCATATAAAGATACTGGCCTGCCCGGGTGCAGTGGCTTATGCCTATAATCCCAACACTTTGGGAGGCTGAGACGGGCGGATCACCTGAGGTCGGGAGTTTGAAACCAGCCTGACCAACATGGAGGAAACCCCGTCTCTATTAAAAATACAAAATCAGCCGGGTGTGGTGGTGCATGCCTGTAATCCCAGCTACTCGGGAGGATGAGGCGGGAGAATCGCTTAAACCCAGAAGTCAGAGGTTGCAATGAGCCAAGATTGCACCACTGCACTCCAGCCTGGGCAACAACAGCGAAACTCCATCTGAAAAAAAAAAAAAAAAAAAAAACAAAACACAATAGAGAGACTGGCCTAAGAACAAACTAAGATTAAACATCACAGATAATCCTGATAAAATGACATTTGAGATCAGCAAAGAAAGTGAGGTTCAGAACACTGTGCAGCATGAAAACAGGGAGCGGGGTTGTGGGGGGACTGTGCATTCATTCATTCATTTATTTAGAGACTTATTGGGGATGGGGGAGTGGTAGATTTTGCCTCCCAGGAGACAGAGACACTTCTGATTGTCACACTGGAGGCTGCTGCTTGCTGGCATATAGTGGGCAGAAGCCAAGACTGCTGATGTTTAGATTCTAAACATCCTACAAGACACAGAACAAGGCTAGGTGTGATGGCTCACGCCTATAATCCCAGCACTTTGGGAGGCCAAGGTGGGCAGATTGCCTGAGCTCAAGAGTTTGAGAACAGCCTGGGCAACCGGTGAAACTCCGTCTCTACTAAAATACAAAAAATTACCTGGGAGTGGCGGCATGCACCTTTAGTCCCAGCTACTCAGGAGACTTGAGACAGGAGAACTGCTTGAACCCGGGAGGCAGAGGCTGCAGTGAGCCAAGATCACACTACTGCACTCCAGCCTGGGCAACAGAGCGACTCTGTCTCAAAAAAAAGAAGAAGACACAGAACAGCCCCCACAACAAAGAATTATCCAAGTCCAATAGTGCTGAGGTTCAGAAACCCTAATCTAGGAGGAAAACGTGAGAAACACAGCATTAGTTATCACAGGGAAGAAGGAATGTAGTTGGAAGATTACTTACTTTATACTCTTTTAAAAATTACTGAATTTGGGCTGGGCGCAATGGCTCACACCTGTAATTCCAGCCCTTTGGAAGGCTGAGGCGGGCAGATCACGAGGTCAGAAGATCGAGACCATCCTGGCCAACCTGATGAAACCCTGTCTTTACTAAAATACAAACAAAAATTAGCTGGGCCTGGTGGCACATGCCTGTAGTCCCACCTACTTGGGAGACTAAGGCAGGGGAATTGCTTGAACCCACGAGGCAGAGGTTGCAGCGAACCGAGATCGCGCCATTGCACTCTAGCCTGGTGACAGAGCAAGACTCGGTCTGACTCACACACATACACACACAAAAACTGAATTTGCAAAACTACTTAATAAAATTAAACAATTCTGATAGATTATGTACCCATCTGTTGGTTCTCAGATGTGTTAGCTTAGAAAATATAATCAGAGGCCGGGCGAGGTGGCTCAAGCCTGTAATCCCAGCACTTTGGGAGGCCGAGACAGGCGGATCACGAGGTCAGGAGATCGAGACCATCCTGGCTAACACAGTGAAACCCCGTCTCTACTAAAAATACAAAAACTTAGCCGGGCGAGGTGGCAGGCGCCTGTAGTCCCAGCTACTCGGGAGGCTGAGGCAGGAGAATGGCGTGAACCCGGGAGGCGGAGCTTGCAGTGAGCTGAGATCCGGCCACTGCACTCCAGCCTGGGTGACAGAGCGAGACTCCGTCTCAAAAAAAAAAAAAATATAATCAGAGATGGTAAAGTTCTTTACATACTCAATCCCTGAGCCTAGGACGTATTTCTGTCTTTTTTCCTGAAGGTGCTACCCTGTGTGTCATCTGCCAAGACAGAAGTTCCTTGCGCCAAACGATTGTCCGCTTAGAGCTAGAAGATGAGTGGCAGTTCCGCCTCCGGGACGAGTTTCAAACCGCTAACAGCAGTGAAGACAAGCCTCTCTACTTTCTTACTGGACGTCATGTATGAGCTTTTGAAGAGACCAAAAACAGCAAAAAGATGCCTAGGTGGGGTGGGACAGAAATAATTTGGGATTTTTTTTTTCCTTTAAAGTACAATCACTGTGGAGCAAAGTGCAACATATTTGTCTAAATTCTCCAAAGAACTCCCCAAATCTGATCCAAGTCTTTGGGGACATCACTTTCCTTCACTTCCAATTACAGGACCCTGAAATTCAGGTAAACTCTACCCTAGGTAGTTATGCAATTACTTAAGATACGGTCTGCCCATGGGATCCTGAGGAGGATATACTTTGGAGAGTGAATATGGAGTTTGCATTATTTTTTTCTATTACACTATGTTAGGGGGAAACTGTCAGCATTAACTAGCCTGAATGTGTTACATGAGACTCATGCCATTGGTGTGGAATTAATTGAAGATTAACGTTTGAGGCCTGAACCCTCAGTTTCTCTTCAGATCTGTACTTTGGTACAGTATTACTCAGGGGTTTGAAATGATAGAATGTAGACGATATTTGTATTTAAAAAAAGAAGTAGCTTTGTCTTTCTCTGTGCAGTGTTAGTTTAAGATTTATAATCTTCTATGTATTGAAACTTTTGGCAAAATTTCCACAGGAGTTAAAAGTTTACTATTTAAACTGAACAAACAAATCAGTAAATGCAGAGCAGGCATTGTGTGCATTTATTCATCTTCTAGCCTAATTCCTTTGCTTTTTCCCATTCTTTAATGTGTTTCCAGTCTTCAAGAATATCTTATCTATGAGACTGTGGAACAGCAATTAATCTTTTGCAAGAACTTGATTAAGTCCATTGAGTTAAGAAGCTTTCAGCAGGTAACCTGCACCCGCCGTTTGGTTGGAATTAAGCAGTTGGCACCAGCAAACCTAAATGTCAGGCTGAGGTTCTGTTGCAGAGTGAAACTAATTTGTTTCCTTTCAGGGACTCAAGCAAAGCTTCCTTTATTTAAAAGATGCACTGAATATTACCACCTTACACTGACAACGCCACAGAAATTGCTGAATTGGGAAATTGAGCCATAAAAAGAGAAGTGTTTTCTACTTCATCTTAGCAGTGACTCTTGTGAGGAGTAAGGAAGACTCCATTAAGAGTCTTTATGATTCATTAAAATCAGCAGGGGGTGTTTGTCCAGTATCGGCAATGGGAGGCATATGTTTCTACAGATTTCTCAAATATTTTAATCAAAGACATTATTTTTAGAAAATGTTCCAGACAAACTAAGTCTCAGAAGTTTACTCTTAAATTACTCCAGTTCTCATCATTGAACAATGTCTCGAGTTTTCTCATTAGCCCATATTTACTACTTTATCCCCACTTAACATGGCCATTTTTACTTGAATCCATCTTGTTTGTGTCCTGAAACTACTGAGGGGCCTACTAAGCCTGCATTTACTTAGAACAAATAGTGTTAATTGACCAGCTTTATTATGACGAGGAGTTTACAAAGCTAGTGAAAAAATGGAATGTATTAGACTAAAAATGGTTTGCAGATCTCTTGGTTTTAATATAGCTACTTATAATGCTTTAACTGTATTTTGAAGTGAACAATTCCTTTTAACCCCATTTTTAATTGGCTTTCAAAGAGGACCTGCCTCATACATAATATAAAAAAAAACTCCTTAATTTTAGTACAGCAGAATTTTTGGTAAAGAGGTATGTTTTGAAGCAGTTTGGTTTAAATATGAATGTATTTCACTTGTTCCTGTTTTGTTGAAAGGGCCTAATGCAAATAATATCAAGAAACCCACTGTCTGTGCAATATTCCAATGACATTTACATAGGGCAAATAAAATACTTGAAAGAATTATAAAACAATTGTACCTGGGGTGGATGGCCTCTCAGGGTTTCTTCTGGCTTTATGACTTCATAGCTTAAAGAAATTTTTTTTTTAAGTAGTTACATCAGATGCAGGTACTCCATTAGTTAGGGCTGCACTCTGAAAATTCAAATTATTATTATGAGCTCTTAAATACTATTTAACTCTGTGGAAGAGACTTGCCAGAATAAAGCCAAAAGACCATCACCCCTATAAAAGAGAAATTGACCTGCTTATTCTTTTCAAAGCCTATCTTACTAAGGTTTGGATCTTTAAAAAATCATCTTATCAGTATAATTCTTGAGTATGTCAGGTCCTTCTTTAAGGATAAAATTGCACAAGCACAGGACACCATGATTTGTATATATATATACTAGTGTGTTCGGCTTTAAGCTTTGCAATCCCTTAGGACACTGGTGTGGGATGAATGGATTCGCTAGGCCCACACAGTAACTCACCTGTAGACCTGCTGAACCTCAGCATGTATGACAGTTCACACAGGATAATACTGAATGTAAACTGAAAACTAGAAGAGAATTGTTGTAGTCAATTGTTTTTGGCTGTAATTTATGCAATTGCTTTTTGTGATTTTTAGAAATGGGGCACCTGTGTTACTTTATTACTGTAAAATGTTCTTAACCAAAATTTGGTGAATTTCACTAGTCTACCTCACGTTTTGTTAATGATTCAAAATTGTCTTGTGTCTACTGTTATGTTTTTGTCCTTTAATTTGGTAAATGTATTAAAGTTATCTCCCACCCCCTCCAAAAAGTTATTTTTTCCTTATAACTTTCTGGCATGTTAAGAAAACAAGCTCCCTGACTCTGGCAATGTCCTAAAAAGGCTGGAAGTCACATTATAGGTTGGACAACTAAGATTAAAGAGGTGTTGAAAATATACATAGTAGATCCCAATCTTTTATTTGAGAGATTGCAACTACACTCACTTTGATGTCCTTTTGGAAACAGAACTTTGGGTTGCTAGAACTAATACAAGGTGTTATTGTTAATCTTCAGTTAAAACTTCTCAAACTTTTTGAGAACTTCTCAAAGTTGCTAGAACTATGTAGTTTAATGAAGATGGTGTTATTGTAGCATGAATTTTATCTTCTTAAAATTTTTACTAAATTTTGAGAAGAAATAACTTTGTTGTCCCAGAAAAATGGCTTTCAATCTATTAATAAAGTGTAGTAAATTAAAAGAATTTGACATAGAATCCATGAAAACAATCTTCTAGGCCGGGCGCGGTGGCTCAAGCCTGTAATCCCAGCACTTTGGGAAGCTGAGACGGGCGGATCATGAGGTCAGGAGATCAAGACCATCCTGGCTAACATGGTGAAACCCCGTCTCTACTAAAAAATACAAAAAAAACTAGCCGGGCGAGGTAGCGGGCACCTGTAGTCCCAGCTACTCGGGAGGCTGAGGCAGGAGAATGGCGTGAACCCGGGAGGCGAAGCTTGCAGTGAGCTGAGATCCGGCCACTGCACTCCAGCCTGGGTGACAGAGCGAGACTCCGTCTCAAAAAAAAAAAAAAGAAAAAAAAAAAGAAAACAATCTTCTAGGCCAAAGGGCCCTTAGGAAGGGCAATAAATATTTGTAAGTGTAATGACAGACTTTCAGAGGAAAGTAAAGACTACTGGTGTTCCACTATACATTCCAAAGCTGCTGCAACATCACATTAAAATACTTAGGACTGAAACAACATCCAGAGAACAAACATTTCTCAAGCTTCTCTTTAGACACAGAAACTGGAAACTGGTCCTTAAAGCTTCCTCTGAGTCCAGGAGAATACTGCTCTAACACTGAAACCTTGGCTTCACTGAAAACGAAACAACAACAATAAAAACACTGCTAAAGATGACTTCAGGAATTGCCTCTAAGGCCAAAGAAAAAGTCATTCACATAATAAATTCACTGTGCTCTCAACTATCAAGTGTTGAGTTAAAGCATCTACTTCAGTGACTATGACAACAGATAGTATTACGTTAAAAAAAAAAAAAGGCAACACCAGTAAGCTGTTTTCCGACCACTTCATTCCAAATATTTTATTTTTACCAGTCTAGTGTATTTTATTTTTACCAGAAGGGTGGTGGGGGTAGGGGGTTGCTAAAAGACAGAACTCATCCCCTTTTCTGCCAAAAGGCTCAGGAGCCATGAGAAAGAAAATGTATGTCTAGAGTCACTACCCCAGAAATCAACTCAGCAATCTCAACCCTAGCTGCAATGTGGATGGGCAGGAATACAGCTGTGTTCCCATCCAGAAGGATAAGACTCTATAGCTGGGCAGCCATGCAAAGTAAACAGGAACAATTGAAATATCACTGCAGGTTTGTTGTACTCACTGACTGTCCTTACAACAGTCAGGTTTTCAGTAGATACACCAAGTTCACTCTTGCATATTATGAAGTAGTAAAATACTGCTTTTTATCTGTGTGTCCATGCAGATTAAGGCATCAACCCATAAAATCTTGTAGTTCCTGACTATATTTGTGGCTCTTACAATGTCTCTATGCTAGACACTTTTACAAACGACCAACAACGATATGAAGGCTGCTAACAAAAAATTTATAAGCACCTTATATAGTCAGCAATTATAGACTCACCCTCTTCTGCAGTCTGTGGCCATTAGTGTATACTCACTGTGTCCCTGCTGCCTCCACCACTCCACTGAGACTGCTCTTTTCCTAACATCACTTGGGCTCTCTTCAGTCTTCAATTGTGGTATGTCAGGATTGACCATTCTTTCGATTCTTGAAATTTTTCCCTTGGTTTCTACCACTCTTCTGGCTCTCCTACCTTGCTGCTCATGCCTTCTTAGGCAGTCTTCGAGACTCTTAAATGATGGTGTACCTCACAACTCTCTTCTACCTTCTCATTTTACAGACCCCAGGGTGACCTCCTAAACCTTCAAATAAATAAGTAAACTCGTAAATCTGTTTATCAGTTAGAACCTCTCTCAAACTCTAGATCCACATATCCAATTGTATACTAAATAGGTATCTCCACTTGGAGATACAACCACCTTAAAATCCTGACCAAAACTGAGGGCATCCCCATTCAATCCTCCCAACCTAATTCCCCTATATTCCCATCTGCCAATCTAAGTCAGTTACCCAAACCACAATTCCCACTTACCTTAACCTCTCTGCCATGATCTTTTTGTGGTTGTTTATAAATTCCTATCAATTCAACTGTGTCAGTTCTTCAATTTTATCTTCTCAATGTGTACCTGTCTCGTCTTCATCTCCACATCACAGCTTTTGTTCAGTGTTTCAACGCTTTTCACACAATCTGCTCTTAGTTATCTTCTAAGTTCCAGATTCCTCAATTATAAACCCTACACCTCATAGGATTGTCATAATGATTACATAAAATAATGCAGCACTAAACACACAGGGTCTGACACACAGCAAACACTCAAATGTTAGGTATTAACTAATAATACTATTCTTAGAGAAACATGTAAATTGTAAAATTTGGGAGGCTACATCTTCAGTATAAACATGAAAATAAACTGGTTTCTCAGTAATAGTAACATTTAAACCAACCACCCAATATACCCTCTTCCACCTCTAGGTTGCCTTGAAACCAAGTCAAAAGGAGTCAAAGTAGTATACTATTGTTTATGGAAACTGGACCTGTATTATGAGGTTAACAGTTACTAGAGAGACTACACTATATCCCAAAATTTCATTGTTTTTTAAAAAAAACATGGTACCTGTCAGGCAAACACTGAGACCAGGATTGACCAAAAGAGTCTCAGGCCCAAAGGGAAATGATAGTATCAAAAGCTAGGGCCAGGTGCAGTGGCTCACACCTATAAACTCAGCACTTTGAGAGGCCAAGGCAGGTAGATCACATGGGGTCAGGAGTTCGAGACCAGCCTGGCCAATGTGGTAAAACCCTGTTTCTACTAAAAAATATAAAAACAAATAAGCTGGGCATGGTGGCAGGCGCCTGTAATCCCAGCTACTCTGGAGGCTGAGGCAGGAGAATCACTTGAGCTCAGGAGGCGGTGGTTGCAGTGAGCCGAGGTCATGCCATTACACTCCAGCCTGGGTGGACAGAGTGAGTCTCTGTCTCAAAAAAAAAAAAAAAAAGAAAGAAACAAAAGAAGCTAGACTAGCATGATGAATCAGAGGGAGATGTTTACCCTGCCCTATCATTCTACCCATACAAAGAGTATAGAGTCTTCTACCACTCTAGAATTTTTTTTTTTTTTTTTTTTTTTTTTTTTAGGTAGAGTTTTTTGCTCTTTTTGCTCAGGCTGGAGTACAATGGCGTGATCTCGGCTCACTGCAATCTCCACCTCCCAGGTTCCAGCTATTCTTCTGCCTTAGCCTCCCAAGTAGCTGGGATTACAGGTGCACACCACCAAAACCAGCTAATTTTTGTATTTTTAGTAGAGACGGGGTTTCACCATGTTGGTCAGGCCGGTCTCGAACTCCTGACCTCGTGATCCGCCCGCCTCAGCCTCCCAAAGTGCTTTTAAAGGCACAAATTTATAGGGAAAATAAAATGTATACCTGTTAATTTAAGGCCCTAAATTTTAGCCAGTTTCCAACTGAGATATGATCATTTCAGCTCATAAAAATAACCTAAGTTGAACCATAGTGGTAATTCATTCTTGGGCTGTGGGCCCTTCATTTATGTGAAACATCATAAAAGTACCATGTTACTTAAATAATCAGAAAGGACTTTGCCTTTGGAGATAAAGTTCAGCTGATTTGCTGCTGACATAATGATCCTTTGGCAAACTGGTGGTAACTACCTTTAGGAAGCCAATGTTTTAATCATATTTCAAGATATCAAACCAAAAAAACACCCTGAAAAAGCACAAATGACAACACACCATTATCTCAGTTAGTACATTGGTCACTTAGAAAAAGCTATCAAGTATTTTATTATTTTTATTCTACATTATATACAGGTCATAAAAGGCCACAGCAGTTTTTCAACATATAAACCCTTTAAAAGTAGAGGGCACTATGAAGGATAGACAAGTATCAAAATGAAGTCCAGTAATGAGGGCATATACTCAGTGCAGTATTTCTGAGGAATAACAAAGCAGATACCGAGTCATCCATACTTTGCTTCCAAGTATTCTATAGGTTTTTATAAACCTCTTTGAGATTTGTTAACAGCCTAGGGGTGCCAAGTTGCCATTTATTTTTAAAAGTGAAACCAGAATGAAAGAATAATGAATCTAGGAGGGTACCTTTCCTAATGCTTGTCATTTATACCTCTTCAAGAAGGAAAGCCTCAATTCTTTACCACTTTCTACTTCCTCCTTCCATCAAAGATAGGAAAGAAAAATCGGGGAAAAAAGCTCAATATTCTAATTTTTCCTGTTTAGCTGGAGCTTTCCTTTTCTATCAGGGTTTCTTCAAAGTATAGTTCAGGCCTTTTAAAAATTAGCTTCAAATTCCAAAACATTTAATATTGCACCCTCCTTGAACAATAAGTAAAAAAATGGGTTTCCACTCTGTGAAAATACAATCCTTAAACCTATCACTGGTATCAGCAGATCAATATAAAAAAATACAGTACCAAGCTACACTGGTATATTTCCATATTAAGAACTTCAAAATATACTTATCACTGAGACCATAGTCCTTGCATTAGTTTTCAGTCCACTATGAACAATTATCTGCTGCATGTAAACATGTCTAAATAACTATAGATAAAATACATCAATCATAAATTTCTGTAAAAGATAATAAAATATCTTCTTTAAAAAACAAAACAATAAGCTATTACTGCATTGTTTCCAATTTTATGAAAATGGAACAACCATATGGTTGTTGCCAGTCCTGAGTTCATCGTAATAAAAATGGCCCTAGTTCCTGGTTAAAGTCAGCAATCAATCCATTCTCTTCAATAGATGTCTTCTAGTGGTGTAGGCAAGAATTTGTTTTACGTGCTATTCTGTCCATTAATAAAATTATATACCAGAAACTGACCAGTGCCACAGTACTGTGTTGCAAACAGCTTTCCATCAGGAGTGGGATCTGAGAAAGCAATTTCTTCTTTGCTCAAGTATGAGCCATATATAAAGTTACTCCTATTAAAAAAAAAAGGGGGGGGGGAGGGGTTAAGTGCAAAATGTTAAAAAAAAAATTCTTTCTAATCATTAAAACTGGAATAACCTGTCAAATACAATTTGACTAAAAAAACTTTTTAGGTCCTGTTGTATATGCTCAAAATTGTTGAAAATAATTATTCATTTATAATATTATCAATAACCTGAGGTTAAATTTTAATAAAAGCAACAATGTAAAAACATTTACCCAACATCTTTTCATGATAAAAATATTTAACTAAGAGTAGAAATAATTTCCTCAACCTGATCAAGGGCATCAAGGAATATCAGAGTTAATGGTGAATGACTGAAAACTGTTCCTCAAAGATCAGGAATAAAAGAAGACTGCTCTCACCTCTTCTATTCAATATTGTATTGGAGGTTCTAGTCATGAGGAAAAGAAATAAAAATCATCCAGATTGGAAAGAAAGAAATAAAACTATCTCTTTTGCAGATGAAAAGGCCTTGTTTATAGAAAATCCTAAAAAATTCACAAAAACAAACATGAAATCTAATAAACGAGTCTGGCAAGGCTGCATATTCAAGATTGATATTCAAAAGTAAACTGTATTTCTATACACTTGTAATGAACAACCTAAAACTGAAATTTAGGGGGAAAAATTCAATTTATAGTAACATCAAAAAAAATTAAATACTTGCCAGGCACAGTGGCTCACACCTGTAATCCCAGCATTTTGGAAGGCCAAGGCGAGAGGATTGCTTAAGCCCAAGAGTTCAAGGCCAGCCCAGGCGACATAGCAAGACTCCGACTGCACCAAAACAAATGAAATTTTTGCCAGGCACATGGCTACGGTCTCAGCTACTCAGGAGGCTGAGGCAGGAGGATTTCCTGAGCCCAGGACATTAAGGATGAAGTGAGCTGTGTTTGCACCACTGCACTCCAGCCTGGGTGACAAAGTGAGATGCCGTCTCCAAAAAAGAAGAAGAAAAAAACTTGGGAATAAATGTAACAAAAGAAGCGTTAAGACTTGTACACTGAAAACTATTAAACATTGCTGTAAGACCTAGGGCCAGACGCGATGGCTCACACCTATAATCCCAGCACTTTGGGAGGCCAGGGCAGGTGAATTGCTTGAGCCCAGGAGTTTGAGACCAGCCTGGGGAACATGGCAAAACCCCATCTGTGCAAAAAATAGAAAAATTGGCCGGGTGCAGTGGCTCACACCTGTAATCCCAGCACTTTGGGAGGCCGAGGTGGGTGGATCACTTGAGACCAGGAGTTCGAGAGGTAGTGGACACCTGTAATCCCAACTACTTGGGAGGCTGAGGCAGGAGAATCACTTGAACCCAAGAGGCGGAGGTTGCAGTGAGTAGAGGTCACGCCACTGCACTCCAGCCTGAGACAACAGAATGAGACTCCATCTCAAAAAAAAAAAAAAAAAAAAAAAAAACCAACTAGCTGACCTAAAAACCTCTTTTGAATAATTAATTATAACCTCCTTTATTAACCTTTATCAGAGGTACTTTATAGGACAAAAAACTAAACAATTTTTCTGAGTCTCCCTTTTATATCTTCAGTCAAGTGATAAAAGAAAAACTAGAGATTTCGATAGTTTACAAATATTCTTGAATTAAGATAAATTTCTCTAAAAGCTGAACTCCCAAGGAACTTTCCACATTTCTTTGGTTATATTTAAAATTCTTCAAAATGAAGCACAACTTGAAATAGGCAGGTTATTTTGGCCTAATATCATAGTTACAAATAAGTAAGACGAAACAGCTTAATAGTGTTTAGCCTACAGTGCTTTCTTCCTCCTCATGTTAAATTCACATAAAAAGTACTTACAGATCCAATACACTGATAACCTCATGCAAAATTTATAATTAACACAAATAAAAGTTTTACACACGTTAATTAAATGCCAATATTTATACTAAAGCTCTGCCTAAGTCCTAAACTACTAAAAATGACTTGAAGGATTACATTCAAGTTACCTTAGGCATTCAATCATGCGAGAAGCAATTTTCTTCCGACGCATCATGCTGAATACCCATATTCGACTGATCCCACAGATTGCAGGCTCTGGTAATGTTGAGCAGCACCAGGCTTTTTGCCTTTCAAATCTGACTTTTTCTTCTTCTGACCTGATAACTGGAAGTTTCTCTTCTATAACTCTGTAGCCCTACAAGTGTCAAAAATGGGGAAAATTTTTAAGTGAGACTATTAATTAGCAACTAATACTGATCTGGTTGAGGAGGTTATGACATTTGACTGGCTTAAAAAACTATGGGGTTACTTATGTTTTCACTCTCATTTTTAGGAAACAGACAACCTCGATCTGCATTCTGTTCCAGTTCACTTACTAGTTGTATGACCATGAAAGTAAGTTACAATTTCTCTAACCTTCGGGTTCCTCACTGGAGATATCCATCAACTCTCATTTTGAGAGATTAAACCCAAATACATACAAAGTCCTTTGCCATCATGAGGAGCCCCCCAATAGGAACTGAACATTAGTTCTCTCCACCTCTCACACTCCAAGAACCAGCAAAAGTACATGTTAAGAACACAGCAGTAATAACTGTTTCTGTGATTGCTGTCACAGTTCTAGATTTCACAGTTGTACAAGAACTGAGACTAGGGATAGCAGACAAATCAATAATTTAAAAAGCCATTTCATCACACTGCAATCTCTTTTTTCAAAAAAGTACCTTAAAGAGCATACATCGCTTTTATGGTGGCTATCTTTATCGGAAAAGAAAAGAAAATTTAAAATATCTCTGCCAGTCTAGCTGCCAAAATATAACACAACTGTTTTTCTTTTTTTTTTTTTTTTTTCTGAGACAGAGTTTCTTCTGTCACCCAGTACAGTGGTGCAATCTCAGCTCACTGCAACCTCTGCCTCCTGGGTTCAAGAGAGTCTCGTGCCTCAGCCTCCCGAGTAACCATGCCTGGCTAAGTTTTGTATTTTTAGTAGAGATGGGGTTTCACCATGTTGGCCAGGCTGCTCTTAAACTCCTGGATTACAGGTGTGAGCCACCGTGCCCAGCCATGACTGGCCTTCTGATGGCACAAGATATAAAACTTAAAAGCAAACAAACAACACAGTTAAGAGTCAGCAAAAACAACCCTAACAAACATTACATAGTTATCCTTCTAGTCTAAACACTGCTATAAGTCATTTATGGATCTAGGTGGAATAGAAACTTAAAAACACAATAGTCTGAACTATGTAAAATTAACTCAATTGCAGTATGGCAAACTTCTATGAGTTAGTCAATTTATATCAAATTAATTTCCACAAACTACCCTATCAGTTACTTACTTAAATTAATTTTGTTATTATAGCAAGGTTCATAAGCACTATACAATAATTTCAGGCTGAATATTTATTTACTCATTTATTATTTTTTCTAAAGAGACAGAGTCTGGCTATGTTGCCCATGCTGGAGTGCAGTGGCTATTCACAGACACAAACATAGCACCCTACAGCTCAAACTCCTGGACTCAAGCAGTCCTCCTATCTAAGCCTCCCAAGTAACTGGGACTACAGGTGCCACCACACCCAGCTGAATTTTTAAAACACGTAGCTTAACATATATAAACTCCTGCAAACTTGCTTTGACTTTTCACTTTTTTAGAAAATTTTATGACCAAGCATACATCTGTGCAAGCAGCTATTAACCCACTTATGCTTAGTGTTCCAATAACGGAACACTAAGCATGTGGGAGTTATTTATATCCTACTGCTCAAGGTCATCGCCAAGGTCTTATTTTTCACCCATGCAAGAACTCAAAAAATTGTTGTAACCTTTGGCATAAACTAGTTAATATGCTAAAAGACACTATCTGAACAGTAGTCACACACAATGCACACTGAGTTCATGAGCAAGAACTTAGCAGGAAAAAGACAGAATTCAGGTCTGCCTCAAAGTGAGATTAGGGAGTCCAGAAGCTTCTGTTCTCTTAGGATGGTCTCAGCAGTTTCTACTAACACTCATAATATAAATATACATGATTCCACTGTTTGTTTTTTGTACAAATAGGCTACTAAACACAAGATAACTACTCATTTAGAGTTCAACAAAGGAAGTGGTGATCTGTTCCAGGCGTGGGCCTTTTTTGTTTGTTTGTTTTTTGAGATGGAGTATTGCTCTGTTGTCCAGGCTGGGTTCAGTGCACGAACTTCAGCTCACTGCAGCCTCTGCCTCCCAGGTTCAAGCAATTCTCCTGCCTCACTCAGCCTCACGAGTAACTGGGATTACAGGCACACACCACCACATCTGGCTAATTTTTGTATTTTTAGTAGAGACAGGGTTTCACCATGTTGGCCAGGCTGGTCTCAAACTCCTGACCTTCTGATCTGCCCACCTCAGCCTCCCAAATTGCTGGGATTACAGGTGTGAGCCACCATGCCCGGCGGTGTGGGCCTTTTATAAAGGCACAGATAGTAAATATTTTAGGCACCGCAGCCCACCTGGTCTCTGCTGCAACTATTCAACTCTGCCTTTGTGGTACAAAAGTAGCCATAAATATGTGAGCCAAATGGGTGTGGGTGGGCAACAATAAAATTTTATTTACAAAAACAAGTTGGACTTTGCCCACTCTAGTTTGCCTAGTCTTGACTTACTGCAGTGCTAGAGGGACTAATTGAGAAAGACATTACATTGGTATCTAACATGGAAACTTCCAAAATAAACTTGGATAGTATTCTGATTTTTTTGGGGGGCGGGGGAGAGGGATGGAGTCTCACTCTGTCACCCAGGCTGGAGTGCAACGGTGAGACCTTGGCTCACTGCAACCTCCACCTCCCGGGTTCAAGCGATTCTCCTGCCTCAGCCTCCTGAGTAGCTGGGATTACAGGCGCACACGCCCGGCTATTTTTTTCTTTTTCTTTTTGAGACCAGGTCTCGATGTGTCACCCAGGCTGGAGTGCAGTGGCACAATCTTGGCTCACTGCAACCTCTGCCTCCTGGGTTCAAGCAATTCTCCTGCCTCAGCCTCCCAAGTAGCTGGGACTATAGGCACGTGCCACCATGCCCGGCTCATTTTTTGTATTTTTAGTAGAGATGGGGTTTCACCGTATTAGCCAGGATGATCTCGAACTCCTGAACTTGTGATCCTCCCACCCTGGCCTCCCAGAGTGCTGGGATGACAGGTGTGAGCCACCGCGCCCAGCTAATTTTTGTATTTTCGGTAGAGACCAGGTTTCATCATGTTGGCAAGGCTGGTCTCGAACTCCTGACCTCGTGATCCGCCCACCCTGGCCTTCATAATCTGGGATTACCGGCATGAGCCACTGCGCCGGTCTGATGGTATTCTCATTCTACAGAATTTTTACCTTACTGACTTGAGAAATGAATTCCCATGTATAACCATTACTCCACTATGGTAAAGACTCACACATGGGAATTCTTGCATTAAAACTGTTCCTTACATAAAATGGAGACAAATTCATCAGGATTTATGTTATTTGGGATTACGTCGTAAACTCATTAAACACCAAATTACTTAAGAATATTCTTTAAAAATCACTTACCCATTGGATATGTTCCGCAATTAGGCACCCAACTACTTTTTTGTCATTGGAAATGAAGAGAAGTGTTTTAGTTCTGGAATAGCACATTAGTGGAGCCTGTTGAAAACCTAAATCATTGTCAACCATCTCTCTAATCTCGTCAACCTGCCAAATAAAGAACAAGAATTATTTTTAAATGAAAACATTATATACATGTAAAAACACACTATTTCAGTTCAGTAGATAGACTTTATTCCAAGCAGGGCATCCTCTAAAGAGTTCTTTTGGATGGGCATGGTGGCTCACACCTGTAATCCTAACACTTTGGGAGGCCAAGGCGGATGGATTGCTTGAACTCAGGAGTTCACCACCAGCCTGGGCAACATGGTGAAACCCCATCTCTACTAAAATATAAAAAAATTAGCCAGGCGCAGCAGTGTGCGCCTGTAATCCCAGCTACTTCGGAGGCTGAGACAGGAGAAACCCTTGAACCTGGAAGGCGGAGGTTGCAGTGAGCTGAGATCACGCCATTGTACTCCAGCCTGGGTGACAGAGAGAAACTCCATCTCAAAAAAAATAATAATAAAAAAAAGTGTTCTTTTGAAGGCCTGTACTGATCAATAACTGTTTTTTAACCCCAAGAAACACTTTGCAAAATGAAGGAAGAACTGGAGGGTGATGCCAAACCCAACAGTCTAGAGAACAAGAGGGATGGGGTGAGAGCTCCTACAATAGATTATTAGAAACATTAAGACTTCATATTAGAAGTATCTAATTTGTGAATGGAAGAGAACTTCACTGGAATCTTAGCCAGGCAAGCCACTTTTCTT
Source organism: Macaca fascicularis (assembly GCF_037993035.2). NCBI lineage: Eukaryota > Metazoa > Chordata > Mammalia > Primates > Cercopithecidae > Macaca > Macaca fascicularis. Next base: position 68,225,431 of record NC_088392.1, on the reverse strand, counting down.
CCCAACCCTTAATTAGTACTCTCATCAGTAAAACGAAAGTGAGTATAGAGAAAAGGAACCCATATTTACTTCCTATCAACCACTTACAGGCCAGGCATTATTCAAAGCACTTTACAAACATTTCACTTCAATCCCACATTTCTTGGAGGTTCCTTACTTTACACATGGAAGAAATAAAACTCAAAAGTTAAACCACTTTCCCATGTCAGATATTAGACATCTAGAAAATCAAGGAGCAGAGTCACATGTGAATCCAAAATGTTACTATGGCATCAAACCATGCTTCTTACAGTTTACCTCCTAAGTGACCAAAGTCAAACATGATAAGCTCAAACTGTTGGCAGGCAATCAAAAGTAAGACCTCTGAAGGTACTCAAACATTAGTTCCTTCCCCAGTTAAAAGATACTGCAAACAAAAGCCAGAGAACAGTGGCTGATGCCTACAATCCCAGCACTTTAAGAGGCTGAGGCTAGAGGAGTTCAAGGCCAGCATGGGCAACACAGCAAAACACATCTTTACAAAATTGTTTTATTAGCCAGATGTGGTGGCACTTGCCAATAGTCCCAGCTTCTCAGGAGGCTGGGGCAGGAGGGTCACTTTGGTCTCAGGAGTTTGAGGTTACAGTGAGCTATGATTGTACCACTGCACTTCGGCCTGGGTGACAAGAGTGGAATTCTCATAAAAAAATAATAATAAAATAATAGAGTCCAATAACACTCATTTATGTTATTAAGTTTAAAATGCAAATAATCCTTAAGAGGGTTAAACATTCATACCTCTGGCATGCAGAATACCATGCAGCAAATCCCTTACTCAGTGATGAAGACTCCAGTCCTCCTAATCCTGAGACAGCATCCTACAACTCCTAATTCCTAAAGACAAGTGATTCACAATTCCCTAGATTTTAATTTTTAACCTATTATGGGTTACTAAGATTTTGTTCAGATAAACTAAAATGAGGAAATTAGCATCTACTGAGGGTTTCTTCTAAGAAAAGTCTGGTTGCCACATATGGTAGTGTAGCAAAAGTTCCCAGTGTGCATTTCCAAATGTGAACAGCTGGAATTTCAAAAATTCCTTAATTTAATTTTCATTTAAGTTGACCCTTGAACAACAAAAGTTTGAACTGAGTGGGTCCACTTATATGTAGGGTTTTTTTCAATAAATATATTGGAAAATTTTTTGGAGAACTGCGACAATATGAAAAAACTAGCAGCCGGACGCGGTGGCTCATGCCTGTAATCCCAGCACTTCGGGAGGCCGAGGCGGGTGGATCACGAGGTCAGGAGATCAAGACCATCCTGGCCTCGAGTAGAGATGGTGAAACCCCGTCTCTATTAAAAATACAAAAAAGTTAGCTGGGCATGGTGGCAGGCGCCTGTAGTCCCAGCTACTCGGGAGGCTGAGGCAGGAGAGTGGCGTGAACCCGGGAGGTGGAGCTTGCAGTGAGCCTAGATGGCGCCACTGCACTCCAGCCCGGGCGACAGGGCGAGACTCTGTCTCAAAAACAAAACAAAACAAAACAAAACACTAGCAGATGAACCATGTAGCCTAGAAACATCAAAAAAAAAAAAAAAAAAAAATCGAGAAAATGTTAGGTATGTCATGAATGCAGAGAGTATACATAGATACTAGTTTTAAGTATGGGTTTAATCAATTATTTATGTTATCAATAAGGTTACCAGTCAACAGTAGGCTATCAGTAGTTAAGTTCTGGGGGAATCGAAAGTTGTACTTGGGCTGGGCAGGGTAGCTCATGCCTATAATCCCAGCACTTTGGGAGTCTGAAGCAGGAGAATCCCTTGCGACCAGGAGTTCAAGACCAGCCTGGGCAACACAGTGAGACCCTGTCACTTTAAAAAAAAAAAAAAAAGTTAGAGTTGGATTTTTGGCTGCATGAGAAGCCGGCACCCATAACTACTACACTGTTTGTGGGTCCACTGTGGTTAATCACTGATCCCACATTAACTCAACAAGAATTTACTATTGTGCAAGAATCAATGTTTCAAATACAAGACAGGTTGGGCATATTTACATGTCACTGTAAATACTATTGTCTATTCTGTTAGGCAGCAGTAATATAAAAGCTTATTTAGGTATCTAAGATTGTCCATTCAGATAAACAGAGTATCTGAAGAACCAGAAGATAAACTTACATATTTTATTTTATTTTTTTATTTTTTTTGAGACGGAGTCTCGCTCTGTTGCCCAGGCTGGAGTGCAGTGGCCGGATCTTAGCTCACTGCAAGCTCCACCTCCCGGGTTCACGCCATTCTCCTGCCTCAGCCTTCCCAGTAGCTGGGACTACAGGCGCCCGCCACCTCGCCCGGCTAGTTTTTTGTATTTTTTAGTAGAGACGGGGTTTCACCGTGTTAGCCAGGATGGTCTGGATCTCCTGACCTTGTGATCCGCCTGTCTCGGCCTCCCAAAGTGCTGGGATTACAGGCTTGAGCCACCGCGCCCGGCCCACTACATATTTTAAATAGACTATTAGCTAAACTTTCAAATAACAGGTGCAAAGTATTTTCCTTCAACCATCTTTCCAGGTGAAGTATTCTTAAGTTTAAAGAAGTCCAATTGCTAATCTAAAAAAAAGTATAATAAACTGTTTTTCTCATGTTTCCAGACATTTGGGACAAACTCTAGTGTAATTATTCGTTTTTCAGATACGCAACTGAACCCATTGCTTACATTATGAGGTATTTCTTCTGAAAAAGCATCCAGAGGTTGAAGAAAAACATACTGAGTATATTATTTGAAAGTGCAATGAACATATTAAACTTATTTAAAAATAAGTTTACCTTATGGTTCCTGATTTTTTTAATAATCTACATAATAAAATGGTTCCAGGGTTCATTATCTCTCTAGTTCATTTCTCAACACAATAAACTCTCTGAATACTTGAAGTATATGGAACTCTAAGTTTGACTAACACTTGCCTCACACTAGATAAGATAAACTTTTATGTTTCTCCATTATATTTATAAACTGGAATATAGCCTTATCTCTTAAAAATATTATAAGATTAAGTCATGTTTAATTTCAGGTTTACTATGACCTACTTAGCAATCCCCTTCTGCAATAAGCTTTTATTTAGAAATTTTCCCTTAGAATGAAACTTTACATTTTATTGATTTTCCAAATTATTATAATTAAGTTTTTATTTCTAGATCGTGAAATCATTTAGTTGGCATCGCTCACTTAACAGAAGATAAGCATGTCTACTTTGGCACTCAAATTATTAACTACTACTAATAGAGGACAATTTAGTAATAATACTGGACAGTACTCAATTCATTTAGAATTCATATACTGGACACACTATAAACTTCAACATAATTTTTGAATTGGGTTATACCCTTTAAATGCTTATTTCTTGCTTTCAGAATAGATGTTTAAATACACTATGCCAACAATCTGTTATCCTCTTAAAATTAACTGCAAAATGGGCCAGGCACAGTGGTTCATGCCTGTAATCCCAGCACTTTGGGAGGCCAAGACAGGCAGATCATGAGGTCAGGAGTTCAAGACCAGCCTGGCCAATTTGGTGAAACCTTGTCTCTACTAAAAATACAAAAGTTAGCTGGGTGTGGTGGCACACGCCTATAGTGCCAGTTACTCAGGAGGCGGAGGCAGGAGAATCGCTTGAACCCGGGAGGCAGAAGTTGCAGTGAGCCAAGATCGTGCCACTGCACTCCAACCTGAGCGACAGAGCAAGATTCTGTCTCAGAAAAAAAAAAAAAATTAATTGCAAAATGATATCCACTCTGCATGAAGTTTCACTGGAAATTTACCTTTTTCAGGGCATACTTTGGGTCTTCAGGAAGAACCATTATTATCCTGCCATCAGGGTATTCCGCCAGAATTCTTTCTTTCTTCCAGCCCTAGATATATACATATATATATGTAAAGTATCAATTTTATGTATATTTTATTCATCATATCCATGTACAAGAGAAAAAGTACATCAATTTGTCTAAAAATTGCAAACATGAAAAATATATGCTCATTAATGCTTAATAAAGCATGATAAATAGGCTATTTTGTTAAGCATACAATAGGTACAAGGCAAGCTAATTTCTCTCTACTACTCATTCAGAGATACAACTAACACCACAGGAGTATTTCTAATTTATCATTTCCCATTTTAAATTAATTTTGAAAGCCACACACCAAAAGCAAGCCCCTTAAAGTCAGTAATTCCCAGAAACTATAATTCTCCCAGATGCTTGATAAAAGAATTAAACTCTTATATTTCATTGGAACATGGTTACCTCCACAAACAAACACTCAAAGTTTTATGTCTGGCATGCCAAAGACCTCCAGGAGGTTTTAAATGAACTGATTTGCATGCAGTAGCCCAGTATGAAAGGAATAGTTTTATGCTTATTGATCACAACTACCAAAGCCACAAGAAGGAGACTATAAAAAATATAACTACCTTCTAAGAATCTAATAGGGAAGGAGAAGCTACGTTGTGTGTATCTGAAGTTAAACATACTCAAAAAAAGAGAGGTAATAAACTCTTCTTCAGATCCACACTCGTGGTGATTAATGAGCAGAACCTGCATAAAAAAAACAAACAAAACAAAAGCCACTTAAATCTAGTAAGATGGGACTGAACCAGAGGTTAAAACTAGGAGCTTTGAAGTTCAAAATAAGTACAGAAGGAATGAGCTTAACTAGTTGTTCCAGTTGTCTTAACCCAACCAACTTTACATAAAAAGGCCTTTCCAGAAGCCATTTATACTTCCAGTAGAGAAAACCACCATATTTTTTCTGATGTTTCTTCTAAGAACACAAAAGCTCAATGAAACCAAGAAAATGGCAACTAGATTTCTTTAAAAATATACTATGGCAAGTATGAAAGCAGATTCATTTTCTTAAACCATCAAGAATTTTTTGGAGAGGGGAGGGTAGAAAGATCATTGTTGGGAACAAAAATTCTAGTTAATAAGCTTGGTATATGTAACAACTTAAATTAGAAGATTTAAAATCCAAAACTTGTTTACATAATAGAGTACCCAACAGAAAAGTTAAATTCAGATGATTAAAATTAATTATCATTGGTAACATGTTCTCAAGATTTGAAAAGAAAAGAGAAGAAATAGCCACAGAAGTCCTTTTTTCATCTAAGAAACTAAATCTGTAGTTCTTCAACCTAAATAAGGTTTTAAAAAAGAAACTTAAGGCCGAGTGTGATGGCTCATGCCTGTAATCCCAGCACTTTGGGAGGAGGGCGGATCACAAGGTCAGGAGATCAAGACCATTCTGGAAACCCCATAGCTACTAAAAGACAAAAAATTATTGTAGTTTTAGGCGGGTGTGGTGGCACGTGCCTGTAGTTCCGGCTACTCAGGAGGCTGATGCAGCAGAATCGCTTGAACCCGGGAGGTGGAGGTTGCAGTGAGCTGAGATCGCGCCACTGCACTCCAGCCTGGGTGACAGAGCGAGACACTGTCTCCAAAAAAAAAAGACATAAAGAAAGAAAAAATCTGAATCATATACAGATCTGAATATAGGTAAACAATTTTGAGAAGACTTACAAGATATCACCTCTTTAAAAACAAATTTCTATTAGTAATGCTACTTTATGAAAAAGCTTTTAAATTTATGAACCTATTTTTAATAAAATGAAGAGATTTTCACTTTAAAACAACGAAAAGACCTAAAAACTTAAGTAACTTCAAGTTATAAGAAAACCATTCTTCCTGAACTGAATTATCTAAAGACACTTCCATAAACTATTTTCCTATTAAATGCCTTTAAAAACAGTAATACAGGTTTCATGTCATTATATTGCATTATAGACATTATACAAATTATTTTGCTTTATTAATTTGAAGTGCAAAATTTTCTCTTGAAACAACTTCAGACTTGTATGTTCATGCTGACATTTTTATCACAATTCAATTTGATAAAATTTTACGTTTTAAATAGTACCGTTTTTTTCATGTACTAAATAAAAGCCCTTTAATCTAAGAAGCTAAGACTGCAAAGGGATACTTAGTACTGCTTAGGTTTCTAATGTGCATGAAAACAGCAAGTTTTATTTATTAATGTAATTTACCTATTTGAGACAGAGTCTCACTCTGTCACCCAGGCTGGAGTGCAGTGGCAAGATCACAGCTCACAGCAGCTTCAAAAGCTCCTGGGCTCAAGCAATCCTCTTGCTTCAGCCTCCCAAGTAACTGGGACTACAGGCATGCACCACCATGCCAAGCTAAGAAAGCACATTTTAGTGAAAACTTTTAAGTAATTCTAGAGTAAAAGTTCAGGGTTTAGATCCTTGTTCTTGGTAGTTACTAGATGCATGGCCTTAGGCAAATCACCAGAACTCTGATTCTGTTTCCTGACCTAAGCATTCTAAAAAATGGCTATCATCACCTCCATCACTTGGACAGGTACGAGCGTGCTATATTTGAGACAACTGCTCAAAAAGTAGCCACTCAGTAATTCTTAGTAACTTCCATTCTCCTTTCTTACTAGTATCAAACTAAGATCAATGCACTAATCTAACAAAACAGTCAATCAATAAATGTTCCCAAGGTTAAATACAGGAATAAATTCAAATCATAGACAAACAAAAGATGAAAGAAACAAGTTAGCTAATATTTGTTCAAATAACATACTCAAGACATATCTATGCCTCAACTACAGTTTACTGCTAGTCAGCAATAACCACATGACCTTCCTTACTTCAGAGAAACTTAGAGGTTGTAAAGTCCATCCAATGCTTAAAATTAAGGGACAGAAATGCAGGGTTCAGGAAAGAGTGCATGCAATTTAGAAGAATAACCAAATAGCCACAATGTTTCTACAAAGATATAAATTCCAATGCAGTGCACTTACACTTCTGACCTTTAGCTCCAACGTATTTCAGCACTAGTACGTTACACATAACCCTCTGCTAACAAGTAGTATTTTCCAAAACCCATTTTTTTCTTACTTCATCCATTTGGCTACTTCACGAAAAGCAGAAAACTTTATATTCCTAATTTGTATTTCTAATAGCAAGAAATTATTACTATTATTATTATTATTATTTTGAGACAGAGTTTCATTCTTGTTGCCCAGGCTAGAGTGCAATGGCGCAATCTCAGCTCACTGCAACCTCCGCCTCCTGGGTTCAAGTGATTCTCCTGCCTCAGTCTCCCGAGTAGTTGGGATTACAGACATGTGCCCAGCTAATTTTTTTGTATTTTTAGTAGAAACAGGGTTTTTCCATGTTGGTCAGACTGGTCTCAAACTCCCGACCTCAGGTGATCCACCCACTCAGCCACCCAAAGTGCTGGGATTAATTAATTATTATTCTTTTCTCCTTGCTATTGTAGTTACTCTAAACTGTACAGTCTAAAGAATGGATTTCTCCTTTTTCCATCAAAAAAAAGGATTACAATTAGAAACAAAATATACTGAGTGGTAGATACCACGTATATACAATGATCAAAATTCAAACCAAACACTTAAGATGTGTAGATTTAATTGTATAAATAATACTCCAACTTTAAAAGTTCATATTAATCACAATTTCATAAAAAGGTTGAATGAGAATATACATTTGAAGGAATATTTGAAGAAATAAAACCAACAACCAGCTTTTCAAAAAATAAATATTACAAGGGAAAAAAACAGATCCAGGGAGAACCTAGGGATTAAACGATACTAAAGGGACATACCAACCAATGTAATATATAAACCCTAATTCAAACAAATAAGAAACATAGGAAATCATGAGCTATTTGGGAAGCTTTTAACTCTGATGGAAAACTTGATTTCAATAATTAATTCATTTATTGAATGTGTAGTTATATTATTTAAGGTACTTTTATGTTTAAAAAAGGAATAATCTTTGGCCAGGCACAGTGGCTCACACCTGTAATCCCAGCACTTTGAGAGGCTGAGGAAAGCGGATCACGAGATCAATAGCTCAAGACCATCCTGGCTAACACAGTGAAACCCTGTCTCTACTAAAAATACAAAAAAATTAGCTGGGCATGGTGGTGCGTGCCTGTAGTCCCAGCTACTAGGGAGGTTGAGGCAGGAGAATTGCTTGAATCTGGGAGGCAGAGGTTGCAGTGAGCCAAGATAGCACCACTGCACTCCAGCCTAGGTGACAGAGCGAGACTCCATCTCAAAACAAAACAAAACAGGAGTAATCTTCATCTTTTTTTTTTTTTTTTTTTTTTGAGACAGAGTCTCGCTCTGTCGCCCAGGCTGGAGTGCAGTGGCCGGATCTCAGCTCACTGCAAGCTCCACCTCCCGGGTTCACGCCATTCTCCTGCCTCAGCCTCCCGAGTAGCTAGCTGGGACTACAGGCGCCCACCACCGCGCCCGGCTAATTTTTTGCATTTTTTAGTAGAGACGGGGTTTCACCGTGTTAGCCAGGATGGTCTCGATCTCCTGACCTCGTGATCCGCCCGTCTCGGCCTCCCAAAGTGCTGGGATTACAGGCTTGAGCCACCGCGCCCGGCCAATCTTCATCTTTAAGAAATAAATATTTAGAGGTGAGACATGGTGGCTCACACCTATAATTCCAGCACTTTGCGGGGCTGAGGCGGGCGGATCACCTGAAGTCAGTTTGAGACCAGCCTGCCTAATCTGGTGAAATCTCGTTTCTACTAAAAATATATTTAAAAAAAAAAACAAAAACAAAAAAAAAAACAAAACAAAACAAAAAAAAACCTAGCCAGGCATGTTCTACTAAAAATATATTTTTAAAAAAAAAAAAAAAAAAAAAAAAAAAAACCTAGCCAGGCATGTTCTACTAAAAATATATTAAAAAAAAAAAAAAAAAAAAAAACCTAGCCAGGCATGGTAGCATGCACCTGTAATCCCAGCTGAGGCAGGAGAATCACTTGAACCCAGGAGGTGGAGGCTGCAGTGAGCCAAGATCACGCCACTGAACTCCAGCTTGGGCAAACAAGAGTGAAACTCCATCTCAAAAAAAAAAAAAAAAAAAAGAAAAGAAATACATATTTAGAAATACATACTAAAGTAATAACATGATGCCTGAGTTTACTTCAAAATAATTGGGAAAGTTAGATGAAGATGATTATCCACGAATTGTTGAAGGCAGGTGATCAGTACAAAGGAGTTCATTACTCTGTGCGTGTGTGTGTGTGTGTGTGTCTGTGTGTGTGTACTGCATTAAACCTGTTTTGGAAAATTCAAATTGCCTATTGTCAAAACTGTACCAATGGCCCAAGGTTTGTTCAAGCATCATTTATTTAGCAGTAAAAAATAAAGGCCGGGTGCGGTGGCTCACGCCTGTAATCCCAGCACTTTGGGAGGCTGAGGCAGGCGGATCACGAGGTCAGGAGATTGAGACCATCCTGGCTAACACGGTGAAACCCCGTCTCTACTAAAAATACAAAAAATTAGCCAGGTGTGGTGGTGGGCACCTGTAGTCCCAGCTACTCGGGAAGCTGAAGAGGGAGAATGGCGTGAACCCGGGAGGCGGAGCTTGCAGTGAGCCAAGATCGTGCCACTGCACTCCAGCCTGGGGGACAGAGCAAGACTCCATCTCAAAAAAAAAAAAAATTACTGGCCAGCCAGGCGCAGTGGCTCATGCCTGTAATCCCAGCACTTTGGGAGGCCAAGGTGGGAGGATCGCCTGAGGTCAGGAGTTCGAGACCAGCCTGGTCAACATGGCGAAACCCTGTCTCTACTAAAAATACAAAAATTAGCCAGGCTTGGTGGCAGGCACCTGTAATCCCAGCTACTCAGGGGGCTGAGGCAGGAGAATCCCCTGAACCTGGGAGGCAGAGGTTGCAGTGAGCCAAGATCACGCCATTGCACTCCAGCCTGGGTGACAGAGCAAGACACTGCCTCAAAAAAAACAAAACAAAACAAAAAATTACTAAAGGAATTCGAAAAATAGGCATTTCAATAGTAATTTTAAAAGTTAAGTTGAGGCCGGGCACGGTGGCTCACGCCTTTAATCCCAGCACTTTGGGATGCCGAGGCGGGTGGATCTCCTGAGGTCAGGAGTTTGAGACCAGCCTGGCCAACATGGCAAAACCCTGTGTCTACTAAAAATACAAAAAATTAGCCAAGCATGTGGCACATGCCTGTAATCCCAGCTACTCAGGGGGCCGAGGCAGAAGGATTGCTTGAACCCAGGAGATGGAGGTTGCAGTGAGCAGAGATCACGCCACTGCACTCCAGCCTGGGTGACAAGAGCGAAACTCCATCTCAAAAACAAAAAAAAACAATACTGGTAAAGATGTGTGCCTAATCCATATGGCCATATAGAACTTCAAAGTGCTGAAAAGTCTTAGATATTACTACTAGTTTGAAAGTGACATACACATGGAAAAATTCTCTCAATTCAATAAATATGTGCTGACTACCTACCATGTATACAAACCATTGATCTTAGCAGTATAGTATAGTGGTAAGGAGAATTTCAAAAATCAGAAAAACCTAAGATTCGAATGCAAACTCTGCTACTCACTAGCTGCAATGCTTTGGGCAAATTACTTAACCTCTCTAAAACTTGGTTTCCTCACCTATAAAATAGATATAAAAACAGGCCTGGTGCAGTGGCTCACACCTATAATCCACACTTTGAGAGGTAGAGGAAGGAGGATCACTTGAGCCCAGGAGCTCTAGACCAGCCTGTTAAGAGCAGCATGGTGAAACCTTGCTCTAACCAAAACCACCAAAAACAAATAAAAACAAAACAAAACAAAAAACAGAAAACTACTGAGAAGCTAAATGAGAAAACACTATAAAATGTTGACCATTGGGCCTAGCACAATAATATGTACTCAATAAATAACAGTTCTGATTATTACAGCAACTAAGCATTTTAGTTGGTTTAGCAGATTTTGGTTTTGGTTTTGAGACAGGGTCTCACTCTGTTGCCCTGGCTGGAGTGCAGTGGTGCAATCATGCCTCAATGCAGCCTCAACCTCCTAGGCTCAAGCAACTCTCCCAAGTCAGCCTCCCAAGTAGCTGGGACCTCAGGCATGCACCCCAACACCCAGGTGATTTTTCTATTTTTTGTAGAGACAGGGTTTTGCCATGTTGCCCAGGCTCGTCTCAAACTCCTGAGCTCAAGTGATCCTCCCGCCCTGGCCTCCCAAAGTGCCAGGATTAAAGGTGTGAGCCATCGTGCCTGGCTGGTTTAGGTTTTTAAATCTTCAATGCCTTCATGCCTTACAAGGTCATTCATGATCTGGTCCCCCATCTACCTCTTTCAGCCTTATCTCTTGCAGCTTTTCCAATACAACACAGTCACAAATCATAATGAAATATTTGTCTGACCTTTCACATGCTGCTCTCTTGGCCTGATATGCCTTTGCTCTATAACCTTCTGAGCTCAAGGGACTCCTACTTACCCTTTCTGAATTTATTAAGTGCTAACCTGACTTTTCCAATCTTTGTCATACGTCCTTGCTCTATGCTCTATATAGTACCCTGTATATCCTAAAATACTACTGTAGCATTTTCCACACTATTTAAATGTTTACCCATTGTCCCTCGCACTGATCTGTGAACTTACATAAAAGATCTTTATAATAATTTTTAAAAACAAGGTCGACAGTTAATAAACATTTAAGAAATAAATAAGCCTCAGAAAAAATTATCACATAAGATATTGCTTTCATTGCTTACAGATTTGAAAAAAAAAACTAAAGAGAAAAAGAGTTAATATGCTATGGTCATACAACTAGTAAATGGCTCATTAGGAAACCACATCTCTATAGTTTAAGCTTTCTTTTCTACTATGCCACACTGACCTCAAGAATCTTATAAATCTAATAGGAGAAACTATAGTATAAAATGTCTTTAATACAAAGTGCAATGAAGTATACGCTTGAAAGATGTTTTTCTTGATTCTAAAATAAGCTTTATTCATTATACTTCAACGTTTCTGAATCGAAAATCAGTCTATCAATATGTATATTTAATATATTTCTTAATTCTCAAAGAAACAACTATCAAATTGAAGCAGGAACCTATAAGAAAAGGCAAAATAACGTAAGCAAAGTGTTAAAATAAGTTTTAAGAGGATAGAGAAAACTCTTATGGGGATAAGAGAGGAATAAAAGAAAAATGTTCATAGAAAAGAATGTATTTCCGGCTAGGCGCAGTGGCTCATGCCTGTAATCCCAAGACTTTGGGAGGCTAAGGCAGGCGGATCACGAGGTCAGGAGATCCAGACCATACTGGCTAACACAGTGAAATCCCATCTCTACTAAAAATACAAAAAATTAGCCGAGTGTGGTGGCGGGCGCCTGTAGTCCCAGCTACTCGGGAGGCTGAGGCAGGAGAATGGTGTGAACCCGGGAGGCGGAGCTTGCAGTGAGCTGAGATTGTGCCACTGCACTCCAGCCTGGGCAAATGAGCGAGATTCCGTCTCAAAAAAAAAAAAGAAAAGAAAAAAAGAAAAGAAGGTATTTCCCTGGGATTGAAAGGCATGTATAAAAATGGGATGGCATTCTTGGTGGTGGGAATGCTAAGAACTAAAAAATAGAGGCAGGCCAGGCACAGTGATTCATGCCTGTGATCTCAACACTTTGGCAGACCAAACAATTGCTTGAGCCCAGGAGTATGAGACAAGACTGGGCAACATAGTGGGACCCTGTCTCTACAAAAAAGTAGAAAAATTAGCTGAGTGTGACGGCACATGCCTATAGTCTCAGCTACTCAGGAGGCTGAGGCAGGAGGATTGCTTGAGCCTGAGAAGTTGGGCTGCAATGAGCCATGATTGCGCCACTGCACTCCAGCCTGGGTGACCAAGTTAAGACCCTGTCTCAAAAAGCAAAAATAAAAAGGCGAGGAGGGTGGTGGATCATGACTGTAATCCCAGCACTTTGGGAGGCCAAGGTGGGAGGGCTGCTTGAAGCCGGAATTTCAAGACCACCAGGCCAACATAGCAATATCCATCTCAAAAAAAATTTAAAAATTTAAAAATTGGCCAGGCATGGTATCTCACCCCTGTAATCCCAGCGCTTTGGGAGGCCAAGGCAGGCCAGAAGTTTGAGACAAGCCTGGGCAACAAAGCAAGACCTTATCTCTACAAAAAGTAAAATAATCAGCTGGGCATGGTGACACATGCTTGTAGTACCAACTACTGTGGAGACTCAGGCAGGAGGATCCCCTGAGCCAAGGAGTTCAAGGCAACAGTGAGCTCATTGTACCACTGCACTCCAGCCTGGCCAACAGAGCAAGACCCTGTATCTTAGAAAAAAAAAAAAAAAAGGAAAGAAATATAAATCTATTCCCTCCTTATTAAGAGCTACAGAGTTTTCTGAAGGATCAATGTGTCTGGGTCTTTTAACCATTAATTCCAGTACTTTGATCTCAAAAACTGCATTTCCATAAGATAGTGTCCTAGAAGTAGAATCATTTAATACAACTTGTTTGTAAAGGCTGTTTCTTAACATAAAACCCCACTCTAATTTTTGAGACCCTATCTCTAAAAAGAAAACAAACCCCAAAATGCCATTTGAGTACCCATCTCACCCAGCATTCCTGCTTTGACCCTGAATACGGTATCTGGACTGCAGAAATCTACTTTAGGACCATGATGTAACAACCGTGAAGCACAAGAGTCAACACACTAAGAACAGCAGAGTGCTGAATGAGAAATGGCCAGCATTCATGATGACATTATTGAACTGCTAGATGGAACCACCCTGACCATGACACACCTCCAGACTTTTTTTTTTTTTTTTTGAGACAGAGTCTCATTCTGTTGCCCAGGCAGGAGTGCAGTGGCACGATATCAGCTCACTGCAATCTCCGCCTCCAGGATTCAAGCAATTCTCATGCCTCAGCCTCCCAAGTAGCTGGGATTATAGGCAGACACCATCACACCCGGTTAATTTTTGTATTTTCAGTAGAGATGGGGTTTCACCATGTTGGTCAGGTTGGTTTCAATGTATTTGGGAGTTCTGCTCCCAACTAGGATAAAGAAGGTCAAAGGCCGGGCACGGTGGCTCACACCTGTGATCTCAGCACTTTGGGAGGCCGAGGCAGGTGGATTACCTGAGGTCAGGAGTTCAAGGCCAGCCTCGCCAATGTGCTGAAACCCTGTCTCTACTAAAAATACAAAAATTAGCTAGGCATGGTGGCACATGCCTGTAATCCCAGCTACTTGGGAGGCTGAGGCACAAGAACTGCTTGAACCCAGGAGACAGAGGCTGCAGTGAGCCAAGATCATGCCACTGCACTCCAGCCTGGGCAACAGAGAGAGACTCCATCTCAAAAAACAAACAAACAAACAAAGAAGGTCACAAAAAAGATTACTGTGCCTATTGTAGTAAGAAAACACCCAATAAATAAAAAAGCATGTGTTTTTAAAGACACTGAAAAGGTATAGAAACAAAATGTCTAAATGAACTGATTTTCAGAAATGAACCAGCCCTTCCTAAGTGAGCAGAGACCAGTAGCCATTTTTAACCCTAAGATGTTGACTATGTCTGGGAAGCATGGGTGAACAAGCAAGCCTGCAACATGCAAAGAACAAGGAAAAGAGTCTCAGCAACTTAGTCAACATAATTGGGAGAACTGGGTCAGTTAATAACCAACAGTCATCAACTTTTTAGATAATCAGATATTATTTAGTTAACTGACCCAATTTTCCCATTACGATGATTAAGTGAACTTCTACTATAACATCTAAACCTTACGACTACATGAATATTTCTCACAAGATATGCCTGAGTCAGACCCAATAAAAAGTCAAATGGGAAGAATTACGATACTTTTTTCTCTTCTGTCATCTTCAAATATTAAAGAATCCTAAAAATCTCTTTATTAGGATTCACATATTAAGCACTTTTCAACTGGTAGCAACAATATCCCAGTATATAAGAAATACTTTATTCGATGTAAATCTCATCTCAAAGGTCATTTGGACTTAGCAAATACATTGGGTTCATCGGTATTGCTTATGACTTTAAAAGACTCATGGTCCAAATTCCACTCAACCTCTACAGCCAAAATTAAACAAAGCCAACAAGTCTATTACTGAAAAATGTTATCACAATGTACATCTCTGGGAGTTCTGCTCCCAATTAGGATAAAAGAGGTCACAAAAGATCACTGTATCTGTTGTAATAAGAAAACACCCAATAAATGAAAGAGCATGTGTTGGCTGGGCACAGTGGCTCACGCCTGTAATCCCAGCACTTTGGGAGGCCGAGACAGGCAGATCACGAGGTCAGGAGATCAAGACCATCCTGGCGAAAACAGTGAAACCCCACCTCTACTAAAAATACAAAAAATTAGCCAGGCATGGTGGTGGGCACCTGTAGTCCCAGCTACTTGGGAGGCTGAGGCAGGAGAATGGTGTGAACCCGGGAAGCGGAGCTTGCAGTGAGCCAGGACGGTGCCACTGCACTCCAGCCTGGGTGACAGAGCGAGATTCCGTCTCAAAAAAAAGAAAAAAAAAAGAAAAAGCATGTGTTTTTTAAAAGACACTGAAAAGGTGTAGAAACAAAATGTCTAAATGAACTGATTTTCAGAGATGAACCAGTCCTTCCTAAGTGAGCAGAGACCAGTAGCCATTTTTAACCATAAGATGTTGACCAAGTCTGGAAGCATGGGTGAACAAGCAAGCCTGCAACAGACAGAGAACAAGGAGAAGAGTCTCTTGCTGGAACGAAGAGAAACCAACCAGAATTATGTGGCCTGGCATGGCAGTCTGAAATCTGAAGAAACTCCAAATACAGTAATAATGATCTACCAACTCTCTCCCATGGGACAACTGTACAGTTGGGCTGCAAGGTATAGAGAGTTTTAGTGTTGTGTGGAGCTTAGATCCCCAATCTCAGTTGCAGAGAGACACCTAATACTAGAACAGAAAACTAAAGTTTCAAACCCAACTCTGACCTGACCCAGTTCAATTTTTAATTAGATCTAAGCAATCAGCCCCTCACCATAGTTAACTGACAAAAGAAAAGAGAAAGCGCTCATGGGTAAGGGAAAGGATACTATCTACTTCAGTCTCTACTATTTCTTCACACACAATCTCCAACGTACAATAAAAATTTACAAAACCAGATAGGAAGACTCAATATTCTTAAAAGGTCAGTTCTTCCTGATTTCATCTATAGATTCAATGCAATCCTAATAAAAATCCCAGCAAGCTATTTTGTAGATATTGACAAACTAGTTCTAAAATTTGTACTGAGAGGGAAAAGACTTAGAATAGCCAACACAAAATTGAAGGAGAACAACAAAGTTGGAGGACTGACACTATCCAATTTCAAAACTTACTATAAGACTAGTTATCAAGCATGGGGGTAGTTACCCCCAAGCTGCTGTTCTTGAGATAGTGAGTTCTCACAAGATCTGATGGTTTTATAAGGGAAGGTTTCCCCCCTTTGCTCGGCACTTCTCTCTCCTGCCACCATGTGAAGAAGGACAAATCTGCTTCCCCTTCTGCAATGATTGTAAGTTTCCTAAGGCCTTCCTAGCCATGCAGAACTGTGGGTTAATTAAACCTCTTTCCTTTATAAATTACCCAGTCTCAGGCATTCTTTATAGTAGCATAAGAACGGACTAATACAGTGGTATTGGTGAAACAACAGATCGATGAAACAGGACAGAGAGCCCAGAAATAGACTCACATAAAAATAGTCAACTGATCTTTGATATAAGAGCAAAGGCAATATAATGGAGAAAAGATAGCCAACAAATGGTGCTGAACTGGACATCTATATGTAAAAGTAACCTAAACACAGACCTTGCATCCCTCACAAAAATTAACTCAAAATGGATCTAAACATAAAATGCAGAAATATAAGATAACAAAGGAGAAAAACTAGATGACCTTGGGTATGGCAATGACATTTTAAGTATACCAAAGGCACAATTCATGACAGAAATAACTGATAAACTGGACTCCATTAAAATTTAAAATGTCTGCTCTTTAAAAGATACCGTTGGCCAGGCATGGTGGCTCACACCTGTAATCCCAACACATTGGGAGGCAGAGGCAAGAGAACTGATTGAGCCCAGGAGTTTGTGACCAACCTGGGCAATATAGGGAAACTTCATCTCTACAAAAAATTTAAAAATTAGTCAAGCACGGTGGTGTACCCTTGTGGTCCCAGCTACTAGGAAGGCTAAGATATAAGATAGTATGATTGCTTGAGCCCAGGAGGTCAAGGATAGAGTGAGCACTGATCACACCACTGCATTCCAGTCTGGGTGACAGAGCACAACTTTGTCTCAAAAAAGAAAAAGCATATAATAAAAAGTATTTTTTGGACTGGGCACGGTGGTTCTTGCTTGTAATCCAGCACTTTGGGAGGCCAAGGCAGGTGGATCACTTGCACCCAGGAGTTTGAAACAAGCTAGGATGACACAGCAACACTCCATTTCTATTTTTATTTAAAAAAAAAAAATTTTTTTTTTGTTTTGAAAAAGATACTGTTAAGAGAATGAGAAGACAAGCTACAGGCTGGAAGAAAATACTTACAAAATAAACATCTGATTTAAAAACTGTTAACCTGGTGGGCACGGGGGCTCACGCCTGTAATCCCAGCACTTTGGAAAGCTGAGGTGGGTGAATCACCTGAGGTCAGGAGTTCGAGACCAGCCTGACCAACATGGAGAAACCCTGTCTCTACTAAAAATACAAAATTAGCTAGGCATGGTGGTGAATGCTGGCAATCCCAGCTACTCGGGAATCTGAGGCAGGAGAATCGCTTGAACCCGAGAGGCGGAGGCTGCAGTGAGCTGAGATTGCACCATTGCACTTCAGCTTGGGCAACAAGAATGAAACTCCATCTCAAAAAACAAACAAACAAACAAAAACACAAACACACACAAAACTGTTACCCAAAATACCCAAAGAACTCTTAAAACTCAATAAGAGAACAGCCTGATTAAAAAATTAAAATTAAAATAAATAAAATTAAAAATGGGCAAAGGATTTCACCTAAGAAGATATACAAATGGAAAATAAGCACATGAAAAATATTCCGTATCATATATTAATAGGAAATGCAAATTAAAACAGTAACATACCACTACAAGCCTATTAGAAAGGCCAAAACCCAGAACACTGATAACACCAAATGCTGGTGAGGATATGAAGCAAGGCAAACTCTCATTAATTGTTGGTAGAAATGCAAAATAATACAGCAACTTTGGAAGAGAGCCTGGCAGTTTCTTACAAAACTAAACACACTCTTACCATATGATCCAGCAATCAAGCTTCTTGGTATTTACCATCAAGGGCTGAAAACATGTCCTCACAAAAACCTGTACACAGCAGCTTTATTCATAATTGCCAGACTTTGAAGCAACCAAGATATCCTGCAGTAGGTGAATGGATAAACTATGATACAGCCAGACAACGGAATATCACACAGAGCTAAAAAGAAATGGGCTTTCAAAGCCATAAAAAGACATGGGAGCCCAGCTCAGGGGCTCATGCCTGTAATCCCAACAATTTGGGAGCCCGAGGCAGGTGGATCACTTGAGGTCAGGAGTTCAAGACCAGCCTGGCCAACACGGTGAAACTCCATCTCTACTAAAAAAATTAAAATAAAAAATTAGGCCGGGCGTGGTGGCTCACACCTGGAATCCCAGCACTTTGGGAGGCTGAGGGGGCAGATCATTTGAGGTCAGAAGTTCAAAACTAGCCTGGCCAACATGGTGAAACCCTGTCTCTACAAAAAATACAAAAATTAGCCAGGAGTGGTGGCGCACAACTGCAGTCACAGCTACTTAGGAGGCTGAGGCAGAGAACTGCTTGAATCCGAGAGGTGAAGGTTGCAGTGAGCAGAGATCACGCCACTGCACTCCAGTCTGGGGGACAGGAGTGAGAGTCCATCTCAAAAAAATAAATAGAATAAAATAAAAAATAAAAAATTAGCCGGATGTGGTGGCACATGCCTGTAGTCCCAGTTACTCGGGAGGTTGAGCAGGAGAACTACTTGAACCTGGGAAATGGAGGTTGCAGTGAGCAGAGATCACGCCACTGCACTCCAGCCTGTGTGACAGAGCAAGACTTCATCTCAAACTAACTAACTTACTAAATAAAGACATGGGAGATGTTTAAGTGCATATTACTAAGTGAAAAAAGCCCATCAGAAAAGGCTACATGGTATATTATTCCAACTCTGACATTCTAGAAAAGGTAAAACTACGGAGACATTAAAAAGACCAGTGGTTGGCAGGGGTTAAGGTAGGAAGAAGGGGTAAATAAGCAAAGCAGAATTTTTAGCACAGTGGAACTATTCTGCATGATACCATAATGGTGAATACATGTCATTATACATTTCTCAAAACCCACAGAATATACGAGAAAATCCTAATATGAAATACATACTCTGGGAAATAATGATGTGTCAATGTAGGTTCATAAATTATAACAAATGTACCACTATGATAAGGGATGTTGACAGTGAGGGAGTCTGTGCATGTGTGGAATTAAGGAGTACATGGGAACTCTCTGTAGTATCTGCTCAATTTTGTTGCGGATCTAAAACAGGTCTAGGCCAGGCGTGGTGGCTCACACCCACAATCTCAGCACCCTAGGCAACAAAACCAAACCCCAGCTCTACAAAAAATTAGCCAGGTGTGGTGGCACTCACCTGTAGTGCCAGCTACTCAGGAGGGTGAGGCAGGAAGATCACTTGAGCCCAGGAGGTTGAGGCTGCAGTGAGCCAAGATTGTGCCCCTGCACTACACCCTAGGTGACAGAGCAAGACACTGTCCCAAAAGGAAAAAGAAAAATTAGCCAGGCCTGGTGGCCTGTTGCCTATAGTCCTAGCTATGCAGGAGGCTGAGACAGGAAGATTCAGCCCAGGAGTTTGAGGTTACAATGAGCTATGATAGCACCACTGCATTCCAGCCTGGGCAACACAGCAAAACCCTGTCTCAAAAAAATAAAACAGGCTGGGCACAGTGGCTCACACCTATAATCCCAGCACTTTGGGAACTCAAGATGGGCAGATAGCTTGAGCTCAGGAGTTCGAGACCAGTCTGGGCAAGATGGTGAAACTCTGTCTCTACAAAAAATACAAAAATTAGCCAGGCATGGTGGCACACAACTGTAGTGCCGGATATTCAGGAGGCTGATGTGGGAGGATTGTTGGAACCCAGGAGTTTGAGGCTGCAGTGAGCTATAATTGTGCCACTGCACTCCGGCCTGAACAACAGAGTAAGATCCTGACTCAAAATAAAAATAAAATTTAAAAATCAGAAAAAAAAAACTCTAATCCTGCTCTACTATCATCTTTTCTCTAATGCCCAGTTTCCTCTTTTTCCTAATCATACTGAAAAGAAATAAAGAAAAAGTATACAGAATTAAATTATATGTACTCAAATTTCACATAAAAAAAATAAAAGGTTAAGCAAGAGTTACTGGATCATGGTTTCCCTAAATCAAAAATTTAATCACACGTAACTTTCCTCAGCTTTCTGTAGCAGCACCATCCAAGAGAACGATCTGTGTGATGATGTAAACATTCTATATATACACCACATAACACAGTAGCATCTAGAAATGTGTGGCTTTTAAGCACTGGATAGTATGACTGAAGAACAGCATTTTTAATTTCATGTAGCCTAGTGGCTACTTCACAGGATAGCACAGCTCTGTAGCCAATCAGAGATCTGTCAACTCTTTCTCTTTTTTTTTTCTTGAGACGGAGTCTCGTTCTGTTACCCAGGCTGCAGTACAGTGGTGCGATCTCAGCTCACTGCAACTTCCGCCTCCTGGGCTCAAGCGATTTCCTGCCTCAGCCTCCCGAGTAACTGGGACTACAGGCGTGTGCCACCACGCCCAGCTAATTTTTGTATTTTTAGTAGTGATGGGGTTTCACCACGTTGGTCAGGTTGGTCTCGATCTCCTGGTCTCAAGTGATCCACCCACCTCGGCCTCCCAAAGTGCTGGGATTACAGGCGTAAGCCACTGTGCCTGGTATTGCCAACTCTTTCTCCAAAGTTTCTCATCAATGTTCTTTCCTATTTCTTTTTTTTTTTTTTTTTTGGGACGGAGTCTCGCTTTGTCGCCCAGGCTGGAGTGCAGTGGCCGGATCTCAGCTCACTGCAAGCTCCGCCTCCCGGGTTTACGCCATTCTCCTGCCTCAGCCTCCCGAGTAGCTGGGACTACAGGCGCCCACAACCTCGCCCGGCTAGTTTTTTGTATTTTTAGTAGAGACGGGGTTTCACCATATTAGCCAGGATGGTCTCGATCTCCTGACCTCGTGATCCGCCCGTCTCGGCCTCCCAAAGTGCTGGGATTACAGGCTTGAGCCACCGCACCCGGCCGTTCTTTCCTATTTCTACCAATGTCACAGTAATTCGGCACTATACACACCTAATATGTATACTACTCTCTATATATGCCATTGAAATATTAATTATCTCCCTACACTTCATCAAAATATTGTTTTAACATTATTTAAATTTTTATCATTCAAAATGTTCAAGATTCTTCAAAACGTAAAAGAACAGGAAGAATAAAGTCCATATAGCATTCAAAATCAAAGTATCACAATTTGACTTGATTGTATTTTTCTAGTCTCATTATCCACAAAAATCCCGATTCAATAAAAAAGATCTACTCATTATCCCTCACAAAAATGTTAAGCTTTCTCTTGCTTTAGTTGTACTGTTACCAATCATAGATGACTATGTTCATTTTAAAAGTCAAATCTTAACTCTTTCCTGTCTATGAAAACAAACGATTCTGACCACTTCTAAGTTGCAAAGCTAACATATGATTTAGTTAAATATTTAATATTGATTTATTGCTTTAATGGTTACTTAGATCTTTTAGTTTTCATTTCTTTCAGACTTTGTTCCTAAACTTGAAGGGCATAGCCCAGAGAGTAGTGCCCTCCACACATCATTCACTCAGATGTGAATTAATTCAAAGGAGTTAAAAAGGATAATACAGGAAAAAAGGACTGAGTTTTTCTCTGCCAAGAACCCACACATTGTTCTTTAGCATTACTAAAAGCTCAAAATATAGCTGAGTTCCTGATAGGTTTCTGGCAGTTTCCTGGCCTTGTAACGTGGCTCAACACACCAGGGGAGAGAACTCGTGCTTTCTCTTCACATCTTTAGGGAACAGTACCTTAGTTCTGGAAGGAAACTGAAGTAGTTTCCTAGCTCTAAACCAGAGTCCAGGCTCCACTTGAAGCATTAAGAGGTTTCTTCCTAAATAGTTTTTTGGGCTTTTTTTGTTTTTTTCTGAAACAGGGTCCTGCTCTGTCGCACAGACAGTGGTGCAATCTTGGCTCACCTTAACCTCCTGGGCTCAAGTCAACCTCCCAAGCTCAAGTGATCCTCCTGCCTCAGCCCTGCCGAGAAACTGGGACTACAGGCGCATGCCACCATGCCCAACTAACTTTTTTTTGTACAGATGGGGTTTCACGTGTTGCCTCGGCTGCTTCCTAGTTTCTAATAAGTCAAATAAAATTCATTTCCCCAAATGGTGTCAGCCACGCAGATGAGGTACAATGAAAGAATATGGTAAGAAAAAATTATCTACATTTTAACCTTTTGAAAATAGGATTTTTAGCTATTTCCAATTGTCATCAGATTATTAATCTGCCTGGAAAAAAATTTTACCCAAAGAAAAAGGTATTTATCTTTTTTTTTCTACAGAATGTTTGATTAAAATTTTGGCAGTAGTTCACGCCTGTAATTCCAACATTTTGGGAGGCCGAGGTAGGTGGATCACCTGAGGTCAGGAGTTTGAGACCAGCCTGACCAACACGGTGAAACCCCATCTCTACTAAACATACAAAAATTAGCTGGGAATGGCGGTGTGCACCTGTAGTCCCAGCTACTTGGGAGGCTGAGGCAGGAGAACTGCTTGAACCCAGGAGGTGGAGGAGGCAGTGAGCCAAGATCACACCACCGCACTCCAGCCTGGGTGACAGAGCGAGACTCCGTCTCAAAAAAAAGAAGAAAATTTTAAGTAAAACTAGTTATTTCTAATTTATTCTATTTTTAGTCTTAAGTAGAACAAAACTTTATTTCCAGTTCCTGATATTGTCCATTTAACATGAATTAACACCAGAGCACCAAATGACTTCTTCTACATACTTCTCACAAACACAAACCTAACAGATAAAATTGGCATTAAATAAAATTAGATATTTTGTCAAGCATTTGTGAGTACTTAATGTCTATGAAAGGCATAAAATGAAAAGCCCAATAAATGTTTTAAAGTCACAACCCAAAATCTAGAACTGTGATCACAGCAGAACAACTTTAAGATAGGTACGTTTTCTTCTTCTCTCCATACACTATGGAATACCACAATGTTTTGGAAGAGTCTCTTCCTCAGACTCTATGTACACCTACATCTGAAAACAGCAAAAGATAAGAATATCGACCTTGATAACAGCAAAGGATGGCCAACAGCTAAACTCAATTCCTTCTCTTGAGCTTATTTCAAAAATGAAAAAAAATAACCCATGGCTCTGTCCCATCAAGGGGGGGTTGGAGGAGGGGTCCGGCTGGGGCAGGAAATAATCTTTCCTAGGTTGCTACATTGCTTTGCAGCTTTGCAAGAGAGCCAGAATTTGTTTGGAAGATGATGACTTCACCTTGTTCCACAAATCTACTTCCCTTGGCATCTTGGAAGAGTAGAGCAGATATTTCCAGATTTATTTATTTACTCTTCCTCTCAGAAATTAAGAATTTTCCTTAAGGTGAAGAATTAAGACTTTGAAATCGAATGTTTCTATAATTTCAGGAAACTAAATGATCACCAGAATTAAATAATGTACACTGAGTAGAATTTACTTGAACTAACTTCCTCTACGAGATTTGTATATAAAATATACTGAACTATTTTTGTCCTAGAAGTATTCTATAATTTAGCTACCTGATAGAATTATTTTTTTTCACAATGCAAGGATATTAACATAGTCAAATTGAAAAAGTACAAATTTCAAATGATAAAACAGTATCTAGCTATAGATATTCTACATCCACGCACCTTATATTTGGTGAAGTGGTAGGAGGGAGTGTGTGGAAAAGTCAGATGAAATAAGAAATATAAAGGATGACCAATGGTAGAGAACCAAAAAAGTAAAAACTCACCCTATCCTGGGTAGCAGGTGGATGAATGAAATAATGAATACAAACCTTTCAACCGAAGGTAAGTATTAATACAAGCATATGAATTTAACGGAGGCCAATAAAGACCTTTAAATAATCCAGTATCTGGTACCTATATAAAGATTTACATGAAATGAATTGGTGATCTCAGTTCAGATATCCTGGAGGTCTTATTAATGTGAGTGTACAGTACTGAAGGTAACATGTATATAATAAAAAGAGATTCCATTTCAGATATGGGTAAACAGCAATTCAATTAAATTACTATTTTCACAAGATATCTGAAATGGTTCAAAATTGTTAAAAAAATTTTGCTATTTCCACAAATATTAAATAATACCCATTATGCCTAAAATGCACTTACATTAAAAAATATATTTTGTACTAAAACAGATTTACTCTATGGGAATTTTGTTTTTTTAGTATACTACAAATTCTGAGGTCTTAATTTTCTAGAATTTTTCTTTTTTAATCTTATAAAGAAAAACCCTCATGATAACAAAGAGAAGATAAAGGAAATCTCCAAACAGCCTACTTGGTATAATACCTATCACGATCAAACTCCATATATAAAACTGTGCCAAGAAATATAAATATCAAATAGATTTATCAACAGTAAATAATTATTGAAATCAAAGGAAATTTTTTTTTAAAAAAATACAAGTTAAATAACATTACTTCTGACAAGTACAATCACTACTTCAGAAAAGTAAAATTTAAATTCAAAATCCCACAACATAAACCAGTCAGAATAAATTAGCTGGTTTTTATGTTTGGCTTTGTTTTTAAAAAGCCAGTATATACACTACATGTGCTTTGTACATATTATTGTCTCTTAAAAACATACATTTTTCAGTGATTTAAATTTGGCAACTCATCTCAGTAAGAGACCGACCTAATTATCTGATTTTTGCATTTTAGAATTCACAAAATTCCACTTACCACATATTTTACAGCACTTATAAACTGGTTGTGGAAAAGCAGATGCTGTGTTTCATCTTCTGGATTTGAAGCTGTATACAGCATTCCACAAACATTACAAGAAACTGCTCCAAATCTTTTTTGTCCTGCATCCTATTTATAAAAAACATACAAAAGTTTTTTTCCTCCCAAAACAATTATTCCAGAACATCAGCCTCTAAGGCTATAGTGTGAGCATGAAGTGAGAATTGTTTAATTTACAATGAATAACATTCAATGTTAATTACTAAAAACTACATGCTAATCTTTGAAATCTGCATGTGATTTTATTAATGTTTCCATTTTAGTAACCTGATCCGTAGCATATAACAATTTTTTAAAAACTGACAAATAGCTTTAACATCACAAACTTAGTCCTAAAGCCCCAAATAGTAAATATTCTATGAATGAGAACTAATATATATTTCATATTTGTAATAATTATACTACTAGCATGTAGAGGAAAAAGTTTTTTTGATACAGGGTCTCATTGTGTCACCCAGACTGGGACTACAGGCATGCGCCACCATGTCTGGCTAATTTTTGTTTTTGTTTTGAGACAAAGTCCCACTCTGTCACCCAGGCTGGAGTGCAGTGGCACGATCTTAGCTACTGCAACCTCTGCCTCCCAGGTTCAAGCGATTCTCCTGCCTCAGCCTTCCGAGTAGCTGGGATTACAAGAGCGTGCCATTGCACCTGGCTAATTCTTTGTATTTTTAGTAAAGATGGGGTTTCACCATGTTGACCAGGTTGGTCTTGAACTCCTGACCTCAGGTGATCCACCTGCCTCAGCCTCGCCAAGTGCTAGGATTACAGGCATGAGCCACCATGCCTCGCCACCTGGCTAATTTTTATATTTTTTGTAGAGAGAGAATTTTACCATGTTGCCCAGGCTGGTCTAGAACTGAGCTCAAGCGATCTGCCTGCCTCAGCCTCCCAAAGTGCTGGGATTACAGGTGTAAGCCACTGCACCCAGCTAGACTCTTTTTTATTTTTATTTTTAATTTGAGACAGAGTCTTGCCCTGCCACTCGAGTAGATGGGATTACAGGCACCCACCACCAAGGCCAGCTAATTTTTGTATCTTTTAATAGAGACCGGGTTTCGTCATGTTGGCCAGGCTGGTCTCCAACTCCTGACATCAGGTGATCCACCTGCCTCGGCCTCCCAAAGTGCTGGGATTACAGGCGTAAGCCACCGCGCCTGACTCACTCAATTTTTTAATGTCTTAAAAGTCTGGGGGGCCAGCTGAGGTGGCTCACGCCTGTAATCCCAGCACTTTGGATCACGAGGTCAGGAGTTCAAGACCAGCCTGGCTAACATGGCGAAACCCCATCTCTATCAAAAATACAACAAATAGTCAGGCATGGTGGTGTGTGCCTGTAACCCCAACTACTTGGGAGGCTGAGGCAGGAGAATCACTTGAACCCAGGAAGCAGAGGCTGCAGTGAGCCGAGATCATGCCACTGCACGCCAGCCTGGGTGACAGAGCAAGACTCCATCTCAAAAAAAAAAACAAAAAACACAACAACAACAACAACAACAAAATAAGTCTTTACTCAACAGTTTTCTCCTCTACAATTTTTATTTATTTATTTATTTATTTATTTTAGATGGAGTTTTGCTCTGTCGCCCAGGCTGGAGCACAGTGGCGTGCAATCTCGGCTCAGTGCAAGCTCCACCTCCCAAGTTCATGCCATTCTCCTGCACCTGCCACCACACCTGGCTAATTTTTTTGTATTTTTAGTAGAGACGGGGTTTCACTGTGTTAGCCAGGATGGTCTTGATCTCCTGACCTTGTGATCCGCCCACTTCGGTCTCCCAAAGTGCTGGGATTACAGGCGTGAGCCATGGCGCCCAGTCCCCCAAAAATTTTAAGACCAGGCGTGGTGGCTCACACCTGTAATCCCTGCACTTTGGGCAGGCAGATCACCTGAGGTCAGGAATTCAAGACCAGCCTGACCAACATGGTAAAATCCCATCTCTACTAAAAATGCAGATGCCAGCCCACAGAACCATAAGCCAAATAAACCTCTAAAAATACAAAAATTAGCCAGACGTGGCAGCATGCACCTATAGTCCCAGCTACTAAGGAGGCTGAGACAGGAGTTGCTTGAACTCAGGAGGCAGAGGTTACAGTGAGCTAAGATTGTGCCACTGCACTCCAGCCTGGGTGACAGAGTGAGACTCCATCTCACACACACACACACAAAAATTAACAATTAGCTGTGTGTAGTGATGCATGTCTTTTAGTCCCAGCTATTCAGCCAGCTGAGGTGAGGGGATCACTTGAGCCTGGGAGGCTGAAGCTGCAGTGAGCTGTGATCATGCCATTGCACTTTAGCCTGGGTGACAGAGTGAGACCCTATCTTTTAAAAAAAAAAAAAAAAAAAAAAAAAATTCTACTGATTATGCTGACTGTAACTACATTAAATGTTCCTAGTACTCTGGGTGCCTTAATTTCTTTATATTCACTCTTTCAAGTTAGATTTTTAATCAATCAAAATATCTCTTTTCCAATTTATCTGCCTGTAATTTAAAATGTAATTTTAAAATAATGTATTCTGCAATACAGATATTTAAAATCCTTTTATACATTAAGTTCCATGTTACTTTTTTTTTTTTTTTTTGAGATGGAGTATCGCTCTTGTTGCCCAGGCTGGAGTGCAATGGCGTGATCTCAGCTTACCGCAACCACAACCTCCACCTCCCAAGTTCAAGGGATTCTCCTTTCTCAGCCTTCCAAGTAGCTGGGATTACAGGAATGTGTTATTATGCCCGGCTAATTTTGTATTTTTAGTAGAGATGGGCTTTCTCCACATTGGTCAGGCTGGTCTCGAACTACTGACCTCACATGATCCACCCGCCTCAGCCTCCCAAAGTGCTGGGATTACAGGCGTGAGCCACTGCGCCCAGACAAATTCCAAGTTATTTTAAGATTTAAATCAACTACTGTAAGAAGGTAGTGATCAAATGACAAATCTAAGAAAGTAACAGATGTGTAATAAAGTATCATAATTTGTTACGAAACTAGAAGTATGAAAACAATTATTGTTAGAAGACAGAGTCACTATTTAAGAAGGGGGTTATAATAATACCAGGAATATTTTTCTTTTTCTTTGTTTTTTTTGAGACGGAGTCTCGCTCTGTCACCCAGGCTGGAGTGCAGTGGCTGAATCTCAGCTCACTGCAAGCTGCGCCTCCCGGGTTTACGCCATTCTCCTGCCTCAGCCTCCCAAGTAGCTGGGACTACAGGTGCCCGCCACCTCGCCCAGCTAGTTTTTTGTATTTTTTAGTAGAGATGGGGTTTCACCATGTTAGCCAGGAAGGTCTCGACCTCCTGACCTCGTGATCCACCCATCTTGGCCTCCCAAAGTGCTGCGATTATAGGCTTGAGCCACCGCGCCCGGCCACCAGGAATATTTTTCTGAGACACAATCTGGCTCTGTTGCCCAGGCTGGAGTGCAATGGCACAATCTCAGCTCACTGCAACCTCCGCCTGCCAGGTTCATGCAACTCTCCTGCCTCAGATTCCCAAGTAGCTGGGATTACAGGAGTCTGCCATCATGCCTGGCTAATTTTTGTATTTTTAGTAGAGATAGGATTTCACCATGTTGGCCAGGCTGGTCTCAAACTCCCAACCTCAGGTGATCCACCCGCCTCGGCTCCCAAAGTACTGGGATTATAGGTGTGAGCCACTGCGCCTGGTATGGGAATATTTTTCATAATAAAATTTATTATGACAAAAAGGCTCTTTGGCAAAAGTGAATGAATTTATTCTTTAAAACCTTGCATAAATACAATGCTGCTATGATTTTGACAAGATTTGATTTGTCTCCACCAAAACTTATGGGGAAATTTGATCTACAATGTGACAGTGTTTGGAGGTTGGGCTTAGTGAGATGTGCTTGAGTCATGGAGGTGAATCCCACACAAACAGGTAAATGCCCTCTAATGCCCTCCTGCTGGAATGAACAGGGTTTAAAAAAAAAAAAAAAAAAAAAGAGGCTAGCTTCCTTGGTTTCTCTCTCTTGCTTCCTCCCTTACCACGTGGTCTCTCTGCACATGAGCTCACTTCCTTTCGGCATTCATCCGTAAGCTGAAGCAATCTGAGACCCTCAACAGATGCAGATGCCAGCCCATAGAACCATAAGCCAAATAAACCTCTTTTCTATAAAAATTACCAACCTCAGATATCGTATTACAGCAACACGAAATATACTAAGATGGTTCTAACAATTCACCAAAATGATCAAGTTGTATACTTACTATAATCAACTGTTTTTCATCAGTTTTCTCTGCTTCTTTTAGTTTCAAGTCCTTTGGAATTGTTATCTCCAAATGGGAATTACACTTAGGCAAAGAATGATTTCGTGGAGTCTCCCTTAAAAAAATAAAATTACTAAATGTTACAGATCCAAGTCATTTCAAATCATTGGAGGAGAAAAAATAACTTATTTTCTACACAACACTGATAAATTTCAACTTCAGGAGAGGGAGAAAAACCTTTTAAAAATTAAGGGGTTGGCCGGGCGCAGTGGCTCAAGCCTGTAATCCCAGCACTTTGGGAGGCCGAGACGGGCGGATCACGAGGTCAGGAGATCGAGACCATCCTGGCTAACACAGTGAAACCCCGTCTCTACTAAAAAATACAAAAAACTAGCCGGGCGAGGTGGCGGGCGCCTGTAGTCCCAGCTACTTGGGAGGCTGAGGCAGGAGAATGGCGTGAACCCGGGAGTGGGAGCTTGCAGTGAGCTGAGATTCGGCCACTGCACTCCAGCCTGGGCGACAGAGCGAGACTCTGTCTCAAAAAAAATCAAGGGGCAGGCCTGGCACGGTGGCTCATGCCTATAATCCCAGCATTTTGGGAGGCCGAGGCAGGCACATTGCCTGAGCTCAGGAGTTCGCGACCAGCCTGGGCAACACGGTGAAATCCCATCTGTACTTAAAAAAAAAAAAAAAAAGCCGGATGTGGCAGCGTGCACCTGTAGTCCCAGCTACTCGGGAGGCTGAGGCAAAAGAATTGCTTGAACCCAGGAGGCTGAGGTTGCAGTGAGCCAAGATCACGCCACTGCACTCCAGCCTGGCGACAGAGTGAGACTGTCTCAAAATATAAAAATAAAAAATAAAAAGGGGGAAGAAAACTACTAATTTTCAGTAAAAAAACAAAAACTGTAACACTTACCATAGTCTGAACATGCTTTTAAGTTTGATAGTTTCAGCTACCTAAGTCATTCCAATTTGTACTAAATACCATTTGTTGTTAATCCGAAAGGCAAAGTCAGTCAGATCTATTTAATTCTGACATTAAAAAGAAAACAAAAAGCTTTTAATCTTACTTAAAACACGCTTACATGTTGCTAATACCCAGTATTTCTAGAAGTCTAGGGAAAAGGGCATTCTCAAACACTATTTAGACAGGCCCAATCACTTTGGAGGAAAGTCTGGCAATGAGATACAGACACACGAGTAAGCAAAGATATACGTATTTATCACAGGATTTGTCTTTTCTGGATAGAAATGAAACAGAAATATCCAAAATGTTCATAAAGTACAGAACTGTTAAACCACGGTAAGGTCACACAATGAAATTTAATGCAGAATTTAGAAGAATAAGGTAGCTGCCAGATACTGTGGCTCACACCTATAATCCCAGAGAATTGAGAGGCTGAGGTGGGAGAATTACTTGAGGCCAGGAGTTCGAGACCAGCCTGAGCAGTATAGCAAGACCTTGTCTCTAAAGAAAAGAATTTTTAAAAAATTATCCAGGTATGGTGCCACGTATAGTCCTAGCTACATGGGAGGCTGGGGCAGAAGGATCACTTGAGCCCAGGAGTTCAAGGCTGCAGTGACTGTGCCACTGCACTCCAACTACGAAAAAAAAAAAAAAATTAGGTAGTAAGGTAGAAAAAATGTCCATAGTAAACAGTGTGTATAGGCATAGAAAAAGTTGTAACAAAAAGAGAATCTGTAGGTAAACTGAGGGTTACTAGCATAACTTTTTAGGGAAGAATCCCCTAAACTCAAAACTTGTAAGTTAAAATCCTTAAGCTCTAAAATTTAATTAATACCTTACCTGTTATCACTGCTTTTAGATGTCTGGTTATTGAGAATACTCTGCTGTTGGGGAGCTGAACCTGTAATTTAATCAAGAAGGTGGGTTATGTATTGAGTTTTATATTAGTTTTCCATCTAATGGATAAAATCATTATGAAGAAAAAAAAACCTTCAATGCATTACATGACTTATTTTTAATAAAGACCATCTGATAAAATTAGAACCTCCTTCCTAGATACTATTCTTCAGATAAAAGGCAGAAAGGCTGTCCCATACTCAGACTACAAAGCTGCAAAGAGATGTAATGGTAGATTAGTTTGTCTCTAATTTAACTAACAATTATTAGGACCGAATAATAACGAAATTGTTTCAATGCCTGCATAATTATACAATCCCTAAGTAGAAATAAATGAAAACATTTTCTTGCTAAAAAAAAAAAAGACGCCGGGCACAGTGGCTCACATCTGTAATCCCAGCACTTTGGGAGGGCAAGGCAGGCAGATCACCTGAGGTCAGGAGTTCGAGACCAGTCTGCCCAACATGGGGAAACCCTGTCTCTACTAAAGATACAAAATAAGCTGGGCGTGGTGATGTGTGCCTGTAATCCCAGCTGCGTGGGAGGTTGAGGCAGGAAAACTGCTCGAACCTGGGAGGCAGAGGTTGCAGTGAGCCAAGATCACGCCACTGCACTCCAGCCTGGGAGACAGAGTGAGACTCCGCCTCAGGAAAAAAAAAAAAAAAAAAAAAAAAAGATGGTCTCTGGAATTTTAGTCAAAATAATAAAAAAAGGCAATAAGCAATCCATTTTATTTTCTAATGAATAAATGCATTTCTCATATTTATATTACATTCTCTCTTCCCCAACTCAGAGAAAAAGTTAAATCATGTCAGTAATTATCCAAACTCAACATTTTGCTTCATATATACCTTTCCTTTTTTTTTTTTTTTTGAGACGGAGTCTTGCTCTGTCGCCCAGGCTGGAGTGCAGTGGCCGGATCTCAGCTCACTGCAAGCTCTGCCTCCCAGGTTCACGTCATTCTCCTGCCTCAGCCTCCCGAGTAGCTGGGACTACAGGTGCCTGCCACCTCGCCCGGCTAGTTTTTTGTATTTTTAGTAGAGACGGGGTTTCATCATGTTAGCCAGGATGGTCTCGATCTCCTGACCTCGTGATCCGCCCGTCTCGGCCTCCCAAAGTGCTGGGATTACAGGCTTGAGCCACCGCGCCCGGCAATATACCTTTCCTTTAACAAACAATAGGAATTAAGAGATTTATTTTCTATACCCTCTGCTGTCTCATCCAATATAAGTGAGCAAATCCTCACCCAACAGTTCAAATTATTTTTTTTTTTTTTTAGTTTTTTGTTTTTGAGACAGTCTCGCTCCATCACCCAGGGTGGAATGCAGTGGTGCAATCTTGGCTCACCTTTGCCTCCCAAGTTCAAGCAATTCTCCTGACTCAGCCTCTCAAATAGCTGAGATTCCAGGCATACATCACCACGCCTGGCTAATATTTTTTGTATTTTTAGTAAACAGAGACGGGGGTCTCACCACATTGGCCAGGCTGGTCTTGAACTCCAGGTCTTAAGTGATCTGCCCACCTTGGCCTCCCAAAGTGCTGAGATTACAGGTGTGAGCCACCACGCCCACTTCCAAATAATGTATTATAAAAAAGAGTTCACAAGGTTCCAAAACAAAGGCTTTTATACAAGTGGACAATTTGTAGCATTTATTAAATCCTTAGTTTAGACACAGGATCATTCAGATGGAAAACTAAGTAAATAAGGGTTAAAGATAAGAACCTGAAATGGTAGAGCACAAATAATAAAATACTTAAGAAATAAGCTGCTACCACTATTTTATGCAATTCACTAAGGAACACTTCTCAAGAAAGTCACATATAAAAGTTAACTTAAAAAAAAAAAACTTTGGTAGGGAGTCAAAGGGTAGTACTTAGGTACTTTAAACAAACCAATCAACAGAAGTAATTCTGAAACTATGGGTGATAGTCATGATAATCACATATATGAAAAATATAGCAATGGTTAAAAAGAATGTCACAACCCTATTTGGTATATAACATTTTCTGTAATACTGACAAAAACGTCACTGAAGACTATAAAATCCAAATAATATTTCCAAAGTATTACCTGGAAATTTATTCTCTCCTGTATCAATTTTTGCTTGACTGAGCAGAGTTGAAACAACAGTAACATTTTCCACTGGACTGTTTTCTAGCTTGGATTCCAAACATTGGCTGAAATTCTGAACACACATAATTCAAAATTTTTACATCAACTTTGCGTTTTATCTAAATACACTTTCAGTAAATTCTAGCATACTAAAAAAATTTAAGATACTTTTTATTTGGAGTAATTCATATAGACATGAAGTCTCCCCATGATCTTGCTACAAGCTACCCTCTCAGCATCAGAGCCCATTATTACCCTTCATGCTAAATTTAAAAACAAGGTACAGCAGTACATGCCTGTTGTCCCAGCTACTAAGAAGGCTCACTAAGAGGGGAGGATCGCTTAGGCCCAGGGGTTTGAAGCCAGTCTGGACAACATAGTGAGACCCTATCTCAAAAAAAGGAAATACCTCTCCCACATATATATTCAATAGTTTCCTGGCTCTATACCTTTTTTCCAAGTTTTGTCTGTCTAGACTATAATGTCCAATATGGTCATCACTCCCACGTCTAACTAGTGAGCACTTAAAATGTGGTATCACTTGAGATGTGCTGACAGCATAAATCACACCAGATTTTGAAAACTTAAGCACCCGGCCGGGCACAGTGGCTCATGCCTGTAATCCCAGCACTTTGGGAGGTCGGGGTGGGTGGATCACTTGAGGTCATGAGTTCGAGACCAGCCTGACCAACAGTGACCAACAGTGAAACCTCGTCTCTACTAAAAATACAAAAATTAGCTGGGCATGATGGCAGGCACGTGTAATCCCAGCTGCTCGGGAGGCTGAGGCAGGAGAACCACTTGAACCCGGGAGGCAGAGGTTGCAGTGAGCCAGGATAGTGCCACTGCACTCCAGCCTGGGCGACAAAGTTAGACTCCATCTCCAAAAAAAAAAAAAACAGACAGGTTAAATAAAAGATACTAAAATCAGGCCGGGCGCGGTGGCTCAAGCCTGTAATCCCAGCACTTTGGGAGGCCGAGACGGGCGGATCACGAGGTCAGGAGATCGAGACCATCCTGGCTAACACAGTGAAACCCCGTCTCTACTAAAAAATACAAAAAACTAGCCGGGCGAGGTGGCGGGCGCCTGTAGTCCCAGCTACTCAGGAGGCTGAGGCAGGAGAATGGCGCAAACCCGGGAGGCGGAGCTTGCAGTGAGCTGAGATCCGGCCACTGCACTCCAGCCTGGGCAACAGAGCGAGACTCCGTCTCAAAAAAAAAAAAAAAAAAAGATACTAAAATCAATTTGATCTATTTCTCTTTACTCTGTTAATGTGGCTACCAGATAATTTTAAATTATCTGGTATGTGGCTCACTTATATTCCTACTGGATAGTGTTGATCCAGAATACCTTTCCCCCTGTATAAATTCAACTCATTGCTCCTCTTCCATAAAGCCTTTCCCAGTCTTCTCTACCTGTTCTTCATCTACTTTGTCTAAATCTCTTTCATGTGCTTATCACTTTTTATTTTCAATCAGTGATTTGTGTCTGACTTACCTATAAATCTTAAAAGCAACAACCATATTATATTTACCTTTTTATTCCCAATAGCCTCTAATTCAGAACCTTGCCAAAGCAGATACTCAATTAGTAAATAAAAAAAGAAAATGCTTCAGGCTGGGCATGATGGCTCACGCCTGTAATCCCAGCACTTTTGGGAGGCCGAGGCGGGTGGATTATGAGGTCAAGGGATCGAGACCATCCTGGCCAACATGGGGAGACTCTGTCTCTACTAAAAATATCAAAAAATTAGCTGAGCATGGGGCTGGGTATGGTGGCTCACGCCTGTAATCCTAGCACTTTGGGAGGCCCAGGCAGGCGGATCACCTGAGGTCAGGAGTTCGAGGCCAGCCTTGCCAACACGGTGAAACCCCATCTCTACTAAAAATATCAAAAAATTAGCTGAGCATGGGGCTGGGTATGGTGGCTCACGCCTGTAATCCCAGCATTTTGGGAGGCCCAGGCAGGCGGATCACCTGAGGTCAGGAGTTCGAGGCCAGCCTTGCCAACATGGTGAAACCCCATCTCTACTAAAAATACAAAAATAAGCCAGGCATGGTGGCAGGCGCCTGTAATCCCAGCTACTTGGGAGGCTGAGGCAGGAGAATCACTTCAACCCGAGAAGCAGAGGTTGCAGTGAGCTGAGATCACGCCACTGCACTCCAGCCTGGGAGATAAGAATGAGACTTCATCTCAAAAAAAAATATTAGCTGGGTGTGGTGGCGGTCCCAGTTACTCATGAGGCTGAGGCAAGAGAATCGCTTGAACCCGGGAGGCAGAGGACAGAGTGAGCCAAGATCACACCACTGCACTCCACCCTGGCTACAGAGCAAGACTCCGTCTCAAAAAAGAAAAAAATACTTAAAACTCCATCAACAGTGGCTATCTCAGGGAAACGGAAATGGAAACTCCTTAAGGGCAGGAAACCTACCCATGTTCTATAGCCCTAGCACAGCACCTTGAACATAGCAGGCACTCAAATATGTCCTGAACCAATATGGTCACATTTCCTGATCACTCTGTGACAGTGGTCAAAATGTTGAGATTAGCGAAAAATAATTGGAAACAATCTGAATGGTGAAAGTCTTCTTTTTCTTTTGAGATAGAGTCTCACCCTGTCACCCAGACTAGAATGCAGTGAAATGATCACAGCTCGCTGCAGCCTCAACCTCCTGGGCTCAAGAAGTCCTCCTGCCTCAGCTTCCCAAGTAGCTGGGCCCACAGGCACACACTACCACTCCTAGATAATTTTTAAATTATTTTGTAGAGATGGAGTCTCACCATGTTGCTCAAACTGGTCTAAAACTCCTCGGCTCAAGAGATCCTTCCACCTCAAC
The DNA here is from genome assembly GCF_037993035.2 of Macaca fascicularis. Taxonomy (NCBI): domain Eukaryota; kingdom Metazoa; phylum Chordata; class Mammalia; order Primates; family Cercopithecidae; genus Macaca; species Macaca fascicularis. Next base: position 68,189,324 of record NC_088392.1, on the reverse strand, counting down.
CTCCCAAAATGCCTGACCCAAGCTGAAAGTCTTTTCATAAAGGAAAAGATAAACTTGTGGTATATTCCTATACAGTTTTAAAAATACTCATGTATCAATAAGCATCTAATATAATGTTGATTACACAAAGTCAAGTTACAAAAATATGTATGTTAGTATTTTTGTAAAACACTGAAACACAAAGCAAGCTAAGTATTCTTTATGAATTTATACACACATAAAATCACAGAAATAAAAACTGAAAAGATCTACATCCACTTTAGGAGCACATTTAACTATGGGGAGTCAGGTAAATGGAATAAAGAGTTGCAGTCTTTGGCCAGGCGCGGTGGCTCATGCCTGTAATCCCAGCACTTTGGGAGGCCGAGTTGGGTGGATCACAAGGTCTGGAGATCGAGACTATCCTGGCTAATACAGTGAAACCCCGTCTCTACTAAAAATACAAAAAATTAGCCCAGCATGGTGGCGGGCACCTGTAGTCTCAGCTACTTGGGAGGATGAGGCAGCAGAATGGCGTGAACCCAGGAGGTGGAGCTTGCAGTGAGCCGAGATGCACCACTGCACTCTAGCCTGGGCGACAGAGTGAGACTGTCTCAAAAAAAAAAAGAGTTGCAGTCTTCAACTACACCTGTAATGTACCTTTTGTAACTTTAAAGGATTTTTAGTAATGTTTTTTAAATGTTAACTTTTGTCAAATCTGGGTGGTAGACATATGAGAGTAATGTTAATCTCTGCTATATTCTAAATGTTTGCAATATTCTAGAATTTCAAACCATAAGATTTTTAACATAGCAACAAGTTACTTCAGATTTTTTTTTTTTTTTTTTTCTGGAGACAGAGTCTCACTCTGTCACCCAGGCTGGAGTATAGCGGCGTGATCTCAGCTTACTGCAGCCTCTGCCTCCCAGGTTCAAATGATTCTTCTGCCTCAGCCTCCTGAGTAGCTGGGATTACAGGTGCGCACCACCACACCCAGCTAATTTTTTGTATTTTTAGTAGAGATGGGGTTTCACCATGTTGTCCAGGCTAGTCTCGAACTCCTGACCTCAGGTGATCCAACAGCCTTAGCCTCCCAAAAGTGCTGGGATTACAGGCATGAGCCACCACGCCCAGCAGGATGGTTTCTTATAATGTTCCTCCAAACAGAGGGGCTGCATAAATTCAAAGTATCTTTCAGTAAAGGCAATGTTATCTAAGGTCAAAATAATGTGGTCTACGTAAGCATCTTTATTCTAGCACAGTTTACTACAAAGGAATGAATTAGATTTCATATCCATCAATATACTCTCCATAAACTGTCTGCCTTCTGAGTTCTAACAAGCATTTATGCAGCAAGGAGTTAGAAGACACACTCTACAACTGTATCTGGAGACACAATCCATAAAAAGCCACTACATCTCTGCAAGAAGCCACACTTATTACTCACACTACAACTCACTACTTATTTCTAATTACTATCACTGACTGGTAAAATCTCTCTGAACAATCATCTTTTAATTGATGCTTGCATTCCTATCTATACAGAAAATAAAATCTGAGAGTATAATATGGTGTCTTCTCCCTTTAAGAAAAATAATAGACACTGATCTATTTTCATGGCTTCTGGAATAAAGCCCAGACTCCTAACTCACATTTGCTCCTAGACAAAATGTCTCAAAAGAGAACTTTAAATCACTTGCAAAACTTTGAAGTAATTTGACTTTTTTCTCTATTCATGATGACTTTTTTTGCTCAAATGATTTCTAATGTTCAGAGTATGCTGTTTTAGAAAGAATGCTGGGCTAAGAATTAGAACACCTGGATCCTAATTCTATTTGTGCCACCAAACAAGTTGCCTAAATCATATTCCATTCTCAAGTTTTCTCATTATAAAATTAAATAGTACAAATAAATGAGTGAGATCTATGTTAGAGTTTCAGGGTTCTATGCATATAAAATTTCTGCTTATTGGTTTTATGTATTAGTAGCCTACATATGATTTATTTTAAAAAGAAAAGGGCTCAGCTGCTTTCATAAAGTTTAAAACTACTTTCTTAGATAATCAAAATTTATTCCAGATACAAGATTCTGGTTTTCAATTTACTTTTCCATTTCAGAGTCTTGGCCACTACAATTTTATTCTTAGGCTGAAGACTGAATTATTTATACCTCTCAGACATTCTACTTGCCAACTATTCAAAACAGCCACACAAGTCATCTCCTTAAAGACATTTAACTTTTAAGTTATATCCAGTAGGAAAAAAGGCTGTTTAGTCCTAGTTGAAATTAATTTTAATATTTAGGTCAAAAGTAGTCCCTAAAGGCCAGGTGCAGTGGCTCACGCCTGTAATCCCAGCACTTTGGGAGGCCAAGGCGGATGGATCACCTGAGGTCAGGAGTTCGAGACCAGCCTGATCAACATGGAGAAACCCCCTTCTCTACTAAAAATGCAAAATCAGTCAGGTATGGTGGTGCATGCCTGTAATCCCAGCTACTCAGGAGGGTGAGGCTGGAGAATGGCTTGAATGAGGGAGGCGGAGGATGCAGTGAGCTGAGATCGCGCCATTGCACGTCAGCTTGGGGAACAAGAGCGAAACTCCATCTCAAAAAAAAAAAAAAAAAAGTAGTCCCTAAGAAATGTACTTTCAGGCCGGGCGCGGTGGCTCAAGCCTGTAATCCCAGCACTTTGGGAGGCCGAGACGGGCGGATCACGAGGTCAGGAGATCGAGACCATCCTGGCTAACACGGTGAAACCCCATCTCTACTAAAAAATACAAAAAAAAAACTAGCCGGGCGAAGTGGCGGGCGCCTGTGGTCCCAGCTACTCGGGAGGCTGAGGCAGGAGAATGGCGTAAACCTGGGAGGCGGAGCTTGCAGTGAGCTGAGATCTGGCCACTGCACTCCAGCCTGGGCGACAGAGCCAGACTCAGTCTCAAAAAAAAAAAAAAGAAATGTACCTTCTATGGTTATAATTAATAGGAAAATCAGTGTGTTAAATTTTAAAGAAAAGCTGGAATTCACCAGGCTTATGCTTACATAAAATAAAAATGAAGAGTAAAAACGAGGAAACAATGAGAAGCACCCCAAGTAAATGTGAGACATCTAAAGTTCTATCACAACAAGACTGGGTTAATAAAACTCTCGCTAACAACTTAACAGGAGACCTTAACAAATGACTCTTCAAACTTTTATGACTTGATTCTTATGCTAAAATGTTATAGACATTTCTTACAGAAAATATTTAGGCACCTCTATTGTGCATAATAAAAACAGATTACCTTATTTGATGCTGAATCAAAAGAATGTTTCATCTGATTATCCAATGGTGGGTCAGAAGGTTTTATCTCATTAGCCAAATGACAATTTTCAGGAGCCCTTTCTGTGGTTTTATTAATTTCTACTGTAATATCATTAATTTTCACTTCTTGAGAATTAGTTTCTTTCATTTCTTCCTGCTGGCAACTTATATTTCCATCATGTGGCTTTGTCCCTAAAAATGTACTTTGAGTCATTGGATGATGCATTTCTAAAGCTGGTGGTGAAAAACTGGTTCGTAATAAGCCTAATTTAGGGGAAACTTGAGAGTCCAACTTATTGTGCTGCACAGAGTTAAATTTTGAGAGTTTAATTTTAGTCCAGTTGGAGTTCTTCTTGGCTGAACTATTTATTCCATTTAGTATACATTTCACGGGCTTTGTTTTTCTACTTGGGAAAAAACGATTACATTGCACATCCTGATTTGTTTCCTTCTGATGAAGTATTTGTCTTTCAACACTGGTCTCTTCCAATTTTATTTCCGTGGGCTTTTCTTCCTTTACACTTTCCATTTGTGAAGATTCCTTTTTCACCTCTACATTATCTGACTCAATTTCACCAGCAATTTCTTCACAGAGCTGGAGAATACTACCTCGTTTGCTCTTTCCTGCTTGCTCCAGGTCATTATCACTTTGTTCAGGCACTGATGGCTGTGGACTTTTTGGGAGTGTTGTGTTAGTATTCACTTGTGTATGAACCGACTTCTTTATCTCATTCCTTTTCGAGACCACTGAAGCAGCCATTTTTGATCTTTTCACCTCAGAAGGTACAGGCACAGGTTTCACTTCTTCTTTTCTAGTAGTCTTCTGAGGACACTTTTCAGATCCTTGTACACACCGAGAACTACAAGCACAAGCTGTCTGATGTTCTACCTTGCGTTTTTTCCCTTTGGGGGAATCTATTACTTCATTAATTACTAGATGTTCATCTTCTTTAGAGTCAGACTTTACTTCCAGTACTTTTCTCTTCACATGTTTCTGACTTGTTTTACTAGATTTACTCTGAATACTGCTACACTGCTCTTTTTTAGTTGGTGGCAAACTCTGTTTAACTGCTTGAACTTGACCCTGAATTTCTCTACTGCGTAAAGACCTTCTTGAAACCTCTGTTAACTGTTGTAGCCTTTGTGATCTCCGGTTAAGCTGTTCATTTGCTTTAGGGTTTTCATGCACGAATTTTTTCTGAGATAATTTCTTTTTTGTAGATTCTTGTGAATGTCCCCTCACAGTCACTGTATTTTTATTAATGGATTTGGTAGCTTTATCAGTAAACGCTGCCTTTGATGACCTTGTACTCATGCGTGTTTCCAATTCTGGCTGATTTATTTTACTTTCACTGGAAGATTTAGCCTGTGATTTTGTAGTCTCCTTTGGACCTGATTTTTTTGCTAGATTCTTTTGAGAATCCTGAATTTCTGTTTCTGAATTCTTATCTTCACTTTTTTTAGTAACTTTGGAGGAATTCTCTTTTGATTTCTCCTGAATGGACATCATTCCTGAGTAATGACTTTCTTTTCTGTGTAATTTTGAAGAGGATTTTTGTGTCCTGGTAGGCGTGAATGCTGATTAGCTAGTATTATTACTGAGGAGCAGGTATGAAAAATCAACTTTAACTGATGCTGATACACATTTTCAACAAAAATACTAGTTTGCTTCAAGTAAGGTTTCTGTCATTCCTAGAACATGAGAAAAGCTGGCATGAATGCTAAAAGATACTTGCTTTACTTTGGACAAGGTAATAAAAATTTGAGGAAAATTTAATTTGATTTTTTAACAAGTTTTTTTATGAAAAGAAATTTAATTCAGGTTCGAACTGTTCTGTTAATTTTTTAATTAATTTTGGTTTCTGGCCTAGCCCTATTACTGGGGAGTTATTTATCAGTGACCTGTTTTGATAAAATTTTTGAAAACTTTTTTCTTCTGAAGTCTACCGTTATTGGACTTCGATTCACTTGAAACATGTCTTATGGCTAACACGTTTCTTTCCTTGTTTGCTGAGTCTGTTGGTTTGCAGTTCTTATCTAACCTCCTTTGTTCAATAAAATATTCTATTAATATAGATTTCCTTTTGTGCTGCCATTTCTGAAAAATTAAAAAACAAAAATAAAGTTTTGTACAATCCATGAAATATGGCAATGCTAATACTACACAGAAATAACCTTGATTTAAATTAAATCTAACTCCTCCTTTTGAAATACCTAGTCTGTACCCTTAAGGCTAACAGAACGAAGTATCCCAAGTATATTCCTATGAATAATCAATAACTTGCCTTATATAAGCATAGAATAGTTGAAAATCAGTGTATTCCTTGAGGTTTACTTACAGTTTTTGCCCCACAACATAGACTCGATGTCTCAGCCACCATAACTCATGAAAATTAGACAAAACCATTCCTTATAATATGCTCTTAACACATTACACAGCACCTGAAAGAAAAAGGGCTTTTTTAATGTTTAAAAGGACAAAGGAAAGATGTAATCATCCATTCAGCTCTCATCAAATATAACACTCCATAATTTCATCCTGTCCTACCATTAGTCATTATTTCCTCAGAGCTCACATTACACAGAGCATTTAATTTTAGTATTTCTAATTTGCAGTCAACTATATGCAGCCAATGGACTAGGAAGCATTCATTTATATTGTGAAAAAAAAGTTTTAAAAGACGAAAAACAATTCATAATATAAGCATAAAATGGGGTAAACCAATAAAGTAAAATCCTACGTGGGGGAAAAACCAATGCACATAGATAACTATATACATAGAAAAAGACTGAAATACAGTCAAAGGAGGAAGATTTAAGCACACACATTTACCTCTATTCCCATTCAAACCCTACTGGAAAAAAAAGCAATAGAGGAACTAAAACAAGACCCAGTTGTGGTGGCTCACACCTGTAATCCTAGCAACTCCAGAGGCTGAGGAAGAAGGATCGCTTAAAGCCTAGAGTTTGTGACCAGCCTGGAAAACACAGCAAGATTCTGTCTCCACAAAAATTAAAAATTGGCCAGGCATTGTGGCATGCACCCACAATCCAGGTTACTTGGGAGACTGAGACAGGAGGATTGTTTGAGCCCAAGAGTTGAAGGTTGCAGTAAGCTATAATCATGCCAGTGCACTCCAACCTGGACAAAAGAGTGAGACCCCATCTCTAAAAATAAGTAAATAAAAAGCCAAGACAGGCCGGGCGCGGTGGCTCAAGCCTGTAATCCCAGCACTTTGGGAGGCCGAGATGGGTGTATCACGAGGTCAGGAGTTCGAGACCATCCTGGCTAACGCGGTGAAACCCCATCTCTACTAAAAAATACAAAAAACTAGCCGGGCGAGGTGGCGGGCGCCTGTAGTCCCAGCTACTCGGGAGGCTGAGCCAGGAGAATGGCGTAAAAACCCGGGAGGTGGAGCTTGCAGTGAGCTGAGATCCGGCCACTGCACTCCAGCCCGGGCGACAGAGCGAGACTCCGTCTCAAAAAAAAAAAAAAAAAAAAAAAAAATTAGAAGTACAGATGCTACAGAGAAGGATAAATAACTGACTTAGTAGACTCAAGAAAACCTGAATCTTCAGGTAGAAATGTGGAAAGCTGAGAAGATCTATTTATACCCCAAGACTCAGGAATTGGCAGTATCAGACTCCACAGAGATGGGGATAAAAATGGGACTCAAAAGGCCAGGCACGGTGGCTAACACCTGTAATCCTAGCATTTTGGGAGGCCAAGGCAGGTGGATCACGAGGTTAGGAGTTCAAGACCAGCCTGGCCAAGACGGTGAAACTCTACTAAAAATACAAAAATTAGCCGGGCGTGGTGGTGGGTGCCTGTAATCCCAGCTACTTGGGAGGCTGAAGCAGGAGAATCACCTGAACCCGGAGGCAGAGGTTGCAGTGAGCTGAGATCGTGCCACTGCACTCCAGCCTGGGCGACAGAGCAAGACTCTTGTCTCAAAAAAACAAGAAAATGGAACTCAAAAAAGCAGATAGGGCTGGGCACAGTGGCTCACGCCTGTAATCCCAGCAATTTGGGAGGTCGAGGCAGGCGAATCACTTGTGGCCAGGAGCTCAAGACTAGCCTGGCCAACACAGTGAAACCCTATCTCTACTAAAAATACAAAAAAATTAGCTGGGCGTAGTGCTGCATGCCTGTGATACCAGTTACTCAGGAGGCTCAGGCAGGAGAATCACTTGAACCTGGGAGGCAGAGGCTGCAGTGAACTCAGATTGTGCCATTGCACTCCACCCTGGACAACAAGAGACTCCGTCTTTAAAAAAAAAAAAAAACAAACAAAACAAAAAACAAAAAACAAAAAAACAGGCTAGGCGTGGTGGCTCACACCTGTAATCCCAGCACTTTGGGAGGCTGAGGCAGGTAGATCACAAGGTCAGGAGGTCAAGACCATCCTGGCTAACACGGTGAAACCCCGTCTCTACTAAAAATACAAAAACTTAGCTTGGCGTGGTGGCATGCGCCTGTAGTACCAGCTACTGGGGAGGCTGAGGCAGGAGAATTGCTTGAATCTGGGAGGCGGAGCTTGCAGTGCGCCGAGATCGAACCACTGCACTCTAGCCTGGGCGACAGAGCTAGACTCCATTCCACACACAAAAAAAGAAAAAAGCAGAGAGACTCCCAGATTGCCATTCCCACTACTAGCACTCAGAAGACTAGAGGTATAAATCTCTAGGAGTGAAACAGAAGGTCTGCAGGCTCAACACAGTTGAGGATGCACAGTTGAGGATGGAAGTATCATATCGATAACAGAAGAAATAAATAGGAATATACACACCAATTGCTGAAACTCACCCTGTACATTCAAAACCCTCTTTGCCTACTCACCAAGGCTCCTAGAGGATAGCTCCTAGAGGCTCCAAGCATACACCTTCTACTAAGGAAACGGAAATATTATGTTCTGAAGATGAGTACTACCGAATTTGGCAAGCCCTAGAGAAAATACCTAAAAATACTGATAACGTCTACCTATAATCACTAAGACACAAACACAAACACACACCCTATAGTCAGGAGTCTACCCGCCACTCTACCATCCAAATACACACAATTTCCAATCACTTTTAACCATGAGCAGTTAAACAAGAATCACCACAAACACAAGAAAAACCTTCATACGAAGAAAAAACAGGAAAAAAGTAGCTTTGAAGAAAAAATTAGAGACAAAAACTAAAAATAAGCTAATTTGTCATGAAACAGATATACAAGAACAGCATACAAAAAAGAACTCTTGAAAATTAAAAACACTATAGAAAAAAATGAAAAAGTCAACAGACACATCAGAAGGTAAAGATAAGGAGCTCTCCTATAAAGTACATCAAAACGACTAAGATGGCACATGGGAGGAAAAAAATAGGAAAACGAGAGGACAAGCCATGAGGTCCAACAGGCCATTAACTGGACCTTTCAGGGAAGAGAAAAAAAGCACTGGGGAAAAAAAAAAAATTCAAGAACTCAAGAAATTTTCCTAGACCTGAATGACATGAGTTTCCAGATTAAAAGGGCCAAGATTGCCAGGTGCAGTGGCATGTCTACAATCCCAGCTACTCTGGGAAGCTGAGGCAGGAGGATCACTTGAGGCCAAGAGTTCCAGACCAGTCTGAGTAACAGAGCAAGATCTACCACAAAAAAAAAAAAAAAAAAAAAAGAAAGAAAAGAAAAAAAATGTTTTTTTGAGACAGAGTCTTGCTTTGTTGTCCAGGATAGAATGCAGTGGCACAATTTCAGCTCACTGCAACCTCCACCTCCCGAGTTCAAGCAATTCTCGTGCCTTAGCCTCCTAAGCAGCTGGAACTACAGGCATGCACCACACCACCTGGCTACTTTCCTCTGCTTCCCACCAAGATGGAGTCTCACTCTGTTGCCCCAGCTGGAGTGCAGTGGCACAATCTCGGCTTACTACAACCTCCACCTCCTGGGTTCAAGTGATTCTCCTGCCTCAGCCTCCTGAGTAGCTGGGATTACAGGCACATGCCTGCCACCACGACCGGCTAATTTTTCTGTATTTTTAGTAGAGATCAGGTTTTGCCATGTTGGCCAGGCTGGTCCCGAACTCCTGACCTCATGATCTGCCTGCCTCAGCCTCCCAAAGTGCTGCAATTACAGGCATGAGCCACTGCGCCTGGCCTTTTTTGTATTTTTAGTAGAGATGGAGTTTCACCATGTTGGCCAAGCTGGTCCCAAACTCCTGACTTCAAGTGATCCACCCACTTTGGCCTCCCAAACTGCTAGGATTACAGGCATGAGCCACTGTACCTGGCCAAAAAAATGTTCCAATAAGCTGAGCATGGTAGCACATGCCTACAGACAGGCCCAGCTACTCAGGAGGCTGAGGCAGGAGGATGACATGAGCTCTGGAGTCTGAGGCTGCGGTGAACTATGATCATGCCACTGCACTCCAGACTGAGTGACAAAGACACCATCTCTTTAAAAAACAAAAACAAAAAAATGGGGCCAGGCATAGTGGCTCACGCCTGTAATCCCAGCACTTTGGGAGGCCAAGGCAGGTGAATCATGAAGTCAGGAGTTCAAGACCAGCCTGGCCAACATGGTGAAACCCTGTCTCTACTAAAAATACAAAAAAATTAGCTGAGCATGGAGGCAGGCACCTGTAATCCCAGCTACTCGGGAGGCTGAGGCAGGAAAATTGCTTGAACCAAGGAGGCAGAGGTTGCAGTGAGCTGAGATCATGCCACTCAATGTACTCCAGCCTGGGAAACAGAGTGAGATTCTGACACACACACACACACACACACACACAAAGCAGGGAGGGGACCTAAGAGTACCTAGAACAACGGATGAAAAAAATTTATTTATTTATTTTTTATTTTATTTTATTTTTTGAGATGGAGTCTCGCTCTGTTGCTCAGGCTGGAGTGCAGTGGCACAATCTTGGCTCACCGCAACCTCTGTCTCCCGGGGTCAAGCAATTCTCCTGCCTTAGCCTCCTGAGTAGCTGGGATTACAGGCATGTGCCACCACACCTGGCTAATGTTTTTGTATTTTTAGTAAAGATGGGGTTTCAGTGTATTGGTCAGGCTGGTCTCGAACTCCTGACCTCAGGTAATCCAACTGCCTCGGCTTCCCAAAGTGCTGGGATTACAGGCATGAGTCACCACGCCCAGCCCAAAAAAATTTTTTTCAGTCTTTCTATGTTTCTGCTGGCAAAGAGGAAAAAAACTTTTTAATTTTTAAAAAACCTATCATAAGGATAAAAAGATGGCTCTCAAATTTCTAGAGGGGGAAGAATCCTGACCACTCTGTAGATGATTAAGATCAGAATTACAACAAACCTTCCACAGCAACACTGGAAGCAAGATAATGGGAAAATTATTCAAAATGCTGAAGAAAAATTATGTCCCAAGTAGAATTCAATGCCCAATTAAGTGTGGAGTCTAGATAATTTTCAGATATGCAGGGTGTCAAAAAATTTAACTCCCAAACATATTCCTCTGGGGTCTACAAGAGAATGTGCACCAAAAAAAAAAAGTGTTAAAACAAAAAAAAAAGGAGGGAGTTCAGAAACCAAACAAAAAAAAGAGACTGCACGTGTGTAGTTACTGAAGTTTATATGAATAAATATAAGTATAAATAAGTTAAAGGAATTTTTTAAAAAGAATTACTATTGGCCAGGCGTGGTGGCTCATACCTGTAATCCCAGCACCTTGGGAGGCCAAGGCAGGCGGATCACCTGAGGTCAGGAGTTCGAGACTAGCCTGACCAACATGGAGGAACCCCATCTCTACTAAAAATACAAAATTAGCTGGGCATGGTGGCGCATACCTGTAATCCCAGCTACTCGGGAGGCTGAGGCAGAAGAATCTCCTGAACCCAGGAGGCGGAGGTTGCGGTAAGCTGAGATCGTGCCATTGCACTCCAGCCTGGGCAACAAGAGCGAAACTCCATCTCAAAAAAAAAAAAAAAAAAAAGAATTACTTTCTGTGAGTAATTTTTTACTCACGCCCAGCTAATTTTTTGTATTTTAGTAGAGACAGGGTTTCACGGTGTTGCCCAGGCTGGTCTCGACCTCCTGAGCTCAGGCAATCTGCCTGCCTCAGCCTCCCAAAAAAAAGTGCTAGGATTACAGGCATGAGCCACCACACCCGGCCAAGAATCACTATTGATAATACAGATATACAGTCACTCTTGATTGTCTACTCATGCCAATAAAAGGAATGACCTGGCAGTTAATGAACTGAGGATATTTTCAAATATATTTTTCAGGTTTCAGAATGCATAAACCAAAATCAAGTATCATGCTTTATGGAATTGCACAAGTCTTCCATTAAATTCAGCAAGCAAAGCTCTAACTATCTAAAGAATAAGATGAAATACATAATAGAAAATACCACATGCCATTTATAGCAATACACAGACATGCACAAACGTACACAGACATGCACAAACGTACACAAGCACACACAAAAATCAACTTAAAAAATAACATGGTAGGCTGGGCGCAGTGGCTCACGCCTGTAATCCCAGCACTTTGGGAGGCCAAGGCGGGCTGGTCACAAGGTCAGGAGATCAACACCATCCTGGCTAACATGGTGAAACCCAGCAACTACTAAAAATACAAAAAAAATAGCTGGGCGTGGTGGCGGGCGCCTGTAGTCCCAGCTGCTAGGGAGGCTGAGGCAGTGAGGCAGGAGAGTGACGTCAACCCAGGAGGTGGAGCTTGCAGTGAGCCGAGATCGCGCCACTGCACTCCAGCCTGGGCGACAGAGCGAGAATCCGTCTCAAAAAACAAAAAAAAAGGGAGATTTACACTGATATTAAAATACACTTAGCTGTAATATTTAACAGTTTAGTTCCAACATACCAATTTGTAGAGATTAACAGAACAAAACAGATTCTAAAAACAGGCCTGAAATACAAAATTAGCTGGGCATGGTGGTGGGCGCCTGTAATGCCAGATACTCATGAGGCTGAGGCAGGAGAATTGCTTGAACCCAGGAGGCAGAGGTTGCAGTGAGGTGAGATGGCACCATTGCACTCCAGCCTGGGCGACAGAGCAAGACTCCATCTCAAAAAACAAATAAATAGGCCGGGCGCGGTGGCTCAAGCCTGTAATCCCAGCACTTTGGGAGGCCGAGACGGGCGGATCACGAGGTCAGGAGATCGAGACCATCCTGGGTAACACAGTGAAACCCTGTCTCTACTAAAAATACAAAAACTTAGCCGGGCGAGGTGGCAGGCGCCTGTAGTCCCAGCTACTCGGGAGGCTGAGGCAGGAGAATGGCGTGAACCTGGGAGGCAGAGCTTGCAGTGAGCTGAGATCCGGCCACTGCACTCCAGCCTGGGTGACAGAGCGAGACTCCGTCTCAAAAAAAAAAAAAAAAAAAAAAAAAACAAATAAATAAAATAAAAATAAAAACAAAAATAAAAATAGGCCCTAATCCATCAGGGAATTTAGTACATATAAAGGTGGTATTCATTTCATTCATTTCAAATTAATGAAAAAAGATTACTCAACAACTGCTGTTAGCTGGGCACACACACCTGTAATAACAGCTACTCCAGAGATGAGGCAGGAGGATAGCTTGAGCCCAGGAGTTTGACACCAGCATGGTCAACATAGCAAGATTCCATCTCAAAGAAAAATTTATTAATCAGAGTTTGAGACCAGACTGGGCAACACAGTGAGATCTCATCTATACTTCAAAAAAAACAAAAAAAAATCAGCGAGGCGTGGTGTGTACCTGTAGTCCCAGCTACTCAGGAAGATGAGATGAGACCAGACTGGTCAACACAGTGAGATCTCATCTATACTTCAAAAAAAAAAAAAAAAAATCAGCGAGGCGTGGTGTGTACCTGTAGTCCCAGCTACTCAGGAAGATGAGATGGATGGATGGCTTGAGCCTGGGAGATCAAGGCTTCAGTGAGCCGTGATTACGCCACTACACTCCAGCCTGGGCAAGAGAGACCCCATCTCCAATAAATAAATTAATTAGTTAATTAATTGGTGTTAGAAAAACTGGGTAACCATCTAGGTAACCTATCCTAGTTTATGAATAAGAAAATGTTCAAGAAAAATGTTTTAATCATTAAAATAAAAACATTAAAACACAGATTAAAGTATGGGAAATCTTTTTTTCGCTCTTGTTGCCCAAGCTGGAGTGCAATGGTGCAATCTTGGCTCACAGCATCCTCCACTTTCTGGGTTCAAGCGATTCTCCCGCCTCAGCCTCCCAAGTAGCTAGGATTATAGGTGCGCACAACCACATATGGGTAATTTTTTGTATTTTTAGTAGAAATGGGGTTTCACCATGTTAGCCAGGCTGGTCTCGAACTCCTGGCCTCAGGTGATATTTCCACCTCAGCCTCCCAAAGTGCTTATATTACAGGCATGAGCCACCTTGTCTGGCCAGGAAATCCTTAAATATTTGTTTTCACAGTGAGAAAGGCCTTTTAAGCCTTGTCACAAAATTCAGAAGCCAAGTTTGAAGGGCAAAACTGAGGAAAAATACTGGCAAGAAATAGCAAAAGCTAATAAACAAAATATATTTACAGGGAAATAACTATAAATAGCTGGTATAATAGATAACAAGATAATAATACAAATTAAAACCAACACAAAATATCATTTTTCACCTATCAGACTAGCCAAAGATCAAGAAGTTTAACAATATACTCTTGGTAAATGTTTGTGTCAGGTACCTTACATTACTAAAAGTGATTCAATGTCTATGCAGGGCAATCCACCCATCAAAATTATAAATGCTAATTTTCAAACAGTTTCATTTCAGACCTGGCGCAATGGCTCACACCTGTAATCTCAGCACTTTGGGAGGCCAAGGCAGGCAGATCACCTGAGGTCGGGAGTTCAAGACCAGCCTGACCAACAAGGAGAAACCCCATCTCTCCTAAAAATACACAAAATTAGCCAGGCATGGAGGTGCATGCCTGTAATCCCACTACTTGGGAGGCTGAGGAAGGAGAATCGCTTGAAGCCAGGAGGCAGAGATTGCGGTGAGCCAAGATCCCAAGATCGCACTGTTGCACTCCAGCCTGGGCAACAAGAGCGAAATTCTGTCTCAAAAAACAAAAACAGTTTCATTTCCAGGATTTTATAATTAGTTATACTTGCACAAGTGCACAAGACACATGCAGCTACAAAACTCATTGCAACAATGTTTCAACAAAGATTGAAATCCCTCTCCCAACAAACAACCATCACTCTAACACTGTTTATAGAATTGATGATACATTTGTACAACAGAATACCATGCAATCACATCAAGGTAGAGCTGAGATTCAAATCAATTCCAGGCAAAATTCCTACAGGCTTTTCTTTTTAATAGATCTCTAGGTCCAATTTTTATTTTTATTTTTATTTAGAGACGGGGTTTCTCTCTGTCACCCAGGCTAGGGTGCAGTGGTGTAATCATAACTCACAGCAGCCTCAAACTTCTGGGCTCAAGTGATCCTTCTACCTCAGCCTCCCAAGTAGCTAAGACTACAGGAATGCACCACTACACCTGGCTCCCACAGGCTTTTTATACAGAAATCGACAGCCTGATTTTAAAATGTGTATGAAAATGCAAACTATGTACAATAACCAAAACATTTTTTAAAAAGAGCAGAACTGAAATACTAACACTATCCAATTTCAGGATTTACTATACAGCTACAAAAATCAACACAGTATAACAATCACAAGACACAGAGATCAACAAAACAGAAGAGAGAATCCAGAAACAGACTACACATGTATGGTCAGTTAATTTTCAACAAAAGTGCCAAGACAAGCCAAAGAGGGAAAGAAAGCCTTTTCTTTTCTTTTTTTTTGCGGGGGGATGGAATCTCCCTCTGTCGCCCAGGCTGGAGTGAAGTGGCACCATCTTGACTCACTGCACCTCCGCCTCCTGGGTTCAAGCGATTCTCCTGCTTCAGCCTCCTGAGTAACTGGGATTACAAGCGCATGCCACCACGCCTGGCTAATTTTTGTATTTTTAGTAGAGACAGGGTTTCACCATGTTGGTCAGGCTGGTCTTGAACTCCTGACCTCATGATCGGCCCACCTCGGCCTCCAAAAGTGCTGGGATTACAGGCATGAGCCACTGCACCTGGCCCCAGAAAGTCTTTTCAACAGATGGTGCTGAAATTATTAGATATCTAAATAGACAAAAGAGGTTGGGCACAGTGGCTCACTCCTATAATCCCAGTACTTTGGGAGGCCGATGCAGGCGGATCACCTGAGGTCAGGAGTTTGAGACTAGCCTGGCCAACATGGTGAAACCTTGTCTCTACTAAAAACACACACAAAAATTAGCCAGGTGTGGCGGTGGGCATCTGTAATCCCAGCTACTCGGGAGCCTGAGGCAGGAGAATTGCTTGAACCAGGAGGCGTTAAGTTGCAGGGAGCCGAGATGGCACTACTGCATTCTAGCCTGGGCAAACGAGCAAGACTCCATCTCAAAACAAACAACAAAACAAATACACAAAAGAAAATGAACAGTTTTATGCACAATAACCAAAATGTGAAAACAACCCAAAAGTCAGGTGGATGGATAAACAAAATCAACAGAAACCATTCAACAATTAGTAGAAACAGCCAGGCACAGTGGCTCATGCCTGTAATCCCAGCAGTTTGGGGGGGCCAAGGTGGGCAAGTCCCCTGAGGTCAGGAGTTCGAGACCAGCCTAGCCAACATAGCGAAACCCTGTCTCTACAAATACACAAAACTTAGTGGGCGGGCACCTGTAATCCCAGCTACTCAGGAGGTTGAAGCAGGAGAACTGATTGAACCCAAGAGGCGGAGGTTGCAGTGAGCCGAAATCATGCCACTGTACTCCAGCCTGGGCGACAGAGTGAGACTCTGTCTCAAAAACAACAACAAAATCAACAGAAACAAACTACTAATAGTAAACAATATGGATGAACCTTGCAATCATTCTGAATGAAAAAGCTAGACACAAAAGAGTACATACTGTATGATTCCACTTTTCATGAAACTCTGTCTTATAAAGGCACTAATAAAAAAGAAAAAAAAATTCTAGGCCAGGCAGGGTGGCTCACACTGTAATCCCAGCACTTTGCGGGGGCCAAGGCAGGCAGATCATGTGAGGTCAGGGGCCTGAGACTAGCCTGGGCAACATGGTGAAACCCCATCTCTACTAAAAATACAAAAATTAGCCAGGTGTGGTAGCGAATGCCTGTAATCCCAGCTATTCAGGAGGCTGAGGCAGGAGAACCGCTTGAACCCAGGAGGCAGAGGTTACGGTGAGCCGAGATCATGCCACTGCACTCCAGGCTGGGCAACAGAGCGAGACTCTGTCTAAAAAAAAAAAAAAAGAAAGAAAAGAAATTCTAGAGAAAGCAAACTAATCTACAGTGACAAAAAGCAGCTCAGTCATTGCCTGGGATCCAGAGTGGAGAGAGAGAGATTAACTTTTGGAGGTGACAGAAATGTTCTATCTTGACTGTAGTGGTGATTCCATGAATATTTAAATCTGTCAAAAACTACCAAACTGTAATTTTAAGAGACTGCAGTTTATTATATATAAATTATGCTTTAATAAAGCTGTCCAACAAATAGAGATATAAATTATATGAACTTATGACTGAGAAACATTATTAAACCAAAAAAGCAAAGTGCAGAAGAGAGAATATAGCATGTCTCCCTTTATGTAAAGAGAGAAATGGGAGATGGTGGAAGGAAGAAAATATACAGAATCATATGCCTGTTTATGCATAAAACATATCTGGAAGGAGACACCAACTAATAATAGTGATGATGTTTAAACAAGAGAATTACTAGACCAAGTGCCAGGAGTATGAGAAAAGCTTACTTTTCACTATATACCCACTGAAATGTTTTATCATGTAGACATACAACCTTGTTGAAAAATAAAAATGTAAGTTAAAATTCTCTGAAAATATAAAGTATATTTGGCACACTGATCAATCATCTTGGAAGATACTAAATCATAAAATCATACGCCACTTACCTTAAAGAAATAGTATATCACCTTTTTCTTCAAGTTGATTGATGGATGATGCTTCTAATGAATGGTACTTCTTATCACTTCCTGTATGTTTAATCTTTAAAAAAAAAAAAAACTCTATAGCCAAAGACAATCTGTTGAAAAAAAAAAAATACAAAAATATCACTATTAATTGATACATTAAAACAACTTAGACGAAGCTAGACTAAAAAATGGCCGAGTCAGGTGCAGTGGCTCACCCCTGTAATTGCAGCACTTTGGTAGGTGGAGGTGGAAGGATCACTTGAGCCCAGGAGTTTGAGACCAGCCTGGGCAACATGATGAAACTCTGTCTCTTCAAAAAATACAAAAATTAGCCTGGTGTGGTGGCACATCTGTAGTCCCAGCTACTTCAGAGGCTGAGGTGGGAGTATCACCTGAACCCAAGGAGACAGAGGCTGGCAGTGAGCTGTGATCCAGTCTGGGTGACACAGTGAGACCCCCATCTCAACAACAACAACAAAAAAAAAACCTGTGATGATTTTTCACTATTATATGCAAAACATTACACAACTGCTGTAATCCCAGCACTTTGGGAGGCTGAGGCAAGTGGATCACGAGGTCAGGAGTTCAAGACCAGCCTGGCAAAGATGGTGAAACCCCGTCTCTACTAAAAAAATACAAAAAATTAGCTGGGTGTGGTGGCAGGTGCCTGTAATTCCAGCTACTCATGAGGCTGAGGCAGAGAACTGCTTGAACCCGGGAGGCAGAGGTTGCAGTGAGCCAAGATTGCGCCACTGCACTCCAACCTGGGCAACAGAGCCAGACTCCGTCTCAGAAAAAAAAAAAAAAGAAAGAGAGAGAGAGACTATGTCTCTCTATGTTGCCCAGGCACGTCTCAAACTCCTGTCCCCAAGTGATCATCCCATCTCAGCCTCCTGGGGAGCTGGGACCACAGGCGCATGCCACCTAACCGGACTAATTTTTTTATTTTTTGTAGAGATGGGGTCTCCGTGTGTTGCCCAAGCTGGTCTCAAACCCCCCGGGCTCAAGCCATTCTCCCACCTTGGCCTCCCAAAATGCTAGGATTACAGGTGTTTGAACCACTGAGCGCAGCCTAAAAGAATTTTTTTTATTGATACATAATGATTGTACATATTTCTGCGGTATATGTGACATTTTGATGCAGACATACAACCATGTAATAATCAAATCATGGTAACTGGGATAATTCATCACCTCAAACACTTATTACTTGTATTAGGAACATTTCAAATCCCTTCTAGTTATTTTGAAATATGCAATAAATTATTAACTACAGTCACCCTAGTGAGCTACCAAGCACTAGAACTTATTCCTTCTAACTGTATTTTTATAACCATTAACCACCTTCTCTCCATCCTCTCCTCCCCACACCCTTCTTAAGCCTCTGGTAACCACTATGCTACTCTCTACCTCCATGGGATCAACTTTTTTGGGGCTCCCACATACGAACGAGAATATGCAGTAAATCTTTCCATGCCTCGCTATTTCACTCAACATAATGTCTTCCAGTTTTATCCATGTTGCTGCAGACAACAAGATTTCATATTTTTATGGCTGAATAATATTCCATTCCATACCACATTTTCTTTATCCATTCATCTGCTGATTAACACTTACTTACTTAGGTTGATTCCATGTCTTGCCTATTGTGACGAGTGCCGCAATGAACATGGGAATGCAGGTATCTCTTCTATATACTGATTTACTAAAATAATTATTTTCTTAATTTCCTTTTTTGATGGTTCACCACAGTATACACAAAACTAATTTTTGTACACTGATCTTGTGTCCTGTAACATTGTTAAATTTAATTAGTTCTAATAGGTTTTTTTGTGTGAATTTCTTAGGATTTCCTACATGTAAGATCATGTCATCTGCAAAGAGAGAGAGTTTTACTGCTTCCTTTCCAAACTGGATGCCTTTTATTTCTTTTTCTTTTGCCAATCTACCTTGGCTAGAACCTCCAGTGGAAATCTCCTCCTTTCAACTGTTGAAAGAAGTGGCAAGAGCAGGTATCTTCATCTTATTCCTAAGTTTAGGGGGAAAGCGTTCAGTCCTGCATACCATTAAATATGATGTTAGATGTGGATTTTTCACAGATGCCCTTCTACTTCTAGTTTGTTTAGCGGTTTTATCATGAAAGAATATTGGATTTTGTCAGATTTTTTTTCTGCATCTATTGAGGTAATGATGTCCGTTTCTTTCCTTTATTCTATCAACATGGTGTGTCATACTGATTTCCATATGATGAACCAACTGTGCACTGCAGGGATAAATGCAACTTGGTCATTGTGTATTATCATTTTTATAAGTTGGTGGACTCAGTCTACAAATATTTAGTTGAGGATTTGTGTGGATATATTAATAAGAAATATTAATCTGTAGTTCTCTTGTGATGTCTTTGCCTAGCACTAAGGTCTTTTTAGTACTGTGATGTCTTCTTAGTACTAAGGTAATATCAGCCTCATAAAATGAACTAAGAGATCCTTCCTTTTCTATTTTCTGAAAAGTCTATGAAGGATTGGTGTTAATTCTTCTTTAAATGTTTGGTAGATTGCGTCAGTGAAGCCATCTGAGCGTGGGCTTTTCATTTTTGGAAGTATTTTTATTCAACCTCTTTGTTATAGGTCTATTCAGATTTTCTATTTCTTCTTGAGTCAGTTATAGGAACTTGTCTATTTTATCTAGGTTATCGAAATTGTTAGCATACCACTGTTCATATTCCCTTTTAACCCTTTTTATTTTGGTAATATCTCTCATTCCTTATTTTAGTAATTTGAGTCCTCTCTCATTAAAAACTTCTTTAAAAAAGATAAAAGTAGCCAGGTGTAGTGGCTCATGCCTATTATCCCAGCACTTTCAGAGGCCAAGGTGGGAGAATTGCCTGAGCCCAGGTGTTCAAGACCAGCTTGGGCAACATAGCAAGACCCTATGTCTACAAAAAATAAATTAGCCAGGTGTGGTGACACACACCTATGATCTCAGCTACTTGGGAGAAGGCAGAAGGATCATTTGAGGCCAGGAGTTCTACTCCAGCCTGGGCAACATAGCGAAACTTTAAAACAAAAAACAAACAAACAACAACAACGACAAAAAACACAAGGTGCCCCTGGGTCTGTTGACGCATGCCTATAGTCCCAGCTACTCAGGAGGCTCATGTGAGAGGATCACTTGACCCCAAAAGTTTGAGCCTAGACTGTGATATGATCCTGCCTACAAACAGCCACTGCACTCCAGCCCGAGCAACCCAGCAAGGATCCATCTCAAAAAAAAAAAAAAAAGACCAGAATCAAACCAAGTATTTAATATATATGATCATTTGGTTTATAAGAGACAGCACTGTCGCCTTAAAGAAGTAGTACTGGGATAACTGAATATCACATGCGGGAAAAATGAAATTGGATCCCTAGGCTGCTCTGCCTAGGGAGTAGTCATTTTTTATTCCTTTACTTTGTTAATAAACTTGCTTTTACTTTACTCTAAAAAAAAAGAAAAGAAAAAGAAATTGTATCCCTACCTCACACAATACTAAAGTCTATGGCAAATGGACTGACTATAGACCTAAAATGTGAAAGGTGAAAATATTAACTTACAAAGGATTGGTATGCACAGATTATACAATTATGTATAAGGTATCCTACAAATTAATAAAACAGCCAACCACAGAGAAAAATGGGCCAGGTACGGTGGCTCACACCTGTAATACTAACACTTCGGGAGGCCTAGGCATGCAAATCTCTTAAGCACAGGAGTTTGAGACTAGCCCGGACAACATGGCGAAACCTTATCTCTACAAAACATACAAAAATTAGCCGGGCATAGTGGTGTTCACCTATAGTCCCATCTACTTGGGAGGCTGAGGTGGGAGGCTGCAGTGAGCCTTGATCACACCACTGCACTCCAAGCTCGGCAACAGAGTGAGACTCCATGTCAAATAAATAAATAGGATACAGAGATGACTTAATTTTAGAAACGTTAATAATAGATAACATCAGTTGGGCGCGGTGGCTCATGCCTATAAGCCCAGCACTTTGGGAGGCCGAGGTGGGCAGGTCACCTGAGGTCAGGAGTCTGAGACCAGCCTGGCCAACATGGTGAAACCATATCTCTACTAAAAATACAAAAATTAGCCAGGCGTGGTGCACATCTGTAATCCCAGCTACTCAGGAGGCTGAGGCAGGAGAATCATTTGAACCTGGGAAGTGGAGGCTACAGTGAGCCAAGATTGCGCCACTGCACTCCAGCCTGGGCAAGACAGCAAGACTCCATCTCAAAAAAAAAATTTCTTTAAAAAGGTAACATCAACAAGTCAAATAAAAACAATTACCCTATCACTTCAATGTAGCCACTTTCCCCCTCCAAGTCACTTCTTAAAATTAATCAGCCTTTTTCCTACACACCCTAGAACTATTTTGCCCAACCTCATCTTGATTTTTTTTCTTTTACTTTTTTCTTTGTTATTTATTTATTGCCTTTAAATAGTCTCTATTGCCTTTAAATAGACAATATTCAATTGTCTTGTATTTCAACATACTACTGGAAACTTCTAGCCATCTCAAGGTACAGTAATTCCATCAGATTTACTGCAGAATCAAGCCCAGTATACCTCTCAATCCCAACGTAATTTACTGAAGGACTTTTTCCCCAAGCTGCTATGAAAGCCTCTTCAGTTCCATAAAACACTGGTGAAAATTCAGAAAGCCATCTTAATATCTAGGAAAGATTTCTCTTCCAGGACAACAAAGTAAAGTAAGTTCTCAGCAATACTTAGCTTGAAGATGGCACAAAGCAAAGACGGTAAAGTCTACCGAGAACATCAGACCTCTCACACCTAAGGCCTTCAATTTGCACAGATCCATTCCCACCAATCAAATGCAAGTCTGTCATAACAGTTATTTTCCCTTACTACCTTCCTTCTAACTCTCCTTACACTGCTGATCTCTTCCTTTCTTAAATTTATCCACAAGTCCCACATGAACCCTTTTTCTTTCTTTCTTTTTTTTTTTGAGACTGCTTCTCCCTCTGTCGCCCAGGCTGAAGTGCAGTGGCATGATCTCAGCTCACTGCAACCTCTGCCTTTCAGGTTCAAGCGATTCTCTTGCCTCAGCCTCCTCAGTAGCTGGGACTACAGGCACGCGCCACCATGCCTGGCTAATTTTTGTATTTTTAGTACAGATGGGGTTTCACCATATTGGCCAGGCTGATCTCAAACTCCTTACTTTGTGATCCACCCGCCTCAGGCTCCCAAAGTGCTGGGAATACAGGCATGAGCCACCACACCCAGTCATGAACCCTTTTTCTATGAAAAGCAGCTTCCTACCTTCAATCTCTTCACAACAGAAATTCTACTTCCTAGCCTTAATTGAAAATTCACTTTTGGCCAGGTGCAGTGGCTCACACCTGTAATTCCAGCACTTTGGGAGGCCGAGGTGGGCAGATCACGAGGTCAACAGATCGAGACCATCCTGGACAACGTGATGAAACCGTCTCTATTAAAAATACAAAAGTTAGCTGGGCGTGGTGGCGTGTGCCTATAGTCCCAGCTACTCAAGAGGCTGAGGCAAAAGAATCGCTTGAACCCAAGAGGCAGAGGTTGCAGTGAGCCAAGATCTCATCACTGTACTCCAGCCTTGCGACAGAGCGGGACTCTGTCTCAAAGCAAAAAAAAAAAAAAAAAAGAAATGAAAAGAAAAAAAAAATCACTCTCTTCAATTTATACGCTTTTCTCTAAAACTCTCCAGTAGTGGCTAAATGGTGCCCCCCCCCAGAAAAAAAAGATAAACCTGTGTCCTAATCCCTGAATTAGGGATTGTGAACATATCTTATTGGGGGAAAAAAGGTCTTTGCAGACATAATTAAATTAAGGATATTGAGATGTGATCATCCTGGATTATCCAGGTAGGCCCTAAATCCAATAACAAATATCCTTGTAAGAGAGTGGCACAGATATCCCTGTAAGAGAAGGAGACAGACACAAGACAAGAGAAAATAATACAAAAATGGTGGCAGAGATTGGAGTAATGTGGTCATAGGCCCAGGAATGCCAGGGCAACCACCAGAAGCTAGATAAGGCAAGGAACAAATGAAAGATAATAAATTTCTATTGTTTTAAGATATCAAGTTTCTGATAATTTATTACAGCGGACATAGGAAACTAATATCTCTCCTAAGCAGGCTATATCACATCAAGGGGCCTACGGTTTCCCCAGCACAAGCATTTTTCATCTTACACAAAATTCTTTACACGTCTCTTTTAAGGTTTATGCCATTCTGTTATTAAACTTTCTTTCTTCATTGTTGTATTCCTACAGATCACCAGAAACTCTTCATAGTTTTCTTCTCCAATCACACTGTTACCACCATCATCAACTTCAAAGTTCACATGGATCACCACAGATCCTTAATCTCCTTAATAATTTACCAATTCTTAATGCATTTCAACTATACAATCTTTTAACCACATCAAAGGGACGAGAATTACTGACTGCAAATCTGAGTCTAGTGGCTTGTCAAATTCATAACTCCTTTCTGAAAAACCTGCCATGCCCACAGGCACCTCCTTTAAAAAAAAATACCTTAGACAATTCATAGTCACATTCTCAATGTCCTGACCATGCTATGCTTCCCATAGCTAACTAGATCAAGGGTGGGTTTGTGACCCAAGACGTGCCAATATCTAGTCACTATAAAGCAAGGTTTTCCAATCTCACCACTATTAACATTTTGAACCACATAGAATCTTTGTTGGGGGGGTGCGGGGGTGGGGGGCTGTCTGGTGCATGGAGGAGCAGCAGCCCTCACCTCCGTCCACTAGATGCCAGTAGCAACCCTTCCCCTACTCCTCACAATCGAAATATCTCTAGACTGCAAAATGTCTCCCCAGAGGCAAAATCACCCTGGATTAAGACCTACTACTATAACAGCAAATAACTAAATTAGGAATTACAGGATACCTGCTGCTTGAGGAATTAAAAGAAGGCAAGCCAACTGCTAGAGCTGCACTATTCTCAGCCACCCTCTGAGTCCCGAAATATATTCAGGTTTCTGTAAGACCTGGTGAATTGTTCTTCAGCAAAGCCTAGTGTTTGGTGATTCCTATTCTTTTCTTCCACAAGATCTAGCTCTGTAAAGTCTTCTCTTCTTTATTTCTACATATCCTCCCAATGAACTACTATTATTTAAGGTAACCCAAGTATTTCTCACATTCTAAAATACATAACAGATCACTTGAGGTCAGGAGTTTGAGACCAGCCTGGCCAACATGGCAAAACCCCATCTCTACTAAAAATACAAAAATTAGCCGGGCGTGGTGGCAGGCGCCTGTAGCCCCACCTATTCGGGAGGCTGAGGCAGGAGAATGGCTGAACCAGGGAGGCGGAGCTTGCAGTGAGCCGAGATCAGGCCACAGCACTCTAGCCTGGGCAAAAGAGCAAGACTGCCACACACATACACACACACACAAAAAAAAAAATTGGCCAGGCGCTGTGGCTCACTCCTGTAATCCCAGCACTTTCGGAGGCCAAGGCAGGTGGATCACGAGGTCAGGAGATCGAGACCATCCTGGCTAACATGGTGAAACCCAGTCTCTACCAAAAAATACAAAAAATTAGCCAGGCGTGGTGGCAGGTACCTGTAGCCCCAGCTCCTCAGGAGGCTGAGGCAGGCGAATGGCTGAACCCGGGAGGCGGAGCTTGCAGTGGGCCAAGATCGCATCACTGCACTCCAGCCTGGGCGACAGACCGAGACTCCATATCAATAAATAAATAACTAAATAAAATAATACTTGTCACAAAGACTGTACTATTTATAGGAGATAAAAGTAAGTTAAATTTAATCCTCTCCAACAATGCCACAACAGGAACCTTTCCTGGGCCAGGCGTGGTGGCTCATTCCTGTAATCCCAGCACTTTGGGAGGCCAATGTGGGCTGATCACTTGAGCCCACGAATTTGAGACCAGCCTGGGCAACACAGTGAAATCCCATCTCTTCAAAGAAAAAAAAAAAAAAAAAGGAAAGAAACCTTTCCTAATATAAAGCTACTTGGAGTCCTACAAAATTTTTAAGAGTATAAGGGGATCCTAAGGCCAAAAAGTCTGAGAAGCACTGCATTAAAGTAATACTTAATGCCTCCTTTTAATTTACCCTCTGAGTTTTTATCTGTGAGAATCTTATCTATGCTGCCATAAATGTTTAAAGTTCTTAGAAAAGCTCCTGATATATCACCAGTGCTTAAGAATTCAATTCATTGTAATATTAATAATTAGCTATAATATTACAGAGAAAATGTTTTTATGAAAAGATAGAAAATATTGGCCAGGCATGGTAGATCATGCCTGTAATCCCGGCACTTTGGGAGGCTGAGGCAGGGGGATCACCTGAGGTCAGGAGTTCAAGACTAGCTTGGCCAACATGGTAAAACCCCATCTCTACAAAAATATAAAAAAACCAGCTGGGCATGATGGCAGGTGCCTGTAATCCCAGCTACTCGGGAGACTGAGGCAGGAGAATTGCTTTAAGCCTGGAGGCAGAGGTTGCAGTGAGCTGATATAGCGCAGCCTGGGCGACAGAGCGAGACTCCTACTCAAAAAAGTTTTTAAAAATTTACTTAGTTACTCCTGGCTTCGCTTAACTACTTGCCAACTCAATTTCCATCTTATCATTATCCCCTTCAGTTGCAATAACTACATTAATTCTAAACATTCAATTATTTATCTTAAAGCAGTAGTGCTCGAAATGTGATATGGGGGCTCTCAGGATTTCTGAGATCAAAATCACACGATAGTAAAAGATTAAAAGTACAAAACAGACCAATGAATTCTTTTTTTTTTTTTTTTTTTTTTTGAGACTGAGTCTCGCGCTGTGTCACCCAGGCTGGAGTGCAGTGGCGCGATCTCGGCTCACTGCAAGCTCCGCCTCCCGGGTTCACGCCATTCTCCTGCCTCAGCCTCCGAGTAGCTGGGACTACAGGCGCCCGCCACCACGCCCGGCTAGTTTTTTGTATTTTTAGTAGAGACGGGGTTTCACCATGTTAGCCAGGATGGTCTCGATCTCCTGACCTCGTGATCCACCCGCCTCGGCCTCCGAAAGTGCTGGGATTACAGGCTTGAGCCACCGCGCCCGGCCCAGACCAATGAATTCTAATGCAGAATGTCAAAACACATGTAGACGGTTTCAGATTCTACATTGCAACTAACCTTTAAGAAATTACCACTTGTTAAGTTTTGTTGCAGGATCAGAGTATCACAACTATCTGAAAAAGTTAAATACCCATCCAACATACTGGTCATAAACTTCAACCAGAAACATATATAGCAACAGATTGATAGGAGAATTCAGCTGTGTTCTATCAGGCCAAACATTAAGGAGATTTACAAAAATGTAATACCATCACCATTCTTTCACTAAATTATTTTGGAATATAGTTTTTCATTAAAATGTTATTTATTAAATATATTAAGCTGGGTGTGCACACCTGTAGTCCCACCTATTTGGGAGTCCGAGGCAAAAGGATCACTTCAGCCCAAGAGCTCAAGGCCAGCCTAAGCAACACAGTGAGCCCATTACTTAAAAAAAAAAAAAAGTTAACTAAAATTAAAATGTTATTTATATTAAGCTGTAGTTTATTTCATATGAATATATAGGAATTAATTCCTAATACAGTAACTATCAATAGATATAAACTCATATAAGCAAAAGCTACTTGGAGTCCCATAATTTTTAAGTGTTAAGGGGATCCTAAGACCAAAATGTTTGAGAATCACTACATTAAAGTAGTATTTATTACCTCCTTTTAATTTACCCTCTGAGTTTTTGTGTGAATCTTACATATGCTGCCACAAATGTTTAAAGGAAGCTGAAGAGAGCATAGGATATGTCTTCCTTTAAGCATTGTAATGCAATCAAGATAAGATGTATACGCCCCTTCCCCTGAGGAAAAGACAAGACATGATGGCTGGGTTAACAGAATGCTCTTATTTGCCAAAAGTAACTACAGTATTTTTTTTTTTCCTGAGACGGAGTCTTGCTCTGTCACTCAGCGTGGGGTGCAGTGGCGCAATCTTGGCTCACTGCAAGCTTCACTTCCTGGGTTCAAATGATTCTCCTACCTTGGCCTCCCTAGTAACTGGGATTACAAGCCCCTGACACCACGCCCTTCTAATTTTTGTATTTTTAGTAGAGGTGGGCTTTCACCATGCCGGTCAGGCTGGTCTTGAACTCCTGACCTTGTTGTGATCCACCCGCCTTGGCCTCCCAAAGTGCTAGAATTACAGGCATGAGCCACCGCACCCGGCCAAGTAACTACAGTATTATAATACAGCTATAATACAGAACTTATACAGAAAAAACAGAACCAAAGAATTTCCATTGAATGATCCACAGAAAAATATGAAAGTCAGGGTTACAAAAGGGGTAATACAGTCCTTAAGTTAATTATCTACAGTAACAATTTTACTGGAGTTGGTTTCTGGTACCTAAATTTTAATCACCTTCAATAGAAGGTATTCCAAGAACTCTATGTGGAACAAAAATCTGCCAAATAAAAGTCATGAAAAAGTAGGCCGGCGCGGTGGCTCACGCCTGTAATCCCAGCACTTTGGGAGGCCGAGGCAGGTGGATCACAAGGTCAGGAGATCGAGACCATCCTGGCTAACACGGTGAAACCCCGTCTCTACTAAAAAATACAAAAAATTAGCCAGGCGTGGTGGCGGGCGCCTGTAGTCCCAGCTACTCGGGAGGCTGAGGCAGGAGAATGGTGTGAACTCCGGAGGCGGAGCTTGCAGTGAGCCGAGATCGCGCCACTGCACTCCAGCCTGGGTAACAGAGTGAGACTCCATCTCAAAAAAAAAAAAAAAGTCATGAAAAAGTATTTAACTATTACAAAAACAATCCATTATTCTGAACTGTGCAGCGCTAGTCACCTTCATTAACAGAATAAATACAATCAGCTCTGCCTAATAAATTACCAAGCTAAAAAGGACTATTTGGCAAAAGAAGTTAATGGCATTCATTAATTAGGGTACTTTTTTAGTTATTCTGTGAAGCACAATTCATCAACTTAAATGCCAGCACCTTGTATGGGACGGACATTTAAAAAATTACCTGGCCAGGCATGGTGGCTCACGCCTGTAATCCCAGAACTTTGGGAGGCCAAGGCGGGCGGATCACCTGAGGTCAGAAATTCGAGACCAGCCTGGCCAACACGGTGAAACCCTAGCTCTACTAAAAATAAAAAAAATTAGCCGGGCGTGGTGGCACCTGTCTGTAATCCCAGCTACTCGGGAGGCTGAGGCAGGAGAATCGCTTGAACCCAGGAGGCGGAGATTGCAGTGAGCCGAGATCTCACTACTGCCGTCCAACCCAGGCGACAGAGTGAGACTCCATCTCAAAAAAAAAACAACTACTTGTTCACTACAGGATTATAATATTGATTGAGAAAGGTGAAACAATAGCATATTTTCCACAGTTAGCAATGACAAGAGTTCTAGCTCATAAGCCAGGACAAATTTTGGAATTGTGCTTCCAAAGTCACACATCTGACCCAACAGTCATATCCAGCATTCTGCCTAAAAGGGAAAAAGTGGCTCTATTACAGTCCTAGTTTCCTCATTTCCTCACATGCTCTACGCTTCAATTTGCGGCTTCCAAATTAAGCACTTTTTAAAGCACTTCTCATCCTACTCCCATGTCTAATTCCATTGATTAGATTTCTTGCTTTTCAATTAAAAAAAAACACACACACACCAGGCACAGTGGCTCAGGCCTGTAATCCCAGCACTTCTGGAGGCCCAGGTTATCACTTGAGCCCAGGAGTTCGAGACCAGTCTGGGCAACATGGCGAAACTCCGTCTCTACAGAAAACTTAGCCTAACATAGTGGCGCACGCCTGTAGTCGCAGCCACTCAGGGAGGCGGAGGTGTGAGGATTGCTTGAGGCCGGGGAGGTAGGTCAAGGCTGCAGTGAGCCGTGATTACACCACTGCAATCCAGCCTGGGCGACAGAGCGAGACCCCGTCTCAAAATAAAATAACTTAAAACTTTATTAGTGTTGGTGTCCTGTGTAAAGCAGAAACTAAGGACTAGATCGGAAGACAAAATGAATCTAGCATAGTTCACCGCAACCTGGATGTTTTCAACTGAAATCCAAGTTTTATCCAGTTTTTAAAAAAAAAGGTTGGCGGGGGGACTAACCACACCTTATGCCACCAAGTAGCGCTTTTGTTTCCTGCGAAGGTTATTTATTGAGATATCATTTTGTAATAATATTTAGATACCGTGTGCTGCGATTCCTGTTTAAAGGAATCTCACTGCAGCTAAGACTACAGAAAAGATGGTTCATAGCACTTCTCAAATCGCAAAGCTTGAGCTCCTTCTTCCCCTCTCCCCGGTCCCTGCTGCTTCCCCATCGCCCCGGGAAATACAGTACACGCCGGATCCCCGGACGCGTCATTGAGAGGCGGAGGGAGAGCAGGTAGTCTTATAATTGTTGGACTTGCTATCCCGTTCTGCCTGTGCAAAATAAACCCCCATATTAAAATAATCTCGAACCGTGATAAAAATCGAGGACCCAATTCTCTTTGGCTCGCCTCTCTCCATCGCTATCAACTTCACTGCGGCCCTCAATGCACTCATTTCTACTACAGAGCCGCCCTACCTGTGCCGAGACCCCCATCTCCAGCCCAAGTTACTCTATGACCTTGGGCCCGCTCCCCTTCCAAGCTCAAGGCTGTAAAACCAGGACCCCACATCGCACCCCGCAGACTGCAGAGGCCGCCAGGCTCAGGCCGGGTCAGCGAGTTGCGGCGGGGGAGAGCGAGCGACTGGCTCGGGGGAAGCGCTGGGAAGAGAAGACGCTGGGGGCGGAGACGGGGCTCGGGGCTACCTGCGGGACCAGCGCCGGCGCCACCCCGGTGCTAGCAATGGCTGCACGCCACCTCGGGGCTCCCGGAGCCCTCGCGGCCGTGCTAGGAACTCCGACCCTGCCCCGTCCGCGGTCACCACCCTTATGAACTCCGACCGCTCAGCAAGCAGCGGCAGGTGGTGCTCGGCCGCGCGAGCAGGTTAGCTGCCTACCTCAGGCGACGGCGTCTCGGAGCCCAGAGCCTCCCGCCTCCCTCTCAGGGGCGCGAAGAGCTGGGACCGAAGCAGTAGGAAGCGGCGTGCGAGGCAACACGCCACCGAGGGTGGAACAGGAAGAGGGAGAACCGTCCGCTCCCTGGAGAGGCTGGCAAAAGGATGGTGAGGACGCAGGCGGCGGGGACCGTCAGGGACGCTCGCGTACCTTCCTTTTGCCTGGCGGAGGGTCAGACCAGAGCCAGCGGATCGCCTCACATCCGGGTATCAGGAGACACTCAGCTGCTACTGCTGCGGCCGCCGCCTCCCCCGCGGCGCAAACACCAAACTTCCGGCGACGACGGCGACGCCTCGCTCGTCAGATGGGAGTTACCTGTGACTGTGTTGGGTGCGCTTGCGCAACGCTCCTCTTCAGCCCTAACCGGCTCAGCTGACGTGCCCAGAAGACGAAGATGGCCGCCACGCTCGCTGCGTGTCACGCAGTTTTTCACCCCGGCCCGGACGGCTGGGCGTCGGGGAAAGGCGAGCTAGTGTCCATCCTCAGCGCAGGCGCGGTGGGAGGCCTCGCGCGCGCGCCTCCGCGGGTGGTCGCCTGGCGGGGAAGTGGCGGCGCCCCCTAGCGGCGGCCGCTTGTCCTTCCTGGGGTCATCGCTTTGAGCTGAAAACCACCGAGGCCCCCTGCGGTCGTGGTTTACCTTGGAAATTTGTCGCAACTGGTTGCTATGTAGGTTTTGGCTGCTTCTGTCTGCGACGTACAATCCAAGTGCCTTTGGTCTTCCATATGAGCCAATGTAAAGAAGGAGGGTGGGGCCGGGCGCGGTGGTTCACGCCTGTAATCCCAGCACTTTGGGAGGCAGAGGCGGGTGGATCATTTGAGGTCAGGAGTTCGAGACCAGCCTGACCAACATGGTGAAACCCCGTCTCTACTAGAAATACAAAAATTAGCCGGGCGGTGTGGCGTGCGCCTGTAATCCCAGCTACTCGGGAGAATTGGGGGATTCTCGGCCGGGCGCGGTGGCTCAAGCCTGTAATCCCAGCACTTTGGGAGGCCGAGACGGGCGGATCACGAGGTCAGGAGATCGAGACCATCCTGGCTAACACAATGAAACCCCGTCTCTACTAAAAATACAAAAAATTAGCCGGGCGAGGTGGCGGGCGCCTGTAGTCCCAGCTACTCGGGAGGCTGAGGCAGGAGAATGGCGTAAACCCGGGAGGCGGAGCTTGCAGTGAGCCGAGATCGCGCCACTGCACTCCAGCCTGGGCGACAGAGCGAGACTCCGTCTCAAAAAAAAAAAAAAAAAAAAAAAGAAAGAATCACAAGTTTTAGTTCAAAGAGGGTCTGAGACTACCAAGAAATTATTTTTTTCAGATAATTGGAGGAAGACATTCAACTTAGAAAAATAAAGTAGTGTTTGATAATCCAAAGAAAATGTTAGTCAGGTCTCTTTAGTTAGAAAATGACTGAAATCCAGCTCAAACTCATGTAAGCAACATTAAAAAAAAGAAAAATAAGGCCGGGCGCGGTGGCTCAAGCCTGTAATCCCAGCACTTTGGGAGGCCGAGACGGGCGGATCACGAGGTCAGGAGATTGAGACCATCCTGGCTAACACGGTGAAACCCCGTCTCTACTAAAAAATACAAAAAAAACTAGCCGGGCGAGGTGGTGAGCGCCTGTAGTCCCAGTTACTCGGGAGGCTGAGGCAGGAGAATGGCGTGAACCCAGGAGGTGGAGCTTGCAGTGAGCCGAGATCCGGCCACTGCACTCCAGCCTAGGTGACAGAGCGAGACTCCGTCTCAAAAAAAAAAAAAAAAAAAAAGAAAAATATATATTGCTACCATAACCAGGAGCGATGGAGCAGCTGACCTCAGCTCATCCTAAAACTTGAGGATGTCAGATGATGTCAGCAGGACACTCTACAATGCCCAGCTCTTCTTTCATCTGCATTAGTTTCATTCTCAAATGTGCTTTCCTGACAACTCAGCAGAAATTACATAAGTTCACAGCCAACTGGTTTCAGTGAAAAGAGTGGCCCCCATTCCTGAGAGCTCCCAAGAAGGTCCTGGGGAGATCTTTGTTTCAACTTTGCTGTGTACCAGTGCTAGAAATAAATGCTATAACCCAGATGACACATCATGGTGCTCGACATTATAGTTACATAAGTGGTGAAGGTCTTTTTAACACCCCCTACAGCAAGAATTACAAGGCCACATTCTCCTGCTGAACTCAAAACCATGAATGTAATTTCCCGGACTTGTTTAAATTGGTTGTTTCCTTGCTGACTCTAAATTGCAGTATATACTTTTCTGCCTTTGCTTATCAGTAGGACATCTACTTCTGAAAACTGATAATGGAATGGTTGCATTGCTCCATGTATTATTTTCCCATTT
This sequence comes from Macaca fascicularis, assembly GCF_037993035.2. NCBI lineage: Eukaryota > Metazoa > Chordata > Mammalia > Primates > Cercopithecidae > Macaca > Macaca fascicularis. The sequence goes on along the minus strand of NC_088392.1, from coordinate 68,156,603 downwards.
CCTTGTTCCTTTTCTTTCTCGTGACCAGTCTAAATGCTTGCAACAGATAAAACCTCTGCCAAATCACAGAGGACAGGACAATCTCACTTTCAGATTAATCCTCCTGCTAGCAGGAAATTAAGGCATTATTTGTTGCCCCACTCTTGTTGACTTTATTTCAGGACTCTTGATGGTTTTATACTATGAGAAAGTAAAAATCCTAAAAAATGTTTGAGCTAGAAAATAAAGAAAAAGTATAGCAATTTAGGATAAATCAACGGACGATGACACTTCAATTTGCCATCTGGGAGACACGTCACTACCATACAAATAATAATGCTGGCCCCACATACTTGAGAGGCGATGAGTAGGCATTAGCCAGATTAAGAACTACATGTACGAAAGGCTGGAGAGGGAGTAAGCTTGATGAATTGCAAGAACTCCATTTTTGTTTTTCTTTTTTTTTTTTTTTGAGATGGAGTTACACTCTGTCACCCAGGCTGGAGTGCAGTGGTGCGATCTTGGCTCACTGGAACCTCCACCTCCTGGGTGCAAGCGATTCTTCTGCCTTAGCCTCCCGAGTAGCTGGGACTACAGGCACCCACCACCACATGCAGCTAATTTTTTGTGTTTTTGGTAGAGACAGGGTTTCACCATGTTGTCCAGGCTGGTCTCAAACTCCTGACCTCCCGTGATCTGTCTGCCTCAGCCTCCCAAAGGGCTGGGATTACAGGTGTGAGCCACCACGCCCAGCCCCAAATATTATACTGTTGAGGGGAAAGGGGATAGCTTAAGAAGTAGGCAGGCCCCTGTCAATCTAAAAGGAAGAGGCCGAAGCACAAAATGTGATTTAAAGAGTTTACTTGAGCCAAAGTGAGGACAGCTGCCCAGAAGACTCAGCCACAAGTAAACTTGAATATGAGCTCCTTTTGGCCTTTGTTACAAGCAGGTTTTTAAAGGCAAAACACCTGGACAGGGAGTGAGCTGATAGAAAGTTGTTTTTCAAGAATTATCATTGGCTTACAGAAATAAATACTGATTGACTAGGCATTGTTAAGCTACAGAGTATGGGGTTTAGTGTCTGGTGTGGCATTAGTAGGTAATTTATAGCTACTTGTAATAATAGCGAACAGTTTTGTGTGTGACAGGGTCTGGCTCTGTCGCCCAGGTTGGAGTGCAGTGGCACCATCTCAGCTCACTGCAGCCTCTCCCCACCTCAGCCTCCTGAGTAGCTGGGACAATAGGCGTGCATCACCATGCCCAGCTATGTTATTTTATTTTATTTTTTCGGATTTTTAGTAGAAACATGGGGTCTCAACATATTATCCAGGCTGGTTTTTGACTTCTGAGCTCAAGGGAGCCACCCATCTTGGCCTCCCAAAGTGCTGGGATTACAGGTGTGAGCCACCAGGCCCGGCTACAAACAGTTTCAATAGATGAATGAGACATGTGTCTTATTTTAATGTTTCTCTGGGCTTGATAAAGTTTAAAAACTCTGATTCGTCAAATACAAGTTATTTTCTTTTATCAGCCCAAAGTAGGAAGGGCCTTCAAGATAATAGGGAGGAGTACCCCATGCTCAGTACTGGGGATACTACAGAAAACAATACACTCAGGTCTCCTTCCTCATGGAGCATCCATCCTAATAGAGGAGGCATTCAGTTATCATTATTATTTTTTTTTTTTTCTTTGAGATTGTTGCCCTGGCTAGAGTGCAGTGGCACGATCTTGGCTCACTGCAACCTCTGCCTGCCAGGTTCAAGCCATTCTCCTGCCTCAGCCTCCTGAATAGCTGGGATTACAGACACCTGCCACCACACCCGGCTAATTTTTGTATTTTTATTAGAGACAGGGTTTCACCATGTTGGCCAGGCTGGTCTCAAACTCCTGACCTCAGGTGATCCGCCCACCTGAGCCTCCCTAAGTGCTGGGATTACAGGTGTGAGCTACTGCGCCCAGTTGAGGCATTCAGTTATTTCACAAATATTTATTGAGGGCATATTAACAAGGCATTATTTTAGATGCTGGAGGTGCTGCAGTCAACAGAAAAGACATAATTCCCTGCTTTCAGTTTACATTCTTGTATCTGACAATAAATAAGTAAATAAATAATTAAATTCTAAGAAGGAAACAAATATGGTCCTCAAAAAGTACTGTCCAATCACACTTTCTGTGATGATGGAAATATTCATATATCTGCATTGTTCAAAAGGGTAGCCATAGACACATATGAGTATTTGAAATGTAGTTACTAGGCCGGGCATGGTGGCTCACGCCTGTAATCCCAGCACTTGAGGAGGCCGAGGAGGGTGGATCACAAGGTCAGGAGTTCAAGACCAGCCTGTCCAAGGTGGTGAAACACCGTCTCTACTAAAAATACAAAAATTAGCCAGGTGAGGTGGCAGGCCTCTGTAATCCCAGCTACTTGGGAGGCTGAGGCAGAGAATTGCTGGAACCTGGGAGGTGGAGGTTGCGGTGAGCTGAGATGGCGCCACTGCACTCCAGCCTGGGTGATGGAGTGAGACTCCCTCTCAAAAAAAAAAAAAAAAAAAAAGAAATATAATTACCAAAATTGAGGAGCTGAATTTTTTCTGTTTTTCTTTTTTTTTTTTTTTTTTTTTTTTTTGAGATAGAGTCTTGCCGGGCGCGGTGGCTCAAGCCTGTAATCCCAGCACTTTGGGAGGCCGAGGCGGGCGGATCACAAGGTCAGGAGATCGAGACCACGGTGAAACCCCGTCTCTACTAAAAATACAAAAAATTAGCCGGGCGCGGTGGCGGGCGCCTGTAGTCCTAGCTACTCAGGAGGCTGAGGCAGGAGAATGGCGTGAACCCAGGAGGCGGAGCTTGCAGTGAGCCGAGATCGCGCCACTGCACTCCAGCCTGGGCAACAGCGTGAGACTCCGTCTCAAAAAAAAAAAAAAAAAAAAAGAGATAGAGTCTTGCTCTGTCGCCCAGGCTGGAGTGCAGAGGCATGCTCTCGGCTCACTGCAACCTCCAACTCCCAAGTTTCAGCAATTCTTCTGCCTCAGCCTCCCGAATAGCTGGGACTACAGGCATGCACCACCATGCCCGGGTAATTTTTTTTATTTTTGGTAGAGACAGGGTTTCACCATGGTGGCCAGGATTGTCTCAATCTCTTGACCTCATAATCCGCCTGCCTCGGCCTCCCACAGTGCTGGGATTACAGGCGTGCGCCACCATGCCCGGCCTGAGGAGCTGAATTTTTAAATTTTATTTAATTTTTTTTCATTTTTAAGGGTCTTGCTGTGTTGCCCAGGTTGGCCTTGAACTTCTGAGTTCAAGTGATTCTCCTGCCTCAGCCTCCCTAGTAACTGAGACTGTCAGTATGCACTGCAGGGCTGGCTATTTAATTCTAAATAGCAACATTCAGGCATTATTCATTATCTAGGGGCTCATTGATATCATCACAGGTTTTAGTTTTTTAAAAACTCTGTCCTTGGTTGGGCACAGTGGCTCCCTGTAATCCCAGCATTTTGGGAGGCTGAGGTGAGAGGATCAATTTATTCCCAGGAGCCTAAGGCTGCAGTGAGCTAGGATCACACCACTGCACCCCAGCCTGGGCAACAGAGCAAGATCCTGTCTAAAGGAACAAAGAAAGCAAGAAATAAACAACACTATGTCCTGAGATTGATTCTTCTCCTGGTTGTAAGGAAGTTCCCAACAGCTCCAGGGGTTACTCCGTTTCCATTCATAATCAAAAGAAAAGAACTTTCCCTCCAAAGGTCCGACTGGATCAACTTAGATCCCAAACCTACTGTGAACAAGTAATGGAATGGACTATTAAAAGGGTAGAGTCAGCTTTCTTAGGACCACAGGGATCAACAGAAGAATATTAGGAACATTTGGAAAGACAAAGGGATCGACGTTGAGAGGGCAACACACAAATATCCATTTTAGCCTTGTTACTCAAATTGATGTGCATAGAGTAGGGGCAGCTTCATCAGCTGAAGGCTTTTTAGAAATGCTGAATTTCAGGCCCCCCCAACAACTGAATCAGATTTTCATTGTAAAGTTTCCAGGCCAGGCGTGGTGGCTCAAACCCGAAATCCCAGCACTTTGGGAGGCCAAGGCAGATGGATCATCTGAGGTCATGAGTTCGAGACCAGCCTAGCTAACATGGTGAAACCCCATTTCTACTAAAAATACAAAAAATTAGCCGGGTGCAGTGGCATGTACCTGTAATTCCATCTACTTGGGAAACTTAGGCAGGAGAATCATTTTAACCCAGGAGGCAGAGGTTGCAGTGAGCTGAGATCATGCAATTGCACTCCGGCTTGGGCAACAAGAGTGAAATTTTGTCTCAAAAATAGATAAATAAATAAATAATAAAGTTTCCCCAGGTGAGTCCTACACACATTAAACTTTGATAAATATTGTCCTTTTTTCTTCTTCTTCTTCTTTTTGAGACTGAGTCCTGTTCTTTTGCCAGGCTGGAGTGCAGTGGCACGATCTCCACTCACTGCAACCTCTGTCTCCCGGGTTCGAGCAATTCTTCTGCCTCAGTCTCCCGAGTAGCTGGGACTACAGGCATGCGCCACCATGCCCAGCTAATTTTTGTATTTTTAGTAGAGATGGGGTTTCACCATGTTGACCAGGATGGTCTCAATCTCTTGACCTCGTGATCTGCTCATCTCGGCCTCCCAAAGTGCTGAGATTACAGGCGTGAGCCACCATGCCCGGCCGATAAGTATTGTCTTACAATATCTAAGAGTTCTGTTGAGCAGGGGTGAAGTCTGGACTAGAGATATAAATTCAAGTTATGGTTTTGGAGGAGATTACCAGGTTAAAAGAAAAAGTATACATAAAGGGACTACAGCTGCAAGCCGGGAAGCACTCTGACATGTATTGGCTCCATAGAGAAGGAGGAGCCAGCTAAGGAGATTTAGAAAGAGTAGTTAGAGGCTGGGCATGGAGGCTCTGGGCCTGTAAACCCAGCACTTTGGGAGGCCACGGCAGTGGAATCTCTTGAGCCCAGGGGTTGGATACTAGCCTGGGCAACATAGTAAGACCTCTTCTCTACGAAATAAAAAATAAAATATTAGCTGGGCATGGTGGCATGCACTTGTGGTCCCAGCTACTGAGAAGGCTGAGGCAGGAGGATCGCTTGAGTCCAGGAAGATCGGTCAAGGCTGCAGTGAGCCCTGATTGTGCCATTGCACTCCAGCCTGGGCAACAGAGCGATAGACCTTGTCTAAAAACAAAACAAAACAAAACAAACAAGAGTAGTTAGTGGGATAAGGAAAAAGGCCAGGTGAGCTTGGCATCCTGAAACCTGAAAGAGGTAAGGGGAGTGTTTGTGTTAAATCTTGATGAAGTTCACACCTGTAATCCTAGCACTTTGCACTTTGGGAGGCCTAGAGAGGCAGATCACTTGAGGTCAGGAGTTCAGGTCATCCTGGCCAACATGGGGAAACCCTGTCTCTACTAAAAAGACAATAATTAGCAGGGCGTGGTGATTCCCCCCTGTAATCTCAGTTACTGGAGAGGCTGAGGCACGAGAATCGCTTGAACCGGGGAGGCAAGGGTTGCAGTGAGCCAAGATGGTGCTACTGCACTCCAGCCTGGGCGACAGAAGGAGACTCTGTCTCAGAAAAACAATAAAAATAAATTTTGAGGAGATGTTGTGAAAGATGAAGATTGAAAAGTTTGTCTTATAGATCGGAACTTAAAGTGAAAATAATCCGCTACATTGTGTGATTTTATTTTTTTATTTTTATTATTTTTTGAGACGGAGTCTCGCTCTGTTGCCAGGCTGGAGTGCAGTGGCGCGATCTCGGCTCACCGCAACCTCCGCCTCCTGGGTTCAAGCGATTCTCCTGCCTCAGCCTCCCGAGTAACTGGGACTACAGGCGTGTGCCACCACGCCCAGCTAATTTTTGTATTTTTAGTAGAGACAGGGTTTCACCATGTTGGCCAGCACGGTCTTGATTTCTCGACCTCGCTATCTGCCCGCCTCGGACTCCCAAAGTGCTGGAATTACAGGCGTGAGCCACAGCGCCCGGCTCATTGTGTGAATTGCTTCAGGTACATTAAGTAATGCTAAGGTTCCTGGCGTTGGAACAGAATTAGCATAATCCTTTGGGCTTCTCTAAGAACTTATTTTCGTTCAGTGAGGAATTTATATTAGGTGCTGCACTCACGGTGCCCTGCTATTCAGAAACGTGATGGTGACAGTACTAGTGTGTGTGTGTGTGTGTGTGTGTGTGTGTGCGCGCGCGCGCGCGCGCGCGCGACGGAGTTTCGCTCTTGTTGCCCAGGCAGGAGTGTAGTGGTGCGATCTCGGCTTACTGCAACCTCCGCCTCCCGGGTTCAAGCGATTCTCCTGCCTCAGCCTCCCGAGTAGCTGGGATAACAGGCGCCCGCCACCACATCCGGCTAATTTTTTGTATTTTTAGTACAGACGCGGGTTTCACCCTATTGGCCAGGCTGGTCTTGAACTCCTGACCTCAGGTGATACCCCCGCTTCGGCCTCCCAAAGTGCGACAGTCCTATTAATTGGATTTAACCTCTTCGAATCTCCTTCTCTTGTGGGACACTTTTCCTCTTAGACCAGCCCTCAACACCCTCAGTCGTGGCAAGGCAACCTCCAGCCGCCAGGGGCCGCAGTCGCGCTCCTCGCGACCGGAAGAGAGTGCGGCCCAGCGCAGCCTCGGCGTTTCCGCCGTGCGTCTGCTGTGCTCCGCGCGCCCTTTACGACCGGAGTCCCTGGAGTAGGCGCTTCCGGCCATTCATACTGCAGTTGGTCAGTATTCGGTTGTTGGATTCTGTGCGCTCTCGGACCCGAAGGGTGACGGCGCCGCTAGGATGAAGCTCGTGAGGTGAGGGAGTGACCAAGCAGCTCTGGGGGCTGTGGAGGGAGGGCTTGGCCCGGAGTCCGGAAGGCTGGGCTCTCCCATTTGCAGGAGGCGGGAAAGCCGCGTGTGCGCGGCCTGCTAACGGCCGGCCTTACTGCGCCCGCAGCTCGTGCTCGGGCCTGGGCTTCTGCCTGGGTCGCTCGCGGATCCCGCGTGTCTTCCAAGATACTGGTATAAAGGCCGAGCCTTTTCTTCCCGCCTAGTGACTTAGAGACTTTCAAGGTGCAGCGCCGCCTGGGAGACATCTCGCCCTTACAGTTACTGATTTTCTTTTTGAGTGGAGCTCCAGCCCTACTTAAGAGTACTTAGAAAGCTGTATGAGCTTATCTGGAAACAAACCTGTTTGCAAACTGTTTTAAATCAGAGAAGGACTTCTGGCTTCACAAGTTTTTGTTTTTGTTTTTTTTTAAATAAGACGGTGTCTCACTTTGTTGACCAGGCTGGTCTCGAACTCCTGGGCTAAAGCGTTCTGCCTGCCTCGCCCTCCCAAAGGGCTGAGATTACCGGTGTGAGCCACTGCGCCCGGCCGATTTTTAAGTTTATCTTTTGATTCTCCTTAGACTTATGATTGATTATTCTACCTCTTTCCTGTTAAGGTAAGCTTTTTATTTAGGAAAATCTCCCAATATAGGGCAGAAATTATCACAACGTAATTGTGGCTGATTACCCAGATGATATATAGTTATTCTGTTTTATTTCTTTCGCGAGAAATAGACCCTGTCACTTAGGTGAGTCTTCTGGAGACTAATTCCAAACTACCTGCGAGTAGATTTGGTTTTGGTCTTTTTCCTTGAGACTGAGCCTGGAACAGAGGCAGACGTTTCTAATAACTAAGCCATCGATTATAAATATTTAGCTTGTTTCTTTCCTGTTGAGTCAAGGATTGTCATTATCCGCTAAATAGTTATTGGGCACCTGTTACCTACTGGGCGCTGGTAATAGTATTTTTTAAAAGGCAGATCCTTGTTGGAGCTTTCTAGTTAGGGGGATGACAGACAAGTAGATAACGTTTGTTTGAAACGTTTTAAATAACACATAAAAGCCTTCAATATTCAGGGAGGAGGCCAGGCGCAGTGGCTCACGCCTATAATCCCAGCACTTTGGGATGTCAAGGCGGGCAGATCACTAGGTCAGGAGTTCGAGACCAGCCTGACCAACATGGTGAAACCCCGTCTCTACTAAAATTACAAAAATTGCCCGGGCGTGGTGGCGCGCGCTTGTAATCCCAGCTACTGAGGAGGCTGAGGCAGGAGAATCGCTTGAACCCAGGAGGCAGAGGTTGCAGTGAGCTGAGATTGGCCACTACGCTCCAGCCTGGGCAACAGAGCGAGACTCCGTTGCAAAAATAAAAAAATAAAAAATTCAGGGAGGAGTTGGTACAAAAGACAATTAAGATTAATTTTTGTTGTATTTTTATTTGAACTATAATTTTGGATAGGAAGTCATAGAATTTAAAGTGCATTTTTTAGGCTGGACGCGGTGGCTCACGCCTGTAATCCCAGCACTTTGGGAAGCTGAGGCAGGCGGATCGCCTGAAGTCAGGAGTTCAGGACCTGCCTGGCCAACGTGGTGAAACCCCGTCTTTCGAAAAATACAAAAATTAGCCGGGCGCCTGTAATCCCAGCTACTCAGGAGGCTGAGGTAAGAGAGGCGCTTGATCCCGGGAGGTTGTAGTGAGCCGACGTCACACCACTGTGCTCCAGCCTGGGCAACAAAGCGAGACTCTGTCTCAAAAAAGAAAATTACAACATTTTTTGAAATTTCTCCATACCTGCTAATCTGAATCTTAATCTACTCATAGTTCAATTTTATGTAATACACCTTGGATTTCATTTGTTCCCTTTAAAGATATTGCATGTTATGGCAATTTTCCAGTAATTTTTAATAGCTGGACTGAATCCTGTTTTGTGTCTTAGGTCAAATATAGAAAGAAAATTTTTTTCTTACCAGAGAATGTATTTTTCCTCCAGAAAATGATTGTTTGACTAACTGGTTTGCGTTTTCAGTAGACTAATTTCTGTATATCAGTTGGTAGTTGTCATCCTTATTCTCACTGTCACCCTAACCAAAAACCTGGGAGGTGAGCTTGACTTTTTCTCTCCTGATGTCCTTGACATTTGATACACTGCCAGTTTTACCTACTGCATAAAAGTGTCCCACATTTTCCTGTTTGTTTTTTGGGTTCAGATAGTGTGTTTTGATACTGAGGGACACCGTGTTATCTGACTATTTGATATCTAAGTTTCACTAAGTAGAAAGAATTCAGATACTGAAAGATTCGTCTGAAAATAAGTTGAATCCATTTGGTTCCTGGGTTCAGTTAGGGAGGGATAATTGTGTATTTGTCCTGCCCATAGTAGCCTCCTTTCGTTCCGGTCACCACCATTGAGGTTCAGGCCCTTTTTATCCCACTCATGGATTTTTGTTTTCCTTCTTTGAGGTGAATATCTTAATACAATGAAATGCAGCGTATATTTCCTGCTATTGAAAAACATAAGCACTTTTGTAACCTAAACCCCTATCAAGAGAAGTAACATTACCAAAACCTCAGTTTCCTCAAGCCTTTCCCAGGCAACCTCTGACTCCATACCCCTAGATGCAACCAATTTCTTCCACCATACATGAATTTTGCCTGCACTAGAATTTCATATATTTGGAATCACAAAGTATTTTTGTGTAAAACTCCTTTTACTCACATGTTTTTGAGATTCATCCACATTGTGAAGTGTATCAGTGATGTGTTCATTTTTATTACTGGGTATTAGTACCTTGTACGTTTGGAAGTTCTGTATTTTAGGCTGGGCACAGTGACTCATGTCTGTAATCCCAGCACTATGGGAGGCTGAGGCGGGTGGATCACTTGAGGTCAGGAGTTTGAGACCAGCCTGAGCAACATGGTGAAACCCTGTCTCTACTAAAAATACCAAAACAGTAGCTGGGCGTGGTGGCAGGGCCTGTAATCCCAGCTACGAGGGAGGCTGAGGCCAGAGAATCCCTTGAACCTGGGAGGTGGAGATTGCAGTGAGCTGAGATCGCACCATTGCACTCCAGCTTGGGCAACAGAGCGAGACTCCTTTCAAGAAAAAAAAGCTCTTTATTTTAAAAAATTACAAGAAAAGAAAATAAATAAAAACTTACGTATTTTGTTTACAACAACGTTGAATATTCTTCAGGTTTTTGGAGGGAAATAAACTTGTGGGTGAATACGTAAGAGTGGAGTTGATGGACTGTAGCATAGTTGTTATGTGTTTAGCTTTATGAGAAATTTCCAGACCATTTTCCAAAATGGTTGTACCATTTTACACTTCCAGTAACAATATATTAGAATAACAATTACTCCACATCCTCACCAGTGTGTGGTGTTGTTTGCTCAGTCTTTAATTTTAGCCATTTTAGTGGGTATGTAGTGGCATCTCCTTAGGGTTTAGTTGGTTTTTTCCTTGTTTATTTGTTTGTTTTTGAGATGGAGTCTCACTCTGTCATCCAGGCTGGAGTACAATGGCACGATCTTGGTTCACTACAACCTCTACCTCCCAGATTCAAGTGATTCTCCCGCCTCAGCCTCCCGAGTAGCTGGGACTACAGGCATGCGCCACCACACCTGGCTGATTTTTGTATTTTTAGTAGAGACAGGGTTTCACTATGTTGGCCAAGCTGGTCTCGAACTCCTGACCTCATGGTCCTCCTGCCTTGGCCTCCCAAAGTGTTGGGATTACAAGCGTGAGTCACTGTGCCCAGCCTGTTTTTGTCTTTTTGTTTTTGTTTTTTTGTTTGAGACAAAGTCTCACTGTAGGCTGGAGTGCAGTGGTGCGATCTTGGCTCACTGCAACCTCTGCCTCCCGGGTGCAAGCGATTCTCCTGCCTCAACCTCCCAAGTAGCCGGAACTATAGGCGCACGCCACCATGCCCAGCTAATTTTTGTATTTTTAATAGAGACAGGGTTTCACCTTGTTGGCCAGTATGGTCTCCATCTCTTGACCTCGTGATCCGCCTGCCTCGGCCTCCCAAAGTGTTGGGATTACAGGCATGAGCCACCATGCCCGGCCTGTTTTGTTTCTTAAGAGATGAGAGTCTTCCTGTGTTGCCCAGGCTGGCCTCGAACTTGAGAAACCCAGTCTCTACTTAAAAAAAAAAAAAAAAAAAATACAACAATTAGCTGATTGTGGTGGCAAGCGCCTGTAATCCCAGCTAAATCAACCATGTAAATATGGGACCAGAAATAAATGTTTGCTTGTATTGTTTCATTGATCTATTTGTTGTTCCTTATATCTCAATTACTGTAGTTTTAACTTGTATATGTACTGCTCTAGTCACATAATTTGTCTTCCTAGAGACTATACTTTTGTCTCTTGTCTTTCTAAAATCTGTTTCTGAACATTTGCCCTAGGTTCTCTTTTAAATGTGCATATGAGCCTGGTACTCCTCTTCATTGATGAAAATCCTTCAGTAGCTCTCCTAGAGGAATTCTCTAACAGAGCTTAGGACTTTCCGAGAAGGGAACCTGCCTAACTCCTCTCTACTCATAGGACCTTAAATATTGAACTTAACATTTCATCGGTCTGGCTTGGTGGCTCATGCTTGTTATTATAGCACTTTGTGAGGCCGAGGCTGGCGGATCACTTGAGGTCAGGAGTTGGAGACCAGCCGGGCCAACATGGTGAAACCCTGTCTCTACTAAAAATACAAAAATTAGCTGGTTGTGGTGGCGTGCGCTCAGCTACTTGGGAGACTGAGGCACAAGAATCGCTTGAACCCGGGAGGTGGAGGAGCTCAGATTGAGATTGTGACCTTGCACTCCAGCCTGGGCAACACAGTGAGACTCCATCTTAATATCTGTAATTACTCTGTGTCTTATGCTGTATTTTTCTTTTGTTTCTTCTTGCTGCGTATTTCCAACTTTTCAGGCTTCTTACTAGAAGTCCCCCAATACCTGATTCCCTTCTCCACATGCTACAATATATTCTTAGTAAAAAAAAAACCTGTGTGTAGCTGGGTGCAGTGGCTCACGGTTGTAATCCCAGCACTTTGGGAGACTGAGGCAGGCTGATTGCTTGAGCCCAGGAGTTTAAGACCAGCCTAGGCAACATGGCAAAACCACATCTCTACTAAAAATTTAAAAAATATTAGCCGGGCATGGTGGCACATGCCTATAGTCTCAGCTACTCAGGGAAAAAAACTAAAAACCTCTGCATATCGCTATTGCATTCTACAACTTATAGTTATTTTTACATATCTTTTATGTACCTGAGCCTCCGCGCCTGGCTACATAAGGTATTTTTTTCCTTTTATTTGTCTTCTTTGCTTCCAAAAATGATTTGAAGAACTTTTATAGTAAAAGTTCTTACACTAACTGGGATAGTAAGTTCATATAAAAGATAAAAACAGGCCGGGCACAGTGGCTCACGCCTGTAATCCCAGCACTTTGGGAGGCCGAGGCGGGTGAATCGCAAGGTCAGGAGATCGACACCATCCTGGCTAACACGGTGAAACCCCGTCTCCGCTAAAAATACAAAAAATTAGCCGGGCGTGGTGGTGGGCGCCTGTAGTCCCAGCTACTCGGGAGGCTGAGACAGGAGGATGACGTGAACCTGGGAGGCGGAGGTTGCAGTGAGCCGAGATCGCGTGGCTGCACTCCAGCCTGGGTGACCGGCAGGACACCATCTCAAAAAAAAAAAAAAAAAAAAAGATAAAAACAAAAACTTGATAATGGGAGGAAGCCATTCGTTCAAAATTCTAGGCTTTTCTAGTATAATTGATTGTTAAATTTGGAGCTGAATAATTATCTGATGAAATCAAGTGTTACCAATTCATTGAGAGAAACATTTTCTTGATGTCATATATAAAAAGAGATTCAACTCATGAGTCTTTTTAAAGTTTGAAGCTTATTATATCCCAGACCAAGTAATTTTTTTTGTGATGGCTGTCTATACCACTAAAAAGAAAAAAAATTTTAAAAAGGCATTTTAAGGTTGGTTTCCCTTTATTCATTGAAACATTTCTGCTAGCATTATTCAGTGCCTATTACAGTCTAGGATTAGATATAGGGGTTACGATCCCTACCCTCAACAATAGTCTAGTGTGGGAGGATAATAGGTTATCTTACATGTACCATTTAGTGTGATAGATGATAGGATCTATTAATATAAGGTATATATTATAGACTAAAAGTTTGTATATGAACTGTGTATTGTATGATAGTGTAGGGTTCATTTTCTTAGATTTGATTGTGAGATTATGGTTATATAGGAGATCGTCATTAGAAAATGCATGCTGAAGTGTCAATGCCTACAACTTACTTTGAGATGGTATGATCTGTTTTTGTTTGTTTGTTTGTTTGTTTGTTTGTTTTTTGAGACGGAGTCTCGCTCTGTCGCCCAGGCTGGAGTGCAGTGGCCAGATCTCAGCTCACTGCAAGCTCCGCCTCCCGGGTTCCCGCCATTCTCCTGCCTCAGCCTCCCGAGTAGCTGGGACCACAGGCGCCGCCACCTCGCCCGGCTAATTTTTTGTGTTTTTAGTAGAGACGGGGTTTCGCCGTGTTAGCCAGGATGGTCTCGATCTCCTGACCTTGTGATCCGCCCGTCTCGGCCTCCCAAAGTGCTGGGATTACAGGCTTGAGCCACCGCGCCCGGCCAATGTTTGTTTGTTTTTGATGGAGTCTCGCTCTGTCGTCCAGGCTAGAGTTTAGTGGCACAATCTTGACTCACTGCAACCTCCGCCTCCTGGGCTCGAGCAATTCTCCTGCCTCAGCTTCCCCAGTAGCTGGGATTACAGTAATGTGCCACCAAGTCTGGCTAATATTTTTGTATTTTTAGTAGAGACGGGTTTTCGCCATGTTAACCAGGCTTGTGAACTCCTGACCTCAGGTGATCCGCCTGCCTCGGCCTCCCAAAGTGCTGGGATTACAGGCATGAGCAACTGCACCTGGCTAAGACTCTTGTCTTAAAAAAAAAAAAAAAAGGGCCAGGCCCCATGGTTTACGCCTATAATCCCAGCACTTTGGGAGGCTGAGGTGGGGAGATCACCTGAGGTCAGAAGTTCGAGACCAGCCCAACATGGTGAAACCCTGTCTCTACTAAAAATGCAAAAATCATCCAGGTGTGGTGGCAGGTGCTTGTAGTCCCAGCTACTTCGGAGGCTGAGGCAGAATTGCTTGAACCCAAGAGGCGGAGGTTGCAGTGAACCAAGATCATGCCACTGTGCTCCAGCCTCACCGACAGAGTGAGACTGTCTCAAAAAAAAAAAAAATAGAATTTTTTTAAAAGACAGAGTCTTTCCCTGCCACATAGGCTCCAGGGCAGTAACACAATCATGGCTTGTTGCAACCTCGAAGTCTGGGCTCAAGTGATCCTCCCACCTCAGATTCCAAGGAACTGGGACTACAGGCATGAACCAACATGCTCAGCTAATTTTTTTATTTTTATTTTTTTTTGTGATGGAGTCTTGCTCTGTCAACCAGTCTGTAGCACAATGGCACGATCTTGGCTCACTGCAACCTCTGCCTCCCAAGTTCAAGTGATACTCCTGCCTCAGCCTCCTGAGTAGCTGGGATTACAGCCCTGCACCACCACACCCGGCTAATTTTTTGTATTTTTAGCAGAAATGGGGTTTCACCATATTGGCCAAGCTGGTCTCCAACTCCTGACCTCATGATCCACCTACCTCGGCCTCCCAAAGTGCTGGGGTTACAGGCATGAGCTACCGTGCCCGACCAACTAAATTTTTTTGTTTTTATTTTTGTAGAGACAGGATCTTGCTCTGTTGACCAGGCAGGTCTCGAACTCCTGGCCTCAAGCAGTCATCCCACCTTGGCCTCTCAAAGTGGTGAAATTACAGGCATTAACCTCTGCACTGGCAATTGACAATATTTGTAAACCCTTCAACTTTTCTTCCTCTGCAAAATGTTATAAAAAGGGGAGAACAGAAATCTAGATGAAGTAAGAAGTGGATAGTTTGTTCATTATATATTATCAAGGCAACTGGCTATTCAGTTGGGGAAAGTAATAAAGACAGATTTGTGCCTTACACTGCATAAAAAAAGATCAATTCCAAGTAGATTAAAACTCTAAAAGTAGAAGAAAATAAGATACTATCTTTTACAATCTTGGCATAGAAAAAACCCTTTCCTAGGCAAATTATGTATCCCAGGAAGATGAACAGATTCAAAACATAAAAGTGAAAAAAGTTTGTGTGACTAAAGAAACCATAAACCACAAACTTGAATGACTGGCAAACAAGTAGAAAATAAAAGAAAAACTCAACCTAATTGAGAATATGTAAATAATGTGAACAGGTAATTCACGGAAGAAATAATTTTCCCATATTAATGAAAAGATATTCAGTCTCACAAGTAATTAAGGAAAAACAAATTCCCCCCGCCATCAAATTCACAAAAATTTGAAAGACTTAACAGCAACTTGTGTTGGTGAGGGTTTGCATAATTGGGTTTGTAATGGGAAAAAATTGAACCAAAGTAATGTCCATCAACAGGGAGGTAATAAATTTTGACATTTCCATATAGTGGAATACTTTTCAGTTCTTAGAATGTTATTTTGTTATTTTGTTATTTTTTTATTTTTTTGAGACGGAGTCTCGCTCTTTCGCCCAGGCTGGAGTGCAGTGGCGCGATCTCGGCTCACTGCAAGCTCCGCCTCCCGGGTTCACGCCATTCTCCTGCCTCAGCCTCCCGAGTAGCTGGGACTACAGGCGCCCACAACCGCGCCCGGCTAATTTTTTGTATTTTTAGTAGAGACGGGGTTTCACCGTGGTCTCGATCTCCTGACCTTGTGATCCGCCCGCCTCGGCCTCCCAAAGTGGTGGGATTACAGGCGTGAGCCACCGCGCCCGGCCTATTTTGTTATTTTGGCTTTTTTTTGAGATGGAGTCTTGCTCTGTCGCTCAGGCTGGAGTGCAGTGGAACAATCTCACTCACTGTAGCCTCTGCCTCCGGAGTTCCAAGTAGCTGGGATTACAGGCGTGCTCCATCATGCCTAGCTAATTTTTTTTTTTTTTTTTTTTTTTTGAGATGGAGTCTTGCTCTCTCCCCAGGCTGGAGTGCAGTGGTGCGATCTCAGCTCACTGCAGCCTCTGCCTCCCAGGTTTAAGCAATTCTCCTGCCTCAGCTTCCTGAGTAGCTGGGATTACAGGCGCATGCCATCCTGCCCAGCTGATCTTTGTGTTTTTATAGAGATGGGGTTTCACCATGTTGGCCAGGCTGGTCTTGGACTCCAGACCTCAGATGATCTGCCCACCTCGGTCTCCCTAAGCGCTGGGATTACAGGCATGAGCCACTGTACCCAGTCTCAGTTCTTAGAGTGTTTTGTATGTTGAAATGGGAATATGTCCAATATAAACTGCTGAACGAGAACTACAAGTTACAGATGTGAATAAAATATGACCCAATTTATGTAAAAAGAAATCTGTATATATGCTTATGAATGTGCATATAAAATGATCTGGAATAATATTCCTACATACCCACAGTGCAGGGGGTTAGGAAGGGAGATTTTTACTTTATGTATAAATATTGTAATAAACTTGTAATCTTTTTACCAACTGTAATTCTTTATTTATTTTTCATGATTTATGAGTCTGAGATCTTGTATGTCTGGATTTGAGGTTTGAGAATTAGAAACGTCCAAATGACAGTTCATTTTAGTATTGTTGTGTTCCTTCATAAAGGTTGAGGATATGATTCAGGAAAGCTGAAATTGTTAGCATATTCTTGATAGGAATTGATGCAGATAGCATCTACAAATTTTCAGCGTCTAGTTGTTTCATCTTTTTACCTTAATAAATGTGATTTTAAAGTGTTGCAGGTAAAAATTAATGGTTTTATTCCTATTTATAGATTTTTGATGAAATTGAGTCATGAAACTGTAACCATTGAATTGAAGAACGGAACACAGGTCCATGGAACAATCACAGGTACGGAGGTTGGACTACTTTTATAACATTTTTTTCTTCTCTTTTACCTGCTATCCAGAGTTTATTTTTTGATTGCTTAATGAACGTTATTGTAGTACAGATTCTTATTCTTTTGTCTGAATTATGTAATTGATTGATTGATTGATTTTTTTATTTATTTATTTTTTTTTGAGACGGAGTCTCGCTCTGTCGCCCAGGCTGGAGTGCAGTGGCGCGATCTTGGCTCACTGCAAGCTCCGCCTCCCGGGTTCACGCCATTCTCCTGCCTCAGCCTCCTGAGTAGCTGGGACTACAGGCGCCCACAACCGCGCCCGGCTAATTTTTTGTATTTTTAGTAGAGACGGGGTTTCACCGTGGTCTCGATCTCCTGACCTTGTGATCCGCCCGCCTCGGCCTCCCAAAGTGCTGGGATTACAGGCGTGAGCCACCGCGCCCGGCCTATTTTTTTTTTTAAACAGAGTTTTGCTGTGTCACCTGGGCTTGAGTGCAGTGTCATGATCTCGGCTCACTGTAACCTCCGCTGCCTGGGGTCAAGCAATTCTTTTGTCTCAGCCTCCCGAGTGGCTGGGACTACAGGTGCCTGCCAGCATGCCTGGGTACATTTTTTTTTTTTTTGAGACGGATTCTCACTCTGTTGCCCAGGCTGGAGTGCAGTGGCACAGTCTCAGCTCACTGCAACCTCCGCCTCCAGGGTCTGATTAATTTTGGTAGAGATGGGGTTTTGGTCTCGAACTTGTGACCTCATGATCCATCCGCCTCGGCCTCCCAGAGTGCTGGGATTTCAGGCGTGAGTCAAGTCACTGCACTGGCCTAATTTTTGTATTTTTAGTAGAGACGAGGTTTCAGCATGTCAGCCAGGCTGATCTTGAACTGGACCGGGCTGGTCAGAAGACCTCAGTTGATCCGCCCGCCTCGGCCTCCCAAAGTGCTGGGATTACAGGCGTGAGCCACCAAACCTGGCCTAAGTAGGTCTTTAGTTATCCCATTAGTTCAGGTATAATTTGGTAAAGGCTTCAGTATTCAGGTGTTTCAGCTATAATGTCATATAATCACCCTAAAAAATTGCTTTGTATTTTGTAAACTCTCATACTAAAAATAGTAGCTTAATGAGAAGAATAGGTGTTGCAGACTACTTAAAAGCCTGTGTAACTTTGTAATCAAAATATTCTTAACAAAAGTGGTAACAATTATTACATATAGAGAGAAGCAGAAACAAAGGTGAGGATAGTTTAGTGGAATGGGGATTATGAGAAAGTCACAAAGACAGTGAGAGAAACATTCAAGAAATACCTGTCAGATCAGTAGTGAGCCTGAAGCCCAGTCAGGGTTCTTCCATTGCTTGCTGCATTCATTTCTGTAAGCAAAACTTAGTGTGCTAGGAAAAATCTCTAGGAAGGAAACACTGCTGATTTATACTGACGTTATTCCCCCATTTACCAGTTGCATATGTGCTAAATTATGTCATAGAAAACTTGCACTGTAGCAGAACAGTATTCTTTTGTAGTCCAGTATTTACTGTGGCTCAGTAGATTAATTAGTTGCCTGACTTTTATCATACTAATAACTGCCCAATTATTTTCTTTTTAGGTGTGGATGTCAGCATGAATACACATCTTAAAGCTGTGAAAATGACCCTGAAGAACAGAGAACCTGTACAGCTGGAAACGCTGAGTATTCGAGGAAATAACATTCGGTATTTTATTCTACCAGACAGTTTACCTCTGGATACACTACTTGTGGATGTTGAACCTAAGGTGAAATCTAAGAAAAGGGAAGCTGGTAAGTTTGAAGGATTATAAAAATTTTTGTGAATGCTAATCCTAATCCACACTATTCATAATATAAATATTTGCAAACAACACAAGTGTCTTTGTTTTTTAATATTTCTTATAATGTGTATTATAACTCCTGGTGTTGCTATTAAAAACATTGATGCGGCTGGACACAGTGGCTCACGCCTGTAATCCTAGCACTTTGGGAGGCCGAGGCGGGCAGATCATCTGAGGCCAGGAGTTCCAGACCAGCCTGGTCAACATGGAGAAATCCCATCTCTACTAAAAATGCAAAAAAAAAATTGGGCGTGGTGGCGCATGCCTTTAGTCCCAGTTACTTGGGAGGCTGAGGCAGAAGAATCACTTGAACCCGGGAGGCGGAGGTTGCTGTGAGCCAAGATCATGCCACTGCACTCCGGCCTGGGCTACAGAGTGAGACTCTGTTTCAAAATAATAATAATAATATGGTTGTAATCCATAGCTTGTAAAACAATGATTTAACCTCTCATGCTGTGTATCATGCTGCTTTCCACTTTGCAAGAACCCCCTGTGGGTACCAAAATCTACAGATGCTCAAGTCCCTTTTCATAAAATGGTAATAGTGTTTCCATCTAACCTCTGCACATCCTTTTGTACACTTGTAATACCCAGTATAATGTAAATGCTTTGTAGATAGTTATATTGTATTGTTTAGGCGTTAATGACAAGAAAAAGTCTGACAACCATCATAGGCCTAAAGTTGGTTAAATCCATGGATGTGGAACCCATGGATATTGAAGGCTGACTGTATTTTCAAATCTGAGGACTTTTTGCCTTAATGTCTTTAGGGTTATTCTACTTTTACTACCTACCTACCTGTGAGGGAATTGATGATTGAAAGCCCCCTGCCTCGTATCATCTTACTCCACGCTGAGAAGTTATTCTTCCTTTACTAAATGTTACAGTTCCAAGTCTATTTTCTGATTTAAAATTTTGTTGAAAAAAATTTTTTTGTTTTCTTTTTTTTTTTTTTTTTTAGATGGAGTTTCACTCTTGTTACCCAAGCTGGAGTGCAGTGGCGCGATTTCAGCTCACTGCAACCTCCGCCTCCTGGGTTCTAACGATTCTTCTGTTTCAGCCTCCCAAGTAGCTGGGATTATAGGTGTGTGCCACCGCACCCAGCTAATTTTGTATTTTTAGTAGAGACGGGGTTTCATCGTGTTGATCAGGCTGGCCTCATACCCCTGACCTCAAGTGATTTACCTACCTCAGCCTTCCAGAGTGCTGGGATTACAGGCATGAGCCACCACGCCCAGCCGAAATCTTTTATCTACTATGTTTTCTCTGCTTTTCTTTGTTCTTCTGGGTACTTACCGTTTTTGTTCCTTTTCTATCATAAATACTATTTCAGAAGAAATTGGAGATAAGTGTGGTCAATTTGGTTCATTTTAACATGCGTCCTAGACTTACTGTTTTTGTGTGTACACATTTAAAATAATATAGTTTAAAATAACTGAAATTGGCTGGGCGCGGTGGCCCATGCCGTGAGCTGAGATCGTGCCATTGCACTCCAGCCTGTGCAACAAGAGTGAAACTCTGTCTCAAAAAAATAAATAAAATTATTTATGCCTGCCCCCCACCCACTCCCCACTTCTTAAAAAGTTGTTTTCTTAATTTATCTTTCTTTTATACAGATATGCACCACCAAATCTGGCTAATTTTTTAATTTTTTTGTAGAGACAGGGTCTCCCTGTGTTGTCCAGGCTAGTCTTGAACTCTTGGTCTCAAACAATCCTGCTGTGGCCTCTCAAAGTGCTGGGATTACAGGTGTGAGCCACCATCATACCTGGTCCATTTTCTTTTCTTTTTATTTCTTTTTTTTTTTTGAGACAGAGTCATGCTCTGTCGCCCAGGCCTCACTACAACCTCTGCCTCCCGGATTCAAGTAATTCTCCTGCCTCAGCCTCCCGAGTAGCTGGGATTACAGGTCCCCAGCCCTTTTATTGTTGTTGTTGTTGTTGTTTTTTACAACACTGCTCCAACTCTGTTTTTCCCCCCAATTTAACACTTCATTTTGAAATAATTTTAGACACAAAAAGTTGCAAAAATAGTACAAGGAATTCCCATACACTTTCACCAACATTGCCTAAATGTTAAAATTTCATGTAACTACAAAAAATAGAAATTTTATATTGATGCGACACTATTATATTATCTAGAGACCTTTTTCACGTTTCTCTGATTGTCCCTCTAATGTCCTTTTCCTGGTCCAAGATCCAATCCAGTACAACAGGTTGCATTTAGTTGTTCGTTTCCTTAGTTTCTTTTAATGTGTATCAGCTGGTTCCTTTTGTGACCTTAACACTTTGTAAGAGTACGGGCCAGTTATTTTGTGGAATGTCCCTTAATTAGCATCTTAAACTCACTGTTTATTGCTTGGAATGGTAAGACTAGAATCAGCGTGTACAAATTTCTAATGTGGCCAGGTGCGGTGGCTCACACCTGTAATCCCACCACTTTGGGAGACTGAGGCTGGAGGATTGCTTTGGTCCACGAGTTTGAAAGCAGCTTGGGCAACAAAGGGAGACCTCATCTCTACAAAAAATTAAAAAATTAGCCAGACCTGATGGCTTGTACCTGTAGTCCCCGCTACTCAGGAGGCTTAGGTGGGAGGATCACTTGAGCCCAGGAGTTCAAGACTGCAGTGAGGTGTGATTACACTGCAGGCTGGACTACAGAGAGAGACCTTGTATTTAAAAAAAAAAAAAAAAAAAGCAAAACATTTAGAATGTAACTGACTTCTGTGTCAGGATTTTCTAATATTCTTAGCTGTCTGAAGATGAAATAAGTTTATTTGGGTGATAAATTCCCTGTCACCATGATACTCAACTAGAGTTAGGATGACCCAGTGACAGGGATATTGCTATATGGATTAAAGCACTAGATTATGTGTAGGTCAAAATAGTTTCAATTTTCTGAAGAGTTAATAAGATTGTGATTTGATGTAATAGATTTAAACTTCCCTGGTTTTGAATTAACTTGCTTGGATTTTATTCAGTTACCAAAACTCTGGCATCAAGGTGATCGTGTTCTATTCTATGATATGTATCTTCCTTTTTTTGTGAGATTCAAATCATTTTATGGTGAATTTGAGACATGATATAAAGAAAAATTATTTTTTTAAGTTTGACACATTTCTTAGTAAATAAATTGAAATGAAACAAATAATAATCTCCCTAGGCCTTTAGTTCTTGGTTCTGCATGATAATGTGTTGTGGGGTGGGGAGAATCTGAAGTCTAACACATTTAACAGAAGCTAGTTAAACTTTTATTTACTGTAGCTGCTAATACAGAGCTATAAACGGGGAAAGGTGTGTGTGTAAATGTTGTTTGTGGTGTCTCGGTAACATTTGTGCAGAAGAGAATTGAGCTTGGTTTGTTTTTCTTTTCCTTCAGTTGCAGGAAGAGGCAGAGGCAGAGGAAGAGGAAGAGGACGTGGCCGTGGCAGAGGAAGAGGGGGTCCTAGGCGATAATGTCTCTCAAGATTACTGTTTCAAAGTCATACGGGATTTGGGATATTTTTTGTACAGGTTGTGTTTGTTTATGTCAGTTTTTAATAAACATAAATGTGGGATAGAGCTGTCTATTTAGTATATCAAAGTTTTAGTAGTTTCCTCCACATTCACAAAATTACCACAGTGAGAGCTAAGCATTTCTACTGGGCAGTTTCATTTTTAGATGATCAGATTTTAAGTTTTTCAACTAAAATTTTTCTTTTTATGATGAATAAGGTTAAAAGAAAAGCTTTAGACAAATTTAGTTTGGCAGAGTTTAATTGAGCAAAGGACAATTCACAAATCAGGTAGCCCCTGAAGCATAATAGGTTCAGAGGCTTCAGCCCAGCTGTGTAGTTGATGCAGATTTGTGAACAGAAGGAAAGTGATGTATGGAAAATGAAAGTAAGATACAGCAACAGCCATATTAGTTACAGTTCAGTGTTTGCCTTATTTGAATATGGTTTGAACAGTTTGCTGCCTTTGGTTGGCTGAAACTTAGTGATTGGCACGAGAGTAAGGTACAGTCTGTTTACACATCCAGTTAGGCTACAGTTCTATGTACTGAGAAACCTTTAAGCTGAACTTGAGATATGTAAAGAGACTTTAGGCTAAACTTAACAATACATATAGAATATATACCCTTTTACTTGACATGCACTAAATATGCATTTTACTGCTGACTTCATTCTGTGGCACCTACCCACAGGGGAAATAAGAAGTTCGTTTTGGTATTTTGGAAACTAAAGTCCTTATGGGATGGGGTCTAGAATTGATTCTCCTTTCCTGAGTTTTACTCTACGGAGTCTTAGGTACCTGGTAAAAAGTTGTCTTCTAAATTAAGGGTTATTGCTTTGTTGTCTAGCTGCTAATGTGTCACTTTTTTTTCTTTTGCTTTTTAATCAGTTCTTAGTAGGATATAGTTTTATGTTTTCCAAGTTGAAACTTGGAGTTAATGGTCACTAGATTAGCAGTTATGAGCCGTGTTAAAATCTCCTGTTAATGTGTAGTGTACCTGTCGGTGCCTCCTTTGTTAAGGGGTTCTTTGAGAGCAAAAGAGAAAAGACCTACTTTATTTGACAGCAAAACTGTTCTAATTGTTAATAAGGATTTTTAAAAATTGTTTTTGATTTGTTAAGCTCAGAAAAAATGTCTCTCGGTGCATCAGTTCTTTGTAAAGCTTACTACCAAGTATTTATATGCTAAGGGAAACAACTGGGGATGTGGGTGGCTTAAATCTGTATTTTCATCATGTATGTGAGTTTCTGTTTTGTTTTTTAAGTAAAGACATTTTCTGCGAATATTGTTACCTAAAAAAAGTTTAGGCCAGGCGTGGTGACTCACGCCTGTAATCCCAGCACTTTGGGAGGCTGAGGCAGGTGGATCACGAGGTCAGGAGTTCAAGACCAGCCCGGCCAAATGGTGAAACCCTGTTTCTACTAAAAATACGGAACTTAGCCAGGTGCAGTGACAGGCGCCTGTAATCCCAGCTACTCATGAGGCTGAGGCAGGAGAATTGCTTCAACCCACGAGGCGGAGGTTGCGGTGAGCCAAGATTACGCCACTGCACTCCAGCCTGGGCGATGGAGTGAGACTCCATCACAAAAAAAAAATTTATATATATATATATGTGTGTGTGTGTGTGTGTGTGTATTTTTATATATAGGTATACTAATATATAAATATATACTAATAGTATGCATGTAGAATGTACTTGTCATATGAGATATACATTTATATATTAGTATAAATAAATATTAGATATATATTTTTTAAGTATCTTACCTCATCAAGTAAATTCAAATACTTTTTGATTTTTCCACAGTTGATATTCTGCTTTTTCATAATTTATCAAAGCTATATAGTAATTAGCTTTTTTTCCCCCACAGATTATTGGCAGTGGTCACTCAGTTTTATTACAGGTTCTATGATCCAAAAAGGGATGTATAAAATTCATGATGATTAAGACAATTTTCTTTTTCTTTCTTCTGAGACGGAGTCTTGCTGTATCGCCCAGACTGGAGTGCAGTGGCGCGATCTTGGCTCACTGCAACCTCTGCATCCCAGGTTCAAGCGATTATTGTGCCTCAGCCTCCAGAGTAGCTGGGATTATTGACATGCGCCATCACACCCAGCTGATTTTTCTGTATTTAGTAGAGACGGGGTTTCACCATGTTGGCCACACTGAAGATAATTCTTTAATAGTAAATATATTAAAGGTGAGTTGGCGTGACAAGATACAATCAATATGTAATTTTTCTCCATACCTTTTTTTGTTTTTTTACTTTTTTTTTTTTTTTTTTGAGACAGAGTCTTGCTCTTTACCTAGGCTGGAGTGCAGTGGCATGATCGCTGCTCACTACAAGCTCCGCCTCCCGGGTTCAGGCCATTCTCCTGCCTCAGCCTCCCAAGTAGCTGGGACTACAGGTGCCCGCCACCACACCCGGCTAATTTTTTGTCTTTTTAGTAGAGACAGGGTTTCACTGTGTTAGGATGATCTTGTTCTCCTGACCTCGTGATCCGCACGCCTCATCCTCCCAACATGCTGGGATTACAGGCGTGAGCCACTGTGCCCAGCTTATACTTTTCCTTAATTAAGAAGCTGGGGGAATAAATAACTGGATTTCATTCTTTTCCATCTTCTGACCTGTTGGTGCTCCTATTGGTTGCATCCAAGTAGAAGGCAAAAGGCAAGATCCTGAAATGCAGCAGTGGAGAGATTTATTGAAGGGATCAAACAGAAAACCCCGCAAGAGTAGGAAATAAACAGTTGCCTCCTGTCCTCAGAGAGCTTATAGACTAAAAGGGAAGCAGACATCAAATTGGAGCTGGGTGCCGTGGTGCACACCTGTAGTCCCTGCTACTGGGGAGGCTAAGGCAAGAGGATCGCTAGAGCCTGGGAATTTGACGCTATAGCATGCTATGATTGCAAGCAGCTTGGGTAACCTAGTCAGACCTGGCTCTTAAATTTTAAAATTAAAAAAATGAAAACGGCCACATAATGTAAGAGATTTAAAAATACGTTTTGGCCTGGCGTGGCAGCTCACACCTGTAACCTCAGCACTTTGGGAGGCTGAGATGGGCAAATCACTTGAGGTCAGGAGTTCAAGACCAGCCTGGGTAACACGGTGAAACCCTATCTACTGAAAATACAAAAATTAGCTTGGTGTGGTGGCGGGTGCCTGTAATCCCAGTTACTCGGGAGGCTTAGGCGGGAGAATCACTTGAACCCTGGAGGCAGAGGTTGCAGTGAGCTGAGATCACGCCATTGCACTCCAGCCTGAGTGACAGAGCGAGACTGTCTCAAAAAAAAAAAAATTGTTTTGAGAGTTTTTGTGTCTAGGATGTTTGCAGTGTGGAGCCAGTCTAGTTACAGTTTAAATGTAATAATAAATCACAGTGGGTACTAGACTGAGTTTATTCCACTAGAGGTCATTATTTCATTTTCATGTGAAAGGGCTAAAATTGGGTGAAGAAAAAGCTGTTTGAACTGATTACCATCATTTGCTATAAAGGAAGCATTGTCGTATGAATAGAAAACAGACTAGAGTTTAACGTGCTTCTCTTGATCCCTCTTCACCACCCCACCCCTGCCTAGCAAAAAAAGGCATATGGGATCTTAGGACTGCAGCATTTTGTACACATCTGATATTTAATGAGATGTTACATATGAACTTCAGTTTTTTAAAGAAATGTATTATGAATATAAATAGAAAACCCAAAGTGAAGGAATAGAAAATGAAATTTCAGTTTATTTTAATCTATCATTATGCAAGTATAGCTTAGTATTTTGAAATAGATTAATATAGTCAGCAAACAATTCATGTATTACCTATAATAGATATCATATAACATTTAATAACATACAGTTCTTATTCCTGAAGACCTAACCTAGAAAATACCTCCATAATGAGAAGAATCTCTGTCGTAATAAACCAACAGCACACATTTTTTAAAGGCATTAGAAGTATATCATACTGGCTTTATTAATGTGAAATTCTTGTGGATCTGTGAAATAAGAGGAGTACTTTCTTTTCCTTTTCTTTTTTTTTTTTTTGAGACAGAGTCTCACTCCTTCACCCAGACTGGAGCACAGTGGTGCGATCTTGGCTCACTGCAACCTCTGTGTCCTAGGTTCAAGTGATTCTCATGCCTAGCCTCCCGAGTAGCTGGGATTACAAGCATGCACCACCACACTCAGCTAATCTTTGTATTTTTAGTAGAGACAGGGTTTCACCATTTTGGCCAGGCTGGTCTCTAACACCAGACCTCAAGTGATCCGCCTGCCTCGGGCATCCAAAGTGCTGGGATTACAGGTATGAGCCACTGTGCCCAGCCAATAGGAGTACTTTTGAAAAGGAAGATAATTTTTTTTTTTTTTTGGAGATGGAGTCTTGCTCTGTCACCCAGGCTGGAGTGCAGTGGTGCAATCTTGGCTCACTGCAAGCTCCACTTCCTGGGTTTGTGCCATTCTCCTGTCTCAGCCTCCCAAGTAGCTGGGACTACAGGCACCCACCACTACACCTGGCTAAGTTTTTGTATTTTTAGTAGAGATGGGGTTTCACCGTGTTAGCCGGGATGGTCTCGATCTCCTGACCTCGTGATCCGCCTGCCTCGGCCTCCCAAAGTGCTGGGATTACAGGCGTGAGCCACCACACCCAGCTGATAAATTTTGTAATACTTAGTTCTTTCTGTGTGGGAACATAATAGTGTTCTCTATCAACCAGCTTTTCTTCTCAGTGAAGTTTTAGGGTTTTGTTTATGTATTCCTTGTATTTTGAGGAATGTTAGTATACAGTGAGATTCAGTTTATGAAGCAAATAGTAATAATAGCAAGGCTGTAGATATCCAATGCAGTCAATTCTTAGAATATTCAGTAGTTGTGTGAAGTTGTTAATACTAAACCACTACTTCTAGGGAAAACAGGGTTAAGTTCCTGCAAGCCTCTAGTCACATTTTCATCAACCAGCCAATACATAACCTTGTTTTATGAGTGTTTCTGTTTAAAGACATATATATAGTAGTATATGTAATACATATATACTACTGATTTGTTAATTCATGGCTAGGAGCACTCTAACTCACCCAAACAAAGCTTATCTAACATTTTCTCAAAAAGGCACTTCACAGTCTTCTTGAATTTAGGAACACGACAGCACTAAACCTGGGGGCCATTTTAAACGTCTCAAAAAAAAATTTTTAAAAAAACAGACTTGTTTAAGGTCTTTGCTGTCCCACAACACACTCTGCCTATGCATAACTAGTGATTTCCTACTTCTGTGGCTTTGTGCTTGTCCTTCCTCTTCCTGTAACATCCTCACCTTCCCAAGTTCTCTGCATTTGTCCTTAAGAATCCTGTATCATTATAGCTGAAAGACTACAGACCATCTAGTCCTTGCCTTCTGTTTTCAAGTTGAGCAAACTGAAGCCCCCAAGGGGGCCACAATAAGTCACTGGTGTCTGGAGGATGAGAGTGCAGGCTCAGTGCTTTTCCTACCTCCTAGGATGTATTCCCCAGTTGTCCTCCTTCACTCCTTGTCACAGTCACTGATGGCTTCCCTTGTGTGGGTTTTCTCTGTGGTAAGCTGTCTAGCACTACTCAGATGCTACTCAGCATATATCCTTAAGTCTTGCTGTCTTGTTCAGTGTCTCCAACCGATTTTAATATTTTTGAGGGTAGAATTCTTTTGTATTCTCCATTATGTGCCTCCCTCCTTTCGTTCGTTCTTCCTTTCTACCTCCCTCCCTTCTCTTCCTCTCATTCTGTTTTTTTTTTTTTTTCTATTTTTTTTTTTTTAGACGGAGTCTCACTCTGTTGCCCAGGCTGGAATGCAATGGCATGATCTCAGCTCACTGCAACCTCTGCTTCCTGGGTTCAAGCAGTTCTCCCATTTCAGCCTCCCTAGTGGCTAGGACTACAGGCGTGTGTCACCATGCAGTGCTAAATTTTGTACTTTTTTTTTTTTTTTTGAGACGGAGTCTCACTCTGTCGCCGAGGCTGGAGTGCAGTGGCACGATCTTGGCTCACTGCAAGCTCCGCCTCCGGGGTTCACGCCATTCTCCTGCCTCAGCCTCCCAAGTAGCTGGGACTACAGGTGCCTGTCACCACGCCCGGCTAATGTTTTGTATTTTTAGTAGAGACAGGGTTTCACCGTGTTAGCTAGGATGATCTCGATCTCCAGACCTCATGATCCACCCGTCTCGGCCTCCCAAAGTGCTGGGATTACAGGCGTGAGCCACGGTGCCCAGCCGATTTTTGTACTTTTAGTAGAGACGGGGTTTCACCATCTTGGCCAGGCTAGTCTGGAACACCTGACCTCAGGTGATACGCCCACCTTGGCCTCCCAAAGTACTGGGATTATAGGTATGAGCCACCATGCCTGGTTCCATTATGGCTTGATACAAAGGTCAGTACAGACTGACCTTTGGGTAATTAAAGATAAAAGTTGATGGACTGGAAAATAAAACTTGACAATCATATTAAAACCACTATAATCAAGACTGTATTTCCATCTGTCTACAGTGATGCTCAGGAAAATTAATCAACAATTTTTACCTGAGTGTATCCTAGAATTACCAGTGAGGAACACACCACACTGGGTCTTCCTGTCTTTAGGAGAGGAGGTAAGAAACCATCCAATATCTCTTGACTGAAACAGGGTTCCAATAAGCTACATGCTCTGGAAACAAAACCTCTCTATCAACTCTCGTTCCAAATCACTGCTGTATCATAATAATTGGCCCTTGTCTGCTGGCTGCAGGGGAGCACTAGGTCCTGGAGGAGGGGAACTGCAAGGCAGCTAAGGCCACGATTGTCCTGTGTTTACTATTAAACAGCCTTCACAGTGACAGAGCTGGCCATTTGAGGACAGACCTGACCCTGAGCCTTCCACTCTGGGGAACCTCTCGGGGTAAGTTTGATGCATCTGGGGACGAAAATCAGCTGTGGAATTCTAGAATTTAAAACAAAATACGGAAAGGCAGCTGATGAAAACTTTCAGTTTCCTTTGTCTTAATCCATGGTTGGTTGAATAGCCATTCAACGGCTACTTTTTTTTCCCGGTAAGAACCTTCTAAATCGGATGAGATTTTGCAATTTCAGAAAGATTCAGGTTCCAGCAGGGTGTTTCCAATTAAGAGTCATTTCCACGTCTGCTCCTTGTCACAGGCTGATGTATATTTCTGCACAATCTGAATCCGACTTCTATTCTGAAGTTTTAAGATTTGAGTCAGAGGGCTGGGCATGGTGGCTTACACCTGTAATCCTAGCACTTTGAAAGGCTGAGGCGGGCGGATCACCTGAGGTCAGAAATTCGAGATCAGTCTGGCCAACATGGTGAAACCCCATCTCTACTAAAAATACAAAGATTAGCTGAGTGTGGTGGAACACACCTGTAGTCCCAGGTACTCGGGAGGCTGAGGGAGGAAAATTGCTTGAACCCGGGAGGCAGCGGTTGCAGTGAGCTGAGATCATGCCATTGCACTACAGCCTGGGCAACAAGAGTGAAACTCCGTCTCAATTAAAAAAAAAAAAAAACAAAACCGGGCACGGTGGCTCATGCCTGTAATCTCAGCACTTTGGGAGGCCGAGGCGGGCGGATCACGAGGTCAGGAGATCGAGACCATCTCGGCTAACATGGTGAAACTCCGTCTCTACTAAAAATACAAAAAAATTAGCCGACCGTGGTGGCAGGCGCCTGTAGTTCCAGCTACTTGGGAGGCTGAGGCAGGAGAGTGACATGAACCCAGGAGGCAGAGCTTGCAGTGAGCCGAGATCGCACCACTGCACTCCAGCCTGGGCAACAGAGTTTGACTCCATCTCAGAAAAAAAAAAAAAAAAAAGATTTGAGTCAGAGACCTAGCATTTCTTTTTATTGAGTACTTCCCCTTAACTGTGCATGATTAGAGCATTTGATAATTTGTTTTTTTGTTCTTGCTAGAAAGATTATATCATCTGAGGGATTTGGCTAGCATGCATCTAAATATACGGGTTGCTATAGTTTGGGTGTTAGTCCCCTCCAAATCTCATGTTGAAGTTTTTTCTTTCTTTCTTTTTTTTTTTTTTTTTTTGAGACAGCCTCATGCTGTTGCTGAGGCTAGAGTGCAGTGGTGTGATCTTCACTCACTGCAACCTCCGATTCTCATGCCTCAGCCTCCCGAGTAGCTGGGATTTCAGGTGCATACCACCATGCCTGGCTAATTTTTGTATTTTTAGTAGAGTCAGGGTTTTGCCATCTTGCCTAGGCTCCTCTCGAACTTCTGACCTCAGGTGATCCGCCTGTCTCTACCACCCAAAGTGCTGGGATTATAGGTGTGAGCCACCACACCTGGCCAGGACATTAATAGATTAAAGAAAACCAATAAACTATTTGGGGGGACTGTATTAGGATTCTCCAGAGAAACAGAACCCATAGGAGAGATACAGAAAGAAACTTGTTGTAAGGAATTGGCTATGATTATGGAGGCTGAGACTAAGATAAGTCAGTAGCATAGTTCAGGGTGAGTCCCAGTACCTGATAACCATGAGCACTGATGGTGTGAGTTCCAGTATGAGGGCAGAAAACCACTGTCTCAGCTCAGACAGGTGGAGAGAGCAAATTCCTTTTTGTTTTGTTCAAGCTCTCAGTGGGTTGGATGAGGCTCACCCACATTTGGAAGAGCAATCTTCTTTACTTAATCTGTTGATTCAAAAGCTTATCTCATCCGGAAACACTCTCACAGATACACCCAGAAGTAATGTTTTGCCATATATCTGGACACCCTGTGGCCTAGTCGAGTTTACACAATAAAAGTAACCATCACAGAGCCCAATTCTTCACATCTTCTCTCCTGATCATCACTTCATTTGCATATGTACTCACCATTAGTCACTTTCACTTTTTTTGAGACAGAATCTCGCACTGTCACCTGGTCTGGAGTGCAGTGGCACAATCTCGGCTCACTGCAACCTCTGCCTCCGGGTTCAAGCAATTCTCCTGCCTCAGCCTCCCGAGTAGCTGGGATTACAGGCGCCCACCACCATGCCCAACTAATTTTTTTAATTTTTAGTAGAGACGGGGTTTCACCATGTTGGCCAGGCTGGTCTCGAACTCCTGACCTTGTGATTTGCCCGCCTCGGCCTCCCAAAGTGCTGGGATTACAGGTGTGAGCCACCGTGCCAGGCCACTTTCACCTTTAACCTAGTTTTTCCCACCCACTAAACGGCAACCTTGCCTTTCTGCATGCATCTTCTATATTTATTTACACTTTTTTTTTTTTTTTTTTTTTTTTTTTTTTTTTTTTTTTTGAGACGGAGTCTCGCTCTGCCGCCCAGGCTGGAGCGCAGTGGCCGGATCTCAGCTCACTGCAAGCTCCGCCTCCTGGGTTTACGCCATTCTCCGGCCTCAGCCTCCCGAGTAGCTGGGACTACAGGCACCCGCCACCACGCCCGGCTAGTTTTTTGTATTTTTAGTAGAGACGGGGTTTCACTGTGTTAGCCAGGATGGTCTCGATCTCCTGACCTCGTGATCCGCCCATCTCGGCCTCCCAAAGTGCTGGGATTACAGGCTTGAGCCACCGCGCCCGGCCATTTATTTACACTTTATGTGTAACACTGACAATGTCTGTTTATGTGGATGTTTTGTTGGCATCCAATTTAGAAGAAGCCAATGTTCTATTAAGAACATATTGCATTTCAGTGAGAAGCATGCTTATTAGGCCAAGGTCTCTTTGGAGTTACTATTTTGAATTTATTATGAATTTTTTATGGATTATATTTTCTATATTTTTTATGGATTATATTGCAGTAAGAAATAATGTGCTTTAGTTTCCTAATTATACTTAACAAGTTCTACAGAACATTATTAAATGTTCTCATAAAATGACACCTCTCAGGGAATATTCATGAAAATTTTAATCTATAAATTACCTTTATTTATTTATTCATTTATTTTTTGAGATGGAGTTTCGCTCTTGTTGCCCAGGCTGGAGTGCAATGGTGCAATCTCGGCCCTCTGCAACGTCCACCTCCTAGGTTCAAGTGATTCTCCTGCCTCAGCCTCCCAAGCAGCTGGGATTACAGGCGCCCGCCACCATGCCCGGGTACTTTTTTGCGTTTTTAGTAGAGACAGGGTTTCACCACTTTGGCCAGGCTGGTCTCGAACTCCTAGTCTCAGGTGATCCGCCCCACTCGGCCTCCCAAAGTGCTGAGATTACAAGTGTGAGCCATTGTGCCTGGCCAAATTATCTTTCGTATACGGGCAACACATTTCTTCCTCTTTCCATATTCCTGCCTGAGCCTATAAAATAGAATACAGCTCATAAAATATTGAGGGTAGAAGAGGGTTGGCCATTTTGTTTCCCTCCCTCAGCAAGAGAGTATGTGTTGTGCTGGCATTCCCTGGGGGCATCTGCCAAAAGGCAGGCCTGGAGGAACTCCACACTATATGGCTTTTTTTTCTGTGCATGACCCACACTCGGGGTAAATGTGCTCTATGCATTCAGCTCTCCCTATAAGCTCATCCTGAGTTGTGCCCTGGGGGAAGGAGGGCATTTCATTCTCTCTTCCAATCCAATCTATGTTTTAAATCTAGCTTTACCACTAATAAAGCAGATAATCTGACCCCATCTGTTTTCTCAATTTAATTCAAAATCTGGAGATGGAGAGTGTAGTTAATTGGTACTTTTGAAACCCCAAAACTTTACAATATATATACAGATAGAATCCAAAATGAATTTGATTGCTTATTGCTGATGTATATTTGTGACATACGTGCATACATTTTATTTGTCTGTCTATCCTTCCCTGCTTATTTTTTTAAAATTTAATTCTTTTTTTTTAGAGATGGAGTCTTATTCTGTCTCATAGGCTGGAATGCAGTGGCATGATCATAGCTCATTGCCTGGCATTCATACTATTTTTCATTTTTAATTTTTTTTTGGTCTTTCCTTTTGTTCACTATTTGAGGCCCTCCATTACCATACTGTTTTTCATTCTTGTGTTATTTACATTTTTTTTTTTTTTTTTTTTTTTTTTTTTTTTTGAGACGGAGTCTCGCTCTATTGCCCAGGCTGGAGTGCAGTGGCCGGATCTCGGCTCACTGCAAGCTCCGCCTCCCGGGTTTACGCCATTCTCCTGCCTCAGCCTCCCGAGTAGCCGGGACTACAGGCGCCCGCCACCTCGCCCGGCTATTTTTTTGTATTTTTTTTTAGTAGAGACGGGGTTTCACTGTGTTAGGCAGGATGGTCTCGATCTCCTGACCTCGTGATCCGCCAGTCTCGGCCTCCCAAAGTGCTGGGATTACAGGCTTGAGCCACCGCGCCCGGCCTTTTTTTTCTTTTGAGTCGGAATTTCACTCTCGTTGCCCAGGCTGGAGTGCAATCGTGTGATCTTGGCTCATCACAACCTCTGCCTCCTGGGTTCAAGAGATTCTTCTGCCTCAGCCTCCTGAGTAGCTGGGATTACAGGCATGCACCACCACGCCTGGCTAATTTTATATTTTTAGTAGAGACGGAGTTTCTCCATGTCGGTCAGGCTGGTCTTGAACTCCTGACCTCAGGTGATCCGCCCGCCTGGGCCTCCCAAAGTGCTGGGATTACAGGCGTGAGCCACTACGCCCGGCTACATTTTCTTATACAGTGTAACATATTGATGAAAGAGGGGGCCGGGCGCGGTGGCTCAAGCCTGTAATCCCAGCACTTTGGGAGGCCGAGATGGGCGGATCACAAGGTCAGGAGATCGAGACCATCCTGGCTAACATGGTGAAACCCCGTCTCTACTAAAAATACAAAAAACTAGCCGGGCGAGGTGGCGGGCGCCTGTAGTCCCAGCTACTCCGGAGGCTGAGGCAGGAGAATGGCGTGAACCCGGGAGGCGGAGCTTGCAGTGAGCTGAGACCCGGCCACTGCACTCCAGCCTGGGCGACAGAGCGAGACTCCGTCTCAAAAAAAAAAAAAAAAAAAAAAAAAAAAAAAAAAAAAAAAAAAAAAAAAAAAAGAAAGAGGGGAGCCCTGGAGCCAGACTCTGAATTTGAGTACTGTCTCTGCCTTTCAATTCTTTCAGTGACCTTGGACAGGCTATCTAAATTTTCTGTGCCTCGTTTTCCTCATCCATCAAACATGAAAGGTGCATTGGGTGGATTAAAATAATAAATACATGTAAAGTACTTTGAATAGTATTTGGCATAAAGTGAAAGATCAGTAGATGTTATTTTTATGAATTATTATTAGTTGGGGTTTTGTTTTTAGAGACAGTGTCTCCCTGTCGCCCAGATTGGAGTGTAGTGGCACAATCAGAGCTCAGTGCAGGAGCTCAGTGTGGTGGCTTATGAGTCTAATCCCAGCACTTTGGGAGGCTAAGGTGGGAAGATGGCTTGAGCCCAGGAGTTCGAGACCATCCTGGGCAACATGTTAAGACCCCCATCTCTACAAAAAAAAAAAAAAAATTAGCCAGGCATGGTGGCCTGTGCCTGTAGTCCCAGGTACTCAGGAGGCTGAGGTGGGAGGATCACTTGAGCCTTGGGAGGTCGAGGCTGCAGCAGTGAGCCGAGATGGCGCTATTGCACTCCAGCCTGGGTGACAGGACCCTGTCTCAAAAATGAACAAACAAACAAAAATAGCTCACTGCAGCCTTAAACTCCTGAGCTCAAGAATCCCCCTGCCCCAGATTCACAAATAGCTAGGATGACAAGCATGAATCACTGCACTCGGCCCATATTTTCCTGTTTTTGAAGAGTAGTCTACCACTTTTGTTTTAACACTTTGAGTATTTTTACTTTCATTTGATAACATACAGACTGAATTTGTGGTAGGTGCTATGATCAGAATGTTTGTGTTTCCCCAAAATTTATATGTTGAAATTCTAACCCCCAAAGTTATGGTATTGGCTAGGCATGATGGCTTATGCCTGTAATCCCAACACTTTGGAAGGCCGAGGTGGGAGGATGGCTTGATCCCAGGAATTTGAGACCAGCTCAGGCAACATAGTGAGAACCTTGTCTCTACAGAAAATACAAAAAGGAAAAAAAGGAATAAAAAAGGAATAAAAGAAAAAAAAACAACAACAAAGTGATGGTATTAAGAGGCGAGGGGAGAGAAATGGGGAATGACTACTAATGGTTATTGAGCTTTTTGGAGGATGACAAAAATGTTCCAAAATTGTGGAGATGATTGCATAACTATGAAGAAACTAAAAACCATTGGATTCTACATTTTAAATGATTGAATTGTATGATACAGGAATTGTGTATCAATAAAAAAAATTGGCCGGGCGCGGTGGCTCAAGCCTGTAATCCCAGCACTTTGGGAGGCTGAGACGGGCGGATCACGAGGTCAGGAGATCGAGACCATCCTGGCTAAGACGGTGAAACCCCGTCTCTACTAAAAATACAAGAAAATTAGCCGGGCGAGGTGGCAGGCGCCTGTAGTCCCTGCTACTCGGGAGGCTGAGGCAGGAGAATGGCATGAACCCGGGTGGGGTGGAGCTTGCAGTGAGCCGAGATCCGGCCACTGCACTCCAGCCTGGGGCACAGAGCAAGACTCCGTCTCAAAAAAAAAAAAAAATCAAAGTATGAGGTTTTTGTTGTTGTTTTTTTGCTAAAGCTGGAGACGAGGTGTACATAGAGAAGGTGTCACCTGTGACTTACCTTCTGTAGGAGAAAAATCCTGGTGTGAGAAGTTAGGGAAAAGAGAAAATGGGGTCAAATTTAACACTCCTGCTTTTGCTGAATGTGTCAGTTATTTGAACCATTCACTCAGTTTTCTTATCTTTTTATGCAGAGTATCTTTTGTTTATTACTTATTTAGATTAATACTGCCATAGTTTGTTTTCTGCTCCTTATAACAAATACCTGAGATTGGGTCATTTATGAGAAAAGAAATTTATTTCTTATGGTTATGGAGGCTGAGAAGTCAAACGTCAAGAGCCACATTTGGTGAGAGCTGTCTTATGGTGGGGACTCTGAAGAGTCCTGACGCAGTGCGGGGTATCAGATGGCCAGGAGGCCAAGCATGCTAGCTCTGGTCTCTCTTTCTTTTCTGATAAAGCTACCCGGTACCCTCCCACAATAACCCATTAATCCATTAATCCACGAATAGATTAATCCATACATAAGGGCTAAGCCCTCATGAGCCAATCACCTCTTAAAGGCCCTACCTCTCAAAATTGCCACATGGAGGATTAAATTTCAACATGTGCTTTGAAGGGCACATTCAAACCATAGCAGATACCATTTATCTTTCCAGCAGCTTAAACTAAAAAAAAAAAAAAAAAAAAAAAAAGAACTAAAAATAAAATGAGTATAAATATAACTATTTTAGATTAACTATTCCCATACCTTTTCTCTGCCTCTCATTTTCTGGTATTTCTTAATGTTCTTACTTCTTTTTCTGACATATTTTGAGGAAATGGAAACATGTACTATAATGCATACAGTTTAAAAATCTAGAGTTGGCCGGGCGCGGTGGCTCAAGCCTGTAATCCCAGCACTTTGGGAGGCCGAGACGGGCGGATCACGAGGTCAGGAGATCGAGACCATCCTGGCTAACACGGTGAAACCCCGTCTCTATGAAGAAATACAAAAAACTAGCCGGGCGAGGTGGCGGGCGCCTGTAGTCCCAGCTCCTCGGGAGGCTGAGGCAGGAGAATGGCGTAAACCCGGGAGGCGGAGCTTGCAGTGAGCTGAGATCCGGCCACTGCACTCTAGCCTGGGCGACAGAGCGAGACTCCGTCTCAAAAAAAAAAAAAAAAAAAAATCTAGAGTTGACATTTGGTTTTAATATCTACTGTTTAACACCTATTAGAATGCATAATTTAAAAAAATAGTGACAGGCCGGGTGCAGTGGCTCACGCCTGTAATCCCAGCACTTTGGGAGGTCGAAGCAGGAGGATCACTTGAGGTCAGGAGTTTGAGACCAGCCTGGCCAACATGGTGAAACCCTGTCTCTACTAAAAATACAAAAATTAGCCAGGCATGGTGGCAGGCACCTGTAGTCCCAGCTACTCAGGAGGCTGAGGCAGGAGAATTGCTTGAACCTGGGAGGTGGAGGTTGCAGTGAACAGGGATCATGCCACTGCACTCCATTCTGGGCAACAGAGCGAAATTACGTCTCAGAAAAAAAAAAGAAAAAAGAAGATCAGATGCTGTGGTTCACACCTGTAATTCCAGCCCTTTGGGAGGCTGAGACGGGTGGATCACTTGGGGCCAGGAGTTCAAGACCAGCTTGACCAACATGGTGAAACCTTTTCTCTACTAAAAATACAAAAATTAGCCAGATGTGGTGGTGCATGCCTATAATCCCAGCTACTCGGGGGGCTGAGGCAGATAATTGCTTGAACCTGTGAGGTGGAGGTTGTGGTGAGCTGAGATCATACCACTGCATTCTAGCCTGGGCGACAGAGCGAGACTCCGTCTCAAAAAAAAAAAAAAAAAAAAAAAAAAAAAAAAAAAAAAAAAAACAGTGATAATACCAAACACTGTGAGGATGCAAAGCAACCAGAATGCTCATAAATTTCTTTCTTTCTTTTTTTTTTTGGTTGTTTCATTTTTTGTTTTTAGAGAAGGGGTCTTGCTGTGTCACCAGGCTGGAGTTCAGTGGCACCTTCTTAGCTCACTGCAGCCTCCAACTCCCGTCCTTAAGCAATCCTCCCACCTCAGCATCCCAAAGTGTTAGGATTACAGGCATGAACCACAGTATCCAGCTGTTTGTCAGTTTCTTACACAGTTAAACATACACTTAGCATATAACTCAACAATCCTGCTCCTAGATATCTACTCAAAAGAAAGAAAAACTTATGTTTGCACAAAAACCTATACACAAATGTTTATGGCAGCTTTACTTATAATCATCAAGAATTAAAAACAACCCAGATATCCTTCAACCAGTGAATGGATAAATAAAGTGTGGTATATCTATACGGTGGAATACCATTCAGAAATAAAAAGGAGGCCGGGTACGGTGGCTCACGCCTGTAATCCCAGCACTTTGGGAGGCCAAGGATCACCTGAGGTCAGGAATTCGAGATCAGCCTGACCAACATGGAGAAACCCTGTTTCTACTGAAAATACAAAAGTAGTCGGGCGTGGTGGTGCATGTCTATAATCCCAGCAACTTGGGAGGCTGAGGCAGGAGAATCTCATGAACCCAGGAGGCGGAAGTTGTGGTGAGCCAGGATCGCACCATTGCACTCCAGCCTGGGCAACAAGAGTGAAACTCTATCTCAAAAAAATAATAAATAAATAAATAAATAGGAATAGACCAGGCATGGTGGCTCATGCCTGTAATCCCAGCACTGTGGGAGGCCAAGGTGGGTGAACTGCTGGAGCTCAGGAGTTGGAGACCAGCCTGGCCAACATTGTCAAACCTGTCTCTACTAAAAATACAAAAATTGGCCGGGTGTGGAGGTGCATGTCTGTAGTTCTAGCTACTTGGGAGACTGAGGCATGAGAATAGCTTGAACCTTGGAGGTGGAGTTTGCAATGAGCCGAGACTGCGCCACTGCACTCCGGCCTGGGCGACAGAGTGAGATTCCGTATTAAAAAAAAAAAAGAAAGAAAAAAAAAGAAAAAAAAGAAAAGGTGAGAGCCAAAAAACTGTCTTTTAAGTGAGATCTCGAGTTAAAATAGCACATTTCTTAGGTATTCTTTATCACCTGACCTTGCAAATTGTCCTCATCAACTCCAAATTAAGTTCTAAAAAGTTGAGTGCTTACCTTGTGACTGATCAGTGCTATATTAGGTTCAGAGTAACTGTGAGATTTTTAAAATTACCATGTTGATTCTGAAGTCTGCAGGGGAAACAGAATGCTTGAACAGATGCTCTGCTTCAGAGAGAAGTTGCAAAAATCCCTCCTCTCCCCACTCCTGATTTGCAAGTCCTACCTTTCCATCAGTGTCAGGGCCTCACATTCAAGTATTCTTATTATTAACAAATAATTATTAAGAATATTGAATGAGCCAGACACTACCCTGGCCCCAGGGGAAAAAATGGAGAACAAAAAAGGCATGTTACCTGTCCTCACTGTGCTCATGGTCTGCTGGAGAAAGCAGGTAAATAAAGAAGCTATCAGTAAGTGTGATAACTGCCAGATAAAATAGTGATTTCCTTAACTTCTAGTAACTTCTAGAATCCCAGTGTTTTTCAAACTGCAGGTTGCAACCCATTGGTAGGTCTCAAAAATACATTTTTACAGTAATTTTTATTTATTTATTTATTTAGAGACAGGGTCAATCTCACTCCCTCAGCCAGGCTGGAGTGCAGTGGTGTGATCTCTGCTCACGGCAACGTCCACCTCCCTCCAGGGTTCAAGCGATTCTCGTGCCTCAGCCTCCCAAGTAGCTGGAATTAGAGGTATGTGCCACCATGCCCAGCTAGTTTTTGTATTTTTAGTAGAGACAGGTTTCTCCATGTTGGCTAGTCTGGTCTTGAACTCCTGACCTTAGGCGATCCCCCGGCCTTGGCCTCCCAGAGTGCTGGGATTAGAGGCATGGGCCACCGCACCCGGCCTCACTTTCATTTTATTTTATTTTATTTTATTTATTTAGTTTTTTGAGACGGAGTCTCGCTCTGTCACCTGGGCTGGAGTGCAGTGGCCGGATCTCGGCTTACTGCAAGCCCCGCCTCCCGGGTTCCCGCCATTCTCCTGCCTCAACCTCCGGAGTAGCTGGGACTACAGGCACCCGCCACCTTGCCCGCCTAGTTTTTGTATTTTTTAGTAGAGACGGGGTTTCACCGTGTTAGCCAGGATGGTCTCGATCTCCTGACCTCGTGATCCGCCCGTTTCGGCCTCCCAAAGTGCTGGGATTACAGGCCTGAGCCACCGCGCCCGGCCCACTTTCATTTTAAAAATGAAAACGGGATGGTTGTGGTGGCTCATACCTCTAATCCCAGCACTCTGGGAGGCCGAGGTGGGCGGATCACCTGAGGTCAGGAGTTTGAGACCAGCTGGGCAACATGGTGAAAACCCGTCTCTACTAAAAATACAAAAATTAGCTAGGCCTGTTGGCAGGTGCCTGTAATCCCAGCTACTTGGGAGGCTGAGGCAGGAGAATCGCTAGAACCTGGGAGGCAGAGGTTGCAGTGAGCTGAGATTGCACCACTGCACTCCAGCCTGTGCAACGGAGTGAGACAGTGTCTTAAAAAGAAAAACAAACAAACAGGGTAGTTCAAGTAATAAAACAGACCAGACTAGAATAGGATGGGCTAGAAAATATGAGAATGTATAGCACATAATGAGTATTGTTCTATAAAATGTGTTTATTGGACGGGAGTGGTGGCTAACACCTGTAATTCCAGCACTTTGAGAGGCCGAGGTGGGTGGATCATAAGGTCAGGAGTTCAAGACCAGCCTGGCCAATATGGTGAAACCCCATCTCTACTAAAAATACAAAAAATTAGCTGGGTGTGGGGGCACATGACTGTAATCCCAGCTATTCAGGAGGCCGAGGCAGGAAAATCACTTGAACTCAGGAGATGGAGGTTGCAGTGAGCCAAGATCTCGCCATTGCACTCCAGCCTGGGTGACAGAGCAAGACTGTCTCAGGGGGGAAAAAAAGGTGTGTTTATTTATTGGGTCCAAGGTGTAAAAAATGTTTGAGGCTTCTCCCCCCCCCACCCCCCATCCCACCCCACCCCTGGCGGAAAAAAAGAAAAAACTATTTTCATCCCTAGTGCTGAATACAATGCTCTATATAGATAAGACTGGATAAATATTTGATAATGACAATAAACAGAAACATGAGATGGAAGCTAGAAAAAAATTCCATGATATGCTTAAAATGAACTTTTCAAAAGAAGCGCCAGCTCACAAAATTGTATTTTCATGTTTATACCACTATTACTCTGCTAATTTTGACTAAGACCTACTGTGTTTTAGGCAATATGCTAATGGCTTGGGATGTAAGAAATAATTAAAACACAGCCTTTCTTTCTCAGAGCTTGCTAGCGTGTGAAGAAACAGCTGGGGAGAATAATCTATCCTCGATGTACAAGAATCAGTACTTGAAAATATTCATCTCATTATAAATAACAAGTATATAATTACATGCATGTATAGTTGTATTTTATTTTTGTTTTTGTATTTATTTTTATTTTTGTTTTACACTAGTGGTTATCTTTAATATGAATGCTAGTTCATATTTTGGTTTTGGTAGAATATCATGGTTAAAACTTATAATTCCGATTCACTAAGATGTTTATAATAAATAAAACATACAGTAAGTGTCGGTGAGGATGTGGAGAAATTAGAACCCATGTACATGGCTGGTTGGAATGTAAAATGGTACAGCTGCTTTGAGAAAGCCTGGTAGTTCCTCAAAAAGTGTAGAATTACGATATGACCAGGTATATACCCAAGAGAAATTAAAAATATGCTCACACAAAAACTATATACAAATGTTCATTGCAGCAGTATTCATAACAGCAAAAAAGAAATAACCTAAATGTCCATCACTGATGAACAAAATTTGATCTCTATCTGCACAATGGAATACTATGTATCCATAAAAGGAACATCAGGCTGGGCGCTGTGACTCACACCTGTAATCCCAGCACTGGGAGGTTGAGGCGGGCAGATCATGAAGTCAAGAGATGGAGACCATCCTGGCCAACATGGTGAAACCCCGTCTCTACTCAAAATACAAAAAATTAGCCAGTGGTGGTGGCGGGTGCCTGTAGTCCCAGCTACTCAGGAGGCTGAGGCAGGAGAATCACTTGAATCAGGCAGGCGGAGGTTGCAGTGAGCCGAGATTGTGCCACTGCACTCCAGCCCAGCGACAGAACGAGACTCCTTTTCAAAAAAAAAAAGAACGTCAACAACTGGTGGCACATGCCACATATGGATGAGCCTTTAAAACATTATGCTAAGTGAAAGAAGCTAGTCACAAAAGAGCATACACTGTTTTATTCCATATACATAAAACAGCCCAGAACAGGCAAATCTATAGACATAGAGATTAGCATTGCCTAGGGCTGCAATGCCTAGGCATTGGAGGGGTAGAGGGTCTTTTTTTTAGGGTGATGAAATGTTCTTTTTTTTTTTTTTTTTTGAGACGGAGTCTCGCTCTGTCACCCAGGCTGGAGTGCAGTGGCCGGATCTCAGCTCACTGCAAGCTCCGCCTCCCGGGTTCACGCCATTCTCCTGCCTCAGCCTCCCGAGTAGCTGGGACTACAGGCGTCCGCCACCTCGCCCGGCTAGTTTTTTGTATTTTTTAGTAGAGACGGGGTTTCACCATGTTAACCAGGATGGTCTCGATCTCCTGACCTCGTGATCCGCCCGTCTCGGCCTCCCAAAGTGCTGGGATTACAGGCTTGAGCCACCGTGCCCGGCCTGAAATGTTCTAAAGTTAGATTATGGTGATGGCTGCACAACTCTGTGAACAAACACCACTGAATTATGCACTTTAATATTTTTTTAGAGATGGGGTCTTGCTGTGTTGCTCAGGCTGGAGTGCAGCAGCTATTTAAAGGTGTGATCATAGCTCATTGCAGCCTCAAACTCCTGGGCTCAAGTGATCTTCCTTTCTCAGTCTCCCAAGTAGCGAGTAGCAGGGACCACAGGTGCACGCTCACCGCACTAGCTCCAAATTGTGTATTTTGAATGGGTGAATTTTATTATATGTGAATTACATCTCAATAAAGAAGTTAAGGTCGGGCGCAGTGGCTCACACCTGTAATCCCAGCACTTTGGGAGGCCAAGGCAGGCGGATCACGAGGTCAGGAGTTCAAGATCAACCTGGACAACATGGTGAAACCCTGTCTCTACTAAAAATACAAAAATTAGTCGGGTATGGTGGTGGGCACCTGTAATCCCAGCTACTCCAGAGGCTGAGGCAGGAGAACTGCTGGAACCGGGGAGGCAAAAGTTGCAGCAAGCTGAGATCACACCATTGCACTCCAGCCTGGGCAACAAGAGTGAGACTCTGTCTCAAAAAAAGAAAAGTTAAAAAATATGATTCAGGCCAGCCAGCATCCATGTATACCTAAAAATCCATAATTTCAGAGAGTTGTTTGCAAAGCACTATGTAAATGCTTTGAGACAGAATACATGAGGTGCAGAGCTCACCTGCCACAGGCTCGCAACTGAGCTTTCTCATCTAGGCATAATTTATTCACATCTTTCATTCCTAAATATACTGGGCAGGATTCTGAGTTGTGAGTGAAAGCATATCAACTTAAAGTGAAAAAAGGAATGTATTAGCTCTTATAACTGGGAAGTCCAAAGGTTTTGGCCTGACTAGAAGCAGAGGTTTATGTAAAGGCTTTAGGACTCTTGCTTCTTTCCTTTTGGTTCCCTGCAAACCAGAAGTCCATGGTCCTTAAGATTTGTAAACCCAGAGTGTCCTTCATGATATTCTCCTGAAAAGTCTAGAAGATAACTCTGAAAAGCAGGATCAGCCCCCTCATCCATACAGACTGAATGAATGATTATGATTGAATCAGAATATATTCTGTACAGACAAAAAAGCACCAGTATTATCATTGCTATCATCTTAGATACAGTATTGAGGGAGTCTGCAAGTATATCATCAGGAGTTCTCCAAATGGTGGCATTTTTAGTAAATAATTTTATGTTAATATGTATTTTTTGTACATGGTTCTCTCAACATGATACCTGAGGAAAAAATATATGTATTTTATAAACAGGCTGAAGTACTGAGGAGGGAAAAGATGTTGAATAGGCCGGGCGCGGTGGCTCAAGCCTGTAATCCCAGCACTTTGGGAGGCCGAGACGGGCGGATCACGAGGTCAGGAGATCGAGACCATCCTGGCTAACACGATGAAACCCCGTCTCTACTAAAAAATACAAAAAACTAGCCGGGCGGGGTGGCGGGCGCCTATAGTCCCAGCTACTCGGGAGGCTGAGGCAGGAGAATGGCGTAAACCCGGGAGGCGGAGCTTGCAGTGAGCTGAGATCCGGCCACTGCACTCCAGCCTGGGCGACAGAGCGAGACTCCGTCTCAAAAAAAAAAAAAAAGAAAAGATGTTGAATAATGGGGAAATTATTATTATTGGCTGGCTAGCCCAATAACCATTGCCAATCCCCTTTCCCTTGCCTGCCTTCACTATAATTGATAAAGTATGTAACTGGCAAATTACTTGCTTTCCCAGTTTCTCACTCCACCTGGGTGGCCATGTGACTGGGGTCTGGCTAATGGATGTAAGTGCAAGTGTTCCAGGAAAGCTTTCACTTTCCTAAAAGGGCAGATGTGTCTGGCCCCACTCCTCCCTTTTCCTTCTTTGAACACAAATGTGTCATCTGGAACTGCAGCAGCCACCCTGGGTTTAGGAGATAACTAGCCACTGTGATAAGGATGGAATAGAAACAGACTTTGATGACACTGGTAAGCCTCTGCACCAGCTCTGGCCTACCCACCAGGAGAATTCTTATAATACAAGTTAATTAGATACAATTTTTCCTTACGGCACTGTTAGGTTTCCTGCAGCTGAAAGTATTCTTAATTGGTACAAGTGGTGTGAGCCCGATATTCTGGAAACAGAAAAGCAAAACAGTATTAATGTTTCTTACTAATGCATTAATAAAATTATCATAAATTACTTTCTAGGGATTACTTTCTGGGCCCTTTTAGTAGATAAAAACTCACAAAAGACCAATTTAAAATGGTAGAATTTATTTTAATATAATGATATATATGCGTCCACATATACTATTTTAAAAATAAGCATGTAAATTATAATCATTATAAAACATAAGTTAGCCCTAA
This sequence comes from Macaca fascicularis, assembly GCF_037993035.2. Taxonomy (NCBI): domain Eukaryota; kingdom Metazoa; phylum Chordata; class Mammalia; order Primates; family Cercopithecidae; genus Macaca; species Macaca fascicularis. The sequence goes on along the minus strand of NC_088392.1, from coordinate 68,111,823 downwards.
TATTATCAGAATAAAAGAGCACATATAGAAGTCAGTCTAACAGTGTTGCACTTGTCTTTTAAAGTTAGAATACATAAAAGATTTAGCGCATTGTATTTTATTTCAGTTTCCATGTTATCATCATTAACTATAAATACCCTTAGGAATGTACCACCTTATAACTTACATTCAAATAGCCAACATTTCTCAGCAGTTATTAAAGTACCATTAAATCACCTAAAACGAATAATCTAAAAAAATACTAGTTTAAATTAAAACCCTGAGGAATTAAAATTTTTTTTACACAATAGTTTTGGTTAAGTGCAATTTCATGTACATACTACTTTAAGGATGTACTTGGTAAGGCATAGTAAAAATAAAATCTACATAAGTAACAATCTAATACTATATTTAATTTGTTGCTACAAAGTTGTTTTGTTTCTCTAAAAAGTAGTTTTTGCATATCGTTCTGGACCTCTTCACCCATCTGCTGGCTTATTTGCCTTATATACAGTAGTTAAAATTTGTGCACTAAGCTGAGCTGCCTTCACAATTGTTGTTCAGACAAAATGCACCCGAAGAACTACATGTTAAGAGAGTTCATGTCCATGCTCAACCATGGCTTGCACAAACTGCTTGAAGACACGATCCATGTAAGTGGATTGCCTTGGCCAGATTCCCTCCAGAAAACCAATATGGCCTCCATAAGAAGTAAGGACCAAAGCAACATTAGGATTTTGCTTAGCAGTTTCTATTGGAATAGCTTCAGCCCAAACAGGGTGGCAATAAGAGAGAAGAAGGAGAGAGAAAAATATAATCATTAAGTTTTTGTTAGGAAAAGCATATATCTTTATCATGTCTAATAAACAGAAATCAAAACACCATTATATAAATATATGTAATGAGCATAGTTAAATGGAATGAGTCTAATTTATATCAACTATCTATATTCTTATAACAGTTTGTATATATGGTCATATACTTGCACAATCATTTTGGGAAGAACCAATCCAAGATTTAATCATAACACAAAAGTACACGTCAAGTCTTATTTTGAGAAATTAAAGTAAGACAATTCAAGGAATGGTGAATCCTCATAATATGCTATAAAATTCCCACTGAGGCGTTACAGCAGGGAAAACAACTAAGCTTAGCACCTTTGTGAGAGTTAGAAATTCATTAGCTATTATTTTGATCAACTTTACATGATGTGGCTTGGCATGGTAGCTCATGCTTGTAATCCTAGCATTCTGGGATGCCAAAGTGAGAGGATCACTTGAGCTCAGGAGTTCGAGACCAGCCTGGGCAACATAGTGAGACTCCGTCTTGAAAGAAAGAAAAGAAAGGAAAGGAAGAAGAAAGAAAGGAAGACAGGAAGAAAGCAAAGAAAAAGAAAAGGAAAGAAAGAGAAAGACAAAAAGAAGAAAAGGAAGAAAGAAGAGAAAAGAAAACAAAGGAAAGAGAGAGAGAGAAAGAAAAAGAAAGAGGGAGGCCGGGCGCGGTGGTTCACGCCTGTAATCCCAGCACTTTGGGAAGCTGAGGTGTGTGCATCATGAGGTCAAGAGATCGAGACCATCCTGGCCAACACGATGAAACTCTGTCTCTACCAAAAATACAAAAATTAGATGGGTATGCTGGCGTGTGCCTGTAGTCCCAGCTACTTGGGAGGCTGAGGCAGGAGAATCGCTTGAACCTGGGAGGTGAGGTTGTAGTCAGCTGAGATTGTGCCATTGTATTCTAGCCTGGCGACAAAGTGAGACTCCGTCTAAAAAAAACAAAAAGCTGGGTGCGGTGGCTCATGCCTGTAATCCCAGTACTTTGGGAGGCAAAGGCGGGTGGATCATGAGGTCAGGAGTTCAACAGCAGCCTAGCCAACATGGTGAAACCCCGTCTCTACTAAAAACACAAAAAATAGCCAGGCATGGTGGTGCGTGCCTGTAATCCCAGCTACTTGGGAGGCCGAGGCTGCAGTGAGTTGATATGGCGCCACTGCACTCCAGCCTGGTGACAGAGCAAGACTCCATCTCAAAAAGAAACGAACAAACAAAAAAAAGAGAGAGAGAAAGAAAGAGCAAACGAATGAACTGTATATAATGTTAGATTCCTCAGGCCAATTAATGGCTGTATTAAGGATTCAAAAGTATAAATATAATTTATATAATAAAAACATATAGATAACAACAAAAACGAATGAAATTCTCTTGAATGGTAACAGTGTTTATCTTTGGGCAATGAAACATGGGTGCATTTTTCCTTTTCTTCCTTCTCTGAATTTCTATTTATGGTAAAGACAAAGGAAAAGTATTTAAAAAACATAGTTGTGGCCTGGTGCAGTGGCTCACACCTGTAATCCCAGCACTTTGGGAGGCGGAGGCAGGCAGATCGCAAGGTTGGGAGATCGAGACCTCCTGGCTAACATGGTGAAACCCTGTCTCCACTAAAAACACAAAAACAAAATTAGCCAGGCATGGTGGTGAGTAGTCCCAGCAACTCGGGAGGCTGAGGCAGGAGAATCGCTTAAACCAGGGAGGCGGAAGTTGCAGTGAGCCGAGATTGCGCCACTGCACTCCAGCCTTGGCGACAGAGCAACACTCCGTCTCAAACAAAACGAAACAAAACAAATCAACAACAAAACAAAACAAAAAAAACCTAGTTGCTGGCCGGGCGCAGTGGCACTCTGTACTTAAAGCACTCTGGGGCTGAGATGGGTGGGGTGGATCACTTGAGGTCAGAAGTTTGAGACCAGCCTGGCTAACATGGTTAAACCCTGTCTGTACTAAAAATATTAAAAAATTAGCTGAGCATGGTGGCAGGCACCTGTAATTTCAGCTACTTGGGAGGCTGAGGCAGCAGAATCGCTTGAACCAGGGAGACGGAGGTTGCAGTCAGCCACGATTGCGTCATTGCACTCCAGCCTGGGTGACAGAGCAAGACTCTGTTTCAAATAAACAAAAACAAAAACATAGTTGCTGTATTTAATATAATTCACCAGTAAGACAGTCTTTTCTATTTTTTTTTTTTTTTTTTTTTTTGAGACAGAGTGTCACTCTGTCACCCAGGCTGGAGTGCAGTGGCGCAATCGTGGCTCACTGCAACCTCCGCCTCCCTGTTTCAAGCGATTCTCCTGCCTCAGCCTCCTGAGTAGCTGGGACTACAGGCGTGCGCCACCACACCTGGCTAATTTTTTTATTTTTTAGTAGAGACAGGGTTTCACCATATTGGACAGGCTGGTCTTGAACTGCTGACCTCATGATCTGCCTGCCTCGGCCTCCCAAAGTGCTGGGATTACAGGTGTGGGCCATCGTGCATGGCCTCGACAGTCTTTTCATATGCTCTATAAATCTACCTTGAGTAAGTATAAACTTTATTTTTTATTTTTTTTGAGACGGAGTCTTGCTTTTTCGCCCAGGCTTTAGTGCAGTGGCGCATCTCGGCTCACTGCAAGCTCCACCTCCCAGGTTCACATCATTCTCTTGCCTCAGACTCCCAGTAGCTGGGACTACAGGCGTGTACCACCATGCCCAGCTAATTTTTTGTATTTTTAGTAGAGACGGGATTTCACCGTGTTAGCCAGGATGGTCTCGATCTCCTGACCTCGTGATCCACCTGCTTCGGCCTCCCAAAGTGCTGTGATTACAGGCATGAGCCACCGTGCCTGGCTAAACTTTATTTTTATCTTTTTTATTTTGTATTTGTTTTTGAGACATAGTCTTGCTCTGTGGCCCAGGCTGGAGTACAGTGGTGCAATCTCAGCTCACTGAAACCTCTGCCACCTGGGTTCAAGCGATTCTCCTGCCTCAGTCTCCCGAGTAACTGGGATTACAGGTGCCCACCAGCATGCCCAGCTAATTTTTGTATTTTTAATAGAGACGGGGTTTCACCATGTTGGCCAGGCTGGTCTCGAACTCCTGACCTCAAGTGATTTGCCTGCCTTAGCCTCCCAAAGTGCTGGGATTACAGGCCTGCGCCACCCATCTGGCCTGAGTATAAACTTTAAAAGATATGAACTAAAGTTTTTTTTTTTCCTCCCATGCTTAGAGGTCAGTGAAAATGTTATGATATAAGGTCCCTAATGGATCAAAACCTGTCATGAGAAGTGTTTTGATTTCAGATACTGCCAAATCTTATCTCCCTAATTATGATAACATGGTTGAGGCCAGTGTGGTGGCTCACCCTTGTAATCTCAGCACTTTGGGAGGATCTTTGGGGCTAGGAGTTTGAGACTAGCCTGGGCAGCATAGCAAGACTGACCATGTCTTTACAAAAAAATGTTAAAAAAAAAGAAAAGCCTGGTGTGGTGGCATGCGCCTATAGTCCTAGCTGACGCTGAGGTGGGAGGACAGCTTGAGCCCAGGAGTTTAAGGCTGTAGTTAAACCTTTTTTTTTTTAGATGGAATTTCACTGTTGTTGCCCAGGCGCAATGGTGCAATCTCAGCTGGCTTATTGCAACCACCATCTCCCGAGTTCAAGCAGTTCTCCTGCCTCAACCTCCCAAGTAGCTGGGATTACAGGCGCGTGCCACCATGCCCAGTTAATTGTGTATTTTTTTTTTTTTTTTTTTTTACTAGAGATGGGGTTTCAGCATGTTGCTCGGGCTGGTCTTGAACTCCTGACCTCAGGTGATCCACCCACCTCGGCCTCCCAAACTGCTGCGATTACAGGCGTGAGCCACTTCGCTCGGCCTGGCTGCAGTAAACTATGGTAGTGTCACTGGACTCCGGTCTCGGCGACAGAGCGAGATCCTGTGTCCAAAAAAATATATATATAAAATGTGATTGATGCAATAATTACAACTTCACAACTTGGGCTGAGTTTTAGGGGCAAATGAGCTAATTAAAGGTAACAGCTTCTCTACCCCACCCCCTTGTAAGAAGAAAAAGGAAGCTAAAATTCAGTGTAAGACAACTGGGGTCTTCTACAAACTGACTGTTTAGACAATGCTCTACATTTGACCCTTCGCAAGACTCGAAAGAATAAACCGATAGCCCTAAAGCAAGGCTCAAAAAGCTAAATTCTTATCAAAAAGTGGTCCTGACTTCATGTCCTTAGCTAGCCACATCCGTCCCAAGGAAAAAAGTGAACATCTATCTTGGGATCAGGTGTGGGAACTTAAGGGGGAATGGCTGATACTATTTTTGCTTTTCCTTTTTCACCAAACATTTAGAGTGTTTCATTTGCCTCTAAAGGAATTATCAAGAGCCTAAACTTCACATTCTGGATACATTCAGAAATTTCTAACGCTGAGAATTACAGTCATATCAGAAGAACAAAAGGCTGGGCCACATTTGAGTCATGTGAAAGATGCTAGCTGCCTGTTCTCTCAGACTGCAGACAATTGTCCACTATTTCAATGTGGCAAGACTATTTTAAAGGCTTGGGAAAGAATAGAAAATAATGAGTTCAAACTTCACCCAAGTGGGTAAGGTTAAAATGTTGGGAATTTTTTGTTGGTAAAAAGGTCAGTGAAATATAAAAACGGGTAGAGAAATACCAGACTTCCTTAATCCAATGAAAATATGCTAAAACAATCACCATGTAAGTCAACTGATATTAAAGTTCACAGTTTCATTTTCTAAATTGTGGTCAAGGCCGTAAGTTTCAGCTTCTAAGATTACTTGTCATTAATCATAAATCACACAATAAAATAGGATCTTCTAGAGAAATAATAGGTAATTTAAAAATATATACATATATATACACACACATTGGGGATTTTCTGAAAATTTCACAACATATGTGTTATGTTTATAGTTAGAATCATTTTTTAAATGAAGTATTTGGGGAAAATGGTTTTAATGTATTGAAAGGAAAGAGAGAAAAAAATTTTTGTTTTTTCTTTCAAGATGGAGTCTTGCTCTGTCGCCCAGGCTGGAGTGCAATGGCACGATCTCAGCTCACTGCAACCTCCACCTCCTGATTCAAGCAATTCTCCGATTCTCCTGCCTCAGCCTCCCAAGCAGCTGGGATTACAGGCACGTGCCACCATGCCCAGCTACTTTTTGTATTTTTAGTAGAGACGGGGTTTCACCGTGTGGGCCAGGCTGCTCCCTATCTTTGTCATCAAATTTCATATTTCTTGACATAAGCAAGCAGGAAAGTTGGCCGGGCATGGTGGCTCATGCCTGTAATCCCAGCACTCTGGGAGGCCGAGGTGGGTGGATCGCCTGAGGTCAGGAGTTCAAGACCAGCCTGGCCAACATAGTGAAACCTCATCTCTATTAAAAATACAAAAATTAGCCAGGCATGGTGGCGGGCACCTGTAATCCCAGCTACTTGGGAGGCTGAGGCAGGAGACTTGCTTGAACCCGAGAGGCAGAGGTTGTAGTAAGCAGAGATTTTGCCACTGCACTCCAGCCTGGGTGATAGAGGGAGACTCCATCTCAAAAAAGAAAAAAAAAGCAGTAAAGTTTAGGCTGGGTGTGGTGGCTCACGCCTGTAATCCCAGCACTTTGGGAGAACCAGGCAGGCGAATCACCTGAGGTCAGGAGTTCAAGACCAGCATGACCAACACGGTGAAACCCTGTCTCTACGAAAATACAAAATTAGCGAGGCATGATGGCGGGTTCCTGTAATCCCAGCTACTTGCGAGGCTGAGGAGGGAGAATTGCTTGAACCCAGGAGGTGGAGGTTGCAGTGAGCCGAGATCATGCCTTTGTATTCCAGCCTGGGTGACAGAGTGAGAAAGAAAGCAGGAAAGTTTATTTTTGAATAATTTTCTTTTTTTAAGAGACAGGGTCTCACTCTGTTGTTCAGGCTGGAGTGCAGTGGCATGATCATAGCTCACTGCAGCCTCAAACTTCTGGGCTCAAGTGATTCTCCCACCTCAGCCTCCCAAGTATGTGGGACTACAGGCACACACCACCATGCCCAGCTAACTAATTTTCTTTTATACAGTATTCCAGGGAAAAGGAAAGAATGTTTCTCTTCAAATATGACCTTCTAGTCCAAATATGCTTCACTAATTGAGATAATCAAAGCCACTGTGTTTATAAAGTCTCAAGTTCTTTTCCAGCTTAAAAGGGAAGAAAAACTTCAAATTTTTCTGTATAGGAACCTCAGGAAGAAGAGGCAAGTGATGACAATATTCTCTTGAGGCAAAAAGACTGTAACATAATCTTTCCAAAGAATAGTGTATTTGATAAGAAGGAAAGGTTATAAAAATGAGAACGAGCAAAACAGTGAGTCATAATTTGTTCTGAGCTTCTCACAACGGACTAGATAAGGGTCTGTGAAAATATTTAAGTGATCTGAGACATTTAGATACTATGTTATGAGTATCTAGTTTTTTAAGTAATGGAAATGACACATTTTCTTACTACTATATTTTCTTAAAAAGAACAATATATTAAAAGTTAATTCATGTCAAAATATATAGAAATATGTTAATTTTACCATGACTGGGTGAGAAAACATCATCCACAGAATTTAGACACAATACTGGAATTCCTACTGACGTCAGTCTACGACTTGGACTGGCATCAGTATAATAATCATCAATTGTTCGGTATCCAAACATGACTGAAGTGAATCGCTTATCAAACTCTCTGATGGATTTAGCCTGAAACACGAAAACAAATTATATCTAGTCTTGCCTCAAAAGAAGAAATAAAAGTATTACATAAAGTTTCTCTCCTACCTTCATGACATGATCCATATCAACTTGTTTTACAAACATATGTCGGTGCCTGGAACGAAATAATTTCAGAAGTAAAAATCAAGGTCATTCCAACTCCATCATACTAAAAAGACTTAAATACAAACTACTAAACAGCCTAGCACAGGGCACAAAGTTGGCACTCAATAAATATTTGCTTAATCAGGTATGGCAAGATTAGTATAATAATGTTTGTGCTGAAGATATTTTCTTCAAGTACTTTTTTTTTTTTTTCTTTTTTGAGACAGGGTCTTGCTTTGTCACCCAGGCTGGAGTGTAGTGGCATGATCACGGCTCACTGCACCTTCCATCTCTGGGCTTTAGTGATTCTCCCACTGCAGCCCCAAAGTAGCTGGGACTACAGGTGTGTGCCACCACGCCCCACCAATTTTGTGTTTTGGGGTTTTTTTTTGTATTTTTTGTAGAGAGAGGGTTTCGCCATGTTACCCAGGCTGGTCTCGAACTCTTGGACTCAAGGGATCCACCCTCTGCGGCCTCCCAAAGTGCTGGGATTATAGGCATGAGCCACCTTGCCTGGCCTGGTAAAATCTAATCCAGTGTTGGATGTCAACTTCCAGGATAACTATGGTTTTCAGTAAGTCATGTGCAAATCAACAGTACTTTTCAAGTTTATATTTATTAATTCACTTAAAAGTATGTGTAACAGCTCATAAAAAAAAAAGATTATGTGCATTGCATGCCTGTATCAAAATATCTCAAGTACCCCATAAATATATACCCCTACTATGTACTCACAGAAATTAAAAATTTTTAAAAATTAAATAAAGAAATAAGCAAACAGAAACATCTCTGCTGGGCGTGGGGCTCAGGTCTGTAGTCCTAGCACTTTGGGAGGCTGCGGTGGATGGATTGCCTGAGTTCAGGAGTTCGAGACCAGCCTGCGCAACATGGCAAAACCCCGTCTCTACAAAACATAAAATAATTAGCCAGGTGTGGTGGTATGTGCCTGTACCCCCAGCTACTTGAGAGGCTGAGATGGGAGGCTCACTTGAGCCTAGGAGGTTCAGGCTGCAGTGAGCCATGATCATACCACTGCACTCCAGGGTGGGCGACAGAGAGAGACCCTGTCTTAAAAAAAAAAAAAGAAAGAAAGAAAGAAAAAAGAAAATACACAAACAATTCCAGAGAAAACTAATGCAAAGACAGTATTTTGGTAGTATAAGAACTGTGAGGGCTGAGATTATCTAAGTGAACTGCATTATCCTGTCTCTAAAACATACTATGCTCATAAGCACACCCTTAAGCAGCCGTATTATTCAGCAATGAAAGTACTTAATACATTACTTATTATGCAGAAAAGACTTAGGTATTATTAAGATTAGCAACAAGTAGAAATCCAGGGAAACAGCCCATCACACACAACACATTCCATACTAACATTTTTAGTCTTTTAGAATAATTTAAAATGGTGATTAGAATAGTAACCTTCAATAGTGTGTCTTCACTAAAAATGGGGCACATACTTTAGGGGTTGTATAAGATAATCCACTGGGGTTCACAAAGGAAACATTACAACTTTTAGCTATATTTTTAACTTATGCTTAAATTTTAACTTATACTTACATTTTTTATTTATATGCATTTACAACAAAGATAATATTTTGGTACAGTAGTAAATTTATTCAGTGTATAAATACATATACATATATTGGTAGTATTATGCTTTAAACTTTTTTATTGTTGGGGCACGTAATCAAAACATTTGGAGACAACAGGATTTTTTTTTTTTTTTTTTTTTTTTTTTTGAGACAGAGTCTTGCTCTGTCACCCAGATTGGAGTGCAGTGGCATGATCTCGGCTCACTGCAACCTCCGCCTCCTGGGTTCAAGAGATTCTCCTGCCTCAACCTCCTGAATAGCTGGGACTACAGGCGTGCACCACCATGCCTAGCTAATTTTTTTGTATTTTTAGTAGAGATGGGGTTTCGCCATGTTGGCCAGGATGGTCTTGATCTCCTGACCTTGTGATCCCTCCGCCTCGGCCTCCCAAAGTGCTGGGATTACAGGTGTGAGCCACCGGGCCCAGCCCTGGAGACAACAGATTTTTTTTTTTTTGAGATAGAGTTTCGATCTTGTTGCCCAGGCTGGAGTGCAATGGTGCAATCTTGGCTCACCGCAACCTCCACCTCCCAGGTTCAAGCGAGTCTCCTACCTCAGCCTTCCTAGTAGCTGGGATTACAGGCATGTGCCACCATGCCCGGCTAATTTTGTATTTTTAGTAGAGACGGGGTTTCTCCACGTTGGTCAGGCTGGTCTCGAACTCCCGACCTCAGGTGATCCGCCCGCCTCGGCCTCCCAAAGTGCTGGGATTATAGGCATGAGCCACCGCGCCTGGCGAGATAACAGATTTTAAAGGTGACTCACTTATTAACTGAAGACTGAAGGCAGGTTGTCAAATAGTAATTAAAAAGCAGCCAGTTCAGTGGTTTCTCCAATGACTCTGAGCAAGCGAAGGTGTTCCAACCAACGGAAAAAGTTGCAGCTGCCATCAAAGGAGTTTTAGACCCAATTTTGCCCAGGTAATTTAGAAGCAGCATTCTAAAATGGGGAGAAACAGGCAACGCAGTGATTAATTTGTTATATCACACAGGACATCCATTTCTAACTACAGACTTTATGTTAACTATGGAGAAGAAAAATATAAACTAGTGTTTAAGTCCTCTACCATGGAAAAGCATGCAAACATCTTCATTCTTTCCTTATATTCATATATTTATTTGTCTTGCAGTCAACTATGTGGTGAATGGGACAAATCATAGTTATTCCTTATATATGGATCCTATGAAGTCAAACATAAGAGAAATCCACCCTAAGAGAGGTTTTCAAATGTGACTGCATGCTGGAATCACCCAGAGTATTTTTTTTGTGTATGTGTGTGCTTTTCTGAGAGAGTCTCACTCTGTCGCCCAGGCTGGAGTGCAGTGGTGTGATCTCAGCCCTCTGCAACCTCCACCTCCTGGGTTCAAGCGATTCTCCTGCCTCAGCCTCCCAAGTAGCTGGGATTACAGGCATGCATCACCACGCCTTGTTAATTTTTTGTATTTTTAGTAGAGACAGGGTTTCATCGTGTTGACCAGGCTGGTTTTGAACTCCTGACCTCAAGTGATCTGCACACCTCGTCCTCCCAAAGTGCTAAGATTACAGCCTTTGCACCTGGCCCTGTTTTTCTTTCTTTCTTTCTCTCTCTCCTTTTTTTTTTTTTTTTTTGAGATAGGCTCTGTAGCCCAGGCTGGAGTGCAGTGACATAATCACACCTTAGGGCAGCCTTGATCTCCTAGGCTAAGTGATCCTCTCACCTTACCCTCCCCAGTATCTGGGACTCAAAAAAAGAACTTTTTTTTTTTTTTTTTTTTTTTTTTTAAATAGAGATGAGGTCTCACTATCTTGCTCAGGCTGGTCTCTAGCTCCTGGGGAGTTTGTAAATGACTACTGATGTCTGGGTCTCACCCTGAGAGATTGTGAGTTAACTGGTCTGGATCGCTACCCTAGCTGCCAAGGATCCTTGCACCCTGTGGCAAGTTTCTAAATCGCTCTCTAGACTTTCTGAGCTGTAAGTAACTTGTTTTCTCTTTCTATTCCTGTTATTTGTCCTTATTTCCTAACACATATTTTCTTCTTTTCTTTTTGTTCTATTAATTTTCTTGATTCTAGGCTAATTCTATTTTGGTAAGAGAGACCATAATCATGTCTAATCTACATAAACAATGTTGAAAATCTAAAGTTTAACGCTGCCAAGTAACAGGATGATATCCTAATTGTTTCTCATTATATTTTTTTGTACTTGATTTCTTCAATTGTCCAGGTTTTGAAATAGGAGAAATGGGTTAAAATTCTCCCTCATTCTTTTTTCCAGTCCAAATGACTTGCAGGGGTGAATGTGATGAAGTTTTAGATGGAAAGTGGACATTTAGCTTTTGAAAATGATCCTTCACAACAACTGAACTAAATGTACACAGTATTGTGGTTCACCAAACCATATATAGGACAATGCTTACTCTTCTGCAAAGGGTTCATTCTAGAGTCCTAGTTTTGGTGGCCCTACTCTTTGATGGGAGGTCAGATATTGTTGGGAGGCTGGTAAAATGCACAAATTCGAAGGGCTTGAAGGGAAACTCACGACTAGGAAGATTCAGAAGTAGATATGACCAAGCAGGTGGGATATATCTTGGTTATTACTCAGAAACAAAATGATGCCAAGATGTTATCCCCAAAAAGACTGTTTTACTTCTATACGAAAAGGACCCTATTTCTCACCAAAAGAAAAAAACAAGCTAAAGAGAGAGAGAGAGAGAGAGAGAGAAAGAACCCCTGGATTAAGAGACTTAAAAGGCATACCAATCTCAATGTATAGACTTTTTCTGGCTCCTAACTAAACTAAAACCAAACAAGGCAACAGACTATTTGGGATATGTGAACACTTACTGAATACTGGATGATAGTTTGAAATTAGTGTTAATTTGGTTCAGGTGTAATAATAGTAATATGGTTTTTTTGTTGTTGTTGCTTGTTTTTTAAGATAAACTCCAGCCGGGCACAGTGGCTCATGCCTGTAATCCCAGCACTTTGGGGCGCTGAGGCAGGCAGATCATGAGGTCGGGAGTTTGAGACCAGCCTGGCCAACATAGTGAAACCCCCTCTCTACTAAAAATACAAATATTAGCTGGGCATGGTGGTTGGCACCTGTAATCCCAGCTACTCGTGAGGCTGAAGCAGGAGAATCACTTGAATCCAGGAGGCAGAGGTTGCAGTGAGCTAAGACCGCACCACTGCACTCCAGCCCAGGTGACAGTGGGAGACTCCGTCTCAACAACAACAACAAAGGTAAACTCCACTGTTTTTTTTTTTTTTTGAGATGGAGTTTTGCCCTCGTTGCCCAGGCTAGAGTGCAATAGCACAATGTCAGCTCACTGCAACCTCTGCCTCCCAGGTTCAAGAGATTCTCCTGCTTCAGCCTCCCGAGTAGCTGGGATTACAGGCAAGCACCACCATGCCAGGCTAATTTTGTATTTTTAGTAGAGACGGGGTTTCTCCACATTGGTCAGGCTGGTCTCGAACTCCCAAACTCAGGTGATCCACCTGCCTTGGCCTCCCAAAGTGCTGGGATTATAGGTGTGAGCCACTGCGCCCGGCCTTTTTTTGTGTGTGTTTTTGTGTACGTGAGATGGAGTCTTGCTCTGTCGCCCAGGCTGGAGTGCAGTGGTGTGATCTCAGCCCTCTGCAACCTCCACCTCCTGGGTTCAAGCGATTCTCCTGCCTCAGTCTCCCGAGTAGCTGGGATTATAGGCATGCATCACCACGCCCTGGTAATTTTTTGTATTTTTAGTAGAGACAGGGTTTCATAGTGTTGACCAGGCTGGTTTTGAACTCCTGACCTTAGGTGGTCTGCCTGCCTCAGCCTCTCAAAGAGTTGGGACTACAGGTGTAAGCCACCATGCCTGGCCCACCTTTTAGAGATATCAACTATTTATAAGTGATGTCTGAGATTTGGCTCACAATAATCAGACTTGAGAGGGAAAGGAGGGGTGACACTGATGAAACGAGATGATCCATGAGTTGCTGGCATTTGGCCCCAGGGGCATCACAGACTCTATCACAGGGAGTACCCCAGTCCATGGGGCACTAGGCATAAGGATCGTCCACGGACTGTTTTTTTGTGTTGTATCTCCATAAGAAAAAATGTGTCAAGATATAAAACACATCCCCAAGTGGTAAGCCCACTTGGGATCGTGTCACAGTGCTAGGCAACTAGAAGGGGTGCTTCCATCTAACAATTCACAAGACATTAATATTCAACCAGCTGTAAAGGCTAATGGTCAAGTTCTGCCTTCAGGCACTGAGGCTTCAATGCGGCATCAATAGACATTTCCCACGAGTGTCTGAATAGAGAATCTGACCTGTTTATTTAAGTTCTGGCCTTTAAAAAAGCCAAGCATTTATATGATTAAGGGAAAAGTTCAGCTCTCACCCTGTCCTTTAAGGTTCACATTATGGGGGAAAGGAAAGAGAAGCTAAAGTCTGTCCATTAAGCACAATTCAGAGATGCTGCTTGGGTTTTCTCCATTGATTGAGAGTTCTTCCTTTAGTAGGTCAAGTCAGACCTTCCATGCTAATGTAAGAAATGTATTCTTTTCTTGTTAGTTTTAAGTTTATCAGAATCTAAAAAGCCGTGGCTAAAGGCCTGTCTTTTAGAGTCTATCATTTATAAATGCTGTTTTCTTTTAAAAAAAATTATTTTTTTTTCTTTTTCACAGCCACTGGCTATAGAAAAATGCTGTTCATTTTCAAGTGAATAAACTCCTAAGATGTTCTAAAAACTGAAATGACAGATAAACCAATTATAAAATTATGAAAAAAATATTTTCTATCTTAAGTATTTGCTGATTTAAAAAACTAGTTTTGGACAATGGCTTCGGGAATCGAAAAGCATAGTAAAATTTCAGACAATAAAAATTTTGGATTTCCTTAAGCTCACCATCAGTAGAACCACCACGAAAAACCCCAAAAACAATTAGTAGAAATAAGCCTAAATAGAAAAGTTCCAAATAAGCCCCAAAGTAATGGCAAGCAGCACAAATGACAATATCCATATGCTTAAAATAGCAGCTGGAGTAGGGGGTTAACAAAACTTCAGTTTCTAGGAGCGCACTCCACAGTAGGTCCATTTGCCCAGCAACAAAACAAAACAAAACAAAATACCACCTGGGGAAAAATAATTTTGAAGGCCACTGCAGCTGGAGAGAGCAATAAGTGATTATTTCTGTAACTGGAGTGATGAAAGTCATGCTACAAGTTCAGCTTCAAAACGCAGCTCCAGGGATGGCTGGGAGTGCGTCAGGAATCAGAAGGTCAACACGGCAGCCGGTGAGTGATGCAATCGACTTCATGGGCTTCGGACAAGCCTTCAGGCTCACAAAATCCGCAGTCACAGAGACCCGTAGTTAAGAAAAATATTAAAATTCACCTGAATTAATTCTTTCCTTTCTTTGTTCATTCAACCACATTTAATAAATAAAATACGATAAACATAATCAGACATGTATTTAAAAAGTGTCCATATAGCTAGCTTATAGTCCTCTCAAAGAGACAGCCAATAAAATAGCTTCCCTCTCAGAGATTATTTTAGAAAGGGAAAACCTTACCCTCCCATTGAAACCCCTGCTGCCAGGAAAGGAGCAGAAGGGTACAGGCTGTGTACATGGTGAATAACTGTCTCCAAGTCTTCAGTGTTAGCACAACAGTAAGTCCTTGGCGTCTGGAAGTAGTGACAAGTAAAGCACAAAAATTAGAATGTGAGGTTAATGATTTGTAAAATGCAGAAATGTAAACAGGAGCAAGAAGTCATACATATGAGAAAATAACCTTTGCACGTACTGTAGTATTAATAATTTATAATTTTCCTGTCTTGCAGTGCACATATATGCCATTTAAAGTCAGCACAGTTAGAGTTGGCACTAACAAAAAGACCATGAACATGCAAGGAAGGCTTGATGCAGATGGGGCAAGACCAATACAAATACCTTAAATTTTACTACCATACGCAAATGTGTCTCTAGCTTAACCAGAGCAGTTTAGGAAAAAAAACCAGGGAATTATGCTTCTATTAAACAAAGAACAACCCGTAACCCCAAAGCCAAAAATAACTGTTTTTTGTTGTTGTTGTTGTTGTTGTTGTTTTTGGTAAGACAGGGTCTTGTACTGTCACTCAGGCTAGATTGCAGTACCATGATCACAGCTCATTGCAGGCTTGGCCTCCCAGGCTCAAGCAATCCTCTGACCTCAAACTCCCAAGTAGCTGGAACCACAGGTACAGGCCACCACAAACAGAGAATTTTTAAAAAATGTTTTGTAGAGACAGGGGGTCTTGCTATGTTGTCCAGGCTGGTCTTGAACTCCTAGGTTCCAGCGATTCACCTGCTTTGGCCTCCCAAAGTGTTCAGATTATAGGCATGAGCCTGTGCCTGGCCCAAAGTAACTTTAAAAATATTATTTATTTTTGAGATGGAGTTTCGCTCTGTTGCCCAGGCTGGAGTGCAGTGGTGTGATCTTAGCTCACTGTAACCTCTGCCTCCTAGGTTCAAGTGATTCTCCTGCCTCAGTCCCCTGAGTAGTTGGGGTTACAGACACCCACCACCATGCCCAGCTAATTTTTGCATTTTTGGTAGAGATGGGATTTCACCATGTGGACCAGGCTGATCTTGAACCCCTGACCTCAAGTGATCTGCCCACCTCAGCCTCCCAAAGTGCTGGGATTACAGGTGTGAGCCACCATGCCCGGCCTATTGTTTTTGTATTTTTCGTAGAGACAGGGTTTCACCATGTTGGCCAGGCTGGTCTGGAACTCTTGACCTCAAATGATCTGCCCACCCCAGCCTCCCACAGTGCTGAGATTACAGGCGTGAGCCACTGTGCCCGGCCAAATATTTTCTTTTCTAATAGTATGTATATACAGATAGCCTCAGCTGTACTACTGCAGTAGACACTTAAAATGTTAAAATATGTAAAGTTGATCATGCTGCAATATATAATGCATCTAAACAAATGGTTTTCATGTGAACGTCATCAATAACGGCTCTGTAGCAGAGGAGCAGAAAAGCATCATGGATACTTTACTTGAGATCTGGGAGGAGGGGGCAATCCTCTCTGTAGAATACATGTGAGTGTGTGTGTGTCAGAATTAAGTATATGTGGGGCCAGGCGCAATGGCTCAAGCCTGTAATCCCAGCACTTTGGGAGGCTGAGACCGGCGGATCACGAGGTCAGGAGATCGAGACCATCCTGGCTAACACGGTGAAACCCCGTCTCTACTAAAAAATACAAAAAACTAGCCGGGCGAGGTGGCGGGTGCCTATAGTCCCAGCTACTCTGGAGGCTGAGGCAGGAGAATGGCATAAACCCGGGAGGCGGAGCTTGCAGTGAGCTGAGATCCAGCCACTGCACTCCAGCCTGGGTGACACAGCGAGACTCCGTCTCAAAAAAAAAAAAAAGAAGAAGAATTAAGTATATGTGAGAAAAAATAACCAGAAATTTAATAACAAGGAGGGGAATCTGGTAACATTACTTTAAGAAAACATGGAAACTAGTTATCTACACCACCCAATTTCATTATGTCAATAAACCATGATCATACCAGGAAGGTTTTGTATTACCCAATGTTCAATCACTAATGAGTAGCCTGAGAAAATTATAATTTTTAACAATTGCCTCAGTTAAACTCATCCCTAAAACACAGCCTATTCCCTACTGGCATCTTTTTGATATCTGCAAATATGTGACTCTCCGAAAGAAAAACGTTAACCTGACAATATTTTCCATGGCTAACATTTATTGAAACATTAAATTTGTGTCCACAAAACCCTGAGGAAGACTCCAGTGTTTCTATTTTATAAATGAGGAAACTGAATTGAGAGGTTAAATAACTCCTGTAACATCTTAACAGCTAATAAGTGACTATGCTCAGATACTTTAAAAAAAAAAAACTTTGTGATTGAATGCACTTCAATCACAAAGGGGAGCACAAATTCAATGTAAAATCTAAATAGAAAATATTTTATACTAGGCTCATTCATAGTGACTTCAGAATTTGTCATGAGAACCTGGGTGATGAAATCATCCTTACTCAGCATTTTGATTGCAGGTGAGTCTATTCACACTGCACAGCTTTAAAATTTCTGAATTATTTATGAATAGTCCCCAACATATATTGCTATTATACAGGCTTTAACTATATGTGTATATGTAAGAATGCATACATATAGACACAGAGTTAGGGCATAAGAAAAATGCCCTAAGGAAAACTGCTAGGATCACAGAATCTTTATGTCAAAAGGACCATAGATGTCACTTGGTTCCTTATTTGTACATAAGGAAATTAAGGCCCGGCAAGGTTGAGTAATTTGCCAAAGGTCACAAATTAGCAGAGGCTGCATTATATGTTTGTAGTAAGAACCTAATTCTTGTAAAGCACCAGGGTTCCATGAGGTATAGAGTGAATCAATCAATATCTGGTACCCTCAGATACAGGGACTGATTTTTCCCTAAATGTTTTTCTCCAAATAGATTGCATTAAGATCAATACTGATGATATTGCCAATGAAGGAGTGTGGATTTCTGGCACTGCCTTCATTCCAGACAAAGCACTATACAATCTGATATGTTATTTTCTTTTATAATAGTATAGCCATATAGCCCCAGCTGTGCTACACTGCAATAGACACTTAAAATGTTAAAATATGTAAAGCTAGGCAGGTGTAGTGCCGTATGCCTGTAGTCCCAGCTACTCGGGAGGCTGAGATGGGCTGATCGCTTGAGCCCAGCAGTTTGAGAGCACCCTGGGCAACACAGCAAGACTCTCGTCTCTTAAAAAAAAAAAAAAAAAACGGAATTAGCCAGGTGTGGTAGAGGATCACCTGAGACTGGGAGGTAGAGGCTGCCGTGAGCTGTGATCATGACACTGCACTCCAGCCTTGGTGACAGATTGAGACTGTCTCAAAATGAATAAATAAACTATATAAAGCTCCTTATGCCTCAATACATAATGATCCAATGGTATAGACTGACAGTTTCCAGAACTCTGAAACTCAGCAAATCTGGAACCTTTCCATCATAGTCAGCCTCCTGCTAGCTCCTCCCCTGGCTTCCCCAGTGGCTCTGCTAGCTTTCCATTTCCTACCTAGTCACTGTCACTTTTCCCCCAACCCCAAATGCAGGTAGGTATTCATTCCCAAAAGTTTTGTCTTAGGCTTATATCTGCTTATTTTCTGGTCAATACCCAGTTCTTGAAGCTCTCATCTACTCCCGTATCTTCATCAACCACCTCTCCCCAGTGACTGAACCTAAACCTCCACTGTCACTTTCATCCTCAGCTCCAGATCCAAATTTCCAGGTTCCAGCAGGCAGCTGTCCTATAATGTTCTACCAGTACTTCAGACTCAAAATGCACAAAGATTAACTCATTTTCGTCTTCATGAAAACTCCCAACGTTTCTCCTAACTTCCCATTTCCCTATATACAGCATTTACATTTTCCTAGTTAAAATTGTGGGCGACATGGCCTTCTCTCTCTCCCTTAACCGCATAGCTGATAAACTGCCCAATCCTGTAGCTTCTTCCTTTTCAGTGAAAGGAAACTCCTCTCCACTCTAGTACAGGGCTGGTAAGTTGGCTTCTCGCAAAAGGGCCCCTGAAGCAAGGATGTGAGTGCCAGCAGTTCATTTGGAAGGCGACACCAGGAAGCACCCGCAGGAGAGTGGCAGAGTGAGTCAGGAAAGGCAGGAAGTCAGTAAGAAAAATATACCAGGCAGGCCGGGCGCGGTGGCTCAAGCCTGTAATCCCAGCACTTTGGGAGGCCGAGACGGGTGGATCACGAGGTCAGGAGATCGAGACCATACTGGTGAACACAGTGAAACCCCGTCTCTACTAAAACTACAAAAAACTAGCCGGGCGTGGTGGCGGGCGCCTGTAGTCCCAGCTACTCGGGAGGCTGAGGCAGGAGAATGGCGTGAACCCGGGAGGCGGAGCTTGCAGTGAGCTGAGATCAGGCCACTGTACTCCAGCCTGGGTGACAGAGCGAGACTCCGTCTCAAAAAAAAAAAAAAAAAAAAAAGAAAAATATACCAGGCAGTTTATGGCTGTGGGCAACTGGGACTCAAGCTCCCTGAGATAGTCTGGGAGACTGTCAAACAAGGCTTACAATGATCCCCACCAGTGGCAAGTGAGCTATTTATCCACCAGTTCCCTTTCAGCCACTGGTTGAAGGCTATCCTGGAGGATGTTAACTCCCCGGTACTTCTGGTCTGCCCTAAGCACAGTTCCAGCAGCTCCAGTGGCTAGAGAAGGCCCCCAGTCACAGAGATGCAGGAAGCCCTCAGAAAGGCATACATGGGAATGATAAGTGCCAAGGGGTAAGGATGTAGCACCAGCTGTCTTTGCTACAAGGCCTTTTTGCCTCTCACCTGGACTGCCACAAAACTTCTTAACTGGTTAACTCCCAGATTTTCCTGATAATCATTCACAATCCCACATTCAATGCACTATCAGATTAATCTTCCTAATGAACGCTTCCAGCTGTAATCATGACAGTCTTTCTGCTTAAAATTTCTCATTAGCTTTCCACTGCCTACTGAATTAAGCCTCTGCCAAGCATTCAAGACTTTCTACAATATGATGCCGAGCAACCCTTCCAGCTCTGTGTTTTATTATTTCTCCAATGTACAGACACAGACCAATGGGATACTGTTCTCTTGCCTGCTAGGCCCCTTAATATCCTTGCCACCTGTGTGACCTCCACCTGCCTGGAGTCCTTCGCTGTCAACCCTGCCTGTTGAAATTGTGCATGGAATAAATGCCACAACAAGGCTGTGCATGGTGACTCATACCTGTAATCCCAGCACTTTGGGAGGCTGAGGAGAGCAGATCATTTGAGGTCAAGAGTTCAAGACCAGTTTGGCCAACATGGTGAAACCCCCATCTACCAAAAAATACAAAAGTTAGCCAGGCATAGTGGCGCATGCCTGTAATCCTAACTACTTGGGAGGCTGAGGTGGGAGGATAGATTGAACCTAGGAAGCGGAGGTTGCAGTGAGCCAAGATCATGCCACTGCACTCCAGCCTGGGTGACAGAGTGAGACCCTGTCTCAAAAAAATAAATAAATGTCACAATAGGTGAGACTTGGCCCCTGTCTTTTAGGACCTCACAGCTGTTCTCAATCCTGCTCCTAATTGCCCTGTCCAGCCTGCTCCATGCCCTGTCCTACGTGAGTCTCTGTCACTGTCTTTTCACCTCTAGCTCTGTTAATAAACCCTTGTCAAACTGAACTGACACACAGGACTAAAAGGGAAGAGACCAATTAATAAATAAGTTCTGATATGCACAACTATGCAGTTCTACCACACAGCCTCTTGCTACTTGATGGGTTCCAACAGGAAACATCATCTGCCTTCCTTCTTCACAGGATCTGAAGTTAGAAATAAGCAGAGCCTACAGAACTTGGGACCCATTAAAGATTCACCCAGAACACACAGCAAAGACACTTAAGGGGCAGTAAACTGAATTGGCAGGCTCTGCAGAAACCGTCTTCAGGCCTGAAGATACAACTGGAAGCTTTTTAGACAAAAGACTCTGTTAAATTCTGTTACTCGGGCTACTAATGCAACTGGCAGCTATCCTTCCAGTAGATGAAATCACATCTAATCAGAAGAGGGATGAAGGAAGACCTGGGAGGATTCTGCTGGGTGGTGAAACTCCTTCTGGGTGGGCTGAGGATGGGAAAAATGTGAAAAATCCAAAAGATATATCACTTCCAGCAGATATTTGGACATAAACATTCAATAAGTTAGAATAATTTGATAATAATTACAAACCAAGGTTGTTTAAATTATCCAACTGTGACTATGATCAGAGAGCAATGACACTAATTTATTTATTATCATTATTTTTTATAGAAATGAGGTCTCATTATGTTGCTCAGGCTGGTCTCAAACTCCTGGGCTCAAGCAATCCTCCTGCCTCAGCCTCCCAAAGTACTGGGATTACAGGCATGAGCCACCATGCCTGGCCAACAACAGTAATTTAATGGCTGAAAGAGGTTAGTTTTAAAAAATGCACTTAAGAGAATGAAATATAATTACTATTATTCATATATAAAAGAAAAACAATAAAGTATATATTTTATATTTACCTATGGACTACATCTAATTTATCCTTCTTAATCAACTAAGGCTTCTTAAAAGCTGACAAACTGATTTCTCCTAACCTGAAAGACAATTTTCTTGTACCAGATTTAGAAAATCTGTTTTAGAATTCTCTTCATTAAAAAAACAATTTTTGACCTAGACTCAAATTTTAAAATTCCCTCTGTTAATCAGGTAGCCAGACTCTCCCTAGCTATTCTTGGAGGAGATTAATTTGCTAATCTGTCGTGGAAGCCGTAACTCAGAATCCTTCTCTCTCAGGGCTGGGGTTACCACACTTCCAATGCTGAACTAAGCTATCTAGAATTTTAGTTTTCTGTCCAGCAAAGTGAAAACTGAAAAAGACACATGAATGCCTCGTAAAAAAATCATTTACGTTTCATATTTACTTAACTGTAATGTTTGATGATCATCAGGATCTTAGAGCATTTCATTGCGTATTCCTCTCTCAAGTACTTAATGATCTGTACTCAAATATTTGATAAGATGCATTTAAATGAACTCTGTGATTCCTGTGTGGTTGTGGGCCTCCCCAAAATGAATAATCCTTTTAAAACAGGACTAATTACACTCTATAATTGATCTCTACAGTGTAATGTGTTTTTCATTTCACCCATCCCCTGTCCAGTACCTAGTAAACTGCCTAAGTTGTCCCTAGGAAAATTGATTTTATTTTTGGAATATGAGTTAATTAATTAAGGAGTCAGAGAGAAGAAAAATTATTTGCACGTAAGTAAAATCAGCAGTTTAATGAACAATCATCTCACCCAGTCATTGATAGACATATTAAATGACCAACTGTCTAAATTTGCCTGGGAGTTTGCTAATTTTTAAAAACAACTAACCATAAAACAAAGGGCCCCAGGAAATATCCTGGCCAGCTTGGAGGCTGGCCTCTGTGCCACATTCCTGCCAACGCTCCAGATGGCTGCCGTACATGCTCATGATGTCATGTTATACAAGCTACACCAATAAATGAGCAGTTTTGTTAGTGGCTTAGAGCAGGTCAGCCAGGAGTTATTTTCAGTCCAGGCTCCTAAGAGGCAAATCTCGTGACTCACCTGGGTCATGGAGGCTATCACATGCAGGACTACTCGTCAGCTCCCAGGGATTTTCAGCCCTGTTTGCACATTAGACTCTCCAAGGAGTGTTTAAAATAAATTACAGATACTTGGACTCCACCCCAGACCAAATGAATCAGAATCTCTGGGGGTTGGGGTTCAGGGATCAGTACTTTTTGAGATGGAGTTTCGCTCTTGTTGCCCAAGCTGGAGTGCAATGCCACGATCTCAGCTCACCGCAACCTCCGCCTCACAGGTTCAAGCGATTCTCCTGCCTCAGCCTCCCAGTAGCTGGGATTACAGGCATGAGCCATCACGTCTGGCTAATTTTGTATTTTTAGTAGAGATGGGGTTTCTCCATGTTGGTCAGGCTGGTCTGGAACTTCCGACCTCAGGTGATTCGCCCACCTTGGCCTCCTAAAGTGCTGGGATTACAGGTGTGAGCCACCGTGCCTGGCTGTTTTTTTGTTTTTGTTTTTGTGAGACAGAGTCTTGCTCTGTCGCCCAGGATGGAGTGCATTGGCACAGTCTCAGCTCACTGCAACCTCCGTCTCCTGGGTTCAAGCGATTCTCCTGCTTCAGCCTCCTGAGTAGCTGGGATTAGAGCACCCGCCACCATGCCTGGCTAATTTTTGTACTTTTAGTAGAGAAGGGGTTTCACCATGTTGGCCAAGCTGGTCTCAAACTCCTGGCCTCATGCAATCACTCGCCTTGGCCTCTCAAGTGCTGGGATGATAGGTGTGAGCCCCCACACCTGACCAGGGAGCAGTAGTTTTCAGTGCTTCCCAGGGGACTCTAATGGGAGGCCAGAGTTGAGAATCTCTGCACCAAGAGAATAAGTAGGGTGAGAGCTAAGCCAAGAGGAGGCTGCTGCAGTGGTAAAAATGATAAAACCTATCTGGAATGACTTGGGAGAAGGGAAATCTAGTTCTATGTGGGTCTGAACTTCTTGGATTCCTGGAAGTGTATGGGGAAGTACTTCCAAACATCTCATACCTTACAGGATCACCTGACACATATTAAGCATGACAGCTAGCTATTAAATTATTATTTCTAAAACTCTTCCATTATTCAACAAAACATTCTTTCTCTTTTATTTTGAACTTTTTTTTTTTTTTTTTTTTTTGAGCTAGGTTCTTGCTCTATTGCCCAGGGTGCAGTGCAGTGGCATGATCATGGCTCCCTGCAGCCTTGACCTCCTGGGCTCAAGCGATCCTCCTGCTTCAACCTCCTGAGTAGCTGGGACTACAGGCACATGCCACCATGCCCATACCCAGCTAATTTTTAAATTTTTTTGTAGAGATAAGGTCTCATTATGTTGCCCAGGCTGGTCTCCAACTCCTGGGCTCAAGTGATCTTCTGGCTTGACCTCCTAAAGTGCTGGGATTACAGATGTGAGCCACCACGCCTGGCCACAATCTTCTACATTTAAAATTTTTGTTATTATTGGACTGGACCCATCAATGTTGGGAGAAAATTCTCAAGGATTAAATGTGTTCATACCTACACCTGGCTGAGACCAGCCTTTTTGGGTTGTTACATAGATGAAGGTAAGGGGAGCAGGGACAGGTTATTTTGAAGCACTTAGGAAAGGGCCAACTTGGGTGGAACAGTATGTCCAGTAGGGAGGTACTGTGAGAAAGGCACTGCCTAAAAGTAGAAGTTTGAAACTGAATTGTGCCCTGGCCAGCCCTGACCTCTATACCCCTCCTTCCTCAGGCTATCAGGGAGGTCCCTTAATCCTTTCTAAATGCCTTTTTCAGGAAATGGCCCATGATGGGGTGGGGTGGAGGAGCTGGGGTGACGGGGTGGGGGAAGAGCTCTAAGTCCCTCCTACACTACTAGCTTCCCTGGAAAAGCTAAGGAGGAAAAGCTAATAGGAAACAGGAACAGATTTCTATAGACCTGAGTCTTTAACTCCAAAGAATCTGAGGTTGGGGGGATAATCCTCTCTCTGAAAACTCTCCTTCCGTCTATTCCCAGATTTTCAGGCTGACTTGACTGGAAGCCAGTATTGAAAAGTCAAGACGCTAGGCTGCACAGCCCGAGTTCCTGCCATAAGACCACTAATCAGCTTTATGACTTCTGACTGTCACCCCACTTCTCCAGAGGTGTCCTCATCTATGGAATGAGGTGGGGTTTTTTTTTGTTTTTTTTTTTTTGAGACTGAGTCTCACTCTGCTGACCAGGCTGGAGTACAGTGGTGTGATCTTGGCTCACTGCAACCTCTGCCTCCTGGGTTCAAATGATTCTCCTGTCTCAGCCTCCCAAGTAACGGATTACAGGCATGCACCACCACACCCAGCTAATTTTTGTATTTTTAGTAGAGATAGGGTTTCATCATGTTGGCGAGGCTGGTCTCAAACTCCTGGCCTCAAGTGGTCCACCAGCGTTGGCCTCCCAAAGTGCTGGGATTACAGGCATGAGCCACTGCATCCGGCCCTAAGTTGGCTTACATTCTATTTCAGCTCCTCATCTTGTCTGGGACTAGAGTCAGGTACCCTGAGGAACAGAGTTGGTCCACAGGCCACATTTTGGGCAGTGCTGCTTTAAATTATTTTCCAGCTTCTGCTTGACCTTCTTGGCCCTCCCTTAACTGCTGAGCCAGCTCTAACTTGAACTAGAAAGCACTTAAAGGAGGATTTTCTTTTTAAAAGCTTTATGAGATGTAATTTGCATACCATAATTCAGGTAAAAGTCAATGGTTTTTCATATATTCAGAATTGTGCCATCAAAATTTAAGAATATTTTTATCACACCAAAAAGAAACCTACTATTAGCAATCATTCTCCACCTCAAGGCTTAGGTGATCATTAATCTACTTTCTGTGTCTATAGATTTGCCTATTTTGAATATTTCATATAAATGGACTGATACAGTATGTGGTCTGTTGAGATGAGCTTCTTCACTTAGCATAATGCTTTCAAAGTGCATCCATGCATTCAAGACTTCCTTTTTTTTTTTTGAGACAGAGTCTCGCTCTGATGCCGAGGCTGGACTGCAGTGGCGCAATCTTGTCACTGCAAGCTCCGCCTCCTGAGTTCACACCATTCTCCTGCCTCAGCCTCCCAAGTAGGTGGGACTACAGGCGCTCACCACCATGCCTGGCTAATTTTTTTTTTTTTTTTTGCATTTTTAGTAGAGACGGGGTTTCACCGTGTTAGCCAGGATGGTCTCGATCTCCTGACCTTGTGACCCACCTGCCTTGGCCTCCCAAAGTGCTGGGATTACAGGTGTGAGCCACTGTGCCTGGCCTATTTTTATTTTTTAGAGACAGGGTCTCTATTGCCCAAGCTGGAGTGCAATGGTACAAACATGGCTCACTGAAGCCTCAAACTCCTGGGCTCAAGCGGTCCTCCTGCACCCAGCCTCCGAAGGAGCTGCTATAACAGGCACATGCCACCACACTTGGCTATTTTTTGTTTTTGTAGAGACAAGGTAGGTCTCACTATGTTGCCTAGACTGGTCTTGAACTCCTGGACTCAAGTGATCCTCCTGCCTCGGCCTCCCAAAGTGCTGGGATTACAGGTATGAGCCACTGTGCCTGGCCCATGTATAAGTTTTTGTGAGAACATATATTTTCATTTCAGGAATTTCTGGGTCATATGGTAACTCTATTTTAACTTTTGGAGGAACTGCCAGACTATTTTCCAAAGTGGCTAGGATGCTTTTCTTATTGGGTTAGGGACACAGAAGTCTGCATGATCCTATAACTAAAAATAGGGAACCCAAGATCCTATAACTAAAAATCGCTTTCTGTGTCTACATATTTGCCTATTTTGAATATTAGTTATAGGATGTACAACTAAATTTACAGCTTTTAGTTATAGATCCTATAACTAAAAAGAGCTTTCAACAAATTTTGGCTAAGTTATTTGTAAGTTACCATTCCTAAACAAGTTCGCAAAGTAATCAACAATATCAGGGAATTTGTGGGTAACCTGGATTCCTATCCTTGAAAACCAATCTGCAGGGCAGAAGAAAAAGTCCCATCTATTCCAAGGCTCCTAGAACCCGATGGGGATATCTGAGGTTTGCTCTACCGAGACTCGGGTGTCTGTCTACTGTAGGAAACAGACCCAAGGAGAAAAGGTTAGTACAGGATGCTCATTTCCTAGTAAGAAAGGCCTTTGGCTTTCCCTCAATCCTACAATAACTAATTGGAAATGAGGACACAATGGCAGTGGAAAATTTCCACTTCCTTATTCTCCTTTGTAGGAGCCATAGTAATCGCTATAAATTCTAAGTATATCTCTAACATTTCCACTCCTAGGAGAACTGCTTACCCTAAATTTCATTTCACCTTTGCTAGTTCCTGTGAGCTAATTTCTGTTAGAGACAGTTCCTTCCTGTTTGATCTCTGCTGATTCATCTTTTGTTCTTTTTTATGCCTACCTTAAAGTCTCGCTTACTCTGGGTCTGAGCTACATTAAATTCTTTCTGGAACAAGGTGAGGTATAAATAAACATCAGAGTTCCTCTAGTATGACACAGTAATTGTTCTTAGCTTGAAGACAGAAGCAGGATTATCAAAAGATCTAAATATCAACGCTAACTCTAATAATCAATATTAACATCTCATTTTTTGATCCAACTCAAAAAAGAATAATAAGGATGTAGAATGACCAAAGGTAATTATAATTATATCCTTTTAGAACAAGTACTTTAAAAAAGAATTTCAAGGAAGTAAATTAATTAAATGTATACTTCTTATACCCTAATGATCTAATGAGTTAATACAGTAGCAATTATGCCTTGAGTTATAAAAAACTTTAATTTTAATTTTAATTAATTAAATTTTTTTGAGACAGAGTCTCGCTCTGTCACCCAGGCTGGAGTGCAGTGGCACGATCTGGGCTCACTGCAACCTTCGCCTCCTGGGTTCAAGTGATTTTCCTGCCTCAGCCTTCCAAGTAGCTGGGATTACAGGCATGTGCCAACATGCCCGGCTAATTTTTGTATTTTTAGTAGAGACGGAATTTTACCATGTTGGCCAGACCAGTCTCGAACTCCTGACCTCATGATCCACCCACCTCGACCTCCCAAAGCGCTGGGATTACAGGCGTGAGCCACTGTGCCTGGCCTGTTTTTGTTTTTTATTATTTTTTAAATTTAATAGAGATGGGGTTTCGCCATGTTGGCCAGGCTGGTCTTGAACTCCTGGGCTCAAGTGATCTGCCTGCCTCAGCCTCCCAAAGTGCTGGGATTACAGGCATGAGCCACTGTGCCCGGCCCTAAAAAGTTTTATTTTACAAGATATTTCAAGTTTACTGTTTCTTTCTTTTTGCTTGTTTGTTTTTGAGATGGATTCTTGCTCTGTCACCCAGGCTGGAGTGCAGTGACGCCATCTTGGTTCACTGTAACCTCCACCTCCTGGGTTCAAATGATTCTCCTGCCTCGGCCTCCTGAGTAGCTGGGACTACAGGTATGTGCCACCATGCCCGGCTAATTTTTTGGTTTTTTTTTTTTTTTTTTTTTTGAGACGGAGTCTCGCTCTGTTGCCCAGGCTGGAGTACAGTGGCCGGATCTCAGCTCACTGCAAGCTCCACCTCCCGGGTTTACGCCATTCTCCTGCCTCAGCCTCCCGAGTAGCTGGGACTACAGGCGCCCGCCACCTCGCCCAGCTAGTTTTTTGTATTTTTTAGTAGAGACGGGGTTTCACCGTGTTAGCAAGGATGGTCTCGATCTCCTGACCTCACGATCTGCCCATCTTGGCCCCCCAAAGTGCTGGGATTACAGGCTTGAGCCACCGCGCCCGGCCAATTTTTTGTATTTTTAGCAGAGACGGGGTTTTACCATATTGGCCAGGCTGATCTCGAACTCCTGGCCTCAAGTGATCCGCCCACCTCAGCCTCCTAAAGTGCTGGGATTACAGGTGTGAGCCACCGTGCTCAGCCTCATGTTTATTATTTCACGTGAACTTGAAACAACCTTGTGAGGTGGCAAGTACACATTATTATCATATTTCAGTTAAGAAAAAGAGAAACAGAAAGGTTATTTGACTTGTACTTTACCACTTATAGCTGGTTAGTGGTGACAACAGAACTTGAACTTGGGACTTCTTACTGAGTCCAAGGTCCTTTCTGCTACACAAACCCAAGCTGCCTGCCAGACTGTAACTCTAACAGCTTAGTGTGTTATTAGCTATTCTGAGACACATATCTGCTGGGGGGTACTAGTTAATCAAAACTGACATACTGTGTAAGACTCCAGAGACCCAGCTACTCTTGTCTTACTTAGAACTCAGTGAATTCTTCTTGGAGGTTTTTCAAAAATACAATTAAAGCTTAAGGGCTGAAAATTACTGGGTTGCTATACTATTTCAAAGCAAATTTCTAATTAACTTTAAATGCTAAGGAGAGAATGTTTTTAAAGCATCCTTCTCTTTTTCTCTCTCCTTCCTATTTGTTTTTTTCTTTTTAAAATATATATATAATATATAATATACACAATATATTATATATAATATAATATATACTATATATTATATATTTAATATATAACATATAATATATGCAATATATTTATATATAATATATATACACAATATATCTTATATATATATCATATATATACACACACATATATATTTGAGACAGGGTTTCAATATGTTGCCCAGGCCGATCTTCAACTTCTGGGCTCAAGTGATCCTCCCACCTGGGCCTCCCAAAGTGTTGGGACTGCAGGTGTGAACCACCACTCCCAGCCTGTTGTTTCTTAAGCTTCTAACCATCAATCTCCCCTTTTACTCTACACATGCCCTAACTAATGTCAACTACTCTTGAGCTTCTACTTGCACACTGATCTCAGTCTGTCTCTCTCTTGCCTGCCTATTTTCTCCTGAAAGCCAGTCCAGTACATCCACAAACTTACTAAAAATTTCCAGCGAGATGATCTAAAAGCACCCTAACCATCTAAAACGGACTCTGTTATCTTTGTTACATCATAATCTCACAAATTCTTCTAAATTTCCTATTTCAAATACCAGCATCTTCCATCAGCCAGCCAAGCTAGAAATATTACCTTTGACTCCCTTGTCTTTACTTCCCACAATACAGCTAACACTATTTTCTTCCCCATGAATACTACTCATTTTTGTTCTTTCTTCTTTATTCCCCTTCCATCTGCTTTCAAACTCCAAACTCCATGTAGGTCTGTAGTAACTGCTTTCTAACTGGCCTCCCAGCCTCCAGCCTCCAGCCTCCTTCCCCTCCATCTCTTTCTTTCCTACACACCACTGCCATGGTTCTCTTTCTAAAACATGACCATGATCAAATTATGCCCTTGCTTCAAAATATCAATGATTCACTACCAGGTTTCTTAGGATTCTACATGTGATTCTTCAAAATCTGGCCCTACCCTTCTAGAAAAATTCCTGCCACTTCCAGAATAGTAAGAAAGCATAAAGCATAATGGTCAAGAACATAAGCACATAGTTAGATCATCTGGGTCTGAATCCTGGCTCTGCCATTGATTGGGAGGGGTAAGTTCCTAACCTACCAGTGTCTTGTTTTCTTTATCTGTAAAACGCAGGACAGGGCCAGGTGCAATGGCTCACACCTGGAATCTCAGCACTGTGGGAGCATCGCTTGAGCCCAGGAGTTTAAGAGCAGCCTGGGCAACAGAGTGAGACCCCATCTCTACAAACAACAACAATAACAAACAAAAAACAAATAAATAAAAAATCAGCCAGGCATGGTGGCACACACCTCTGGTTCCACCTACTTGGGAAGCTGAGATGGAAGGATTACTTGAGCCCAGGAGGTTGAGGCTACAGTGAGCCGTGATTGTGCCACTACACTCCAGCCTGGGCAACAGGGCAAGACCCTGTCTCCAAAAGGAAATGGGGGATAATGGGGGCTATACTTACCTAAATCATTGGGCTGTTTCTATTTCTGAAGATTAAATAGGAAAAGACATAACTGATACATTCTACAGATTACATAAATATTAGATAAAATTATCATCATCATCCAGCCATAGTAAGTAGTTGCTATTGCATGCACTTTATAATACCTTGGTCTTTGCGCTGAGCCTCTCTCTCCCCTTTGGAGGTTCAATATCACAGCCTTCAAGATCCAACTCAGAATGCTACCTCCTCTCTAAGTTCTCCCACCTCCCCAAGGCACTTTGTTACTCTTTCCCTTTGTGCTCTGTAGCCTTAACAAAGGCTACTGTTACACTTAGCACTGTGTATATTTTTATGGACTTGACTTTCTCTCCCACAACTAAAGTTTGAGCTCCTAAAGATCAGGGCTGTGTCTCATTAATATGTATATCTTCACCCTATTGCCTTGCACAGTGTCTTATTTAACAGGCACACACCACGGCTTTGCTGAATGAACAGATCTTTGTCCCTCACTTCATAAAGAACTAACGAGCTCGGCTTTGCAGCACATTATTTCCTTGAGAGCCTCAGACCATGTCTTCCCCCGCTTTGTGTCCTAGAAGAATGCACAGCAGACAAAAACGATTTGTCTGGGCCAGGGCCACAGTGACACATTCAAATCTTTCCCCTTTAGAGTACTATCTGTCTACGAGGTTCCTAAAGGGCTGGACTGAATGAGGAAATGTGAACCTTCACATCAAACTATTTATTACAAGGCACTTAAGTGAGACCATAACACTCTGTTACTTTTGCTTTCGAAATCGTATTGATCTTCATTTCCTCCAGTGCCTAAGTCACTGTAAAGCAAAGTACAAGAGGTTTTTTCTTCCCAAGTTCTTATAAAGTGTTGACATTTGTGACCTGACTGTAAATTTTTATTTCCAGCATGACTTAATTATTTATAGTCTTAATGTCATTCTCTATCAATGACCCCCAAAATGTTTCTTTCAATCCTAGTAGAATTGCCTTTGACCTGCTGAGATTGTAAAAAGTTAAAAAGCTGAAGAAAATTTTAGCGAGTGGAATATTTCTCATTCCAACTCACGGATTTAAACATCAGATACAGTGATTTTCTAAGAGGTGAAAGATCTATCCTAGCAAAACCTCAGAATTAGATGGGGGGAAAAAAGACCTGGTATAAATTTTAAAAGGTTTCAATAACATTTCCACCATGTAAACTTCAGCTGGCAAAACACAAATATAACATACAAAATTGTTTCATAACAAATGTAAATTTCGTAAGTGGAAAAAAAAATCACTGTATTAGTTAATTTGTTTTGCATTGGTTAATTTTTAAAGAAAATGTGTTTTGCACTAAAAATGAGGCCTTATCTTCCCAGTTCTTCCCAGAGTCAGGAAAAGCTGGGTTGAGAGGGTAGAAAAAAAATGATGTAGATGAATAATTATTGATGTTAAAATGTAGTAAATACAAAAGTTTAGTTACAAAATAGAATCTTAAATTTTATAAAAATAGAAATATATTACATAAATTCTATTTATATATGAAATCTGAATGAACATAGACTAAGGGAATTTCCCTGGTTATGTAATTATGGGTCTTGTAAATTTCCTTTTTTTCCACATCTGTATTTTTGTATGATAAATTTGTATTGTTTATGTAAACAAAGAGTTATTTTAAATAAAAAGAATATGCTTTTTTGTTATAAAACTATAAATGATTCTTTAAAAAGTTAAGACTGTTGTCTTTTAAATTTACTTACCAAGAGATTCTCCCCCGCCACTCCTCTGTTGTTAAAAACCACACATCTAAAAACCAGGAAAGCAATTTTTGTTATTTCTACACATGATTCTTGCTCATGATATAATATTAATCTTACTGACACTGATTTACAGCACTAAAAGATTTTAAAAATCTGCCTTACAGGTATAATGTTTGACAATTTCATCTAAATGCGCTAAAATAAAATTCCAGTTCTCTAAATTCCACATGTGGGTTCAAATTAGAAAATTGTATACTAAAGTGATGTTAATGTTTCCTACCAAGATTAGAATATTTCTTCCTATGCACATATGTGGACCTCCAATAAGTGTTTTTAAAACAATTCTAAATACAAGTCAAATTTAAATGTTTTTGCTTTTTTGAGATGGAGTCTCGCTCTTGTCACCCAGGCTGGAGTGCAATGGCGTGATTTTGGCTCACTATAACCTCCGCCTCCTGGGGTTGAAGCGATTCTCCTGCCTCAGCCTCCTTAGTGGTTGGGATTACAGGTGCCTGCCACCATGCCTGGCTAATTTTTCTGTATTTTTAGTAGAGATGGGGTTTCACTATGTTGACCAGGCTGGTCTTGAACTCCTGACCTCAAGTGATCTACCTACCTCCGCCTCCCAAAGTGTTGGGATTACAGGCGTGAGCTACTGTGCCTGGCCATGTTTTTGCTTTAAACAAAGAAAAAATATATATCTTCTACCCATTAAATTTGTAACATTCACACGTATCTATTTATATCCTAAGAAACAGCTCTTGTTTCCTTAAGGCTCAGAAAACATGGACGCCAGAATTTTACATGAGGTATAAGCATCACAGGTAGAGCTGCAAACAGCCTGGCACCTGAGCTGGTGGGATGGGCCCTGTTATGCTACTGCTTACTGTTCAGTTGACCTAGGGAGGAAAGATGATCTTGTGCTTTCTCTGATCCTGTTTGCATCTCCTGGGTAAATGGGCTCAGATCAATGTAAAGGGTTTAGGTCAATGTTGGCTGAAGTAAGTACTCGGTGAAAGTTAGCTATTAGTAATAATGGTAGTTGTGGCCGGGCGCGGTGGCTCAAGCCTGTAATCCCAGCACTTTGGGAGGCCGAGACGGGCGGATCACGAGGTCAGGAGATCGAGACCATCCTGACTAACACGGTGAAACCCCATCTCTACTAAAAAATACAAAAAACTAGCCGGGCGAAGTGGCGGGCGCCTGTGGTCCCAGCTACTCGGGAGGCTGAGGCAGGAGAATGGCGTAAACCCGGGAGGCGGAGCTTGCAGTGAGCTGAGATCCCGCCACTGCACTCCAGCCTGGGCGACAGAGCCAGACTCAGTCTCAAAAAAAAATAAAAAAATAAAAAAAAAATAATGGTAGTTGTAGTGTCATGCTGGTTTCAAAAGTTATTTAGTATTTAAAATATTTAACTCTCATTTAACTTTCAGGCAGCCACAGCCCCAGATATGTATTTTTACCATCCTTAGACAAAATCCTGATTTGTGTTTACACAGGTTCTCACTGATTTAGTGGGTCTATATTCATAACAATTAAAATTCATTTTGTTTTTGTCTGATTACCTATCCAACCAATCAAGGCCATCTGAGATTCCAAATCTCTTCTTGCAGGGTACTGCTGAGCACTGTATAAGTTCTAAGCACCGATGAACCGACTGCTGTATAGAACATACACAACTCTGACTCTCTTCTCAGGAAGGTTAGATCTCAAGGCACACCACCTTCATTTAATGTGGTATGCAGGCTATGTTCTTGCAAAGGAATTTTCTTGCAACTGAAAAGTCATATAGAAAATTTTATTAGGCCCAGTTGAAAGAAGAGAAATGTTTAGAAACCTCAGAAATCCTATTTGATTGAAAGCTAGAAATACTACATTTTACTGACTCACCTAAGAGAAATCTTTTTTTTTTTTTTTTGAGACATGGTCTCACTCTGTCACTCAGGCTGGAGTGCAGTGGCGCAGTCACAGATCACTGCAGCCTCAGCCTCTCATGCTCAGGCAATCCTCCTGCCTCAGCTTGCTGAGTAGCTGGGACCACAGGTGCACACCACCATGGTCCAGTTAATTTTTTTCTTTTTTTTTCTTTTTTTGAGACAGAGTCTCACTCTGTCACCCAGGCTGGAGTGCAGTGGCATGATCTTGGCTCATTGCAACCTCCATCTCCCAGATTCAAGTGATTCTCCTGCCTCAGCCTCCGGAGTAGCTGGGATTACAGGCGTGTGCCACCACGCCCAGCTAATTTTTGTACTTTTAGTAGAGATGGGATTTCACCATGTTAGCCAGGTTGTTCTAGAACTCCTAATCTCAAGTGATCTGTCTCCCCTCGGCCTCCCAAAGGGTTGGGATTACAGGCGTGAGCCACCGTGCCCAGCCAGCCTGGGTGATTGTTAAAAGTTACTTGTAAAAACAGGATCTCACCACGTTGCCCAGGTTGGTCTCTAACTCCTGGGCTCAAGCGATCCTCCTGTCTTGGCCTCCCAATTGCTGGGATTATAGGCATGCATCACCACGCCCGGCCAGAGAAATCTTAAATAAACTATAAATACATTCAGAAAAGTCAGAGTAGGCTCAGTGACTCCTTTATCTTTTCTTGTTAAAAACAATGGCAAGATGTCTTGATATAAATAAAATTTCAGTTGGCCATTTGTATTTACTTGCATAAGCACCTAAATCACACAGGAACCAGTGCTAAAGTTAATTATGACCTTGAAACTTGAAGCTCCCAGTCATTCAGAAAAGAATCACTTTAGAGTACAAACATTAAATAAGGATTAAAATGGCTTCTGGAGCAAGATGTTATCATGTGACTGCCAGTGAGAGAAGGCAAGAGCACTAGTGAGGGGAAAGAAAAAGATGATCCGCAAACTCATGAAAAAGCAGCCTACACATCTGGGATTTTCTTCTAAACTGCAGACTGGGATATTTGCGTTTTCCTTCAGGCAACTTTGGAAAGTGGATCGTAGTTCTGGTAGCTCTTGCTAGAGGAGGAATTGTACTGACCACTCCATAGGGCTTTGTTCCTAACAATGTTCAATCAGTAGCAGTCATCATTGTATACTTCAAGCCTCGGACATGGGGCAGCGAGATAAGGAAGAATGAGGGAGCAAAGCAGCTACAGAGGACAGCTTTTAGAAAGAAGGCTGCCATTCTGCCCTTTCTCCCACTCCAGCTGGGAATGAGCAACCAGCTCTTGTCATTTAACCCCTCTGCTACCCTGACAGTCATCAGGGAACACTGAGCTAAAAGAGTTGGCTGTCAAAGTACTATTCCTAAGGCACTGAGAGGTCTGTTAATCTCTTCTTTTTTTTCTTTAGAGATAAGGTCTCACTGTTGTCCAGGCTGGAGTGCAGTGGCACAATCATGGCTCACTGCAGCCTCAACCTCCTAGGTTCATGTGATTCTCAGCTTCCTGAGTAGCTAGGACTACAGGCGCACGCCACCATGCCTGGCTAATTTTTAAATTTTTTTGTAGAGATGGGGTCTCCCTATGTTGCCCAGGCTGGTCTCGAACTCGTGAGCTCAAAACAATCCTCCTGTCTCAGCCTCCTAAAGTTCTGGGATTACAGGTATGAGCCACTGTGCCCAGCCTCTGTTTTTTTGTTGTTTTTTTTTTTGTTGTTTTTTTTATTTTATTTTTTATTGTATTATACTTTATGTTCTAGGGTACATGTGCACAACACAGGTTTGTTACGTATGTATACATGTGCCATGTTGGTGTGCTGCACCCATTAACTCGTCATTTACATTAGGTATATCTCCTAATGCTATCCTTCGCCCCTCCCCCAACCCCACAACAGGCCCCGGTATGTGATGTTCCCCTTCCTGTGTCCAAGTGATCTCATTGTTCAATTCCCACCTATGAGTGAGAACACACGGTGTTTGGTTTTCTGTTCTTGCGACAGTTTGCTGAGAATGATGGTTTCCAGCTGCATCCATGTCCCTACAAAGGACATGAACTCATCCTTTTTTATGGCTGCATAGTATTCCATGGTGTATATGTGCCACATTTTCTTAATCCAGTCTGTCACTGATGGACATTTGGGTTGGTTCCAAGTCTTTGCTATTATGAATGGATCTAGAACTAGAAATACCATTTGACCCAGCCATCCCATTACTGGGTATATACCCAAAGGATTATAAATCATGCTGCTATAAAGACACATGCACATGTATGTTTTTGTTTTGTTTTTGAGACAGAGTCTTGCTCTGTCACTCCGGCTGGAGTGCAGTGGCGCAATCTCAGCTCACTGCAAGCTCCACCTCCCGGGTTCAAGCCATTCTCCTGCCTCAGCCTCCCGAGTAGCTGGGACTACAGGTGCCCGCCACCACATCCAGCTGCTTTTTTGTATTTTTTAGTAGAGACGGGGTTTCATCGTGTTAGCCAGGATGGTCTTGATCTCCTGATGTCATGATCCACCTGCCTCGGCCTCCCAAAGTGCTGGGATTACAGGCGTGAGCTACCACACCTGGCTACCTCTGTTAAGCTTCTGTAACAGCTATCTCCAATTAATTTTTACAGTTACCTCAAACAATTCTAAAGGGCATGTATATGAGGGAAATTGTTCTGCAAAGCTTATTTTTCCTACATATTTGAACTATATAAATGTTTTCCTCAAAATATAAAGAAAAGAAATATCAAATAAAGAACAAATCTGGTAAGAAGAACTTTCTGTGACAAGATAACCCATTAACTAGGGAAGCAGGTGGCTGCCCTCTAATGAAGGTTAAATAAAAGGAAAAGACTACCTATAGCACAGAGTTTCTCAGTCTTTAGTACTATGGACATTTTGGCCCAAATAATTATTTGTAGCAGTGCTGTCCTGTGCATTATAGGATACTCAGCAGCATCTCTGGCCTCTACCAACTAGATGCCAGTAGCACATGCCCCAGGCATAACAACCAAAAATGTCTCCAGACATTGCCAAATGTTCCCTGGGGGAAAAACTGCCCCTAGGATGAGAACCACTGTCACAGTGAGATGGACCAGAGAGCCTCAAATCTGCTCAGGCTTGAACCCTGGAGGTCAAGGTTGCGGTGCTGTGATCACACCATTGCACTCCGGCCTGGGTGACAGAAGGAGAGCCTGTCTCAAAGAACAAAAACAACAAAAAAAGTAGCAGACTCTGAGCTTGGGCACCTAAGAAAAGCAACGAAACTTACATGGGTTTTGAGTACCTGTCTAGGCCTAGTTTCCGTATCTGTAATTTTATCAGGCAATCTGAAATATTTCAGTTCTAAGATTCCCCAAATCTTTGAGTGTAACAATAGAAATGATAATCAGCAAAGCGTAGAATGAGAGGAACATTCAGGGATCAGCTAGTCATATGATTCTGATTTCAGGTAATAAATTATAATTTTTATGTATTTATTTATTTTCTATATATTTATTATCTATAACAACAGATAGTGTTTACTAGTGTTTACTATGCGCCAGATCACGTTCTAAGAACTTTACATGAATATTAACATTGGAATAACTCATTTATTCATTCAATAATATTTACTGAAGATTGCGTTAGAGCCTGTAGTAGAGAAACAAAATATCAACATAAGGTTCCTGGCCTCAAGGAGGGTACAATCTAGTTAGATTGAAAAGATATGCACCATATTTTCAGTTGAATGACTACAACCAAAGTAATAAAACAAGACAGTATAAGATTCAATGTCCAAGAAGTAGTATAGACAATAAAACCCTATGAGGTCAGGATGGGCAAAATTGATTAAGAAAGGCTTCATAAAAGGTAGACAGATCTTGCGTTAGGACTTGAAAAATAGTAAAGATCCCTGGCTGGAGTACAATGGCGCGATCTCAGCTCACTGCAACCTCTGCAACCCGGGTTCAAGTGATTCTTCTGCCTCACCCTCCCGAGTAGCTGGGACCACAGGCATGCACCACCACGCCTGGCTAATTTTTGTATTTTAGTGGAGACAGGTGTCACCATATTGGCCAGGCTGGTCTCGAACTCCTGACCTTGTGATCAACCCGCCTCGGACTCCTGAAGTGCTGGGATTATAGGCGTGAGCTAACATGCCCAGCGTATTTACCCTTTTTTTAAAAATTGAGACAGAGTTTCACTCTTGCCCAAGCTGGAGTACAGTGGTGTGATCTTGGCTCACTGCAACCTCCACCTCCCGGGTTCAAGTGATTCTCCTGCCTCAGCCTCTGAGGTAGCTGCAATTACAGGCGCATGCCATGATGCCTGGCTAATTTTTTGTATTTTTAGTAGAGACAAGGTTTTGCCATGTTGGCCAGGCTTGTCTCAAACTCCTGACCTCAAGTGATCCACCTGCCTCGGCTTCCCAGGGTGCTGAGATTACAGGCCTGAGCCACCAGGCCTAGCTTCATTCTATTTACCTTTAACTTACACAGTAAAGCCTTTGCTCACAATTATCTTAAACAAACTTAAGCCTAGTTTCTAACCCATCCATCCTGAAGTTTGAATTAAAGAACCTTAACAGAAAAGTGCTTTGTTTTTTGTCAGTTTTCAGGTAGAGGGAAAAAAGCAATGGTTTAACATCAACAATAAACCACTATGTCTCCTTTGACCATATGCTGGGAGTTAGGTTCTCTCCAATGTCTAAATCATATATCATATCTCATATCTCATCAGTAAATAACTGACAGTTCCCTGGTGACCTAACATACTTCATGACTCTCCCTAAACCTTCAACCTCTACACAAGATAGTAACTGGGACAGGATGGCAAGTGCTCCCTGTGCTTCAGGGACATTCATACTGAAGATACTGAAACACTCATGTATAGCAGA
This sequence comes from Macaca fascicularis, assembly GCF_037993035.2. Taxonomy (NCBI): domain Eukaryota; kingdom Metazoa; phylum Chordata; class Mammalia; order Primates; family Cercopithecidae; genus Macaca; species Macaca fascicularis. The sequence goes on along the minus strand of NC_088392.1, from coordinate 68,073,042 downwards.
CATGGTAACATCTATGTACTCCCACAAGGAAACTACATGTTTCTGTATCCCAAGAGGTAGATTTGCTTGTACTCGTTCTTTTGAATTATAAAATATTTTCTTTTTTTTTTTTGAGACGGAGTTTCGCTCTGTCTCCCAGCCTGGAGTGCAATGGTGCGATCTCAGCTCACTGCAACCTCCGCCTCCGGGTTCAAGCGATTATCCTGCCTCAGCCTCCCGAGTAGCTGGGATTACAGGCACCCGCCACCACATCCAGCTAATTTTTTGTAGTTTTAGTAGAGACGGGGTTTCACCCTGTTGGCCAGGCTGGTCTTGAACTCCTGACCAGAGGGGATCTGCCCACCTCGGCCTCCCAAAGTGCTGGGATTATAGGCATAAGCCACTGCACCCAGCCTATAAAACATTTTCTACCCTGGCCAGGGAATAGAAGATGAGAGAAGGAGACATAAACGTTTTGTTTTTTAAGACAGAGTCTTGCTCTGTCATCCAAGCTGGAGTGTAGTAGTTCACTGCAACCTCCATCTCCCGGGTTCAACCATCTGGGCCCATTGTAACCTCCGCCTCCCAGGTTCAAGCAGTTCTTCTGCCTCAGCCTCCCAAGTAGCTGGGATTACAGGTGCCCACCACCACACCCAGCTAATTTTTCTTTGTATTTTTAGTAGAGATGGGTTTCGCCATGTGGGTCAGGCTGATCTCTAACTTCTGACCTCAGGTGATCCACCCACCTTGGCCTCCCAGACTGCTGGGATTACAGACGTGAGCCACTGCGCCTGGATGACATAAACATTTTCTAAAGACCCACTTTGTGCAGGGCACCCCACCAAGTACTTTACACTTATTTTTTTTTTGAGATGGAGTCTTGCTTTGTCTCCCAAGCTGGAGTGCAGTGGCACAATCTCAGCTCACTGCAACCTCCACTCCCCAAGTTCAAGTGACTCTCGTGTCTTAGATTCCTGAGTAGCTGCGATTACATGTGCACGCCACTATGCCTGGTAAATGGAGTTTCACCATGTTGACCAGGCTGGTTTCGAACTCCTAACCTCAAGCTATCCACCCATCGCAGCCTCGCAAACTGCTGGGATTACAGGCATGGGCCCCTGCACCCTGCCTACTTTACACATTCTAACAACCCTGTGAAGTAGGTGAGAATACTGTGATGAGGAATGTTAAATTAACTGTCCAGGGTCCCTTAGAAAGTGGCAGTTCCAACATCTGAATCCAGCTTGACTCCAAAGCCCAAGCACGTTCCTTCATATTACACAGCTTTTCACAAGCCCTGTTATCTGCTAGATCCCATGCTACAGTACCAATGACTTAGATCATTTTGGTACCTAAAGACTCAACTCAGCCTTGTGCCAAACTTCCAGATCTATTTTTATTCTTAGCGGTCTTTAAAACTGCCTGGCTTTCTGTGGTGGTTGCAAAAACATTTTGAAGCTCTTCCTTTCAAGAGGCAGAGTCTATTTCCCTACTCGTTGACTCTGGGCTGACCATGTGACTTGCTTTGACCAGTAGCACTGTGGGAGTTCTCAGCCTGGGTCTCAAGAGGCCCTGCAGTTTCTGCTTTTGTAATTTAAAAAAATTTTTTTGAGACAGAGTTTCGCTCCTGTTGCCCAGGCTGGAGTGCAATTGCGCAATCTTGGCTCACCGCAACCTCCGCCTCCCGGGTTCAAGCGATTCTCCCTCAGCCTCCTGAGTAGCTGGGACTACAGGCATGCACCACCATGCCTGGCTAATTTTTGTATTTTTAGTACAGATGGGGTTTCACTATGTTGGCCAGGCTGGCCTCGAACTCCTGACCTTGTGATCCACACGCCTCAGCCTCCCAAAGTGCTGGGATTACAGGCGTGAGCCGCTGCACCCGGCCAAAATCTGGCAACCTTTAAAAGCAACGGACAAAAGGTATGTGCACTGGCAACTCCAGGGCTTATGAGACTCAGTCCTTGGAGTTTCAACCACATTGTTTTATTTATTCATTTATTTTTTTGAGACAGAGTCTCACTCTGTCACCCAGGCTGGAGTGCAGTGACACAATCTTGGCTCACTGCAACCTCTGTCTCCCAAGTTCAAGCAATTCTCCTGCCTCAGCCTCCCAAGCAGTTGGGATTATAAGCATGCACCACCATGCCTGGCTAATTTTTTTTGTATTTTTAGTAGAAACAGGGTTTCACCATGTTGGTCAGACTGGTCTCGGACTCCTGACCTTGTAATCAGCCCACCTCAGCCTTCCAAAGTGCTGGGATTACAGGTGTGAGCCACCATACCGGGCCCCAATTTTTTTTTTATTTTATTTTTATTATTTATTTATCTTTTTTGAGACAGAGTTTTGCTCTTGTTGCCCAGGCTGGAGTGCAGTGGCACGATCTCGGCTCACTGCACCCTCTGCCTCCCAGGTTCAAGCAATTCTCCTGCCTCAGCCTCCTGAGTAGCTGAGATTACAGGTGCCCGCCATCACACCTGGCTAATTTTTGTGTTTTTAGTAGAGATGGGGTTTCACCATGTTGGCCAAGTTGGTCTTGAACTCCTGACCTCAAGTGATCCACCCACCTCGGCCTCCCAAAGTGCTGTTATTAAACAGGTGTGAGCCACAGCCCCCAGCCCACATTGTTTTTTAAAAGCAGTTCTAAGTCTTGGGAGACAGCTCAGGCCAAATCTAGAAGCAGTAATTTAAATATGTACAAAAGGCTTTATGATCTTCTGTACCTTCTGAGGATGACTTTTAGCCAAAAAAAAAAAAAAAAAAAAGGAACCAGGCCGGGAACATTGACTCACGCCTGTAAGAGACTGCAGTGAACCATGATCATGCCACTGCGCTCCATGCTAGGCAACAGAGCCAGATGCGGTCTCATAAAAAAAAAAGGAACCAAGCCTCACATCTAACTGTATGGTGCTTAAACATGGAATGATGATGAATTCCTACTACTGCTAAGCCAATTTCTTGAATATAATTCTTGAACTTCATATCCTAGTTCTTGAGAGAATGTTACTTCATGGACAAAACAGGCTATTATTTATAAAAGATCAGAATTAACTTGTTTTTTTTTTTTGTTTCTTTTTTTTGTTGTTGTTGAGACAGAGTCTCGCTTTGTCGCCCAGGCTGGAGTGCAGTGGCCGGATCTCAGCTCACTGCAAGCTCCGCCTCCCGGGTTCACGCCATTCTCCTACCTCAGCCTCCCGAGTAGCTGGGACTACAGGCGTCTGCCACCTTGCCCGGCTAGTTTTTGTATTTTTTAGTAGAGACGGGGTTTCACCGTGTTAGCCAGGATGGTCTCGATCTCCTGACCTTGTGATCCGCCCGTCTCGGCCTCCCAAAGTGCTGGGATTACAGGCTTGAGCCACCGCGCCCGGCCCAGAATTAACTTGTTAAAATTGAGTTAGCTATTATGGAATTTTCCCCTTTATATCAAACATCAAAATGTTCTTCTTTTCTTTTTTTTTTTGCCCAAGTTATCACTCTGTCATCCAGGCTGGAGTCCAGTGGCATGATCATAGTTCATTGCAGGCTCTACCTCCTGGGCCCAGTTGATTGTCCTACCTCAGCCTTGTCAGTAGCTGGAACTATAGGTGCATGCCACCATGCCCGGCTAATTTTTGTAGAGACTAGGTCTCACCATGTTGCCCAGGCTGGTCTTGAACTCCTGGGCTCAAGCAATCCACTGGCTTTGGCCTTCCAAAGTGCTGGGATTACAGGCATGAGCCACTGTGCCCAGCCTAAAATTATTTTTTTAAGGTAAACGTACCATCAGCTTTTCACACAAGTGTTTCAAGTTTAACAAAAAATACAACTCTGCTTTAAATACAACTCACAGAGTGTTCCATTACAATAATTACCATCAGCTAAAAAAAAAATTCTGCAGCACAAAAAAGCAGTACCTTTTATAATGACTCTACTTGAAGATTCTAGAGCTGAACTTGAAACTTAAAGTTGCTAAATCACTTGCAAAAAAATTAAATTGTACCTGGTGACTGAGCTTAATAATGATTACTCAGAAAAGCTGTGGCATCATCAACTGGAGACTAGCCAAGTGCACCTGCAAACTTAGGTGGTCAGAAGAGGCAGAGATCATCTTTGATAAATAGGGATGATCTACAAACTGATTCTGAATATTTTTTGCACTTGGGAGCTGAGCCAGGGCGACAAGATTAGTGAATCCAGGCCCCAGAATGTGCCATGAGGGCCCCTGTGTACTCTCTCAGGGGTTTGTAATTGCTGTTCTCCCTCCATAACACTCTCTCCATTGGGGTGGGGGTGGGGGGCAGGGCTCAGTCAATGCTCTGATGAGTCTAATTTCATTCATTAATTCAGCCTAAATCTGCAAGGTGCCTACTATGCTAAGTGACATCCCCTGTGAGATGATTCAGTTATGCCTCTTCCTGAAAAAAAAGGAAAAAAAGAATGCAGAGAAAAATAATAACTTAAGGGACTGCTTTTCTACGCAAGAAGTACTAAGTATTTCCGAAACAAACATGTAGATATATTTGTACTTCATTTGGAATGGATCAAGTGAAAAAAAAGAAATCTTTTACTGGTACCTGTATCCTAATTCTTCACTAAGATGGATCATATGAAGGATATATGACTCCTTGCTTGTTCCAGTGAGGCCAGGCAACAATAAGATAGTAGGTCTCGTGCTGGCATCCATATAACGCATACTGTTATCATTATCAAACCAGTCCAGTGAAATCTGTCCTCCATCTGCAGTTTTAATAAGTTCACTGAAAGGAAAAATTCAGAAGACATTACTATTTACATGTTTTAAGTCATGTCTTAAGTTTCTGTTTTAATTCTAAACACATGACATTATTTGGTCATCGAAAAATAACATTTTTCCAGCATTCATGAACACATACCCATATCTCGATCTACATATCATTTTCTTTCATTAGAAGGATTTTATGAAGATTAGTACCATCAAGTATTTCCAGCAACCTCCGTACAAGGTCGTATATAAAGATGAACTGCGAATTATTAAGATAAATGAATACTTACTCACTGCTCTGTAACACCCAGCATTCAACTCTTGTTTGATTGAGGTCACTCAACTAAAGCGACAGGGAAGTCTGAATAAGTAAAATGCTGATCTAATCTCTGACCACTGCTCTAGCTCTTTGGACTCAATAATGCAGTCAATAATACAGAACAGTATACTGTATAGTATACTTCAAGATTTTCTTCTGAAATAATTTAAAGTATTTCTCACACAGTATTTATAAACTTACAGAATTTTCCCAAACAAACAGTGCAAGTTCCAGGCAACAAAATAAACTCCAGAAGGATAGATGACTAAGGGAAATTAATAACAGGCACCATTTGAATCTGGTTCCTGATAAATCCTGGACCGTATCTTTAACACATCAAGGGCTATTATCATCAAGATCCCATTTGCCTGTCAATAGGAAGTCATTTTACACCAATCAATGGCCCAAAACCCAAATTAAGAGGCATCCTTCTCGCCCCACCCCCACCCCAGTATCTGCTACATATCAATGAATGAATGCAGATCATCAAAGGATCTGGGTCTTTTTGACAGATGTATGACAAACTGCAAGACAGTAATCCCCAAACACTTCTCTCATCCTAAAAATAAACTATTTACATCAGGTCGGGGGTTAGGGCGGGGACCAGGAGGCAAATACCTGAGTATTTTCCTGCAGCTGGGGGTGGAGCCGGGGACATACCCTCCATTTTCATTCCCTCTTTCTGTTCTATATACTTCCTAATGCAGAGATTCTATTAACCAAGAACTGGGAATAAGCAAACAAACAAACAAACAAAAAACTGTGATTTTGCAGAAATGACTGAAAACGGAAATTCACTTACTTCCTGTACTGCACCGGGGGCTTCGAAGTGATGAAAGGTCTAAGCAGGGTCTGTCCTCGACTCTCCCAGCACCAGACCGTCGGGTAGTACGTTTCTGTCACCACGGGACAGTGGTCTTGAAGGAAGCGGCTGAAACTCTCACCCCCCGTCACTAACTGGGGTTTCTGAAGGGAAAAGCAGTATGAGAAGGGCCCAGAGCAAAGTTTCTGCCAACCGTAAACCAGAAACCGGTAAAGACTTGTCGCTCGCGCGCGCGCTCCCTCCGATTACATCTCTTTCTGGAGGGCTGACGCAAAGAATTCACACAGGACTGAAACGGGGGTTTCGCCAATGCCCCGAGGGGAAGGCAACTGTTTGTTTGTTTTTACTTCCGCCTCCCGGGTTCAGGGGATTCTCCTGCCTCAGCCTCCCGAGTAGCTGGGATTGCAGGCGTCCGACACCACGCCGGGCTAATTTTTTGTAATTTTAACGGGGTTTCACCGTTTTGGTCAGGCTGGTCTCGAACTCTTGGCCTTAAGTGATCCACCCGCCTTGGGCTCCCAAAGTACTGAGATTACAGGCGTGAGCAACCATGCCCTGCCGGGAGTCATTTTCAAAAGCGCCACGGCATTCCCGAGTGCGCCGCCGGCTTCGCCATCAGCGACCCGGCAGCGCCGCAGCGCGGAGGTCAGCAGGGTCCAGGCTGCGTTCCCAGGACCGCCCGGCCGGGACCCCCCAGGGAGCGGGCGAATGGGCGGGGACTGTCGGATTTCCCGCTCGCGCTCCTGGCGGCCGCTCAGGAGCAGCTCGCCGCCTGTCCTCTGGGCTGCCGACTTTCCCTGGCCGCACAGCCTCGCACTGCGCCTGCGACCCTCGCTCCCGGCAGCAGCCCGCGGCCCTGCGCCACCCCCGGCTCACCTTGGCAATGCTGCTCAGGTAGTAGCAGGCATAAGCGACGCTGAAGCCCAGAATGAGGGATAAGCCCACCCCCGAGCCAAAGAACCCCACCCGGACTTGGTGCTCCAGGTAGAGGGAGAGCTCCCGGGACAACATCCGCAGGTCCATGGCCAGGCGCTGCATGACCCCCGGAGCGCGGCCCGCCGGTGCTGCGGCTGGAGGAGAGCCGGCCGGCGAGCGGGCGAGAGCGGGCGCGGCGCCACCGCCTACCGCCGACTACAGCGTCTCCTGCGGGGCGGAGCGGCCCAGGGAGGCGTAGCCTGAAGCTCCGACCGCCGCCGGCTCCGCCCCGGCTTCCCGGAGCCGCCCCCACTGCCAGCCACTCAGGAACCTTCCAGAAGCGCGGTTCCAAGACCGGCCACCGGGAGGGCGGGCGGATCGGGGTCTCCAAGCGAGGTCGCGGTCGGCGACGTTGAGCCCCCAAGAGTGGGCGGAGAACTGAGCCGACTTCGGAGATGGAGACGGGCCAGGCAGCGCCGGTTAAGGTCCCGCACCTGCTGCCCCAGTGACCTTGAATGATTCCGCTCTGCGGCGGGTGTCCCTAAACTAGAGGTTTAGAGTGCCATGGAAGTGTGCCTTGCATTCAAAGATTTGGGGAGTTAATGCCAAAGATATGTTAGCAGATAAGAATCCCACATCCCCTAGACGTTTGCGTTGGTCCTCAAGACTATGGAAAGAGAAAAAATATTCTATGAACGTTCAACAGTGAGGACATCATACTCGACTTTGAATCACTCTGTGAATCTTTTTAGTTGCTAAGTGCCACTTAAATGAGAAGTGGTCTCTGAAAATAAATGAAAAGATCTAGAATAGTAACCGGGATTCAATTGTTAAAAGCCTATTTGTAGTTCATTAATGCTTTGAATTTAGAGACTTACGGAAATTCACACCGATTACCTAATGTAGGGACAAGGAACCGTTTATGAAGTAGGGTTTCCTAGGCTTATTTATGGCAATATGATAAGTCAGTGTACTTACGGATATCTGAAATGGTTAGAAGATTTAATAGCCTATGCCTATTATTATGAACTCCTCCCTCTGAGAGGTAGGAAGAGTGGCAAGACTTAAACAGACGAAAGAAGGGAAAGTCCTGTCTAGATTATGAAAAATGTCACAGGATTTTAAATTAATGATGTAACTTAGATGGGGACATGAGATGGGCCAGAAGTGAGCAATTTATTTGGTTTTGATTTGGTCATTGCAACTTGGTGGTTGGCTGCAGCACGCAAAATAATTCAATTACCTTTACTGACCCTGTTTTTTTCTTGTTTTAATAATCTGTAGCATAACAATTTCGACTTTATAGAGTTCCCAAGAGGACAAAATAGTGTATGTAGTGGACTCCCCGTGAGCAGAAGTAATTTTCATGCTCTGGCTCTCACACCTGGGCGCACATAGCAAACGTGAATGCATATTCTGGTTGCCATCCTTGAAACTTCCTAGCATTCATAACCCCTGAACCTGCCTTCTGCACTATCTACCAATAAATGCATGTATATTTCAGTTTAAGTTTGCTCTGTTGTTTGTTTGTTTGTTTGTTTGTTTGTTGTTTTTTTTTTGAGACGGAGTTTCACTCTTGTTGCCCAGGCTGGAGTGCAATGGCGAGATCTCGGCTCACTGCAACCTGTGCCTCCCGGGTTCAAGCGATTCTCCTGCCTCAGCCTCCTAAGTAGCTGGGATTATAGGAATGCACCACCACACCTGGCTAATCTTGTATTTTTAGTAGAGATGAGGTTTCACCATGTTGGTCTTGAACTCCTAACCTCAGGTGATTTACCCGCCTCGGCTTCCTAAAGTGCTGGGATTACAGGCATGAGCTACTGCGCCTGGCCAAGTTTAAGCTTAAAGTGAAAATATCATCAAATAAAATGTTTGTCTGAGCTTGGGCACTATATCAAAATACCATAGCCCAGGTGACTTAAACATACATTTATTTCTCACTGTTCTGGAGGCTGGAAGTCTGGGATCAGGGTGCCGATGTGGTTGGATTTTGGTGAGGGCCCTCTTTTGCCTTGCAGATGGCTTCTCTTTTGCTGTGTCTTCCCATGGTGGATAAAGGAAGCTCTGATGTGTCTTCCTCTTCTTTCACAGGTACCAATTCCATCATAGGGTCCCTGTCCTCATGATGTCGCCTAAACCTAACTACTTCCCAAAGGCCATGTCTCCTAATACCGTCACCTTGAGGGGCTAGGGCTGCAACATATGAAGGTGGAGGTGGGAGACACAAACATTGATGCCGATAACATTTTATAGGCATCATGATGTGTAGAAAGTTTACTGACCTGGGAGTAAAAAACAGCTGTGAACTCATCCACTAAACTTAGGCAAATCATTTATTCTTTGGGGGCCTCAGTTCCTTTGTAAAATGAGATGATTGAGATGGAGGTTGTCCAAGTTTCTTTCCTGTTAGAAAAACATTCACCATCTTTCTTTAGAACTACTATTTTGGCTGGGTGTGGTGGCTCATGCCTGTAATCCCAGCACTTTGGGAGGCCAAGGCAGTTGAATGACTTGAGGTCAGGAGTTCAAGACCAGCCTGACCAACATAGTGAAACCGCATCTCTACTAAAAATACAAGGAAATTAGCTGGGCATGGTGGCAGGCACTTGTAATCTCAGCTACTCGGGAGGCTGAGATGGGAGAATCGCTTGAACCTGGGAAGGCGGAGGTTCCAGTGAGCCGAGATAATGCCACTGTACTCCAGCCTGGGCGACAGAGAGAAACTCTGTCTCAAAAAAAAAAAAAAAGAAAAAAGAAAAAAACAAGAAACTATTATTCCCGATAATAATAGTTTCATTCATTCACTCAACCAGTTTCTTCTTGGGTGATTACAGGGCACTGAGGATCCAATGATAATAAAACTTAGAGTCTAGTGTGGCAACAGAGGAGTAAGCAATTACATTACAAAAAGTGTGGTGTCGGGGGTGGTTCCAGATGCAGCAGGCACACAGGATTCTTAGTAACAAACAGCAAAAATCAATTTGGGCTTACCATATGCAGAAAGGAAATTTATTACAATGGCATTTAGTAGCTGATGAAACTCCAGAAGGGCCAGAGAACAAGGCTTGGAAGTTAGGAACAAGGCCTTTAAAAGTCATGGTGCTGGTCCTGTGATGACAATACTCCTGCTCTCTCTAGGCTACACTCCATGGATTTGGCATCCAGACCAACTACACTGGGCACGAGGCTGTGTTCTAAATCCCTGACACTGTTGCCTCTGGAAACAGGGTGTTACCACCTCTGCCCCCTCACTACAATGGATTATCCCTGCTTCTTAATTTCACTGTATCCTTATTTATTCAAAGTCTGTTGTGAATGGAACTGACTGGTGCAGTCTAGGTTGTATCTCAGCTTCCTCCCTGCTGTGGAGGTAGGAAAACAAATATCTGGCATTTTCAGTGTCTGTGGTGGGGCATGGATGCTGCTTCATTTGGTGAAGAGTCCCCAAACACAGATGAAGGTTCAGATGCTGGGCAGTCAATAAGAATGCAAATGTTTGTTTACTTCAAGCATGTAATGGAGCAACTTAGCCACACCCAACAGTCTAGGGAAGATCAGAAAAGACTTCCTGAGAGATGTGAGCGAAGACGTAGATAAGAGATGAAGGTAAAGAGTTTGTATAGGCCGATTGAACTGCATGTGCAAGGATCTGAAGATGGAAGCAAATAACAAGTGAAATAAGTTTGCACAGCAAATGAGTGGGGTTTGAACCAAAGACTGGGTGCTTCCAAAACCTGTTTTGGTAATTACAAAGCCAATGACTTTCCTCACAAGAGCTCACGACTTGTGTCACTTTGGTATCATAATCTTCCTTTCTTTTTTTTTTTTTTTTTTTTTTTTTTTGAGACAGAGTCTCGCTCTGTCGCCCAGGCTGGAGTGCAGTGGCCGCATCTCAGCTCACTGCAAGCTCCGCCTCCCGGGTCTACGCCATTCTCCTGCCTCAGCCTCCCGAGTAGCTGGGACTACAGGCGCCCGCCACCTCACCCGGCTAGTTTTTTGTATTTTTTTAGTAGAGACGGGGTTTCACCGTATTAGCCAGGCTGGTCTCGATCTCCTGACCTTGTGATCCGCCCGTCTCGGCCTCCCAAAGTGCTGGGATTACAGGCTTGAGCCACCGCGCCCGGCCAATCTTCCTTTCTTTTCCCTTCCTTCCTTCCTTCCTTCCTTCCTTCCTTCCTTCCTTCCTTCCTTCCTTCCTTCCTTCTCTCTCTCTCTCTCTCTTTTTTGACAAGGTCTTGCTCTGTCACTCAGGCTGGCATGCCATAGTGTGATTATGGCTTACTGCAGCCTCAACCTCCTAGGCTCGAGTGATCCTCCTGCCTCAGCCTCCCAAGTAGCTGGGACCACAGGCCCATGCCACCATGTCTAGCTACGTTTTTTCTTTTTTGTAGAGATTGGGTCTCTCTGTGTTGCCCAGGCTGGTCTCGAACTCCTGGGCTCAAGCAATCCTCCTGCCTTGCCCTCCTAAAGTGCTGGGATTACAGGTGTGAGCCACTGCGCCTGGCCTCACCCTAGTCTTTACAATCCAATGCCGTTATGTTTATTCTTGAGTGTACTCTGCTAGCATTATCACAAAAACCAAGATACGGTCCTAGTTTCTGCGATTTTAGCACAGTGCTTATACAGGAAGTTATGTTTATTTTTAAAAATCCTGATCAAGTCTGTAGTTGAAGCAACAGACCTGAAGCAGCACAGTTGACCTTTATAGGTTGGTATAAAATGCTCATGAAGCTCTTTATCATTTTTTTTTCTAACTCTATTTGTATGTCAAAGGAGAAATCAGAATTGCATAGAGAATGTGTGGCAGGCAGACCCTAAGGAGACCCCAGTGATCTCTGCCTCCTGGTGCCCTTGTCTTGGAGTATAGAGAGGACCTGTGATTCACTTCCAACCAATACAATAGAGATAGCAAAGGTAATGGGATGTCAACACTCCTGTGATTACACTGTGTTATATAAGACTCCTTAGCAGACGGAAGCTAGACTGTCCTTTCAGCCTTGAGGAAGCAGCCATGTGAGCTGCCCGGGAGAGAGTCGCACAGCAGCGAACCGTAGGCAGCCTCTGGGATCTATGGGTGGCCTCCATCAGACAACCGCAAAACACTGGAGTCCTCAGTCCTGCAACTGCAAGGAAATGAATTCTGACGACAACCTGAATGAGTGTGGAAGGAGATTCTTTCCCAGTCACATCTTCAGATGAAAATACAGCATGGCCAACATTTTAACTTCAGCCTTGTGAACCCCTGATTAGAGGATCCAGTTAAGTTGTGCCTGGACCTGTGACCCATGGGAACTGCCAGATAAGAAATGTGTTGTTTGAAGCTGCTAAGTTTGTGGTAATTTGTTATGCAGCAATAGAAACCTAATAGATAATATAAAAGGGTCCTACAAAAACATTTAAAGATTAATAAATATTAATGGCTCATTTTTTTTTGCCCACAAATGTATCTATTATAGGACTATTTTATATTTATTATTATTATTTTTTGAGATCGGGTCTTGCTTTCTCACCCAGACTGGGGTACAGTGGTGTGAACCCCTCTTGCTGTAGCCTTGAATCGGTCTCGGGCTCAAGCAATTCTCCCCTCAGCCTCCTGAGTAGCTGGACTACAGGTGTGCATTACCATGCTCAGCTTATTTTTTTGTTTTTGTTTTTGTTTTTGTTTTCATAGAGACAGGGTCTTGCTATGTTGCCCTGGCTGGTCTTGAACTCCTGGCCTCAAGCAATCCCCCCATCTCGGCCTCCCAAAGTGCTGGGATTACAAGCCTGAGCCACTAAACCCATCTGGAATATGTTTAATAAATTAAAGATTTCTGGCCGGGTGCGGTGGCTCACGCCTGTAATCCCAGCACTTTGGGACACTGAGGAGGGCGGATCACGAGGTCAGCAGTTTGAGACCAGCCTGGCCAACATGGTGAAACCTTGTCTCGACTAAAAATACAAAAATTAGCCAAGTGTGGTGGTGGGTGCTTGTAATCCCAGGTACTTGGGAGACTGAGGCAGGAGAATCGCTTGAACCTGGGAGGCTGAGGTTGCAGTGAGCCGAGACCATGCCATTGCACTCCAGCCTGGGTGACAGAGCGAGACTCTGTCTCAAAAAAATTTAATTAATTAAAATTAAAATTAAAGTTTTTTATAACTCCCAGCTACTCGGGAGGGTTAGGCAGGAGAATCGCTTCAACCCAGGCAGCAGAGGTTGCTGTGAGCTGAGATGGCGCCACTACACTCCAGCCTGGGCGAGAGGGCAAGACTCTGTCTCAAAAAAAAAAAAAAAAAGCTTAATTAAGACAAGGTCTCATTATGTTGAACTCCTGAGCTCAAGAAATCCTGCCACTGGGGCCTCCCAAACTGCTAGGAGTACAGGCATGAGTTACCGTGCCTGCACCCCTCTCCTTTTTTTTTTCTTTTGTATTTTTAGTAGAGATGGAGTTTCACCATGTTGGCCAGGCTGGTCTTGAACTCCTGACCTCAAGTGATCCACCCACTTCGGCCTCCCAAAGTGCTGGGATGAGAGGTGTGAGCCACCACACCAGGTGCCAGTTTCCATTTTTTTTTTATTACACAGGAAATTCATTAAGTCACATTCCTTACATGATGAAATTTGGAGAAAATATTTAATACGAGCACAAACAGAGCTATCATGCAGGCTTGTTTGCAGCTGTGAATTTGCCCAGTGTAACAAGGTGTCAGGTACTGCTTTCCCTCCTTCTGTGGAATTGCTGAATGCAGTTCATATCCATGCACAGAGGAGTCAAGTACCAAAAGCTGCACATCTACACTGATCTCCAGGGTTTAGTAAGAAATGTCTGAGCTGGCCAAATCACCCAAAGCCATCACTCTAGGTGCCTCCTCCTCCTCCTCCCTGCCTACATAACAGACTAGAGAGGGAGAGATTAGCAGAGTTTTGGATTGTTGGACTGGGAGTTTCATTGCAAATGTCCCCTTTGCAGAAAGTGCACAAATGCTAGATCTCTTGGTGGTGAATATATGAGTTTCATGCTGGGAGTAGGGAGGATAGGTCATGGGGAACAGGTAGTGTGAACCAGGTAGATCTACAGACCTCCACACTGCATAATTTCTGAAAGACCCACTTCTGCTCAGTATATTGGAATTAGTTCCCCCATCTCTGTCTCCACAGCTTCTTTCTTCTCCAGGAGTCTCCTTCTCCTGGGACCATGGTAGTTAGTCTCAATGTTGGCCTTCCAGTGCACTACAACTCTCTTGCATAGTCTCCTCCCATGCTGAATCTGGTTTGGTCTTCTGATCTGCTTTACCAATAAAAGGAGTTGGAAATGACACTGAAATTTCTGAAACTGGGTGATAAGTCTTGTGGTTTCCAAGTTGGCTTTTCACAACATGCACTCTAGGGAAACCAACAGCCATGTAAGAAGTCCTATTACTCTGGAACCAGCACGCTGTGAGGCTGCTCATATTGAAATACCTGATCAGGAGCTTTCTGCTCCATCAGCTGCTACTGGAGAGGAAAAATAGCTGTGTGTCCTCATTATCTCAATGTTGGTAGCTTAAAAGACAAGATGATGAGAATTGCAGAGCTTTGGCCCTAGCTCATGAAAAGGCAGTAAATTGGGGGGATCATCATGGAGGATCATGGCAGACAGGAGACAGGACTAGATTGCAGCTGCCACTTGGACAGCAGTGTGTGGAGTCTTGCTTCGTGATCTTTTGCTCCAGAACTACTCAGGAATAAATCAGAAAGCTGAGAGAACCCACGAACCCTCTGGAGAAAGTGGATTGCTCCTGTAGGACACCGCAAATAGTGTGCTGGTATCCACAGCTGAGAGACCCACAGACGGCTCATATCAGAGGACTCTGTACAGACAACCACAGTACCAGCCTAGAGCCTGGTAGACTTGCTGGGTGGCTAGATCCAGAAGAGAGATAACAGTCACTACAGCTTGGCTCTCAGGAAGCCACATCCCTAGGAAAAGGGGGAGAGTACTACATCAAGGGAACACCCTGTGGGACAAAGTAATCTGAACAACAGCCTTCATCCCTAGACTTTCCCTCTGACAGAGTCTACCATGACTCTGTCATGGGAACCAGAAAACCAACTCTGGTAATATGACAAAACAAAGTTCTTTAACACCTCTAAAAAAACCACACTAGCTCAGCAGCAATGGCTTCAAACCAAGAAGAAATCCCTGATTCACCTGAAAAAGAATTCAGAAGGTCAGTTATTAAGCTAATCAAGGAGGTACCAGAAAAAGGTGAAACCCATTTTAAGGAAATTAAAAAAAAAAAAAAAAGATACAAGAAATGAGGGGAGAAATCGTCAATGAAATAGATATCATAAATAAAAAACAATCAAAACTTCAGGAAACAATGGACGCACTTAGAGAAATGCAAAATGCCCTGGAAAGTCTCAGCAATGGAGTTGAACAAGCGGAAGACAGAACTTCAGAGCTCAAAGACAAGGTTTTCCAATTAACTCAATCCAACCAAAGCAAAGAATAAAGAATAAGAAAATATGAACAAAGCCTCTAAGAAATCTGGGCTTACATTAAATGACCAAACTTAAGAATAATTGGTGTTCCTAAGGAAGAAGAGAAATCTAAAAGTTTGGGAAACATACTTGGGGGAATAATCAAGGAAAACTTCCCTGGCCTTGTTAGAGACCTGAACATCCAGATACAAGAAGCACAAAGAACACCTGGGAAATTCATCGCAAAAAGATCATTGCCTAGGCACATTGTCATCAGGTTACCTAAAGTTAAGAAGGTGGAAATAATTTTTTTTTTTCTTTCTTAGAAAGACATTTATTCAGCGTTATGATCAGACTATTACATTTAGCAATCGACAGCATGGGTGCAAAAAAAGAAAAAAATCTACATTAAAACCCTTTGTTGGAATGTTTTACACTTTCCACAGAACAGAAGCTAAAATAACCTGTTATACAATTAGTCACAAATACAGTCCTCTAGTTTTTTGCCCATACACATGAGTATTTGTCTAAAACATGTCTTCTTTGTAGCAGCTAGGCCCTGCCACTACTGTGCTTGGCTGAGTTCACAAATGTGTTGTAACCTGTAGCTTCCCTGTCACTTCTCTGGCTCTCCTCTCCTGCTAAGCTTTGTTTCCTAATTAAAATCTTCTGCCACTGCCATAGCTACTGCTGCCGCTGGAACCGCCATAGCCACCTTGGTTTCATGGTTTTGCCAAGTATTGGCCTCCACTGCCATAGGGGCAAGAGCTTCTGCCTCCAAAATTTCCTCCCTTCATGGGTCCAAAATTTGAAGACTAATTGTTGTAATTGCCAAAACCACTGTAGCTTCCACCACCTCCAAAATTGCTTCCATCATTACCAAATCCATTATAGCCATCCCCACTGCCACCATATCCATCACCACCATGGCTGCCACCAAAGCCACCACGACCACTGAAGTTTCCTCCATGACCAAAGTTGTCATTCCCACCAAAACCACCTCCACAACCACCACCAAAGTTTCCAGAACCACTTCGACCTCTTTGGCTGAATGAAGCACTAGCCATCCCTTGCTTTGACAGGACTTTCCTAACTTCACAGTTGTGGCCATTCACAGTATGGTATTTCTGAATGACAATCTTATCCACGGAGTCATGGTCCTCAAAGGTTACAAAGGCAAAGCCCCTTTGCTTGCCACTGCCTTGGTCAGTCATGATTTCAATCACTTCAATTTTTCCATACTCCTCAAAATAATCTCTTAGGTGATATTCTTCAGTGTCTTCTTTAATGCCACCAACAAATATGTTTTTCACAGTTAAGTGGGCACCTGGTCTTTGAGAATCTTCTCTTGAGACAGCTCTCTTTGGTTCCACAACTCTTCCATCTACCTTGTGTGGCCTTGCATTCATAGCTGCATCCACCTCCTCCACAGTGGCATATGTGACAAATCCAAAGCCCCTGGAACGTTTGGTGTTTGGATCTCTCATTACTACACAATCCGTGAGCGTTCATCATTGCTCAAAATTGCTCCTCAGGCTCTCATCGGTTGTTTCAAAGCTCAACCCTCCAATGAAGAGCTTCCTCAGCTGTTCGGGCTCTTTAGGAGACTCTGACTTAGACATGAGGGCAGGGAGAAGAGAGACTTTAACGATGCTTCTTTGGCGGTGTCCACAGGCAGAAAGCAGCAAGCTGACGAACGTATCTCTGAGTAAAGAATCTTAAGAGCTATGAGGGAAAAGCACCAGGTAACCTATAAAGGAAAACCTATCAGATTAACAGCAGATTTCTCAGCAGAAACCGTATAAGCTGGAAGAGATCGAGTCCTTATCTTTGGCCTCTTTAAACAAAACAATTATCAGCCAAGAATTTCGTGTCCAGCAAAACTAAGCTTCATAAATGAAGGAAAGATGCAGTCTTTTTCAGACAAACAAATGCTGCGAAAATTTGCAACTACCAAACCAGCACTACAAGAACTGCTAAAAGGAGCTCTAAATCTTGAAACAAATACTGGAAACACATCAAAATAGAATCTCTTTAAAGCATAAATCTTACAGGATCTATAAAACAAAAATCCAATTAAAAAAACACAAAAAGGCCGGGCGCGGTGGCTCAAGCCTGTAATCCCAGCACTTTGGGAGGCCGAGACGGGCGGATCACAAGGTCAGGAGATCGAGACCATCCTGGCTAACATGGTGAAACCCCGTCTCTACTAAAAATACAAAAAAACTAGCCGGGCGAGGTGGCGGGCGCCTGTAGTCCCAGCTACTCGGGAGGCTGAGGCAGGAGAATGGCGTAAACCCGGGAGGCGGAGCTTGCAGTGAGCTGAGATCCGACCACTGCACTCCAGCCCGGGCAACAGAGCGAGACTCCGTCTCAAAAAAAAAAAAAAAAGGCCGGGCGCGGTGGCTCAAGCCTGTAATCCCAGCACTTTGGGAGGCCGAGGCGGGCGGATCACAAGGTCAGGAGATCGAGACCACAGTGAAACCCCGTCTCTACTAAAAATACAAAAAATTAGCCGGGCGCGGTGGCGGGCGCCTGTAGTCCCAGCTACTCAGGAGGCTGAGGCAGGAGAATGGCGGGAACCCGGGAGGCGGAGCTTGCAGTGAGCCGAGATCGCGCCACTGCACTCCAGCCTGGGCAACAGCGTGAGACTCCATCTCAAAAAAAAAAAAAAAAAAAAAACACAAAAAACAAATGTATACAGGCAACAAATAGCACAATGAATGGAATAGTACCTCACATCTCAATACTAATGTTTAATGTAAATGGCCTAAAAAATGCTCCACTTAGGCCGGGACGGTGGCTCACACCTGTAATCCCAGCAGTTTGGGAGGCTGAGGTGGGCAGATCACAAGGTCAGGACATCGAGACCATCCTGGCTAACATTGTGAAATCCCGTCTCTACTAAAAATACAAAAAAATTAGCCGGGCATGGTGGCGGACGTCTGTAGTCCCAGCCACTGGGGAGGCTAAGGTAGGAGAATGGCATGAACCTGGGAGGCGGAGCTTGCAGTGAGCCAAGATCACGCCACTGCACTCCAGCCTGGGGGACGGAGCAAGACTCTGTCTAAAAAAAAAAAAAAAAGCTCCACCTAAAGGATACAGAATTGAAGAATGGATGAGAATTCACCTGCCAGCTATCTGCTGCCTTCAAGAGACATACCTAACACAGAAGAACTAAGCAAAAAGAAGAAATCTGGAGGCATCACATTACCTGATTTCAAACTATAGTATAAGGCTGTAGTCACCAACCAGCATGGTACTGGTATAAAAATAGGCATATACACCAATGGAATAGAACAGAGAACCCAGAAATAAACCCAAATACTTACAGCCAACTGGTCTTTGACAAAGCAAACAAAAACGTAATGTGAGGTAAGGACAACCTATTCAACAAATGGTGCTGGGAAGCCAAATGTAGGAGAATGAAACTGGATCCTCATCTCTCACCTTATACAAAAATCAACTCAAGATGGATTAAGGACTTAAATCTAAGACCTGAAACTCTAAAAATTCTAGAAGATAACATCAGAAAAACCCTTCTAGGCATTGGCTTAGGCAGGGATTTCATGACCAAGAACCCAAAAGCAAACACAATAAGAACAAAGATAAATAGCTGAGACTTAATTAAACTAAAGAGCTTTTTCATAACAAAAGGAACAGTCAGCAGGGTAAACAGACAACCCACAGAGTGGGAGAAAACCTTCACAACCTATACATCTGACAAAGGACTAATATTCAGAATCTACAAGGAACTCAAACGAATTAGCAAGAAAAAAAAAATCAAACAATCCCATCAAAAAGTGGGCTAAGAACATGAATAGAAAATTCTCAACAGAAGAAATACAAATGGCCAAAAGACATATGAAAAAATCCTCAGCATCACTAATGGTCAGGGAAATGCAAATCAAAAACACAATGCGATACCATCTTACTCCTGCAAAAATGGCAATAATCAAAAAATAAAAAATAGTAGATGTTGGCATCGATGTGGTGAACAGAGAATACTTCTACACTGCTGGTGAGAATGCAAACTAGTACAACCACTATGGAAAACAGTGTGGAGATTCCTTAAAGAACTAAAGTAGAACCACCATTTGATCCAGCAGTCCCACTACTGGGTATCTATCCAGAGGAGAAGTCATTGTACGAAAAAGATATGTGCACACACATGTTTATAGCAGCACAATTCACAATTACAAAAATGTGGACCAACCCAAATGCCCATCAGTCAGTGAATGAATAAAGAAACTGGTATTTATATACAATGGAATACTACTCAGCCGTAAGAAGGAATGAATTAATAGGATTTGCAGCCCCCTGGATAAGACTGGAGACTTATTCTAAGTGAAGGGACTCAGGAATGTAAAACCGAACACTGAATGTTCTCATTCATAAGTGGGAGCTAAGCTATGAGGATGTAAAGGCACAATAATGACACAAGAGACTTTAGGGACTCAGGGGGGAAAGAGTGGGAAGGGGGTGAGGGATAAAAGACTACAAATTGGGTGCAGTGTATACTGCTTGGGTGATGGGTGCACCAAAGTTTCACAAATCACCATTAAAGAACTTACTAATGTAACCAAACCCCACCTGTTCCCCAATAACCTTTGGAAATAAAACATTTAAAAAAGAAAGAAAGAAAGAAAAAAATACCTGATCACCTCCCAGCTATTTCTGCCAATCCAGCTGAAGTGTCAGACATGTGAGTAAAGAAGCCACCTTGGAATGTTCAGCCCAGTGAAATCTGTAGATGACTTTGGCCTCAGACGTCATCTGACTGCAAACACACAAGAGACATCAAGCAAGAACTGCCCAGTGGAGCCCAGCCACCAGTTTTGGCTGAGTTCTTAGGCATCCATAGTTAACCAAAACTATGGCCAACTATCTTGGGTGAGATACTGGCAAGACAGGTTCAAGTTCAGGCACCTTCCTTGGTGTTAGTAGACAAAGGACCACGTGGGGCTGGGTACAGTGGCTTGTGCCTGTAATCCCAACGCTTGGGGAGGGTTATGTGGTGAGGCCAAGAGTTTAAGACCAGTCTAGGCAATGTAGTGAGACCCTCGTCTTTACAAAAACCATTTAAAAAAATTAGCCAGGCATGGCTGGCCACGGCGGCTCACAACTGTAATCCCAGCACTTTAGGAAGCCGAGGCAGGTGGATCACCCTAGGTCGGGAATTTGAGACCAGCCTGACCAGCATGGAGGAACCCTGTCTCTACTAAAAATACAAAATTAGCCGGGAGTGGTGGCGCATGCCTGTAATCCCAGCTACTCGGGAGGCCGAGGCAGGAGAATCGCTTGAACCCAGGAGGCGGAGGTTGCAGTGAGCCAAGATCATGCCATTGCGCTCCAACATGGGCAACAAGGGCAAAACTCCTTCTCAAAAAAAAAAAAAAAGAAAAAAAAAAGTAGGTTCCAAGTTGCCAGGCATGGTAGCTACTTGGGAGGCTGAGGTGGGAGGACTGCTTGAGTCCAGGAGGTTGAGGCTGCAGTGAGCTATGATTATATCACTGCATTTCAGCCTGAGTGATAGAGTGAGACCTTCTCTGTAAAGAAAGAAAGGACCATATGAAATCATATGTCAGTAATTAATTTTTATTATATTTTAAATACTACCCTCAATAGATTGGAAGTATTAAAAATCTCTGAAACGGACTTTAAAAATATTTTATTTCTGAGATAGAGTCTCGCTCTGTCACCCAGGCTGGAGTGCAGCTGTGTCGTCTCTGCACACTGCAACCTCTGCCTCCTTGGTTCAAGCGATTCTCCTGTCTCAGCCTCCGGAGTACCTGGGACTATGGGCATGTGCCACCGTGCCCGGCTAATTTTTTTTTTTTTTTTTTTTTTTTTTAGTAGATGGGGTTTCACCCCATTGGCCAGGCTGGTCTGGAATTCCTGACCTCAGGATCTGCCCTCCTCGGCCTCCCAAAGTGCTGGGATTACAGGCACGAGTCACCGCGCCCAGCCCAGTCTTTCCTTGTTTTTATTTTTATTTTTTATTTTGAGATGGAGTCTTGCTCTGTTGCCCAGCCTGGAGTGCAGTGGCAGGATCTCGGCTCACTGCAACCTCCACCTCCTGGGTTCAAGCAATTCTCCTGCCTCGGCCTCCCGAGTAGCTGAGATTACAGGCTCCTGTCACCATGCCCTGCTAATTTTTGTATTTTTCGTAGAGACAGGGTTTCACCATGTTGGCCAGACTAGTCTTGAACTCCTGAACTCGTGATCTGCCCGCCTCAGCCTCTCAAAGTGCTGGAATTACAGGCATGAGCCACCATGCTCACCACTTTCCTTGTTTTTATGACCTTGACATGCTTGAAGAAAACTGGTCAGGTATCCCGTAGAATGCCTCTCAGTCTGGGTTTGTCTGATATTTTTTCTCATGATTGGAGTGGTTACGGGTTTTTGGAAAGAATACCTCAAAGGTAAAATGCCTTTCTTATCACGCCGTATGAAGGTGTACCTAATAGCCACATGACATCACCAGGAATGTTCACCTTCCTCACTTGGCTAAAGCAGTTGTTGACCAGGTTTCCCCACTGTAAAGTTACTGTTTGGAAGAGAGTCACAAGTCTAGCACCCTCTTAAGAGGGATGTAGCAGAAATTAAGCTCTACCTCCTGAAGGAGGGAGTATCTATCTATATATTATTTGGAATTATTTTATGAGGAATATTTGTCTCTTCTCCCCATTTATTTATTTATCCAGTCTTTTACTTGTATCAGTATGGACTCAATGTATATTTACTTTATAGTTGGATCATAATCCACAACAATATTATTTATTTTGTTTTGCGAATTCTTCCAGTGTTTGCTTTTGGAATTTCTTTTATGTTGGCTTCTATGTCCCTTTGACATGCCCCATAATTTTGTTTTCTTAAGCAATTCCTTGCTTTGTGATACTTTGTGGAGCCTGATGCTCCAGGCTTAGCTTGTATTTTCCCTATCTCAGGCCTAGAATCAGCCATGTCACTAAGGAGCCCTGGTTTCCCTTATTGCAGAATGATATTCAGAAACCAAGATGTGGATTCTGAATGTGCTCACTGCTACTGGATATCACTGCTTTTCGGGCCTCTCAGTCAACAGAGCTAGGCAATATATATGTGTATAATATTAAACCATGTGTATATACATATCTATAATTGGTTTTTATAAATCCACATCTGTTTATAAAGTAAGCTAAACATAAATTCAGAGCATAACTTTTTTTTTATTTTATTTTAAGAGATGGGGTCTCCCTACGTTGCCCACATTGGTCCTGAACTCAAGGGATCCTCAAATCTCGACCTCCCAAAGTGCTGGGATTACAGGCATGAGCCAACATGCCCAGTCCAGAGCATAACTCTTTTATGTGAACTCCCTCAGGGATTTTAGGAGGGGTTAAACTTCTTAGCAATGTTTTTGATATTTTATTTTTGATTTTTGGTTAAAGTAACATTCTATCTGTGGCTGATCTGAGTACAGTGGTGTTTACAACTAATTGATCACAACCAGTTACGGAAGAAACAGATTTCTTTGTTTCTTCTTTACTCCCACTGCTTCACTTGACTAACCTTAAAAAAATTCTATCTGTGATAGGATACAGACTATATCCTTATCTTCCTCAAGTCTACGTCAAATCAGCAACAGAAATCAGAAAGAATACAGAGTGGTTTATAATTACAGAGAATGCCAAAACTGAAAATCATAACATACACGTTTAACGAAAAAAAATTTAGGTTACATTCAATTAAAAAATATATTAGAGTCAGCTGGGTGTGGTGGCTCATGCCTGTAATCCCAGCACTTTGGGAGGCCGAGGCGGGCGGATCACGAGGTCAGGAGATCGACACCATCCTGGCTAACACGGTGAAACCCCTTCTCTACTAAAAAAAATACAAAAAAATTAACCTGGCATGGTGGCGGGTGCCTGTAGTCCCAGCTACTCCGGAGTCTGAAGCAGGAGAATGGCGTGAACCCACGGGGCGGAGCTTGCAGTGAGCCAAGATCGTGCCACTACACTCCAGCCTGGGTGACAGAGCAAGACTTCTCACAAAAAAAAAAAAAAGACAAATGTCATAAATTATTTATTAATAAACCACTGTGACCCTAACCTCAGGTGTAATAGTTATTGTACTATTTGTGGCCCTAATTTTAACACTAACAATTTGATTTTCAATTGATTCATTTCTTTTAGAGCACAATTCTGTCTTAGGAACTGAGGCTGGAGAGTTCAAGATGAAAAAATTTAAAATGTGGAAGGGGAAAAGGTCATGTTGGAAAGGAGGAATGTATATGTGGGGCCCCCTGTGGAGTCCTAGTGAAGAAGCAAGTTGAATTATTTGAAGGCTTAAGAAGTGGTTAAAGGCCGGGCGCGGTGGCTCAAGCCTGTAATCCCAGCACTTTGGGAGGCCGAGGCGGGCGGATCACGAGGTCAGGAGATCGAGACCATCCTGGCTAACACAATGAAACCCCGTCTCCACTAAAAATACAAAAAAATTAGCCGGGCGTGGTGGCGGCGCCTGTAGTCCCAGCTACTCGGGAGGCTGAGGCAGGAGAATGGCGGGAACCCGGGAGGCGGAGCTTGCAGTGAGCCGAGATCGCGCCACTGCACTCCAGCCTGGGCGACAGAGCGAGACTCCGCCTCAAAAAAAAAAAAAAAAAAAAAAAAAGAAGTGGTTAAAGGGGCAGATGAGGTTGTGGTCCCTAGTCCCCACTCCCGAACTGTACTGTTTAGACTTACCACTGAAGCCTGCAGTCGAAATCTGCTTAAAGCTTCCATCAGCATCAATTTGTGTTTATTAAATTCAGGGTTTGACAGCCAAGTCGTATCCATAATAGGGAGATAAGTTACCTTCCTCCAAGGTAACTGGAGTCATTTGAGAGTATCTTCCTCTGGAGGGGATTAATTTACAGACTATAACTTAACTGGACGAACATAAAGTAAATAAATGCTTCCTCTTCCTCCTTCCCTAGGAGAACGTCAAAGACACACTTTGTGTAAAATTGAAAGACAGTCGAATGGGAAGGAAGGAGGGAAGGAAGGAAGGAAGGAAGGAAGGAAGGAAGGAAGGAAGGAAGGAAGAAAAAGAAAGGGAGGGAGCGAGGAAGGAAGGGAGGGAAGGAAAACTATCAGATAGGTTCAAATGCAATGATTGAGATACAATTATTTTAATAAAACCTCAGTATAAATCTTCTCTTTATTTCCTCTTCATGCAAACATGTAACTTTCTGATCATAAGTTGTTAAAAGAGAATTATTTTTGGCCACCTCGGCATCTGTGAAAACACCCTGTTAACTCTCAAACAGCTTGTTTACAAGTGTGGAGTGGCCATATGAAATAGTTCAGAGATGTGGTAAAATCAGTTTTGAAGCAAGGCAACTCATTTAAGTTGAAAAAGAATGGAAAAGAGGCTGGGTATGGGGTCTCACAGCTGTAATTCCAGTGCTTTGGGAAGCTGAGGTGGGAAGATCACCGAGCCCAGGAGTTTGAGGCTGCAGTGAGCTATGATGGCACCATTGCATTCCAGCCTGTTTGACAGAGCAACACCCTGTCCATTAAAAAAAAAAAAAGAGAGAGAGAGAGAGAGATTGGCTGGGAGTGTTGGCTCACTCCTATAATCTCAACGCTTTTGGAGGCTGAGGTGGGAGGATTGCTGGAGCCCAGGAGATGAAAATCAGCCTGGGAAACACAGCAAGACCCATCTCTATTGAAAAAAATTGGTTAATGAGAGTAATCTGTCTACATTTCGATTGATTGAAAACAGTTCAGTGTCATCTGCATTAGATATAACACTATCTTGTCCTGAATTCGTGTATCTCCCTTGTCTCCCCTTTGGGATTTTTATGTCCCTCATCATGCCCCAAAACTTCCGCAGTTATAAAAGATGCTAGGGTTCAGAGTGAACACTGAAGCTAGTGTGTCCGGAAATGGTTCCATCTGGTGGGTTCCTGGTCTCACTGACTTCAAGAATGAAGCCGTGCACCCTTGCGGTGAGTGTTACAGTTCTTAAAGATGGTGTGACCAGCGTTTGTTCCTTCAGCTGTTCAGATATGTCTGGAGTTTCCTCCTTCCGGTGGGTTTGTGGTCTTGCTTGACTTCAGGAGTGAAGCCGCAGACCTTCGCAGTGAGTGTTACAGCTCTTAAATGTGGTGGCGTCTGGAGTTGTTTCTTTCTCCCGGTGGGTTCGTGGTCTTTCAGACTTCAGGAGTGAAGCTGCAAATCTTCGCACTGAATGTTACAGCTCGTAAAGGTAGTGTAGACCCAAAGGGTGAGCGGCAGCAAGATTTATTGTGAGGAGTGAAAGAACAAAGCTTCCACGGGATGGAAGGGAACTGGAGCAGATTGCCAAGGCCGGCTGGGAGTGGCCAGCTTTTATTCCCTTATTTGGCCCCATCCATGTCCTGCTGATTGGTCAGTTTTACAGAGCTCTGATTGGTCCATTCTACAGAGTGTTGATTGGTCAGTTTTTACCGAGTGCTCATTGGTGCGTTTACAAAAGTTTAGCTAGACACAGTGTGCTGATTGGTGCGTTTACAAACCTTTAGCCAGACACAGCGCTTATCGGTGTGTTTACAACTGTTTAGCTAGACAGAAAAGTTCTCCAAGTCCCCACACGACCCAGTCGGCTTGGCCTCTCAGTAGGCCCCATGATTTTGAATCCTGGCTCTAGGCCGGGCGCGGTGGCTCAAGCCTGTAATCCCAGCACTTTGGGAGGCCGAGGCGGGCGGATCACAAGGTCAGGAGATCGAGACCACAGTGAAACCCCGTCTCTACTAAAAATACAAAAAAATTAGCCGGGCGCGGTGGCGGGCGCCTGTAGTCCTAGCTACTCAGGAGGCTGAGGCAGGAGAATGGCGTGAACCCAGGAGGCAGAGCTTGCAGTGAGCCGAGATCGCGCCACTGCACTCCAGCCTGGGCAACAGCGTGAGACTCCGTCTCAAAAAAAAAAAAAAAAAAAAAAAAAAGAATCCTGGCTCTATTACTTGCCTATTATGTAACCTTGACCAAGCTGCTTGACTCCATCATAACAGTATAGACTTCAGGGAGTGGCTATGTGGATTGAGATGATGCATTAGTTGACTGAAATCATTGCCTGTATATCCTTTCACTCATATGAACAATGATTCCCAAATGCTTCTACATAGATACACTGCATTAAAACCCTAAGTTCAGTGAAAAATATGAGACTCACAGCAAAGTCCATGTAAATGGGAGAATCAGAATCCTACTAGGTGGTTATTCTGAAGATCATTCACTTTGGCAGTGGAGGAAGTTCTGGGGGTTTACATCCTGGTTCTGCTCTCAAGGATGAACACTGTTTTGCACTTATTTCTGTTGCATTTGGCTCCACACTCTGGAAGATTCTTCCTTGTTTATTATTCTCCAGAGCCACATGTTAAGGGGGCACTGGAAAGTAAACCCTCCTAGGAGGCTTCACAGTTTAATTTCTTTTTTTTGAGACAGAGTGTTGCTCTGTCGCCCAGGTTGGAGCGCAGTGGTGTGATCTCAGCTCACTGCAACTTCTACCTCCCAGGTTCAAGTGATTCTCCTGTCTCAGCCTCCTGAGTAGCTGCGATTAGAGGGGCTGACCACCATGCCTGGCTAATTTTTGTGTTTTTAGTAGGGACGGGAGTTTTACCATGTTGGCCAGGCTGGTCTTGAATTCCTTACCTCAAGTGATCTGCCCGCCTTGGTCTTCCAAAGTGCTGGGATTATAGACGTGAGCCGCCGTGCCTAGCCCACAATTTAATTCGTAATAACGAACAGTGGCTGGGTGTGGTGGCTTACAGCTGTAATCCCAATACTTTGGGAGGCCAAGGTGGGAGGATTGCTTGAAACTAGTAGTTTGAGACCAGCCTGGGCAACATAACAAGACTCCCTAATCTGCAAAAAACAAACAAACAAACAAGCAAAAACAATAAAAAGTTAGCCGGGCATGGTGACACATGCCTGTAGTTCTAAGTACTTGGGAGGCTGAGGTGAGGCGATAGCTTGAGCCAGGGAATTTGTTAAAGTGAGCTGTGATCATGGCACTGCATTCCAGCTGTGGTGGCAGAGCAAGACTCTGTCTTAAAAAAAAAAAAAAAAAAAAAAATAGAGTCCAGAGGTCAGGAATGAAAAAGAATTCAGAGACTCTTTGGTTTCCTGGCCTTGAAGAAGCAAGCTGCCACGGGTTCTACAGCTGCAAGAAAATGAATTCTGCAAGCAATCACATGAACTTGGAAGAGGACCCTGAACCTCAGATTAGACTAAAGCCATGTCCAACCCCTTGATTGCAACATTGTGAGACTCTGAGCAGAGAACCCAGCTAAGCTGTGTCTAGAGCGCTGACCCTAGGAAACTGAGAGCGAATAAACATGTGTTTTAAGCTACTAAATTTGTGACAATTTGCTAGGCAATAGGAAACTAATATGCAGTTAGTCATTTCCATTCTCTGGTACCTTCAACTGCCTCCCCCTTCCCTGCCCTTGGCTCTCTCTTATCAGCAATTAAATAAAGTCAAGTCTTTCTTGTCTTAAAAAAACTCTCCCTAGGCTGAGTATGGTGGCTCACGCCTGTAATCCCAGCACTTTGGGAGGCGGGTGGATCACCTGAGGTCAGAAGTTCGAGACCAGCCTGGCCAACATGGTGAAACCCCATCTCTACTAACAATACAAAAATTATCTGGGCATGGTGGTGGGCACCTGTAATCCCAGCTACTTGGGAGGCTGAGGCAGGAGAATCGCTCGATCCCAGGAGGTGGAGTTTGCAGTGAGCCGAGATGGTGCCATTTGCACTCCAGCCTGGGTGACAAGAACAAAACTCTGTCTCAAAAAACAAAACAAACAAACAAACAAAAAAACCCAAAAAAGACTATCCCTAATCCAATGTCTTCTTGTAGTTACTGGTCCACCTGTCCTCCACATCATTACCAATATCTTAAAAGAGTAGGGTGTCAGACAGAAATTGCATATGCTTATACAGGGGACTTCATCAAGATAGGGCCTCTTCTTTCTCTTCTTTTTTGAGTTTATTGGTTTTGATTGACTCATACTAATTGTACTTATTTTTAGGGTCCAGTGTGATATTTAGAATCATGTAAACAATGTGTAATGATCAAATCAGGGTAATTAGCATATCCACGATCTCAAACATTTATCGTTTATTTGTGTTGGGAACATTCGAAACCTGCTCTTCTAGCTATTTACAAATACGCAATAAATTGTTGCCAGTGATAGTCACTCTATTGTGGTACACAAAACTTGAGTTTATTCTTCCTAAGATAGGACCTTTTCTTTCATGTGACAAAAAGTCTAATGCCAGGTAACCCAGGGTTGTGGCCACAACTCAAAGGATGTCGTCAGTGTCCCTGGCTGCTTCTTTCTGCTGCTCAGTGTGTGGTTACTTTTATGACTTCCCCAATCATTTCAACCGCATCTCAGGCAGGTGCTTGCAGAGGTGATCTCTTTAAGGAGCTATCTCAGACAGCCCACTCAATGACGTGCTTATATATCTGATTATACAGAACTGTGTCACATGGCAACATCACTTCTATAGGTCTTTGGGAAAGATAGTTATTAGTTGGGTATTTCCCTCAACAAATCTGGGTGTGGTTAGTGAGGGAGATGGTGTCTTAGTCTGTTTGGGTTTCTATAACAAAATATTTTAGACTGGGTAATTTATAAACAATAGAAATTTATTTCTCACAGTTCTGTAGGCTTAGAGGTCCGAGATCAAGACACCGGCTGACTCGATGTCTGATGAGGGCTCCATTCCTCGAAGATGGCACCCTTTTGCTGTGTTCTTTCATGGTAGATGATGCAAGAGGGCTCCCTCAAGCCTCTCTTATTATGATGATTATAATTTTTGAGAAGGAGTCTCGCTCTGTCACCCAGGGTGGAGTGCAGTGGCATGATCTCAGCTCACTGCAACCTCTGCCTCCTGGGTTCAATTGATTCTCCCACCTCAGCCTCTCAAGTAACTGGGATTACAGGCACCCGCCACCATGCCTGGCTAAGTTTTGTAATTTTAGCTGAGACAAGATTTTGCCATGTTGGCCAGGCTGGTCTCTAACTCCTGGCCTCAAGTGATCCGCCCGCCTCAGCCTCCCAAAGTGCTGGAACTACAGGAGTGAGCCACCCACCGCACCTGGCTCAAGCCTCTCTTATAAAGGCACTAATCCCATTGCCCTCATCACCTAATCACCTGCTAAAGACTCTACTTCTTAATGCTATCACATGGAGATTAAGTGTCAACACATGAATTTTTGGGGGACAAACATTCAGATCACAGCAATCTATGTGCCTTGCTCCTGGACTTTGCAGCCTCAAGAACTGTAACTAAGGTATTTTGATATAGCAGCTTAAATGGACTAAGATGGTTGGAAAGAATGAATATTGGTTCAAGAACTAGCCATCTATGCCAACGTGGTTGCACTATCTCACCTTCCTTGAATTTCTTAATTCTTCCATCTATTGTAGTCTGATTTGTGCCACCATGAAGCTTCTGAAATTACTCTTTTCAAGGTCATCAGTGTCTTCTTTGTTCCTGGTCCTTTAGATCCTTTTGGTTTTCATGTTTTCCTTTCTTCAGCTGATATTTCTCCTCCAAGCTTCCAAATTATGTTTAAAAAATTAACACTGGGCTGTGTTGCGGTGGCTTACGCCTGTAATCCCAGCACTTCAGGAGGTCAAGGCGGGCAGATCACCTGAGATCAGGAGTTCAAGACCAGCCTGGCCAACATGGTGAAACCCCGTCTCTGCTAAAACTAAAAAAAAATTAGCCGGGCGTGCTGGTGCATGCCTGTAGTCCTGGCTACTCAGGAGTCTGAGGCAGGAGAATCGCTTGAACTCAGGAGATGGAGGGTGCGGTGAGCCGGGATCGCGCCACTGCGCTCCAGCCTGGGAGACAGAGTAAGACTCTGTTTTAAAAAAAAGCAACCATGCTTTTGTTGTTCTCTGTCTCAGAGAATGCCTCTACCCTTTCACTTGGTTGCCCAAGCCAGAAAGCTGTAATTGCACTGGTCCAGGTCACCATCTTCTCTCTATATTAGTTTGATGGTCTGCCAAATAATTTCTCTGATTTAAACCTCAATCATTTCAAATTCATTATTTATAATGCGACTAAATTGCTTTTTGTGAAATCCAAATTTGATCATGTCACTCCCTCCTTCAAACTCTAATAGCTTCTCATTGCTATTAGGATAAATTTCAACACAGCCTTGCAGGCCCTCTACTTCTCTCTCTTGTTCTTTGTTGAAGCCATGCAGAACTTTTGGTTTCTCCAGTGTTTCATGCTTTCCCCCTCTTGTGCCTATGGGCCTTCATGTATGCAGTCCCTTTTACCTAGAAATTTGGAGTTCTCTTTTTCACTTTCAACTCCTGAGCGAATTGGCCAACTTCTACATACCTTTCAACCCTTGGTTAAAAATATTTCTTTGATCCATTAAAATGGACTTAAGTGCCCCTTTCTGGGTTTATTCCCATCAAATACACTTATCTTTCTGAATTGTATGTACCTGAGTATTGGTCTTGATTTCCCACCAGATTATAAGTTTCTGGGGTGCAGTGACTATCTTTCTTAGTCATCAATCAACCTCCAGCATGTAGGTACTTTATTTTTGTCTAGCTTCTTTCACTCAGCATAATTATTTTGAGATTCATCCAGGGTGTTGCATGTTTCAATATTCATTTCTTTTTATTGCTGAGTATTATTCTATTGTATGACTATACTGCAAGATGCTGATCTATTCACCTGTTGAAGGACAGATGATATTTTTGCCAGTTTTCAACTATTACAAATAATGCTGGCCGGGCGCAGTGGCTTACACCTATAATCTCAGCACACTGGGAAGCTGAGGCGGGTGGATCATGAGGTCAGGAGATCGAGACCATCTTGGCTAACACGGTGAAACCCCATCTCTACTAAAAATAAAAAACATTAGCTGGGTGCGATGGTGGGCGCCTGTAGTCCTAGCTACTCGGGAGGCTGAGGCAGGAGAATGGCGTGAACCCGGGAGGCAGAGCTTGCAGTGAGCCGAGATCGCGCCACCACACTCCAGCCTGGGTGATAGAGTGAGCTTCCATCTCAAAAAATAAATACATAAATAAATAAAGCTGTTGTGAACATTTGTGTACAAAACTTTGTGTGAATATGGAGACTTCAAAAACTTTGTGGAAAAATGGAATTAAAAGATAAAAATTAAAAATGCAAACTTTATTTCCTAAAGTAAGTGCCATAAAGTTTAAGACACTTTTGTAAGCAATGATTCTAGCCATTTTGTCCATCCTTAAAGAACGGAGGGTACTGAGAATTTAACCATATTGATACAGTATTTTTTACATTAAAGAAGAAGAAAAATGTGTGCCCTTTATTGAAGTAAAATGAGTGCCCTTTAAACATATATATACACACACACACACACACATATATATATATTTTTTTTTTTTTTGATGGCCATGCGTGGTGGCTCATGCCTCTAATCACAGTACTTTGGGAGGCTGAGGTAGGCAGATCACTTGAGGTCAGCAGTTTAACAGCTGCCTGGCCAATGAACATGGCAAAACTCAGTCTCTACTAAAAATACAAAAATTAGCTGGGTGTGGTGGTATGTGCCTGTAATACCAGCTACTAGGGAGGCTGAGGCAGGAGAATTACTTGAACTCAGGAGGCAGAGATTGCAGTGAGCCGAGATCATGTCGCTGCCCTCTAGCCTGGGCAACAGCATAAGCCTCCATCTAAAAAAAATTATATATATATATATAATTACATATATATAATTACATACATATATAATTACACATACACATATATAAGATACACACACACACAGACACACACACACACACAGACACACACACACACAGACACACACACACACACACAGAGACACACACACACACACAGACACACACACACACACACAGACACACACACAGACACACACACACACAGACACACACACACACACAGACACACACACACACAGACACACACAGACACACAGACACACACAGACACACACACACACACACACACACACACACACACAGACACACACACACACACAGACACACACAGACACACACACAGACACACACACACACACACACAGACACACACACACACACACACAGACACACACACACACACACACACACACACACACACACAGAACAAGAAAGAGAGAGAGAGTGAGAGTCAGAGAAACAGGATTGTCCTTGCTCTGTTGCCCAGTCCGGAGTGCAGTAGCTTGATCTAGGCTCACTGCAACCTCCACCTCCTGGGCTTAAATGATCCTTCCACCTCAGCCTCCTGAGTAGCTGGGACCACAGGCATGTGATCAAAAAGCCTGTCTAGCTTTTTGATTTTTCTGTAGAGATGGGATCTTGCTATTCATGACTAGGCTGGTCATGAATTCCTGGGATCAAGTGATCCTCCTACCTTGGCCTCCCAAAATGCTGGGATTACAGGCCTTGAAGATTTTTTAAGATTAGGAAACAAACGATTTTTAAGGTTAGTAAACAAAAAGAAGTTAGGAAACAAACAAACAAAAAAAGCCAAAGCAGGACTGTCAGTTGGATGCCTAATGATTTCCCTTCAAAACTCTCACAAAATATCCCTTGTTTGAGGAGAGGAATGAGTAGAAACACTGCTGTGGTGGAGAAGAGCTCTCTGGTGAAGGTTTTCTGGATGTTATTCTCAAAACACTCTTGTAATAAGCAGATGTTATTGTTTTTTGGCTCTCCAGAAAGTCAACAAGCAAAATGCCTCCAGCATCTCAAAAAACTGTTGCCACGACCTTTGCTTTTGACTGGTTCACTTTTGCTTTGACTGGACCACTTCCACCTCTTGGTCGCCATAGCTTTGATTGTACTTTGTCTTCAGGATCGTACTGGTAAAGTGGTGTTCCATCTCTTGTTGCAATTCTTTGAGAAAATGCTTCAGGGTCTTGATTCCATTTGTTTAAAATTTCCTTTGAAAGCTCTGCTCTTGTCTGCAGCTGATGTGAGTGAAATAGTTTTGGCGCCCATTCAGTGGAGAGTTTGCTTGATTTTGATTTTTCAGTGAGAATTGTGTAAGCTGAACCAACTGAGATGTCTATAATATTGGTTTGTTGTTGTTGTTGTTGTTTTTGAGATCATAGTTTCCTGCAGTCGTGAACTCCTAGGCTCAAGATTGCTTGATTTTAATTTTTCACTGAGAATTGTGTAAGCTGAACCAACTGAGATATCTATAATTTTTTTTTTTTTGAGATCATACTTTCCTACAGCCTTGAACTCCTAGGCTCAAGTGATCATCTTGCCTCAGCCTCCGAAGTAAGTGGGAGCTGGCTACAGGTGTGTGCACCCACACTTGGCTCATTTTTATTTTTAGTTTTTAAAAGTGACTGGGTCTCACTATGTTACCCAGGCTGGTCTTGAACTCCTGGCCCCAAGCCGTTCTCCCACCTCAGCTGCCCACGTAAGCCTCCTGAGGGAATAAAGGTGTGAGCCACACCACCTGGCTGGTATTGCCTATTTTTGTGCTGTTAATAGTTGGTCCTGTTCAATTAGAGCATGAACAAGATGAATTTTTGTCTTTACAAATTGAGGTGGAGGGTCTGCTGCTGTAGGCTTTTCTACATCATCTCATCCTTTCTTTTTCCTTTTTTTTTTTTTGAGATGGGGTTTAGCTCTTGTTGCCGAGGCTGGAGTGCAATGGTGCAATCTCGGCTCACTGCAACCTCTGCCTCCTGGGTTACAGAGATTCTCCTGCCTCAGCCTCCGGAGTAGCTGGGATTATAGTTATGCACCACTGTGCCTGCCTAATTTTGTATTTTTAGTAGAGACAGGGTTTCTCCATGTTGGTCAGGCTTGTCTCGAACTGCTGACCTCAGGTGATCCGCCTGCCTCGGTCTCCCAAAGTGCTGGGATTATAGGCATAAGGCACTGCGCTGGGCCCATCTCGTCCTTTCTTAAAATGAGTTATCCATTTGCAAACTGCTGATAACTTTGGGGCATTGTCCCCATAAACGCCTCATTAAGCATCAGTGATTTTGCCATTCTTCCATCTAAGCCTCACCATAAATATGATATTTGTTCTTGCTTTGATTTTAGCAGAATTCATGTTGCTCTAATAGGGACCCTCCCCTCCCCTCCCCTCCCTTCCACTCCCCTCCCCTCCCCCTCCCTTCCCCTCCCCTCCCCCTCCCTTCCCCTCCCTTCCCCTCCCTTCCCCTCCCTTCCCCTCCCCACCCCTCCCCTCCCCTTCCCTTCTTCCCTTCCCTTCCCTTCCCTTCTTCCCTTCCCTTCCCTTCCTTTCTTTACTTTCTTTTTTTTTTGAGCCACAGTTTTGCTCTGTCACCCAGGCTGGAGTGCAGTGGCATGATCGCAGCTCACTGCAACCTTTACCTCCTGGGTTCAAGCGATTCTTTTGCCTCAGCCTCCCGAATAGCTGGGACTACAGGCGCATGCCACCATGCCCAAGTAATTTTTGTATTTTTAATAGAAACACCATGTTGGCCAGGCTGTCCTCGAACTCCTGACCTCAAATGATCCATCAGCCTCAACCTCCCAACGTGGTAGCATTACAGGCATGAGCCACCCCGCCCAGTCAGGGACTCTTTTCAAACTACTGTCTTATCCTTCTTAGTGCTTCAAACTAGATCCTGTTCAGACATGTTATAACAAGTCAGTAGGAGTTAATTTTGGCACCAAAAAATATAACTTTATGCAGTTTTTTCACAATACACATTTTCCATGAACATTTTCAAGTCTCCTTGTGTATCTTCTTTCCTTTTGGGTAAGTACTGAAGGGTGGAATGGCTGGATCATATGGCAATATATGATTGTTGATTTGAAGAACCTGCTGGCTGGCAAGATGGCCAAATAGAAACAGCTCTCGTCTGCAGCTCCCAGCGAGATCGATGTAGAAGGCGGTTTCTGCATTTCCAACTGAGGTAACCGGTTCATCTCAGTGGGTCGGTTGGACAATGGGTGCAGGCCATGGAGGGCAAGCTGAAGTAGAGTAGGGCATTGCCCCACCCAGGAAGTACAAGGGGTTGGGGGGAAATCCCTCCCCAAGCGAAGGGAAGCCATGAGAGACTGTACTGGGAGGAACAGTGCACTCTGGACCAGATACTGTGGTTTTCCCACAGTCTTCACAACCAGCAGACCAGGAAATGCCCTCCGGTGCCTATGCCACCAGGGCCCTGGATTTCAAGCACAAAACTGTGGGTGGTCATTAGGGCAGACACCGAGCTAGCTGCAAGAGTTTTTTTTCATACCTCAGTGGCATCTGGAACACCAGCGAGACAGAACCGTTCACTCCCCTGTAAAGGGGGCTGAAGCCAGTGAGCCAAGTGGTCTAGCTCAGCAGGTTCCATCCCCACAGAGCCCAGCAAGCTAAGATCCACTGGCTTGAAATTTTCACTGCTAGCACAGCAGTCTGAGGTTGATCTGGGATGCTCAAGCTTGCTGGGGGGAGGGGCATCCGCCATTGCTGAAGCTTGTGTAGGCGGTTTTACCCTCACAGTGTAAGCAAAGCTGCCTGGAAGTTCGAACTGGGTGGAGGCCCTCTGCAACTCAGCAAGGATGCTGCAGCCAGACTGCCTCTCTAGATTCCTCCCCTCTGGGCAGGGCATCTCTGAAAAAAAGGCAGCAGCCCCAGTCAGGGACTTATAGATAAAACCCCCATCTCCCTGGTACAGAGTACCTGGGGGAAGGGGCAGCTGTGGACACAGATTCAGCTGACTTAAATGTCCCTGTCTGACAGGTCTGAAGAGAGCAGCGGATCTCCCAGCACAGCGTTTGAGCTCTGATAAGGGACAGATTGTCTCCTCAAGTGGGTCCCTGACCCCCATGTATCCTGACAGGGCGACACCTCCCAGTCGGGGCTGACAGACTTCTCATGCAGGAGATCACTGGCTGGCACCTGGTAGGTGCCCCTCTGGGATGAAGCTTCCAGAGGAAGAAACAGGCATCAATCTTTGCTGTTCTGCAGCCTCTGCTGGTGATACCCAGGCAAACAGGGTATGGAGCGGACCTCCAGTAAATGCCAGCAGACCTGCAGCAGAGGTGCCTGAGTGTTAGAAGGAAAACTAACAAACAGAAAGGAATAGTATCAACATCAACAAAAAGGACGTCCACTCAGAGACCCCATCCAAAGGTCACCAACATCAAAGACAAAAGGTAGATAAATCCACGAAGATGGGGAGAAACCAGCACAAAAAGGCTGAAAATTCCACAAACCAGAATGCCTCTTCTCCTTCAAAGGATCACAACTCCTCGCCAGCAAGGGAACAAACTGGATGGAGAATGAGTTTGACGAATTGACAGAAGTGGGCTTCAGAAGGTCAGTAATAACAAACTCCTCCGAGCTAAAGGAGCATGTTCTAACCCAATGCAAGGAAGCTAAGAACCTTGAAAAAATGTTAGATGAATTGCTAACTAGAAAAACCAACTTAGAGAAGAACGTAAATGACCTGATGGAGCTGAAAAACATAGCACGAGAACTTGGTGAAGCATACACCAGTTATCAATAGCTGAATCGATCAAGTGGAAGAAAGGATACCAGAGATTGAAGATCAACTCAATGAAATAAAGTGATAAGACAAGATTAGAGAAAAAAGAGTGAAAGGTAAAGAATAAAACCTCCAAGAAATATGGGACTATGTGAAAAGACCAAATATATGTTGGATTGGTGCATCTGAAAATGATGGGGAGAATGGAACCAAGTTGGAAAACACTCTTCAGGATATTATCCAGGAGAACATCCCCAACCTAGCAAGGCAGGCCAACATTCAAATTCAGGAAATGCAGAGAACACCACAAAGATACTCCTTGAGAAGAGCAATCCCAAGACACAATCATCAGATTCACCAAGGTTGAAATGAAAGAAAAAATGTTAAGGGCAGCCAGAGAGAAAGGTTGGGATACCCAAAAAGGGAAGCCCATTAAACTAACAGTGGATCTCTTGGCAAAAACCCTACAAGCCAGAAGAGAGTGGGGGCCAATATTCAACATTCTTAAAGAAAAGAATTTTCAACCCAGAATTTCATATCCAGCCAAACTAAGCTTCATAAGCGAAGGAGAAATAAAATCATTTTCAGACAAGCAAATGCCAAGAGATTTTGTCACCACCAGGCCTACCTTACAAGAGCTCCTGAAGGAAGCGCTAAACATGGAAAGGAACAACCGGTACCAGCCACTGCAAAAACATACCAAAATGTAAAGACCATGGACGCTATGAAGAAACTGTATCAACTAATGGGCAAAATAACCAGCTAGCATCATAACAACAGGATGAAATTCACACATACCAATATTAAACTTAAATGTAAACAGGTTAAGTGCCCCAATTAAAAGACACAGACTGGCAAACTGGATAAAGAGTCAAGACCCATCGGTGTGCTGTATTTAGGAGACCCATTTCATGTGCAAAGACACACGTAGGCTCAAAATAAAGGGATGGAGGAATATTTATCAAGCAAATGGAAAGCAAAAAAATCAGGGGTTGCAATCCTAGTCTCTGATGAAACAGACTTTAAACCAACAAAGATCAAAATGACAAAGAAGGGCATTACATAATGGTAAAGGGATCAATTCAACAAGAAGAGCTAACTATCCTAAACATATATGCATCCTATACAGGAGCACCCAGATTCATAAAGCAAGTTCTTAGAGACCTACAAAGAGACTTAGACTCCCCACAATAATAGTGGGAGACTTTAACACCCCAATGTCACTATTAGACAGATCAACAAGACAAAATTAACAAGGATATCCAGGACTGGAACTCAGCTCTGGACCAAGCAGACCTAATAGACATTTACAGAACTCTTCACCCCAAATCAATAGAATACACATTCTTCTCAGCACCACAGTGCACTTATTCTAAAATTCTGATATTGTTATATGTGAATTGATCCTGTCATTATAAGGCTAGCTGGTTATTCCACATCATTGGGAGTAAAACACTCCTTAGCAAATGCAAAAGAATGGAAATCATAACAAACAGTCTCTCAGACCACGGTGCAATCAAATTAGAACTCAGGATTAAGAAACTCACTTAAAGGCCGGGCGCGGTGGCTCAAGCCTGTAATCCCAGCACTTTGGGAGGCCGAGACGGGTGGATCACAAGGTCAGGAGATTGAGACCATCCTGGCTAACGCAGTGAAACCCCGTCTCTACTAAAAAATACAAAAAAATAGCCAGGCGAGGTGGCGGGCGCCTGTAGTCCCAACTACTCGGGAGGCTGAGACAGGAGAATGGCGCAAACCCGGAAGGTGGAGCTTGCAGTGAGCTGAGATCCGGCCAACTGCACTCCAGCCTGGGCGACAGAGCGAGACTCCGTCTCAAAAAAAAAAAAAAAAAAAAAAAAAAAAGAAACTCACTTAAAACCGCACAACCACATGGAAACTGAACAACCTGTTCCTGAATGACTACTGGGTAAAAAAGGAAATTAAGGCAGAAATAAAGATGTTCTTTGAAACCAATGAGAAGAAAGACACAATGTACCAGAATCTCTGGGACTCATTTAAAGCAGTGTGTAGAGGGAAATTTATAGCATTAAATGCCCATAGAGAAAGCAGGAAAGATCTAAAATCGACATTCTAACATCACAATTAAAATAACTAGAGAGGCAGGCTGCAGTGGCTCACACCTGTAATCCCAGCACTTTGGGAGGCTGAGGTGGGCGGATCACAAAGTCAGGAGATCGAGACCATCCTGGCTAGCATGGTGAAACCCTGTCTCCACTGAAAATACAAAAAATTAGCCAGGCGTGGTGGTAGGCGCCTGTGGTTCCAGCTACACGGGAGGCTGAGGCAGGAGAATGGCCTGAACCCAGGAGGCGGAGCTTGCAGTGAGCGGAGACAGAGCCACTGCAGTCCAGCCTGGGCGACAGAGTGATACTCCATCTCAAAACAAAACAAAACAAAACAAAAACCTAGAGAAGTGAGAGCAAACAAATTCAAAAGCTAGTAGAAGACAAGAAATAACTAAGATCAGCGCAGAACTGAAGGAGATAGAGACATGAAAAACCCTTCAAAAAAATTAATGAAGCCAGGAGCTGGTTTTTTGAAAAGATCAGCTATGTAGATAGACCACTAGCCAGGCTAATAAAGAAGAAAAGAGAGAAGAATCAAATAGACACAATAAAAAATGATAAAGGGTATATCACCACCAATCCCACAGAAATACAAACTACCATCACAGAATACTATAAACACCTCTACGCAAATAAACCAGAAAATCTAGAAGAAATGGATAAATTCCTGGACACATACACCCTCCCAACACTAAACCACAAAGAAGTGGAATCCCTAAACAGACCAATAACAAGTTCTGAAATTGAGGCAATAATTAATAGCCTAACAACCACAAAAAGTCCAGGACCAGATGGATTCACAGCCGAATTCTACCAGAGGTACAAAGAGGAGCTGGTATTGTTCTTTCTGAAACTATTCCAAACAATAGAAAGAGAGAGAATCCTCCCTCCTTCGTAAAACTCATTTTAGGAGGCCAGCATCATCCTAATACCAAAACCTGGCAGAGACACATCAAAAAAAGAAAATTTCAGGCCAATATTCCTGATGAACATCGACGCGAAAATCCTCTATAAAATACTAACAAACAGAAGCCAGCAGCACATCAAAAAGCTTATCCACCACGATCAAGTCTGCTTTATCCCTGGGATAAACACTTTGGGAGACTGAGGTGGGAGGATTGCTTGAGCTCAGGAGTTCGACACCAGTCAGTCCGGCCAGGGAAAATAGTGAGATCCACGCCCCAAAAAGCTCCCCCGCTGCCCCCTGCTTGCCTCTGCCAAAAATACAAAATATTAGCTGGGCGTGGTTGAGCGTTCCTGAGGTCCCAGCTACTCAGGAGGCTGAGGTGGGAGGATCCCTTGAACGCAGGAGGAGGAGGTTGCAGTGAACCGAGATGGCGCCACTGCAGTCCAGCCTGGATGACAGAGCGAGACTCTGCCTCAAAAACAAAGCAAAAAAAAAAAAAAAAAAAAAAAACCAAAAAAAACCCAAAAAACATTTTATTTCAGTACATAATAATTCCTTGGGTACATTTTACATCACTTCTCTTGTCTTTCCCCTTGATTATCCATTCTGTTAGTTTCCCGCTTTTGACTATCAGGAAAAGCAACAGTTTATGCTAACAATGCATGTTGACAGTGCCAACAGTGCTGGCCTGTGGAAACAACGGTTTTAAACCCTACGCAGCATAATGTCATTTGAATAATGGCAACCAGAAACTTCGTTTATAATCCTCGAATCTTCCTTTGAAGGTTGTATTTTGTAATTAGGGACTAAATTTTTTCGTGAGTGGAGGAAATTATTAATGAGTCTACCTACCACCCTACTTGTGCATAAAGGCAAGACACACCTTCTAAAAGGTTTTACCATGGCTCACAACATTCCATACCATGCTGTTCAGCTTAAAAACACACTACTAACCACCTGCTCTGTCTGGTTTTAAATGTTTTCAATTTACACCCACACAAATACAGGTCGCCCTGAATCGGTGGATGTATTTCTGCCTTCGTTAAAAAAGAAGACTAAAAGAATATGGAATCCCCCATTCACACTTAGTTCGCCTAGGAAAACTAGCAGTCAGTGAAAAACTGGCCACATCACAGCCGTCCAATTTCGGCAGCCGGGGTAGCCTCCCGACCCTCACTTTCTCCAGCCCCGCCTCCAGGACGGCCCAACTGCTTTCCTCACAGCTCATTGG
The DNA here is from genome assembly GCF_037993035.2 of Macaca fascicularis. Taxonomy (NCBI): domain Eukaryota; kingdom Metazoa; phylum Chordata; class Mammalia; order Primates; family Cercopithecidae; genus Macaca; species Macaca fascicularis. The sequence continues at coordinate 68,032,155 of NC_088392.1, read as the reverse complement.
GCGCGCGGCACCATCGGGCGGCAACTCCAGGGATCCGCCCCTCCATCGCCCGAGGCTGGGGTTGGGCTTCCCATCCGCCCTTTTTCTAGACCGCGCGCATGCGCATTCTCATTGGACCCTGGAGTGCCGCTTAGGGATCGGTTTTCTCCTCCTTTCTTCCCGCGATCGCGCGGCTCCCCGAAACCCTTCCCACTGTATTATTGCCGAGGATCCCCCTCCTAGACGCTCTGAGAAGGTGCCGCTCCGGCCGTGGGTACGGCGGTACCCGGATGTGGAGCCGCTCTCGCCGGGCTGGGACTCTGTGGCGGGGCGGAGCGCGGCGGTTGGTGCGGGGGCAGAGAGAAGGGGGCCAGAGGGCCCGGGCCCTCGCCGGACGCCGGGAGGTACCACCGCTGCCCACGGGGGAGGAGGCGGCGCCGGCGCTCGGGCTCCCTCCCCGGAGCCAGGGCCCGGGGTCGCAGAAAGGCCGGCAGTTAAGCTTGCTCCCCGCCGCCCTCGCCGCCCCCCCCGGGCTAACCTCCCCCGGCCCCCTGCGCTCCTCGCGCTCCCGGCCGGGGGAGAGCGTGGTTTCCTGGCGGCCGTCGCTGTAGCCTGGCCGGGGAGCCCGGAGGAAGCGGGAGAGTCCCCGCCCACGGCCCCCTCCCCTCCGCCCGCTAGCAGCCGCCGCCTCCGAGCAGCCGCGGGCCGCCCTCCAGTCCGAGCGGGGGGCGCGGCGGCGACGGCTGGGCAGCGGCTTTGGGCTCCGCGGGGACCGCGCCGCCGCCTCCGTGAGTTATTCCCACGTCCCCCGGGGCTCGCTGCCGCCCCCGCCGGCGCCGAGAGTCCGGCCCGGGCCCAACTCCCTCACGGGCCCCCCGGCGGCAGCGGCGGCGGCGGCGGCAGCGGCGGAGCCCACCGCCCGGGCCCCGATGAGTAACTCCCGGAATAACCGGGTGATGGTGGAAGGGGTTGGCGCTCGGGTAGTGCGCGGCCCGGACTGGAAGTGGGGGAAGCAGGACGGCGGCGAGGGCCATGTGGGCACCGTCCGGAGCTTCGAGAGCCCCGAGGAGGTGGTGGTAGTGTGGGACAACGGCACCGCTGCCAACTACCGCTGCTCCGGGGCTTACGACCTCCGCATCCTGGACAGCGCGCCCACCGGTAAGCCGCGGCCACCTGGCCCGGGCCTGCGCGCGCGGGGGGAAGGGTCGAGCTGCGGTGGACGTCGGTGGCGCGGGGAGAGGTCTGCGGTGGGACACCTGGTGGGCAGCGCCCGGCTGGAGTGAGCGGAAAGGGAAAGCGCAAAGGGAATTCTAGGTTCAGAACGGGTGAACAAAAACTTACAGAAAAGACCCCCTACCCCCAAGGGAAATGATGGCAGCACCATCACCGGGATGCTTTCAAGCCTGGAAAACACAAAGCACCGGGAAGAGAACAGACACAGCTCCCCCAACCCGACTCCTCCTCTTGGGAAGGAGTCTGGAGAGGCCTATCTAATAAGCCATTGAAATTAATCAGCCACCAAGTGATAACTGTCTGAAGGGAGGCTTGCCTTGCCATATGGTGCTCAGTTGACCGTTTACAATTGCCGAGGGGCCGTTCATACCTCGGATTTGTGGAGATGCCTTTTTTCTTACCGCCTGTGACACAGAATGACTTGGAGTTCAGTAGCCAAATGTTACTTGGGACTCTGTGGAATGATTTTTCATCCATATTGTTCTATTTTGTATCTTTATATCAATAGAGGGAAAAACAGCCTGAGCTCTTGAACCATTTCTTTGTGTTAAATACTTTTTCCAAGTGGCAGATCGGCATAGGGGACACCTGATTTTATTTTTTGTTACACTAACATCGGTCTCAGTAAGGTGATGTCAGAATCTTACCCATTCACCTAGCAGTGAGTCAGGATCCTTGATTAGTGAATCTTGATTAGTGACTTTTAGGGGTCTGTTATTGATGCTAGAGTTTCTAAATGATTAAACCAAAGGCTTGCTTTCACAAAATAAATTTCAAATTCATTTTCATATAGATTCATCTTTGGTATTATTTATCCTTGATTCTGTAGAAAATAGTTCACATTTAAAATTGGGTACTTTTCAGTATTCCTAAATGAGCTGCTTCTAAGACATTGATTGAGTTTGGCAAGGCCTTACAAATCTTGGAATGGGCTCATAGTTATTATTAGTAGCAATAAAGAACTTAACACAAGCCAACTCAATTTTTGAACAGCTAATTCAACAAATTGTATTCCTTAGCCAGCTTTTTAAAAACAATTATTAAAAAAAAATTTTTTTTTAAAGCGACAGTTGTCTCGCTTTATTTCTTGGGCTGGTCTTGAACTCCTGACCTCAAGCAGCCCTCCCATCTTAGCCACCCAAAATGCTGGCATTACAGGAGTCAGCCACAAGGTCAGGCTTTAGATAGCTTTCTGAATATTAAAAAGAGTGTATGTACATGATCAGAAGAAAATGAAAAGATTCAACAGCCCAAAAAGGGGCAGCCATTGTTATCAGTTTTTTGTGTAGTCTTACAGAATACTCTATTGCATGGCAAGCATGTGTGTGACTATACTATAAATCTAATCCCCTTTTAAGTACAAATGATAACTATATTCACTTCTCTGCATTTTTGTTTCTTTCACTAAATTATATTGGTGATTGTTCCATTGTTTCATGGCTGCATAGTATTCCAGTGATTGGATACGGTGATTTATCTAACCAGGAGTTTATCGATGGGCGTTTTATTATTTCATGTTTTCTTTACAATGATGCAGTGAATAGGTCCTTGCACATATATCCTTATACATATGTGCTGAGTATTTCTGAAGAAGTGGAATTGCTGCATCAAAACATTGCACATATTTAACATTTTGGTAGATATTGACTAATTGCTTTTTGAAGACGTTTTATGAGTTGACACTGCCAGCAACAGTGTTTGAGGCCTAATTTCTGCCTACTCTTTTTTTTTTTTTTTGAGACAGGGTTTTGTTTTGTCACCTGCAGCCTTGAAGTTTTGTTGTCATGCCAGCTCAAACTAAAGTCTGACCACAACCCGTATTTGGAGGAATTCTTGGTATCAGTAATTGTAGCTTTATGAGGAAATTTAAATATCTAGGGTAAAGTGTAACAGATTCTTTACTACGGTGATTTTTGAAGGGATAGTAATGTTATCTATATGTTTGTAGTATGGGGTATATCTATCATATTAATAGTTTTATTATCTTACTATAAAAGTAGATTTTTTCAGAAGTAACTTTTAGAATCTTTGTTTAATAAGATCATTTTATATATTGTTATATGTAGTGGTTTATCTTGTTCATCTAATCTTTTTTTTTTTTTTTTTTTTGAGACGGAGTCTCGCTCTGTCTCCCAGGCTGGAGTGCAGTGGCCGGATCTCAGCTCACTGCAAGGTCCGCCTCCCGGGTCCACGCCATTCTCCTGCCTCAGCCTCCCGAGTAGCTGGGACTACAGGCGCCCGCCACCTCACCCGGCTAGTTTTTTTTGTATTTTTTTAGTAGAGACGGGGTTTCACTGTGTTAGCCAGGATGGTCTCGATCTCCTGACCTCATGATCCACCCGTCTCGGCCTCCCAAAGTGCTGGGATTACAGGCTTGAGCCACCGCGCCCGGCCTCATCTAATCTTTTAATAAACCTTTTAAGAGCAGGATGGACACAGGACAGCCAATCTTCATATGAAATACTTGTTGAAATATATTTTAATTTCTATGGTTTAAATTCTTCAGGTTTTTTTTTTTTTAAAGAATTGAACAAAATTGTAAGCTCCTGGCTCTTGTTTTGCCCCAGTACTATACTACTACTTTCAGTGTTTTTTTTTCTTCAAAAGATTTAATAATCAGTGTTCATTGACATTTTGTTACATTCTATAAGATTTACTCAATATTTATTAAGTACTTGATATTTGTTTGCATAAAATTAACATTTTAAAAATTAACTTTTGTTTTTGAAACAATTGTAGTCTTCCAGAAAAATTACAAAACTAGTAAGAGTTCCCTTTTGCCCTTTACCCACCTTCTGCAGCTGTTAATATCTTAGCAAGTACAATGATCAAAACCAGAAAATTAACACTAATACGGTAATACCGTATTAACTAATCTATACACCTTATTCAAATTTCATTTATTCAAATTATATGTAGTGGTTATTATTAGTGTCCTACTAATATTCTTTTTCTGATCCAAGATCACACGTTGCATTTAGTGGTCTCTTCCAATCTGGGCGAGTTCTTCAGTCTTTAGTCAGTGTCAAGATAATGAAAAACAATCTTGTTATCTCTCAAATTGGGTATTTCTGCTGCTTTTTCATGATTAAATTCAGATTATGTATTTTCGGCAAGACTATCGTAGAAATGATGTTTTACCCTTGTTAGTGCATGATACCAGGAGGTAAATAGTATCCATGTGTCTCATTAATGACAGTGTTAACTCAGCTAAGTCACCAGAAATTTTACCAACTGTTGCTTTTGTACCAGCAATGTGATGCCAATATGAAAAAGATAACTTGTATCTTACGTATTATTGTGAAAATACTTTTGACCTCATGAAGCCCTTCAAAGGGTCTTGAGGATATCCCTAGTGGTTGAAGAACAACACTCTGAAAGTCACTGTCCTGGAGAGAATCTCTGTTTGAGCACATGGAGGCTTGTATAAGAATGTTCACAGCAGTTACTATGGTTTTGAGATAAATAAAATAAAATTTAAAAAAGAATGTTCACAGCAGTGTTGCATGTAAAAACAGAAAATTGGAAACAACTTAAATGTACATTAACAGGAGAATGGATAAATTGTATGAATTTATATAGTACAGTACTGTATATAAAGAGAATGTTAAGCAAATAAAGTAAGTTGCAAAAGAAAACCTATGGTATGTTAAAGTGCGGAACAAAACTATTTTAGGGTAGGGTTTTGCAACCTTGGCACTATTGACATTTTAAATTGGATAGGATAATTTTTTGTTATAGGAATGTCCTGTGCATTGTAGGCAGGCATCCCTGGCCTCTACCCATTAGATGCAGTAGCACCCCACCTCCTTGTGGCAACCCACAATATCTCCAGACGTTGCCAGATGTCCCCTAGTGGGGGCAAAATTGCTCCCAATTGAGACTCATTGGTTTAGGGATATGTACATGTGTGGTAAAAGTGTGCCACATAAAGTTAATGATAAACACTAAATTCAAGGGAGTGGACTGGACCTCCTTATGGTGAAGGGAGTGGAGAGCACAATTGGTAGAAGTACACCAGGGGCTTTTAAGTATTTTGGTAATGTTCTGGGATTAAACCTACCCCGTGGTGAGTGCATAGGTGTTATACACACACACACACACACACACACACACACACAATTTTATTTTTTTTGAGACAGTCTCCCTCTGTGGTCCAGGCTGGAATGTAGTTGTGTGACCTCAGCTCACTGCAACCTCCGTCCCCCAGATTCAAGCGATTCTCCTATCTCATCCTCCTGAGTAGCTGGAATTACAGGCATGCACCACCACACCTGACTTTTGTATTTTTAGTAGAGACGGGGTTTCACCATGTTGGCCAGGCTGGTCTCGAACACCTGACCTCAAGTGATCCATAGCTTCAGCCTCCCAAGGTGCTGGGATTATAGGTGTGAGCCACCGCACTCAGCCTGTTCTATATTTTTGTGTGTGACATATTTTTATGCTTAATTAAAAAAAAACATATTTATCAGAGGGAGAACTGAGGTTGCCTTTGATTATTCATCCTTTGTTCCCTAGTTCCACCTACATTATATGAGTAGAAAATTTATTGCAGTATTATTGAGAATTAAGAAATGGGTAACCTTCAGCATAAGATTCCTTGCAACTTTTCTGGGAGTTAAGGATTCTGGAGTGGTTGGATCATTGTGAATCTTTCTGATATGATTTTTTTCACTACATTTTGAAGATTTTGTCTGGGAGTTGTATGCGGGTCTGTAATATTTTGGCATATCAGCTTTATTTTTTCTTTCAGGACACACATGATATGTTTGAATTTATGGTCTAGGATAGTTAAACTTTGCAGAGAGGAGCATTTAGTATCTGTTTGAGTGATATAACTTCTATCTTGTTTCCAGATTCATTTGGCTCATTTGTAGTGAGCAAGAAGATTTTGGAACTATATGGGATGTTATTTAATTAGTTTGGATTTAATTTTGTAAAGTCTGTAGTCAAGTAGGTGTAGTTGACATTTTATCATCTAGGCACTGATTTTATAGGAGTTGGGGAGAAATGTGTTTTTATTTATGCTTGTTTTGTGTTCACTTGACTACACTGTTGTAGTGTTACCAGAGGTAATAGAGAAAATGAATGTAGCTTTCCTGTTAAGGTTCTATCATTCTTGGTATAGATAATACAAAGTTAAAGGTATAGAAAATCAGCTTTATTCAAAACCAGCTTCGGGTCATTGTTCATTCAAACTGTTTTGGGGGTAGTTCTTTGTCCTTTTCTTTGACCACTAGCAAAGAATGCCTCTCCGGTCATATGTGGAAAAACTTATCAGATGTTTTGTATTCAATTGAAGGTTTAAAAGGGCTGACCCTGGATTAAAAAAATGAAATGAATTAATAATCCTCAGCTTTTCCTTTTCTGAGTCTGCTATTCTGATCTGTTTCTAGAACTACAGTAGAAAAGGGTATTTGTCAGGACACAAAGCCGTAGGAAAAAACAGGACTTGAGGGAACAATGTTTGGGCAGCAGGATGCCACACCTGGAAAGGATGAAATATCACAAAATGTTTTTTACTAATGACATCTGCAAGGAAAACTTTATTTCCTCATATATCCTACCTATTTTAAAGACTTCTGTAAAATGTCTTTCTTATTTCCTCCACTAAAACAATGTTGTAAATTATGAAAGTCTATCTAGTTCTTAATAGTCCCTGTAGATTGCAGCTTAGTTGAGCTGAGGACTTCAAGTAATCAACTAGTAGACCCCTGTGTCAGTACTTCTCAAGCTTAAAGCGCACAGATCACCTGGGGACCTTTTAAAATGCAGATTCTAATTCAGTAAGTCTGGGATTCTGCGAGAATATTTCTTTTTTTTTTTTTTTTTTTTTTTTTTTTTTTTTTTTGAGACGGAGTCTCGCTCTGTCACCCAGGCTGGAGTGCAGTGGCCGGATCTCAGCTCACTGCAAGCTCCGCCTCCCAGGTTCACGCCATTCTCCAGCCTCAGCCTCCCGAGTAGCTGGGACTACAGGCGCCCGCCGCCTCGCCCGGCTAGTTTTTTGTATTTCTTAATAGAGACGGGGTTTCACCGTGTTAGCCAGGATGGTCTCGATCTCCTGACCTCGTGATCCGCCCGTCTCGGCCTCCCAAAGTGCTGGGATTACAGGCTTGAGCCACCGCGCCTGGCCTGAGAATATTTCTAATAAGCGCATAGGTGATGCAGATACTGCTGGCTCAAGGACACACTTTGAACAGCAGAGTACTGAGTGACTGTTTGTCTACTTGAGATTCCCTGCGTTTCTGTTTTCTCCTTTTCCTTTCAACAGATTTCAAGCCTTGATTTTTTGTTGGTAATACATGTTTTTAAAACTAGATTGGCATTATTAGTTGGGGAGAAGAGAATTGTGTGCAACTGAAAGGAGCATGTAACACCTTTCTAATATATGTACTTTTTGTAAGTGTAATGCTATCTTAAGGTATATTTTCGATCCTATACTTTCCAGCCTGTCCCTCTGATTAGATTAGATGTTTCTTTTTGAATGTGTTCTCAGGTAGCCATCCACCAGGGTCTCTCCTCCACCCTCTTTAATTGCTAGCTAGTGTGATCTCATCACACGTGTGCTTTCATCTGTTATAGCAGGGTATGCTGTGTTGTAATTGTCTTTTGCACTAGATTATTAGTTTAAGGGAAAGGGTCTGTGTTATTCTTGTATCTCCATTTTCCAGCAGAGCCATGTCTCTGGATGAGTATTTTCTGAATCAAACACACTTTTCAAAGAGCTTTTAACTCATTGGACCCGAGATTAGATAGATATTATCCTAAAACAAGATAAAAGGAAACTGAGGTTCAGAGAGATTAAGAAATTTGTTCAGTCACAAAGCTGGTGAGTGGCAGATAGTAGGGATGAATACCAGTTCATTGCTTTTCCTCTGTATCATTCTCTTTTTCTTTTATAGTATAGTCATTCAGAAACGTGACCACCTGTAATACTTTGCTTGTTGGAAAATTGATAATGAAATGTAAACCAATTTAGAAATGAAACTTTGTGATATATCCTGTTGTAAATTGTTTAGTGCTCTTTTCAAAATCATTCTTTTTTAATTTTTATTTTCTTCCCCTCTCCCTCCCCCTTCTCCCTCCCGACCCCTCTCTCTCACTCTCTCCCCCTCTCTTCCCCCTCCCCCTCTCCTCCTTTCCCTCTCTCCCTCTTTCTCTCTCTCCCCCTTCTCCCTTTCTCTTCTTTCTTTCTGGAGTTTCACTCTTGTCCCCCAGGCTGGAGTGCAGTGGCACAGTCTCAGCTCACTGCAGCCTCCGCCTCCTGGGCTCAAGCCATCTTCCCACCTCATTCCCACCTCAGCCTTTGAGTAGCTGGAACTAGAGGTGCGCACCACCATGCACAGATAATTTGTGTATTTTTTTGTAGAGACAGGGTCCTGCCATGTTGCCCTGGTTGGTCTTGAACTTGTGAGGTCAAGTGATCCACCTGCCTTGGCCTTCCAAAGTGCTGGGATTACAGTTGTGAGCCATCGTGTCTGGCCTTTTTTTTTTTTTTTTTAAAAAAAAAAAAAAAAAAAGTTTCACTCTGTTGCCCAGGCTGGAGTGCAGTGGTGTGATTGTAGCTCATTGCAACCTCGAGTTCCTGGGCTCAGGTGATCCTCCCACCTCAGCCTCCCGAGTAACTAGGACTATAGGTGCACTCCACCGAGCCTGGCTAATTTTTTTTATTTTTTATTTTTCTTAGAGTTGGGGTCCTGCTGTATCACCCAGGCTGGTCTCAAACTCCTGGCCTCAGGTGATCCTTCAACCTCAGCATCCCAGATTGCCTGGATTACAGGCATGAGCCACTGAGCCCTGCTAGTTTCTTTCTAGTGTGTTCTTTTTGCACAGCTAAGGTTTTATGGTATACATAGTTTTGTTTCATTCCTTTTTTCTACTTGACATATGTGTTTTCTGTTTTCCTTATAAGTAATCTAATATGTACTTCCTATATGGTAAAACAAGGTGACAGTTATTTTTATGTGTTAAACTTAACTACTTATAAAGAAATATATATGTATTCCCATATAGGTATGCCATACGTACTGTTCTTCAGTTTTCTTTTTAAATATATATTGTCTTGGACATCTTGCAGTGTTAGCACATAAGAATCTGTCTCATTCTTTTTATTAGGTACATGGTATTTAACAGTTAAAAAATATTTTACTTAACTATTTTGATAGATATTTATAGTGTTTCTTTTTTGTCATTTTAAACAACACTGCAACAAGTATATTTGTGTATATATACCTTTGTTTACTAATTTTTAGCTTTTAAATTGATTTGTTATAGCAATTTCTGTTATAAATGACATGGTTAAATATTATCCTCACTGACTTTGAGAACCTTTGTCTTTTAATAGAGGAATTTAACTTGTTCATATGTATTGTGGCAACTGATACATTTTTTCTGATGACTGCTATCTGACTTTTTTTTTTCTTTTGAGACAAAGTTTTCCTCTTATTGCCCAGGCTGGAGTACAATGGCGCGATCTTGGCTCACTGCAAACTCTGCCTCCCGGGTTCAAGTGATTCTCCTGCCCCAGCCTCCCGAGTAGCTGGGATTACAGGCATGCCCCACCACTCCCAGCTAATTTTTTATATTTTTAGTAGAGACGGGGTTTCTCCATGTTGGTCAGGCTGGTCTCGAACTCCCGACCTTAGGTGATCCGCCTGCCTCGGCCTTCCAAATTGCTGGGATTACAGGCATGAGCCATCGCAGCTGGCTGCTACCTTACTTTTTAACTTTCCAGTTTTCTTGTATTTTTTTTTTTAACCAGTGAGTTAGAAATTTTATCACCTTTTTTTTTCTGCTCTGCTAATTATTACCTTTTAATATGTAACAAACAGATAAAAAAATTAGTTTTTTTTTGAAAACTAGTCAGTCTTTTAATTACTCCTGCCCATACTTCTTTCTTTCTTTATTTTTTTGAGATGGAGTTTCACTCTGTTACCCAGGCTGGAGTGCAATGGCATGATCTCAGCTCACTGCAACCTTCACCTCCTGGGTGCAAGTGATTCTCCTACTGGGTGCAAGCAATTCTTCTACCTCAGCCTCCCAAGTAGCTGGGATTACAGGCGGGTGCCACCATGTCTGGCTAATTTTTGTATTTTTTTTTTTTTTTTGAGACGGAGTCTCGCTTTGTTGTCCAGGCTGGAGTGCAGTGGCAAGATCTCTGCTCACTGCAAACTCCGTCTCCCAGGTTCACGCCATTCTCCTGCCTCAGCCTCCCGAGTAGCTGGGGCTACAGGCACATGTCACCGTGCATGGCTAATTTTTTGTATTTTTAGTAGAGACGGGGTTTCACTGTGTTAGCCAGGATGGTCTCGATCTCCTGACCTTGTGATCCGCCGGCCTGCCAAAGTGCTGGGATTACAGGTGTGAGCCACCGCGCCCAGCCTAATTTTTGTATTTTTAGTGGAGATGGGGTTTCACTATGTTGGCCAGGCCGGTCTGGAACTCCTGACCTCAGGTGATCCACCCGCCTCACCCTCCCAAAGTGCTGCGATTACAGATGTGAGCCACTGTGCTGGGCCATCTCCTGCCCCATACCTCTTACCTTTTTCATTGTGTTGGTTTTATGTAAATTTTCAGGAAAATTAGTCCCAAATTTTTGTTTGCATTGTCCTCTCTCCCCCACCATACTCCTGTAAATACTTGCTTCTTTTTATGTTGTAAGATTTGCTCAGCTGGGCACAGTGGCTCTCGCCTGTAGTCCTAGCACTTTGGGAGGCTGAGGCGGGCAGGTTGCTTGAGCCAAGGAGTTTGAGACCAGCCTGGGCAACATGGCAAAACCCCGTCTCTACAAAACAATATAAAAATTAGCCCACCATGGTGGTGTGTGCCTGTAGTCCGAGCTATTTGGTGGTGAGGCTGAGGCAGGAGAATCAGTTGATCCTGGGAGGCAGAGGTTGCAGTGAGCTGAGATCATGCTACTGCACTTCAGCCTGGGTGACAGAATGAGACCCAGTCTCAAACAGAGGAGGGAAAAAAAAAAAGATTTGCTCATAAAATTGCATTAAACGTCACAGTTATTATTATTATTTTATTTATTTATTTATTTTGAGACATAGTCTGTCGCCCAGGGTGGGGTGCAGTGGTGCGATCTCAGCTCACTGCAACCTCTGACTCCTGGGTTCTAGTGATTCTCCTGCCTCAGCCCCGCAAGTAACTGGGACTACAGGCATGCACCACCATACCCAGCAAAGTTTTGTATTTTTAGTAGAGATGGGGTTTCACCATGTTGGCCAGGCTGGTCTCTCAAGCTCCTGACCTCAAGTGATCCATCCATCTCTGCCTCCCAAAGTGCTGGGATTACAGGCGTGAGCTACCACACTGGCTCACAGTTATGTTACTAGTAATTAATTGGATTTAAAATTGTAGTTCTCTCTTATTACTCCTTCTTATACTATATCTCATGTCATTCCCTTCTCATTTTCTTGGGGGAAAAATCCTTTTCCCTTCCTTTCTTTCTTCCCTTTTTTCCCTTTTCTTTCTTTATAGGAGTTTGAGTCCTTGCAGGCCTGAAAATTGCTTTATTTTGCTACACTGTCTCTCTCACCCCCAAAACTGACTGATAATTTGGTTGAATACACAATTCTATTCAAAATCTTTTTCTGTCAGAACTGCCTCCCTGTTCTAGCATTTAATGTTGGATATGAGAAATCCTATGCTAGTCCATGCTGTGGTTATTTGATTAACTTAATGTTATACCATTGTTGGACATTAATAGGTTTTTGGGAGTGTGTGTGTGTCTACACAATATGTCACAGGTAGTTTATTACATATAATTATATAGCTTCTTGTAAGAAAACGTATTAGTCCCATGAAAGTTTTTGTTGTTAAAGCAAGTAATTGAGCTTCATATAAGACTGTCAGATCCTCCAGTTTGAGCTGGTCAAACTTCACTGTTATAGTAGTACTGGGGTCCTTTATCTTTTATTCTTTATTCCAAACACATTGGGCCAAAGTCCCAGCTCTGCTCTTGAGGACAAGCTCTGCTCTTGGCAGAAGATGTGACATTGTCATATCTACTCAACTATCATATCATTGTTAGTATTCAAATTACTGAAATGTTAGGTTTTTTGTAAAGTTTTTTTTATTTAATGAGAAAAATTGACCTATTAATATTTATGTTTGTATGTGGTCATGGATAATTACATTACCTGGTAAGGCAGAAAATTTTCAGGTAGCAGTTAGAATTGGGCCAACCAGCTGTCTTTTTCCTTTAGGAAATAAATGGATTAGATAAATTTAAATAGAAATATTTCTCTGGCTTTGAAAAAGCTAATAACTATAATTATTCACACAACGAACTCATAGGTAACCTGGGAAGTACAAATGAAACAAAAGATATCTTTTCACTTCAGTTAGATTGACAAAAATTAAAAGTCAAATTATAGTATGTATTAATGAAGAATATAGGGAAACAACTCTCCAGGCCTTGCGGTAGAGTAAATCCGTACAACCACTTTGAGAAGCAAGTTGGCAACATCTTGTAAATTAAAAAACAAACAAACAAAAAACAACAAAAAACACATGTTCTGCAGCTGAAAACATCTTCCAGGTGTATATTCATGAGATTCTCAGGCACATATTTATAAAGATGTGTATGAAGAAATTCATTGCAATATTGTTTATGAAAAATAACAATTGGGGAATTATTAAAAGTTTATATACAGACTAATGAAAACACAAATAAGTAAAATATTAGCAGTTAAAGTGGAAGAATTGGATGTATGTTTGCCAAATATATGTTGAGTGAAAAAGCAAGTTTCAAAGGACTAACATAGATACTGTGCTTTTTCTTTTTTTTTCTGCCCCCTCCCTACCCCAATATTGTGCTTTTAATGTAAATTTTTGAAAGGCTAAAATATTATTTATGGGAAAATATATGTAGAAAAAGGATGAATAGACTGAAAGGATTAAACCTTCAGAATGATATTTTGGTATTTTGTTTCTCAAAATATTCTTTATTTTTATTTATTTATTTTTGAGATGGAGTTTTGCTCTTGTTGCCCAGTCTGTAGTGCAGTGGCACGATCTCGGCTCACTGCAGCCTTTGCTTCACAGGTTAAAGCGATTCTCCTGCCTCAGTCTCCTAAGTAGCTGGGATTGCAGGTGCCCGCCACCACACCCGGCTTATTTTGTATTTTTAGTAGAGACGGGGTTTCACCATGTTGGCCAGGCTGGTCTTGATCTCCTGACCACAAGTGATGCACCCACCTTGACCTCCCAAAGTGTTGCAATTACAGGCATGAGCCATCATGCCCAGGCTCAAAATCTTCTTTTTTTTTTAAATGAGATGAGACCAATTTGATTTTATTTTTGAAAATTTCAATGTAACAGTAAGTCAAGTCTAAGTTTTGTTTGTTTCAATTCTTGGTTTTACTGGATGCTGTAGCTAAAACATAGACCTCACAGTGACAGATCATAGAGCCTAATAAAAGAAGTACATTTCTTTTTCTTTCTTTCTTTCTTTTTTTTTTTTTTGAGATAGAGTTTCATTCTTGTTGCCCAGGCTGGAGTGCAGTGGCGCGATCTTGGCCCCCTGCAACCTCTGCCTCCCAGGTTCAAGTGATTCTCCTGCCTTGGTCTCCCAAGTAGCTGGGATTATAGGTGCCTGCCACCACGCCCAGTTAATTTTTCGTGTTTTTATTAGAGATGGGGTTCCACCATGTTGACCAGACTGGTGTGGAACTCCTGACCTCAGGTGATCCCGCCTCAGCCTCCCAAAGTGCTGGGATTACAGGTGTGAGCCACGGCGCCCGGCCAAAAAGTGCATTTCTGATGGATGTATGCTGGTTATTAACCTCACCTCCTAACCCCCATCTCTGCCCTGTGAGGCTGGACTGGTTCTGCACACTGTATTTCTCCTTTGCCAGTTGGATATTTCTCCTTTGCCAGTAGGAGGCACTAGAGGGAGACTGGAAGGCTAGATTGGGAATCTGACTTGCTCTTTCCTGTTTGGTGTCGTTCTACCCAGCAGGCTAGGATGGGATGTTGATTTCCGTATCAGTATTTGATTCTAGTTTACATATAGTAGTCCCCCTTTATCCATGGTCTTGCTTTCCTCATTTTCAGTTATCTGAGGTCAACCATGGTCTGAAAATATAAAATCAGAAATTCCAGAAATAAACAATTCATACGTTTTAAATTGCACAGTATTCTGAATAGTGTGATGAACTCTCCTGCCTGGGACCAAATCTGTCACCGTGTCCAGCTTCCCTACACTGCCCACCTATTTAGTCACTTAGTAGCTGCCTGTTATCAGATCAACTGTCATGGTATTGTGGGGCTCGTGTTCACGTAACCCTTATTTGACTTTATAATGGCCCCAAAGCTAAGGAGTAGTGATGTTGGCAATTCAGACAGGTCAAAGAGAAGCCATCAAGTGCATCCTTTAAGTAAAAAGGTGAAAGTTCTCAGGGAAATAGAAAAAATCCTGTGCTGAGGATTCTGAGATCTACAGTAATGAACTGTCTATCCATGAAATTGTGAAGAAAGAAAAAAATTTCATGTTAGTTTTGCTGTCACATCTTAAACTACAAAAATTAGGGCCACAGCGCATAAGCGCTTAGTTAAGATGGAAACAGCACTAAATTTGTGCTTGGAAGACGTGAACAGAAATGTGTTCCATTTGGCAGCAGTTGGGGTCAGTGTTATCTGCACTTTAAGGCATCCATTGGGGAGTGTTGGAAAGTATTCCCTTTGGATAAGGAGGGTCTACTGTATTTCCGACAACAGCAAAACTGGACTCTGTACCCTCCTCCAGGACACCTGTATCAACCAGTCATAGCAGCTTTTTAAAGGTCTGTATTCTAGTTCCTTGGGGCCTCATTAAGTCCTTTCTTTTCCCGTTGTTTCCCCACTTCTAGGGGTGGTGTATTATATGGTTTCTATTTCCTGATTGGATCCTAATACAATGTGTTTACTAAATCTTGATTCTTATTTTTCTATCTCATTTACCAGTTAAGTAAAAATTTCCATTGAAATTTAGCTGTTAATTGCCCATCTTTTCTGATGCTAATCATTTCTTGCAGACTAAATTGGAAGGCATTCACTTTTATATTTTGAACAAATGAATTAAACATCCATTGAATTTAAAATTAAGTAAATATTACCGTCTTTTAAGGATGCAGATGAGTTTGTTGGTACTACACATCATTTTAGCATTAAGAACTATGTAATGATGGAAACAGCTCCAACATCCGCAATCAGTTTCACATTGTTCATGTTAGTTTCTTTGGGAAAGCATCTGACATTTATTGCCAGATATCACCTTTCCTTGGAAGGGACAGATTCAATAGGTGTAATTAGAAAAAAAAAATTTCTAAGAGGTACACCACCAATAATTATTTTTCATCACAGAATGAGTGTACAGTTTTGCAACACTATTATTTTGTAAAAGAAAAATATGAAACTCATTCTTAATTTTGACTCTTCTAAGTACTCTGTTTCAAGGTAATCAGTGACATTTTATTTTGTATCATTAGGGTATACGCCACAAAAATGCCGAAGTAGGTACACAAAAGCTGCAGCATGTGTTAATGTGTCAGAAGCACACAACACAGAGGAGCTTTGTTAACTCCCTCATGTTCTCAAACTCCCACTCACCGTCAGTATACCTTTTGTGTTCCAGGTGTTTCATGTGGGTTTTTTTCAGGGACCCACTAGGATGTTAATGTCAATAGACTGATTTACAATGAGTGAAACTTAATTTTATTCTTCTGTTTTTAGGAAAAAAAGTAAATATAAAAGTTGACATTTTAAGGGAAGTTCACAACACCTTTTTGAGAATGCTTGGCACTGAGTTTATGAACTTTTGGATTTTAGCATTATATGGTGTGTTTGCCATGTAACACATAACATGCACTTTGAGATCTACAGCTACAGCCTATAAATAAAGAAATACATTAATACTTCTGCAGCAAAGCACAGGAATAATTCTAAGGGGATAAATAAAGACTATATTCTGTATGTAGCCTTTTGTTTGTTCAGATGAGTTTACCATTAAATGAGTTTGCTGCTAACTTACTAAAAAAACTGTTCTTGGGCCGGGCGCGGTGGCTCACGCCTGTAATCCCAGCACTTTGGGAGGCCGAGACGGGCGGATCACAAGGTCAGGAGATCGAGACCATCCTGGCTAACACGGTGAAACCCCGTCTCTACTAAAAGTACAAAAAAAAACTAGCCGGGCGAGGTGGCGGGCGCCTGTAGTCCCAGCTACTCGGGTGGCTGAGGTTGGAGAATGGCGTAAACCCAGGAGGCGGAGCTTGTAGTGAGCCGAGTTCGCGCCACTGCACCCCAGCCTGGGTGACAGAGCAAAGACTCCGTCTCAAAAAAAAAAAAAAAAAAAAAAATACTGTTCTGGAGTTTGGAGTTTTTTTTGGATTTTGGCATTATAGATAAGGGATTGTGGACAGATAAAGGATTTTCTCTTGCATTTCAAAGGTCATCTTCTATATCTCCTGGGTCATGTAACTCACTTTTGGAAACCATTGCTTTAAGTTATCAAACAGGAGCTTGTGCATTTTAAGTACCTGTAGGAAAGTGGCTCTTTAAGAACATTCCTCCTCATGCTTTTAAACCCATTTCTTTACTCACATACATTCATACGGCTGCACACCATTTAGCTTGTCTTATCATGTCTGGGAATATAGTTAGAGCAGTTTAACCATTTCCTCAGATGGAACTAGGAACACAACATGTTTTATCTTTTAAGCCTGCAGATTAGCGCTATGTAGTGTAAACAGGTTCTTGTGAACTAGTCTGGTACCTAAGTTACCTTTAAACTTTTGTTTCTGAGGGAAAATGGGTTCTGAATTCTAAACAACTGGCTTTTTTTTTTTTTTTTTTGAGACAGAGTCTCGCTCTGTCGCCCAGGCTGGAGTGGAGTGCAGCGGCATGATCTCGGCTCACTGCAAGCTCCGCCTCCTGGGTTCTTGCCATTCTCCTGCCTCAGCCTCCTGAGTAGCTGGGATTACAGGCCCACACCACCATGCCCAGCTAATTTTTGTATTTTTAGTAGAGACGGGATTTCACCGTGTTGGTCAGGCTGGTCGCGAGCTCCTGATACCTCATGATCCGCCTGCTTCAGCTTCCCAAAGTGCTGGGATTACAGGCATGAGCCACCGCACCCGGCCAGCAACTGACTTTTATAAAATGGACTTGTGGAACATGACTAAGATAAGGTAGCATTTAAATTAGTGGAGGAGATAATGTCATAAGAAATGGAAAACAGCAGATAGTCCAGACATTCATTTTTGGCTTTGGAATACTTACTTATTTATATATTTATTACTTTTTAAAAGCAAATTTACTTTCATGAATATTTGCTTGGGTTAGAATTCATTTATATTCTCAGAGCACACTTATGATAAGAGTATTTGGTTTCCCCCAGGAGTAGATTTATTGTCTTGATAATTTTGTTCCTAAACCAACAAGAAATGGAGCAGAGACTTTGTAATATCAAAATAAATTATTGTTTGATTTGTGGCAGTTTTGCAGGGCTAGCGATAATAAATCCAGAGAGCTTTGAATCGTAATATTTTACATCATGGTGCCTTACTGTCCCTTACCCCCCAGTTTCTTTGCAGGGGATAGTAGAAAATGCAGTAGCTTAGGAGCCGGGAAATTAAGGATTTTATCAAGTGAGCCTATTAACTAGTGGAATGAATTAACATTTACTGAACTCCAGTCATGTGTCAGGCATTGTATACTTTATCTCACTGTTGTTTGTTAGGCTTCATTTTATTGATGATAAAATAGGCCATGAGAAATAAACTAATTTGCCCAAGACTCCACGAGTAGTAAGTTGATGGTGGAGATTCGAGTCTTGGTCTGTCAGTCATTTTTTCCCCCCTCATTTCGAGCCTTCATTCGTCACCTGTAAAATGAAATCACAGTAGTTCAAGGTACACAGGTGTTGTGCTTCTAAAATCAAATAATGAATTTTTACCAGTTAGTGCAGTTATTTTAAAAGGTATAAAAATCTTTTTTTTTTTTGAGATGAAATCTTGCTCTGTCACCCAGGCTGGAGTGCAGTGGCACAATCCTGGCTCACTACAACCTTTGCCTTCTGGATTCAAGTGATCCACCTGTCTCAGCCTCTCGAGTAGGTGGGATCACAGGTGTACGCCACCGTGGCTGGCAAGTTTTGTATTTTTCGTATAGATGGGGTTTTGTCATGTTGGCTAGGCTGGTCAAGTAGCTGGGACTACAGGCGTGTGCCACCACACTTGGCTAATTTTTGTATTGTTAGTAGAGATAGGGTTTCACTATGTTGGCCAGGTTGGTCTTGAATGCTTGACCTCGTGATCCACCTGCCTTGGCCTCCCAAAGTGTTGGGTACAGGCATGAGCCACCACACCTGGCTGACTTGTACATTTTTTTTGATGTTAGGTGAAATCTTTGAATTTGGGCAAAGTTTAGGGTATAGCTGGGCACCATACTAGTCTAGAAGGAATGTTTCTTTTTAAGAAAAGTTTTAAAATTTATTGCATAATATTTAGCATATACAAGTGAATAAACAAGTAATATAACCAATAACTAGAATCCATCTAGAAAGAAAGCATTACTAACACATTTGAACACCCTGTGTAGTATTTCTCACTTGCATTCCTTCCCCTCTTCTCCTAAGGTAACCAACTGTCACAAATTAGTTTTTATCATTCCCATGAGTTTCTTTATGTTACACATTTTTCTATATCTGTAAATAATATGTATTTACATTCAACACTTTGTATTCTTTCTCTCTCTCTATATTATATATATACACTATATATATATTATATATATACATACTATATATATGTGTGTGTGTATATATATATATTTTTTTGAGATGGAGTCTGGCTGTGTTGCCCCGGCTGGAGTGCAGTGGCGTGATCTCGGCTCACTACAGCCTCCTCCTCCTGGGTTCAAGCGATTCTCCTGCCTCAGCCTCCCGAGTAGCTGGGACTACAGGTGCGCACCACTGGGCCCGGCTAATTTTTGTATTTTTAGTAGAGATGGGGTTTCACCATGTTGGCCAGGTTGGTCTCGAACTCCTGACCTCTTGATCCGCCTGCCTGGGCCTCCCAAAGTGCTGGGATTACAAGTGTGAGCCACCGTGTCTGGCCTTTGTATTCTATATTTTTAAAAATTCAGCATTATGGTGAAGGGTATGTCCATGTTGAATTGTGTGGCTGTTGAACATTCATTTTTGATATTCCATTGTATCCCTAATATATATATCCATTCTGTTATTAATGAACAGTTATGTTGTTTACTTTTTACTTTTGCTGTTTTATGAAGTGATAATTTAGAGATTTTTGTTCTGTTGTTGAAGCACTTCATATGTATTTAACTGCTTGTAGTGAAAACTCTACTTTTCTCTTTCAGCCATCATTTCTACCCAGAAATTTAACATTTTACTTAAATCAGTGCTTTGTGAGTTTGAGCTATTTTCATTAGGTCTGTTAAGAATGTAGTTATTGATCTTAAGCAACATGTTTTACTATATTCATAAAATTTTCCAACAAAAATACTTCAGTTATACAAATTCTCTAAATTATTAAACTCAGGCAAGATACCATTAAAACTTAGAGCAGATGGTCATTTGAGTATTAGTAGAATGAGTCAAAAGCTATCAGGTGGTTCATTTAACGGTGGCAGATGTCTTCATAAAGCTTAGCAAAGGAGAAAAGGACATTAACTCCTTAGGGGTAATATGGTATTCTGTAGAAAGGAAAAAAAAAAGGTTCAGTTAAGAAGTTAAATTTTATGAAATAAAAATTTTTAAGGAAAAACTCTTGCCAGGGCTAATGGTTTTAGATGAAAATGAATTGGGTGGATGTAGTGAGGGAAACAAAAAAGCTACCATGGTACAGTAAGAGATTAGTAAAATGTTGGTCTTGTTTATTTAATGCCCTTTCTTCTGTTTTATGTTTTCTTTAAATATCAACTTTTGTTTCAAAGTCAATTAATTGTATTCTCATTAAAAATTCTGTAGTGCTCATTTTGATAGAGGAATGGGTTGCTTTGTTTACATTTTTCAATTCTTAGTGTTAGTCTCTTTCACAGCTGTTCAGTAGCTTTGTTGGCATTTGAACTGTGGGAACCAAGAAAGCAATTGGATGTGCTTTTGTGTGCATTAATGGTTTTCCTGAGGTATTCTTTAAAACCATGAATTTTTTTAACCGGTTGTCATTGTGTGTTTAAATGGTTCCTTTTAAAGAAAGCCTGTACATAGATTATGAGCTCATGACTGTTATCATTGTATGTTGTGGAAAATGAACTTAGAAATGAAAAATATGTAAATGAGGCAGTGGTTGCAAACTGGACAGTTTTTTTCTGTTGTTGTTGAGTTGGGTAGTTGGGGATACATTTTCCCTACGTCTTTCATCAACCAAGTCACATTTGAAGAGCTGCACAGTTAATTCAGGATAAATTCAGGATAAACCGCTTAAGTGTGTAGTGAGTACTGATTTGTTTAGTGCATTTTACTTTTTTGTGATGATGGAACTAAATCAGATTTATTTTAGACCTTGTTCAGAAACTTAGCCATTTTGTGGACATTTACTATGATTGGTATTTGATATTAATTGTGATATTTTTCGTCAGCTTTCCTGTGCTAAAACAGATACGGTTATTAGAATCTAACTTCAGGCGTGTGGCAGTGAGGTTGCTTTAAATCAATATGTAATCAATTCCATATAATGTCCATTTTGGAAAAATAATTCTATAATTATTTCTGTATTATTGCTTCTAACACAAATATCAAAAGTTTACAAAATTAGGTACAGAACTGTTCTAGGTCACACAAATTTTTCTTTTTTTTCTTTTTTTTTTTTAAAAGGTAAATTGTGAAACCCATAAACAGAAAAAGATTTTGAAGAACTGTCATAGTTGTCTGGTGCAGGGCTATTAAACTGAATATTAAATTTTCATAGAACTGCCATTTTTAAAGAGAAATGCCCACTATAACAATCCATTTAATTAGTTTTTTTAAATTCACATTTTAATACTGAAATACAGGCATACCCCTGTTTTATATAGGCATTATACACAGTTCTATTCCTGGAAAACCAAGTTATATTTAAAATGGAGGAGAGGCATGCCAGGTGGTATTTTTCAAAGATGGCCGCACCAATCTACATCCAATCTCACGTGCTCTTTTTAGGAGACAATGATATTCCACCTCAAGAGGCTGCTTCCCTCCCTCAGTGGACCTGGGTAGACATTTGTAACTGCCTCAATTAATAGAGTAAAGAGGAAGTAACACTATGAATTCTGAGGTTTGGTCACAAAAGGCAAGGCAGATGTCGCTTGTCTGTCTGTGTCTGTCTGTCTGTCACTCTCTCTCCCCTCAGGATTCACAACCTGCCTGCACCGGGAGCTCTGAGCCAGTTCTGAGAAAACCATAAAAGTGCTAGGTTAAGAGTTGAATAGTATATTTTACCATTTTAAGGAAAGTCTTTCTAAGCATGAAGCCTCAGAAGTCACACACACGCCGACGAGAGCACACATAGAAAATGTGTACCCAGAAAACAATCTGGAAACCCCCACCAAACTTTTAACAGTGGGTGGGAGTGCACGATGACGGGGGACTTTCACATTTTGTTCTCTATGCTTTTGGGTTGTTTAAAGTTTTATGATAAGTGTGTTATTAATTTTAGAATTTAAAAAAGAAAATAAACAAGAAATACCAATTTTTTCCTCTCAAATTGGCACAGATTAAAAATACTACTTCAGTGCATGCTAAAGATGTGTCAAGAAAGCCAGTCAGATACTGCTGAAAGGGAAATATAAATGGATACAATCTCTATAGAAGGCACTTACAGAGTGTTTCAAATGTGGTCAGACTTTGACCCTGCCTTCAATGTTTAAAAAAGGCACATTCAAAGATACTTGTTTGTGGCAGATAAAGACAAAAAGTTAACATAACCAGTGTTGAAAATATGGGACTATTATATATAAATTATGTTAATCCATAGAGGGAAATTCTATACAGTTATTAAACCATGTTGTAGAAGAATTATTACTGACATGGTAAAATATCATTTTATAAAGTAGTTTGCAAGAAACTACAATGTGACATTTTTGCATCTAAATTGTATGTTACATGTAATATAAAAACTAGAAAGATAATTCCCTGGATGTGCTGATGGGATTAGCCTTTGTGGTTTTCCAGGTTTTCTACACTGAGTGTATATTAATTCTAGGAAGCAGCTGGGTGAGCAGGAGCATTTAACATGAAGTATAAGCATCAGAGATGTCGTGTATATCACTTTAAACTAAAAACAAACAAAAACATGAAGGAACCTAAGCAAATCTTTACACAAACCAACTTTCAAATTACTTTAGTTACTTTAGTAATACGGTATATAATTGCTATTTAGAAGTTTTTATTTTTTTAATCTTTTAATTCACAGATGAATAATTAAATGTTCCCCATATACAGTCTCTGAAAAATTTAAACTTTTATTAAGCTCTTTGATTTCTGTATAAGTATTGCAAAATTTGTCTGGGATAGTTGATGATTCTGATTATATTATTTAAATAGATGACTAGTGCATTTACTAAATCTATATTAAGATGAAGTTAAGTGCAGTATAATTCTTTATATGTATATTTTGCTTTAAAGTTTTTCAAAGTGTGTTTACCTATCACTTTAATTTTTTTTTTTTTTTTTTTTTTGAGACGGAGTCTGGCTCTGTTGCCCGGGCTGGAGTGCAGTGGCCGGATCTTAGCTCACTGCAAGCTCCGCCTCCCGGGTTTACGCCATTCTCCTGTCTCAGCCTCCCGAGTACCTGGGACTACAGGCGCCGCCACCTCGCCTGGCTAGTTTTTTGTATTTTTAGTAGAGACAGGGTTTCACCGTGTTAGCAAGGATGGTCTCGATCTCCTGACCTCGTGATCCGCCCGTCTCGGCCTCCCAAAGTGCTGGGATTACAGGCTTGAGCCACCGCGCCCGGCCAATTTTTTTTCTTTTTTTAAATGAAGTTTCTGTTTCTAGGAATGTCTAACAATTTAGCCTCACAATGTCTCTTTCCTTGTGAAAGGAAGTGTTTTCTTAATTTATAGATGAGAATATTGGCCCCAGAGTATTTAAGTTGATTTTGAATATTAAGTGGATAGTAAGTTATACAAGTAAATTCTTAAATCACATACGCTTGTTTTTACCATTTGAGATAGCAATTTAAATACCGTATTGTATACAGGTTAGAAATCATGTCTGATCTTGTTAATTTCTAGCCTGACTCTATAATTTATCTCCAG
This sequence comes from Macaca fascicularis, assembly GCF_037993035.2. Taxonomy (NCBI): domain Eukaryota; kingdom Metazoa; phylum Chordata; class Mammalia; order Primates; family Cercopithecidae; genus Macaca; species Macaca fascicularis. Next base: position 68,008,698 of record NC_088392.1, on the reverse strand, counting down.
GTCTCTGGCTGTATTGCATGTTTCTGCTAAGCAAAGTCGTTCCTGGTTCATTGAACATACTCTGTTTTTCTGTGATTTCTTCCTTTCTTTGAAAGTTCCACTCATCCATCATTTCTGTGGAACTTTTCCTGATTCTTTTTCCTATTTAGTTTCTCAGGCGAATTTCTATCAATGGAGACCTGGGCTTGTATTTTTTGATTAGATATTCTTATTTTTTGTTGGTGACTCCATTCTAGTTTTTAAGCAGAGCAGTTCTAGATTTCAGTTTACTGTACTGTTTAATTGCTAAATATCTCTAATACCTCACCTGTTTTCTCTTGAACGATCTCGTTTAGACTTTCTCATTTATATCCTCTATATCTTTTGTCTCCTGACCCATAGCTACCAAGCCCTAAATATCTCTGGAACCCATTTCTCTCAATTTCTGCTGTCATCACCTTAATTTAAGCTACCATTATCTTAGCTGGGCTGCTACTAACTTCTTTTAACCTGACTCCCTTTCTCTAGCCGTTTTTACTTTTTTCATGTCTTTTTTCTCCACACTACAGCAGGCGTGATTTCTAATTTTTTAATTTTTTTTGAGTTAGAGTCTTTCTTAGTTGCCCAGGCTGGAGTGCAGCGGCGTGAACATGGCTCTAAGAGTGATACTTGAAAGCAGCAGAGGGCATGCATGCAGTAGGAATAAAGAAATAGTTCTGAATGAATCAGTAGACACTCATGTCCACTGTCTTCTGTCCCTACAGTCAGGCATTTATGTGGCAGGAGACTGCAGAAGGATTGCACATAAAACATATTTGGTGTTGGGGTATCAGGCTTTTTGTAGTCCATTAGTATCCCAATTCTTTCAGGTGTTCGTTCCTTCCTCCTTCCTTCCCTGCTTCCCTCCTTCCTGCCTTCCCTCCCTCTTCCTTCCTAATCCTTGCCCCTCCCCTCCCTTTCCCTCAAAACAGGCATACACTCAAGTTTGGCCCTTTGTTTAGAATCTGGTTATTTGAATATAGAAAATGAATAACATAGGGTTTTTTTTTTCCTTATCAGGAAGTAGCAATAGTGTATTATGTTAGTAATATGACTACTTTTGTACTCTAGTTTTTACATATGTAGCATGTTATTTGATTTTTAGAACATGTTGTCTCACCTTTAAAGAATATATTACATTCTCCAAAGGGGACGAGGCTGTGAGAATGAAAGGGCTCCTTTCTTCTATTTAATTATGGAAATGTTCTAAATGGATACAAAGAGAAAGATAATGTAATGAACTCCCATGTACCCATTACCCAGCTTCAACATGGCTAATCTTGTTTTACCTGAATCCCACTTTACTTTCTCTCTGCCTCCCTGCAATTATTTTGAAAACCAAAAACAAAAACGCAAAAAAAACACAACACACACATTATTTTATACGTAAATACTTCTGATAAAACGACCTTTTCAAGGGCGTAAAAGTAAATACAGAGTCAGAACTTGAATCCAGGAGAATGTCACTTTTGCACAGATAATACAGCCCTTGTTTGTTCAGCATTGAGCTTGACCATTCAGGATGTGTTTATAAAGTAGTGACACTGATGTTGACAAGCCACATATTGTTGAAAAAAAAAAATCCTAGTTTTTATTTATTGAACAAGTGATACTAATATAACAATAGAATAGTAAAGGAGTTTTACCCCCAATTATTTCACCTGAAAATGAAGGTTGTTTTCATTACCTATATTGGTACCTTTTATAGTTCTAATGTCTGTCTCATTCATCCATGTGATTAATTTTAGTGGAGGTCATTTTACCAAGTGTTTATTTTTTCTAGAGCTTATTATTTCTTGTTCCCTAAGGGGATAAAGCCCCACTATAGTGTATTGTTTCCTTTAAAATAGGGAAACTTGTTTCCTAGTCATTTTCTAAATTTTCTTGACTATGGGAAAAACTTGTCAATATCTAAGGGTAGTAAATGCTTAAGTTCATTGATAGTTTGTTTCCGTGATATCGTAAGGGCAAAATGGTCTTTTCTTTTGGAGTAATTGTTTACCTAGAAAATAGTTGAAAATTCTTTCAAAGATTTCTGAGGTTTTGTAGTCTGAAACATCTCCTTAGTGATAAAGGATTCTTTCTTTCTGTGTGTCGAACATAAGTTCTAGTTTGTGGATGAGAATGAGGAAAGAGTTACTGAGATGTGTTCTTACTAATGAAAAAGGAAGCAAAGGGAAAATACAACTTGCATTGATTAAAATAGTTGAGATCTATTATCTTGAAGCTATATGTGTTAAATTTGAAGTGTTATATCCCAGTTGATTAGAGTATCTTGTAAATGTTCTGATCTTATTTTTTCCCCCAAGGAATAATATTCAGATAAATAAAATTTGAGGTTAATCAGAGCATGTGTTCTTGTTTTAATAGGCATCAAGCATGATGGAACCATGTGTGATACCTGCCGCCAGCAACCGATCATTGGCATTCGATGGAAATGTGCCGAGTGTACAAATTATGATTTGTGCACAGTGTGTTATCATGGAGATAAACATCATTTAAGACATCGCTTTTACCGAATTACTACACCAGGAAGTGAGAGGTAGGGAGAACCCTTTTTTTCTTCAACCGAGGGTTTTTGTTTGTATTCAAGTTATGTACTTCTGGGCCTTAAAAATAGGATTAGCAAATAGCTTCTGACAGTTGGTTTAGTAACAGGAGGTACCAAATAGTAGGATAGATGTGGACCAATCTGCCTTATAACAAGTGAAGAGCTCTGTGAAGATGGAGCTGTCTGTACTTTTCCAAGGTAATCTGGACTATTATTTCTCTGGCTTAGAGGGTTAGCACTACTGTACATTTGGAAATACAAGGGCATCCAAAGAGATAGCAATTATTTTCTTCTCACTATGCCTTCTATTCTGTTAATTGATATCAGATGAATGGTAGGGCCCATTGATTGAGTCAATAGGCATTTATTAGGACTACACGGGATCTACTATGTTTATGGACACTAGAAGATAAATAAGACACCTAGTAGTCTTAAGGAGTTTACAAATTAAAGGAAATAGTGAATCAGTGATTGTCATGTGATGTTTTAGACTGTGTTAGAGATATGTATTAAGTGTCTCAGGAGCAATGAGAGAGGAGTATTCATTGTTAACGGGCGCAGAGTTTTAGGCGATGGGATCTTCTCATGTAGATACAGATAATGCAAAGGAGCAGGAATCCAGACAGTCATAGGGAGGCAGCTAGGAGTAGGAGTAGATAAATAGATTTTGGAGTCAGACTCTCTTGGTGTAGATCATAATCCTGCCACTTATTAACTGAGTAATTTTGAACAAGTTGGTTATTTTTGTCTTTTGTTTGCAATTAAAATTAAGGAATAATAAAGACATTGCAAAAATGAATAGGACTGGGCGTGGTGGCTCATGCCTTTAATTCCAGCACTTTGGGAGGCCTGAGGTGGGAGGATTACTTGAGGCCAGGCATTCAAGACCACCCTGGACAGCATAGTAAGACCTCATCTCTATTAAAATAAATAAGTGAAAAGAGTAGAACAGTGAAATAAAGTTAGAAAAACAAAGCAAAAATCTCCAAACCTTTCTGATTATGTGAATGAGAAGGATGTAGAACAATAGGGATACATGGTCTTGGAGAACCAAGCTGGCCCAGATACTTGACTGTAGAATCTTTATCAAGGTTCATAATCTTCTGTAAGTATGTAGTACTGTGAGAACAGGTTAGCATAGGTAAAATCCAGACCACAGATGTATTTTACTGATATATACGTTTATTAATCCATTTTCATACTGCTGGGAAGAAATACCTGAGACTGGGTAATTTATAAAGGAAAGAGGTTTAATTGACTCACAGTTCAGCATGGCTGGGGAGGCCTCAGGAAACTTTTAATCATGGTAGAAGTGGAAACAGACATGTCCTTCTTCATATGGCGGCAGCAAGGAGAAGTGCTGAGCAAAAGAGGGGGAAAGCCCCTTATTAAAACCATCAGATCCCGTGAGAACTCACTATCAAGAGAACAGCATGTAGGTAACCGCCCCCACAATTAAGTTACCTCCCACTGGGTTCCTCCCATGACATGTGGGAATTACGGGAACTACAGTTCAAGATGAGATTTGGGTGGGGACACAGCCAAATCATATCAATACAGTACGCTAAATTTTTGAATAATGGCTAGTTTTTTTTTTTTTTTTTGAGATGTAGTCTTGCTCTGTCGCCTAGGCTGGAGTGCAGTGATGCGATCTCGGCTCACTGCAAGCTCCGCCTCCCAGGTTCACATCATTCTCCTGCCTCAGCCTCCCAAGTAGCTGGTACTACAGGCGCCCGCCACCATGCCCAGCTAATTTTTTGTATTTTTAGTAGAGATGGGGTTTCACTGTGTTAGCCAGGATGGTCTTGATTTCCTGACCTCGTGATCCACCCGCCTCGGCCTCCCAAAGTGCTGGGATTACAGACGTGAGCCAGCACGCCTGGCCAGAATAATGGCTAGTTTTAAAAAACAGGTGATTTCACACAAAAATCTGTTGATGGATTCATAGAACACCTTGCTCCCCTCCCCCCCCATACAGAAGACTATCAATACTGAGCTTACGTTTGTTCCTGGCAACAGTTTGTTGAAGCAGTGGAGCCCTTTAGAGATCCTTTAGACTGATGATGCTTTTGAGTCAACCAAAGTCCTTGCCATTCCCTGTTACCTTCCTAAGTCTGAGGTCAAGTGCCATTTGCCACTGTAGTGCTGTCTTTCTTAGGCTGTCATTTATATTACTCACCTGGAAGCTATAGAGAATTTGAGTTTGCCACCTCTACAATAGTGAAGAGTATAGTGATAGATACCCTGAATTGCTTAGACTAGGATCATATGTGGAGTCTATTACATTTGAACTTTTGTGGCCTTGGGCACATTACTTCTTTGAGACTGAGTTTCCTCATTTATAAAGTGGGTAATACAGTGGTAACTTTCTCTTAAGGAGTGTAACACACTTTACTCCTATGCAAGTGCTTTTACATATTATATAATAAAAGCTCAGTAAAAGTTAGCTGTGATTATTATTACAACTACTACTGCCATCATCATCATCACCTGTGGAATATAAACGGTATTCCTGTGTCATGCTGTTATGGAAGTAACCAGAACAATTAAGAATCCTTTTACTTTCTTTTTTTTTTTTTTTTTTTTTTTTTTGAGACAGAGTCTCGCTCTGCCGCCCAGGCTGGAGTGCAGTGGCGTGATCTTGGCTCACTGCAAGCTCCGCCTCCCGGGTTCACGCCATTCTCCTGCCTCAGCCTCCCGAGGAGCTGGGACTACAGGCGCCCGCCACCTCGCCCGGCTAGTTTTTTTGTATTTTTTAGTAGAGACGGGGTTTCACTGTGTCAGCCAGGATGGTCTCGATCTCCTGACCTCGTGATCCGCCCGTCTCGGCCTCCCAAAGTGCTGGGATTACAGGCTTGAGCCACCGCACCCGGCCAAGAATCCTTTTACTTTCAAAATAACATTTTTATAATTTTGTTTTAAAAAGTAAATTATTATTACCTATTTTTACATAAACTTGAAAATAAATAACTTTATTTTTAGGGTTCTGTTAGAGTCTCGTAGGAAATCTAAGAAGATTACAGCCAGAGGAATCTTTGCAGGTGCCAGAGTGGTGCGAGGAGTGGACTGGCAGTGGGAAGATCAAGATGGAGGAAATGGACGTAGGGGAAAGGTACAGTATTTTTCTTAATTCATCATGTATTCTAGAGTATATGTGTTCAGAAGCTTTTTATCACCACTGTAAATGAATTTCTTGGTCCATTGTTTTCTATGCCAGTAAAAATTTTTAAAATCTTGATTTCTTTTTTCTCTGGAAGTAGAAAGATTGTTCTTGCTTTTTATAAGCATTGATGTTTCTTAGAGGGTCATTAGATAGGTTTTACCTTCCCACCTTCAGGTTTCATATTGTCATTTTGTTACCTAGCATGCTTTTCTGAATGCATTTGGACCAGTCTTCCCTAAGCAGTGTCTCATGTCCTCGACTTTCCTGCTATTCAAATTTCATTTGAGTTGACTTGTTTTATATTATCTTCCCTCAAAGGTCTTTTTCTGAGGGACAGTGGACAATTACGCTGTTATCTAGCCCGCCTACCTCTGTTACCCTTTGCAGATAGTGTAGTGGACTCAGAGTTTTAGGAGTAGGTCAAAGCAGAATATTCTGTGTGGTGAAATGAGAGACCTCAGCTGGTCTAGGTGGCAGGGAATGAGGGTGAAGAGGAGAGTGGGAATGTCATCATTACATAGTCCAAATAAGCCAAGTACACTTGAGACTGTGAGTCAGGTTCACTTGGGCAGTGTGTCCACAGTTGAATAAAAATGGTACAATGGTACAGTGGCAGTAGGGATAAGAGCCTTCAACTTGTTTGGCCCCCACGTATTACACGGCTGCAATCTGGACGGGTCACTTTCCATACCTGGTGCCCAGCAATCATCCTGGAAGCTCCCTTTGAAGCCCTGTGATGAACAGAGATGCCTTTGCCTCTCTTCCTGACTGGATCTCATGTTTTCTGTATCCCATTATATCATCTTACTTAGCTTACCATCTCTTTTGGTAGAACACACATTCTGGTAACTTGTTTTGAAAGAGTATGTGAGAAGTAAAATTTTAATACTTTTATTTTGAAAAATTGACTTTATAGTCTTCCCCATAGTTAATTATGTGGTCAGAGGGGGTTGGAAGTCATCTTTCCTCATCAGCTTTTGAAGGCATTTGCTGTTCGAAGCCACATAAATGGAACTTTCTGTTTTTTGCTATATTGGCACTTTTTTTGGGATAAAAGTAGGCATTCTTGAGGCTTTGAGTCATTCGTGTTACATTTTTGGTTTGCTTTGATTTAACACATGTTGTGTTTTGAGAACAAAATGAGGGCCAGGCATGGTGGCTCATGTCTGTAATCCCAGCACTTGTGGGAGGCTGAGGCAGGTGGATCACTTGAGATCAGGAGTTTGAGACTAGCCTGGCCAACATAGTGAGACCCTGTCTCCACTGAAAATACAAAAATTAGCCAGGCATGGTGGTACACGCCTGTAGTCCCAGCTACTAGGGAGGCTGAGGCAGGAGAATCGCTTGAACCTGGGAGGCAGAGGTAGCAATGAGCCAAGATTGTGCCACTGCACTCCAGCCTGGGTGACAGGGTAAGACTCCATCTCCAAACAAACGAAAAGAACAAAATGAAAAAGAAATGAAACCGTCTTGTACATGTGACTCCAAGTGAGAGAACTTCGTAAAATAAATCTTTAGAGTAACATTATTAAGCACATTTTTAAGACCAAATGTGACTTCTATTGTCTGACTTTTTTGTTTTGGCCTATGTATGTGAATGAAGAAAGTTAACATCCCTTTTTCCCCTTCAGTGCTGGATGCTTTATCCCACTCCCCTGATGTAACCCATATTCATTGTATGTAGTGTATTCTTCCTTTTTGTTTTTTAAATGTATATTAGAGATGGAGTCTTGCTGCGTTGTCCAGACTGGTCTCAAACTCCTGGGTTCAAGCGATTCTCCTGCCTCCACTTCCCAAAGTGCTGGGATTACAGGCATGAACCACTGTGCCCAGCCTGTTCTTAAAGGGTTTCTTAAGTCTTGCTATACATGTTAGTCTTTTAAAGCTGTTTTTGATACAAGTATGATTAAGTATACTAGATCATAATTTTTTTTAACTCTTTATTATGGAGTATTTCAGACATACACTTGAGTAGAAAGTATAGTATAATAAATTCCCATGCACTCATACCCAACTTCAACAATTATTAACTTAAAAAAAATACCATTTATTTGTTGAAGAAACCAGATTCTATTTGGCCAATTGATTCTTTATAGTATTCTTTAACTTCTTTAACTTGTTCTTTTAATCTTTGTATTTCCTATAAACTAGTTGTTAGAGCTAGAGGCTTGATTAGATTCAGGTTCAATTTTATTTTGGCAAATATACCTCGTATGTGATGCTGTATATTTTCTACTGTATCACATAAAGGGGCACATGAAGTCTGATGATCTTGCTATTAGTGATGTTAAGATTGATGAACAGGTGCAAATTTTGTCAGATGTATCCTTTACAGAGTTTCTTGGCAACATTCTACCTAATGGTTTTAGCAACTGTTCCTTGCATGTGAAATTACTATAGTTACTTTCTTATGCCTTCCACTTTGTTTCCCCCTCAGTAATAAATCAAGTCATATTAAAAATGAAGGAATTTCGTTTAATGATTTGGACCTTGACTAATGAACTTACTTCTATTTCAAGTAATTTGAAATTTAAAGTAAATTTGATTTAAACAAAAATTGTCTTTGTTTTTTAGGTAGTTAAATGCTTTTTACTCATCCTATGAAATACAGACTTAATATAGCATCACATTTTTGAAAACAAATGAAGTTAAATCTGAATATATTAGAATCAGAAGGAACTTTTTACTACAGATTGCATGTTTTACCTTCGAGTGCTAGAAACTGTTACTTTGGAAGGTTATATAGTGGTTAGTAGAGCAGAAATCATAAAGCAAATTAAGGTAAATGGTGGACTTTAACTTCAGGATGGTAGTTACCTCTAATGGGAGGCAGGAGTATGGGATTGATGAGATGGACATAGGGGACTTGAAAAGTATTGGTTATATTTTTTTTCTTAGGTTGGGTAATAATTACATGGGTGTTCCATTTATTTTTTTCTTTAAAGTTTATATATGCTTTGGGAGGCCAAGGCAGGTGGATCACGAGGCCATGATCACGAGACCAGCCTGGCCAACATGGCGAAACCCCATCTCTACTTAAAAAAACATACAAAAATTAGCTGGGCATGGTGGTGGGCACCTGTAATCCTAGCTACTTGGGAGGCTGAGGCAGGAGAATCACTTGAACCTTGGAGGCGGAGGTTGCAGTGAGCTGAGATCGTGCCATTGCACTCCAGCCTGGGTGACGAGCAAAAAAAAAAAAAAAACAAATTTACATATGCTATATTTTATAATGTGTAATGTATGTCAAAATTTAAAAGAATAAATGGACTAATTTACTAACAATTTAAAATACGTTTCAAGTGATTCATCAGATCTTAAACATAAAACCTTTTTATTTCCACAAATACATCATGAAATACCTGGCTTACAAAACTGTTTCTTTAGTACAGGATGAAAAAGAATGGTCATTATATATCTTATTTAAAGTAATAGTTTTTAAGTGTATACCTTAAAAGTTATACTTCAGCCTGTCATTCTAAGTAACTATGAAGGATGGCTGTGATTGTAAGTATCAAGATGGAGAAGAGTAATATGAATTGCATGTGTACAGCTTCCCACTCTTTGCTGTAGTCAGGTTTACTTGAGAAGGTCCAAGTTTAATACTGTTTGTCATTTTTGTGTACAGGTTGAACATTCCAGATAAAAAAATCTGAAACCCGAAATACTCCAAAATCTGAAACTTTTTGAGCACTGACATGATGTTCAAAGGAGATGCTCATTGGAGCATTTAGAATTTCAAATTTTTGGATTTGGGGTGCTCTGAGTACAGTGCAGATATTTTAAAATCTGAAAAAATTTGAAATCTAAAACATTTCTTGTCCTAAGTATTTCAGATAAGTACACTCAACCTGCATGTGATTCTAGGCCTTAAAGCAATGGCAACCCCAGTATTTTTTTTTTTTTTTAATTTTAATCCAGTGAATTCAAGAATCAGACTAGTTGGGTGTGGGGCTCGGAGATAGTGTCTGAGTTTCCATGGTAGGCGTGCCATTTTAGGTGGCCTGCAACTGTGGGATACTGCTGGAGGAGCAAAAGCAACTCAAGACCTACTTAAACATTGCCACCAAGGCTCTTCAGGAGCTTTGTGCTTGTTAATTTTTAACTGACCAAAAAGGTTTATCTTGAATCATTTTGGGGATTTAAAATTTCATATTGAGTAATGGGCTTAAAAGAATATACTGTTTTGGCCGGGCGTGGTGGCTCACACCTGTAATCCCAGCACTTTGGGAGGCCAAGGCGGGCAGATCACCTGAGGTCAGGAGTTTGAGACCAGCCTGGCCAACATGGTGAAACTCCATCTCTACTAAAAGTACAAAAATTAGCCAGGCGTGGTGGCAGTCACCTGTAATCTCAGCTACTCAGGAGGCTGAGGCAGGAGAAGCTTGAACCCGAGAGGCGGAGGTTGCAGTGAGCCGAGATCACACCACTGCACTCCAGCCCGGGCGACAAGAGCGAGATTCCATCTCAAAAACAAACAAACAAACAAAAACCAAAACTGTTCTTAAAGGAATCCCTTTAAGATTAAAAATATTTTAAATTTTGTATCAAATTCTATTTTCTGATAATCTATCACTGTAATCCCCAAGCCTCTTGATTTAATATTTCTACAGTGGTTTTAGAAATTACCTTACAATGCTGGAAAAATATGGCTCTAGTGATAATTTAAATATATGTTAGGAGTGACATATTTGGCAAATAAGTATTTTTCATGATCCTGTTCCACAGGTTGCTAGATGAAATATTTTTAAGATTTACATGTAATAATTAAAAGAACTAAGCTCTTCCCTCCCCTTTAAAAAACTTCTTTTCTCAAAAAACGTCTGTTAGGTAACAGAAATCCAGGACTGGAGTGCATCAAGCCCACATAGTGCAGCATATGTCCTCTGGGATAATGGTGCTAAGAACCTTTACAGAGTTGGCTTTGAGGGCATGGTAAGTAGTGAAGAGCCATAGCAGGTGAAAGAAAATGTTGGATGGATGAATAGCTCTTACTGCTCTTTTATTATTTTTCCTTTGTCATCTCCCTTTGTCAGAACCTTTATGTTTTTACTATGTTTCTCTAAACTATGTAATAGTCAATATGATTTGCCTTTAGTTAATGTTTGGGTACCTTACTGTATATTGGTTGTGTAGAGCTGACCCATTTTCAGTGTAAGTCCAGGGGGTTTATTTACGAAAATCTGTCAAAAAGATTGGAAATCATCTGTAAGACCACTCCTTGGCATGGATGGACCTGGAAGACAGTATTATAATGAGATTTTGTGATATATTTGTATTCTGTGCTCTGGTAGCTTATAAAAATATAAATTACAACAGATATTAAAATTATTTTTTAGGAGATTCCTCCCCGCCCCTTGGTATTTTTTAAAGTATAGTGTTGATAATTGAAAATGATTGACTTAGAAACACCTTGAATTACTTAAGTGTTTAGAAAGATAATGGAGGTTTATTCAATGAGTTGTCCTGTGTTTTTGTATTTTTCATGGACCATTGTTCAAGCGCTGATCTTGGCTGGACGCTGTGGCTCATGCCTGTAATCCCAGCGCTTTGGGAAGCCCAGGCAGGTAGATCAGTTGAAGTCAGGAGTTTGAGATCACACAGGTCAACATGGTGAAACACTGTCTTTACTGAAATACAAAAATTAGCTGGGTTTGATGCCATGTGCCTGTAATTCCAGCTGCTTGGGAGGCTGAGGCACGAGAATCGCCTGAACTGCGAGGGTAGGGGTGCAGAGCTTGCAGTAAGCCGAGATCACGCCATTGTACTCCAGCCTAGGTGACGGAGTGAGACTGTATCTCAAAAAAAGTTGATCTTGCTATTCAGTTTATAGAGTGTAATAAATAAATGCCAAAATATTAATGCCTTTCACATCCTTTTCATCTTGAATACATTCCATATTCAAAGAATTCTTTAAATTTCCTTTTTTAAAATCAACTGGCTGTGTTCTTGTTAGGAATGGAGACAGTATCCCAGTGTCCCCTTAATTTATTTCCATTTATTTATTTATTTTTTGAGACAGAGTCTTACTCTGTTGCCCAGGCTGGAGTGCAGTGGCATGATCTTGGCTCACTGCAAGCTCTGCCTTCTGGGTTCACACCATTCTCCTGCCTCAGCCTCCCAAGTAGCTGGGACTACAGGTGCCCACCACCATGCCCTGCTAATTTTTTGCATTTTTAGTAGAGATGGGGTTTCACTGTGTTAGCCAGGATGGTCTCAATCACCTGACCTCATGATCTGCCCCCCTCAGTCTCCCAAAGTGCTGAGATTACAGGTGTGAGCCACCAGGCTTGGCCTTATTTATTTACTTTTAGAGACAGGGTCTTGCTCTGTCACTCAGGCGGGAGTGTAGTGGTGCAATCATAGTTCATTGAAGTCCTGAACTCCTGGGCTCAAATAAGCCTCCCACCTCAGCCTCTGGAGTAGCTAGGACTGTAGGTGTGTGCCACCATGCCCAACTAATATTAAAAAAATTTTTAGTAGAAATAGGCTCTTGCTATATATATTGTCCACGCTGGTTTTGAACTCCTCTGTTCCAAGTGATCCCCCACCTTGGCTTTCCAAAATGCTGAGACTACTAGCATGAGCCACTACACCTGACCAATTCATTCCACTTATATATTAAAAGCCAGCCATGTGAATTTAAACAAATACTTTAGTTGCCAATTTTTATTATTGTATATAGCAGTGGTTATCAGCTTTTCATTTTCTTCATGCCTCTGCCTGTTTTTAAATTGTCAGTTTTTTAGAATTCCAATTGATTATTAATTTTCTTCAAATGAAGCCTATGTGCTATATGTGCTCAGGTTGTTAAATGAATGGTATTTATGTAGACTGATGGCCGAGTATGTGGTTGTGCCATTATTTATTTAATGAGATTTCTCTTGATGGGGATCTGAGTTGGATTTTGTTTCCCCTACTGCTTCAAGCAGTGTGTCAGTAAGCATCCTTGTGTATATGCCTTTGTACATTATGGGTATATTTCCTTAGGATAGATTCCTAGAAGTAAAATTGCTGGAATAAAGTATTATATTAAAACAATTTGACAGCCGGGAGTGGTGGCCCACACCTGTAATCCCAGCACCATGGGAGGCTAAAGCCAGTAGATCACTTGAGTCCAGGAGTTTGAGACCAACCTGGACAATGTGGCAAAACCGTGTCTCTACAAACAATAAAAAAATTAGCTGGGTATAGTGGTGTACACCTATAGTCCCAGCTACTTGAGAGGCTGAGGTGGAATGATCACTTGAGCCCTGGGAGGTGGAGGCTGCAGTGAGCCGTGATCATGCCACTGCACCCCAGCCTGGGCAACAGAGAGAGACCCTGTCTCAAAAAAAAAAAAAAAATCCCAAAAAAACAGTTTGACTCCTATGTCTCTTTGGCCAGGATTCAGTGACAGTAAAAGATGCTATAAAAGAGTTGGGTCCTGTGTGTGTGTGTGTGCGCGCACGTGTGTGTGCACATGCATGTGCATGCGTGCAGGTGCGCACGTGCATATGTATTAGAGGAGCTCCTTTCCTTGATAGGGTAAGATGTTCTAATCATCTACTATATACACCTGTACTGTTAGGTACTTTAAGTAAATCCAAATCCAAATTTTCACAGTATACACAAGGTTCTTCCTCTAAGCCCACATTTTCTGTACTTTTAATTATACCGCAGCTACCTCCTCCATTCAGATACTTAGTAACTTGTTTTCTTGTAAAAGATAAGTGGGAAGGAACTTTAGTTAACCAGGTTATGGCGAGGTAAGGACTAAAGTTGATGTAAGGCCGGGCGTGGTGGCTCACACTTGTAATCCCAGCAACTGGGGAGGCAGAGGCGGGCAGGTCACTTGAGGTCAGGAGTTCGAGACCAACCTGGCCAACATGGTGAAATCTCGTCTCTACTGAAAATGAAAAAATTAACCAGAAGTGGTGGCACATGCCTGTAATTCCAGCTACTGGGGAGGCCAAGGCAGGAGAATTGCTTGAAACCAGGAGGTGGAGGTTGCAGTGAGCCGAGATTGCGCCACTGCACTCCAGCCTGGGTGACAGAGTGAGACTCCATCTAAAAAAAAAAAAAAAATTGATGTCAGTAGGAAAATCAGCTAGACAAGGAATCAAAAGACTGTATTTGGTTTCGTTATTTTCTACTTTGTATTGGCTATTTAGTTTTGAATAATTTCCAGGTTTTGGTTTGTTTTTGGTAAAAGTGTCTTTAAAATGGAATGTGGTGGCTCATGCCAGTAATCCCAGCACTTGGGAGGCTGAGGTGGGTGGATTAGTTGAAGCCAGGAGTTTGAGACCAGCCTGGCCAACGTGGTGAAACCCTGTTTCTACTAAAAATGCAAAAATTAGCCAGACCCGGTGGTACATGCCTGTAATCCCCAGCTGCTCAGGTGACTGAGGCATGAGAATCGCTTGAACCCAGGAGGCGGAGGTTGCAGTGAGTCACTGTACTCCAGCCTGGGCAACAGATCAAGACTCTGTCACACACACACAAAAAAGAATGTGCTGTGCACATTTCCAGTAATAGATATTTGTTCTTTTTTAGCACGTGGTTTTCAAAATATTATAATTAATATTTATTAATTATAAGTATTTTGATTTAATGTAATAAGATTCAGACATTTTATTTTGTTTATTTATTTTTTGAGACAGAGTCTCTTGCTCTGTTGCCCGGGCTGGAGTGCAGTGGTGTGACCTCAGCTCACTGCAACCTCTGCCTCCCGGGTTCAAGCGATTCTCCTGCCTCAGTCTCTTGAGCATCTGGGATTACAGGTGCCCAGCAGCACACACGGCTAATTTTTTTGTATTTTTAATAGAGAAGTGGTTTCACCACGTTGGCCAGGCTGGTTTTGAACTCCTGACCTCAAGTGATCCACCCGTCTCGGCCTCCCAAAGTCCTAGGATTACAGGCGTGAGCCACTGTGCCTGGCCAGATTCAGACATTTTAATTTTGAACTTTAAAAGAAGGCTAAAAGTAAATAAAATATGACCTATCTGAAGATCAGGTTTCTAGTTTTTACAAGTTTTTACAAGTACTTTTGAAAGCAGTATTTAGTGTGATTGTTGACCTAGACTATTCTTGACTTCTGTTTTGGGTATGTTCTAAATGAATATTTTTGCCTATTTCAGATATTGAGCCATATTTGAAGTTTCATGGGTGATTTTTCTGGTTTCTTTTCTTCTTAGTCTGATCTGAAATGTGTCCAGGATGCCAAGGGAGGTTCTTTCTACAGAGATCACTGCCCTGTGCTAGGTGAGTGAGAAGATTAGAGAGTATTACTAAATAATGGGTCAGAGTTCGTGGAATTGGTAAAATGTTTAAATTGGACTTCAGAAAAGTTAATTACCACTGAAGTTACTTAGAGAAATTTTTTTTTTGGCTTTACTTTGGTCTTAAAGTATTTTTCCTTTTATTATGGTTTATTTGGACTCAGTTGTCATGTCTTGAGAATTGATTGGCCATTTATGTCATAATGTATTTGAAACTTTTATGTTTTAACTGTAAATTACATTGTTGAAAAATTTTGCATTAGATTAAAACAGTTGTATGTCATAGACTATTGAGAATAGGATTTGACACTTTTGTGCTTAAAAATTCCTTAGAATTTTTGTCAAATTGTCTTCCTAAGAACAGCTCCAAGGTTAAGATAATATGTATAATTTCATGTATCATTAAAATGAAAAAAAAGGGAACAAGAAAACCAAAACTACCTTCATTTTATAGATTTATTGTTGCCTGGATGAACTTTTACCACACTCTCCTGATCTTTATTCTCTGGTTTCTTTCTCATGTGAACTGTGTTTCTCCTTCAAATCATTTGACTTGCCTTTGTAGCAAAAAGTGCTGTTTTTTTGCAGTATACCTTAATTTTTTTTTTTAAAAGGAGAAGGCATAAAAAATTTATGTGTTTTAATGAGCTCATCTATTTATCTTGCTTTCACAAAACAAGCTTTCTTGTTTTGTGTCTTGTTTTCATAAGAAAAATGCAAAATCAACATGCATATTTTGGATCTCAGCCTAATGTTTCATGATCTTGAATTCATCTCAGAACTAGCTTTTGAAAATAATCTGGGGAATGGGCTTTGACATATTTTAAAATGCTCTTTAGGGCAAGAATCACAGGAACCATTTGTTAAAATGAAATAGTACTAAGCACTTAAGGGAAAAAATAATTCCAGGCTTTCATTCATATTCTCTAGTTAGTTATTGTGGTTCTGATACAGCGGTAGTAAGTTATCCAGGCATAAAAGTGAGTATTTTCAACACCTGGAACTTTGTGTTCTGATGTAAAGTTGAATTGTCTTTTATAGACTCTACTCTTACTCAGTCTTTGTTATAACTCATCATATTATTTCAGTTTTTGAGTCTGTTTGGCTTTTTTCTTTTTTTAAAAAAAGCTTTCTAGTTCTAAAATTTTATACTTATAGTGAGTTCTCAAGACCTTTTAAAACTAGACGGTACCTGAAACTAAAATATCTACATGTTATTTAAAGATAACACAGCTGCATGTTGTTGTGAGTTTTTTTCCCTCCTTTATTCAATTGTCTCTGAAATTCACCTGCCATTCCACAGGTGAGCAGAATGGCAACAGGAATCCTGGTGGATTGCAGATTGGTGACCTGGTAAATATAGATCTCGACCTAGAAATTGTACAGTCTTTGCAGCATGGTCATGGAGGATGGACTGATGGAATGTTTGAGACTTTAACTACAACTGGAACTGTTTGTGGCATCGATGAAGATCATGACATTGTAGTACAGTATCCAAGTGGCAATAGGTTGGTGATATCTATCAATTTTTGATGATGATAAATAAAGCTAATATAGAGAAAAGAGTCTTAGAGAAAGCAAATAATGTGATACACCCAAATACTCATTAAAGCTAGCTTTTAGATGGTAAGTAAAAATCCAGAGTATATATTGGTAAGGTGGAGAGAAACAAATGGTAAGAATTACGTGTGTGTGTGTGTTTGTGTCTCTTGTGTGTATATGTGAATTTATATGAGGATGTTTATGATACAGTGTTCTGTACACTATTTTTCCTTCAAGAGGAGAATACATTATATCACTATTAGGTCTAACTACAGCCTAAAAGTTCTGTGTTGGTAATGGACTATATCAGTCTACCCTGAATGGGAAGGGTTTTACATTAAAACTCCTTTGGTGCATATCTCCAGGGTCATCTCTTATTTTTTCTTTTTATTGATACACAAGAGGTGTACATATTTTGGGATACATGTGATGTTTTCATCCATGCATACAATGTGTAATGATCAAACAGGCAATTGGGACAACCATCAGTATTAACATCACCCCTTCTTTACATTGGGAACATTCCAATTCCTTTCCCCAGCTGTTCTGAACTATACAAGTTGTTCACTATAGTTGCCTAACTGTACTATCAAACATTAGATCTTTTTCCCTGTTTCTAACTGTAGTCTTGTACACATTTACCATCTCTCTCATCCCCACCTTTCTCCTACTGTTTCCAGCCTCTGGTAACCACCAATCAACTTTCTATCTCCATGAGATCCACGCTTTATATCTCCTCATATGAGTGAGAACATGTGGTATTTGTCTTTCTTTCTTTGTCTTATTTCACTTAACATAATGACCTCCAGTTCCATTCATGTTGCTGCAGATGACAGGATTTCATTCTTTTTATAGCTGAGTAATATTTCATTGGGTATATGTACCACTGTTCTGTTCTGTTCTGTTCTGTTCTGTTCTGTTCTATTCTATTCTATTCTATTCTATTCTATTCTATCCTATTCTCTATTTAGAGAAGGGGTCTCATTGTATTGCCCATGCAAGTCCTGAACTCCTGGTCTCAAGTGATCTTTCTCCCTTGGCCTCCAAAAGTGTTGGGATTACAGGAATGAGCCACCATACCTGGCCCACATTTTCTTTATCTTTTCAGTCTGTTTATGAACACTTAGGTTGATTTCATGTCTTGGCTGTTGTGGATAGTGCTGCAGTAAACATGGGAGTACAAATCTCCCTTTGACATACTGATATTCTTTCTTCTGGGTATATATACCCAACAGTGGGATTACTGGATCATGTGGTAGTTCTGTTTTTAGTGTTTTGAGGAACCTCCATACTGTTTTTCATAGTGGCTGTACTAATTTACAGTCCCACCAACAGTCTACGTGTGTTCCCCTTTTTGTGTGTTCTTGCCAGCATCCGAAAAGCCATTTTCTTTTTTTCTCTTTTTAAAAATTTAAATTAAAAACTTTTTTTGTAGTAGAGACAGGGTCTTGCCATATTGCCCAGGCTGGCGCTGAACCCCTGGCCTCAAGTGATCCTCCCACCTTGACCTCCCAAAGTGCTGGGAGCTTGAGCCACCTCGCCTGGCCGATAAAAGCAACAGTAGTTTGAGAAGACTGATATTTGTTCTTATTTAAATGTTTGGTAGAATCTAGCATTGAAACCTTTAGGCCCTGGGACTTTTCTCTGATGGGAGACATTTTTATTACTTCTTTGATCTTGTTACTCATTATTGGTCTGTTCAGGTTGTATATTTATATATATATATATATATATATATATTTTTTTTTTTTTTTTTTTTTTTTTTTGAAACAGGGTCTCCCCCTGTCACCCAGGCTCGAGTGGCACCATGTCAGCTCACTTCATCCTCTGCCTCCCAGGTTCAAATGATTCTCTTGCCTCAGCCTCTTAAGTAGCTGGGATTACAGGCATGTGCCACCACACCCAGCTAATGTTGTATTTTTTAATAGAGGTGGAGTTTCACCATGTTGGTCAGGCTGGTCTTGAACTCTTGACCTCAAGTGATCCGCCCACCTCGGCCTCCCAAAGTGCTGAGATTACAGTTGAGCCACCTTGCCTGGCCAGGTTTGATATTTCTTCATGTCTCAATCTTGGTAGGTTGTTTATGTACAAGAATTTATCTATTTCTTCTAGATTTTTCAATTTGTTGGTATATAGATGTTCATGATATTCTGTCATGACCCTTTGCATTTCTGTGGTATCAGTTATGTCCCCATTTTTGTTTCTGATTTTATTTGGGTCTTCTGGTTTTATCTTAGTTAGTCTACCTAAAGATTTGTTGATTTTGTTTATCTTTTGAAAAATCCAGCTTTTCATTTTGTTGATATTTTCTCTTTTTATTGTGTCAATTTCATTTATTTCTGCTGATCTTTATTACTTCTTCCTTCTACTATTGTATTTGCTTTGTTTTTGCTTTTCTAGTTCCTTGAGCTGTATTGTTAGGTTATTTGAAATCTTCCTACTTTTAAAATTATTATTATTTTTTTGATACGGAGTTTCACTCTTGTTGCCCAGGCTGGAGTGCAGTGGCGTGATCTCAGCTCACTGCAACCTCAGCCTCCTGGGTTCCAGCGGTTCTCCTGCCTCAACCTTCCCGAGTACCTGGGATTACAGGCATGTGCCACCACGCCCGGTTAATTTTGTATTTTCAGTGGAGATCGGATTTCTCTATGTTGGTCAGGCTGGTCTTGAACTCCCAGTCTCATGTGATCCACCTACCTCGGCCTCCCAAAGTACTGGGATTATAGGCATGAACCACTGCACCTGGCTTTAAATGATTGATTAGGTGTTTATTGCTATAGATATCCCTCTTGCTACTGCTTTTTCCATATTTCATAGATTTTGATATGTTGTGTTTACATTTTCATTTGTTTCAAGAAATTTTAAAATTTCCTTCTTAATTTCTTTATTGACCCTTTCATTGTTCAGGATAATGTCTAATTTCTTTCTAGTGTTATTCTATTGTGGTCAGAAAAGATACTTCATACCATTTCACCTGTTTTGAATTTAGTGAGACTTGTTTTGTGACTCAATATGTGGTCTCTTTTGGAGAATGTTCCTTGTGCTGATGAGAACCGTGTGTGTTCTATGGCAGCTGGATGAAGTATTCTGTGTGCCAGTTAAGTATATTTGGTTTGGATTGTAGTTTAACTTTGATATTTCTTTGTCGATTTTCTATCTGGATGGTGATCTCTTCATTAGTGAAAGTTAGATGTTGAAATGTCCCCTACTATTAAAGATATTGCAGTGTATCTTTCCCTTTAGATCTGTTGATGTTTGTGTTTTATATTTGGTTGCTCCAGTGTTGAGTGCGTATGTAATTGTTATATCCTCTTGCTGAATTGACCACTTTATAATTGTATAGTGACTTTTGTCTGTTTTTACAGTTTTTGACTTAAAGTCTATTTTATCTGATATAAAAGTGTAACTATTCCTGTTCTTTTTTGGTTTCCATTTGTGTGCAATATCTTTTTCCATCCCTTCATTTTCAGTCTGCATGTGTCTTTATAGGTGAAATGAACTTCTTGTAGGGAGTACACAGTTGGGTCATTAAAGCTGTTTTCTTTTACACATTCAGCCACTCTATGTCTTTTTTTTTTTTTTTTTTTGAGATGGAGTCTTACTCTGTCACCCAGGCTGGAGTGCAGTGGCACGATATTGGCTCACTTCAACCTCTGCCTCCCGGGTTCATGCAGTTCTCCTGTCTCAGCCTCCCAAGTAGCTGGGACTACAGGTGCCCTCCACCAAGCCCGTCTAATTTTTGTGTTTTTAGTAGAGATGGGGTTTCACCATATTGGTCAGGCTGGTCTCTAACTCCTGACCTCAGGTGGTCTGCCCGCCTCAGCCTCCCAAAGTGCTGGGATTACATGCATGAGCCACTGTGCCTGGCCTCACTCTATGTCTTTTAGTTGGAGAATTAGTTCATTTACATTCATTATTGTTATTCATCGGTAAAGACTACTGCTATTTTTGTTATTTGTTATTTGGTTGTTTTGTAACTCTTCTCTTCCTTTTTTTTTTCTTGCCCTCTTCCTTTGTGGTTAGGTGATTTTCTTTGGTAGTATGTTTTAATGTATTTTTTAAACAAATTTTATCACTTTTTGTTTTTGAGACAGGGTCTCACTCTGTCATTCGGGCTGGAGTGCAGTGACATGATCATAGCTCACTGAAACCTTGAACTCCTGGGTTCAAGCGATCCTCCCACTTTAGCCTTCCAAGTAGCTGAAACTACAGGTGCACACCACCATGGTCATTAAATTTTTTTTTTTATATAGATGGGGTCTTACGATGTTGCCCAGGCTGGTCTTGAACTCCTTGCCTCAGGCATTCCTCCTGCCTCAGCCTCCCACACTGTTGGGATTACAGGTGTGAGTCACTGCGCCCAGCCTGCGTTGTTTTATTTTTTTGATATGGAGTCTCGCTGTGTTGCCAGGCTGGAGTGCAGTGGTGTGATCTTGGCTCACTGCAACCTCTGCCTCCCAGGTTCAAGCAATTCTCCTGCCTCAGCCTCTCAAGTAGTTGGGACTACAGGCGCATGCCATCACGCCCAGCTAATTTTTGTATTTTTAGTAGAGTCAGGGTTTCGTCATGTTGGTCAGGCTGGTCTCGATCTTCTAACCTAGTGATCCACCCTCCTTGGCCTCCCAAAGTGCTGGGATTACAGGCATGAGCCACTGCGCCCAGCCCTGTGTTGCTCATTTTTAGTATAGCTACTATATGTTTTTTCTTCCTGGTTACCATGAAGCTTACAGAAAGCATCTTATATGTGGGTGGCAAACCACACAGGTGCTGAGGCAAGAGACCAAGGGCACAAGCTGTTCCAATATAATAAAGGAAATATATAGAATAAGAATAGTTATAATAGTTATACTAGAAATAGATTAT
The DNA here is from genome assembly GCF_037993035.2 of Macaca fascicularis. Classification (NCBI taxonomy): domain Eukaryota; kingdom Metazoa; phylum Chordata; class Mammalia; order Primates; family Cercopithecidae; genus Macaca; species Macaca fascicularis. The sequence continues at coordinate 67,987,301 of NC_088392.1, read as the reverse complement.
AGATTTGATTATATATGAATATTATTAATCATTAGTTTGTAGCATTACTCTTTATTCCAATATTATAATAATCTTTGTTCTACAGTTATAACCTAGGAAAAACCAGGCCATACAGAGATAGGAGCTAAAGGGACATGGTGAGAAGTGACCAGAAGACAAGTGTGAGCCTCTGTTACGCCCAGACAGGGCCACTAGAGGGCTCCTTGGTCTAGTGGTAACACTGGTGCCTGGGAAGGCACCCATTACTTAGCAGACCTTGGTCTAGCGGTAGTGCCAGTGCATGGGAAGGCACCCGTTACTTAGCAGACCGGGAAAGGGAGTTTCCCTTTCCCTGGGGGAGTTAGAGAAGACTGCTCCACCACCTCTTGTGGAAGGCCAGACATCAGTCAGGCCCGCCCACAGCCATCCGGAGGCCTAAATGTCTCCCTGTGATGCTGTGCTTCAGCGGTCACACCCCTGGTCCATTCTCATGTTTTGCCCTGTACATCTGACGCTGCCTTCTAGATAGCAGTAGCAGAATTAGTGGAAGTATTAAAGCCGTTGATCTCTCCGAAAAGTGCATAGAAGAAATAATGACGTAAGCTGTCTGCTCTCTCTTTCCGCCTCAGCTACCAAATAGGGAAGGGCCCCCTGTCCGGTGGACATGTGACTTGTGTGACCTTACCTATCATTGAAGATGACTCACACTCCTTACCCTGCCCCCTTGCCTTGTATACAATACATAACAGCGCGGCCAGGCACTTGGGGCCACTACCGGTCTCCATGTCTTGGTGGTAGTGGTCCCCCGGGCCTAGCTGTCTTTTCTTCTATCTCTGTCTTGTGTCTTTATTTCTACGATCTCTCGTCTCTGCACACGAAGAAAAAAACTCACAGGCCCAGTAGGGCTGCACCCTATATCTGGCGCCCAATGAGGATTTCTCTCTCATCTCTGCACACGAAGAAAAAAACCCATAGGCCCAGTAGGGCTTGACCCTATATTATACATATAACAAGTTATTTTAAACAGTTGACATCTTAACTTTGATTACAAAGAAAATCAAACAGAGGAAAACTAAAAGACTCTACACTTTTTAATTCCTCACATTGTGACTTCTCGTTGTCTCTGTCTACATCTTTTGATATTCCGTATCTCTTAACTGTTTGCTTTTGATAAATTTGTCTTTTAGTCTTATACTAGAGTTATGAGGGGATTGCACATAATTATAGTATTAGAGTATTCTGAATCTGTGTAATTACTTTTACCAGGGAATGTTGTATCTTCACATGTTTTCTTTTTGCTATTACTATCCTTTTCTTTTAGATTGATGAACTCCCTTTACCATTTCTTGTAAGAAATGATGGTGATTAATTTCCTCAGCTTTTTTTCATCTGGGAAAGGTTTTATCTCCCCTCCATGTTTGAAGGAAAGCTTTGGTTGGTACAGTATTCTTAATTACCAGTTTTTTTCTTTTAGCATTTTGAATATGTCATCTTGCTCTCTCTTGTCCTGTATGGTTTCTGTTGAAAAGTCTGTTGCTAGATGAATTGATGCTCTTTTATGTGTTATTTCCTTCTCTTCTGTTGCTTATTTTTGGATCCTTTCTTTGTCTTTGACCTTTTAAGAGTTTGGTTAGTATATGTCTTGGGGTAGTCTATTTGGTTATTATTTGGTTTTTATTTGTTTGATGATTTCTGACCTTGCTGTACATTGATTTTTTTTTTTTTATAGTTTTTGCTTTTATCTTTCTCTAGATTTGGAAAGTTTTCTGTTATAATTTGAATAAACGTACCCCTTGTTCTTTCTCAACTCTCTCTTGAATGCCATTGACTCAATTTTGCTTTTTGGAGGTTAGTCTGTGTATCCTGTAGGCCTTCTCCATTCCTTTTCATTCTTTTTTCTCTTCTGTGTATTTTCAAATAGCCTATATCCAGTCCCACTGTTTTTATTTTTTTCCACTGCTTAATTAATTCTGCTGTTGAGAGCCTCTGATGCATTTTTCATTTCAACAAATATATTTCTCAGTTCTAGGATTTTTGTTTGATTTTGAAAACGTATTTCCACCTCTGTTAAATTTCTCTGATAACTTTCTGAGTTGGTTTTCTGTGTTATCTTAGAGTTCACTGAGTTTCTTTAGAACTGCTGTTTTGAATTCTTTAACTGAGAGCTTACACATTGCTGCCTTACTAGGGTTGGTCATTGGCACTTTGCTTTGTCCATTGGCTTCCTGTTTATTTTGTTTCTTATCGGCCTTTTATGGCTTCATATTGAAGGATCATTTTTTTTTTTTTTCTAGTTTTTGCTGTCTGCTTGTTTTGGTCTTTCTAGGGCATACTTGCTTAGAGGTTCTTTGCAATTGCCTGTTGAATCCCCTCAATTCTAGATTGCTGCCTCCTTTTCAGAACTAAATGGTGCTTTAAGCCCCAGTTTGCGTTGGGTGTCACAAATGTTTGGAACTCTGTTCATCCTGAATTAGGCAGAAAGGAGTGGGAGCGGATCCCAAAAGTGGTACCTCGGCTGTGTGGGAAGTCTGGTTAGGGATTTATGGCCAGAAGACCCATGGAATGTGTGCCTCCTACAGTATAGTGCTGCTGAACAGCTACTCTGATTTGATGTCTGTTTTGGCTGAGATAAAGAGCAGAGTTTCAAGGGCCAGGCTTGCTAGTCCTGTATCTTCTCTTTGACTGTAGCTACCCTTAGGGATTTTTCTTCCTGCAGGTACTCATAAGGCTTCCTGTGGATTGAGGCAGGAATAATTTTCCTGCAAGGGAACCCAAGATGGTGGGGAAGCTGGCTCTCTGCCTTGATCTCACTTTTTCCAGGGTAGAGACTGTGATTCCTGGGGGAGTTTTCTGTGCTTTGTGCCTGGTAGAAGGGGGAAGGATGTTGCAGATTCAGAAATTTGTTTCTTTTATTATCTGCTTGGAGTTTTTCATATCTCTGGCCCCAGGGATCATTTCAGCTTCAGACTTGAGTTCTGGGATATTGCTGGTGATAATCCTGGTGCTAGATATTTTTTTTTTTTTTGGTTTTCTATTGGGGAGGGTGAAGCCAGATTGTTTCTGCTCTGCGATTTTGGTGTTGCCACAGATATGTACACACACACTAATCCTTATCAGCAATATAAAATTGTGTGCATTTCCTCACTTCTGTACCTTTTAACATACTACTCCCTTTAGGTAAAATGCCCGCTCCTCTTTTTCTCCCTCGTTACCTGGATTAATTCCTCTACATCCTATAAATATTGAGTTTATATGATATGGGAACCTCCTCTCTCCTTTTACTCTCCATAGTATTATATATGCTTATACTCTTCATCTATTTAGGTTTACTTTTACCTATTAAAATTCATTTGATTTCTAAATTGCAAGTTTCTTGGAGGCTAGGGATGTCTTTTTAATTTTATTTGGGCCAAAATATATCTAATTCACTCTAGTAAGTTTATAATATTTTAAAGAAAAATCAATAAATTGAATAGTTGTCTTACTGACATGTACATAAAGAAGCTAACTCCCTGAGGTTCTTTGGGGGAAGGGATGTTATACAGAATAAGAAAAGTTAACATTAAGGTGCTTACCTAGGTATAGCATTAGGTCTGATTGTATTCAAATCTTATGAACATACATGATCATATCAGTAGATGCAGAAAAAGTACTTGACAAAATCCAACACCATTTCGTGATAAAAACACTAAAAATACTGGGACCAGAAGGGAACTTCTTTGGCTTGATAAAGGACATCTATGAAAAACCCACAGCTAACATCATCTTTAATGATGAAAGACTGAATACTTACCCCCTAATATCAGAAATAAGACAAGAATGTCCACTTTACTACTTCTGTTCAGCATTGTAGCAGAGGTTCTAGTCATAGCAACTAGGTAAGAAAAAGAAATAAAAGGAAGAAGTAAAAGAAAAAGAAGATGTAAAACTAACTCTGTTTACAGATGACCTGATATCGTATATAGAAAAACCCAAAGAATCCACAAAAGCTGTTGTAGCTAATAAATGAGTTCCGCAAGATTGCAGGAACCAAGATTGATACAGGAACATCAGTTGTATTTCTGTACACTAACAGTGAACAATATGAAAATGAAATTAAAACAATTTCATTTATAATGGCATCAAAAAGAATAAAATACTTAAGAATAAATTTAACCAAGGAGATGCGAGACTTGTACAGTGAAAACTACTGAACATTGTTGAAAGAAATTAAAGAAGACCTAAATAAATGACAAAACATTCCATGTTCTTAGATCAGGTTTAATATTGTTTAGATGGTGTATTAGTTTCCTAGGGCTGCTATAACAAATTACCATAAACTGGGTGGCTTAACAGAGATTTATTCTTTCACAGTTTCAGAGGCTAGAAGTCCACCTTATGGGTGTTGGCAAGATTGGTTTGTTCTGGAGACTTTCAGGGAGTATCTGTTGTATGCCTTTCTCTGAGCTTCTGGTGCTTCCCAGCAATCCTTTTTCCTTGGCTTGTAGATGCATCACTCTATATTCTCTGCCACTCTCTTCACATGACCTTCTTCCCTGTGAGTCTATATTTCTTGGTGGGTATCTGTGCATGACTCTCTTATAAGGACACTAAACATTGAATTTAGGGCTTACCCTAATCCAGTATGACCTCACTTTAACTTGATTACATATGTAAAGTCCTTATTTACAAATAAGGTAACATTAACAGATACCTGGATTAGGACTTCAGCATATTTTGGAAGGGGGCATAATTCAACCCACAATAGATGGCAGTATTTCCCAAACTAATCTTCCGATTTAAGTGTAATCCCTATCAAAATCCTGGTACTTTTTTTGCAGATATTGACACACTGATACTAAAATTCATATGGAAATTCAAGGGACCCACAGTTATCAAAATAGTCTTGAAAAGGAAGAACAGAGTTGGAGATCTCACAATTCCTGGTTTCAAAACTTAACCACAAAGCTACAGTTATAAAGATAGTATATTAGTGATGTAATGTTAGACATGGATTAATGGAATAGAATTGAGAGTCCAGAAATAAGCCCCTTGCATTTAGGTCAATTTATTTATATATTTATTTATTTATTTTTAAGAGATGGAGTTTCGCTAGATTGCTCAGGCTGGAGTTCAGTGGGGTGTTCATAGGCACAATCATGGCGCACTATAGCACAGAACACCTGGGCTCAAGAGATCCTCCTGCCTCAGCCTCCTGAGTAGCTGGGACTACAAGCATGTGCCATTGCACTTGGCTGGTTAGTTGATTTTTGACAAGAGTTCAAGATACTTCAGTGAGAGATGAATGGTCTTTTCAACAAATGGTACTGGGATAATTGGATATCAACAAACAAGTTGAACCCCTACTATACACCATACACCAATATTATATCAAAATTGAACATAGACCTAAAGGTAAAAGGTAAAACTAGAAAACTCTTAGAATAAATCATAGCCATAAATCTTCATGACCTTGGATTAGACAATGGTTTAGTAGATATGACCCCAAAATTAGAAGCAACCAAAGAGAAAGTAGAGAAATAGTACTTCATCAAAATTAAAAACTTTTGTGTTTTAATGGAGACTATCAAGAAAATGGGCAACCCATGGAATGAGACAGAAAGTTTGCAAATTATATGGGTTAATAACGGACTTCTATGTAGAATATATAAAGAACTCTTAAAATTCAATAGTTAAAACCTAATAGAAAAATGGGCAAAGGATTTGAATAGACAGTTTTCCAAAGAAAATACGCTATAGAGTTGGTTAATAATGTCATTGTATTATTTGGCTAGGGTTGCCATAATAAAATACCACAGACTAGGTTGCTTAAACAATAGAAATTTATTTTCTCAGCTTGGGTAACATAACAAAACTCCGTCTTTACAAAAAATACATAAAAAGAAAAAATTAGCCAGCTGTGATGGCATGTACTTGTTATCCCAGCTACTCAGGAGGATGAGGTGGGCAAATTGCTTGAGCTCAGGGAGGTCAAGGCTGGAGTTTGCCATGATCGCGCCACTGCAGTCCGCCATGGGTGACAGAGTGAGACCCTGTCTCAAAAAAGAAAAAAAAGTATTTTCTCACACTTTTGGATGCTAGAAGTTCAAGATCAAGGTGCCAACTGTGTTGGTTTCTGTTGAGGCCTTTCTTCCTGGTCTATAGATGGCCACCTTCTCTCCTCATTATGGCCTTTCTTCTGTGTGCACTTGGAGAGGGAAATCTTTGATGTCTCTTCCTCTTATAAGCGTACCAGCCCTATTGTATTTGAGACCCACCTGTAATACCCAATTTAATCTTAATTACTTCTGTAAAGGTCTTATCTGTAAATACAGTTACATTGGGGGTTAGGGATTCAGCGTATGAATTCTAAGGGGACGTGGTTCTGTTCACAACATTCATGAAAATATGCTTGATATTACTATTAGGGAACTACAAAGCAAAACCACAATGGCATACCACTTCACACACTAAGATGGCTTGAATAAAAAAAAATAACAACTTTTGTTGAGGATGTAAAGCAATTAGACCCATCATGTATTGCTGGTAACACTGTAAAACAATTGGGTTGCTTTAAAAAACAGTTTGGTAGTTTCTCAAAATGTTAAACATAGAGTTACCATAGACCCAGCAGTTCCGCTCTTAGGTGTGTACCCAAAAGAATTTAATAATGTATGTCCATACAAAAAACTGTATATGAATATTGTGGAAGCATTATTCTTAAGCTCCAGAAAGTAGAAACAACCCAAATGCCTATCAACTGGTAAATATGATATATTCATACATACCACAAAGGAATCAAGTACTGGCACATACTGCAACATAGATGAATCTTGAATTATGCTAAGTGAAAGAAGCCAGTCACAAAAGATCACGTTGTGTGATTTTATTTATATAAAATATCCAGAATAAGCAAATCCATAGAAACAAGAAAGTATATGACTGGTTATTTAGGGCCTGGGGAAAGGGGTGAATATGGAGTAACTGCTAATAGTTATGGGGTATCTTTACGACATAATAAAAATGAAATTAGATAGTGGTTATGGTTGTACGACTCCATGAATATACTAAAAACCACTGAATTATATACTTTAAGTGGGTAAATTTTATGGTGCGTGAAATACATCTTAAAGCTGTCATTAATAAAAGAAGTAAAAAAAAGGTACAATTATTGCCTATCAGTCAATAAATAAAAAGGAAAAAAATCTTAAGGATATGACTTAAGTTCTGATTAGCATGTACTAACACATTTTGTGTTAAATTAGGAGGAGTATTTGCAGAATTCTTTCTTTTTTTTTTTTTTTTTTTTTTTTGAGACGGAGTCTCGCTGTGTCTCCCAGGCTGGAGTGCAGTGGCGTGATCTCGGCTCACTGCAAGCTCCGCCTCCCGGGTTCACGCCATTCTCCCGCCTCAGCCTCCCAAGTAGCTGAGACTACAGGCGCCCGCCACCACGCCCGGCTAGTTTTTTGTATTTTTAGTAGAGACGGGGTTTCACCATGTTAGCCAGGATAGTCTCGATCTCCTGACCTCGTGATCCACCCGCCTCGGCCTCCCAAAGTGCTGGGATTACAGGCTTGAGCCACCGCGCCCGGCCCAGAATTCTTTCTTGTTCGAAATTTTTCTTGGGCAGTAGAGTGCTAACGGTAATATGATACTTGAGTTCTAGAAGATCTTTTTGTTCCTTATCCAACAGAACTTACTAAGTACTTATTCTGTATTAGGCCCTGTGATTAGTACTAGGATCACAAAGATGAGACATCGTCTCCTGCTTTGAAGGGGTTTCCTTTTTAGCTTGGATAGATAGAATGGGAAATAACTGTGATAACATGTTAAAAATAATATGATTGGTAAGTATTCAGAATTTTTTGAGAGTGTAAGAGAAGAGTGGTCATTACTGGGCAAATTAGAGAAAACTGCAGAGGGATAATTAACACTTGGAGTAAACCTAAAAGATAGACTGGGTTTCACTGGGAAAAGCACTCAGCAGAGGGAGCACTTGTGTGGTGGCTGCTCTGTTTGGGCAGGATAGTAAGTCTAGTAAATTTTGGGTAATTGAGAATGAGATAAAAGGCACTGTTGTTGATATGGCTGAGAGAAAACTTCGTGTATATGATTTTTATTTTTAACTGGTCAGAGGCACTTTTTTCTCTTTGTGATTGCTTTGGAAAGAACAGTTTACTTGGCCGGGTGCCGTGGCTCACGCCTGTAATCCCAGCACTTTGGGAGACCGAGGCGGGTGGATCACCCGAGGTCAGGAGTTCAAGAACAGGCTGACCAACATAGCAAAACCCTGCCTCTACTAAAAATACAAAAATTAGCTGGGTGTTGTGGTGCGTGCCTGTAATCCCAGCTACTCGGGAGACTGAGGCAGGAGAATTGCTTGAACCTGGGTAACAGAGTGAGACTCTGTATCAAAAAAAGAAAAAGTAAAGTAAACAAAGAACAGTTTACTTGTGTGGTTACAGAAAGTTAGTAAGCAGATTTTTATATGGTGTGACCACTCAGTCTTTTATATGCTGATAACCATTTGGACTAAGAAGAGGATATAATATGCCAATATTGTAGAAACTTATTTGACAAAGGAACCTTTACTCTTGGAATTCAGTGTGGAATTAGGGGAGGTGTTCTGTTATCAATTGTGGTATATCTATTTGATGGAATATTAAGTAGTCATTAAAATGATTATTTTGAAGATGATAGCAGCATGGAAAATGCCTGTATAAAGACATCAGCATCCAAATTAGTTTGATACAATGATTACAATTATGGCAAATATCCATGCATGGAAAATTAAAACTAGATACTATTTTTATCCTTTAAGTTGGTAGTGGTGTGGGGAAATGATACACTCTTTGTAGAGCAGTTTGGTTCTACTGGAATTGGAAAGAAATGTATACTTTGATCAGACAGTTCTTTTAAGAATCTCTACTGAAATACTGACCTCATGTGCACAAAGATGTATACACAGGGATGGTCTTTACATCACTGTATATATGGGTGACAGTTTGGAAGCACTTTAAATGATAGTCAATAGGACAATAGTTAAGTACATTAGTATGTATCCAAGTGATGGAATACTCTGTAGCAGTTAAATTGAATTAAGGTCTATTCAATTTAGGTCTGTATTCTTAGACCTATTTAAGATAGGTCTGTATCTGTGACACTAAAAAAATAAACCTTCCCAGATGTATTCTCTGAAAAAAAGTCACAAAATATATGTGTGTATGTGTCTCTATGTCTATGTATACATATGTATGTATATAATATTCCCATTTATGGGAAAACAACTGTGTTATGAATGTCATTCAGCATATTGATAGAATGTCTGTAAGGACACAGAGTAGAATATTAATAGTGGTTTCTAGTGGGATGGGAGTGATGATCCAGGGTGTTTGTGTGAAATGGAACGTTTACTTTACATGTTTCTGAAATTTTGAATTTTTAACAGTAATTATGTATTACTTTTATAACAGTTTTAAAAAACATGCAGGGGAGAATAGACAAAAGTATACCAAAATATTTACACTTGTATTAAGGTGGTAAGATTATGGATGACTCTTTTCCCAAATTTGTATATTAAAATTATGAAAAGGAGGTGCTGGGGCGGTGGTTCATGCCCGTAATCCCAGCACTTTGGGAGGCTGAGGCAGACAGATCACTTGAGCTCAGGAGTTCAAGACCAGGTGGGCTAACATGGTGAAATCCAGTCTCTACCAAAAATACAAAACTTAGCTGGGGACGGTGGCACGTGCCTGTAATCCCAGCTACTTGGGAGGCTGAGGCAGGAGAATCACTTGAACCTGGGAGGCGGAGGTTGCAATGAGCCGAGATCACGCCCCTGCACTCCAGCCTGGGTGACAGAGCAAGACTGTCTCAAAAAACAAAACAGAACAAAACAAATATATATGTATATGTATATATATAAAAATAAAGGAAACACAAGTCGTTCAGGATATAATTGCAAAGGATTGTCTTACTCTTTTGATCTTCAGTGTTTACGAATTTTGTATTAAAATTAAGCAAACCTATCCATTTTGAGGTTTAGCTTTGCTCTTGTAGGTGGACCTTCAATCCTGCTGTTCTCACTAAAGCGAACATTGTCCGAAGTGGAGAAGCTGCTCAAGGTGCAGAAGGAGGCACTTCGCAGTTTCAAGTGGGTGATCTTGTACAAGTTTGTTACGACCTGGAACGAATTAAACTTCTACAAAGAGGACATGGAGAATGGGCTGAAGCGATGCTTCCGGTAAGTATGTATAGAATGATTCTGGGCTGGAAATTACAGTATGCTTATGTCGTTTTTTAAAAGTAAATTAATGTAGAAATTAAATTGGCATAAAACTTCCTAGAGTTGTATTCTCCATGTACACCTAGACATACTCATGCTTTTAGTTTTCTAATTTATCCCAGTTAAATTAGCCTGGGAAGGTCCAGAAAAGGTTACAGTTAATATTTAATATTTTTTGATAGAGTAGTTATTGGAGAATGTTATGTGGTGCAAGTCAGCAGTGGTTTTCCTGATACTTAACCTCAGAATGATACATGTCTGTGCCCATCTGGTCTCTAGCAGTGCTGGACCAGTGCAGCTTTCCTGATTTGGGAGCCTGCGTCTAAAACTTGAGCATGAAAGAGCAGCTGAAAATGTGTGTGCTTTCATAGAGTGAATTTGTTTCCAAAGAGCTACAGTTTAATTTTTTATTTAGTCATTTTTTCATCAAATGTTCAGCAGCAAGAAACAAATTGGCTTGTTCTGCCCTCTCTTTAACCATCCTTCCCTTTCCCTGTCTGTATCCCTTGCTTCTGTCCTTCTGTTCCCACCTTTGGTATTACTGTGTCACCCTGCCATCCCTTATGCTGCCTTGTTCTGTTTCCCTTCCTCCTCCACCTTGCTGTGTCTTCCTCTGTAGTTCTCCACCTTGCCTACTGCCATCTCCTGTCTCATTCAGCCTCTCAGCTCCTGTCCTGTCTGTCCCTCCATTCCAGTCCCATTCAGTGCCTCCATCCTGTCCCATGTACTTCATCTCACATCCCTTTTAGTATCCTGTCACCCCCACTCTACTGTAATTGTTCAGTCTCTTCTCCTGGCCAGCACCTCCTTCTCTTCCTATCCAGCCCCAACACCTGCTCCATCTCATCCCCTCCCATCCTGCCTAGTCCCTGATCAGTAGTGGGACCATGCCTGTGAATAGCCACTGCACTTTAGCCTGGGCTAATGTGAGACTGACTCTTAAAAGAAAAAAAATGCAAAAAATAAAAAATGAGCTAAAAGAAATTAAGAAAATGAAAAAATGTAAGAGAAGGAAATCAGAAATGAGGTGATATAACTTAGGAAATAATTAAAAAGAAGTGAAAAAGTCGTAAGTGAAGACTAAGCTGGAAGGAACACAGAGCAGAGCAGATAAATGCAACAGATAATGCCTAAGAGAAATGGAAGGTGAAAAAGCAGGAAAATTTTAAAAATAAAAAAGGCAAAAGGTATTTCAGAGAAAGCAACAAACATGAAATAGCATATATATATACACACATACACTCACACACACATACACACACACATACACACACACATACACACACACATACAAGGTATCCTTGTAGAAAGGAGAAACAAAACCCAAATAAATGAAACAAATATGAAAATTTGTAATTTTAGAAAAATTTTCCTGGAATGGAGAAAACAATTTGAAACTAAACGTTGAAGGGGCACATTGCATACCTGGGAAAACTGACCCAGAACAACAAACATTGGGCCATATTCTGGTAAAATAACTGAATCTTCAAGAAGAGAGAAAAGTATCCAGGAAAAAAGACCAGGCAGGTTATTGGTCCTAAAGGAAAGAAAATTATTTTGCTGTTAAGAAAAAAATCTCGTCTCAGTGTTTTATGCCAGAAAACAGTGAGATAGCATTTAAGATACTCAAGGAAAGAATATAAGCTGAAGATTTTATATGTAACCAAACTGACTTTCAAGTATAACTGTGCTATGAATATGTGAGAATTCTTGTTCCCATGAGTCCTTTCTAAGTAATTTGCTAGAGAATGAGTTTCAGACAACCAAAACAACTGAAGAGACATCAAGTGAAGGACTAGTGATCATGGAATATGTATTGATTTGTTGGACTAAGATTAAATGAATGTTGTAAAGGAAAGGGTAGAATATATAATGATTATGTGTTCTAACAATGTAAAGTATAGTTGTAAAAAACAGGGTGGAAATTGAACACATGAAAAATTTAATATGTTTGCCTTTTAGTTGTATTAACTGGGACTAAATATTATTTTAGATCAAAATATTAGAAAAGAGAAAGGGTAGGGTAAGGACACATGAATGACTAATTTCAGTATTGCACATACTAGGGAACCAAGTTGATATATATATGTATTTTATATATATATAAAATAACTATTAGGACAATGCAAACTGTATTAAAGCAGACAGTGCAATGATAAACTATGAAGTTAAAAATAAGTGTCCCTATATAAAAAGGGAATAGGATATAAGGGGCAAAGAAGTAAGGGAGACCTCTTTGAATATGTCTTGTTTTATAGATTTGATTTGAAATCACATACATATTTAATACAATTGTAAAACAAAATTAAATTTAAAAAGAAAATTCCTAAAAGTGGAAAATAAAATGAAGCAAATGAAACTAAATGTGTTTCTGTTAGCATAACCATGTAGAGAGAAAATTCCAAGTAATTTTTTAAACACAGTTAATTTTTCTTTATATCTTCATAGGAAGAATAGACCCTAAAGAACTGCATGGAAATGAAATGTTTAACACTTTTCAGAAATCTTATTGCATGTAGTAGTGTTGATACTGTTATTCCGAGATTGTTAGATGTACCAAAAAACAGATGAGTACTTGTGTGATAATTCTGTTACTCCTTTGACTTTGAGGATCAGAATTATCAGAGTTGTGAAAGGAGATGCAGATATAATATAGAGGAGGTAAAGACCCTGTAGTCTTGAATTTGAATGAAAAGAGTGTTTGAATTCATGATTTATGCTTCTTTAAAAACAAAACAAATGTCTTCTTTTGAGAAGTGTATGTTCATATCCTTTGCCCACTTTTTGATGGAGTCATTTGTTTTTTTCTTGTAAATTTAAGTTCTTTGTAGATTCTGGATATTAGACCTTTGTCAGATGGGTAGATTGCAAAATTTTTCTCCCAGCCATAAAAAAAGAATGAGATCATGTCCTTTGCAGGGACATGGAAGAAGCTGAAAGCCATCATCCTTAGCAAAGAAACACAGAACAGAAAACCAAACACCGCATGTTCTCACTCATAAGTGGGAGTTGAACAATGAAAACACATGGGCACAGGGAGGGGAACAACACATACTGCGGCCTGTCAGGGGGTGAGGAGCAAGGGGAGGGAGAGCATTAGGACACATAACTAATATAATGCAATGCGAGGCCTAGAACCTAGATGATGGGTTGATAGGTGAGGCAACCACCATGGCACATGTATGGCTATGTAACAAACATGCACATTCTGCACATATATCCCAGAACTTAAAGTAAAATTAAAACAAATAAGAAAAAAATGCCCCAAACAAAAACTCCTATTTCCTAGCTGTATTCATGAAAATGCCTCCACAGTGACCATTTTAGTAATAACTAAACTTAGTGCCCAGGTTATGGTTTGCAAGCAGCCTTTCTCTTAGTAAGGAGCCAAGGATTTTTGGAGAAATGGCTAATTCTAGCTCTTTGACAAGAGGTGAACAAAATGAGCCTCATACCGGGTAACAAGGAAGCTTTCACTGGTTTCTTAGGGCCATTAGCAACCAACTTGAAGGGGTTCTTGCTGACTATGTACAGAGAGCCAATGAGTTACTAAACTACACCAATTAGTAAAATTCAAATGGTAAGAAACTTTGTAAGACAAAGAACTGTTTTTCAACAAATAATTTGCAAAGAAAAAAATGTACGTATGGACTTTATGTGGATCTTGATTTAAACAAACTAAAAAACTGGTAATTTATGAGGTAATTGGAAGTTTGAACACTGAAATTTTGTGATATATAACTATTGTAACTTTGAGTTGATAATAAATAGCATTGTAAAATATGTTACTAAAAAAAGAGTTCTTACTGTTTGGAGGTACACACTGAAATAATACTGGAGGGCAGCATGGGTAGGGAATAAAGGAAACAAGATTAGCCATGAGCTGATAATTGTTACAAATGGTTGATGGGTACATGAGGATTCAGTATGCTATTGTCCAGTTTTGTATCTCTTGGAAGTTTTCCATAATAAAAAGTTGAGGAGAAAAAAACGAAAGAATGTAGCCTCATAGAGTTTGAGATGATAATGGAAAATTCCAAGTGAAAATGTCTAATAGGCAGTTAAAAAATTAGAATTACTATGTGTATGTGGGGGTGAGGGGTAATTTTGTGTTTTCAAAAAAAAAAGGTGATAGTTGTCAAAGTGGGTTGAATTTTCAATGAAGAAGAGTAAAAACCTATGGAATAAAATTTTGGGAAAATGCACAGGTTTAGGAATATGAGGAAGGGAAGGAACTGGCAGAAATCAGATGATTCCAAAAAGGGTTTAAACATAGATGTAAGCTTGAGCCGTTCTTGTCCAAATTAGTTTTTTAAGTTTTTAGAAATCCGATTTTCTTTTTTAGGTTTTATTGATGATAGATTTTAGACTACTTGAGTTGCAAGTTCTCAAAATGTACCTTATGGGTTTAAAAAGGAAGGATTGAATATCAAAATAGATTTTTATAAACTCATATGAATAGGATAGACTTCATCATGATTTGTCTCATATTCTTGTAGAAGTAGTTTTATTATTATTAAAAGATATTTTTTTAACATTTATACTTATTCAAATAACCCATTTCCATATGGTTATCCTTTGAAAGTTTTTTCATTAGTAATAAGTAAAATTATTACTTTAAGCATACAAAAACTAGTGATTGATTTTATGGCATATACTTTAGACTTGGAAATATGAATCTATTTCTTTTCCCCAAGACTTTAGGTAAAGTTGGCCGAGTACAACAGATTTATTCAGACAGTGATTTAAAGGTGGAAGTTTGTGGAACATCTTGGACATACAATCCAGCAGCAGTTTCCAAGGTGGCATCTGCAGGATCAGCCATTAGCAATGCATCTGGTGGTATGTTTTATATTGTGTTTCTTTAAAAGTAATATGGTTTACATTAAAACCTTTGCTAATTCCCCAGTTCTCATATACGGATAATGTTGTACATGTGCTTAGCTTTGTTCCAGATTACACAGCCTTACTTGAATATTGATCACCTTTAAACTTTCACTAAAAATTATTATTATTTTTTAGTGTGTTGAACAACCTTTATTCTGGCCGAAGTACTCCCTGGAGAAGTTCCATAAAATGTGTGCTTTTTCTTGGATGTATTAGGAGATTTTCCACATCAAATTTGAGATTCCTAAAATTCAAGATTCTACTCTTTAGTCAGAACTTTTGTTTTCTGCCAAAGAACCATCACTTTCTTAGACTGCTTCATTTTTTCTGTATTTCCAACATTATTGCTAGCAGATGGCTTTCTTCTTGTATATTTTTACATCGCAGTTATTTTTTCTCTTACCATTTAATGAGTTATTATACATGCTACCATGAGTAGAAAACTATGTTAAAATGTGAATTGCTGGATGCTTGAGTAGATCATTCACATAGTCTTTCTTTCCTGTGCTCCAGCTTTGTATACACAGACTCAGTTCATTTTACAACATATTACAAGTTACTGTATGTACATGCTGTCATCCGGAAAAGGAGATAGAACTGTAACTATAAATAGTAAGAAACAAAAGGAAAGCATAAAGTAACTTCCAATTTTACTTTTGTTCTGCTTTCTGCTTCCTCTGCCTTTTTGTTTATTCTTTCCTGCTGTCATTTGCTAGTATGCTTAACATTTAAATCCGGTGTTTATTTTTACCTTGAGGTTAAATGACATTATGGTAGGTTGACTACATACAGAGTAGAAGAGTGAAGGACAGTTAATAGCCTAGTCTCAAATTATGTGGACTTGGCCCACTTTGTCATTTGTCCCTTGCCCTATTTTGTGATTTCTCTGCTTCATAATAAGTACCCCAAGAATTCAGGAGTAAAGCTTTGTAGCTTCTGTATTGATTGATACTGTTTAGAAAAAAATACCTTATGAAAGGGTTTAGGTATATTCATCCCTGGTTCATTGTTGTTTTTGTCAAAACCAATCAGTTGGCACTTATTGAAAGTTATTAGCACTTAAATGTCTGGTTTCAACCTAAAGAAAATTGGTTTGTCCCTAAAATATGTCCCCGGATATTACAGAGATTGTTGCTTTTGCTTTTTTTTTTTTGTTTTTTGAGACGGAGTCTCGCTATGTTGCCCGGGCTGGAGTGCAGTGGCGCGATCTTCGCTCACTGCAAGCTCCGCCGCCTCCCGGATTCATGCCATTCTCCTGCCTCAGCCTCTTGAGAAGCTGGGACTACAGGCGCCCACCACCACGCCCGGCTAATTTTTTTTGTTTTTTTGGATTTTTAGTAGAGACGGGGTTTTACCATATTCACCAGGATGGTCTCGATCTCCTGACCTCGTGATCCGCCTTGGCCTCCCAAAGTGCTGGGATTACAGGCGTGAGCCACCACATTCGGCCAGATTGTTGCTTTTGATCATAATCATTGATTGAATTATTTTAAAGTCTGTAGTATTGAGCTCTGAGAGTCACTGTAGTGTCCTTAAAACCTGAAAGGAAGTTTGTATCATTGTGGTACTCCCATAGTACTGTATTTATTCATAAACTTTTTACGATGACTTTTAAATCTTGAATTATTAGTATATAATGCACTACTTTTTCTAAAATTATAATTTGATATACATGAATTGGAGAAAACTTGGAATACTTAAGGGCTTGCATTTAATGCAGCTTTTTATAGTAGGGATTATAACTTGCATGGGTAGTTATCTATAGCATAGTAGAAAAATAACATTAGTGATGGAAATAATAAAATAGGAAAAGATTATAGAAATATTGGGTAATATTTGTTTCTTGATAGTTAAGGTTTGAGATCCTCCTATATTAGCAGCTTTATTTGATGCTTTACAGAAAGACTCTCACAACTCCTGAAGAAATTATTTGAAACCCAAGAATCTGGTGACCTCAATGAAGAATTAGTTAAGGCTGCTGCCAATGGAGATGTTGCTAAAGTGGAAGATTTGCTTAAAAGACCAGATGTGGATGTGAGCATTTTAAAAATTATTTTGAAACATACAAAAAGTAGAATAGTATAATGAACCTTATCCTCAACAATTACTAAGATTTTGTCAGATGTGCTTCATTTATTCCTTCTTTCTTGTTTTTGTGAAGTATTTTAAAGCAGATATCAGACATTCTTCAGTGTGCATTTCTAAAAAAAAAGAGATATTTTTGTATTTAACATTATGACCCTTTTTATGATTGACACAACTTAAATTTTGGTTTTTAAAGACTAGTATCCTTTTGGGAAATTCAGCAATTTTTTTTTCTCATGTAAACATCATTTTATGACATCTTCTAAGTATGTTTTAGTAAATTTTATAAGCAATTTTATTTTTTAATTTTTGTGAGTACATAGCAGATGTGTATATAAGCAATTTTCAATCCCTCTTTTCAAAATATTTAATGTAATTCCTCTCCACCTCAATGATAGTTGACTGTTTCACAATTTATAAGGCAGATGAATTAAAGGCCATATATTTTATAACTATTCCTAGGTTATGTTGTATTTTTGCCATTCATACAAGCCATCTTTTAAGTGGGCAGTTTTGATTCTAGTCATTGTGCTTTGGCTTTGGCATTGACAACTTGCTGGCACCAGTATTATGTTCGGTGCCAGCCAAAAGTTGTAGTTGGAGTGACAATTTGAATCATTCTCACTGTACTGTAAGGGCTTTTGTTATCATACCTTTCTTTGCATGTTTGTTTGTTTTTAAGTATGCTAGACAGTTTGAAGATCGGATCTATAATTGTAAAGTATTAGTGTCTTATTTCTTCTATAAGCTCAACATGTTAGCTTTATTATAAATATCAGTTGTAGCAATATAAGCACAGCAATTTGTTGATTGGTTGTGAGCTGTGTAAAAATAATTTGCCTTAAATGTTGAAGTACCAAGTATTTTTTGTGTTTGAAAGATGGATTTCCTTTGTATTCCAGTCAAGCAAATTTAGATTTTACTATAATTTTTTTTCATTTACTTACTAATTTATTTTAAAATTATTTTTTAAGAGCGTTACAGTACTAAAAATTTAAAGGAAAATACAGTTCTATAAGGTTTGTTATGAAAAATAGCATCTCCTCTTTCTCACCCCTATTTTCCTGTTCTTCAGAGGCAACTATTCTTAGCTGGCTAATAGCCTTCATATTTACCTCTACATTTTCCAGTAACATAACGATATACCTCTGTTATAATGTCTTAATTTTCTTTCTTCCTTTCCTTTCCCTTTTCCTTTCCTAGATCTTTTGATACCTCACTGTGGAAGGTGAGGATTTAGCTTTATTTCACCACTTCCATCCCATCCCCACCAGACACACACATACTGTTTCCAGCTTCATCATGTAGTTATATTATATTGTAATTTTGTTTGGATTAAAATTAGTTGTGCATGTTATGTAAATGACATTCATAGCCATGCTGTGGAGTATATTAGATTATGTTTTCCTACCTAACTTTTTGTTTTTAATTGGAGTTCATAATTGTCATTTTTAAAAAAATTGAAGTATAATTTTCATACAGTGAAGTACGTGGATCAGCCAGTTTTGACAAATGCATACCACCCACATAGTCCACACCTCTATTAAGGTGTAGAATATTTCCTTCATTCTTAAAAGTTACTTGTGGTCTTTCGCAGTCCCTCTGCTTACACATAATTTTTATATTTTTTCATTTGTTAGTGATCTGTATTCTTATACTTAATTTCTTCCTAAATTCCTCTTTAATCGTAACATACCTCAATTGCTCGAGACATTTAAGTACAACAGATGAAATGTATTCATTTTCATCTTCTGGGAGACATTTCTCTTATGCCTTCTGATATTCTCCATCTGAACAGGGTTTCCTCTGCACTGGATGCCCACTTGGAGTGTCTTCTCACCCATCGTCCTGAGGGTTCCCTTCTCTTCTCTCCTATGTTGAATTTCTTGTTTTCTGTATCCCCTGTCTTTTTGTTTCTACATTTTCTCTCTTTTTGGTGAGGTAAGGCTTTTATTAGCTTCTGAGAAACGATGCATGGGAAATAGACCTTTAATATCTGAATTTTTTTAAAACTCCACAGTTAAGTTTTAGATTGGAATAGAGTTCTAGGTTAGAAGTCATTTTCCTGTAGAATAATTCCAGAATTACTATTGAGAAGATATAAGCCATTCTGATTCCTGAACTTACATGTACGCTGTTTTTTCTCTTAAGCATGATGATATTTTGTTTTGGTCAGCATTAAGAACTTGCACAATGATACACATTGATGTGGATCTGTTTTCATCCATTGCTTTAGGTGTTTGACTTTTTAAAACTGGAAATCATGTCTTTCATATCTGCAAATTTTCTTTAGTTGTTTTATTGGTTATTCTTGGACTATTCCTCGGATTTTCTTTTTCTTTTTTTTCTCCTGTTTTTTTCTTCCCCCACTTCCTTTCTGAGAGGTTCCTTAACTTAATTTTCTCACCCTTTTTCCAAGATTTTTATTCCATCAGTTTAAAATTTCAAGCTTTTCTTGGTTGCCCTTTTCACATTCCTTTTGATAGTATCATGTTGGTGTTTAAAGAGGATACAATATCATTTTTTTCCTTACTGAGCGTATATGATAGGTCTTTATAAGAAAACAAGTTCTTGTGTCTGCTTAAGTTTTTTGTCTCTTCTGAGTTACTGTTTTCACATCAGAGCCATTCCTCAGACGTCTGGTAATCCTTGGTTGTTCGTTCATCTATAAGAGGGGACAAATCTCCAATCCTTGGTTGTCCATTCATATCTCAATAGGACATTACAAAGCTGATTGATAGCTCTCCTCACCTGGACTTATTGACTAACTTTGCATTATGGTGATTGGGTGTGTAGAGTTTTGGGGGATCTCTAAATACCATCCTACAGAAATCTATTCTCTACAGTTGTTCAAGTTTTCCTGTCTGGGGATGAGATGCAGGCAGCTAGTGTTCTGTCCTTGAGTTTGAGGAGTGGGCTTGGAGTGTGACCATTGCACATCAGACTTACACCTGAGGCCCCCCTTGTTACCTATGATGTGCTTATGTTTGTAGGCTTTGAGTTTGTCTGGGATTTCCTGTGCTCTTTACACTGTGGCTTCCTGTTCTCTCTAAAGTGAGATAACACTTTTCCATCTGTTTTCTCTCTTTCACAAAATGTGTTACTTTTTCTTGTTTTCTGATGTTCTCCCTTTATCTTTATGGATTTTTACTAAAATAAAATTATTTTAATGTCGTTTTAGTGTGGTTTCAGGAAAGATAGTATATAAACATGTGGCCAGGCTACCATCTTTAACCATCTTTAATGGTTTTGTGGATGGGAGTAAAAGGGGTAGAATTAAAGAATTGCACTTGGCCTTGGGTATGTCCATGGATTAGTTATACATGTACATGACATCTGGAGTGAAGGGAAGGTTGGAAATTGCTGCTTTATAATAGTTGTATATACCTACCTTGTGTATCCTTATTTATTATCCTTGCAGTTTGCCTGCAAGTTGATGTTTGGTATTTTTGTTGAATTGAATTTATTTATCCTTAGCAGCTAATATCTTTTCTAAAAGTTTTCTTTTCACTTCAGTGCGTTTTTTCATTGAACCATGGACTCAGAGATTAATCTAAAAAGAAGTATATATACAAAACTAACTTAACTTACTTCCTTTCTTTCCTCCCTTCTTTTTTCCCTTCTTTCAACTTTGCAGATTGCCTAACAGTTATTTCATAACTCTTTGGACAATGGAACTTTTGTTTTTTAAAACAATGCTTGCTTCCCTTCTCTGAATTAAGAAGTCTGTAGTTATTTGAACTATGATATATGGAACACCAACCTAAATTATTCTCATGGAATCATACAGTATACTAGATTTAAACCTACACTGTATGTATATATTGCCTGTTTCTGATTATTCATTCATTCATTCATTCATTCTTTTTTAAAAAAAATTTAGGTAAATGGGCAGTGTGCTGGCCACACAGCTATGCAGGCTGCTAGTCAGAATGGACATGTTGACATTTTGAAGTTACTTTTGAAGCAAAATGTGGATGTCGAAGCTGAGGTAAGTAAACTTGAAAAATATTTTAAGTAAACATTTATTTCCTAGAAATAATACTTGTATATCATGAGATGGATTGTTTTTATTTTTGAAATTTAATATCCACCTAAGACTTTTCTGATTGAAAATAAAAATCTGACAGAGACTTGTCTTTCTGTGATCCTTTATATTTTAGCCATACTCCTAGGTAAAGATAGGAGTTGAGTTTCATGCTACTGTGGTGTAACCATCATGTTTTACGGAGCTAAAGGTGGGCTCGTCCAAGTATCAGGAATCATAGTAGGGAAATTGAAGGACGAGGAATGTAAGTCCACTGGGTCAGAATCTTTCCTGATCTCTGTGACACTTGGAAACATTTTTTGTTGTTGTTTTGTCGTAACTGAATTAGCATTTTTAAAGTTTTATTGTTTCTTGACCTTAATGTGAATATTTGAAGAGTTCATAATGCATGTTTATCACCGTATGTGTGTATATATGCTTCATTTAATTTAGAATATATTCTTATAAAAGAGAAACACTTCTTAATATCATTGGAGTCTGGATTGGGGATCTCTCTATATCTCTAGTGTGAAGGATGGCTTGCTTTGTCTTACTTAGCTACTCATTACTAAAAATGTATTTGAATCACACTTATTTTAGTATAGTGCAAGATTATTTAGAATAAATCAAATTGTAGCAAATTTAAATTAGGCAGAAAATTGCAGTTTTGTCTAAAAAACACTCTCATCTGTGAGAGCTTAATGAGGACTTGAATTGCTGAGGGCTAAATTGGATCAGCCTGATTTTACTAATTAAAAAATTTAAAAAAACGCATATTGGAAAAGAGAAGCCTTTTCTAGTCTTATGTTACTTTTTCTTTTTTCTATAAATGTATGTATTTTGAATTGTTGGACAGCTACTAAAGAGCCTGTGGTTTTTAAGGTTAAACAGGTCATCTGTAATGTTGGAATTTTCTGTTGGCTAGAAATAACTTGAAATTAATTAATTAATTAATTAATTTTTTAAGCAGAATCTCATGCTGTTGCCCAGGCTGGAGTGCAGTGGCCTATTCTCAGCTCACTGCAACTTCTGCCTCCTGGGTTCAAGTGATTCTCGTGCCTCAGCCTCCCCAGTAGCTGGGATTACAGGCACCTGCTACCACACCTGGGTAATTTTTGTATTTTTAGTAGAGACAGGGTTTTACCATGTTGGCCAGGGTGGTGTCGAGCTCCTGACCTCAAGTAATGTGGCTGCCTCAGCCTCCCAAAGTGCTGAGATTACAGGTGTGAGCCACCACGCCTAAGAACTTGAATTTTAAATTAGCAGATTAGATATCTATGAACTATACAATAGTTTTATTACTCTGATGTCTTTATGAATGAGATTATATAATTTGATTTTACTTTTGCACTAGTAATTTTTAAGTTGCATCTTTCTTGGTTGTGAATTTAGGAACCTAGTGTGTGTTACAAGGTTTTTTTTGGTAATGAAAGTTAATTTTAGTATTTTGTATATAGAAGGTAATTACTTTACTTTCTTATTATTTTAGTTTTATTTGGTGGAATGGTATGAAATTTCTTGAGCTGAATATCTGATTTTTAATTTAGTGAATCCAGAAACCCCAATAGCAACAACTACTGAAAAACCAAAGTTCTTCTGATTACAGCTAATAAGGCAAGAAGCTGAAAAACCACATTTCTTTTTGCCTAAGTTTCTTTTTAAAGTATGCTTTCTGATTCAGAATTTAATCACCAACCTGGCAGCATGGGATTATTCATATATTTGTGTTTCTAGAGATTTTTATTCACTTGAGAGGTTTTGCAGAATGGGTTTGCAGCTTTGGAATTAGGAATGAAATTGGCATTGTTTTTCGAGAGTAGATTTTCTTTCCTTTTTTTTTTTTTTTTTTTGAGACAGAGTCTCCCTCTGTTGCCCAGGCTGGAGTGCAGTGCCATGTCCTTGGCTCACTGCAACCTCTGCCTCCCGGATTCAGGCGATTCTTGTGCCTCCGCTGTCCGAGTAGCTGAGATTACAGGAGTGCACCATTGCGCCGCGCTAATTTTTGTGTTTTTAGTAGAGTTGGGGTTTCATCATGTTAGCCAGGCCAGTCTCAAACTCCTCCTGACCTTGAGTGATTCGCCCACCTTAGCCTCCCAAATGCTGGGATTACTGGCATGGGCCCCATACCCGGCCAGATGTTTTTTATTTTTTGTTTTTTTGTTTTTTTGTTTTTTGATACAGGGTCTTGCTCTGTTGCCCTGACTGGACTGCAGTGGCATGATCATGGTTCACTGCAGCCTTGACTTTCCAGGCTCAAACAATTCTCCCACTTCAGCCTACCAAGTAGCTAGGACTACAGGTGTGTGCTATCATGCTTGGCTAATTTTTAAAAATTTTTTGTAAAGACAAGGTCTCACTGTGTTGCCCGGTTTGGTGTCAAACTCCTAGACTCAAGTGATCCTCCTGCCTTGGCCTCCCAAAGTGTTGGAATTACAAGTGTGAGCCATTGCACCCAGCCTCTTTTTTTCTTAACTGTACTCAAATATAAAACAAACAGTTAATAATATAAACATGGAACGACGGGAGTTGAAGTGAGTCTTGGTAGTCTAGATATTTATAAATAATGGTTTTTGTTTGTTTGTTTGTTTGTTTGAGACGGAGTCTTGCTCTGTCGTTCAGGCAGGAGTGCAGTAGCACAATCTCAGCTCACTGCAAGCTCTGCCTCCCGGGTTCACGCCATTCTCTTCCCTCAGCCTCCGGAGTAGCTGGGACAACAGGCGCATGCCGCCACGCCCGGCTAATTTTTTGTATTTTTGGTAGAAAGGGGGTTTCACCGTGTTAGCCAGGATAGTGGTCTCCATCTCCTTACCTAGTGATCCACCCGCCTAGGCCTCCCAAAGTGCTGGGATTACAGGCATGAGCCACCGCGCCCGGCCAAATAATGTATTTTTAAGTTTGCAAACTGACTGCTAACTAGAACAGTAAGATAGATATATGGGACTTTTACCGTATTCCTCATTTGGATTTCCATTTTGTGCATTTTTTATTTTAAAATTCATTATAAGAAAATGCAATTTGTAAAAGTGTGAAAAGGGGTATTAATAACACAGTTTCCCAATTGGTAAAGGAAAAACTATATTGAAAAATTGAGTTAAAATATAAATATCGGCCGAGTGCAGTGGTTCACGTCTGTAATCCAAGCACTTTGAGAGGCTGAGGTGGGTGAATTACTTGATTTCAGGAGTTCAAGACCAGCCTGGGCAACATGGCAAAACCCTGTCTCTATTAAAAATATAAAAAATTAGCCACCTGTGC
The DNA here is from genome assembly GCF_037993035.2 of Macaca fascicularis. Classification (NCBI taxonomy): domain Eukaryota; kingdom Metazoa; phylum Chordata; class Mammalia; order Primates; family Cercopithecidae; genus Macaca; species Macaca fascicularis. The sequence continues at coordinate 67,962,804 of NC_088392.1, read as the reverse complement.
TGGCGCACTGCTATAGTCTCTTCTACTTGGAAGGCTGAGATGGGAGAATCGGTTGAGCCCAGGAAGCCCAGGCTGTGGTGAGCTGAAACCGCACCACTGCACTCCAGCCTGGGTGGCAGGAGTGAGACCCTGTCTCAATCAAGACTTCAGCCCAATACTAAAAAAAAGTTTATCAAAGTTTCATTTTTCTAGGATATAAGAATTAACACTGCCTGTTAAACAACTGTATAGTTTGTTTAATACGTTGGTTCTTAGCTGGGGGCATTTAGGTTCCACAAGGGACATTTGGAAATGTCTAGTGGCATTTTTAATTCTTACAAGTGGGTGGGTGGAGGAGGTACAGCTGACATCTAGAGGATAGAAGCTAAGGATGCGCCGGGCGCGGTGGCTCAAGCCTGTAATCCCAGCACTTTGGGAGGCTGAGATGGGCGGATCATGAGGTCAGGAGATCAAGACCATCCTGGCTGACACGGTGAAACCCCGTCTCTACTAAAAAATACAAAAAACTAGCCGGGCGAGGTGGTGGGCGCCTGTAGTCCCAGCTACTCAGGAGGCTGAGGCAGGAGAATGGCGTGAACCCGGGAGGTGGAGCTTGCAGTGAGCCGAGATCTGGCCACTGCACTCCAGCCTGGGCGGCAGAGCGAGACTCCGTCTCAAAAAAAAAAAAAAAAAAAAAGAGAAGCTAAGGATGCTACTGAATGTCCTACAGTGCTCAGGACAGCTCTCACAACAATGATCTGGCTTTAAATGTCAGTAGTGCTAAAGTGGAGAAAAGAGTTAATTTTGCAGATGCACTTAGATTTGTCATACATAATTTGCCATATTGTTTATAAAGTGATTTGTTTTTTATGAACTTTTTTATCGTTGGAAACATTAAACATATACAAAGGTAGAGATAATAGTATAATAAATCTTATGTACCCATCGCCTCACATGAATTAATACTCATGGCCAGTTTTATCTATACACCTTTCCTCCCATTCCCTCTACTGAATTATTTTGAAGGATATCTAGACAGATACCATATTATTTCATCAGTAGATATTTAATATGTATTCTAAAACGTAAGGGCTCTTTTAAAAAGTTTCTCACCTTTATCACACCTAAAAATGTTAAAAATCTTTGTTACACCTAAAAATGGTAATAATTGATTTTTTAAAATCTAATTTTATTAAAAGTTTTGGAGTTAGCAGAAGAATGAAGGAAATAATATATTTTGTTCTCCAGTTATCTCATTTGGTAACCTTTCATTTTTTCCATCTGTATTAGGAAGTAGGCTCAAGAGAGGTATAGATCATGGTCTGCAGACTACAGCTCACAGGCCAAATCCAGCCCTCCATAAAGTATTGTTGAAACACAGCACAGCCATTCATTTATTTACTGTCTGTGGCTCCTTTAGTGTGACAGTAAAGTAGCTGTGTAGTTTCAATAAGAGACTATATGGCCTGTAAAAAGTAAAATATTTACTTTCTGGCCCTTCACAGAAAAGTTGCTGACCCGTAGCATAGATGACTATTGAGGAATTTTTGGTTGATTTAAGCTATTATCAAACAATTATTTGGTACATAGCATACCTTTGGAACATGTGATAAGATTGTATTTTGTTTCCTATTTCTTTTTCTTAGGGAAACCTCAAAGAACTGTTTTGGAAAGTTGATTGTCTCCATATATTGACCTACTGAATTCAGTAGGATTACATTCTGTTTCTTCCTTAATGTATAGGTAAAGGCATCAAGGACTATGCTATCTTAGGTATGTTGATATAGGTGAGCTAATTTTGGATCTGCTGTGGACTCTATATTTTTTTCCCCCACTGATGAAGTATAATAGTAAAGGCATGGAGATTTGGATGGGAGATGAGTTTTTAAAAATATGTCTTTATTATGAGTTTCCAAACACAGTACATCTGCTTAAGTTATAAGGACATTTGGGGTAGTTTGGGGTAGTTTCATCATTTAATTAAAAAAAAAAACTGCTTCAAATGGAGAAGATTAGTATTAGGGAACAATACTAGACTTTGTCAGATAACCCAAATTTTTTGGCTAGATGGACTAAGAAAAAAGAAGACTCAAATTACCAAAATCAGAAATGAAAGTGGGTACATTACTACTAATTCTACAGAAATAAAAAGGATTATAAGAGAGTACTATGAACAATATGCCAACAAATTGGATAACCTAGATGAAATGGATGAATTTCTAGAACACAAAACCTGTTAAGACAGAATCATGAAGATATAGGAAACCTGAATAAACCTATAACTGGTAAGGAGATTGAATCAATAGTTGAAATTTTCCTAACAAGGAAAAGCCTTGGACCTTATGGTCTCAGTGGGGATTTCTGCCAAATATTTAAAAAAGAACTAGTATCATTCTTTCTCAAACTTTTCCAACGAATTAGAGAGGAGCGAAGACTTCCTGACTCATTCTAAAAAGCCAGCAAAACCAGTATAAAGCCAGAAAAAAGACACTACAAGAGAACTACAGACCAATATACCATATTAACATTGATACAAAAATCCTTAACCAAATATTAGTGAGCTACATTCAGCAACATGAGAAAGGGATTATACACCATGATTTGTTCCTGGAATGTTAAAGATGGTTCAACATAGGAAAATTGATCAATGTAATACACCATATTAACATAATAAAGGGGAAAAACTGCATAATCATTCCAATTGACCAGAAAAAGCATTTGACATAATTTAACACCCTTTCATGATAAAAACACTCAGTAAACTTGGAATAGTAGGGAATGACCTCATTGTAATAAAAGCCACATATGAAAAACCCCTAATGAACATCGTATTAGATGGTGAAAGACTGAAAACTTTTCTTCTTAGAATAGGGCAAGGATACCTGCCTTTACCACTTCTATTTAACAATACTGGAAGTGCTGACCAGAGCAATTAGGCAAGAAAAAGAAAAGACATTCGAATTGGAAAGGAAATAAAAATTATCTCTGTTTGCAGTGATCTTATATGTGGAAACCTAAAGATTTCAACAACGACAAAAAAAACTTTTAGAACAAATTTAGCAGTTTAGCAGAATACAAAGTTAAAACACAGAAATCAGTTGTATATCTATACATTAACAGTGAACAGTCTGTTAATTGAACAATCTGTTAACAATGAATCTTTCAGGAAATTGAGAAAACAACTCCATTTACAATAGCATCAAAAAGAATAAAATACTTAGGCATGAACTTTACCAAGGAGGTAAGACTTACACACTGAAAACTACAAAATATTGCTGAAAGAAATTAAAGAAGACAATTGGAACTACCTCCCATGTTCATGGATTAGAAAATTTAATATTGTTAAGAGGTCAGTACATACTCAATGAAGTTCTGTCAAAATCCTAAAGATGTTTCTTGCAGAAATAGAAAAATCTATCCAGAAATTCATAAAGAATCTCAAGACAGCCCCAAACAGCCAAAGCAATCTTGAGAAAGAACAGAAGTTGGAGGACTCACACTTCCTACTTTCAAGACTCACCACAAGGCAACAGTAATCAAGACAGTGTATTACTAACATAAGGGTGGACGTAAAGACCAATAGAAGAGAATTGGGAATTCAGAAATAAACCTTTGCATTTAAGGTCAATTGATTTTTGGGGTCCAAGACAATTTAATGGAAAAAGAGCAATCTTTTAAACAAATGGTGCTTGGGCAACTAGATATTCACATGTAAAAGAATAAAGTAGGAACTTTACCTAACACTGTGTTCAGAAATTTGATTCAAAATGCCTGAAAATCTAAATGTGCGATATAAAACTATAAACCTTTTTGAAGGAAAAGAGGGCAGAAACCTCACAGCATTGTATCTGGCAGTGATTTCTTGAATATGACACCAAAAGTACAGTTAACAAAAGAAAAATAGGCAAATTAGACTTCATGAAAATTAAAAACTTTATGTGTATCAAAGGACATCTGTCAACAGGGAGAAAGGCAGCCTATGAAATGGGAGAAAATATTTTCAAATCATGTGTCTGATAAGAGATTAAAATCCAAAATATATATAGACTCTTAAAACTCTACATCAAGAAAACATGAAAAACTCCATTTGACTTGAATGAGTTGAATAGACATTTCTGCAAAGAATATATATGAATCAATAAACACATGAAAAGATGTTTAACATCACTAATTATTAGGGGAATGCAAACCAAAACCACAGTGAGATACTGCCTTACAGCCATTAGAATGGCTGTTATCAAAACAACCAGAAAAAACCTGTCAGTGAGGATGTGGAGGAATTAGAACTCTTTGCACTGTTCGTAGGAATATAAAATGGCATAGCCACTGCTGAAAAGAATATGACTGTTGCACAAAAGATTAAAAATTGAATTACAATATGATCCAACAGTTCTGCTTTTGAGTATATATCCCAAAGACTGGAAAGGAAGTCTTGAGGAGGTATTTGTTCACCTGTGTTCTTAGCAGCATTATTCGTAATAGCTAAAGTATGAAAGCAGCCCAAAAGTATCCATTGACAGAAGAGTAGATGAGCAAAATGTGGTATGTGCTTATAGTGGTATATCATTAAACTTAAAAAGAAAGGAAATTCTGACACATAAGATCCTTGAGGCCATTATTCTAAGTGAAGTGAGCCAGTTACAAAAAGACAAATACTGTATGGTTCCACTAAGTATAGATAGTAGTCAAAATCATGGGAACAGAAAGTAGAATGTATGGTGGTTTCCAGAGATGAGGGGGTAGGAGGAATAGGATGTAGAGTTTCAGTTTTCTCAGTTTTTAATGGGTATAGAGTTTCACTTTTGCAAGATGAAAAAAGTTCTAGAGATGGATGGTGGTGATAGTTGCACAATGATATGAATGTACTTAGTATCACTGAATTGTACATTTAAAAATGGTGAAGATGGTAAGTTTTATGTATATTTTGCTACAATAAAAATATTAAAAAAACATGATGGTTATTTAAGGATTATATTCAACACCCATTTTTATTCTTACTAGTTAATAGGCACTGTGCTAGCTCCTGGAAATAAAGATGACTAAGACACAGTCATAGCCCCCAAGAAGCCCACAGCCAGCTAAAAAAGACTTCAAACAAATAATTACACTATAGTGTGAGAAATGGTATAATAAACTTTGTGAGAATCGGGAAATTTCACAGGAGAAGTGATGCCTGAACTGAGTTTTATAAGATATCTAGTTTCCAGTCCAAGAGGGTGACGACAAAGAGCATTCCAAGTCTAGGGAGTAGCATATGAAAATACATAGGATCCCATAAGTTGACAAGTTGGAGCCTGAGATCTGAGGGGACTGTGGCAGCAGGCGAGGCTGGAATGGTTCACAGAGGTAGGTCTCAAAAGAGATTTGTTTTGTACATAGTAGAGAGACATTGAAGAGGTTTAAACATAAAATTTGTGTTTTACAGAGAGAATTATGACTTTGGTGTGAAGAATAGATTGGGATAAGAAAGTGAAGGGAGGTTGAGTTGTGGGAATCATCCAGGTGAGTAAGAATGAAGGCCTGAATTAGTTTGTGGTAGAGTTGGAGAAAAGAGAATAGATTTGAGCATAAATTGAGGAGAAAAAGCTGTAGAGTTTGATGATTGAACATAGAGGCTCACAGAGAGGAAGCAGTTGACTGTGACTTACAGATACTGATTTTGTTGACCATATGATCTGTAGTTCTATCGGCTAAGATAGGCAGTATTAAACAAGAGCAGGTTTTGGAAAATGGGTAGAGAATAGGGCAGGAGGATAGAAAGAAACACAATCAGTTTTAGATTTAATTTGAGGCCTCTTTATGAAATTCTTTGAGATAATCTTATAGAGGTTAGCTGTAACCTTGTTCCTTAACATTCTCTTTTGGTACTAGTAACAGGGACAGGCACATGAGCTGTGTTTTAGGTTTATTTGGAGTATTTAAGATGGATTCAGAAGAAAGCAACAAAACTTACAAGTTCAAGTTTTATTATAACTGTAGTTTTCTAATTTAGAAGAGAAACGTGGAAGTAAATTTAATTATATTTAATTGTAATTTTCTAGTATGCATGTGTATTTTCCATAATTTAAAAATTGTTCTTATTTATTTCATTGTGACAAACATAATCAGGGTTTTATAATTCTTTGGTGTTTATTTTTATGTGAATTATTGACAACCTGCATTAAATGTTTCAGTAGTGATTTTCTTTCTTTTTTTTTTTTTTTCGAGACGGAGTCTTGCTCTGTCGCCTAGGCTGGAGTGCAGTGGCCGGATCTCAGCTCACTGCAAGCTCTGCCTCCCGGGTTTACGCCATTCTCCTGCCTCAGCCTCCCGCGCGGCTGGGACTACAGGCGCCCGCCACCGTTCCCGGCTAGTTTTTTTTTTTTTTTTAAATGTATTTTTTAGTAGAGACAGGGTTTCACCGTGTTAACCAGGATGGTCTCGATCTCCTGACCTCGTGATCCACCCGTCTCGGCCTCCCAAAGTGCTGGGATTACAGGCTTGAGCCACTGTGCCCGGCCTCAGTAGTGATTTTCTAACAACCATACAGTGTTAGTGGCCTGATGTTCCCTTTTTTAATGGAAGGTAAATCACAAAATAGGGTTAAAAACTGTAACAGAAAAAAAAAAAAGACTGGAAGTTGGGAAGATCTTAACTCTAGGATTCTGAACTGTATGTGTTACTAGAGAGATTAATTTATATATACATGCATATATATCTTATTTTTGTTTTGTTTTTTAAAACACTTGTTTTTCTGGGATGTTTAAATATAATGCTACTCGGAGACACAAGAGTTGAGAGAGGTGCCAAATCCTAACCACAAGACCGCCAGGGAAAAGGCACAAGAGTTGAATCTTAAATCTTGCATGTGGTTGTTTGCCAGTTCCTTTGTCAAAATTGACAGGTAACAAAAACTGATTCAGCTGGAAATGTCAGTAAGGTAGAAATATCCCTGAGCTGTAGTTCCCTACCGTTTCAAAGTGATTGTCAAACTGTCGTGGATTCCTACATGAGTGCTTTTACCTTTAATACCTGTTTGAGAAGATATGCAAAGACCAAAATCTACTTTGAGTTCTGTAACTGTTTTGAATGAACTATTTAAGTGCATTTAATCATAACAGTGTTTATCTGTGTTATCTTTGAAAGTAGTTCAGAAAATCCTGGGTGCCATATGGATTGTCAAACCCCTTGCGAAACTAGGGAGTCCACCAGGGGTGGCACAGTGGTATTGGGAATCAGAAACCACTGCTCTGGATGGAGGAAGTCTTAGAGTACCAGTATCAGGGACAGACAGATGGTCTTGGTGGGTGTCAAAATTTGCAGTGCAGTACTGGAATAAATGCAGTACCCTTATACCTAACACCCTTTTCCATCTGCTTCTGGCAAGGCAGTGAGACTTCTTTTTGTACTTTTTGGTATGAACTATGTATGCTACCTTCATGGCATAGTGCAGGCAGTTTTCCCCCTTTCCAAAGTACTTTCTTTCAGTTTTAAAAAAAAATTTAAGCAATTAGGTCTTTCCTGCTTTCTCATTTCTTCAGAAATATGCCTATTACAGGAGGTGAGGCAAATTGATTTGATTCTTCTGAAATAGTTTTGAAATTTTTGATATATGGAATTTTGGGAGTTTATGCTTTGTTTTTATCTTTTAATGGTGTATTTAATTTTTTTTTTTCTGTTCTCGAATATACAGAAAAGTGTATGCTCATCACTTAACCAGTTTTAATGTGTTGGTAAATTGCTCCCCATTAAAGCCAGTTGAGATCACATTGTTTGGCATTCTTTTTTTTTTTAATCACACAACTCATCTTAGTTTACTTTTTATGTCATTAAAAAGTCTTTGTAGGACATGCACAGTAGCTCACACCTGTGATCCCAGCACTTTGTGAGGCTGAAGTTGGAGAATTTATTAAGTCCAGGAGTTCAAGGCTGCAGTGAGCTATGACTGTGCCACTGCATTCCAACGTGGGTGACAGAACAGGACCCTGATTCTTTTTTTTTTTTTTTTTGAGAGGGAGTCTTGCTCTGTCGCTCAGGCTGGAGTGCAGTGGCTCGATCTTGGCTCACTGCAACCCCCACCTCCCGGATTCAAGCAGTTCTCCTGCCTCAGCCTCCCAGGTAGCAGGGATTACAGGCATGTGCCACCATGTCTGGCTAATTTTTGTATTTTTAGTAGAGACGGGGTTTCTCCATGTTGGCCAGGCTGGTCTTGAACTCCTGACTTCAGGTGATCCGCCTGCCTTGGCCTCCCAAAGTGCTGGGATTACAGGTGTGAGCCACCGTGCCCAGCCTAGGACCCTGATTCTTTAAAACAACAACAACAACAAAAAAACTGTCTTTGTAAAAAGTTTTAAATGGCAAAAAAAAGTTGGCTTACTGTCATGGCTGATAAATGAGGAGTGCTGAAAGAGTGATACTATAACTGTTGGTCTGATATATATATATATATATATATATAAAATGATCTAAGTTTATCATTTATCTTTGGGAGTTAATCACTGTTCAAGTCAGTTTCTAGGTTTAAAAAATTTTTTTTATAGAGACAGGGTCTTACTCTGTTACCCCAGTCGGAGTGCAGTGGTGCGATCATAGCTCACTGTAACTTGAAACTCCTTGGCTCAAGCAATCCTTCTGTGTCAGCCTCCCAAGTAGCTAGGACTACAGGTGGGTGCCACCATGCCTGGCTGTCTCTACAAAACAGAATCTTGCTATGTTGCCCAGATTGATATTGTTGGAAATCTTACTCAAATTTACAATTTACTTGACCTCAAGTGATCCTTCTGCCTTGTCCTCCCAAAGTGCTGGGATTATAGGCATGAGCCACCTCACCTGGTCAAGTTCTAGTTATTTTGTTGGCTCCAACTTATGTTTCCTTTTCTCAAATTAATCTGCTTCTTGGTGTATTATTACAGCTTCAAGTTTTTTTTTTTCTTTCTAAAATATTCACTAATTCAGATTTCAATGCTAATGATTAGGATAAAGATGGTGATAGAGCAGTTCACCATGCAGCTTTTGGAGATGAAGGTGCTGTTATAGAAGTACTACATCGAGGTAGTGCTGATTTGAATGCTCGAAACAAGCGCCGACAGACACCACTTCATATTGCTGTCAATAAAGGTCATCTTCAAGTTGTGAAGACTTTATTGGACTTTGGCTGTCATCCCAGTCTCCAGGTAAAACCTTTAAAGAAATACATCCTGCAGGTATTGCTCGGATCCTATTAAAGGGAAACATTAAGTTCTATGGTAAGCATTCCTTTGTTTTCGTTCTCATATGGCCATGGTCATAGTAAATGATACCAAAGGCATAAGATGTTGCAAAATTGGTAGCTATTTCTTTTTTAAAAAGTTTTTTGTTTGTTTGTTTGTTTTTTTAAGGAAAATGCCAATAAACTGGGTTTAGATTGGGCAGGGAGAATGGGGACTTCTTTGTAAAAATGTCAGCTTATGAATGAATTCAACTTTATTGATCATGACAGTGAGCCTCAACAGCTTAAAGAAGTGTAATAGGCTATATTTCATAATAGTTACTTCATAACTATTTAAATTATTTGAATTGTATTTTTTATTGTAGCTTAGGGACTTCGAATAGTCATTATTGTAATCTTCAGACATTTTCTGTTTTGGAAAATGTATGGGATTTTAGAGTTGATTTACAGTAGGATCTAATTTTTGAAGCAATGGTTGCCTAAGAAATGATTATCCTCAGCTACAGTTCTATAACCAGATAAATTAAACCACAAATATATGGAAAATGTAGTCTGTGTCCATTATCTACTTAGTTTGGTTACTAAGCAACTTGTCTTTTGTGTGCCTGTTTAATTAAAAGTTCTATACTTAGTAATTTTGTAGCAAAGTAAAATAGGACCAAACCCTAATTTGCCAATTTTTAGGTACCTTAACCAAATAGGCTTGAAATAACATATTATTTTTAAATACAAATGTTCCCTGAAACATTGTTTGAATATGTAAAGCATAATTTGTTTCCATTGGAAACTCAATAATGATTTTTTAAAAGGTAGGGAAGTGGTTAGAATTGTAAGCTGCTTATAGTTTAGATAATTTAGTTTACAGCATCCAGGAATTGGTTGCTGGATTGGATAGATCTCAGAGAAGAAATAAAGTAGTAGTGGGAATGAGGGCTTGAGAAGAACTGAAAGAATAGATTTTGTTCAGCTAGATAATTATTAGAAACTAAGGTTTTTGAAGTACAACTGTTTTGGAACTGTTGGGATCTAGGCTATGTCCTTGTAAGTGGGAGGCAGGATTGGAGGATGAGGGAGAATTGGGGAGTGTTAATCTGTAAGGAGAGGTGATTTATACCTGCTAACGTTTTTTGTCTGAAACGGGAGACAAGTTCATCTGTTGAGAGTGTGAGTGTGAGGTGGCGGGTAGAGAAAGAGTAATTGAGAAGAGTGATAAGGACTTGGGGACCTGGAGAAGGGTGTTCCCATCATGATAGAAGCCCATTTCAGGTTGAACACTACAGACTTTTAGTGCCACGAGATACAGGAGTAGAAGGTAGATGGTTGGATTGAACTTGGGTTAGGAATTTTTTTTTTTTTTTTTTTTAAGACAGGTTCTTGGCTGGAATTCAGTGGCATGATCATGGCTCATTGCAGTCTCGACCTTCAGGGCCCACCTCAGCCTCCTGAGTAGCTGGGACTACAGGTGTGAGTTGCCATGCCTGGATAATTTTTTTTGTAGAAATGCCTAGGCTGGTCTCAAACTTCTGGGCTCAAGCAGTCTTCCTGCTCCCACCTCCCAAAGTCCTGGGATTACAAGTGTGAGCCATCTTGCCTGGCAGGAATTCATTTTTTTTTTTTTTTTTTTTGAGAGGGAGTCTCGCTGTCGCCCAGGCTGGAGTGCCATGGCGTGATCTCGGCTCACTACAAGTTCCGCCTCCTGGGTTCACACCATTCTCCTGCCTCAGCCTCCTGAGTAGCTGGGACTACAGGCGCCCACCACCACGCCCGGCTAGTTTTTTGTACTTTTTAGTAGAGACGGGGTTTCACCATGGTAACCAGGATGGTCTGGATCTGCTGACCTCGTGCTCTGCCTGCCTTGGCCTCCCAAAGTGCTGGGATTACAGGCATGAGCCACCGTGCCCGGCCAGGAATTCTTTATGTAGGTGGACGAATATATTCCTGGGATTAGCAAACCTTTTCTGTAATGGGCACAGATAATAGTTTAGGCTTTCATTTGGCGTCTGCCACAACTATCTAACTCTCATTGCAGAGTGAAAGCAGCTATAGATAATACAGAAATAAATGGGCGTGGCCGTGTTCCAATACAACTTAATTTACAAAAACAGGTGGCTCCAACGTGTAATATCCTGGGAGATCATTTTTTCTAGGCTCTGTCCGCATGGCTTAGGGAAGCATAGGGCTCTGCCCCATGATGTACAGTCCCTTTCCACAGTGTTGGAAATGAAGCTGGGTCTGGTGTTTGCACTTTCATATTCCTGTAACTTCTCAGAATCCTGTGGACAGTGACTGGGGAGACAAACCATGCAGGAAATATGTCTAGTAAAAAAGAATTAAACAAAGAAAAAACAAGTGGCAAGCTGGATTTGGCAACTGTAGTATATGCTGTAGGCTAGATTATATATTACTGAGAGTAGCATCTGTGAAACTATGAAATGAATGAAATCTAAATTATTCATGTATGTACATGACTGCTAATGAATAAAAACTTAACTGCTAAGTCAACTGATTAATGTAAAAAGTAGTCAGCTTGAAAAAATGGTAGACTGAGATTGCTAAATTTTCATTTACAATTGTTTTACCTTTGGCTAACTAGCCACTTTCCTGCCCTTTGAAAATGCTTAGATTAATGATTCTCAACTGTGACTGCAAAATATGTTCATCTGTGAAGCTTCGAAAAATTACTAATGCCTCACTGTCACCTCTAGAGATTTTGTATGGTGAACAGCCTGGACATCAGATTTTTTTTTCTCTCTCTCTCTTTTTTTTTTTTCCCCTCTGTACAACAGATTTTAAAAGATCTCAATCCCTGCACGTACTAATGAGCAGCCAAGGTCAAAAACCACCGACTTTCAATTCATTGTTATGGTGTAGGTTTGGTGTGGAATTTCAGGGTATGACAGTTAAGGCCATTTTAAACTTACTTAATTTGGGGGGCAGCTTTTTCACTTCATTAGCTTTTGTCATTAGTTATATTTGAGGCTACTTCTTTTCTTTTTTCTTGGTAAAGCTTCAGCATGTGCTGGGAACAGTGGCTCATGCCTGTAGTCCCAACACTTTGAGAGATTCATGTGGGAGGATCGCTTGAGCGTGGGGGTTCAAGACCAGCATGGGCAACATACTGAGATCCCCGTCTCTAAAAAAAAAAAAAACTTTGCCAGGCAAAGTGGCTCATGCCTGTAATCCCAGCAATGTTGGAGGCTGAGGTGGGCAGATCACAAGGTCAGGAGTACTGAGACCAGCCTGACCAACATGGTGAAACCCCGTCTGTACTAAAAATACAAAAATTAGCCGGGCGTGGTGGTGGGTGCCTGTAATCCCAGTTACTCGGGAGGCTGAGGCAGGAGAATCACTTGAAACCAGAAGGTGGAGGTTGCAGTGAGCTGAGATCACGCCACTGTACTCCAGCCTGAGTGAAAGAGCGAAACTTGATCTCAAAAAACAAAACAAAAAAAACCTCCAACATGCTTATTGTGTTTTCCAACTAGATTTGAGTATGGTTTTCCTTACTATAATGTGGCCAGTGTTTCTTGCCTGTATGTTTGTTTTTTGTATTTTTGGAGATAGAGTCTCGCTCTGTCACCCTGGCTGGAGTACCGTGGCGTGATCACAGCTCACTGGAGCCTTGAACTCCTGGGGTCAAGCCATTCTTCTGCCTCAGCCTCCTGAGTAGCTAGGACTATTGGTGCATACCACTGTGCCCGGCTCTAATTTTTAAAATTTTTTATAGGGACAGAGTCTCTATATGTTGCCCAGGTTGGTGTTGTCCTGGCCTTAGGTGATCTTCCCGCCTCAGCCTCCCAAAGTGCTAGGGTTACGGACATGAGCCAGCATGCCTGGCCTTTGCCTATATTTTTATAGTTACCACAAAAAATGCTCTTTTATTGGTATTTGTTGGAGGTGGTCTCTGTTTCTGTTTGCTTAGCATTTGGTAAAAGTATTACTATTAGATGGGATGATTAATTGAAGAACTAATGGAAGTTTCTTTAAACTTAAAGGATTCTGAAGGTGATACCCCTCTTCATGATGCAATAAGTAAGAAACGTGATGATATCCTAGCAGTTCTTTTGGAAGCTGGAGCAGATGTTACCATCACAAACAATAATGGATTTAATGCTCTACATCATGCTGCACTAAGGGGAAATCCCAGGTATGTCACCCCTTACTATTTTAGGTGCAATTCAAAAATATTTTCCTACTGCTGATTCTCTTTTTCTGATACTGATGAAGAAATAATTTTGGCTAATTTAGTATTTTAAATCATTTTAAAGTTTTGTGAAAATTATGCCTTTAGTTTTATATGATGATTATTTGATTGTTAATCTAATACAAGTATTATGAAATGATTATTTAAGTTTATATTAAATGTGGATATAAAATATCAGGAATGCTGGTTTCTTTCTAAAGATTTAATTAAAATGCATTTTATTTTGAGATTTATATTTCTTCAAAATGATTATCTGGGTGTCCTCTGATTTCATGTTACCATTTGCATGATAATTATTTTTTAAAACTTAAGACTAAATAAATATTAAGTTACCTAATTCCTTGTTAATAATGTAATTAGTTATATAAACTTCTAGTGTAGCTATCCCCTCATCCATTGTTACAGCAATAGTATTCTACTGAAAAAAGTATTTGCTGGTTGACATTTGAGAAAGACTGCTTTTGGAGAATCACATTCTTTATAAAGGATCTGCAGTGTCCCACAGAATGGGAAAATGCTTAGCTTGGCTTAATTTAGAGATTTCCATTAACTCACTTTTTGGAGCAACTTTACCCTAAGCATTTTAGGAAATTCTGCATTAGATGTCTTCTGTGTATGTTTGAGTCAAACCTGTATATCTGGACTAAGAAAAGTGTTCGCTTTGATTTTTATTTTGATAATTTTATCTATTCTGAACATTTATTCTTTGGTTCCTTATTGTATTTTTATATCATGCTTCCTTTTTTTTTTTTTGGCGAATTTTAAGCTTCTTAGGATCACCACTAGAGGGTGACCACAGAAAACAAAAAGATTTTATTGCTACTGCTTATTGGTAACTGTAACAGTGGGTATATATTGTAGGCTGAAATGAATGATCATATTTTAGATCACACCTTGACTTTTTTTCCAAATTGCAAACATTTGAACACTTCAGATTTTGGCATTGTGAAGGAGACAGTAGTAGCATATTTTCCCTGCCCTTCAAACAGAAGATTATGATAGCACTTACCACATGCCAGCCTCTGCAAAGTGCTTCACATGCATCATCTCACTTAATCCTTTCAACAGCTTTTTGAGGCAGGTGTTAATATCCTCATTTTACATGTGAAGAATATGAGGCTTATAGAGATGAATTTAATTATTCAAGAACACATAGCTGATTACTGAAGCAGCTGTAACTTGAGGAAGGTCTAGGTGACTTTAGAATCATAACTGTTAAACCACTTTACATCACCTTTTTCTGTATTATGGTCTGTTTGTGAAGCAAAACCAAAACACATGGGCAGTGAATGTATCAGTACCTCATTCCTCTTGCTACCTCATTGCTTAGAGTTATCTTTGCTCTCTCACCAATTATCAACTTCCAACTAGTTTTAAAATTTTATTCATTCTACCAGTCCTTCCCATCCATTCCATTCTGTTCCCACTGTTGCTGACCCAATTAAGTACTCACCACATTTACCTAGACTATTATACTATTCTTCTAATATTTTTCTTTGGTTTCAGTCTTATTCTTGATTTAAATTTTATACATTTACAAATTATCCATTCTGAAAGCATAGGTCTAAATGGCTCTCTTCCCCTGTTTCCCAACTTCAGTTTTTGTTTATTAACATAGAATACAATTTACCTACTTTGGCTTGGCATTCAGACCCATATTCTGTGTGTCCTGAGTCTGTCTAACTTTATCTCCTGCTAATCCAATGCCTCAGCCCGCCTTGCCCTTCACCTATTCTCCTTTCCTAAAATACGCTGTCTGCTTTCTTCTTCTATTTTTTGGAGCATTTTCTTTGATTGGGGTGCCCCATCCCACCTCTTTATCTTAACCATCTTTCTTCCAGAGCTACCTCCTGTGTCATCATTGGAATTATTTTGTTTGCTCTGTACTTCCTTGTTCTGTGTTCTTATTTATTGTACTTACTGTACTCAGCTTAGTGCTGTTTATTACTGTGTGCATTTCTGTCTTTCTTTTAAAATTGTGGGCATTCATATTCATCTGTTCATCCTACATAGGCTCTGGCTATACAAGGCACTCAGTAAATGTTAGCCTTACTTTGACAGTGAGGACACTGTTGAATATCACAAGACGTTATATGATCAGTTACGGAATGAATTCTGTAGAGAAACTGTGTTAGGAATTCAAACAGCAATTACTTCAGATTAGAATGGTCAAAAAGATTTTTTTGAGGGAATTTAGGATTTATTGAGGGAATATGAAATCATGAAGTTTAGGATAAACTAAGAATTGAAGTGTTTAGGAAACAAGTATCTTTTAAATATTTTGAGTGGTTTCATTTTTATCGAGAGTAGGCATAGTATATTCAATAATGCTAAGCCTATACAAGAAAGAGAAAATTTACTTTTTTTTTTTTTTCCCAATTCTTGCATAAATCTTGAGGGTGCCCCTGAAAATTTAAAACAGCAACTCTTCCAACCAGATATTTGGTGTCAGGTGACATTTACAAAAAATGCTTTTATTCTTCAGCAAAGTAGTGCTTCAGGTAAAGCTACATGACTTCTTTATTCCTACTTCCTTAAGACATTTTTAGGTAGTTGTGACTATAGATTGCCAGATAGAGTGTGATTTTAATTGGACACTGAAGAGTATCAGAAGATGACACAACTTATATTACCAGTTGTAGTTGCAAATTGAGATGTTTTGAGTTCTTTTTTTCATATCAAATTTCTTTTTCTTAAGGTTGTTTTTCCTCTTATACTGACCAGTGATGTCAGAAGACAGAAGGAACCATTTTTAGCGTACTTGGAATTAAAAATAACAACCAATCTTTTTGGCCTTCATACTATAGAAAACCAACTGGGTGTGGTGATTTACGTCTGTAATCCCAGCGACTTAGGAGGCTGAGGCAGGAGGATTGCTTGAAGCCAGGAGCTTGAGATCAACCTGGGCAATGTAGCAAGACCCTGACTCTAAAAAAATTAAAAAATTAGGTTGGGTGCGGTGGCTCATGCCTATAATCCCAGCACTTTGGGAGGCAGATCACTTGAGGCTAGGAGTTTGAGACCAGCCTGGCCAACATTGTGAAACACTAGCTCTATTAAAAAAACAAAAATTAGCTGGGTATGGTGGCGTGCACCTGTAGTTCCAGCTACTCGGGAGGCTGAGATGTGAGAATCACTTGAACCCAGGAGGCAGAGGTTGCAGTGAGCTGAGATTGCGCCACTGCACTCCAGTCTGGGTTCCAGAGCAAGACTCTGTATCCAATAAAAAAGAGAATCAGCTGCGTGTGGCATCACAGACTTTTAGTCTCAGCTACTTGGGAGGCTGAGGCGAGAATATCGCTCAAGCCCAGGAGTTTGAGACTGCAGTGAGGTATGATCGTGCCACTGTGCTGTAGCACAGCCTGAGCAACATAGCAAGACCCTGTCTCTTAAAAAAAAAAAAAAAAAAAAAAAAGAAAACCAGATAAAGCACATTGCTATTTCCAGAACCTGATGAAGTGTCTAGATGCCCTGTATTTTTGAAGATTGTCCTTTGAAGTCTCTATTTCAAAGCTGCAGATCAATATAGAGTCTAGATTTCAAAGCTGATCTTGATGTTTCCTCATAGTTTGATAGTAACTGAAATAAACACATTAAGAGGAAAAGAGTTATAAAGCCATTTATTGTTTTTTAGAATTGTGAAAGAGAATATAAATTTTTGCTATAAGACCCTGAGTACTTTGGCTGTGCTTTATAAAGTTTGGAGCATTTTAAGTAGAAATTACACCATGTTTTAATATAGTAGTTTTGTTTTTTTAAGAAATCTTAACTAAGAACAATGCTGTTCGTCTATTCTGATAGTTAATATTTATAGGCGTGTTTTCATCTAGAGTTTAGCCATTTTTATCATCTCTTAGTATACAGGTAAAGTTTCTGATTTAAAGTAAGAGCAGAAATTATTTCTGCTGATAAAAGTGAAAACTGAATTTCTTTGGAGTAGCATAATCAGCATGCTACTTAGGTACTTTCTGTAAAGATGCTGCATTTTTAGCTAAGTTTTTAGAGCTCCCTCACAGGCATGAAAATAAATTAGTCAGCAGTATTCTCTGCAGAGCTGGCAAAAATAATCAGGTATTTTGGAAGTACAGATAACATTAATATAAAGTTTATATAGTATTTACAAATTTTTCTTGAATAGAAATTGAATGTGAAAAGAAAAGTAAAATATGAGTGAATCACCTGATGTGATATATGTTGTTTTTAGGTTGGTACTAAGATAATTTCACAGGCGTTTCTTATTTACTTACTAATTCCCACAAAAAATCTTACTGAATATATGAGCAACTCATAGTTTTCCCTCTAGAATGTTGTGATGCTTTTTTTACTTTTTAAATTCTGAAATATGGTCTGTAAACACGACTCTGTTGACTATGTGAAGATTTGATATGCTGTACTGTATTTTGGTGTTTAATGCTTTCCTTACAACTGTGAACATGCTGAGTGCTATCTACAAAATATAGCTGAGTCTATTCAGTAATAGGATACTTAGAGTGTGTTTTCTCTAATGTATGCTCATGCATCTACTGTCAAACACCATATGCCTTGTAATACACAAATGTACTTACTGTGACTGAGATGTAATTAATAGGAGGAAGAGGATCTTGAATGAAGTGATAAGAAATGTATTTAGATATGTCTCCTTTTGCCCACAGTCTTTTAGAGAATGATGTTCATTTTGAAATGGAGGAGTGGTCTGGAGTTGAGAATGTGTGAACATCTGGGTTTTTAAACTATTCTTGTCTTCAGTAATCTTCATTAATTGCTGAAATGTTTGTCTCTGTTAATTAAATAATATTAAATTATCTATAGTCTTATTGCAATCATTAAGAAAACTATATGGATGTTTGAATAATTGTCATTTTTTTTCTTTCCTTCAGTTTATCCCCACTGAAGGAGAATATTGTGTGTATATTTTTTATAAGGGACAAAGAAGACAGTGAGGAGAGTCATAGTATTTATTACTAGCAGAGTTCTTCATTTTACAGCTGTGAAAACAAATATGAAGAGGTGAAATATTTCATGAGTAAAAGTAGTGATGCTTAGCATTTTCTTTCTTTTTTGAGGACTAAAAAACTTTGATTCAGGGTCAGAAGAACTAGATACTGTTTTAAGCCTTTCCTCAAGATATCCTACAGTATCATCTTTTTCACCTTACCTGCTAACATTCAGGTAAATAGTGGTAAAATTAAAGGCCAATACTGTGGAAGATAGTGACTGAACATTTCTAGAGTGTTATATAATGTTTCTTTAATTTAAATATGCATACATCCATGTAAACCACACTGTACAATCCCATTGTGTTTTCAGGTGGGTTATAGGTGACCTTTCCAGATACTTTCTTCCTTTGAAGGAAGTTCTTTTTTTGATTGTTATTATAAAGCATAACCTACATTTTATTGCCAGTTCTTTTCTTTTCTGAAGGATAAGAAATTTAATACCAAGAGACGATAGTAAGTAAAATTTTTATTTGAAATCCTTAAGTCATCCATACATTTTTCATAAGCTTTTAATAAACATCTTTAACCATTCTAGCTTTTCCAGGTAGAGTTAACAGTAACAAGTTATTTGATTATAATCACAGTCTGAATAATGTAAATAAGTTGAAATTAGTTGACAAGTAATTGATATTCACAAATGAAAACGTAGTCCCGTGGTAATCAATGCATAGCTACAGCTGGTTGAAGGGGACCAAATCCATTGAAGAGGCGATTTGGTTCCATTTTACCAGCTCTAGCAAAGCATTGTAGTACTGCTAGTATGGAATCCAAAACAGTTCGTAAAATCACAGTCATGGACCTTCTACAAGTGTTAGAAATTATCATACCAATGCTTCAGTCACCGAATGTCAAATTTTCCATTTTGAAGTCACTTTCCTACTGTTTTCCTGCGCTTAATGGTTTAAAAGTCTTTTCTTTTTAACACATTACTGCATTAAGGAATGATCAATGTACATCTTTGTTTTCAACATCTTTGCTTCTTTTTCTAATCTTGTCCACAGCCAAAGTCTTTGCTTAATTCTTACATGTAGACTATAAGCTGTTTCAAAACCAATAGTATTTAAAGGAACAAATAGACCTTGGTGTATTTTAGAGTAATGTTTTCCATTTATCTTTAGGCAGTAAACCAGATTACTTAAGTAGGTAAGCTAAAAGGTTGGGGAAGAGTTCTGTTAGTCACCCCCTTTTACTGCCACTGCTGCTTTTAGCGTTATAGTTGAGAGCTAATACAAATTGTTGATGGGTGTAGGAATATCAATGGCCTTAAGAAAGTACCTCTGCCCTTTGAGTTATAAATAGATCACATGTGTATTCAGTGTATTGCTTGGACTTGTGTCGAAAGGAACTACCGTACATGCCAGTTTTTCTTTGTTTTTGCGTACGTAGTGTTACTAATCATAGGTTAGTAATTTAACCTTCTTAAAGGTCTGTTTCCTTGACTAAGTTCTCTGTCATTTTGGGTACAGATTGCCTAGTTACTTCTCATTATCGACTTAGTAATACATGGTGATTAGTTACAATCCATGAATACAAGTATTAAAATCTGTCGTGTGAATAATACTTGAAAAATCAGAGTAAAATTTTGTTATAATGTGGTTTTACTGTTGATTTCAATATCCTGGGCAGGGTGTCTTCTTGCATAAAAGTTTGATAAATTATAATTTGCCTATAAAGTTAAGTGCTCTCAGAGAAATATGGAGTAGAGAAATATTCTTTACAGTTACTGTTTTAAACTAAACTGGGAGGTCAGCACTAATTCTGGCAATATGCAAATGATTCTTGTACTAAGTATATTCTGCGTCTGTTGGTTGGTAAGTATCATACTGCTGGTGAAATTAATGTAACTATAATTCTTTTTCATCATTTATTCTAGTAGAAGTGAAACAGGTGTTAAACTGCCTGAACTTCAGTGCTGAAGATAGCAATAACACTGGCTTCTATTTTTACTAGTTATATGGAAGCTGTTTAGCAGATCCAGTTGCTCAAGTGTGCTTTTGGATGGCAGTTCAGTTTCATATACTGGCCATATCGGGGCAAGGAGAGGCCATGGGAAAAAAATAGTACAGCATTTGATAATGTCAGCATCTGTTATCCCTGTCAGGGAGACAGTTGAAATGTTTGAGTTATACCAGTGTCAGCAGATGCCCAGAGTTTAATATGTACTCAGTTAAAAATGAACAGCTGATCTAAGTGATAGATGTGACATTTTAGAGTGATTGAAAATACTCTTAGATAAGTTAAACTTGGAAGCACCAGAATCAGTATATAATTTTACTTTTAAAAATGAATAACCTGTCATTTTATTTTCTAAGGATTATTTATATAGTTTTAATATTATAGCAAAGAGATTCTTAGTTGCTGGGATGTTTGAGGATTATTAAACAACTTGTATACCTATAGAATGACTAATATAATTGTTTATTATAAAACATGAGTAATACTCTTTGAGTATTTTTATAGAAGAGCCTCTACTTTGAGTTCTAGGTATTTAGGACCTGTACAGGTAAACTTACCAAATAGACATGAATCATTGCCATTCTGTTTTGTGGATGATCAAAAGGGCTAAGCTTTGAACTAATTTCTTTGAAAATACAGAATTTTAAAATTATGTGCCTTTTATAATTTCCAATAAACATGCAGTAACATATATGATGCCATGTGTAATAGTCATTTTCATTGTAATCTGCTGATAAAGTGAAAATCATCTTTGTATTAACTAGTTGTCTTATTAAACAGAGAGAAAATGAACTGTAGTTAAACTTAGTCATTTCCATTTAATTTCTGATACAAAAAATTTAAAATATGCTTTTTATACATGTATAAATATTTCAGTTGAAATAATACTTTTGGTAAGAAATGGTTAGAATATGTGAATACTACTCTTTCTTTTTTTCTGACTTTGTCATTAGTAGCGTAAAACAGGTACTGCTTATAAATTTTGCTAAGAGCATTTGGAATTTAAAAAAAAAATCTACAAACTGCATGAAATAAAAGTATTTTGATATTTCTAAACAATGGATTGATCATGTTTAGAGAAGTTGAATTGTAATTGCATAGTACCAACAAAAACAGTTATTCGATCTGTGTAAATTGGTTCTTGACTATAGTGCTTTCATTTTACATGCCCTCTTTGGAGAAAGCAAATTCAAAGGTAATACAGATAGTAAATTAATTTATTTTAAATATTTGGTAGTCTATTACCAATATGCCCTGCTGACTTACAGCTATGGGCCAGAATTTTGTCATTTTTCATGCTTAAATCTTACATTTTAATTAATTTTAAGTTTTAACTTCACATTTGAAGTAGAGATTGGATTAAGACCCTGATAAACTTGAGAAGGAAGGACAAGGGCCACTATATTTGTAGCTGTCAGAAAAGAAAGCCTTTTTAAAACAACAAAACTTTTGGTCAGAAATTCCTCTAATATTAATAGATTATACATTTATCAAAATGAGAAGAAATAGCTTATCATGTGAATGAAACCAGCTCTTAGTATCTTATTTTTCTATACAAATCAGTGAGCCCTACTAATGAGATATACTTAAGTTAAGATTGAATTGTGGAGACAGAAAATAGGTCATGTATATTCCTCATTCTTTTGTGCTAATAATACTATTTTCCCTTTTGCAGTCAAATTTTAATAATGAGAGTACTTAATTTAAAAATGTAAGATGTATGTTTTAAACTTAGATGATTTAAAAGGAGTTTCATGATAATTGAAATCTACTTCACTGGATCTTCTTTTCCTTCATGAAATAAAAACCTTAGGGATAGTTTCTATCTGTAAGTAGTAGATAACCTTTTTTTTTTTTGGTGTTAGTATTGCCAAAGGTCATCTATTCATGAGTAGGTTAATTTACCATATGAAGGTCATTCACGTAGAAAGAAGCAAGAGCTTCTTTTAGCTCAGTTTAATTCTCTTTTGGTGGTCTATTGCCTACCAAAAATACATACTTCTTTACATTCCATAGCATTGTATGTTCATATGGGTACATAAAGAAGTATGTACTCTGAGTAGGTATTAAGTTGTTAGCTGTAAAAACATGAAATATTTTATTTTCTTATTTGTTAGTGAAACATTCAGCTTACTGATGTAGAGCAATGGTAAATCATTTGCAGAGACTAATTTATCGAAGACTAAATTTTGTAACAAGTTTACCTGAAGCATGGCATTAACGGTTCCATATTCTTGGTGGACATAGACATTCCTAAACATTTGACCAGTTATCTGTTGAACTTTGTCCTGGTTTGATTCTTTTTGCAAGAGATTCATAGAATCAGTGTAGTGTTACAGAGTGTATTTCAGAAACTTAAGATCAGCCTAGTGTTTCTTCAGTCTTCAGGGTGAATTTCTTCTTTTTTTGTAGTCTGCTTCTAGATCCTACAGGTAGATAGTAATTAATTAAATTGAATTTTTTTTTTTAACACAAACTAGATATCTTACTCAAAACCTAACAAATTAACCAGTAACTCTTTCTGATATTGACTCTGGAAGGTGAAACAACAAGGAGAAAAACCAGGATGAGTGTGGATGAATTGAACTTTTAAATTAAAAGATTATGAATTTTTGTTAGTGTTTTATAAGGTCACAGATAAGGACTCATGATCATTTGAAAATTTGTCATTCTTTTTTTATTAGTTCCTTACCTGAATTTTGCACTTTGGTGCTTCTCTTTGGGTTAAATACAATTATGCATTGAATACAAATTCAAATAGATGTAGAAATATCTAATTTTGGTGAGTTTAAGTTGTTTTGATTCTTTAATCTTTTTAGTATAAAGGATAACTGTCAGAATCATCAACTTTTACAAAGTATCACTTCAAAGAACTGAAAGGTTTTAGTCTATGAGCACCTGGGTTTTATTTACCTTGATGATTTAGCATGAAAAGAAATTATAGTTGGTAAGTAGCCTTCAGTTATTATGGTATTAGAAGGTTAATTTAAAACCTCAAGAAATTTTCAGATTTGGCAAAGGAGAAAAAAAAAGGGCAGGGATAGTAGAATTTCTGCAGCTTGTGACAAAAAGCTAGTGCAGCTTATAGAGAGCAAATCAGAATGTGGCAGTAGATAGCCCAGCACTACAGCAGTTTCAGCAATGCAGCATTAGAATTACACCATGCACGTTCTGATTTATTTTTGTGGCCAATTAATAGTAAGCATTCAAAAGTATTTTATGATCTGCCAAGTTTTTTGGTTGACTAAACGTTGAAATAGAAGCTAATAGTTTTAGAAAATAAGTATACTTTGGAAGCAGGATATGGCTTATTAGAGATGCAAAATCATCACTTAATCTGAAACAATAACGACTAAATCTTTAATAATGTAAATGACAGTAATGTATTTGTACATTTTTAAGATCAAAAGTTACTGCCATGGTATTTGAACAATATTCCTTTTTACACTGCGTTAGCTCTCAACTTGAATTGTGAAATTAGGCTATGGTTAGACAGAATTTAATTTAACAATGAGAACATATATCGAGTCAATAATAGGTAAGCATGCAGAAAGTCATAAGCATCCTTAAAAGTACAGGCCTGTGGTGCTCTGTTACCTGTAAGCTTAGTGTCATGCAGCATTTGCAGCAGGAAGAAAGGTAATGACCTAGAGAATCACATCAGCAGCAGCCATCTCATCTTGATTGTTCGTTCACTCTATTCGCTGATTCAGCATTTCTTTTCATGAGCCCGGTGAAGGAAGGGGATGTATCAGTGAGCACAGAACCTCACCTTTTAAGATAAATTTGAAAAACAAACGAGCAAACAAAAAACAAGCTTACTTTTCCCTCTCCTCCCCTCTTCCCTTTACCAAAAAAAACAAAAAAACAAAAACAAAAAAAACCCACCAACAAAAAAAACTCTACAATAAAATTGAATTATTGTTGGCCATCTGATTTGGAATGTCATATAACACTCTTGCACAGTTATGTATGGAAAGTTAAGCAATCAAAAAGGTTGCTACAAAGGCCAAGAAAATGAACCTAGCTTGTCAGATGAAATGCTTCAGAAGAGGGGAAAAAGTTGGCAGAAGTTAATTTTATAGTCTAAAAAAGACAAAAAAAACCAAAAAAAACAAAACCAGAACCCAAAACACACCTTATTCCCCCCAAATAACTGTAAACATTCACCCTGTTTTTCTTTGCCCTCCAGAATACATTGGGTTCTTCTGACTTCTTAGGAAATAGTCTGCATCTGTCTTGCTTTTAGATTTTTTTTTTTTTTTTTTGGTTTTTAGTTTCCAGGATTAAATAGTAGATCTGTAGTGAAGCTACCTTGTCACATCCAGAGGTCAAGTCTGCAAGCGAGGTCAGGACTTCCACATGGTCACTACAAGGCTAACTTATATTCTTTCTCAGTGACCACAGGCTAAACTGCTACAGCTTTATAGGCAGCTAAGCATTTGAAACATGCACTCCCAGGCAAACAGGCTCTCTTGTGCCTCTCTCTTCCCTGACCATATTTAGTCAACCATAGCAAAAAATAGCCTCTCAGCTGTCGATTGTCGATCCAAAAGCTGAGGAAGCCTCAATCTTGCTTTCTGCCTATTGATTGTTCATCCTGCGGTCCAAACACTGCTTTGCCATTTGTCCTGCCCCCCACTTTTTTTTTTTTGGGGTAAGCACTGCCAAATAAAGCGGTCTCTCATGTTTCCACTTACATTTCCCAGATTTTCACTGAGCTTGCGCTGAGACTAGGAAAGCCTGATGCACTGTCACTATACTTAGAAGCACTGCAGAGAAAAAAGGAAAGAGGAAAAAAATTACCCTGGCTAGTAGCAAGACAATCTTTAGACAGTTATGGAACAAGTGAAGTCCCTCTGCTGCCAAAATATATTTTATAACCTGATTTTTTGATTGATAAAAAGTTATGGATGGTGATATATTACATAGCTAACGGCCTGAAAGGATTTTGTAGGGTTATCTTTAGAGCTAGTTGTTGCCATATACATGCTTTTAAAATTTATTGAATAGTATTTGAATGGAAAATGTATAGAAATGGTAGGTAGGACCTGTATATTGGTGATGGAGAGACACCATTAAAGGAGAAGAAAATAGTATGTAAATGATATCTTGGAAGTGCTACTTAAAACAATTCACTGTCAATTTCAGTTAATTTTTTGTAATAATGCTTTGGTAAAAACAGGGTCCAGTATGCTTTTGAGAAATTATACAAGTATTCAAGTGCATTTTATTATGAATTCTACTTTATATTCAAATGTGTAGTGTTTTTTCTGTCCC
Organism: Macaca fascicularis; assembly: GCF_037993035.2. Taxonomy (NCBI): domain Eukaryota; kingdom Metazoa; phylum Chordata; class Mammalia; order Primates; family Cercopithecidae; genus Macaca; species Macaca fascicularis. The sequence goes on along the minus strand of NC_088392.1, from coordinate 67,937,201 downwards.
TTCTACATTGTCATGTTTCTCTAATTTTCTGAAGTAACTTTTAGGTATGATCATTGCATACTTTACACAGATTGAGATAGTCATTAACCTGTCTATAACTGTTACATAGTATGTGACTCAGAGGTAAAAATACTTTTGTTTTGAATTTTAATAGCATAGTCACAATAGATTTTGATATTGAAAATTTTTTAATCAGAGAAAAAATATTAAAACATGAAATCTAGTAAATCTGTGGAGATATAGTTTAAGATCTCACATAAGAATGCACAAGAGAAACCAACTATACTTTGTTTGTAATACAAATATGTCCTCTTAAGAAACAACAAGAACTATTATGAGTTTTCTGAGCTTACACACCTACAGAAGTTTGTCCTTCACATTCTTTTTGTCTTTAGCATTTAATATCATAGCAGTTTAATTATTTTGAATGTCTATTTACAGTGACATAAGGACTACTACTTTAGATATTGGGCAATTTTAAACAACTTTCCTAGATAATGAAGTAATTTTGCTCATATTATGAGAAGATGACTTGTCTCAGAGTATAAAGTAGGTTAATTTTCAGTTTTCTCAAGTACCCCATTTTGGTAACGATTTTGTGGCAGTGAAAGTACTTATTTTTTAAGCAAACACTTATATAATGTGTTACGTGCCAGATTCTCTTTCTAAGCCCTTTATAAATATTAACTCATTTAATTTTTGTAATGGCTCTATAAAATAGGATTTGTGATTCTTCTCACATTTTACAGATGAGGGAACTGAGGCACAGAAGTTAAGTCATCTGCTGAAGTCACTAGCCGTTGTGGCTAGAGCCAGAATTTGAACTCAGATAATTTGGTTTCAGACTGGGAGCTCTTCACCACTATGCCACACTGCTCCTCTGATTTGTGATAATGAAATGAGTTAGGAAATTATTCCTCTTGGGAACTCAACCATGCACCAAATATATATTGCTAATATCTTTGCCTCAGTATATTCAGAAAGATGATTGATTATTTTGTTATTTGTTTATTCATTTCTTCCATTCAACAAAACTTTGAGTTCCCTATACTAGGTATACGAAGTATACCTTTTTGATCAAAACGTGCTCAGTTGTATAGTAACCTGCTTTTAGCATGCCCAGAAGAACTACTGGCAGTTGATCAGTTTTCTTAATAAATTCCTTTTTGAATTCTGGACTAATCTACTTTACCTATTTGAGAGGTTGTTCATTAATTTAGCAAGCATTTATTGAACACCTAATATGTACTACAGTACTATTCTAATGTTGTTTTGCTTTAAGTAATGCTAATATATAAGTCCTCCACAGTTTAGCTAGTAGGGTTTGGGAAAATGTTGCCTGCCTCTGAAGAAAGATTGCAAAGCATGGCAGGCCGTAAAAATTGACCCAGTGCCACTTGAATACTACATACCAGTGTAGACAGCTGCTTGTCCCCTCTACTTCTTAGAACTCATTTGTTCATCATTCAGCAAACGTTTGAGTACTATCACGTGCCAGGGATTATGCTAGGCACTGCTATTAGTTGTTCCGGAACTTAATGCTTCTTTGGCACTATTCACAAATGCCTGCTTAACTGGTAGTAAGATCTTATCTTTAAAACATCCATGTCCTTAACCTCTTGGAAAACAACCAAATTGAGCATTAGGAAAAATATCTCCAAATCTCATATACTATACTTCACAGGTGAGACAGTCTATTGGCTTAACAAAATTACTGAATTCTCAAGCTGGTAACACCTTTATCCCAGTAACTCTACAGACCTCAGCTCTTGCAGCTTAACAGTCTCCTCTTAATTAACTAAAGTGCTGCAGGAAACAGCCTGCAACTGTCCTTGTGATTATAGTATGTCTTCCTAAGATTGCCTGTCCCATGGAAAGAGAGGGGACAGGCTGCTCTGAACTACTGCTGTTGACATGAGAGTGAGGGGACCAGAAGCTGTTTTGCTTAACTTTCCCTTAGCATATCTTGCAGGCTGGGCCCGAAGATGACCTCTTTTCTTGTGGTCCTGTATTATAATTTTTTTTTTTGAGGGGGTTGGCAATTTTTGATTAAGATGAGCGGGCTATAGGTCTTGGTTCAAATAACTTACGTAGCTACTTCACCCTCAAGGAGGTGAAGTATAACTTCCCGCTCCTTAAATGTGGGCTGTGTGTAGTCACTTCCTTCCTAAGAGCATAGTTTAGAGATATGGAAATGTTTACACTGGAAAAACATGAAAAACACTACTTCAGCCAGGTGATCAAGGTTAACTTCTGGAGTCACATGGCACTCTGATAGTATGTATCCTTGGTGTGATGTGATTAAATGGCACTTTATCTCTGTGGCCTTCTTACTAAGAACCAATAGCACAGTGTAATCATGAGAAAAGCATCAGATGAATTCCAACTTGGGAATATTCTACAGATATCCCATTAGTACTCTTCAAAACTGTCAGACTCATCAAAAACAAGGAAAGTCTGGGAAACTGTCACAACCTAAGGGAGCTAAGGAGAAAAGACAACTAAATGTAATGTGGTATTCTGGAGCAGAGAAAGAACATTGAATAAAACTAAGGAAATCTCAAGTGTGGGCTTTGGTTAATAACAGTGCTTCATCATTGGCTTATTGTAACAAAGGTACCATACTATGTAAAATGTTAATAACAAGGATGAGGAGTATATGGAAACTCTGTACTAGCTTTGCAGTGTTCTATAAATCTAACATTGCTCTAAAATAGATTATTTAAAAACAAAACCAAAAATTAATTCACCCTCTCCTGGCTAGTTGACCCTTGCATTAGTTTTGATTTGGGGCTATCTGCAGTGTTTCTCCACAGCTTAGTAAAAATCAAGTCGATTTTGCTGTAATTGATTTCACAAAAATATTACGTTTAGTCTCATGTTCTTTTAAAAGTATATTAAAGGCAGGGAAGTATATTTTATAATTTTTTTTAAATCAAGACTAGTCTTATTTTTAAAAGATTTTTTTAAAAAGAATATGTGAAAATTGTGAAATGGTCAGATTTGTGTGGGGTGGTATAGAGAATACAGTGGAAGGGAGACTGGGGGCCACTGGGAAGAACAGTTTAGTTTTAAAAAGGAGAAATGGCAGGACAAATTGAATGTGGACATAAGAAGAGGGGAAAGAGTCTAGAATGATTCCCTGGTTTCTGAGTAGAATGACTGATTAAATGGTAAGAAGGGTTATCAAGATCAAGAATATAGGAGGAGGCTGGGTGCGGTGGCTCATGCCTGTAATCCGAGCACTTTGGGAGGCCGAGGTGGGTGGATCATGAGGTCAGGAGTTCAAGACCGGCCTGGCCAAGATGGTGAAACCCCGTCTCTACTAAAAATACAAAAAAAAAAAAAAAAAAAAAAAAAAAAAATTAGCCAGGCGTGGTGGTGTGCGCCTGTAAGCCCAGCTACTTGGGAGCCTGAGGCAGAGAATTGCTTGAACCCGGGAGGTGGAGGTTGCAGTGAGCCAAGATCGAGCCGCTGGACTCCAGGCTGGGCGACAGAGCAAGACTCCATCTCATACATATATGTATGTATGTGAGAGGAGTATTGGGAAAGAGGAGGGGGCAAAGAGGAATTTGTACTATGTTTGAGTATATGTCTATAATCTTAAAAGTTGTCATAATACTATTATATTGAAGAATTTGAGACCATATACTGAAACATTTTTACATATATTAACTCATTTAATTTTTACAACAGCCTTATAGTTTTTTTTTTTTTTTTTTTTTTTTTTGAGTCACAGTCTTGCTTTGTACCCCAGGCTGGAGTGCAGTGGTGTGATCTTGGCTCACTGCCAATTTCCACCTCCCAGGGTTCAAGTGATTCTCCTGCCTCAGCCTCCCAAGTAGCTGGGATTACAGGCATACACCACCATGCCTGGTTAATTTTTGGATTTTTTGTGGAGACGGGTTTCACCATGTTGGCCAGGCTGGTCTTGAACTCCTGGTCTCAAGTGATCCACCTGCCTCGGCCTCCCAAAATGCCACCTGCCTTGGCCTCCCAAAGTTTCGTGTTACAGGTTATAGGTATGAGCCACCACACCTGACCCTTATAGGTATTTTGTAAGAGATTTCTGTAGCACTTTTGGTATTAGATATGAATCATGACCATTTGTTGTAGTTAAGAGATATGAGCTAGAGATGTTATAGGTGAGAATGCTTAGTGAGGGCTTCACAGGGTCCAGGTTTGGGCATTAACTTTATGGGTCCAGCAGTAATTGGACTTGGGATGACTGACTAACATTATTTAAGCTTGTAAGAGATTGATATGTAAGTCAGAATGTCAAATTACTATTTACAGAAAGAAATATTATTGCTAAGTACAGTTCTCAAAAATAGCTAATCAGTAGATTTTTTTTTTTTTTTTCTCTGCTAGGGGAGAAAACAGATCTAGTCTGAAAAGCTAAATTAAAATTGGAAATTAATTGGCGAGCAGGACAATTGGTTGGATGATCTTAACAGTGTCATTAACCTGTGATAATTTTCCATGTGATGATGTCGTATTTTACTGCAGGGCAAAAAAGAATACCACGGTTGCCTGTCAGGAGACTTTCTTTGTGGATAATTTTGAAGATACATAGACAAATCCTTTTTCTCCTTATTTTTCCAGTCTTCACACAAACTGTTTTCTCTCTCTCTCTCTTTTAAAACCAGTTATTATTTTCCAGATAAAGACACATAGTTGTTATCTTTTTTTATTGTGATTCCATCCTGGTGATTTAATTTTTAGCTTAATTGGACTTCTGGATTTCCTTTTCTACAAATCTTTTTCTCTAGTTGTTATCTGTATGTTTTATTTACTCAATTAACTTATCTGATGTATTCATTTGCCAATAGAACATTATTTCTATGGGAGATCTCAAATCACCATTTCTATTTAAAGTACCTTGCTAGTGTTTTAACAGTTCATTTAATCAGTTTAAAATGAGGCATTTCTATTAAATAATGCCACATTTTTTTCAATTTTTATTTTTATGGTGTATTTCTCAGTATTTTAAGGGGAATAAAGATGGTATTTTAATTCTGATTATTTAATATTGTAATTTGCAACATTTATGTAAGTGAGATTAATTAACAGAGTAGATTTGTTCTGAGATGAAAACTACCTCCCTGATGTGTGGATAGTCATGATGTGAATGCCATACATTATCTCTTACCCTACACAGTTGAGCACGTAAGAAACAGAACTTACAGGGGTAAACAGTTCTGGAAAATTTTAAAGATACAAGTATTAAATCATGTGAAAAGCAAAAAAACATTTTATTAAATGCATTACCTTTTCATTTTAATGTTAGGATTTGAGTACTTTGTAGAAGGTGATCTGGAAGAGAGTAGGACAATTTTTGTCACTTAAGTGATATCCTGGAATTACTGTCTTTCCCTTGTTCTAACGGTTCAGTTATATATATATATCCTACTGAGAGAAAAACCCAAAAAGACGCAAAGTAAGGAGACAGCAAAGAACCAGCAGGCTTTCAAGAATACATATCTGTTTCTGTGTAAGTGTCTTAATAACTTTCTGAGCCATGGCCCTTTTGAGGGACTTCAATTTCCCCTAGCTTGTTTGCTTATGACATGCAAGACCAGAAGAACAAGTACATGATGGCTTCATCTCCACCAGCAGCTTGTGCCCAGAGGAGGAATTGCTCTCCTACCCGTTTCCTTTCTTTGAGCTGTTGGCATTGTATTAACTTTTAATGGCAAAAACTGCAATTACTTTTGCACCAACCTAATAATATGAGAATGTACTTCTGAAACTAGAATGGAAGACAATGGGAAACATGATTCTGTTAACCAGCTTCTCAGAAATATCTATTCACTCAAAGACTTTAAAAAAAACATGAAGTTACTGTGAACCACACTATAATTTAATACTTTCTGTAACAGTGGTATATCTAAGAGGTTAAAAGGAATACAGGTGCATATTAAAAATACTTCAGGGCAATAAGCCCAAATATTATCTTAGTGTTTTGATTTCAAAAACGTTTTTAGACTGGGCATGGTGGGTCATGCTTGTAATCCTAGCACTTTGGGAGGCTAAGGCGGGTGGATGGCTTAAGCTCAGGAGTTCAAGACCAGCCTGGGCTGTTACATGGTGAAATCCCATCTCTACAAAAAATACACAAAAATTAGCTGGGTATGGTGGTATGTACCCATACTCCCAACTACTCGGGAGGCTGAGGCAGGAGGATCACTTGAGCCTGGGAGGTTGAAACTGCAGTGAACTCTGATTGTGCCACTAACTGCACTCTAGCCTGGGCAACAAAGAGAAACTTTGTCTCAGAAAAAAACAAAAAAAAGTTTTTAATCAAGCTAATATATGTACATAGTTAAGTCAAATGTTACTACAAAACTTATAATGAAAGATAAATATCTTCTGCTTCATCCCTCCTTACCCGTTTTTTGTCTGCACCAACAACTTGTAATTTATCCTGTAATTTCTTAATTTATCAATTATAGGCATCTAGTGATTTCATGTTATGGAAAATGAAGATTTAAAAGTAATACCCTCTGTTACTACCATTCCTCTCAACATGATTATATCACAATTTTTGTTTAAGTCAATGACAAGTATTTACATTATTATTTTTACATTTTGATTTTAATAAAATGTTTTTTCACTTTTCACATGATTTAATACTTGTATCTTTAAAATTTTCCAGAACTGTTTACCCCTGTAAGTTCTGTTTCTTACGTGCTCAAATGTGTAGGGTAAGAGATAATGTATGGCATTCACATCAGGACTATCCAAACATCAGTAGTATAATGTGTTACCAATACTTTTTCCCATTGAGAATCTCAAAGTCTGTATAATATCTAGTATTTTATTTTAATTTATGGAATGAGGAGGAGTAAAATCCTTACTAGTGACTGAAAACAAAAGCAGAAAACCTTAGTCTTAAATGAAACCCATGAATGGGATTTAGTGGTTTGTAGACTCACCCAAAATTGTATTAATAGGTAAAGATTTTGACATGCATTTCTCTGGAGGAGAGCCCATAGCTTTCCAAAGAAGTCTGTTATCCCCAAACAGTGATTATAACTCAGTTACAGCCATGGAAGGGGCTCTGTAAGCTGTGATTCTCAGTATACTTTGGGTTCATAAACCTGTTTAAAAAGTCTAATAAAAGGCCGGGCGCAGTGGCTCACGCCTGCAATACCAGCACTTTGGGAGGCCAAGGCGGGTGAATCATGAGGTCAGGAGATCGAGACCATCCTGGCTAACAAGGTGAAACCCCGTCTCTACTAAAAATACAAAAAATTAGCTGGGTGTGGTTGTGGGCGCCTGTAGTCCCAGCTACTCGGGAGGCTGAGGCAGGAGAATGGCATGAACCCGGAGGCGGAGCTTGCAGTGAGCCGAGATGGTGCCACTGCACTTCAGCCTGGGCGACAGAGCGTGACTCCATCTCAAAAAAAAAAAAAAGTGTAATAAAAGTTTCCAAGTGATTAAGTGTAATTTTAGAGGTTCTTCAATCCTCCACAACCCATTCTCAGACTTCTTTTTTTTTTTTTTTTGTTCATTCTCAGACTTCTTGAACTTAGTTCTGCTCTTCGGTGCCTGGAGTTTACATCTTTAATTCTCTTTTGTATAACTTTCTATTTTTTGCTTTGGAAATATTTTTTTACTGATTTTTAAATTTTAAATATTAAATTATAATGGTCATTTTGTGTGTTTTGCTCCAAACTTGGTTTACCACTTCTAAATGATGTCAAATTTTAACTGCAATTCATGATAACCAGCTACACAATAATCTGTCAGCTAAGATAGTTCAGCATATATAGTGTTTTAATTATCAAAGTTTTTCCTACTTCTAAAAATTGTTATCTGGCTGTTCTTCATTAACTGTTTCATTAATAAATACTATTGATACTGAACCTGAGAGGTTCCACAAAGCCAAAGTGGTGCCCTCATTAGGGTATATTTCTTTTCTCTTTGGTTTTTCCCTCTTGTGTTTCCTCTTTGTAGCACTTCCGTTCTGTTTTGATTCTATTTCCCAGATAGTAATAGTGTGTCTACCTCTCAAAATACCAAAAAGCTAGCTGGGCATGGCGGCATGCACCTGTAGTCTCTGTCAAGGCCAGCCTGGGCAACATAGCAAGACCTCATCTCTTAAAAAAAAAAAAAAATTAAATTAAAGCTGCACATTTGAGATTTAGAAAAGTGGAATTTCTATTTGTCTCTAAGAGCATGATTTTCTTTAAAGAGGAGTATCTTCATTTGATTGCAAAAGTTTCTTTTGAGTGTATTTTCTAAAGAAAATATATCAAATTATGCAAATATAGAAATAATGTGAATTTAACTTTCAGTGCAATGCGTGTTTTACTATCTAAATTACCAAGACCATGGATTGTGGATGAGAAGAAAGATGATGGTTATACTGCCTTACATCTGGCTGCCCTTAATAATCATGTAGAAGTGGCGGAACTGTTGGTACATCAGGTAAGAAAAGAGTTAAATAATTCTCTCTCTCTCTTTTTTAAAACAATTTGGGACCATTGCCATTCATTTATTTATTGCTTTATAAATTGCCTGTTAGTAGGTTCCAGTAAAACCTCATGATGATGAAAATTCAGATATAATGCATATTCTGTCTTCTGCCCAATACTTCTTAAATGCAGGATGGTAATGTGTGTGTGAGAGTGAGTCCCTTAATTCCCAGGATTTCCTGTGCACAGTCTTCCTGGATGGGTGCTACAAAATGGGCATCAACTAACAGAGATTTCCCAGAATGGCTGCCACTGTTATGGAAGTATCATCAACCACAGCACCAAGACCATCTGTGTTGATAATTAAACAGTATGGCCAGTTGTCAGCAGACTGCAGTTTGTAGCTAAGATTAGGGGATTTATTTCATAACTACTGCTGACCCCTGGAATTTATGACTTGATAGCATTACAGACTCACCTTAGTCATTTCATTCATCTCAGAATAGGATGACACTATATTTTTATGAGATTGGATTTTGCAGGGAGCCTATTTTGTGGTTTTAGGATATTTTAGTAATTTCAGCAAATTTTTCATATGCTTCAGTAAAGCATATGCCATATAGATGCACTGAAATTACCAAAGAATTATCTGTGGTTCCTGACTTCAAGGAATTTATAGTCTAGTTAAGAAGATGAAACAGAAAAATTTAGCAAATAATATATGTAATTAAATACCAAATTATGAAGTATACATTCCAAAAACTACAGAAATTTAAAGAAATATATCAAAAGTTGGCCGGGCGCGGTGGCTCAAGCCTGTAATCCCAGCACTTTGGGAGGCCGAGACGGGTGGATCACGAGGTCAGGAGATCGAGACCATCCTGGCTAACACGGTGAAACCCCGTCTCTGCTAAGAAATACAAAAAAAAACTAGCCGGGCGAGGTGGCGGGCGCCTGTAGTCCCAGCTACTCGGGAGGCTGAGGCCGGAGAATGGCGTGAACCCAGGAGGCGGAGCTTGCAGTGAGCTGAGATCCGGCCACTGCACTCCAGCCTGGGCTACAGAGCGAGACTCCGTCTCAAAAAAAAAAAAAAAAAAAAAAAAAAGAAATATATCAAAAGTTAAGCTACCCCCCCACTACTTTAAATCTTTACTATTAAAATTACTACTCTCTGTTAATTATGATAATTCCTTTTTATTCAAAAATCTAAGTGAACTTGTAACACTATCTTGATGTCTTGGTTATTGTTGCCTTGTAGTAAGTCTTGAAATCAGATAGATTAAATCCTCTTTCTTCTTCTTTCTCAGGATTCCTCTAATGTTCTACATCTTTTGCATTTGCATGTAATTTTTTGTTTGCTTTTGAGACTGGATCTCACTCTGTCACCCAAGCTGGAGTACAGTGGCACAATCACGGCTCACTGCAGCCTTAACCTCCCAGGCTCAAGCAATCCTCCTGCCTCCCAAGTATCTGGGACTGTAGGCATGCGCCACCATGCCTGGCTTTTATTTATTTATTTTTTCTGTAGAGACAAGTTCTATGTTGCCGAAGCTGGTCTCAAACTCCTGGTCTCAAGTGATCATCTTGCCTTAGCCTCCCAAAGTGCCACCATGCCTTGTCCATATAAATTTTAGAATCAGCTTATTAGTTTCTATTAAAAAGTCTTTTGGGAGTTTGATTGCTCTTGCATATATTAGATTTGTTCTTCAGTAAGCTTTTGCGGATGCTATTATAAATTGTATTTTAGCTGGATGTGGTAGCACGCCCCTGTAATGCCAGCTACTCAGGAGGCTGAAGCAGGATTGCTTGAGCCCAGCAGTTGGAGGTTACAGTGAACTGTGGTAACACCACTGCATTCTGGCCTGGGCAGCAGAGCGAGGCCCAGTCAATCAATGAGTCACTCAACAGAATTGTTTTTACATTTCAATTTCCAATTGTATATTGCTAGTAGATACAAATACAATTTTTGTATGTTTTCCATATATCCTGTGACCTTGCTTAAACTTATTCTAGTATCTTCTCTGTGGATTACTTAGTATTTTCTATATAGCAATCATACAAACCAAAAGAATAAAAAATGCAGAAGTAGAACCACACATATGTATAAACAGCAACTCAAATTACTTAAGAAAAAAAGAACCATACATATATAGTCAATTCCTTTTTTTTATAGAAGTGCCAAAGTAATATGGGAAAGGATTGTTTCCCAAAAATAGGGCTAAACCAAGTAGATATCCATATACCAAAAACAAAAAAACCCAAACAAAAAACCTTGACTTTACTTCACAACTTATCCAAAAATTAAATGGGTCATAGACCTGAACATAAAAACTTAAACCATAAAACCAGCCAGGCCTGGTGACTCATGCCTGTAATCCCAGCACTTTAGGAGGCTGAGGCAGGAGAATTGCTTGGTAAGAGTTCGAGACCAGCCTGGGCAACATTGTGAGAACTCATCTCTACTACACACACACACACACACACACACACACACACACACACACACACACACACGTGTGTGTATATATATTTTAATTACCTGGGTGTGGTGGCATGTGCCTGTGTCCCAGGTACTTGGGAGGCTGAGATGGAAGTATCACTTGAGCCTGGGAGGTTGAGGCTTCATGCCACTGCATTCCAGCCTGGGTGAAGAGGGAGTGAGACACCATCTCCAAAAAATAAAAATAAATAAAAGGACAAATATAAAAATGGTCAAAAGATTTAAACATCCACTTTACTAAAGGAGATGTACAGTTAGCAAATAGGCAAGTGAAAGTGTCATTAGTGATTAACAAAATAGAAATAACCACAACCAGATACTACCAGTTGCCCACTAGAGTGACTAAAATTAAAAGACCAATAAAACCAAGTATTGGTTAGGATGTGGAACAATTAGAATTCGTATACAGTGCTGGTGTTTTTTTAAAGCAGGCACTTTGAAAAGCAAATTGGTGGTTTCTTACAAAGTTTGACATAAATTTACCATGTGACTTAGCTATCCCACTACTAGGTATGTACTCAAGAGAACATTGGACACCTTTCTAAGCAAATACTTGTACTGAATGTTTGCAGCAGTTATTATTAGCCCCGTACTGGAAGCGAAGCCAAATGTTAATTAAGCTAGTGCCTGGATAAACAAATTGTGCAAATTGTGGTGCACCCACGCAATGAATACTATTTAGTGAAATGTCAATGCTGGAAAAGCTCAGGAAACTTAAAGAAAATCCCCATTGTTCACATTTATATGATAAATAGACATGATAAAAAATTAAGCTGACACTCGGGAGGCTAAGGCGGGAGTATTCCTTAAGCTCAGGAGTTTGAGGCTGCAGTGAGCTGTGTGCCACTGCACTACAGCCTGGGTGACACAGTGAGACTCTCAAAAAAGAAGAAAAGAAGCTGAGATCAGGTGCCCTCCGACCACACATCAAAGAAACATAGTAAAAACAAATGAGAAATTCCCATCTTGAAGAATATAATATAACATTACCAAAGTTTCAGCTCCATATACCCCTCCCCAGTATCAGAGTTGTAACCAGAGGGCATGCGTGGTTCTAAGACCTAAACGAAATGATCAAAGTTTATCTTTTGAATCTTCAGCTCTTTTGTTGATCTCATTTTTTAAAAATTTAAAATTATGCTAGACATTTGCTAGCCATTTTTATATGTTATTTTTCTTAATCTTCACATTAACCCTGTGAAATAGGTTTTAACTGTCACCATTTTGGAGCTGAGGGAATAGATGATGGAGCTTTGACCTAGGTCCCCAGACTCCGAGGTGCACTTATTTTGTGCCTCAGTCTTTTTCTTCATCAGGGTTCAGCTTTTCTCATATGATTCTTTGGCTGCCCTAGGATCTGGGGTAGGACTTTCTGCTTACTTTAATGCATACTTTTATGTACGAATTAAGCATTGCCTTCTCACCTAAAGCAAAATTTCTTTTCACAGATTGAGGAAGAACTCAAATATGCAGCAAGGGGAAGTGAAATTATTAGGTCATTAAAGTAAATCTAAATCCAGTGTGCAGACTCATTAATGTAACTTTTCAGGGAATATTTACAGTTCTAAGGAGTTAATTATTTCCATTGCTTTATAGTGGAGATTGAAAGAGATCTGTCTTTGAACTGTACTGTGCTTTGTCCTTTTTAACTGTTCTTAGATGGAATTAGCATAATAAAGATGATTTTTAAAACTTACTGTTTTACTTTGGAAAGTTAGTTGCCCCATCCATTTTTCTACTTTAACAGCAACTGTTACCATATGAGAATAACCTTACAGCAGCGGAAGGAGAAAGTAGCCAGCAGTGTTCGGTGTTATTTATTCCTTATGAGTAGTTAGTTTTCATGTTCTTTACTGTTTTCATGTTTACTTTACTTTAACCATTTAAAATTTGTTCTTCTTGTTCAGGGTAACGCAAACCTGGATATCCAGAATGTGAACCAACAAACTGCCCTACACCTTGCTGTTGAACGACAGCATACCCAAATTGTTAGGGTAAAGTATTGACATACATTTTAGCTTACAGTTACATTTTAACCATACAGATTCTTAGAACTTCCTGAAAATTGAAATGATACAGTGTTACATGTCTCAAAATGGCATAGTTAGATGTAAGTAAATCTGAATACAATGTGATTTGCCAAGACAGGTAAGACTATATGCTTGAGATTGGTTTCTATATATAGATGGTACTTTTCTAAAGCTCTTCAGTAAGTATCCTAGAAAGGATTAGGGAAATTGGTAAAGCACCATAAGCAAAGTTTTAATAAACTTATATTTACTGCTAAAGTAGTAATCTATTGAAATGTCAACTATGCATTTTTATTTAAGGGGTTGTAGTTTAGCAAACACTGTTCACATTTATTGTTATTTGAAATTCCTCTTGCTATCCTCCATGGCTTTCCTCATGACCATACATTTGGAGAAAATTTACCAAAAGAAATGGAATCAATAATAACAGTTGCTTGTTTGTTTACATAATAAAAGAATTTTGAACATTATGATTTGGTCCTGGTGGAAGTGCTTGACATATCTCAAGTCATATATCTAAAGTTAAAAAGAGAAGTAAAGTCCTAAATATCCCCCCATTATCATCATCTTAGAGTAGATGAATTAAGTAACATATTGATTCTCATATATTTTTATTTTCTCTAATTCAGTATATTTAAATAACCAGAACACATCAGTCTTTGTAAGGAGCCACAGGGTTGGAGAAGAATAGAAGGCAAAAGCATAAAAATGATTAGCTTTAGTGGTAACTTCTTCAGCAGGTCCAGGGTGCTCTCACCATTACTTTAGATATGTTGAAGTTTCTTATGTATGTGGACACGTTACCAATATGAGACATCTTTCTCTTTTAGCTTTTGGTCCGTGCAGGTGCCAAGCTGGATATTCAGGATAAGGATGGGGATACTCCTTTGCATGAAGCTCTAAGGCATCACACTTTGTCTCAGCTACGTCAGCTCCAAGATATGCAAGATGTGGGGAAGGTGGATGCTGCCTGGGAGCCATCCAAAAACACAGTGAGTAAAGATCATCTTTCATTCAGTACCAGTGGAAGAACCTTTTTATGCAAGATCTTATATTTACTGGTAATCTAATCTGTATTGGATAAAATATTTTATCAGACCTACGTACTTAGAAACTTAGTTTATGAACTTAGTCAGTACTAACTTATTGCTCCACATTTTTACCAAAAGTTGTTCAGTTCTGTTGTTGTTGTTGTTATGGACTCTCACTGTGTTGCCCAGGCTGGAGTGCAATGGCTTCATCTCTGCTCACTGCAACCTCCCGGGTTTAAGCGATTCTCTTGCCTCAGCCTCTCAAGTAGCTGGGATTACAGGCGCCTGCCACCATGTCCAGCTAATTTTTGTATCTTTAGTAGAGACGGGGTTTCACCATGTTGGTCAGGCTGGTCTTGAACTCCTGACCTCAGGTGATCCACCTGTCTTGGCCTCCCAAAGTGCTGGGATTACAGGCCTGAGCCACCACGTCTGGCTGTTCAGTTCTTTTTGACATCAACCATTCATAAGTAGATATGTGGTGGTATCTTACTGTGGTTTAGTTTGCATTTCCCTAATGACTATTGGTATTGAGCATCTTTTCATTTGCCTATCACCACATGTATTTTACAAAGTGTCTGCTCAAATCTTTTGTTCATTATTTTGTTGTGTTTGTTGTTTTCTTATTACTGAGTTTTGAGAGTTCTTTATGTAATCGGAATACAAATTCTTTATATGTGAATGCACATATTTTCTCCCAGTTGGTAGGAGATTTGTCTTTTCATTCTTTTTTTATTTTTTATTTTTTGAGACGGAGTCTCACTGTGTCGCTCAGGCTGGAGTGCAGTGGCATGATCTCGGTTCACTGCAACCTCCGCCTTCTGGGTTCAGGTGATTCTCATGCCTCTGCCTCCTGAGTAGCTGGGACTAACAGGCGCCCGCCACCATGCCCGGCTAATTTTTTGTATTCTTTTTAGTAGAGACGGGGTTTTGCCTTGTTAGCCAGGATGGTCTCGATCTCCTGACCTCGTGATCCGCCCGCCTCTGCCTCCTGAAGTGCTGGGATTACAGGCGTGAGCCACCACGCCCAGCCCTTTTCATTCTTCTAATAGTGATTTGGAAGAGTCAAGTTTTTTAATTTTGAAGAAGCCTAATTTATCAAGTTTTTCTTTCATCATTTATGTTTTTTTTTTGTGTTCTGTCTGAGACATCTTTGCCAAACCCAAGATCACTAAGGTTTTATGTTTTGTACTAGAAGTTTATAAAGTTTTAGCTGTTATGTTTAGGTCTATGATTCTTTTTGAGTTAATTTTTATATATTGTGTGACGTATGGATCCAGGTTCATTTACTTGTGGATATCCAGTTGTTCCAGTACCATTAGTTGAAAAGACTGTTTCTTTTCTTTTCTTTTTTTTTTTTTTTTTTTTTTTTGGAGACAGAGTCTCGCACTGTTGCCCGGGCTAGAGTGCAACGGTGTGATCTTGGGACACTGCAACCTCCGCCTCCTAGGTTCACGCGATTCTCCTGCTCCAGCCTCCCAAGTAGCTGGCATTACAGGTGCACACCACCACACCCCACTGATTTTTTGTATTTTTAGTAGAGACGGGGTTTCACTATGTTGACCAGACTGGTCTCGAACTCCTGACCTCGTGATCTACCGGCTACAGTCTCCCCAAGTCCAGGGATTACAGGCATGAGCCACCACACCTGGCCGAAAAGACTTTCTTTTTCTACTGAATTGCCAGTGTACTTTTATCCAAAATCAGTTAATTGTTTATGTGAGGATCTCTTTCTGGATCATGTATTCTGTTCTATTGGTCTGTGTTTTTAGCTATTTCCCCCAGTCTTGATTACTGTCTACATAATACGTGTTGAAGTCAGGTAGTGTAAGTCCTCCAGTTTTCTTGTTTTTTCGAAGTTAATTTGACTATTCTAAGTCCTTCACATTTCCATAAGAATTTTTAAATCATTTTTAAGAGGGTAAAAAGGTTCTGAGACCAAAGTGTTTGAGACCTCTGCCTTATTTATGACCATGGGTAAATTCTCTTAGCTCTGTGTGCCTCTTTTTTTCTCATTTTAAAATGGGAAGAGGAGAGCACTTACCTTGATAAGGTTGTTGTAAAGATCATGGAAAGTGTGTAAAATAATACTTGATCCATTTTAGACACTCAATAAATGTTAACAATTATTGCTACTATTTTCACATAAGATGATGAGAAGAATCTCAGATAATATGATCAGATCCTAATTTGTCTCATTCTCTATATCTTGGCTCAGTTCCTAGTCATTGATTCTTTTCTCAGTTTTCTCTCCTGTCATTGTTTCAAGTTGGTTGCTAACTGCTTCAGAGCCAAATTAATTAGTATCTCAATCGGAAGTCCCACTTTTGAGTTCCGTTGGGCTTAATTGACTTGATTTGGGTTATTTGTCCATCCCTGTACTAGCCACATAGGTAAGGTAGAGATATCTGACTGGTTTGGGCCATTTTTGGTCCACCCTTGCAGCTGGAGAATGTAGGTCCACCTCTACAACTGGAGAAAGCATACTTGTGTGTATGCTTGAGAAAACCGGGGTAGAGTGGTGGGGAGGGAACATTAGGACTGGAAGTCACAAATTTCCAACACACACACACACACACACATATATGTGATGGCAAGAATTGATGGCAGATTCTTAGAGGGAAAATCATGACTCTTTTTATTTTATTGCAGTTAATAATGGGACTTGGTACCCAGGGGGCAGAGAAGAAGAGTGCAGCATCTATTGCCTGTTTCTTGGCAGCCAATGGCGCTGACCTGAGCATTCGAAATAAGAAGGGCCAGTCGCCACTTGATCTCTGTCCTGATCCGAATCTCTGCAAAGCACTGGCAAAGTGTCATAAGGAAAAAGTCAGGTTTGTATAATTTATTATCATAAAACTTAATATTCTGTACAGAAAATATCATGTGGTTTCATAATGGAGGACGTGGCTACTTGAAGATGTCTTTATCTTTGCTTTTCCTGTGTCTTTTTGTTGACCCTTTCGTCCCTGAAATTTTTCTTCATTGAAGATTTTTCTGCAGGCAGCTTGTCTCTTATTTTATGCCACATTCCACACATTATTAAGTGCAATGCTCTATACTTAATAAGTTCCAAGAAACTAAACTAGTCTGATCTTCTGGTACTCCCATGTGTTAGAGGGATTTATAAGAAAAAGTCCTCTAGCAAAATTGCTTTTATTAATGTTATATGTATTTTAAATTGTATTTATTTTTTATTTTATTATTATTATTTCTTAAAAATAGGTCTCGCTGTGTTGCCCAGGTTGGACTTAAACTCCTGGGCTCAAGCGATCCTTTTGCTTCATCCTTAGTAGCTGGGACTTTATGCATGTGCCACTGTGCCTGGCTCTGTATTTAAAATTTAAATAGAATCTTCCTAAGAGAGGCAACTTACACTCCGTGAACAGGGGGTATATCTCACACAAACTCTGTAATAAATCTTAGCACCCTGCTCAGTGCCTGACAGGTGCACTTAGTAACTATCAATGGAGAATTGACAGAATTAATACATGAATGCAACAGTTCCTGGTGGAGTTTTCTCTAAAGATGATCATTTCACATTTGTCTCTTTTTCTGAAAGATATGTCAGTGATTTTAGTTATTATTTATGACATAACTGATTTCCTTATGAGATTTTATGGCTGTACAAAAAGGTACACATCTCATTGCTTTTTTTAATCTGAACAGTGCTGTGCAACTGTTGTTGCCCTTTATACCTGGTTCTTGTCACTGAAATTTCAGTAGCTGTTCCTTAACCTTAGTGTTCCTTGCCTCTCTTTTAATTTATGTGTAGTGATGAAATATTATCTCTTTGGAATCTGTGCATAGAACTGTGTTATAGAGGAAATTAATATAGTGAGGTATATACATTTCTTTAAGTGTATTCTTAAGGAACATTAAATTCTATTACAACAAGAGCATGCATCGGCCAGGTGCGGAGGCTCACACTTGTAATCTCAGCACTTTGGGAGGCTGAGGCAGGTGGATTGAGGTCAGGAGTTCGAGACCAGCCTGGTTAACATGGTGAAACCCTGTCTCTACTAAAAATACAAAAATTAGCTGGGCGCACGCCTGTAATCCCAGCTACTTGGGATGCTGAGACAGGAGAATTGCTTGAACTGGGAGGCGGAGTTGCAGTGACACAAGATCACACCACTGCACTCCAACCTGGGCAACAAGAGCAAAATTCCATCTCAAAACAAAACAAAATAAAAAAGAGAATGTATCTATAAATATAAAGATACAAGGCACTATAATTACTGCAGTAATAACTTTTAAACAATGGGTTCTAAGATGGACCCTCTTTGTGTACGTGTGTGTATGTGTTCATGAGTTTCTGAAGATTGTGGTAGAAACAGGACATCCCTTTTCTGTAGCTGTAGGTGGTCATATGTATTTCTGTGCCTTGTGTCTGTGTTTACAGATGCATTCTATCTTTCTGTAATATAATTTTATATGCCTTAAGGATACACTTAAAATGTCAAAACAGCAGCTGAAGTGTTATATTTTCCAAAGTGCCCTATCTGTTGTGGACTCTGATGACACTTTGTTCCATCTTTGGTTAGGATAAATAACATGGGGGCTGGTGGGGATTTTTGTTTTATTCCTATGCCTTCCTTTGCTGGTTCTATATAGATACAACAGGTTCTGAGCAAAATTTTGTTTATGCTAAGTTTTTTTTTATTGCTGTTTTTTATTTCATTGTTAGAAGATTCATCCTTTTCCACTGGGTGAGTGTTCAGTTTGAAGTTTGAATTGTGTTAGAAGTACCTAAAGATGCAGAGATGTATATAAACACAAAAATTTAGTGTTTCACATACAGATGTTAAAGCTTAATTCTTTTATATGACTTTTTATGTATACTAGTGATGCTCCAGGTGTATTTTTAAACATTTTAATTAGTGAATTTGTAATAAGACAGGCTTGATTTGAAATACTTTCTTTTGTTAGTGGTCAGGTGGGTTCTCGGAGTCCTTCTATGATTAGTAATGATTCTGAAACCTTAGAAGAGTGTATGGTGTGCTCAGATATGAAGAGAGATACTCTTTTTGGCCCATGTGGACATATTGCTACCTGTTCTTTATGTTCTCCACGAGTCAAGAAATGCCTCATCTGTAAAGAACAGGTTCAATCCAGGACAAAGGTAAGATATATTTAATATAGTATTTTGTCATTTTATGCAGTTCTTTGAGACTAGAATTAATAATAAGATTAAATGACGTCATGCATCTGTGTAATTTTGCTCTTCCAAACAATGATTTAAATACAGGAATATATAATTTCTGTATTTATCAGGAGATCAGAATTTCTTAATTTATTGCTGGTTTACAATCTTGCTTATTAATGTACTGATTTGCTAAGTTAATTATTATCTGAGTTTATCGAT
This sequence comes from Macaca fascicularis, assembly GCF_037993035.2. Classification (NCBI taxonomy): domain Eukaryota; kingdom Metazoa; phylum Chordata; class Mammalia; order Primates; family Cercopithecidae; genus Macaca; species Macaca fascicularis. The sequence goes on along the minus strand of NC_088392.1, from coordinate 67,917,849 downwards.
ACACCATTTTTACTGCCAAATTTTTTTAGCTGTTTATGTGTTCCCTTCATTATATCTAAAGTATGGTAAAGTTAAAATTATCTGCCATTTTGCTTTCAAAGCTCCCTGTAACCTAAAAATAGATTTATTCTACTTTGGATTGTAGTTACTTGTATGTTGCACTTTTTTTGAAGTACACAAACTGTTTTGTATTCATGTTTGTAAAATACTTAATTCATTTATTTGGTAGATTGTCACACATTCTAGATTTGATTGTTTTATCAAGTTGTTGTTTAACTTGCTGTCTTCTGTGTTTCCTGTAAGCTGGAAGTTAGATGTAATAGTTTGATCAGGGTCTGCTTAACATTTTTGGCAAGAAAGCTTCACAGTTGATGCCACACACTTTACATTATGTCCCATCTGAAGGCAAATAAAGTCTTGTCTCCCTGTAATTAGTGATGGTCAAAATCTATATCTGCTCTGAACTTTTTCTCTCTCTTGACTCCTTTTGCTTTTTGGGAAGTATAGTTCTTTTCTGAGTTTTATTGTTTCCCATGTAACTTAGTGCTTTATTATAACTGTACCATATTACTAATTTTGCTTTACTGAAATAATTTATTTTTTAGTTTTTCAGTACTCAAATGTGTGTGTGTGTTGCATATAAAGTGAAATTTGAGTTTCTTACAAATGTTTCTCTCGAGGTGAATAGTTTAAACCAAAGAGTATGTTGGTTTTGAAGTAAAAACTCATGGAGTTTATATTTCTTTTTCCATTCCCTTCTTTTTATAATCTTTATTTCTGTCTTGCTATTTATTTTTTCTTAAGCTATTCATTAACCATCATTAATAAGAAAGGAGCTGTTAGTAATTCTCATAATGAATTAGCTGGCAGTGACTTAAAAGGTGTTGCCTTGATACTGCTTCTTCTATTTTCAGCCTTCTAAGCCTGGGTGGTTTTTATGATCCAAATTAATGTATCTTTCATAGAATTTTTGGCACAGGAAAAAGCACAAGGAAGTTAGTTTTGATAGGAGATACTGGAGTGCTTGTATGTATGTAGCTGCTTGATCAATTCATAAAGCTGAGAAGGGTGAACTAATAGCACTTACTGTGTGCCAAACACTGTGTTGGCATTTCATTTGTATTAAATAGGTGTTGACCCTGCTTAATAAATTAATGTGGATCATTCTACTTGGCATTTATAATTTGCTTTAGGTGCCTGCTTACAAAGTAATAGTTTGGGAAAGAATATAAAAGAAGAACAAAAATTTAAGCCATTCTTTTGTTTTTAGATTGATCTGTGTATTCTGCCATTGTGTTTGAAACTTTTTGTTAGATTAAACCCTGTTTCAACAAACCTTTATTGAACTCCTGTTTTATAGTCAAGACAAAGATGTATATAGTAATCACCTGCTAAAAATTTGTAGTCTATTGGTAAACTATGACTTATATATAAGCTACTCTGTCATATTGGGTGTTATAGGTGCTTTAAGAGAGTTATAAACTGAGTAGGAGTTTAGAGCCTCAAGTTGTCAGAAGCAGAGTCTTAGCTATGAAGTTATTCTTACAAAAGCTGTGGCTCAAAGAAATATACTGACAGCTGGTTCTTGAATGCAGGTCTCTTGATTCTTAAGCCCCTGTTCTTTTCAGGTGCATAGACAAAATTAAGAATGATGTCTGCAAGGGACAGTTGATGGAACAGAGAAGGAGAGAGGAAAGAGGAAAGAATATGCTTTCATTCTTTTTCAGACCTTTTGAATATAGTTATTTCAAGAATTAATAGGCTTGCAATTTGATTTTTAAATATAAAAGTTTTAAATCTGTAGAAAAGTAGAAAAACTATTGATACACCCACCCAACAGATTTGCCAGGTTGGTTGTAGAGCCTTTGACTATGAAGAAATAGTGACCCCAAGTGGTTAAAGGATAATGAACATCTTCATTGAAGAAAAACAAATTACAGTATTTGGAGGGTGGTATAAACAAGCATGGGATCCTTTTCTGTTAGAGAAATACAAAGAAAGAAATTAATTGAATTAACATGAACTATTTCTGTTGAAATAGCAAATATACGTTTTAAAAAATGCTAGCAAGGAAAGTGGCAAACAGGCAGTCTTTAAACTGGAGTCTAGGAGGCCAACCCGGCTGTATGTACAAACATGACACAGTATGCTTTGGTTTAGTGACTCCACTCCTGGAAGTCTAACCTGAGGACATAATTCAGGAGGAAAAGGTATGGCCACAATTTTTTTCTTACAATAGGGGAATAGGTACAGATATGGTTTTTTTTTTTTTTTTTTTTTTTTTGAGACAGAGTCTTGCTCTGTCGCCCAGGCTGGGGTGCAGTGGCCGGATCTCAGCTCACTGCAAGCTCCACCTCCCGGGTTTAGACCATTCTCCTGCCTCAGCCTCCCGAGTAGCTGGGACTACAGGCGCCCGCCACCTCGCCTGGCTAGTTTTTTGTATTTTTTAGTAGAGACGGGGTTTCACCGTGTTAGCCAGGATGGTCTCGATCTCCTGACCTCGTGATCCGCCCGTCTCGGCCTCCCAAAGTGCTGGGATTACAGGCTTGAGCCACCGCGCCCAGCCACAGATATGGTTTTTAGAGCAGTTGGCTATATTATTTTAAACTCTTTAGAAACAATTCAGACAGAAAGACAAATGCAGTGGAAACCATTTTAAAAACCAACACGTTATATAGAAAGGAGAAGATAATTATTATGTATTAGGCACTGATTTTATATATTACACATTGAACTACTTTATATCTATCTGATTTACTCTTTATCACCCTGTGAAGGATTATTCTTTATTGTTTAGATAAATAATGTTGTAGCCCAACAATGTTAGGTAATTTGTTGGTGTTGGAGGTAGATTTTGAATCCAGGAATGTCAGTGTCTTGATCAACCATGTCTTACTGCATTCCACTTTTTCTATACTTACATAAATTCTGTGTGCATACTGAGGTGTAAGTTGGGAAAGTCCATAGAGAGAAAGAGAGAGAGCATGCGTACATGTATTTGGTTGTTTGGGTGATGCTGTCGGTGAATAGTAGTTGCCATTTTTGAACAGTAATATTAAGTGACGCCAGAGATGGCTAAATGTGACTGTGTGTTAGAAGGGAGAATAGGTGAAAGACAGATGAGTAGCCAAGGGCTGTGGGGTGGGGATACAGGAAGCCAGAGCCAAGGTAATTAATAGTTAAATGTCCAAGCTCAGATTAAGTGGACATGAAGAGGAGGTGAAAGTGAGGGAGATTATGGATAGGCTGTGGAAGTCTTGCTAGAGATCAGGGAGAAACAACAGCCCAAAGCCGTGGGCTTCAGGCAGCATGGGAACTGACCAAGTTCTGGAAAAGGGCACTTTAAGGTAGAGTATCTTAAATGTGGGTAAACAGAAAAATCCCTCTTGGATTTTAGCAATTTGGCTAGTCTAGCTAGATTTTTATTAATATTAGAAATCTGTCTTCTTTTAGTCATTTCTTTCAGTCATTTCTTTTTTTTTTTTTTTGAGATGGAGTCTCGCTCTGTCGCCTAGGCTGGAGTGCAGTGGCATGATCTCGGCTCACTGCAAGCTCCGCCTCCTGGGTTCACACCATTCTCCTGCCTCAGCCTCCGGAGTAGCTGGGACTACAGGTGCACGCTGCCACGCCTGGCTAATTTTTTGTATTTTTAGTAGAGATGGGGTTTCACTGTGTTAGCCAGGATGGTTTCAATCTCTTGACCTTGTGATCCACCTGCCTTGGCCTCCCAAAGTGCTGGGATTACAGGTGTGAACCCCTGCACCCGGCCTAGTCATTTCTTATTTTACTACTTTATTTGTTCATTGTCTTTTTTAGTTCCCCCTCAAAAGTAGTTTTTGGGGGAAAAAAATATTGAAGCCTCCAGAGGCTTTCTCAGAGGAAGTGGAGTTTTTTTTTATTCTATATTTTAGGACAGATAGGGAGATGAAGGTAGAATAGAAATAAGTGCCTGTTAAGCTAGGATATATAAAGATGTGAAAATGAATAACCAGGAAAGTAGAGGATGAGGGGAAAGTGTGTGTTAAATTTCTCTGTGCCTAGAGTGTTTTCTTATGGAGGAAATACATTTGGATATAATCGAACTTGTTAACGTTACTAGATTTATCTATAGATGGTCACTCTGTGCTGTAACCTCTTTTTCTATAGATTGAAGAATGTGTGGTATGCTCTGACAAGAAAGCAGCTGTTCTTTTTCAACCCTGCGGCCACATGTGTGCTTGTGAGAGTAAGTAGCTTATACAGAGTTCCTCAATATTATTATAAAAATAGAAAGTGAAACAAAATTATGGTTTTGAGGGTTTTTTTGCTTTTGCTTTTGGATAACTCATAAAAAGGTTGATGGGCCCCGAGTACCTTCTATTTCTTTCTCCATACTAGAATGTCAGCTGTTTCCCTCCATGCGTCTGAGCATTAGGGAAGACTGAATATGCTGTGTTTTATTTCAGTTGTATTAGCACAAAAGAGTCTCTTTCTACACATAATAGACATTTATTTTGAAAAATAAATATTAAAACATTTAGTCTAGCCTTTGTTCACATATAAAATTAGCATGTCTTCATTTGTCTTCACCTTAATATTGCCTCTCCTGTGTACTTTCCTCACTGCAGAAGAATCAACAGCAACCGTTTCTGGGGCTGTAATTTCTGGCCTTCTGTAAACTTTTATGCCAAGAGAGCTTTTAGAAATCTTTTCTTTGTGAGGATAGTATTAAAATTTAAAAGATGTTTTAAAGTTTCTTTTAAATATATTGTCTTGAAGGCCTTTGCCCTTGTTCTTTTCAAGTTCATACACTGTTAAATATTCTCTTCCCTTTGCTTTTCTTCATTTTGTCAGTAAAGGATTTTATTTTATTTTATTTTATTTTTTATTTTTGGCAGAGTCTCGCTCTGTCACCCAGGCTGGGGTACAGTGGCACAATCTCAGCTCACTGCAACCTCTGCCTTCCCAATTCAAGCGATTCTCGTGTCCTCAGCCTGGGCAACAGACTGAGACTGTCTCAAAAAATAAAAATAAAATAAAATAAAAAATTGCAATAGGCAGCTGGTCAACTGAAGAAAGGGTGAAGGTTTTCTTTTGTGACATTTTGCCTAAAGTGACTGTTTTTGTTTACAAAAGAGTGATATAATGGCTATTCCCAATGCTATCAAAAGGGCACATAAAGAATTCTCTGTCTTAAGTAAAAAGGACTCAGGTTACTTAAGTTTTCATAGGCCAGAGGTTGGCAGACATTTTTTGTTAAGGGTGAAATAGTAAATATTTTTGGCTTTGTAGGCCACATGGTTTCTGTAGTAACCACTCAACTCTTTCCCACTGCTCTACTCTGCACTGTGGTGCAAAAACAACCATGGAAAATATGTAAATAAATGGGCCTGACTGTGTTCAATGAAACTGGTTTTATAAAAGCAGATGACAGGTCAGATTTGGCCCTCAGGTATAGTTTGCTGATATCTATCATTCACCAAAGTGATACCTACATGAGACTTGGAAGATGACTATAATTATTAGTTGATAACACAGATTCTAGAGCCTTAATATAATATTTCCCCCCAGGAGCTTCCAGAATTTTTGCCATGGCCTTTGTTCCTTTTTAAATTTTTTTAAAATTAAATTAAAAATTTTTTTTTATTTAAAAAGCTTCAGCTTTAAATTTAGCCTTCTGACTCTGGGCTTGTGCCTTCAACATTTTCACAATGACATTCTGCTCTTTGAAAGGAAAGCATTCTTGATCCTGTCATGGGTACATTTAGCAGTCATGGAAACGCTATCGGCCGTGCTGACAGTTTTTAAAATTTTAGACAACCTTACAAGAACTTTAGGTCTCACAGCATGAATCCCTTGAAGTCTGCCTGAGCACACGCCACATGCAGACATTGGTGCTTTCTCTACCTTCTTGATATAAAGTTAACAATACCAGGGTTTGGGACAGCCTAGTTTTGTTAAATGCTGTGTTGTAGGAAAGCCTATGATGGTGTGTCAAAACTAGATCATGCTGAGTGCCTCTAGATAGCATCCCTGGAAGAGGAAAAACAGTCTTTGCTTTAAAATGTATTTAATGACAAGAGCAACAACCAACTTTTATTGAGCTCTTAACTCTGTACCAGGCATTTTTAATCTCTTTTTGAGTATTTCCTCATTTATTTTCAGAACAATCCCAAGAAGTAGATGGTTTTCTCTATTTTATAGACATGCTCTTAAACATTTATTTGCTAAGGGAGATGAAACTGAGGTGGAATATATTCCTTTCCCAAGGAGGATACGGTAACGTAGTTAGTGCAGTACTGCCATCACAGTCAGGTTAGGCGGTGAAAGTGCCTTGGCATGCCAAAGGAAGGAGAGATTACATCCCTTTTGGAGGTGCTGAAGAAAGATTAGAAACAATATAGATAGAAACAATACAAACAGAGAAGATAGAAGCAAAGATAGAAACAATACAATAACTAAACAGTTAATTTTAGATAATTGTGTTTATATATTATATATTTAGTCAATTAGTCCTTATGTTTAAGAAAAAAATCTGCCTTCAAATTGAAGACAAATCCCAAACCAGATTTCCACTTAGCGTTAGCTCCTACCTAGTGCATCATGTATAACCAAGCGTCAGACCCATTTATGTTTAGGTTTTGGCATGAGGTCAGCCTTGGTAACTAACTGTTCTCCATCCATCAGTGTGCGTAGTAAACTGTTAGGAATGTAGGCCCTACTCTGTCCACATCAGTGGTTTTGTGCTTTGTTCAAATCTAGTGGTTTGCCGTAACCTGGATATTCTGCCATGGTTTCCATTATTTTTCCCATTTTTGAAATGACAAGACACTTGATATGTAGGCTAAGATATGGAATACATTTTCATAATGTTAACGAGAAAGAATATGTTGAATTGCTGTGTGTTATTTTATAATTAATTAACAAGTTTAGATGTAAGGTAGTATTAACAATTCACAACATACAGTTGTGTCTAGATATTTCTTATTGGAATGGGAATGCATTCTTCTGAAATATTGTTTATAGCCTTTGCAAATCAAATATTAGAAAGATAATCTTTTATGAAAATTAAATTTTTTTCCTGAACTGCTATATTAAAAAAGCAATCAGTAAGCAATTTCCTTGTTACATTGCATCAATTTGGTAAGAGAAGGAAAGAATTGTTCAGTATATTTTAGCACTTTTAGAGAAAAGCCATTTATAATAGAAAATATTTTTAGAAAATTATTATGTTGGCGGGGTGGTGGGCAGGGTGGGAGAGAGCATTAGGACAAATAGCTAATGCCTTCAGGACCTAAAACCTAGGTGATGGATTGATAGGTGCAGCAAACCACCATGGCACACGTGTACCTGTATAACAAACCTGCACGTTCTGCATATGTATCCCAGAGCTTAAAGTAAAATAAAAATAAACAAATATAAAGAAAATTATCATGTAAACAAGCTTATAATTCTAGTATTAGTTGACATTTGTCACTATTATCTCTCTCCTTTATTCTCAAGTCTTAAGATCTTGAAATATTTATTGTTTCACTTATTTCTTTAAAAAACAAATTTCACAGTTTATTCAGCTGTATTAGAAAATGTCATTTTTTTTTTTTTTTTTTTTTTGAGACGGAGTCTCGCACTGTCACCCAGGCTGGAGTGCAGTGGCCGGATCTCAGCTCACTGCAAGCTCCGCCTCCCGGGTTCACGCCATTCTCCTGCCTCCGCCTCCCGAGTAGCTGGGACTACAGGCGTCCGCCACCTCGGCCGGCTAGTTTTTTGTATTTTTTAGTAGAGACGGGGTTTCACCGTGTTAACCAGGATGGTCTCGATCTCCTGACCTCGTGATCCGCCCGTCTCGGCCTCCCAAAGTGCTGGGATTACAGGCTTGAGCCACCGCGCCCGGCCAGAAAATGTCATTGTTTTCATAATGGAGGGCTCTCTATTCTGGAGGCTACCGATGGAGAATACTCATTCTTAGGTTGATAACATTTTAAGGAGGTAGAATTGCATATTGATGTAACTTGTATAACATATTTCAGTGTGAAGTTTAAGTCATAAAGATTAGCAGAGAAAGGCAACACTCTCATTAATGTTCTCTTTTGTAAGAAGTGTCTGTGTTACCATTTTCCAGACTGTGCTAACCTGATGAAAAAGTGTGTGCAGTGTCGAGCAGTAGTTGAACGAAGAGTGCCTTTCATTATGTGCTGTGGAGGGAAAAGTTCAGAAGATGCCACTGATGATATCTGTAAGTCAATTGTCTTAAGCATTTTCATATTTTGCTTTTTTTGGGGACTTGCATGAATACCTCTTCTCTTTCGTAATATACTACTGCCTTATAAAACCTAAGATGTCTGACTTGGATCCACAGTGGAGCAGGTATTGTTTTCTGGTGCTCTTGTTATATTACAAGAAACCTGAAATTCTATTTTTCTGTGATTATAGAACTGTAACATCAATCTTTTGAGAAACATGTATGCTATTAAGAATATTGTTGTGTTCTTGCATAAAGAAAATTTGTGCTCTATTTTAAGATGAAGTTTAGTGTGTTTTGTCCAGGGGCGGGGCACCATATTACAATTTATTTTTCAGTTTACTGAAAGTATTAACCTGCTTCCATTATTCAACAGGTTTGTTTACTTCGTTTAGGTTTTTTATGGAATGGTAATTATTTGGGGCAGAGTAATTAGAGGCAAACAAAAATGTTAACAGTGAAAGGGTGGAAAAATGAAAAATAAATGATTTCCCCTCAACATTTTCAGTAGTACAGCTATTTCAAAGTATTTTTTCTCTTTGCACTAGATATTAGCTGAATGTTTCTTTGATTTTATATTCTCTGAACATGTTTTATGAGCAGATGAGGAAGAGCATTAGTGTGTAGCAACTTCTGCGTGAGATTTTTGTCTTTATCACAAATAGAACAGAATAAAAATCTCAGGGACAGATTAACTAGAATAAAAGACCAAGGATCTAGAGAATAGGAAAAGTGAAATCAAAGATTTCCCTTCATGTTTGCGTACTATGAATGATGGCCTTTCTTGAGTTCCTCATCTCAAATCAGTAATAACAAGGAAGTTTAGTCATAAAGAAAGGAGACTAGATTTTTGTATGTCCTCATAAAAATCATCTAAGAGATTTTAATTATTGCTGCCAAAGCTGGCCAAAACTCTGCTGGTACTTTCTTGGTTCATATGGTACAGGAACAGAGGAAACAAGCATAGAATGTATTGGTGAGCTTGCCAAAGGAGGCATGTAGAGCCTTGGAAAACCCAGAAGTCTGTGTATGGATTGTGCTCTGGCTGAATTAAATATAATTATAAATTAATGTGCGAACTATTTCTTTTTGGAGTTCATAAATGGAAGAGTGTAACAGAATGTCACTACTGTATCTGTTGTCCAAGAGTGAGAAAAATTTTGAAAGAGGATTGTAATAATAGTTTTATGTTTTTAATAAACAAAACTAATAATTTTATAAATACAATGTCATTCTGTCAAAGCAATAATAACCGAAAATCTTTTAAAATCTACATTACAGCAAGTGGGAATATTCCAGTGTTACAAAAGGACAAGGATAATACCAATGTCAATGCAGATGTGCAAAAGTTGCAGCAACAGTTACAAGACATTAAAGAGCAGGTAATAATGATTTCATGTAAACAGTGACGCTATGAATGGCACCGAATATTTTCCCGTAAAACTACTAGTGTTTCTGTAATAAGTATGGTTTATATTAGTGTATCACTTGTATTATTTGAATATTTGCAATGATTAGAGGGTTTAATCGGCACTTTCCAAAGCAGGTAACACACAAATGGCCAATGAACATGAAAAAATTGTCCAATCACATTAGTGATCAGGAAATGAAAACTAAAACCACAAGGAAGTTCTTTTTCATAACTGTTAGATTGAGGAAAATGTTAAAGACTGTCAGTATCAAGTGTTAGGCAGAATATGTAGCAGCCATAACTCATACACTGCTGGTGGGAATATGTATTAGTAGAAACACTTTGGAAGACAGTTTGTCATTATCTAATAAAATGGAACAGATTATTGTTTAGGAATATAAACTTGGAAAAAACCCATACAGATGGTATTAAAAGTCGAAGGTAGTCCAGGCACAGTGGTTCATGCCTGCAATCTCAGCACTTTGGGAGGCCAAAGTAGGAGGATTTCTTGAGCCCAGGAGTTCAAGAGCAGCCTAGGCAACACAGTGAGACCTCAACTCTACAAATAATAATAAAAAAAATTAGCTGGGTGTGGTGACCTCCCAACTACTTGGAGGCTGAGGTGGAAGGATCACTTGAACCTGGACAATCGAGGCTGTGGTGAGCTGTGATCGCACCACTGCACTCCAGCCTGGGTGACAGAATGAGATCCCGTCTCAAAAAAAAAAAAAAAATCAAGGATAGTGGTTTTCTTGGCAAGAGACGGCTGGAAGGGGCACAAGGGAAGAAGGGAAGTCTCTAGGTCTGAATGCTCTGTTTCTTGATCTGAGTACCAGATACATGAGCTTGATCAGTTTGTGAACTTGTATTAAACTGTACACTTATAAGTCATGAACATTTCTATATACGTGTGATACTTTAATAGAAAGGGGCCGACATGATGGCGCACGCCTGTGATCCCAGTACTTTGGGAGGCTGAGGCAGGCAGATCACCTGAGTTCAGGAGTTCAAGACCAGCCTGGCCAACATGGCAAAACCCAGTCTCTACTAAAAATACAAAATTTAGCTGGGCGCGGTGGTGCGTGCCTCTAGTCGCAGCCTACTCTGGTGGCTGAGTCAGGAGAGTCGCTTGAACCTGGGAGGTGGAGGTTGCAGTGAGCCAAGATCGTGCCACTGTATTCCAGCCTGGGTGACAGAGTGAGACTGTCTCAAAAAAAAAAAAAAAAAAAAAAAAAAAGAAAGGAAAAATGTGTCTGTACACACATATACCATAAAGAAAAGCAGGGGAAAGATAATGCAAAATTCACCATAGTAGTCATCAGTGAGGGATACATGGAAAGGACTGGGGAGGATTTATAGAGGGGCTTCAAAAATAAGAGTAACATTCCATAGTTTAAACTGGGTGTTTGTTATGTTATTCTTTGTATCTTTTTTTCTTTTTTTTCTTAGAGTCTCACTCTGTCACCCAGGTTGGAGTGCAGTGGTGCAATCTTGGCTCACTGAAACCTCTGCCTCTCAGATTCAAGTGATTCTCATGCCTCAGCTTCCCAAGTAGCTGGGACTACAGGTGCACACCGCCACCCTCAGCGAATTTTTGTGTTTTTATTAGAGATAGGGTTTTGCCATGTTGTCCAGGCTGGTCTTGAACTCCTGGCCTCAAGTGATCTACCCACCTTCCCCTCCCAAAGTGCTGAGATTACAGGCGTGAGTCACCGTGCCTGGCTGTTCTTTACATCTTATATGTATCAACAAATGTACTCTTTTATATCTACCTAATATTTAATAAAAGCAACAATAAGATAAAAAAATTAGCAAAAACTTGTAGGTTTGTTATGTTAAGTAAGACAGCAAGTCTTTTTTCTTTTTGGCCATACCTTACCATTTGACCAAGTTACTAAATCTGATTTACAGGCTTGAGCAGTTCTTTATTTAGCCAATCACGTCAGTATTGCCATTCAATTGTTAGAATCATCACTCCTGTGTTTTCTATCTGAATTTATAAGAAAATAACATGGTCAGTAGTTAGCAGCCCAGGATAACTAATGACCCTTGTGATAAGTAATTAAGAATTGGTCAGTTGCAGTGATGTGTGCCTGTAATCCCAGCTGCTCAGCATGCTGAGGTGGGAGAATTGCTCGAGCCCAGGAGTTTGAGATCAGCCTGAGCAACATAACAAGACCCTGTCTCGACAAAATTTTTAAAATAAATCAGCGGGCTGTGATGACACATGCCTGGAGTCCCAGCTCCTCAGGAAACTGAGGCAGGAGGATGACTGGGGCCCAGGAGTTTGAGGCTGAAATGAGCTATGACTGTGCCACTGCACTCCAGTCCAGATGGCAGAGTGAGAAACCATCTCTTTGTGGGGGTTGGGGGGGAAATAATTGAATGTCTGAATGTATTAGGCATTTTAACCCCCATCTGAAGAGATGAAAACTCTGATTGGACCAGTTTTTCTTTTGAAATCCAGCATCTAGTGATACTTGTTAGAGAATGAATAAGTAAAGATCAATATGAATTTAAAGGTTCTTAATGTAATTTGGAACATATTTGGCTAGTTCTAATATAAAATAAAACATTTAATGTATCTAATACATCAAATATAAAATAAAAACATTTTTAAACATTTGAAGCTCCTAGCATCTTGATTCCTTTCCCATAAGACATCTACAGAATAAGCTGATTTTTGAACATGTCTTCTATAAAAAGCATTTTATATTCTAATTGTGAGTTAAAATTGTTAACATGAATAGTGACATTTATTGAACCCTATATGGATCCTAAAAGAATAATTCAGCTCTATTACATCCAAAGGTTAGCATTCTACCCAAGTTTATTCTCTCTTAAATAATCCTCATCACCATATTTTATCACTGAAGTATTTAAGCAGTTTTATTGAGGAATGATGGGATTTCTTATAGGGACTCCCTTCAAGGTTGTTAAAAACAAACAAAAAAACAACCAGAAAACATTCAAACAACTCTCTTCATTTAAATCTCCAGTCTATTACCACAGTGTTTCTTTAACAGATAAAATTTAATTTAACTTGGTATTAAGGATATACTAATCTCAAAGTAAACGTAACACAGGCTGCACAGATGTGTCTACTTTTGGAAATAAGAGTTATCCAATATTACAAATACCTCTTGAAAATTTAATAGACATAAAATTATTAATGACATTATCAATCTATTTTTTTTTTTTTTGAGACAGGATCTTACTCTGTCACCCAGGCTTGAGTGCAATGGCACAATCATGGCTCGCTGCATACTGAAACTCCTGGGCTCAAGCAATTCTCCTACCTCAGCCTCCCAAGTTGCTGGGACTACAGGCATGTGCTGCCATGCCTGGCTAATTTATTATTTTTTGTAGAGATGATGTCTATGTTGCCCAGGTTGGTCTTGAATTCCTGGGCTCAAGCGATCCTCTTACCTCGGCCTCCCAAAGTATTGGGATTACAGGCGTGAGCTGCCGTGCCTGGCCGGCTTTTTAAAATCCAAAAAGATGGGATTTTCTACAGCTTTGCTTCTCAAAACTTTAAGACAGTTTGCTTTGGAGGAGTGGGTCTAACAATTTAGGCTACAATTCCTTTTACAGTGATCTCTGGTATTCTCAAAGTTGGTAACAGTTGGTAACAACATGTCATATAGGCTTTAGGCCTAGTTTTTTAATGAAGACATTTCTTTTTAGTTATTTCCATGTTATTTGGGAAAGCTATAAATCAGAAAGTATTATGATACATTAAGGCAAATATGATTTTATAAATGTAAAATGTGTTTTGTGAATTTCATATATAGCTGACATACTTCTACATTCTTACAAGTTCATGAAATTTACATTTATTAATATGTAAGGTTAATTTGTTTTAATTCAGGGGAATCTACATTGATAGTAATACAGTGCAGCACAGTGTCTAAGAGCAAGAACTCTGGGGCCCTGAGTTGGTTCACACTAGGGCTTGCTTTGAGGAAGATTTTTCAATCCTGCTGAGCCTAGTTTCCTCATTTTCCAAGTGGGAGTGATACCAGGACTGAGATTGTATCCTATCTAAGCATAGTGCCTGACAAGTGTTCTCAGCTACTTCTCAGCACTGCTCCCCACCCTGCACTATGTATTGTGTGACACAGCCTTCTTTTTATACAAGAGCAGCTGAGTACCTAGATTCAGGGAATTTCAGTTAGACTGAATGGAGCTGTTTTCATCCATTTCCTATTATGTTTTGGTTTATTTAGTTTTTTGTTTGTTTGTTTGTTTTGAGACAGAGTCTTGCTCTGTCGCCCAGGCTGGAGAGCAGTTGATGCAGGATTTTTCTCAACCCCTTTGTCAGACTTGTGACAGAGGTGCCCTGTTTACTTAGCCACTGTGCTCAGGTGCTTGCGGGAGGGAGCACATGAATGAGCAATTGCAGGATCCATGCGGTGGCACCCAGGTAGGGGTGCCTGCGATTCCAAAGTCCCTTAGGGTGTGTGTTAGAGTGCTCTCTTAGTTCTGCCTTCCATGGACAGCGGTGTGTTATCAGCTCAGTTGGCCCCTTGCCTCATCATGTGGGGTAGCTGCCCTCCGCCAGTGAGGGCAAAGGGCCAGTGTTAACAGCCTTATTTTGGGTACCCACACTTGGTGTGTCCCGAGCTCTTGTCCAGTGTTCAAGAAGAATGAGGTTACCTGGACACTTGAAGGATGGTGAAGGCAGAGAGTTTTATTAAGTGATGCAAATGGCTTTCAGCAGAGAGGGGAACTGGAGTGGAGGTGGGACAGGCAGGTAATCTTCCCCTGAAGTCCGGCTGTCTCTTCCCTGAAGTTAAGCCATCTCTCCTCCAAAGTCCAGTCATCCCTTTGAAGTCAAGTTGCCTCTCTCCCCTCTACCACCTGAGTCTGGAGTCTTTAAAGACACAACATGGGAGGAGTGGGCAGGGTGGGCTGTGGGTAGTTTTGGAAAAGGCAACAATTGATTGGTAAAAAGACATTATTTAGAAAGAACTAATTGGGCCGGGCGTGGTGGCTTATGTCTGTAATCCCACCACTTTGGGAGGCTGAGACAGGCAGATCGCGAGGTCAGATCAAGACCATCCTGACCAACATGGTGAAACCCCATCTGTACTAAAAGTACAAAAAAATTAACTGAGTGTGGTGGTGTGCACCTGTAGTCCCAGCTACTTGGGAGGCTGAGGCAGTAGAATCACTTGAACCCGGGAGGCAGAGGTTTCAGTGAGCTGAGATTGTGCCACTGCACTCCAGCCTGGCAACAGAGTGAGACTCCGTCTCAAAAAAAGAAAGAAAGAAAGAAAGAACCAATTGGGAGACAGTGGGCAAACAGGAATAGAAGTTCTCACTTTGGCCTGTGGGTTTCAGGCTTTTCAGTTCAGAGGTTGGGTTTCACTGGGGACCCGCCCCGTCTGCCTAGAATTTCTTTGCCTCCTGCCTCTATCACAGTGGCGCGATCTTGACTCACTGCAATCTCTGCTGCCTGGGTTCAAGCGATTCTCATGCCTCAGCCTCTTGAGTAGCTGGGATTACAGGCATGAGCCACCATGCTTGGCCATGTTTTATGTATTAATAGTTTTTAGTCTTATGTAGTACCTTTTATACTATCCTGATAGTACAACCAGTGTTTCTATTTTTGTAGGGATGACATTTTAACTATTTAAAAATGTTAAAATATTTTTAAAAACTACCAAAATACTATTTGACTAAAACGACTAAAGAAAAGTAATGATATATAATAGTCTGTCACTTTCCGAATATAAAGTGTCTAATTTATTACTTGGTTATCTCACATTACAGACAATGTGCCCCGTGTGTCTGGATCGTCTGAAGAATATGATTTTCCTCTGTGGTCACGGAACCTGTCAGCTCTGTGGAGACCGCATGAGTGAATGTCCTATCTGTCGCAAGGCTATTGAACGAAGGATTCTTTTGTATTAACTAAGACACATGGTGTATTTTGTTAGCTAATGTATCTAGTCATGAGATCTTAGTAGGCTTTTGATCTAGTTGGAAGTTCTGATGAGTTAATTTCTAATATCATAGTTTAATTAGGTGGTAATTAAACTGGATTATAAGTTTAATTAGAGTATAATTAGGCTGTAAAGGTACCAGAACAAAAAACCCTACAAAACGGTGTTGGAAATTGTGTTTTTTGTTTTTGTTTTAAATTTGAAAAATCAAATTCATGTAACTCATAGGTAATTTACCTTTGGCTTCTAAGAGGAAAGTCCTTTAAGGATATCCTTTTTTTAAAAATTGCATTTTTCTCTTATAATTTATAAATCTGTTAGATCTCAAAAGACATAATTCTTTGTGATCAGTTATCCTTCATTTCATCATGGTTTTACACAGTGAGTTGATACAGGTTCTCTGAAAAGTCATGCATCAAATAAAAGGGGCAGGTCAAACCATTATGTCACATGGTAAATTATAAAATGACAGTACAAGTTCCAGATAGTTAAGGGAATACCGAAGGGATGATTCTCTTTTTAAGATAACAGGAAGTTATCCACATGTTTCTTTCTGAATTCTTAGAGTAAATGGAAGCATAGAATGAGAGAATAATGACTTTGCATTTATCTTATTTTCTAGATTCAAAAGGAACATTAACTTGAATCAGATTACCAGTTTCAAGATGACTGATAGACAAGAAAAGGAAAAATAAGCAATAATAGTGGGCAACTGAAAAGAAAAAAAAAACAGGAGTATCTATTAACTGGCCACTAGCAGTTGCCTTTCCTATATTAATTCATACACTATTTTGTTCAGCCAGTGTTTTTTAAAAAATCCATGAAAAGCGTACTTCAGGTTTTCTGTGATTACTCATCTGGGCTTGAGCTTGATCTGAGCAGTGAAATGACATTGCCCTATTTGGACCTCTGAGGTTCTATTTAGCTTTGCTGATGTACTGAATAGTACCCCAGTGATCTGCAAAAAATAATGCCTTTTCCAAAGGCAGCAGTCTTTTCTTCTTTGTATCAGTTAATTCTGACAGTGTTACTGATTCTGTCTTCATTATAGGCCTTATTTCCATTTTCTCTTTCTTTATAGTAAGTTTTACTGTAAAGAAAACAGTCTTTCTATGTATACCTACAGATGAGGATATTATTTAAACTGCCAACAATATCCAAGACATGGTCAATAACCTAATTATAAGTACTTTAGAAAGAGTGACCAGGACATTTATAGAAATGTCTGCTTACCGGTAGACTTTAAAAACAACAACAACAACAACAAACTTTAGCGCATTTAATCATTTGGTTTTTTCTCCTTTGAATGATCTCCTTTGTAGTCTTATTGTCTCCTGAGTAAATGTACACATAAATAAGTGTTTGGGCGTTCATTGCTGCTAGACTATATTAGCTGTTTACATAGTGTCTACTATATGCTGTTGATAAGCTTTTTCCTAAAAATAGTTATCCTCTTTTGTAGTTTTTTTTCCCTCCTTTAAATCTGGCTAGCTTTTCCTACTTCAGTTTTTGTAGAACACCAACTAAATTTGAAAGTATGAAGTCTCTAGCCCTCATAACACTGTTTCTGGCTGTTTAATCATTGCTGCCTTTGCAAGTCCTGGTGAAAGCAATGGGAAGCTTTGCTTGCTGGTTTTGTAGTCTCAACAATTCCATGTCTATGTTTAGCTGAGTAACTGCTATCATTTAGAACAGTACAATTTTTATAGATTTCAAATTTGAAAATTTAAATAGACTCAGTTATCTAATAAGGGGCCACTGAGCCTGTTTTTAAAAAAACTATTTTGAAGTTATAAAAAGGTAGAACATCTGACTGATGATGTTCACATAAAGAGACAGACAGACAATCTCCTTGCAGACATGAAAACAGCATGTTAGGTTTTTCCTTTCCTTCCATGCCATGGGCTACCCATCTCTTTCCACTAGATCACCTGGTGAGGAGGGAGCACCTGGCTGACTCCTGCAGAGTTGGCCAATCAGAGAATTGTGTGGTCCCTAGCTCTACTTTCCTTAAACAAATCCTTTCTGTTTTCTGGCTGCAATGCTAAAACAGATCTCTCAAAGGTAATAGCATCTTCCAGACTAGTTTAATTATTTCTTTATAAGAATATGACATACATTTTTATTATAGAAATAATGTCGTTATAATTTTAGTGCTAGTACTTGTGGATTTTCTGTATTCGTATCACCTTGAAATTTGTTGCGTGAATAGAAAATACTTCTTTATTCATGTTTTCAATCACCTAAAAATTATTTTACATTTATTTTGGGTTTGTGAGAGATAATAAGATTAAGAACTTCATCATTTCAGTGACTTTCCTCCAACTCTCTGAATCTGCTACCTCTTACTATATGTCCCTTAGCAGTACTTTTCCAATTAGGTTTGTTACCCTCCTCATTAGCTAAACCTCTTTATCTTGTGCCTCAAAAGAGCTTTTACTTTTCTTAGAATCATTTAAAAAAAAAAAGAAAAAAACTGACACGCATTCATGCAAAAAAGTATTTATTGGGCTTCAGGGATTAGATACATAACAGTGGAAAAATGGCATCTTAGCACACTCAGAATTTATTGTGCAGCAGTTGTGTATTTTAAGGAATCTGTAGTTAAAAGGAAGAGATCCAAAGGTCCTGATAACATTTCTTGATGTTTCAGAAGAGTTGTCAATGAGTAGTGTCTGGATTTCCTCTCTGTACCCCTCACCCTGCCATTTTCTCCTTTATTCTTCTAAGATTGTTAGCGTTGTTACTCAAAACATACACATACAATATACCGGATGGTGCTATTCTAATGGTATTTGTTCACATAATCTAACATTCTTACTGCTTATACTATATACATATTTAATTTTGTTGGGAGCAAGAAGGTTTTCAAGAAAAGATAATTTTGTATTAGTGTAGGAATATATTAGACAAATGTTTAGCTGGCCAAATTATGCATAAGATATTTGTAACTTTAAACATTGCTAATTGACCAGCTAGCTATGGAAGCATAAAATTAATTGATAATTCATGTTGGAAATACATTTCTTAAATTTATATTTTTATGGCTTTGGCCCGTAAGAGCATTTTAGCATATTGAAATGCATGCTGCTTAAGATGTGTCTGGTTCAAATATGAAAGCTTGCTGAGTCATTTTTACATAGCAGAAACATACTGTCTATGTGTTGCCCAATTGCTGTTTGTCTATTCTGAATTCTGGACCGTTTTTGGACTAGGAATTAGTTAAATTCATGAACTAAGAGAATTAAAGATGGGGTAGAGTAGGATCAGTACAGTGGGGTTACAACAGATAGGAAAGTCAGCATTTGAGTGTAGAGAAAAAAAGAGGATCATATAGATGTCATCTATAGGCTTTAATACAGCTTGCTTTTTTTTAATCCAAAAGGAAAAGCACTTATCCTATCAGAATGTCTACCATGTTTTATAGTAATAATTTGTGTAAAAAATAGAATTTTTGAATAGTTTTTTTGTATTTTTTGTGATGAAAAACTCATAACATAAAATTTACCATATTAACTGTTTGTAAAGTATACAGTTCAGCCATGTTAAGTATATTTACATTGTTGTGAAACATCTCCAGAACTTTTTCATCTTGCAAAACTGAAACTCCATACCCATTAAACAACTCCCCTTTTTGTCTTCTCCTCAGTGGAATAGAATTTTGACTCCATATAAATCAAGAAACATCTAAATTCTTTAGTTTGTGTTTGCAATATCTAAGATCATGGTAAACATTAAGTTCTTAAAATTTTTGGGAGGGCCAATGTACCTCTCCTCTGAATTGTTAGCAATTAAATTGAGTAGGTTTTAAATATCTGTTAATTGGAAGGGTTTGTTATTTCGTTTTGAGCCAGAGGGGAGAGGCACATTTTAAATATCAGAATTAGATTAACTTTGAGTTTGTACTAAATTGGGAACATAATAGATTTTCATAAATTATGTGTGCCTTGTTGGAAATGTCCACTGTCTTTATGTCTGCTTGTAAAAGTTTCAAAATATGTTTTCCCTCAAAAAGGCAACGTTACTTCATTTGCTTGATTATGATAGGAATGCTTACTGATATTACTTGATAGTCATATATAGCCTAGGAACTTTAACATATATATAACTATAGCAGTATTAATAATGATAGTTGTACTTCTTTAAAACATTAAATTTGAGGAAACTTTAATGCTGTCTCGTGTACATTGCTTTACTACAGTGAGGGGGAATATCCTTTAGATTGAGCCTCAATTTACTGGTTAGTAGTATGTGAAACTCTGGTATAAAAACATGAACTAGACAGTAGAGCCGATGAATTAAAATTGTAAGTTGCTACATTGGCATTTTCTACCTCCTTTTCTGTCTGAGTATTACTTTTTCCAGCATTTATTCTTATTTGTGAGGAAAGAGGAAATGGGAACCTGAGGTTAAAATGGACGTTTTTGTTTCATTGAGAATTTAAGCAGTAGGTACAGGAGAATTGACTTGTCACATTAATTTGGTGCCTAAATCCGTAACTGCAAGTTATAATTGACAAGTACAAAATGTCTAAGAAAGGTAATATGCTGAATATTTTACTTTTCCTGTATAGTCTGCATGATTTGTTTCATAAACCCAGCTTATTTCCTCCAAAAAGCAAAATGGTCCTGTAATTTTTAAAATAAAATAAACATGCCGTTTTGTCTGTAATCTATAATTTCAGGAAGTTATTGAAAGTTCTGACTCAGGGCTTTTTAACAGTTCAAGCAGTTGTCAGTTATATTTTGGAAGCTCCATCTGTGTAATTCTTCAGTGCCTTGAAAGAATTATTAACTTGGCAACACTATTAAAACTTTATAAAAGATGGTCTTTAGTGCATGTGTATCATTATATACACGTTTTAAAGTCATATTGCTTAGCTTGTTGTTAATGATTCTGCATGTGTGCTGGGTTTGGGTAATTCTTTAAAGGATGTTTTCTAGATTTGCAATTGATGTTTGTTTTTTAAAAACTGACTATTTATGGCCATGACACTGTTACCAGAAAAGTAATTCTAATTAAGTTATTATGCAAAGTCATCTATAAGTAGTGTCTGGGAAGAGGAGTCGAGGTCACAGTTTGCTATTTTAGAATGAAAGGAGGATCTGTTTGGGAAACATAGATTGTCTTCCCCTCAAATGAGAGAAAAAAAAAAGACCCTGTGTTCAAATGGATTCTGTTTTAAAAAATTATTTTTAAAGGAAATCACAAATTGCATGTCATTCTTAATGCTAGTCTTATAGACTAAATCCCTAAAATTGTTTTTATGTTCAGTATGTTTGTGTCATTGTAAATGCAGTATATTCAGTGATAGCAGTTCAATTGACTCATAGCAGTGTTTTGTATTTTTTCCAATTCTTTAGCTTTCAATGTTGGATTAAAGGCTTGTTTGTGAATATAGTTTCTGTATGGCAAATGATTCTGCTTATTAGCTTTTGTTAAAGAATGCTTAGTAAGAGCTAAGCTTTTAAAAGTAATGCAAACATTTGTCATTAATAAAACCTATGGTATAATATCATATAATGCTTTGATCTTTTGAGAATTATTCTTTTATAGTAGTATACATGAATTTTGATTTTTAAAGCATTTAAAAAATCTTAGTACATTAAAAAACTTGTTATTGTTAAAAAGGAAATTACCATGCCTTTAAGAAACAAGGGTGTACATCTTCAACTCAGCGTTAAGTGTCCACATCTAGAAGGCTCTCCTTGCAATTGTTTACAATTAAGGTACCTCTGTCTAAAGGGCCAAAGAAGCTTTTCATATTTTAACACCTCACATTCTTCAGGATTAAGACATATGAAAATAATCTGAATAGGATAAATTTGATAGGAAGTAAATTAACCAGTCTGGAAGATTCATCTTTTTCTATAAAAAGATTATTCCTCTTCACAAGTCAGATGTAGATTTCATTTTCAAGAGGTAGACATTTTGAAGCAATGATCTATTTGGTTTTTAGTTTTATGAGTAAATCATTAATTGTATGCTTTGGGGTTATTTTATTTTCCATGTTAATATAAGCACTTATTTCTGAAGTTATTGAGAGGTCATCTAGCTCCAGTTCAAAAGATTATGTGTATCTGATGTTTAAGAGGAAAAACATCTGAAAAAATCTTTTGTTTATTTGATAAAAGCATATATATTCCAACATTAAAATTGTGAATTTATTTTGAGTAACCTCTAATTAACTGTATTTTTTTGTTTCTGTTGCTGTATAATTAGAAATTTCATGGCAATATTTTTTACTAAATTGAAACTGTATAGGTTTTAAAAATAAAGATGTTTTAGAAAACTTGCTTTATATTTTTTATCATTGATAGTTTTTCATTCTTCACAAAGGTTAAAATTATTTGATAGTCTTTTAGCATAACATTTCCCAAATGTATTGACAATGAAAACATTCAGGCCAGATGTGGTGGCTCATGCCTGTAATCCCAGCACTTTGGGAAGCTGAGGTGGGTGGATTGCCTGAGCTCAGGAGTTCCAAGACCAGCCTGGGCAACATGGCAAAACCCTGTCTCTACAAAAAATACAAAAGTTAGCCAGGCATGGTGGCGCACACCTATAGTCCCAGCTACTTGGGGGGCTGAAGTGGGAGGATTGCTTGAGCCCGGGAAGTCAAGGCTGCAGCGAGCTGAGATTACACCACTGCACTTCAGCCTGAGTGACAGAGTGGGACCCTGTCTCTTAAAAACAACAACAAAAACCTCAAAACCTTTAATGGGTGCATAGGCGTTTATAAGATATAATGAGTATACAGATTAAAGTAGAACACCAAGAATGATTTCTCAGATAAATTATTTGTTGAAGAATAATCATTTGGCAAATAGTTTTTCCCTTATAATAAAACTAGTTGATAAATTCATTTTTATCTTATTAAGGACAAGAAAATGATAGACCTTATTTGGAAATGGAAGACCAGACCTGTAACAGATCATCAGTGAGGGGATGACATGTGAAGGAGGCCATCAGGCAGTGCTGCCTTTGCCCGTAACTCATCAGATGTGATGCATTCAGGCTGCAGGTAACACTTCATGCTGGGGCTCTGCATTTACAGTTAGAGCAGCTTTCTGAAAGGCAGATTTCCAAGATAATATATTCATTATTTTTCATATATTTGAAAGTATTGTCTTCTTTCCCTTCTGTGTTCTTTCTTTGACACAAAACATTAATATTAAGAGTGTGACACTGACAGGCAGTTAGGGAAATACTTTTGTAGGTGAGGTTACCCTAATTTAATAGGGAAACTAGAACCAGCAAGCATGCCAGAGATTCTGGAATTATCAAAGTAGGAATTTAAAACAGCAACAATTAATAGGCTGTGAGCTCTGATGAAAAAAAGTGGACAATTCAGGTAATTCCAGCACTTTGGGAGGCCCAAGTAGGGAGTTGCTTGAAGCCAGGAGTTCAAGACCAGCTTGAACAACACAGCAAGACCCTGTCTCTACAAAAAAAAAAAAAAAAAAAAAAAAAGGCCAGGGATTGTGGCAGGTGCTTCTAGTCCAAACTACTCAGGAGGCTGAGGCAGGAGGATCACTTGAACCCAGGAGTTCGAGGCTGCAGTGAGCTTTGATTGTGCGGCTGCCTTCCAGCCTGAGCAACAGAGCAAGATAATGTCTCAAAAACAAAAAACAAAAACAAAAAACCATGGGTAATATAAGCAGAGAGATGGAAGCTCTAAGAATCAAAAGATTCTTGAAATAATGTTACAAATGGGAATACCAGAAGATTTAAAAAACATTTTATTTATTTATTTTTGGAGATGGAGTTTCACTCTTGTCACCCAGGCTGGAGTGTAACAGTGCACTGTCCACTCACTGCAACCTCCACCTCCCAGGTTAAGCGATTCTCCTGCCTCGGACTCCTGAGTAGCTGGGATTACAGGCGCCCACCACCATGCCCAGCTAATTTTTGTATTTTTAGTAGAGACAAAGTTTTCAGCATGTTGGCCAGGCTGGTCTCAAATTCCTGACCTCAGGTGATCTGCCTGCCTAGGCCTCCCAAAGTGCTGTGATTACAGGCATGAGCCACCACGCTCAGCCAGAAAATTAAAAAAAATTTTTTTTTAAAGGAATAGAAGAAACATTTGAATCTATAGTGACTGAATATCCCAAAGATAATGATAGACACCAAACCACAGATCCAGGAAGCTTAGAGAATATCAGCCAGGATAAATATTAAAAATCAAAAAATTACCATCTCATATTCAAAGTACAGAAAATCAGAGACAAAAAAATCATGAAAGAACTCCAAGTGGGGTTGGGGTGTTGGGGAGGGGCCTTGTTGATAGAGGAGCAAGGATAAGTACTATATTGAACTTCTCCAGAAACTATGCAAACAAGAAGAGTAAAAGGAAATAATTAAAAGGTTGAAAGAAAAAAAGTACTAAATAAGAATTCTGTATCTAGTGAAATTATCCTTCAAAAGTAAAGGAAAAGTAAAGGCTTTCTAAGAGAAACAAATATTGAAGGGATTTGGTGCTAGTAGACTGGCCTTACCAGAAGTGTTAACACTTCTATTTAATTTTTAATTTTTGTTTATTCATTTTTATTTTGATTTAGCAATAAATTAAAACATATGGCCAGGTGCAGTGGCTCATGCCTATAATCCCAGCACTTTGGGAGGCAAAGGTGGGCAGATCATGAGGTCAGGAGTTTGAGATCAGCCTGGCCAACATGGTGAAACCCCGTCTCTACTAAAAATACAAAAATTAGCTGTGTGTGTTGGCGGGCACCTGTAGTCCCAGCTACTCGGGAGACTGAGGAGAATCGCTTGGAACCGGAAGGCAGAGGTTGCAATGAGCCGAGATTACACCACTGCACTCTAGCCTGGACAACAAGAGCGAAATTCCGTCTCAAAACAAACAATAAACAAATAAATAAACATTTTATTGGAGATAAAATTAACCACAAAGAAAGACAGGAAGAAAGGAAGAGAGGAGTTATTTAAAAAAAAAAAAAACAAAACCCAAAAACAAAGAACAAAATGGCAGTACTAAGTTCTTAATAATAACATGGAATGTTAATGGACTAAATTTCCCGAAGAAAAGACAAACCAAACTCAAAATTTGTAGAAGGAAAGAAATAATAAAGATCAGCACAGAAATAAATGAAATTGGGACTAGGAAAAAAACAAAAGTTGAATAAAATGAAAAGTTGTTTTTTTTAAAAGATAAAATTGACAGCCTTTTAACTAGACTAAAAAAAAAGAAGACCCAAATAAAATCAGAAATGAGAAAGGTAACATAACATCTGATACCACATAAATACAAAGAATCATTGGAGAATATTATGAATAACGATATGCCAACAAATTGGAAAACCTAGAAGAAATGGATAAATTCCTGCACATATACACCCTGCCAAGATTGAGCCATGAAGAAGTAGAAAACCTGAACAGACCAATAACAAGTAATGAGATTGAAACCCCAATAAGGTCTCCCATCAAAGAAAAGCCCAAGGACCTGATTGCTTCACTGGTGGATTCTACCAAATATTCAAAAGAAGAATTAATACCAATTAAACTCTTCCAAATATTGAAAAGGAGGGAATACTTCCAAACAAATTCTATCAGGCTAGCATTACCTTGTGTATTAGTTCATTCTCACACTGCTATGAAGAAATACCCAAGTACTGCGTAATTTATAAAGAAAAGAGGTTTAATTGACTCACAGTTCCATATGGCTGGGGAGGCCTCGGGAAACTTACAATCATGGCGGAAGGCACCTCTTCACAGGATGGCAGGAGAGAGAATGAATGCCAAGCAAAGGGGGAAGCCCCTTATAAAACCATCAGATCTCATGAGAACTCACTCACTATCATGAGAACAGCATGGCAGAAACTGCCTCCATGACTCAATTATCTCCACCTGGTTCTGCCCTTGACACATGGGGATTATTACTAGTCAGGGTGAGATTTGGGTGGGGTCACAGAGCCAAACAATATCACCCTGATACCCAAACCAGATAAGGACACAATAAAAAAAGAAAACTGTAGGCCATTATCCCTGATGACTATAGAGGCAAAAATCCTCACCAAAATATTACAAAATACAACAACACATTAAAAAGATCATTCACCATGATCAAGTGGGATTCATCCCAGGGATGCAAAGATGGTTCAACGTATGTGTCATGCCAGACCCCTAGTGACTCCAAAAGAGATGGCATTGTGTCTGAGAGGCCCAGAAGAGACCTAGAGCCAGTAACTTACTACCAGACATGGTTTATAGAGGACGTACATACAAGGCAGTCCAGAGGTGACAGGGTGGACAGGAGCACTGCTACTGTTTGTAAAAAACATGCAGTTTATATGGCATTTTCATGTAGCAACACCAACCTAGCAAACTTCATTTAACCCAGAAAAGGGGCCTCATTTCCTTGCACATCCTATGTTCCAAGGAACAGGCAGAGGGGTTCAATGTCCTTCATAAGAAGTGAATCTCTGGGTTAGCCACTACTGGATTCCTTAGCTTGGAACTCTGAGCACACATTCTTCTTAGACCATAGGGTCATTCTCAGGGTATATGCTTAAGTTACTGCTGTCAGGTGCATCTGCCATACAATACACAAGTCAATAAACATGATACATCACATTAACAGAATCAAAGATAAAAACCATGTGATTATTTTAATAGATGCTGAAAAAGCATTTGATAAAATTTAACATCCCTTTATGATGGGTGTTGAAGGAACATACCTCAAAATAATAAAGGCCATCTATGACAAACCCATGGCTAACCATTGTACTGAATGGAGAAAAATTGAAGGCTAAGCAATTAGGCAAGAGAAACAAATAAAGGGCATCCAAATTGGAAAGGAAGACATCAAATTAGCCTTGTTCACAGACGACATGGTCTTATACCTAGAAAAACCTAATATCTTCACCGAAGTATGTTAGAACCGATACATGAATTCAGTAAAGTTGCAGAATACAAAATCTACATACAAAAATCAGTAGCATTTCTATATGCCAAAAGCAAACAACCTGGAAAATCAAAAAAGTAATCCTATTTACAACAGCTACAAAAAATATAAAATACCTAAGAATCAATATAACAAAAGTAGTGAAAGATCTATACAAGGAAAACTATAAAACTGATGACAGAAATAGAAGAGGACACACATACACACACAAATGGGAAATCATTCCGTGCTCATGGGTTGGAAGAATTAATATTTTTAAAGTGACAATAGTACCCAAAGCAATTTACAGATCCAATGCCATTTCTATCAAAACATGAATAACATTCTTCACAGAAATAGAAAAACAATTCTAAAATGTATATGGAACTATGAAAGACCAAATAGCCAAAGCAATCCTGAACAGAAAGAGCAAAGCTGGAGACATCACACAACCTGGCTTCAAAATTTATTACAAAGCTATACTAACCTAAATAGCATGATACTGGCATAAAAACAGACACATAGACCAATGGAACAGAAATAGAGAACCCAGATATGAATCCATGCATTTACAGCCAACTCGTATTCAATCAAGGTGCCAAGAAATTACAATGTAGAAAGGAGAGTCTTTTCAGTGAATGCTGCAGGGAAAACTGGATAACTATATGCAGAAGAATGAGAATAGACCCCTACACCTTATCATACACAAAAATCAAACAAAAATGAATTAAACACTTGAATCCCAGACCTGAAACTATGAAACTACTAGAAGAAAGCATTGGGGAAATACTCCAGGACATTGGCCTGAGCAAAGATTTCTTGTGTAACACCTCAAAAGCACAGGCAACCAAAGCAAAGATAGACTATTAGGATTACTTCAAGCTAAAAAGCTTCTGCAGAGCAAAGGAAAGAGTCCACAAGGTGAATAGACAATCAACAAAATAAAACATTTACAAACTATCCATCTGAAAAGGGATTAATAACTAGAATATACAAAGAGCTCAAACAACTCAATAGCAAAAAACCAAAAACAATTTCATTTAAAAATGGGCAAAAGATCTAAACAGACATTTCTCAAAATAAGACATACAAATGGCCAACAGGTATATGAAAAAATGCTCAATATCACTAATTATCAAAGAAATGCAAATCAAAACCACAATGAGATATCATCTCACCCCAGTTAAAATGGCTTGTATAAAAAATATAGGCAATAAAAGATGCTGGTGGCTGGGTGTGGTGGCAGGGTGTAGTGGCTGAGGGCTGTAATCCTAGCATTTTGGGAGGCCGAGGTGGGCAGATCACTTGAGGCCAGGAGTTTGAGAACAGCCTGAGCAATATGGTAAAACCCCATCTTTACTAAAAATACAAAAATTAGCCAGACTTTGTGGCATGCACCTGTGTCCCAGCTACTCAGGCAGCTGAGGTGGGAGGATTGCTTGAGCTCAGAGGAGGTTGTAGGGAGCTGAGATCATGCCACTGCACTCCAGCCTGGGTGACAGAGGGAGACTGTCTCAAAAAAAAAAAAAAAAAAAAGGAGGGGCACCCAATATGGCCAAATAGGAACAGCTCCAGCCTCCAACTCCCAGCGTGAGTGACACAGAAGACAGGTGATTTCTGCATTTTCAACTGAGGTACCAGGTTCATCTCACGGGTGTGTCGGACAGTCAGTGCTGGTCAGTGGATGCAGCCCAACCAGCGAGGGCTGAAGCAGGGCGAGGCATCGCCTCACCTGGGAAGTGCAAGGGGGAAGGGAATTCCTTTTCCTAGCCAAGGAAGACTGAGACACACACACCTGGAAGATCGGGTGACTCCCACACTAATTTTGTGCTTTGCCAAGGGTCTTGGCAAGTGGCACACCAGATTGTATCCCACGCCTGGCTCAGAGGGTCCCACGCCCACGGAGCCTCCCTCATTGCTAGCATAGCAGTCTGAGATCTAACTGCAAGGTGGCAGCGAGGCTGGGGGAGGTGCGCCCGCCATTACTGAGGCTTAAGTAGGTAAACAAAGCCACTGGGAAGCTTGAACTGGGTGCAGCCCACCACAGCTCAAGGAGGCCTGCCTTGCCTCTGTAGACTTCACCTCTGGGGACAGGGCATAGCTAAACAAAAAGCAGCAGAAACCTCTGCAGATGTAAATGTCCCTGTCTGACAGCTTTGAAGAGAGCAGTGGTTCTCCCAGCAAGGAGGTGGAGATCTGAGAACAGACACACTGACTGCTCAAGTGAATCCCTGACCCCGTGTAGCCTAACTGGGAGACATCCCCCATTAGGTGCAGACTGACACCTCACACCTCACACGGCTGGGTACACCTCTGAGACGAAGCTTCCAGAGCAAGAATCAGACAACAACACTTGCTGTTCAGCAATATTCTATCTTCTGCAGCCTCCGCGGCTGATACCCAGGCAAACAGGGTCTGGAGTGGACCTCAAGCAAACTCCAACAGACCTGCAGCTGAGGGTCCTGACTGTTACAAGGAAAACTAACAACAAACAGAAAGGACACCCACACCAAAACCCCATCAGTATGTCACCGTCATCAAAGACCAAAGGCAGATAAAAACCACAAAGATGGGGAAAAAGCAGTGCAGAAAAGCTGGAAATTCAAAAAATCAGAGCACATCTCCCCCTCCAAAGGAACGCAGCTCATTGCCAGCAATGGAAGAAAGCTGGACAGAGAATGACTTTGACGAGTTGAGAGAAGAAGGCTTCAGTAGATCAAACTTCTCAGAGCTAAAGGAGGAACTACGTACCCAGTGCAAAGAAACTGAAACCTTGAAAAAAGAATGGAAGAATGGATAACTAGAATAACCAATGCAGAGAAGTTCATAAATGAACTGACACAGATGAAAACCATGACACGAGAACTATGTGACAAATGCACAAGCTTCAGTAACCAACTCAATCAACTGGAAGAAAGAGTATCACTGATTGAAAATCAAATCAATGAAATGAAGCGACAAGAGAAGTTTAGAGAAAAAAGAGTAAAAAGAAATGAACAAAGCCTCCAAGAAATATGGGATTAAGTGAAAAGACTAAATCTACGTCTGATTGGTGTGCCTGAAAGTGACGGGGAGAATGGAACCAAGTTGGAAAACACTCTGCAGAATATTATCCAGGAGAACTTCCCCAACCTAGCAAGGCAGGCCAACCCTCAAATTCAGGAAATACAGAGAACGCCACAAAGATACTCCTCGAGAAGAGCAACTCCAAGACACATAATTGTCGGATTCACCAAAGTTGAAATGAAGGAAAAAATGTTAAGGGCAGCTAGAGAGAAAGTTCAGGTTACCCACAAAGGGAAGCCCATCAGACTAACAGCAGATCTCTCAGCAGAAACTCTACAAGCCAGAAGAGAGTGGGGGCCAATATTCAACATTCTTAAAGAAAAGAATTTTCAACCCAGAATTTCATATCCAGCCAAACTAAGTTTCATAAGTGAAGGAGAAATAAAATCCTTTACAGGCAAGCAAATGCTTAGAGACTTCGTCACCACCAGGCCTGCCCTACAAGAGATCCTGAAGGAAGCACTAGGCCTGCCCTACAAGAGATCCTGAAGGAGTGCAGTGGCATGATCTTGGCTCACTGCAACCTGTGCCTCTTGGGTGCAATTCTCCTGTCTCGGCCTCCCGAGTAGCTGGGACTACAGGCGCACACCACCACACCTGGCTAATTTTTGCATTTTTAGTAGAGATGGGGTTTTGCCATATTGGTCAGGCTGGACTCGAACTCCTGACTTCAGGTGATCTACCCGCCTAGGCCTCCCAAAGTGCTGGGATTACAAGCGTGAGCCACCATGCCCGGACTTGTTGTTTTTCTTTTTAACTTCATTTCTATGAACTCTAC
Source organism: Macaca fascicularis (assembly GCF_037993035.2). Taxonomy (NCBI): domain Eukaryota; kingdom Metazoa; phylum Chordata; class Mammalia; order Primates; family Cercopithecidae; genus Macaca; species Macaca fascicularis. Next base: position 67,887,522 of record NC_088392.1, on the reverse strand, counting down.
AGAGAAGTATAGTCAACAGGTCTTTAACAAGGAGCAAAGACAATTAAATGGAGAAAGGATAGTCTTTTCAAGAACAGTGCTGAAACAACTGGACATCCATTTGCAAAAAAAATTTAAAAAAATAAAAAAAAATTTAGAGACAGGCCTTACACCATTCACAAAAATTAACTCAAAATGGGTCATAGACCTAACTGTAAAATGCCAAGATACAAATCTTCTAGAAGATAACACAGGAAAAAATCTAAGTAACTTTGGGTTTGGTTATGATTTTTCAGATACAACACCAAAAGCATCATCTATGAAAGAAAAGCCTGATAAGTTGTACTTCATCAAAATTTAAAAGTTCTGCTCTGTGAGAGGCATTGTTAAGACCATGAAAAGAGTCTGGGCACAGTGGCTCATGCCAGTCCTAGCACTCTGAGAGGCTGAGGATCACTTGAGACCAGGAGTTTAAGACCAGCCTGGGCCACAGAGCAAGGCCCAGTCTTTTTTTTTTTTTTTTTTTAAAAAGGTTAAAAAGAAAAAAGGAAATAAAAATAGCCACAGATTGGAAGAAAATATTAGCAAAATTCACTTAATAAAGACTTTTTTCCAAAATTACAAAGAAGTCTTAAATCTGAATAAAAACAAAACGAAAAACCCAATTTAAAAAATAGGCAGCCAGGCGCAGTGGCTCACACCTTTAATCCCAGCACTTTGGGAGGCTCAGACAAGTGGATCACTTGAGGTCAGGAGTTCGAAACCAGCCTGGCCAACATGGTGAAACCCCATCTCTACTAAAAATACAAAATTTAGCTGTGTGCAGTGGCGGGCACCTGTAATCCCAGCTACTCAGGAGGCTGAGGCAGAAGTATCACTTGAGCCCGGGAGGTGGAGGTTGCAGTGAGCTGAGATCACACCACTGCACTCCAGCCTGGGTGACAGAGCGAGACTCTGTTTCAAAAAAAAAAAAAAAAAAAAAGAAAGGCAAAAAGGTTTGAAAAGACAACCTCCCTAATGAAGATATAGACATATGTGTATCTATATATATGACAAAGAAGCATATGAAAAGATGCTCAGAACCAATGTCATTATGGAATTGCAATTTAAAACCGTGAGATAGTACCACCAACCTATTAGAATGGCTCTAAAATCCATAAAATGAACACCACCAAATGCTGGCAAGAAAGTGGAGTAACAGAAACTCTTATTCATTGCTGGTGGGAGTGCAGAACAGCCCGTGTGGAAGAAAATTTGGCAGTTTCTTATAAAACTAATCACAATATTACCATACAATCTAGCAATCATATTCCTGGATGTTTACCCAAATAAGTTGAAAAACTTACATCCACACAAAAACCTGCACGTGAATGTTTGTAGCCCCCAAAACTCAAAGCATAATTGCCAAAAACTAGAAGCAACCACGACGTTCTTCAATAGGTGAATGGTTAAAGAAGCTGTAGGTGCTCGCTTCAGCAGCACATATACTAAAATTGGAATGATACAGAGATTAGCATGGCCCCTGTGCAAAGGCCCCTGCGCTACATTAAAATAAAATGAGTAAACAAAAATGAAAAAATTTTTTTTTCTATGAAGATCTTCTATTAACACTTCTGGTAAGGCCAGTCTACTACTCATGCCTGTAATCCCAGCACTTTGGGAGACCAACGCAGGTGGGTAACCTGAGGTCAGGAGTTCGAGACCAGCCTGGCCAACATAGTGAAACCCCATCTCTACTAAAGGAACAAAATTAGTCAGGCATGGTGGTGTGCACCTGTAATCCCGGTTACTCAGGAGGCTGAGGCAGGAGAATCGCTTGAACCCGGGAGGCAGAGGTTGCAGTGAGCCGAGATCGCGCCCCTGCACTCCAGCCTGGGTGACAAGAGTGAAACTCTGCCTCCAAAAAAAAAAAAAAAAAAAAAAAGACCAGGTATTCAACAGACCAGTAGGGTGGCTATACTGATAGTAGGGTTAATTGGTTGTATATTTCAAAATAACTACAAGAAAGCTGGTCGCGGTGGGTCATGCCTATAATCCCAGCACTTTGGGAGGCCAAAGCAGGCAGATCACCTGAGGGCAGGAGTTCCAGATCAGCCTGGCAAACATGGCGAAATCCCATCTGTACTAAAAGTAAAAAAAATTTGCCAGGCGTGGTGGTGGGCACCTGTGGTCCCAGCTACTTGGGAGGCTGAGGCAGGAGAATCACTTGAATCCAGGAGGTGGAGATTGTAGTGAGCCAAGACTGTGCCACTGCATTCCAGCCTGGGCAACAGAGCAAGATTCCATCTTAAAAAAAGAAAACAATAACAACAACAACAACAAAATAGCTAGAAGAAAATAACTCAAACATTCCTAGCATAAAGAAAAGATAAATATTTAAGGTGTTGAATATTCCTATGTACTTATACAAATGTATCCTGTTAGCATATACACCCTGAAAATGCATATATCTAATATGTATAAATATTTAAAAATAAATGTCAAATTGAAAAAAGAGTTATCAGGCCATAAAAAGATATGGAATGGCCGGGTGTGGTGGCTCACGCCTGTAATCCCAGCACTTTGGGAGGCTGAGGCAGGTGGGTCACAAGGGCAGGAGATCAAGACCAGCCTGGCCAACATGGTGAAACCCAATCTCTACTAAAAATACAAAAATTAGCCGGGTATGGGGCGCATGCTTGTAATCTCAGCTACTCGGGAGGCTGAGGCAGGAGAACAGCTTGAACCTGGGACGCAGAGGTTGCAGTGAGCCGAGATCATACCACTGTACTGCAGCCTGGTGACAGAGCGAGACTGAAAAAAAAAAAAAAAAAAAGTCAGGAAAGATCGTTAAATACATATCCTTAAGTGAAGGGCACTAGGCTAACAGGCTGCATATGGTTCCGATTCCGATGATATGACATAGGGGAAGAGGTAAAAGTATGGAGGCAGTAAAGAGACCAGTGACTGCCAGAAGTTCAGGTAGAAGTAGGAAGGGATGAAGAGGCTGAGCACAGAGAAATCTTAGGGCAGTGGAACAATTCCGTATGATACTGTAATAGTATCATACATATCATACATGACATTATGCATTTGTTAAAACCCATAGAACTGTACAACATAAAGAGTGAAGCCTAATATAAACTATGAATGTTGTTTAATAATAATGTGTTCATATGGGTTCATCCATTGTAACAAATGTACCACACCCATGCAAGATGTTAATAATTTAAAAAACTCTACGTGGGGAAGTGGATAAACGGGAACTCTTGGTACTATCTGCTCAATATTTTGGTAAACCTAAAGCTGTTCTAAAAAAAACAAAGCCAAGTGTAGTTTGAACCATGTTTGGCTTTTTGTATAATATACCATACAGAGCAAGCGTTTTTTTCTGTTCTTTGGCAAATTGTCATACTCCTTTCTGTCTGATCAGCTTCCAACATGTCATCTTTGTGCTTTCAATGTCATAACATATCTCCCAGAGTCCCTTTAATGTGAAATTTTTTGCCTTCATTGCTTTCTTCAGGTCACTTTCATCCTTTTTGTCACACTACTTTCCTCATTTATGTTGGTCAGGCCACCTTCACTGGCTGTCTATAGTTTCTCTTATGGTGGCATTGTCAGTGTTCCCATGGTCATGCATGTGGGGGAGAAGGTAAATAGGAACTCCATGCTCACGTATGTCTTCTATAACCCCATTTCTATTCTATTTGATTTTCACTTCCAGCATTATCACTTTTCATTGCTTTAGCGAACTTTTATCTTCGAGGCTAAATTACCTGTTTCAATTATTCATTTTTGTAAAGCGTCACTTGGGTTTACCACTGCGAGACGAGGAGGCAACACAACAACATTCTTTGCTGTCTGCAGGTGAACTGAGTAACAGATCTGCTTTGACCAGTCACTAGTAGCCTTGGAAAGAAGTATGTGGATTGTCAATAATCATAATATGCCTGTTATTTATGTACTGATTTGTAGACTGGAGAGATAGCTGCAAAGTTTGTACTTCATGCAATCACTTACAGTTAATATGCCATGGTAACAGAAATCTAAGCCGTGATGTTGTGATACTGGTGTATTTAACTAAACTGTGCTAACTGAAATGTGTACCTAGAGTAATTGTGCAAAGCACAAACTGTAGTTCTTTTATAAAATCCAGTCTACAAATTAGTCTTTTAGTTGGAACACCTAATCCATTTGTATTTAATATAATTATAGTTATAGTTGGATTTATATCTATAATCTTACTGTTTTCTATTTAGTTCTTCTGTATATTTCTTTTTCTTCTTTTGAGCTAATTCAATATTTTAAGTTCCATTTCCCCCTTTGATTAACTTGTTATGAGTTATTTTATAGTTATATTTTTAATGGTTACCCTACATATTATATGTATTTTTGAACTTTTAAAGTGTAATATGAATTATGACTTCACTTTTCTAAAATAGCTATAAACTTAGAAATGTAAAATTTCAGTTTACCCTCCTCTAACTTTTTACGTTGTTATTGTTACACATTTTAGTTGTACCTATAATTTAAATACCATATGATATTACCTTCATTGTTTTGTTCAGTTAATACTTATTTATATTTAGTCACATATTTACCTTTCTGGTGTTTGTCATGATGTTTGCATTTTCATGTTTCCATCTGAGATCATTTTCCTTCTGGGAAGGAGAAGGGATTACAATTTTATTTTAAATGCAAAAGAAAACTGCTGGAAGCTTTTAAGCAAGGGACTGACATAATCTAATATTTTAAAAGATCATGTTGGGGCCAGTGGTGACGGCTCATGCCTGTACTCCCAGGACTTTGAGAAGCTGAGGCAGATGGATTGCTTGAGGCCAGGAGTTCAAGACAAACCTGGGAAACATGGCAAGTCCTTGCTGCTACAAAAAAATTTAAAAACATTATCTGGGCATGGTGGCATATGTCTGCGGTTCTAGCTACTTGGGAGGCTGAGGCAGGAGGATACATTGAACTCAGGAGTTGGAGGATGCAGTGAGCAATAATTGCATCACTGTACCCTAGCCTGAGTGACACAGTGAGCCCTCGTCTCTTAAAAAAAAACAAAAACAAAAACAAAAAAACTAAACTAAAAAGAAATCATGTTGGTTGCTCTGTTGAGAATGAATTGTACTTGAGAAAAATGAAAACTGGAAGATCAAATAGAAGACTATTGTATCAATCCAAGTAAGAAATTACAGTAGCTTGGCCAGGCGCGGTGGCTCATGCCTGTAATCCCAGCACTTTGGGAAGCCGAGGTGGGTGGATCATTTGAGATCAGGAGTTTGAGACCAGCCTGGCTAACATGGTGAAACCTTGTCTCTACTAAAAATACAAAAATTAGCCGGGCATGGTGGTGGGCGCCTGTAATTCCAGCTAGTTGGGAGGCTGAAGCAGAAGAATTGCTTGAACCCTGGAGGCAGAGGTTGCAGTGAGCTGAGATCGCGCCATTGCACTCCAGCCTGGGTGACAAGAGCAAGACTGCATCTCAGAAGAAATAAATTACAGCAGCTTGGATGATGGTGGTAGCAGTGGAGTTGGAAAGAAGTAAATGCATTCAGGATATGTTTTGTATAATAAGTGGAGCAGATATGACTTGTCATTGAATTAGATGTAGAGGGTATAAGGAGGAATCAACAATGACTAGAGTAACTGGGTAAACAATGGTGTTGCTTAACCAAAATGGTGAGTGGTAGGAGAGGAATATGTTTGGAGAGTGACTGAAAAAAGATTAAGAGGAAAAAATAATGAATTATATTTTGGCTACATTTGGTTTGAGATTCTTCTTAATATGCAAATGATCTAAGTAGAAGTTGTATTTAAGATCCTGATGTTAAGGGAGATGTCTGGATTGGAAAAATGTATTTAGAAGTCACTGTGGTATAAACAGGAGTAGTCCAAGTTTTGAGGAATCTGAAACATACAATTTTGAGAGCCATCTTTAGAAAATGTAAATGATGAATAAAATGTAATATAAAAATGAATATCTAAAAGAGAAGAGTAAACACAAAATAATTACAGAAGCCTTAGAGATTCAGGTTCTTTCTTCTGAAATCTCTTTAGGCAATTGGCCAGAAATGCTTGCTAATTGCTACTTGGCTACCCATCCCTCACTAGTACATTCTGCCAGCACCTCTAACTATTCACAGAAGCCTATGCAAGCTTAATATTCATTAACATCATGGTAATTTTGTAAATCTTCCTCTGAATACAAATATTTTGGGAAAGAGTTTGGCATTATATGTTAAAGTTGAAGATATGAATAACCTGAAATCCAGAAATTTCATTCTTAGATAAGTATCTAACAGAAATGTGTATACAAGTGTAGCAGGATGCATGTACAATAATGTTAGAGCAGTGTTGTTACACCCAAAAGTTTTCAACAACTCAAATGTCCCTCAGCAATTAAATGCCATTAAACGATGGTAAACTCATGCAAGGGAATACTATGCAGCAATTTAAATGAATGAATTACAGCAAAATGTCCTAGAAGAAGAAAAAAGAAAAAAGAAAAACATTTTGAAGAAATAATGCCCCATACTTCCTAAAATTAATAAAAAAATTAATCTACAAATGCAGTAAACTCGATGAAATTCAAGTAGAATAAACCCAAGTAGGATAAATTCATTCAAGCAGTAGAGATGCACAATTAGGCACATCATAAACTGTCGAAAGCTGAAGAAAGAGAATCTTGAAACCTGGAACACAGAAGCTACTCATCGTCTGCAAGGGAGTCTTACCTAAGATTAACAGCTAATTTTTCATCAGAAACCATGGAGTAAGGCAGTACAATGACACAGTCAAAGTACTGAAAGAAAAAACCTGCCAGCCAAGAATTCTATATATGGCAAAACTATCCTTTAAAAATTAAGGAGAAATTAATAAATTAGCAATTGAATGAAAACAGATCTCCATTGTATGGATATACTACATTTTGTTTATCAATTCATTAGTCAGTCGAAATTGGATTGTTGTTTCCACTTTTTGGCTATTATGATTAATACTGCTAGCATGTTAGCTATATTTGTGAAAAAGTTTTTGTGTCACTATATGTTTCTCTGGAAAACACTGTTTCTCTATACCATCACAGGCAACAACTCTGACACCAGATGTGCAGGTTTTCTCACAACAACCAATTCTCTGACATTGAATGGATGTCCTACAATTCAATTCAATCCTGGCATCATCTTCCTAGAGTTAGTGTCAGATTTTATTGAGGTGGGCTGATCATGAGGTCAGGAGTTTGAGACCAGCCTGGCCAACATGGTGAAATCCCGTCTCTTTTAAAAATACAAAAATTTGTAGGGCATGGTGGCAGGCGCCTGTAATCCCAGCTCGTTGGGAGGCTGAGGCAGGAGGATTGCTTGAACCCGGAAGACGGAAGTTGCAGTGAGCCGAGATCACGCCACTTTACTCCGGTCTGGGCGACACAGAGAGACTCCGACTCAAAAAAAAAAAAGAGCTGCATGCCACAAGACTTCCTTTACTTCAGATGCTAACTATGTCTTGGCCTCCCATATTGCTGACCAATGGGCTATAACTGGCCGTTCCAAATCTTCTCCTTGGGTCATTCTAATATTCTAATATTCAAAATCATTCTAATATTTTGTTAGAATGGCTCACAGAACTCAGGGAAACACTTTACTTACATTTTACTGGTTTATTATAAAGGATATAGAGAAATAGCCGGATGAAGAGGTACATAAGGCAAGGCCAGGAAGGGTCCTGAGTGCAGTTTCTGTCCATGTGGAATAGAGGTGTGCCACCGTCCCAGCACCTAGATGCATCCTTCAACCTGGAAGCTTGTTGAATCTCTTAGTTCTAGAGTTTTTATAGAGCTTAATCTCCAGCCCTGCCGCACTTCTCAAAGGTTAGTGATTAGGGCTGAAAGGTCCAACCCTCCAATCACTTGATCTTCCTGATGACAAGCCCCATCCTGAGGCTATCTAGGGGCCCACCATAAACCACCTCAGTAACATAAATTCAGGTACAATCAAAAAGGTCTCATTATGAAAAACAAAAAGCAGTCTGATCACATAGGAAATTTCAAGGGTTTTAGGAGCTCTGTGCCAGGAATGGGGAATAAAGACCAAGTATATTTCTAATTATGCTACAGTTTCCAATTATCTTAGTCTATAACTAGAAGTGGAATTGTTGGGTCATATTTACAATTTGTTTAACCTTTTGAGAAATTGCCAGACACAAAAGGCCACATATTGTATGATTTCATTTATATAAAAATGTGAGGCCAGGCACAGTGGCTCACAGCTGTAATCCCAGCACTTGGGAGGCCAAGGATGACGTCGGGATTTTGAGACTGGCCTGGCCAACACGGCAAAACCCCGTCTCCACTAAAAATACAAAAATTAGCCCGGCGTGGTGGCACATGCCTGTAATTGCAGCTACTTGGGAGGCTGAGGCACAAGAATCGCTTGAACCTGGGAGGTGGAGGTTGCAGTGAGCTGAGATTGCACCACTGCACTCCAGCCTGGGCAAAACAGTGAGATTGTCTAAAAAAAAATTAATAATTCCAGAATAGACACACCTATTCCATAGGGACAGAAAATAGGTTTTAGTAATTGCCAGTGGCTTGGGGGAGAGGTTAACAGGAGTGACTGCTGGTGGGTACAGGGTTGCTTTTTGAAGTGAGGAAAATGTTCTGGAATTAAATAGTGACAATGACTGGACAACTCTGTGAGTTTATCAAACCCCACTGAACTGCACATTTTGGAGTGGTGAATTTTATAATATGTGAATGGTATTTCAACTTAAAAAAAGAAAAAGAATATTGATGACCTTCACAAGTATCTTGCTGAGTTTGTCCCTGTCAAGGCTCCTATCTAGAAAATTGAAAGTATGGCTTGGGGGCTCCAAGTCCCATCTTCACCTGATGCACTTGTTAACCAGGATTTATTTAGCTCCTCTCTTCTCAGCATCAGAAACAGGGTCTGTGTCTGGTCATGGTCTGTCTCCTTCAAAGCCTTCACAGCGGACACAGAGCTTTGCTTCTGCATGGTATATTCCCTCCTTACTCCTGCTAAAGGAAGGCAGCGACTGGTTATTTCTTATGTATTTATTTATTTTTTTGAGACAGGGTTTCGCTCTGTCACCCAGGTTGGAGTGCAGTGGCTGCAGTGCTGGCTCACTGCAACCTCCGACTCCCAGGTTCAAGAGATTCTCCTGCCTCAGCCTCCTGAGTAGCTGGGATTACAAGTGTGCGCTACCACGTCTGGCTAATTTTTGTATTTTTGCTAGAGACAGTGTTTCACCATGTTGGCCAGGCTAGTCTTGAACTCCTGACCTCAAGTGATCCACCCACCTCAGCCTCCAAAAATACTGGGATTACACCGTGCCCAGCCATTTCTTATTTTATTGATTAATGAGTTGGTCCTTAACATCTTCCAAAGATGACCAAATATGTTTTTTAAAAATAACAGTACAAATCCAAGGATTTAAACATGTTTTAGATGCTGTAATGTATTTCAGTTCTTGTCTTCACTGATGCTCACATTGCCCATCTTTGGCTAGCGGACACTTATTCAGTGGTCCTATTGACACAAATCTGTTCTTCTTCGATGGCTTTCTTGTTTTTGAAATGCCTGACCTGAAATAAAACATTGCTCCAAGAAGTCCTGATTTTTGTTTGAGGAAATGACATTTAGAGACCACAATGTGGGTGTCAGGGGTGTCAGTGCTACTGGCTGGTCATTATTTCTTAGACTTTTTCTTTTCAGTGGAAAGAGCTAAGAATGTTTTCTGTTTGTTTGATTTTTTTTTAAAAAAAAGAGACAGAGTCTTACGCTGTTGCCCAAGCTGGAGTGCAGTGATGCAACCATAGCTGACTGTAGACTTGAACTGCCTGGCTCAAGGGATCCTTCTGCCTTAGCCTTCCAAGTGGCTAGGACTACAGGTGAGTGCCACCATGCCTGATTAATTTTTTATTTTTTGTAGAGTCGGGATCTTGCTATGTTGCCAAGGCTGGTCTCAAACCCCTGTCCTCAAGCAATCCTCCTTCTTTGGCCTCTCAAAATACTGGGATTATTGGTATAAACCCCAAACTCAGCTGGTTAAGAACGTTTTAAAGAAAAAAATATGTGAGTTCAAACTGAACTTTGCAATTCAAATTCAGGACTGCTTACAACCTTACTGTTTTTTTTTTTTTTTTGAGACGGAGTTTTGCTCTTATTGCCCAGGCTGGAGTGCAGTGGCGCGATCTCAGCTCACTGCAACCTCTGCCTTCCAGGTTCAAGCGATTCTCCTGCTGCAGCCTCCTGAGTAGCTTGGATTACAGGTGCCAGCCACCACTCCCGGCTAATTTTTTGTATTTTTAGTAGAGACAGGGTTTCACCATGTTGGCCAGGCTGGTCTCGAATTCCTGACCTTAGGTGATCCACCTGCCTCCCAAAGTGCTGGGATTACAGGTGTGAGCCACTGCACCCAGCAACCTTACTGATCTTATACCTACATTTCCTTTTTTAAAAATGTTTAAAAAAATTATTTGATTTATTGTACAATAACAATATTAGTGTTAGTAACAATATGATTTCTGAAAAGTTGAAATTTTTTGTTTGGCTCTGTCATTAGGGTGTATCTAACTAGAGACAGATCATGAAGTTATCGTGTTTTACAGTCCCTTGGTATATAGTAGCTATGTAGTTATGCTGTCAACTGGGTGTAGAAGTTTAATTTTACTTTTGGATATTAAGAATTGTTTTATTAATTGATTTATTAATTTCATTTTAAATTATGAAAAATATGTACACTGTTCCAAAGTCAGTTCTCCAAAACAGTATATTCAAAGAAGTCTATCTTCTTATTTTTTTTTAAATGATAATGATTATTACCCAGACTGCTCATCTGCAAGGAAGAAATCTCTCTTCTATCCCTGTTGCTTCCACTCAGCTCCTCATTCTCCTATAAACAACAGTATAGTTTATTAACTTTTTTAGTAGAGACAGTGTTTAATGTATTTTTAGTAGAAAAATACATTGTTTTTATTTTAATATTATGAAATACACACATGTATATACTGGTATCTCCTTTTTTTTTTTTTTAAAGATGGAGTCTCACTCTGTCGCCCAGGCTGGAGTGCAGTGGCGCCATCTAGGCTCACTGCAAGCTCCGCCTCCCGGGTTCACGCCATTCTCCTGCCTCAGCCTCCCGTGTAGCTGGCACAACAGGCGCCTGCCACCGCGCACAGCTAATTTTTTGTATTTTTACTAGAGATGGGGTTTCACTGTGTTAGCCAGGATGGTCTCGATCTCCTGACCTCATGATCCGCCTGCCTCGGCCTCCCAAAGTGCTGGAATTACAGGCATGAGCCACCGCACTCCTTTCTTGTTAAAAACATAAATATAGCATACATGATGACCTCATCTAACTTTTCACATTTTAATAACAATGACTTTTTTTTTGAGACAGGGTCTCACTCCGATGCCCAGGTTTTGCTCCGTTGCATTCTCTGGAGTGCAGTGGCGGGATCTCAGCTCACAGCAGCCTCAACCTCTCTGGCTCAAGAAATCCTCCTACCTCAGCCTCCCAAGTAGCTGGGACCACAGGCATGTGCCACCAAGCCTGGCTCATTTTTGTATACATACATACATATATATTATATATATAAAATATATATACATATATATATTTGGTAGAAATGGGGTTTCGCCATGTTGGCCAGGCTGGTCTCAAACTCTTGGCCTCCAGCCATCTCCTGCTTTGGCCTCCCAAAGTGTTGGGGTTACAGGCGTGAGCCATTGCCCATGGTCAATAATGACTTTTAATATCTTACTATACATAGAAGAACTTATTTTTTCTATTGCTCTGTAGCGGGACACAGAAAAAGGAAAAGTCGGAGACGCTGCCATTCCAGAGCAGGGGGACCTGGGGAAGGCGGCCTGAGGAGGTCATGATTCTGGGCTGCACTGGCTTAATGAGCAGGGAGGTCAAGCAGCCTGGAAAGGTGTGGGATTCACTCCAGGGGTCTGGCCAAGTGGTTCCAAGCCAGGCAGTTCGTTTTCCTCTAACCCAGTCTCTCCGGTTTAGTTGTGTCTGTTATCCTTCAGCCCCATCTCCCCTCCCCTGGGGACGAAGGGGAAAAGAGTGAGGAGGCATTGCCCAGGCCCCTGGTACCTGCCGTGGAGGGAGCGAAGCAGGCCTTGTGCGGTCTTCCCGCGCCCCTCCTCTCCATCTAACCATGGAACCGCCCTGCTCAGGAGCCCACTCCCCTGGAGGGCTGAGGGCTTCTTAGGCCAGAACATCTGGAGGCTGGGGAAATGGGAATCGTCTCCTTCCAATCGCAGCAAAGATAATGTACTTGCGTAGGACCCTAGGCATCTCCTATGGGAAGAGAAGTGAAGACACACGGCCGAGCCAGGCTGCCCCGCCCGCTCTACAGAAGGGGTGCTGCTCTCCGTGACCCCTCCCAACCTCCCCACCCCGGAATGGCCTGCACGAGGTAAGCCAGGCTGCCTGGACAAGAAGTGGTTTCCATCTGTGTATACTGTCAGAGACTATGTCAAGCCTGGGCTCTGCTGAGGAAATTCTTCTTTAAAAGGAAACTTCTGTTGTTTTTTTTTTCTTTCAAAAGATGTGCTATATAGTAGTGTGAAGTAACTGTCGAATGAGTATCATGATACTGAGTAAATATGGCAGCATCATGTTTAACGATAACAACATAGACACTTATTTAGCATCCACTGTGTACTGCGCACGGGCACTTCATATTCACCACCTGATTCAATCATTAGCATTATGAGTTTCGTTTCACCTGTGAGGATAGGGAGGCCCAGCGAGTTAAACAAATTGCTTACAGTCTTTGATTTGCCAGTAGCTGTGCTAAGATCCCCAAATTATTTTTCTTATCTTTCCTCCCTCCCTGCCTGCTTCCCTCCTCCCTGCTTTCCTTCCTTCTTTTTGTTTTTGAACACCCAAAGCCCATATTCCTGACATCAAACTTCTCCTGCCTCTGATAACTCTAAAGAGTGTCAGGAAAGAAGTTGATCTGAGCAGTAACTGTAAATAAGAGTTTCGAGTTGAATGGGAAGAACTCGGGCAGTTAGTAACCTACCTCACCTTTCTGTTCCTTGAATTTTTCGGGTGAAGGACTACAGGAAAACATGTTTCCCAAACTGGGATCTTTATTGGATGCACCAACCTCTTTTCCCACAAGGGGTCAGTAAAATCTCCTTAGTGAGTAGAATGAAGCCCTGCTCCTCCCTGGCTTAGCGTTGGGGCAATGAGGATCATTGCATTGGTGAATGGACTTCTGACCTTTGCACGTTCTCCTCTCCATCACCTGGTTTTACTCAAGCTGAATTCATCCAGCGCTTACACTCCATCCTCCTGCTACCATGTGGTGGGAAACAAAGGGACAGAGAGCTCCAATTCATTCTGTTTTTTTCCTTAGGGTTGAGGTCTTGCTTTTTTGCCCAGGCTGGGATGCAGTAGCGTGATTATGGCTCACTGCAGCCTCAAACCTCTGGGTTCAAGCGATTCTCCTGCCACCACCTCCCAAAGTGCTGGGATTACAGGTGCGAACCACCGTGCCTAGCCCTAATTCATTCTTTTCTTTTAGTTTAGAGTGGTGTTTCAGTTAAAAATTGCTGTACATAAAATATCACAAATGATTTCTCAAAATTCTGTATCTTGCAATTATTGTAACTGAATAAAGGTTTAGAACAAGAGAGGATATGTCTAAGTCTAATAATAATATAGTGAATATTTATGAAGTGTTATGAATTGACACTCTCTAAATGTCTTATAAATGATAGAAACTGTGGGTCATGCTTTACGTGGCATTTGAACTCTGGCATTCTGGCCCCAGAGTTCCTGGCACCTAAGCATCGTAACATACTGCCTCTCTACCAGAGAAACAAAAATCAGTGCTTTCCATGGTCCTGGCAAGGATGATTATCAGTTCTATGAGCTAATATGGACATTCAGGAGGTGGATCAAGATTTTGTGAGGCCCGGAGTGTATATAATTTGGGTGTCCTCTTTAGGAAAATAATAGAAAATGACAAATACAAATGTATATGTGAAAATAAATTTTTATTTAGAATGAGAAAATAAATCACAACAGATCCACAATTAGAAAAAAAGACTCCAAATGTCTCCAAATCCAGAAAAAGTGCACATTTTTATTACTGAGCCCCCTTACATATCTAATGCTTCTTCCCCCCATGTCCTTAGCTTTATACTCCTTGATGGTCTTTCAATGTGTCTGCAATTTTCTACAATCACTTGTAATAGAGAAAATAGAAACATAATTCAGCTGTTCCTATTCGCGTGGTTGCTTGGTAATTATTATTGGCGGTTGGGATGCAGAACACATGGGATTTCACACGTGACTATCACTTGCTGTTTGTAGTGCTTCTGCAGTTTTATCCCATACCTATAGAGAATTTCTGAAAATTGTATTTTGTATGATCCCCTTCAAAAAGAAGAAAAGCAAAGTTTGTTCATAATTGTATGTGCCATATTATCAGGGACATTCTTGACAGGAGAGAAATTCCATTTTGATGAGTTTTTTCTTTTAATTTATTTTTTAAATAGAGACGAGGTCTCACTATACTGCCCAGTGTGGTCTTAAACTCCTGGGCTCAAGCAATCCACCTGCCTTGGCCTCCCAAAGTGCTGGGATTACAGGTATGAGTCAACATGCCCCACCATTGATGAGTAGTTGTTAATGGAACCTTTGGCTTAGCCTTTTCCATGTCTGACAGTTGGAAGAATTTTTCACAGACCACCTTCTGTCTTGATTCATTTCAGACCTTCTTTTTCCTCCACAACCTATGTGCTTCTCATGCCAGATGCCATAGGACATGGTGTACATGGATAGCCCTGGTTCTTCCCGTCATAACACTAGGCAGGGAGAGAGATGAGGGTGCTCCTAAGATGGCTTAGTAATAAGTGAAGAATCCACAGAATTAACTGCAAACCACATAAATGTATCCAAAAAACCCCAAATAAATGTACCCTCAATGCACTCTCATCTGCCTCAATGTACCCTCAGAAATGCCCATGGCTGGTCCATCCCACCTGGCACAGGGAAAGAGTAGAAAAAGGAAAGTGAGAGTACAAACAGAAAATAGTCATTTAACTGATGGCAGTTAAATATATTATTTTTGGCCAGGTGTGGTGGCTCACACCTGTATTCCCAGCACTTTGGGAATACAGTCAAATCAGGAGGATCCCTTGAGCCTAGGAGTTTGAGACCAGCCTGGGTAATATAGTGAGACCCCATCCCTATATAAAAAATAATAATAATTAGCCAGGCATTGTGGTGTGTGCCTCCAGTTCCAGCTACTTGGGAGAATGAGGCAGGAGGATTGCTCAAGCCCAGGAGGTTGAGGCTGCAGTGAGTTGAGATTGTGCCACTGCACTCCAGTATGGGTGACAGAGTAAGACCCTGTCTCAAAAAAGAAAAGAAAAAGAAAAAACAATGTAATTACGCGAATGTGAAAACACTGCTGAACCCTTCCCAAGCCTTGGAGGGCCTGTGCAAATGAGGGCCCTGCAGCCTAAGCTGCATTAGCTTTAGGGCCGGTCCCTGTATGGAACATCCTTAGAGACCTAACTCACCCACCAGCCTGAGGCAGCTGCAGGGGAGTGCCAGCAGACAGCAGAGCAATGATCCCACACCCATGGCAAACAAGGATGCGTTGTCCACCAACTAACAGGACCTCACCACCTGTAGGCGGGCAGATCCCAAAGTTTCCTGATATTCCCTACTGTTGCAGTCTCTGCTTGGGACAAAGTGCATTGCTTTTGCCATGAGTCACTGTGTCAGTAAAAAAGGTTAGGGGATATTCATGGCACAAGAGCAAGTGTTCAACTGGGACCTGAGAAGAGACAGCCTTCTTGGGTCACAACTCTCCACTTTCTCCAGGTGATATGGTTTGGCTGTGTCCCCACCCAAATCTCATGTCGAATTGTAATTCCCAGTGTTGGGGGAGGGACCTGGTGGAAGGTGATTGGATCATGGGATTGGGTTTCTCCCTTGCTGTTCTTGGGGTAGTGAGTGAGTTCTCACGAGATCTGGTTGCTTAAAAGTGTGTAGTGCTTCCTTTTTCATGCGCTCTCTCCCATGCTCTGCCATCATAAGACGTGCTTGCTTCCTGTTCATCTTCCACCATGATTGTAGGTTTCCTGAGGCCTTGCAGCCATGCTTCCTGTGCAGCCTATGGAACTGTTGTTGCGGGAAGTCAGGGACCCCGAACAGAGGGACTGGCTGAAGCCATGGCAGAAGAACATAAATTGTGAAGATTTCATGGACATTTATTAGTTCCCCAAATTAATACTTTTATAATTTCTTATGCCTGTCTTTACTGCAATCTCTGAACATAAATTGTGAAGATTTCATGGACACTTATCACTTCCCCAGTCAATACCCTTGTGATTTCCTATGCCTGTCTTTACTTTAATCTCTTAATCCCATTATCTTCTTCCTAAGCTGAGGAGGATGAATGTTGCCTCAGGACCCTGTGATGATTGTGTCAACTGCACAAATTGTAGAGCATGTGTGTTTGAACAATATGAAATCTGGACATCTTGAAAAAAGAACAAGATAACAGTGATGTTCAGGGAGGGAGGTAACTGAACTGGCCACCGGTGAGCCAGACAGGACAGAGCCATATTTCTCCTCTTTCAAAAGCAAATAGGAGAAATATTGCTGAATTCTTTTTCTCAGCAAGGAACATCCCTGAGAAAGAGAATGCACCCTGAGGGTAGGCCTCTAAACAGCCGCCTTGGAAGTGTGCCATCTTTTATGGTCGAAGCCGAAGGGGTGAAATAAGCCCCGGTCCCCAGTAGCACTCCCAGGCTTATTAGGATGAGGAAATTCCTGCCTGATAAATTTTGGTAGACTGGTTGTCTGCTCTCAAACTCTGTCTCCTGATAAGATGTTATCAATGACAATGTGTGCCCGAAATTTCATAAGCAATTTTAATTTCGCCCCATCCTGTGGTCCTGTGATCTCGCCCTGCCTCCACTTGCTTTGTGATATTTTATTACCTTGTGAAGTATGTGATCTCTGTGACCCACACCCTATTCGTGCACTCCCTCCCCTTTTGAAAATTGCTAATAAAAACTTGCTGGTTTTACAGCTCGGAGAACATCACGGAACCTGCCGACATGTGATGTCTCCCCCGGACACCTAGCTTTAAATTTCTCTCTCCTACTCTTTGCCTTTATTTCTCAAACCAGCCGAGACACCTAGGAAGTAGAAAAGAACCCACGTAACCATCGGGAGCATGTTCTCCTGATAACTGTGAGTCAATTAAACCTCTTTTCTTCATAAATTACCCAGTCTCGGGTAGTTCTTTATAGCAGTGTGAGAACGGACTGATACACCAGGCTCAGGGATGATGAAAGCTTTGCTCATGCTCTTCCCTTTCTAAATCTTCCCCATCCAGCGCACATCCCCATTCTGACCCCCGGCCATGAAACCTTCCCAGCAGCTCTGAGGCCCATGGATCTCTCCTGCATCTGAGCTCTTACAAGTTCAAAAAAAAAAAAAAGAAAGAATGAACGAAAGAAAGAAAGAAATTCTGAAACACATATTTGTTAAGCACCCATCCTGGGCGAGCCTGCAGTTAAATCTTACTGAATTGCTTACAAAGCATTTTGCGTAAGCAGATCTCTGTTTAGTCAGATTATAAACAAATTGGTGACAGGGACCAGAATATCTTGCTGGCCGATCCCAGTTCTGGGCTTGTCAGCACTGAATAAATACTGACTTGATTGATATAGCTTTGTCTCCTCTCTGAGGACCAAATCTCTTGGCAGCTTCCTCCTAAATAGGCTGGGGACTCCCTAACTGGGTGGAGAAGGTAGGGTTATCTCCTGCAGAAATTCTAATGCAGTTCCCCCAAATCTTGCTAATGGGTTCTTGGACACTCTGCAGCCTGTGGTGGAAGCAACTTTTCTTCTTCAGTAAACTGATTAGAAATTTGGATTTTTAACCAAAGTAGAAGTCTAAATCTAATTTACTGACCCCCTTCAACCCCACCCCAAATTCCTTACTTTGTGAGGTAGCAAGGTTTGAGAATGGATCAAACTGACTATCCCATAATGCAAGCAGGCATGCAGCCTCCTGGCTGGTTTTACCTTCACTTGTCTTGCTGCTGTCCTGGGGGGCAGTGCAGAGAAGAGGAAAGATAAGGCTTGAGTCTCCCTCGACCTGGGTTCAGTCAATACTGGCTCTGCCCTCACAAGCTGTGTGAGACCTTGGCTAAGTCATGTCACCCTCCCAGCCTTGCTTTCCTCTGCTGGAAACGGGGTGCCACAGAACCTGCCACATTGGGTGGCTGCGGGATTTATTTTGTAAGGATTCAGGAGGACAGTGAGGGTATGGCTGATGAGTTTGTTCCCCGTTTGTGCAGGTTCTCTTCTCTGGCTCCCAAAGCCAGTAGATTTATTTCATCTCAACAAACACTTGAAGCAAACCCAAGCATTTGTTTCTACCCTAAGTTTCAGAGCTCTTAAACTTTCTTTTTTGAGGCAGGGTCTTCTCGCTGTCACCCAAATGATCATAGATCACAGATCACAGGTCACAGATCCCTGCAACCTCCAAACCCTGGGCTCAAATGATCCTCCCACCTCAGCCTCCCGAGTGACTGGGACTACAGGCATGTGCCAGCACACCTGGCTAATTTTAAGAGATGGGGTCTCACTATGTTGTCTATGCTGGTCTTGAACTCCTGGGCTCAAGCAATCCTCCCACCTCACCCTCCCAAACTGTTGGGATTACACACATGAGCCACCACGCCCAGCCATATTTTCTTGTTTATTATTAGTCTCCCCCAACTGGAACACACATCCTGTGAGGCTAGGGGTTCTGTCTCTTTTGTACACTCTTGCGTTTTCAGTGCTCAGAAGGGTGTCTGGCACATGGTGGTCGGCATTCATTAAATATGTGTTAAACATTGGACTAGGTGAAATAATATGAAATTTACGAAATGCCTATCATAAAGGGGCCATGTAAAGTGGGTCATGCAACAATGCAACAATAGCTAACAATTATTATTTACTACAGCTAATTATTGTTGTATTAAGGGTTTACCATACATTATTATCTCATTGAATCCTCGTAACACCAATGAGAGAAAGACCTATTATTATTTGTTATTTTATCTGTTGATATTTGTCTATTTCTATTCTTATTTTTGAGACAGGGTCTTGCTCTGTCACACAGGCTAGAATGCAGTGGCATGATCATAGCTCACTGCAGCCTTGACCTCCTGGGCTCAAGTGATCCTCCTGCCTCAGCCTCCCGTGTAGCTGGAACCACAGGCATGCACCACCATGCCTAGCTAATTTTTTTATTTTCTGTAGAGGTAGAGTCTCACTATGTTTCCCAGACTGGTCCCAAAACTCCTGGGCTCAAGCAATCCTCCCACCTTGGCTTCCCAAAATGCTGGGATTATAGGCGTGAGCCACCGTGCCAGCTGGGACGTATTATTTTTAGTAAAGGAAATTATTTTTATAGTAACTAAGGTGCCAATGAGAAAGACTGAAAGTAGAATTAGCTGGTTAAAATGTTACAAACCTTGGCCAGGTGCAGTGTCTCACATCTGCAGTCCCAGAGCTTTGGGAAGTGGAGGTGGGAGGATCACTTGAGCCTGGGAGATCGAAGCTGCAGTGAGCTATGATCATGTCACTGCACTCCAGCCTGGGCAACAGAGCGAGATCTTGTCAAGAAAGAAAGAGAAAGAAAGAGTGACTTATCATTATTTTTTAAATGGCACTGCGGTGTCAGCATTGCGTCTGTTTCCCCAAACCTACTTCTATGAACGAGGCTGAGCTGGGCGTGAGGACAAGATGTTGTGTAATGCAAATGGTCCCCTTGCAAATACACTGGCCTCTTGTTCACTCATCTCTCTCTCGTCCTAATCTTCTAATAACTTTATTACTGGGAAAAAGGCCAACTAGGGAAAACCCCACTGGCGGCCTGTGGATTCTTGATCTGAAGGGGCCTTTGAGATCACGGGGCTTGCGTCCTGCCTTTGGTATGGGAGGAAATTCAGCCCTCAGGAAGGCAGTCTCCAGATGGGACAGTATTTCTTTAATTAACCAAACTCCTTGTCCAAAATCAGATGAACCATGCTCTTCATCTCTTCATCTGTGTAAGCTGAACTTCGTAAGCTACTTGATGACTGTAAGGGATGAGGGGCCATGCTACCTCTATTTTAGCTGTTCTTTTTCTGCAGGGCTCATCCAGGTGTTTTACTTGGATCCTTTTAAAAAATATCCTATTATTCTCTTGAGTGATACATGAGTGTCTGTTCTGATGACAGCAAAATCATAGCATTCTTGGTTAAATGAAGTGATGGAGTTTCACCGTGCAGTATAATGGCACCTCTTCCAAAATCCTGCTGCCAGAATCTATTATCACGAGTCAGAAATCCCAGCCTGGTGTGGAAACCAGTTTTTAAAAGATTTGTAAGCAGCAGATAAGATGGCTTTGTTCAGGAGAGAGGTACAGCATTTTCTTCTTTCTCATTGTGAATTATACACAAGAAGAGCAAAGAGGAAGAGTGGAGAGAAAGGTCTCAAATTACTTTTTTTCTTCTTCATTTTTATTAGTTCAAGAAATATTGTTTCATTTCAAAATGTGTGCCTGCTATTGTTTTTGCTGAATAAATGAAAGCAATGATAAAATGTCTCTTATGTCTTTCCAGGATTCTGATTGTCAGAAGCAGGAAAAGATCTGAATTTCCCATGAAATGCTAGCGTCAGCGTAACATGGTGCTACCACACAGTGCCACTCCGTCAGGCATATCCTGGGTTTCTCACAAAAATATTATTTTTAAAAGATATTCAGAATGCTTCTGGTGCCAAGTAGGTGCAGCCTGGATACTCTGTGATGATGATGAACAGCCTTCTAAGTGCGTGTACTGAGTTTAAGAAACATAACACCACAGCACGTAAAATCTTGTGCCAGATCTCACACAGCCGCCAAATCACATCTGCCTCTATCTCTCTGGATGATCCTTCTCCAAAATCAAGGCCTGGCACCTTGCCCTGAACATCAGCCAACTGGACATTAGCAGATCAGGACGGAGAGGGAAATCCAGTTGCGTTCCCCTATAAATCTCAACCAAAGCCAAACCTTGATTATCTGTGTTTGTGGGCAGTGGAGGAAGGGTGCCCTGGGGAGTGAGTAGGTGGAATTTGCAGACAGACCCAAATCTTATATTTTGCATGATCGAACAAAAAACACATCGCTTCCACCTTCTTTGCTTTTGAACACATTGATGAAAAGGGCTAATACATACCAACACTTTTCTGTCTTACTGAAAGTTGATTTTCTGGGTGAGGGACTCATGAATGAGAAGTGAAATGGTCAAAAGAGGGGTACCCAAGTAAAGCTGAAAAAGCAGAGGGACAGAGGAGTTCTGTGACGAGGAAAATGATAATTGAGAATTAACTATAGAACTAGTTTCTTTTATAATTACTCCAAAGTCAGCTTCTACCGGGCAAAGGGTGTAAGCCAACTGCAGAGATGAAATTCGTATCCAGAGGTTCAAGTTAATATTTAAGTGTCTCAGGCCGGGTGCAGTGGCTCACACCAGTAATCCCAGCAATTTAGGAGGCTAAGGTGGGCAGATCACCTGAGGTCAGGAGTTCAAGACCAGCCTGGCCAACATGGTGAAACCCTGTATCTACTAAAAAATACAAAATTTAGCCAGATGTAGGGGCGGGTACCTGCAATCCCAGCTACTCAGGAGGCTGAGGCAGGGAGAATTTCTTGAACCCAGGAGGTGGAGGTTGCAGTAAACTGAGATAGCACCACTGCTCTCCAGCCTGGGCTACAAAGTGAGACTTCATCTCAAAAACAAACAAACAAACAAACAAAGTGCCTCAGCTTAGATACCGTAATCCTTAAGTAAGGAATTGCGTATTTAAAAGGCAAATACTATATACATATGTGTAAGTAAATGCCCAGAACATGGCCTGGCGGGACAAACACCAAATAGCTGACAGGGGTTACATCTGGGAAGAAAGGTAAGGCTGGTTAGGGGTAGGGGTGGGAGGGGGCAAAAGAGGGTGCTTTCAAAAATTTTTTTAAAAATTATAATTTTTTTAAGAGATAGGATCTCACTCTGTCACCCAGGCTGGAGTGTAGTGGCACAATCATAGCTCACTACCGGCTTGAACGCCTGGGCTTGAGTGATCCTGTTGCCTTAGCCTCCTAAGTAGCTGGGACTACAGGTGTGCACTGCCACACCTGGCGAATGTTTTTTTTTTAAAGTTTTTAGTTTTTGTAGAGATAGGGTCTCAGTATGCTGCCCAGGCTGGTCTTGAACTCCTCGTCTCAGGTGATTCTCCCACCTCGGCCTCCCAAAGTTGGGATTATAGATGTGAGCCACCATGCCTGGCCTGTTTACATTTTCAATAAGAAAGTATTCATGTAAGAGAGATTTAAACAATTCGTTATGAAAGCGAAGTATCTTGAATGGAAATTTTAGAGGGCTGGATGTTTCCTGTATACCCAAGTCCCTGGCACGTCAATATACATGCGCTGACCCAATCTGAAAGCACACTTTAGAAGTTTCTTTTGCAATTATACTTGTCTAGCTGGGATAATTTCATTTGCTGAGAAATCATTTGCGGTATCATTTGTGATTTGACATTTACGGAATTCTTATTTTCTGATAGTGCTTTTAATTTACTTTCTGTTTCATTAGTCTTGAAAGGTAGGTATATATAGGCTTTTCTTTTTTTTAATGGATAAATAGTTACGACAAAAAGATGAAAAAGATCTTTTCGAGGTCTTACATAACTGCAATTAGTTAGCAAAGAGTAGAAATTATTGCTTATGCCTTTACCTTTTTCCTAATGCTTTCCTTCCCGATCTGATTTAATGATTGCAGTAGTGTCCGATTGGATCTCCCGAAGTCATTTGTTTCCTAAATGTTTGGGAATTTTAAAGTGATACCTCTTCACTAGTCAGGACTGGAGACGGATGACTAGGGAAGTGGGTCCTTCCTTTCTTCCAGTTTCTTTTGAGAAAGTTTCCCTGTGAGTTCCTTAGGGTTCCTCCACCACAGACTGACTCAGGGCCTAGCTACGTGTGCAACCATTAGGATGATGCTTGGAATGGAGTGACGTGGGTGACAGAGGGTGACAATATTCAGGAAAATGACTTCTACCAAGGAGGATCTTAGAACCTGTTGAATTTTTGGAGGGACACATTGATATGTCTCATTTCTTGACAATGTGGACGTTGCTTCTCTCTCTTACCCAGCTCAGACTTCATAAATTCTGAGAAAGGACAATGACTCTCATAAAGTGAGAGGAAACTATGTTGATATATTTTTCTCTCAACTAAGCAGCCTATGTTTTCTTTTCAATACTAATTAGGATCTGGAATAACATGACAGTAATTATAATATGCAGAAGAGATTATGCCAGCCAAATGAAGATACATTTTCCCCTTCTGTCTTTATTCTTTTTGTTGTTGTCGTTATTGCTGCCCCATTGGAGAAGAGGAGAAAAATCTCAATAGAGAGGCTTTGACAGGTACAGTATAACTTATCAGGCTTTAAAGGAACTAGCTGAGGTTAGCCTTAGTTCAGATATGTCAGAGCTGTCAGAGGCCAGCCCCGAAATCTGTAAGACATTACAGACTGAAAACTCAGCGAGGATGGCCGAAGGGCTCAGCGGGCATTCCAACACACACGTGAGCCTGGAGTGTCTCCATGCCTCGACCTGACCCTGGATAATACTTGGAGTTCACCTTTTGTTGTTGTTGTTGCAGGATTACTAAGTTCTTTGGGTTTTGGTTCTTTGGCTCCTGAAATTGGTCCATCACACTTGGGGGACAATTTGTCATTGCATAGGGGGAGTGAGGATGGCCTCTGTGGACAGTCCACCCCGGCAGCTTGAGTGTTAGGGCTTAGCAAGCAGAGCCAATGCAATCCTCTGGGTTAGCAAGGGAGGGGATGAATGTGGGCATGCAGAGATAGTGTCTGCAGACGCTTTAAATGGTTAAGATGGTGTCAGAGATGTCAATGCAAGCAAACTCATGGGAATAAAACAGAGAATTCTGAAATATGGTTTCTTTCTCTATCTTGCCCGCCCCAGGGTGAATGAGAACATGGAATGCCCACCAAAGAGGCAGAAAAAAATACTTTAGTGGAAAGAAATGGGATTTAGAATAGGAACTGTGTGTCAAATTTACCAGTGGCCTTCAGAAACCACGTAAACCCTTTGACCCCTGGTCTTCCTATATGTATGTATATTTTTGTCTTGGCTGGGCATGGTGGCTCACACCTATAATTTCAGCACTTTGAGAGGCTGAGGTGGGAGGATTGCTTGAGCCTGAGAGTTTGAGACCAACCCTGGCAACACAGGGAGACTGTCTCTACAAAAATTTTAAAAATTAGCCATTTGTGATATGCACCTGTATTCTCAGCTATTAGGGAGGTTGAGGCAGGAGGATCGCTTGAGTCTGGGATGTAGAGGCTGCAGTGTGCCCTGGTCATGCCATTGCACTCCAGCCTAGGCAACAGAGCAAGGCCTTGTCAGAAAAAAGAAAAAAGAATTGTCTTAAAAAAAAAAGAAAGAAAATCCTGTGGTGCAATGTGATGGATTTATTTCCTGTCTGTATAATCTTGGCCTTCTCACAGTTGTTCTATTTCTAACTAACACCCCAGTTCATGTAACTTCTCTTAGAGAGAGAGCTCACATTGCATGAGATGATGCTTTTGTTATTATTTTTTAAATTTAAAATCTAATAATCTTTGTTTCTGTCTCTCTATCTCTTTCTGATTGTTGTTCTTTTATTCTTGTTTATCCAAAAGTCAAATTTAAGATTCCAAAGTGCTGCTTCCAGGCTGGCCCTGAGAACTCACTGCTGGTTTTGTAAGGAATACAGCAGAGGTCAGGAGATAGGAAGGGTGAAGTGGAAGGAATTTGCTCAGATCTACTCTTGTTTTATTTTCCATGGAGTTTCACTGCCGTTTGTGTTATGAATACAGTCAGTTACACAAAGCCCCATGAAGTAGGGATATAGGTTGGCTTGCTTGTTTATGTCTAGGAAGCCATACATTTTGTACTTTAAGATAAAAATCTCCCCTTTTTTGGATGAATGTGCTCTTTCAGTAACACATCCAGGCTACAGATGACGTGTGAACTACACGTAAAATAAAACCAATTTACTTTACTTTTAAAAGTCAATTAGTTCATTCTTCCATTTGTCCCCTGTCCAAAAATGCGCTGACATTTCCTTCTTTGCATCATAGAAGGCCCAGCTTCTTTCTATCTACCCCAGTCCCTCTATCCTTCACAGCCCTAGCTCCATGAAGCCATCTTGCTCCCAACCAACTCATGGAGCTCTTGTTACAATACCTGGCACATGGTAAACACTCCAGAAAGCTCAGCTGTTACTCTATGACCAAGTATTGCAAAGGACTCACAACTTACTCCTGTACCATTCATTGGCACAGGAAACACTTTTATTAATGTTGGTTATTTACTTTCCCCCTAGAAAGTCTCACTGAGTTGGTAAGTAGTAGGGTCCCTGCTTTAAAAAATAAAATCTCCATACAATTCTCATGTGTAGTCAGGTTTACTAAGCATTGATTTTTTTTTTTTTTTGGAAACAGAGTCTCACTCTGTTGCCCAGGCTGGAGTGCAGTGGCACGATCTCGTCTCACTGCAACCTCACGTTCTGGGTTCAAGAGATTCTCCTGCCTCAGCCTCCTGAATAGCTGGGATTACAGGCATGTGCCACCACGCCCGGCTAATTTTTGTATTTTTAGTAGAGACAGGGTTTCACCATGTTGGCCAGGCTGGTCTCGAACTCCTGACCTCAAGTGATCTGCCCACCTTGGCTCCCAAAGTGCTGGGATTATAGGCATGAGCCATGGTGCCCGGCCAGCACTGATTTTTAAAAGTACTCATGTGGTTCTTTTCACTTCCAATTGTGAATGTCTTCGCTCCTCCATTCATTGTAAAATACCCAAAGGCAAGGATGTACATTGTTTATGCTTCTCTGTGTCTTCCCCAAAGCCCTGTGTCTGGAGGCCACTATCAATCTGAAAGGACAAGGTGAGTGTTCTGTGAAGTCACCTACATCTATAGGGAAAAAAATCACTCTCTATGAAATGGTTAAGACAGAAATGGGGAACCGGGTGTGGTGACTCGCCTGTAATCCCAGCACTCTGGGAGGCCAAGGGAGGCGGATCACCTGAGGTCAGGAGTTTGAGACCAGCCTGACCGACATGGGGAAACCCCATCTGTACTAAAAATACAAAAATTAGCCAGGCGTGGTGGCGCATGCCTGTAATCCCAGCTACTTGGGAGGCTGAGACAGGAGAATCACTTGAACCTGGGAGGCGGAGGTTGCAGTGAGCCAAGATTGCGCCACTGCACTCCAGCCTGAGCGACGAGAATGAAACTCCATTTCAAAGAAAATGAAAAAGAAACGGGTGGCTGTTGTTGATTGCAGTAACACACAGCACAGACTCTTTTAATCCCACAACAATCCTGTGCTGTCGTTACTTTATGTCCCCATTTGATGGATTAGGAGAGTTGAACCTCAGGGAAGCTAAGTGCTGCACCCAAGGTGAAGCCAGATGTCCAATCCCTCTCAAGGATCACTAAACTTACTGCACGCTCTTTGAGGGGATCTGAAGATATCACACAGTAGGCACTCCATTAATATTTGTTGAAGGAAAGAAGAAATAAAAATGATAGTAGTCTAGACCTGGACATATTTCATAGATATATGTCTATAGAGAAGCAGCAAATCTGGAAAAATGATCTCGGTTGCATTGCATGGAACATGGCTTCTAAGGGATAGGAATGAATGTTACGGGGTTCCTTAGGGTGTGGATTGGGTGACCAGGTGGCCCGTTTGCCTGGGCCAGTCCCCGTTGATGCCTGTTGGAATTAGAAGAGTTCTGTTTTCATAGTCTGTGTTTGGATGATAAGTTATATGGTCGCTCTGAGTCTAGAAATGGTGTGGAAAGAGGCAGGGTCACCAAGTGCAAAGGGGAACACAGGGAAGTAGTAGTAGACTAACTGGTGCTTCCCTGAGGTCAACTTCCTTCCCTTTTTAATGCATGAGTATTAGGATGGTTCAGTGCTGTGTGAAGACATGGTCTCTTGCCTCTGGTCTGTGAAATGGATCCCAGGCATCCTTTGTTTTCTGGGAGCTTCCCAGGAACTCTGGTAGGTTTGGTGACTGCACGAGATTGCCCCGGGCAGCTGAGATTTCAGTTATGCTGCCTCATCACCCTCAGAAGCACACTGGTGATCATCGTCACATCTCCTGCTGGTTTTAGGTCTGAAAATACAGTGTACTGATGTGCTTAAGGTTACCACCCAGAAAACCAGAATCCTTGCCTCAGTACTTACTAGTTTTGTCACTTTGCTTGCTCTCACTCTCTCTGTGCGTAAAACCCCTTCTTTATAAGAAAATTGCAAATAATATTGACCATAGTGATGTTGTAGGGATGTTGACTTATGGTAAAATGATGGGAAACCACTTTACAAATAATATTCCATGTAAAGGTTCAAGGGCAATTGCTGGCATGGAGCATGTGCCAGGTATAGCTCAAAAGTCAGGTTATTATCCTAAAGCCTAATTTCCCTAGAGATGACCATGACCTTGCTTCCATTTACTTCCTGGGCCGAAAGAGCTTGAGCTCTTTTGCAAACTCATCTGAAGAGAGGCCAGGTGTTTTCCACAGATCAGTGGAATTCCCCAGTTGCAAAACTTCCTTCCACTACCGTTCTGCCACAGCACGAGGTTGCTGACCTTCAGGAAGACATCTTAGGGGTCTCTCTTTGCCCTCATTGGCACATCCAAGGTGGCAGAAGAGGGGAGATTTTATTGTCCTCCAGGTGTTAGAGGCTATTGTGAAAAACCTTTATTTTATTGATGTCGGAAATGAATACTTTGTACTTCGGCCTGACCGATATAAGATAACTTGTGGTGGTAATTAAATTTTATTTTAAAAATTGCAGAGAATATGAAAAATGCTTTTTAATGGACTCGTTTGACTTAATTTCATTTTTTACTTTCCAAAAAAATTATTTTTTAGAGACAGGATCTCCCTCTGCCACCGAGGCTGCAGTGCAGTGGTATGATCATAGCTCACTGCAGCCTCAAACACCTGGGTTCAAGCAATCCTCCCACCTCAGTCTCCAGAGTATCTGGGACGGACGACAGACTTGTGATACCATGCACAGCCTAATTTAATTTTCAAAAATTGTATATTTTCAAGGTGTACAGCATGATGTTTTGAAATATATATACATAGTTAAATGGTTCCAACAGGCAAACCAATTATTAGGTTGGTGCAAAAGTAATTGCGATTTTTGCCATTGACGTCTCAGAGCCATTTCTGCTGCAGCAGATGAAGTGAGGCTTTAGCCAGCCTCCACGGAAGCCTGCTAGTTTCCTAGAATCACAGCCTGCCACACCAGTGACCCTGGCTGCTGCAGCCTGTGGGGGTCGCTGTGGGCTCTGCGTTGGGAAGGCTGGAGGGGATGGGATTTGGAAGAAGCAAGTTGTGATTGGAAGTGGATAGTGCCCAGGGTGTGCTAGGGCCAAGAAAGCAAAGGACTAGGAGGATCCAGACTTCAAGCTGATGGGGAAAATCCCATGTCTCCCTTTTCCTTTTAGATGTCTGTACCTTTCACTCATTTATGATGCCGGTAAAAAGAAAACCAGAGCTGGCCGTTCCCAAATCCTATACAACAGCTCCTCCCGGGTTCTCTGTGTTTGCAGATGTAAATGCTAAAGGTCAGTAGGGTTTAAAGCACCTTTTTACCTCCAGCCATTTCCTTGCCCTTTAGAGGCCCAAGCTGGTTCTGAAAAAAGTGTCCAGCAGGGAAAATCCTGCACCAACCTATCCACCATCACCCCAAATAAACCAGGGCCCAGAGCTCTGCATTGCTTGCAGCTTCTGTGCCTAATGGGCCTGCACTCTGGGTTTTGGAGAGGCCTTGTTTCCAGCCGGTTACTAAGGCTGGTGCTGCCTCCAGGTGTGTTATCAGGAGGAGGACAGTTTAAACAGGGCTTATCACTGTGTATTCAATCAAGGTTTATGAGGCCTGATAAAGATGTCACCTAGTTGCTTGTGTGTTCATTAAAACTCTATTCCCTGGTGGGGATAGAAATGCAGGGGTGGGGGTTGTTTTAAAATTTTTTAAACGCAAATTTTGGAATAACTACATGTTGTTCTTTTGATAAAGATGGCGCTGTGGTCAAGTCCATCTGTGTGATCAAACCCACAAAGCAGTCAGGACAGTCCTCTCGGGCACAGTGCATTCGACCTCCACCTTCCCCGGCAATACAACACTGTCTTTAATACCATAGGTTATCATAATTGCTTATTTAAGAATTCAATGAACAGCACCACCGTTGGCCTAGGTGCAGCAATAAGCCATTGTGTGCTTTTAATTTTGTGTCTTTTTATATTACTGGATCATTATAACAAAAAGATATTTGCTTTAGTGTTTTATTTAATAAAAGGTTTCTAACTAAGTGTGTTTGCCATAGTCCCCCTTTCATAGTCCCTCTTCCTCTTGTATTAGATAGAAAAAAAAAAGCAAAATAGCCCATATTTTCTTTACTAAACCCATAAGTTTGTACATCTAACTAGAGCTGCAGGGAGCGTGGTGCAAGAAATGGGCCCTGCTCTGAATGGCTTTGTGTTCTGTGAGCCTAATTGCTGCTTTATAATGAGACCCAGCGTCTCTCAATGGCTCATTGAATATATTTTCTGTTTAATGTTACTAAAGAAGAATTGCAGAATGGAGCGTAAAAAATGTTTTAACTTTTCAGGTTTTTTTTTCCCTCACCTCCAGTTCAAAAGGCACCATTGCTTGTTGACATCTTCTATCTCCAAACCTAATAATGCTACTTGACCAGTTAAAGATAGGGATTTGCTAGCAGGCTACATGTAGACTTTACCTGCATTCTGAACATTTTTAAAAAACAATATTCAAGTTTACTAAACAAATATTTTAAAGTATTATAATTTTTTTTTTCGAGACAGAGTCTCACTCTGTCACCCAGGTTGGTGGGCAGTGGCATGGCATGATCTCAGCTCACTGCAACCTCTGCCTTCCAGGTTCAAGCGATTCTCCTGGCTCAGCCTCCTGAGTAGCTGGAATTACAGGTGTGTGCCACCACACTGGCTAATTTTTGTATTTTTAGTAGAGATGGGCTTTCCCCATGTTGGCCAGGCTGATCTTGAACTCCTGATCTCAGGTGATTCACCTGTCTCAGCCTCCCAAAGTGCTGGGGTTACAGGTATGAGCCACTGTGCCCGGCCCTTAAAATGTTTAACTTTCATCAGCTTCAAGGTTATGTTTCTTCCAAATTTTGCATACAGCTGAACTTTCAAATCTGCTGACACCCGCTGAATTGATTCCACTCTGTCAGTCTCCTCTTGCATGTTTCTTTGCTTCTTCTAACATTTTTTGTGTTTCTTCTTGAGAATGGCTAATGAAAACATGACCAATTGGATAAGGTATCATTAAACAGTCATCATCTGCAAGCATGAGTTCATCACAAGCATCTTCTAAGTTTTGGAGTTGCTTCTTTTTTACTTCTGATATATGCTTTTGTTGTTTTTGTAGAGGCAGGGTCTCCCTATGTTGCCCAGGCTGGTGTCCAACTCCTAGGCTTAGGTGATCCACCTGCCTGGCCTCCCAAAGTACTGGGATTACAGGCTTGAGCCATTGCACCTGGCCTTCTCTGATGTATGTTGATGATTAAATGTGTCTGGGGGATAAAATTACTTGCTCGTTTAATATTATTTAAGTTTAATTTATTTTTTTTCTTTAAACTTGTGGACATGCCTTATCTCCACCACTGGGGGTCAGGCTCAGTATGGGGAATTTCTGCTCATTCCATCCCACAATGCAGTTCTTGGGGGCAGCAGAGGGAAGAGGAGTTAAGTAGACTGAATAATGAGGAATGATGGGAAGGTAGAGGTGGTGGGATGGGGAGGGGTTGAGAGAAGCTGAGAAGTCAAAGGGAAGACTGGGAGAACTGGGACTGCAGGGAGAAGTTAGGAGGGGGCAACATTCAGGTTCAGACCCCAGGAAAATCCTGATGTTGAGGGGAGGGATGCTCATGACTTTTTGTGTCAGATGATGGCCAAATGCTGCAAGGTCCTTGATGAAACTGCTCCTTCTCTTAGGTTGCATCTCCCCAGAAGAAGACACTGAAACAAGGATTTCAGTGCAAGTCATTTGAGGGGAGACTTCAAGAAGCATCAGGGTTGATCCCAGCACTTTGGGAGGCCAAGGTAGGAGAATTGCTTGAGCCTAGGAGTTCGGGACCAGCCTGGGCAACAGAGTGAGACCTCATTTCTACAAATTAAAAGAATTAAATTAAATAAAAAAATAGAAGCATCATGAGAGAGTAGAGAAGGGACACAGAGGAGAGATGAAAGCCGGTGGAAGATGTGATCTTGAGCAGCTCCTTTTGTGGGTGGCTGGGCCTCAAGCCCCCTAGGGAGTTCTCAGAATTGATGAAGAGACCAGCCTCAGAGTCCCTTCCTTGAAGAGCGAGGAACCTGAGGCATTTGATCTCTAACTCCTTCTAACTTGCCCTCATCATTGACTGACAGCTACTCCCAGGGGTAGCAGTTCTCTGGAATTTTTGACTTGCCCTGTGAGCAGCATCAGCTACCTGTGGGATGCAGGAGGAGTACAGGGGACTGTGGGCACAGCACTGACGGCATCTGTAGCACTCATGTCACCTTCTACCGAATGCGTTTGAAAACACTTGCCATCACTTATTAATATGATTTATTTATTGTGAATATCATACTGTATTCACTAATTCTAGGATGGCTCTCCGCTTACCACTTCTTAAATTAGAACAACTCTTATAATTCACAGGACTTCTTTCAATGGCTCCTGGCTAACTGGTGGCTTTCCGTTCCTGTGCATGAATGACCTTGGATATTATTTTTGGTGGCATGACTGGACACCTGCAGCCTCTTGATGTTTCCAGTCAAAAAGATATTTAGGCCGGGCGCGGTGGCTCAAGCCTGTAATCCCAGCACTTTGGGAGGCCGAGGCGGGCGGATCACGAGGTCAGGAGATCGAGACCATCCTGGCTAACACGGTGAAACCCCGTCTCTACTAAAAAAATACAAAAAAAAAACTAGCCAGGCGCGGTGGCGGGCGCCTGTAGTCCCAGCTACTCGGCAGGCTGAGGCAGGAGAATGGCGTAAACCCGGGAGGCGGAGCTTGCAGTGAGCTGAGATCCGGCCACTGCACTCCAGCCTGGGTGACAGAGCAAGACTCCGTCTCAAAAAAAAAAAAAAAAGATATTTAAGAAAAAGAGCAGTAATATCTTGGTCATTGGTCATTGTCTTTAAAACAACTTTCCATTGATATCTTCTGGGGAGAACAAGAGAGCACTAGTGTCAAAACTTGCAGAATAGGCATCAACCAGCTTGGAAGAAAATTCTAGAGATAAGAGAGCAATCATTTTTTAGGTTGAATCACATAATTTTGCCATCCTTTGGTCAAAAACAGTCGAATGAGCAATTTCACTTGGTCCTATTTATAAGAAAAGTTCCATCTCTAACACTCTTGATGGGAACTGTGTGCAGAAATAAGGGCATTGACAGGTCGGAATTAAAACATAATCTAGAAGGGTTGCATTCTGAATATAAAAAGTTTTAGGAATATTTAAGCCAGTTTGTTTTACTTATATTTTCCTTCTTTATACATATGACATGAATAATATTTTTTAAAAAATTCTTTAAAGCCCTATTAATAGCTTGAAAAAAAATTCTTGCAGTAAAAGCAGTTGGAAAAGTATGAAATAAAATTTGACATGACAAGGAAGCATTGTATCATTAATTGGCAGCTTTTCTTCTTTAGTGACATAAAATAATGACCTCATAACAAGAGTGTCTCAGATTTGGTGAAATATGATTTATTCCCCCATGGACCTCAGAGGCAGAGAGTGAAGTTTATCATAATTCTTGGTTTCAGGTCATATTTTCACCAATGGTTTTTGCTAGACCTATCTCTGATTTTATCATCGAATATTGGGTGGTATTATCTCAGCCATATAGATAATAGAAGTAAGAAATGGGGATAAGAGGGAAAATTAGGGTGAGATATTCTAAAACCTTCTTAGTTTTAGACATTGCAAATATTTTCTCCCATTTCATCTTTTAACGTCATCTATAGTATATTTTGTTAAACAAAAATTCCTAATTTTTATGTAATTGAGTTTTTTAACATTGTTGCCTGAGAGCTCATGTTTTTGAAGTTTTGTTGAAGGAGTCCTCTTCCTCTAGGTCACAAAGATTTTCTCCAACATTTTCTTGTTTTGACTTTGTAGTTTTTATTATCTTTCATTCCTAAATTTTTAGTCCATCTTGAGTCCACCTTTGTTTGAGGTGTTAGGTGGGGATTGAGTTTTATTTTCCATATAGTAAAAAAGTTTCCCCCAGGCTTCTGCTAAACAGACTTTCTGCCACTCACTTATGGTACCACCTTTATCATATGCTAAATTACTGCATATGCATGAGGGTATATCTGAAGTCTCCTTCAGTTCCATTAGTCAGTTTGTCTGTTCATGAGTATGTTACCACACTGCTTTTATTATTATAGCTTTTAAATATATCTTAATATATGCTAGAGTATGTCCCCCTCTTCAATCTTTTATAAAGTCAATTAGGACTTTGGGAGCCCGAGGCAGGCAGATCACTTGAGGCCAGGAGTTTGAGACCAGCTTGGACAATATGGTGAAACCCTGTCTCTAACAAAAATACAAAAAATTAGCTAGGCATGGTGGCACACGCCTGTGGTCCCAGCTACTTGGGAGGCTGAGGTAGGAGGATCCTTTGAACCTGGGAGGCAGAGGTTGCAGTGAACTGTGATTGTACCACTCTACTCCAGCATGGGTGACAGAGTGAGACCCTGTCTTAAACAAACAAAGTTAATTAGGTATTTTTGGTGGACACTTCTTCTATATAAATTTTAGAATGTGTTTATTGAATTTCTTCAAAAGTCTAATTGGAATTGCACTAAATTTGTAGATTAATTTGGGGGAGAACTCAGGGAATCCATCCAAGAGCATGGCATAGCTCCACACTAACTCAGCTCATTTTGTACATCCTTTGTTACAGTTTAAAATGTTTTCCATCAGAGGATTTATAAATTCTTGACTTATTTACTTCTCAGTTACTATATATTTTTTGTTGCTGTTATGAATAATACTATATTTTTAAAAGTGATGTTTCCTAGGCAGTTATCATCAGTTTAGAGCAGAGATAGGTGCACTTTTTCTGTACAGGGCCAGATAGTAAATATTTTAAGCCTGGCAGCCATGTAAGGTCTCTGTTACATATTCTTCTTTTTCTTTTTCTTTTCTTTCTTTTTCTTTCTTTTCTTTTTTTTTTTTACAACCCTTTAATAAATGTAAAAACCATTCTTAGCTGGTGGGGTCTTACAAAAACAGGCCTTAGAGGGCATTTGGCCCACAGCATCTTAGTTTTCCAGTTGCTAGTGTAGAAAAATAATATTGACTTAAGTATATTTCTCTTTTACTCTGTAGTGTTGCTGAGCTCTCTTATTAGTTCTAATGATTTGCCTGATTGTTCTGTTAGTTTTTATACATAGGTGAATAATACAATTTTTATGTCTTCCCTTTTAATTCTTACCTCTCTTGCTTCTTTTCCTCTTGTAGGGTTGGCCAGGACTTTTCCTTGTAATGTTCAACAGACGTAATGACAATGGACAGTCTTATCTTGTTCTTATCTTAAAGGGAATACATCTAAAGTTTTTTCTTAACTATAATGTTTACTGAAGGCTTTGGTGTATTACTTTTACAAAGTTAAGAAAGTTTCCTTCTATTCCTAGTTTTCTAGGGATTTTTAAAAAAATCATAATTAAATGGTGACTTTTATCTGAAACTTTTTCATCATTTGAGATAAATTTACCTCTTGTAGCCTACTAATGAGGTAAATTGATTTGCTAGATTTTCACAGATTGAACCATCCTTGCATATCTGAGATAAACTTCATTTGATCAGGATTCAATTAGCTATTGTTTTATTTAAGAATTTTATATCTACATTTCTAAGAGTAAGAGGCCTGTAATTTTCTTTTCTTATCAGATTCTTATCTGACATTGAAATCAAGATTGCATAGGTCTCATAAAATGAACTGTGAATGTGTTTTATTTTCTGGCACAACTTGTATAATATAAGAATTAACTGTACTTTTAAAGTTTGCTAGACTTCCTCTGTAAATTATTTAAGGTAAAGTCTTCTTTTTGTGAGGGGAGGTTTTGTTGACTACCTTTTCAATTTCTTTCATGCTTATTGGCTTATTTAAATTTTCTATTTTTTTTCTTGCACCAATTTTGTCATTTTTTCCCCTAGGAATTTATTCATTTCATTTTGGTCATAAAATATATTAGTGTATAATTGTTAATAATATTTCTATAATTATTTTCTAATCTATTATATCTATTCTTTTCTTTATTTTATCCATTTAAATATTTTCTCTTTTTCTTCATCAGTCTTGCAAGATGTTTGTTACATTATTAGTCTTAAAAGAAAATAGCCCTTTAGTTTTGTTAAGATTCTCTTATTTTTGCCCTTACTTCATTAATTTCTACCCTTATCTGTGTAATAATTTCCTTCCTTTTTGCTTTAAAAAATTTGTCCTGTTATAGTTTACTCAATTTTTTGACTTGAATCTCACTGGCGTATAACCTTTGTTGCTTCTTGGTAGAATTGTGTGGCCAGGTGCGGTGGCTCACACCTGTAATCCTAGCACTTTGGGAGGCCAAGGTAGGTGGATAACTTGAGGTTAGGAGTTTGAGAACAGACGCCAGCATGGTGAAATCCTGTCTCTACTGAAAATGCAAAAATTAGCTTGGCGTGGTGGTGCATGCCTGTAATTCCAGCTACTTGGGAGACTGAGGCATGAGAATCACTTGAACCTAGGTGGTGGAGGTTGCAGTGAGCCAGGATCGTGCCACTGCACTCCAGCCTGGGTGACAGAGCGAGATTCTATCCCAAAAAATAAAAAAAGGACTTGTTTAAAAATATAACTTTTCCTTTAGCATTGCTTTAGCTATGTCTTCCAAATTTTGACATGTATCCCTGTTAACATTTAATTCTCAATATTTATTAATTTTTAAAAATCAAGTTATTTAAAATGTTATTTAGTTAGGAAACAGTATTATTTTGTAATATGCTTTTTAGTTTTGATGCATATAGTATTTTTAAGCAACTATTTTGTTTTTAAGTTTTAATTTGTTATTTTATGAATTTATTGAGGTTACCTTTATGGTCTAATAAATCATCTTGTTTTGTAAATGTTCTACATGCACATGACAAGAATGTGTTTCTATGTTTGTTGAATGTAGAGTTTATCTGTTTTTTTTCCTTCTTCTTCTTCTTTTTTTTTTTTTTTTTTTTTTTTTTTGTTGAGACGGAGTCTTGCTCTGTCGCCCAGGTTGGAGTGCAGTGGCGTGATCTCAGCTCACTGCAACCTCTGCCTCACAGGTTCAAGCAATTCTCCTGCCTCAGCCTCCCAAGCAAACTGGGATTACAGGCATCTACCACCATGTCTGGTTGATTTTTGTATTTTCAGTAGAGATGGGGTTTCACCATGTTGGCCAGGCTGGTCTCAAACTCCTGACCTCAGATGACCTGCCTGCCTCGGCCTCCCAAAGTGCTGGGATTACAGGCCTAAGCCACTGCGCCTGGCCGAGTTTATATATTTCTAAAAGTTTGAGGTTGTTAACTGTATTGAATATCTCTTATTTCTTTTTTATTAAACTATTAGTTCCTGAAAGTAGTCTGTTTTCCAACTATAATCTGTTTTTCCTTAGAATTAGGTCAATTATTTATTGCTTTATATATCTTGAGATTGTATTGTTAAGTGTATATGTGTTTTGATGGTTATGTCTTCTTTCCTTTTTTTAAATTTTATTTTGACTGGGCGTGGTGGGCTCACACCTGTATTCCTAATACTTTGAGAAGCCGAGGTGGGAAGATCACTTGACCAGCCTGGGAAACATAGTGATCCCAGATTTGGACTCAAGTGATCCTCCTGCCTCAGCCTCCTGAGTGGCTGCAATTACAGGTGCACACCACCATGGCTGACTTTTATATCTGCTTTTCATTTTCCTCCTTTTCAGTTTATATGTTTTTTCCTTTTCTCTTTTGATACATTTTTCAGAAATTGATTTTCTCTATATTAAGATAGCTATATCTGTTTTCTATTGGTCCATAGCTACCTAGCATGTGTTCATCCATTCTTTATTTTTCAATGTTGCTGTGTCTTTTGTGGCCAACATATTATTTATAATTTTTTTAATTAATTTTTTTTTTTTTAGAGACAGATTCTCACTCTATTGTCCAGACTGGAGTGCAGTGGCACTATCAGAGCTCACTGTAACCTTGAACCCCTAGGATAAAGTAATCTTCCAGCCTCAGCTTCCTGAGTAACTAGTACCACAGGCAAGTGCCAACATGCCTAGCTAGCTCTATATATATATATATAAATAATTGTAGAGGCAGGGTCTTGCTACGTTGCCCAGGCTGGTCTTAACTCCTGGGCTTAAGCAGTCCTTTTGGCTTGACCTACCAAAGTGCTGGGATTACAAATGTGAGCCATTGCACCTGGCCCAATATATTTTGTGTTATTTTTCAAATCTAATCTGAGAGTCTGTCTTTTAATTGGTGAGCTACTTTGAAAAAAATTCCAAAATATTTTTCTTCATAATTTGTTCACATATTCCCTGCTTGTATTTTAAACACTCTCCTTCTGGGACTCATATTAGATATTGATATGTTTTCTGCCCTTCAAATCTTTTAACTTTTAAAGCACTTTAATGAGTCCTTATCTTTTCCTGCTGCGTGCTAGAGAGTTCATCTAATTTTGCTTTTGTCTTCTATTATTTTTTCTTTTTTTTTGAGATGGAGTTTTGCTCTTGTCACCCAGGCTGGAGTGCAGTGGCACATTTGGCTCACTGTAACCTCTGCCTCCCGGGATCAAGTGATTCTCCTGCCTCAGCCTGCCAAGTGGCTGGGATTACAGGTACGTGCCACAATGCCTGGCTAATTTTTGTATTTTTAGTAGACAGGGTTTTACCATATTGGCCAGGCTGGTCTGGAACTCCTGACCTCAAGTGCTGGGATTATAGGCATGAGCCACGGCACCCAGCCTTCTATAATTTTCTGTTATTTTTTTCTATCTATTGTGTTCTTTACGTCAACTTTTATGTATTCATAGTCAACTTTTCTACCTTTTTGTTATAGTTTTTAATTCTTAGTTTTTGGTCCTGAAATATATAACCCCTTGTTTATATATATAAACATATATATATATAGTGTTTATTTAAAATTCTTGATCCATCTGTTTCCATTTTGCTTTAGCTAGTATCTGTGTTTAGTTCACTGTTTGTCTGTTAGAGACGTTCTCAGGTATCTACTTATGTGTGCCTGTGAGCTCATGTTCACCTGGGAATAACAGCTGCTCTTTCTGGTAATGTGTTTGGGGAAAGGTATGAAGGCCAGACCCTGAGCCAAGTCTCCCTGAGTATTACGGAGAGGGGAGTCGGACATCCCAGTGCAAAGAGATTCCCTCAACTACTGTTAATTATTTCTTTTGCAGGAGTGATATCCACCAGTCAACTCTGTTTCAGGAATGCTTCTTTAAACTCTTTGAAATAAGCAGTAGAAGTCAGTTTTCCTCGTTTGTAGTATCCCAGCCATGCACAACTGGTGTGTGGGGGACCATCAGTCCAGGCCTGTTTTTATTAATATCTCGCCCCAGCAGGACTTTTGTGCTGCCCTGATATTGCCATTCTGACATGGGACAGGCTGGGGGCTGTTGCTGTCGATTTCTCTGGAGATGGGTGAAACACATATTTTTATTTTAATTTGGATTCCTTGATAACAAATGAGGTTGAGCTGTACATACATGTGTTATATATGTTTGTGCATATATATATATATGCACACACACACTATATATAAAATTTACAACAAGGATTTCTTTTATGAATTGTGAATTCACTTTGCCCATTTTATTATTTATTTATTTATTTGTATCGATTGATAAAATGTCTTTGTGTGTGATAGTTTTTCTTATGTAGCTTTTATATTCTCTGTCAGTGAGTTGCCTTTTACAACTTTATTTGTGGTATTTGTTTGCTAAACAGCCTTTTTAATTGTTATATAGCTAAATATGTCTTTTATTTTTCAGTTATGGCCTCTGGGTTTTATGCCTCTACTTAATTTTATTGATGCAAATAAAACCCCTGACACATAGACAAATGAGGATTTTAAACATTGGATATTTATTTTTTACTTTTACTATTTATTTATTTTAGGGATGGGGGGTCTCCCTATATTGCCCAGGCTGGTCTTGAACTCCTGGCCTCAAGCAATCCTCCTGCCTCTGCCTCCCACAGTACTGGAATAACAGGCATGCACCACCATGCCTGACTTATTTTTATTTTTTAAACTTGCTGTTCTTTTTTTAAAAATGGGATCTTGCTATTTTGCCCGGGCTGGAGTGCAATGGCTCGTCACAGGTGACCACAGTGCACTGCGATCCTGAACTCCTGACCTCAAAGCGATCCTCTCACCTCAGCCAAGTAGGTGTGCGCCACCATACCTAGCTGTTACTAGATTTTTAAACTTAAAAAGTACACACTTGACATAAACAAATTAAGCAATTTG
The DNA here is from genome assembly GCF_037993035.2 of Macaca fascicularis. NCBI lineage: Eukaryota > Metazoa > Chordata > Mammalia > Primates > Cercopithecidae > Macaca > Macaca fascicularis. The sequence goes on along the minus strand of NC_088392.1, from coordinate 67,847,853 downwards.
AAAGGCTATAAAGTTAATATTCTTCCCCTCCCCCATGATCAGTCTCTGAGATAATGAATGTAAACACTTTTCTCACAAATGTATACACTTATAGAAGCTTCTATTTCTCACGTCATTACTCTGTAATTTTTTTTTTTCCTTTTTTCCCTAAGAAAGAGTCTTGCTCTGTCACCCAGGGTGGAATACAGTGGCCTGATCTCAGCTCACTGCAACCTCTGCCTCCAGGTTCAAGCGATTCTCCTGCCTCAGCCTCCTGAGTAGCTGAGATTACAGGCATGTGCCACCAGGCCCAGCTAATTTTTGTATTTTTAGTAGAGATGGGGTTTCACTATGTTGGCCAGGGTGGTCTTGAACTCTTGACCTCCAGCAATCTGCCCGCCTTGGCCTCCCAAAGTGTTGGGATTACAGGCATGAGCCACTGCAACTGGCGTTGCAAGTTGTTTTTAAAAAGAAGGCATGGTATTTATAGCTATCACATCAGACCAATATTTATGATTTAATTCTTTTTTTTTTTTTTTTTTTTGAGACGGAGTCTCGCTCTGTCGCCCAGGCTGGGGTGCAGTGGCCGGATCTCAGCTCACTGCAAGCTCCGCCTCCCGGGTTTACGCCATTCTCCTGCCTCAGCCTCCCGAGTAGCTGGGACTACAGGCGCCCGCCACCTCGCCCGGCTAGTTTTTTGTATTTTTTTAGTAGAGACGGGGTTTCACCATGTTAGCCAGGATGGTCTCGATCTCCCGACCTCGTGATCCGCCCGTCTCGGCCTCCCAAAGTGCTGGGATTACAGGCTTGAGCCACCGCGCCCGGCCTTAATTCGTTATTTTCTTAGAAAAATAAAGTTTTGGCTGGTGCAGTGGTGTGAGCCTGTCGTCCCAGCTACTCAGGAGGCTGCGTATGGGGGATCCCTTCAGCCTAGGACTTTGAAGCTGTAATGTTCTATGATTGCACCTGTGAATAGCCACTGCACTGCAACCTGGGCAACACAGTGAGACCCTGTCTCAAAAAAATAATACTTAAAAATAACGTTCTGTGATATGGATGTTCTACAATCTCTTTATCTATTCTCTCACTGATAGATATGCTAGTTTTTTTCCAGCTTTGGTGAATATAAATAACAATAAACAAGCAACAAATATCCTTGGATCAGTGGAAATGGATAGAGTCCAGAAATAGTTCAAAGAATATACAGCAACTTGATACGTCATAAAAATAACATTTTAATTCAGTGGAAAAAGGCCAGGTGAGGTGGTTCATGCTTGTAATCCTAGCACTTTGGGAGGCCAAGGTGAGAGGATCGCTTTAGCTCAAGGGTTCGAGACCAACCTGGGCAACATGGTGAAACCCCATCTCTAAAAATACAAAAAATTAGCTGGGCATGCTGGCGCATGCCTGTAGTCCCAGCTACTTGCGGGGCTGAGGCAGGAGGATCCCTTTAACCCGGGAGGTTGAGGCTGCAGTGAGCCAAGATCGTGCCACTGCACTCCAGCCTAGGTGACAAAGTGAGACCTTAAACAAACGAAACAAAGATGATTTATTTAATAAGTAATACTAGCATAACTAAAAATTTCCACCTGGGACAAAAATAACACTTCTTTTTTATACCATGTATAGAAATAAGCTCCAGATACAATAAGACTAAAATGTAAAAAAATTAAAATATTAGGAGAAATTTAGCAGACTATTTTTGTATAATTTCAGAGTTGGGAAATTTTTTCTTTTAGAAATTTTGGAAACCTTGAAATCATAAAAGAAAAATCATGAACAGGTTTAAATGTATTAAAAAATTAATGTTTTATGTCTCCACATGACACAGATAACTCTAAAGTTTTTTACATGTCATTTTAAGGACAAATAAATGTTCAGGTCTTGGATTCTGTCTGATGAGAAATGGTGGAATTTTATTACTACAAAGTCTGCATGACTATATCTGTACATAACTACACCTAACTATATATCGATATGTATATAACTATATCTGATATGTTGTAATGGGATTTTGTTCTAATGATTATATTTCTTGAAATTGCATCTCTAAAATCTGAAAATTTAGCAGTACTTCCTTATCGGGAATTATTGTGAGGAAAAGAGTTACATAGTTTACACCACTCCTCATTCTACAGTATTTACGTATATGGATGTGGGTTGAATTTTCTTCAAGAGGGGATTTTGGAAATTTCGTTAAGTAAGTGATGAAACTGGTATGATGGCTGAAGATAACTGAAGGGTAATTAGAGTTCTTTTGTTTAGCTTTTAGGTGGCAAAAAGTTTAGCTGTGGCTGACATATAAATATACAATTGGATATTTCTTTTAAAAAGTTGACTTTGCTAACAGATACCAGATATTTTTCTTTGTTCTGGATGATGAGTTGTAAGTGGATCAAAAAGAAGTTTTGATTGTTCCACTGGCACACTAAAGGAGCATTCAGTGTTTTAAATCTTTAACAAGACATTTATTGCCCTAATCACTAAAATCAGTGGTTATAAATTAGGATGTTTCCTGCAAAGTTAGGTTTATAACCAGCTTCTTGTTTAACCAGGAACTTTAAAGATGATCCAGTTTTAGTCCCATCTCATCTGTGAAATGAGGACACTGGGGCCAGAGGGATTAAGTCACTTCTCAGTTAGTGAAGAGCAAAGCCCAGACTAGAACCCTCCTGCTGTTTTAAACTCTTCTTCATAGGGAACCAGGGATGCCAACAACAGGGGGCAGAAAAAGACTAGGGGCAAAGGCGTTTGAATTGGGAATATCATAATGTCTCCTCAAAGATTTCCTGCTGCTGTAGAATCCTGTATTTTATGGGCACTGGCCACTCCTGGACAATTTCTGTTGCTTCCTTGGAGAGGCCACTGAAAGCAGATGTCTGCAAGGTCTCATCCTGACTGTCCATGCCCTGAGTCCTGACTCGTCAAATGCCCATGCTTCTGTGCATCCGGACAATTGTGGAGTGAGCAGACAAGGCAGGGAGAAGTGACTTATAGGACGTGATTTGGCAACATAAAAAGAGGCGCTTACTTATTTCATACATTCATGCTGAACTCATCCTAACTGGATCATTAAATTACTGACTTAACTTCAGTAATATAATTATCTCAGTAGAATCTACTTGGGCTTCTGAATCAAGGTAAATTGTGATTGTATCACACGTAAGTTGAAAAGATATGAAATGGAGGTGAGGAAATGGACACCTTACGAAAGAGGCTTGGTTGTGAATTCTTGTAGGGTCGATGACCAGGGAGAGGTATGGGTTTGCATGGGGGCTGGAAGGAAGCAATTAATAATGTACACGGGGCCCTCTACAAATGGCTCTATTTTTTCTTGTGAGGATATGCATTGGTCAGATGTTTTCAAATTCACATAATGTTTGGGTCAGATGATAACCTGTTAACTCATTAGTATCTGTCCCTTGCTTTCTGTTCCCGCTGCTGTATTTGGGTTTTAGCCATTCATTATCTCTTGCTTGGAAATTGTCAATGGTCTTCTCCTTAGTCTCACTACTAGTGCCAATCCCCTTCCTAGCCATTTTCTATGTGACTTCCAATGTGACCCTTTTGAAAGCACAGAGAAGTATTGCTACACACCTATTAGAATGGCCAAAATTAGAAACCAAAATAAAACAAAAAAAAATCATGTGGCTGACGGGGGAGGATTACTTGAGGCCAGGAATTTGAGACCAGCCGGGGTAACATAGTGAGACCCCTGTCTCTACACACAAAAAGTAATAATTTAAGGGCCGGGTGTGGTGGCTCACGCCTGTAATCCCAGCACTTTGGGAGGCCAAGGCGGGTGGATCCACTGAGGTCAGCAGATTGAGACCAGCCTGACCAACATGGTGAAACCCCTTATCTACTAAAAACCACAAAAATTAGCCAGTCATTGTGGTGGGGACCTTTAATCCCAGCTACTCAGGAGGCTGAGGCAGGAGAATCCCTTGAACCTGGGAGGCAGAGGTTGCAGTGAGCTGACATTGCGCCATTACACTCCAGCCTGGGAAACAGAGCGAGACTCCATCTCAAACAAACAAACAAAAAGGAATAATTTAAAAAATTAGCCGGGCATGGTGGCATGCACCTGTAATCCAAGCTTCTCAGGAGGCTGAAGTGGGAGGATTCCTTGAGCCCAGGAGTTTGAGGCTGCAGTGAGCTATGGTCACATTACTAAACTCCAGCCTGGGAGACAGAGTGAGACTTTGTCTCAAACAAAACAAAACAAACAAACAAAAAAAACAAAAAAGTTTCTGTGTGAACATAAGTTTTTACTTCATTTGGGTAAATATCTAAACATGTGATTGCATGGTTGAATGGTAAATATAAATTTCACTTTTTTTTTTTTTTTTTTGAGATGGAGTTTCACTCTTGTTGCCAAGGCTGGAATGCAATGGCATGATCTCAGCTCACGGCAAACTCTGCCTCCTGGGTTCAAGCAATTCTCCTGCCTCAGCCTCCCAAGTAGCTGGGATTACAGGCATACACCACCATATCTGGCTAATTTTTGTATTTTTAGTAGAGATGGGGTTTCATCATGTTAGCCAGGCTGGTCTTGAACTCCTGACCTCAAGTGATCTGCCTGCGTTGGCCTCCCAAAGTGCTGGGATTATAGGCATGAGCCACTGCACCTGGCCACAAAAACCTTTATGCAAATGTTTAAACAGCTTGATTTGTGATTGCCCCAAACTGGAAACAACCCAAATGTTCTTCAAGTGGTAAATGGTTCTACAAACTATGGTACATCCATGACATGAACTTTATTCAGCAATAAGAAGAAATGAACTCCCCATACTGAGGTAACATGAATGGATCTCAAATGCATTACGCTAAGTGAAAAAAGCCAGGCTCTAAAAGGCATGTACCATATGATTTCATTTTTATGGCTTTCTGGAAGAGGTGAAACGATAGGAACAGAAAACAGATGTGGTTTCCAGAGGCTGGGTGGGGATAGAAGAGTGATTGATTACAAAGCCTGGGGAAATATTTTGGGTTGATGGAACTGTTCTTTTTTTTTTTTTTTGAGACAGAGTCTTACTGTGTTACCCAGGCTGGAATGCAGTGGCACCATCTTGCTCACTGCAACCTCTGCCTTCCAGGTTCAAGTGATTCTCTCGCCTCAGACTCCTGAGTAGCTGGGATTACAGGCATGCACCACCACGCCTGGCTAATTTTTGTATGTTTAGTAGAGTCAGGGTTCCACCCTGTTGGCCAGGCTGGTCTTGAACTCCTGACCTCAAGTGATTCTCTCACCTTGGCCTCCCAAAACTGGGATTACAGGCATGAGCCACCGCACCTGGCCTGATGGAACTGTCCTATATTTGGGTTGTGTGAGTAGTTATGTGACTATATCCATTTGTCAAAAGTCACAGAACTGCACACTAAACCGTGTAAATTTTAATGTATGTAAATTATATCTCAATTTAAAAATAATACCTTGTTTAGGTATGAGAACCAATGAGATGTGGCTGTTGAATTTCAGCTTCTCATCGTGTCTCTGTCATTCTGCACTGAGCTGTATTGTAGAGTTGGCAACATCTTGGGCTGTGGGGTTATGGTGGCTTCCACTCTTCTCCTCCCTAGGGGAGAGGCACATTTAGCCAGCTAAGAACAAAACCACATATTCCTACCCAAATTTCTCCCATCCAAGTATTAGCCAGGCCCAACCCTGCTTAGCTTCTGAGATCAGACAGGATTGGGTGCTTTCAGAGTAGTATGGCAGTAGGCCCTAACCAACTTTCTTTTTTTTTTTTTTTTTTTTGAGACGGAGTCTTGCTCTGTCGCCCAGGCTGGAGTGCAGTGGCGCGATCTCGGCTCACTGCAAGCTCCGCCTCCCAGGTTCCCGCCATTCTCCTGCCTCAGCCTCCCGAGTAGCTGGGACTACAGGCGCCCACAACCGCGCCCGGCTAATTTTTTGTATTTTTAGTAGAGACGGGGTTTCACCGTGGTCTCGATCTCCTGATCTTGTGATCCGCCCGCCTCGGCCTCCCAAAGTGCTGGGATTACAGGCATGAGCCACCGCGCCCGGCAGGCCCTAACCAACTTTCTATCCATAGAACCCTGCCCCCTTCAGGTTCAGGAGCCTCTTGATTAATCTAGTGGGTCATTCATCAAATATGAATTGTAGGTTCATTGGTTATTTTTTCTTTAATTCCACCAAGTGAGTAGTTCAGATGCATTTTAGGGATTACACTTTGCTTTGCGTACAAATGGATGCTTGAAGGCAAATTAGCTTTTCTGGGCCCTGAGCTTACAACATCCTTCATTACTCTTGCTGGGCTGCCTGTTTCTTCTTCGGTGTTCCTGGTCTGTACTGAAGAGTCCAGGGAAAAGACCTCACTGATCGGAAAATCACTCATTGCCTTACTCTTCTGTCCTACTGTCAGGGGGCGGCTCTGATTTTTGCTTCAGGATGCGTGATCATCCTCAATCCAGCCTCCAGAGGCGTCAGGCTCACTGATGGTTCTGAGGCCATCCTGATTCCAGAGCAAGCAGCTGATTTGCTTTTTCCTTGACTTCCTGTTCCTGGTGACAGGTTTGATCATACTAGGTGTTGGAAACCCAGCAAGAAAGGAATGAAATACAATTTAGTGACACACATTGGTAAAACATTAACATTTCCCAAGTCTCTTGATTATGATGAAAAGGGGGCTTGTTCTAGATGATGATGATGATGATAATGATGATGATGATGATGATGATTACTTCTTGTTTTAATTTTCTTGCTTTAATCAAGTGGAATGTTAATCCATTTTCTCAGAGCTGAATTTAGAATTTGCCAGGATGCGTCTGGATCCAGTTCTGCGGACACAAAATATTTCCAGTCTTCTTTCTACATTAAAGATAAGAATGGCCAGGTGCGGTGGCTCACACCTGTAATCCCAGCACTTTGGGAGGCCAAGGCGGGTGGATCACTTGAAATCAGGAATTAAGGACTAGCCTGGCCAACATGGTGAATTCCCATCTCTACAAAAATACAAAAATTAGCTGGGCATGATGGCACATGCCTGTAATCCCAGCTACTTGGGAGGCTGAGGCAGAAGAATTGCTTGAGCCTGGGAGGTGGAGGTTGCAGTGAGCCAAGATTGCACCATTGCACTCCAGCCTGGGTGACAGATGGAGATTCCATCTCAAAAAAATAAAGTAAAATAAAATAAAATAAAATAACCAAGATTTCTCTGTGAGAGTAAGCAAGAGTGCTCACCATCTATGCAACACAGAAGAGAAAGCAGGGGCCTCCTTCCCACCCCCCGGTTTGATGACATGGAAGAGGAGGAGTGGGGCAGAGGCCAAGATGCAGCGTTTCCTGGAGCCCCAAGCCCTCATTGGAGCACTTTCTCTTCCTGCAGTGAAGGCCAGCATTCTTCCGCAACTCCACAGATGACCCTGCTACACAGATTTATTTTTCCTGAATCTAACGTGTCAAAAAATTCCAAGGCCCGGACCCTTGCTATTTCCAAGCCAACCTTTCACCCTAGAGTTTCCCAGTGATGTTCTTAAGGAAGTCAGACATTTGGTTTGCTTCATACCAGCTGATTCAACTGACCCAGGATAGGTTGTAGTTAATTCTTTTGTTGTTCTTATTTTTTTTGAGATGGAGTCCCTCTTTGTCACCCAGGCTGCAGTGCAGTGGCGTGATCTCAACTCACTGCAGCCTCTGCCTCCTGGGTTCAAGTGATCCTCCTGCCTCAGCCTCCCGAATAGCTGGGACTACAGGTGTGCACCACTACACCCAGCTGATTTTTGTATTTTTAGTAGAGATGGGGTTTCGCCATGTTGGCCAGGCTGGTCTTGAACTCCTGACCTCAGGTGATCTGCCCACCTCGGCCTCCCAAAATGATGGGATTACAGGCGTGAGCCACTGTGCCCGGCCTGGTCGAGGTTAATTCTGCCACTGCTGCCTTGATGGGCCACTGTGGGAAACAGTGTTTTTCCAACTAAGCCAGTAAGATGGCAGCACCAAAGGAACCCCTCGAGCACCCAGCTGAGCACTCTCTCTGGTCCCCTGTCATCCCAATGTCTCAAAGCTAGTTTCATGCCATCTTTGCCAAGGATTTTCTCTAAGCCCTGGCTTTTCATGTGGATGGCATGTCTCTCCCATAAGGCCTAGTTGTGTTTCTTTGGAAACCTCCCACGGTGCCTAATGCAATCCCTGGTACATATATTGAGTTACATGCTTGGGGCTGTTCTGCAGTCTGCCTGGGGCTTGGAGCCAGTTTCATCTTTTTTTAAGAGCATAGATCCAATTGTGGGCAGGTAGGTACCTTTCAGCCTTAGGGGCTCTAAGCTCTCTGTGAGGGTTGGCTGGGTGTTTCTAGATGTTCGCTCTCACTACTGGTGTGTTTCTTTGCCTCCTGTAACTGTTTCTGCCTCCCCTAGTTTTGCCACCATTTAGTGATATTGACATTGAAAATGACAATGGCAGCAAGAGGACTGAGAGGCAGTATAGAATAGTGTGGATTCTGCAGGCCGACTACCTGGGTTCACATTCTATTTCTGCTGCTTACTAGTTGTGTGACCTTGGGCAAGTGGCCTAACCTCTCTGTGCTTCAGTTTCTCATCTGTAATAGTCTCTATTTCATGTGGTTGTCATGAATTAGAAGTGAGTGAATATGTGTACATTCTTAAAACTTCACATGTCATCTATTATTTTTATTTTTATTGTTAGTACAGCTACCATTTATTGGATGCTCAGTAAACGTCAGGCACTATTAAAAGTATTTCATAGTTATTTTATTTAAATCCTTCCAATACCCTTGTGAGAGGAGTATCCCTATACCCATTTTAAAGGTAAGGACATTAAGGCTCAGTAACTCATTCAGATTGTTCCGCTAATGAGTGGTAGAACCAGGATACAAACCCAGGGCTGCCTGCATCTGATGCCTTGCTCTTTAAAAAAAAAAAAAAAAAAAAATGTATTTTTTATTTTGTAAGACAGGGTCTTACTATGTTGCCCAGGCTGGTCTTGAACTCCTGAGCTCAAGTGATCCTCCCGTCTCAGCCTTTCGAAGTGCTAGGATTATAGGTGTGAACCATCGCACCAGCCCAGCCTGATAACTTGCTCTTAATCAGTTTGCTAATATATCTTCTTATATTGACATGGCTAATCACAAATATGGTACGTTAGCTATTGTAGCTCCTTTCCTTTTCATCTGCATTTGGAGAGACATGTCGTAACTATTTTTTTTTCTCTTCTTCCATGATCTCTTTTCTTCCACTATGGTTGGCAAAAATACCTTGCCAACGTTTTGGAGTGACTGAAAGCTGAGGTAACCATCTCAGCCACAGCTTCTGAGGTCTTCAGGAGGGCTAGGTTCCTCAAAGAGGCAGGCATTTGTGAAGTCTATGCTGCCCAGGGCTGGAAGAAATTTTGGCTGACAGAGAAGGTTTGTGGTTATACTTTTGTCTTTATTTCCAAATTGCTTCTGTGATGGGTTGATCAAGTGGTCTAGATTCTGAGGCTGCAGACCTACCCAATGCCCTTGTTTGTGGTCTCATTAGCTTGTGGTACCTGATATAGGTTAGATAGATCTAGGACCTATATGCACTTTTGGGCAAGCCTACAAAGTCATTTAACCTCCCTGCGGTTCTCTGAAAACAAAAAGAATAACACTTGATTTATCAGGTTGGGAGGGAGTTAAAAATATATATGTGGAAGCTCTTAGCAGGCACTCAAGAAGTGTTTGCTTCTCTAGTTCCAGGCTGTAGCTACAAACGTTGGCAAGAATTTTACAATGAATAACAGAAGGATATTTTATGTATCAGACTTAGCTATTGTCACTAAGTAGAAAACATTCAATGTGTGTCCTCCAGGCCCACACTAAGATGACTGAGCACTAGCCAGGGTGCACTATGCTAGATGAATTAAACTCTTATTGATCCTCCTAGCTCCCACATAAGAGAGGGATTTTCTCCATTTTGCACATGAGAAAACAGGTTCAGAGAGATAAAAGTTTCCCAAGGTCATACAGCTAGTTAGGCTCTAAAGAAGCACCATCTTTATATGAAAGGAATAGAACAAATGTTATTAATTTGTCATGTTTGCTGATCATTTGGTATGTGCTTGGCACAGATTTAGGTGTTATGTGTATAAAGCAAAGAAATATACATGGAGACTGACACTTTAGTTGAAGAGATAATCACACAGACATTGCAAGCTTAAAAGCCTGAACTCTGCCTGCCTCTCATTACAATACACTTGAAAATTCTGGGCCAAGCGTGGTGGCTCATGCCTGTATTCCCAGCACCTTGGGAGGCCGATACGGGTGGATGACCTGGGATCAGGAGTTCAAGACCAGCCTGACCAACATGGTGAAATCCCGTCTCTACAAAAATACAAAAATTAGCCAGGTGTGGTGGCATGCAACTGTAATCCCAGCTACTTGGAAGGCTGAGGCAGGAGAATCGCTTGAACCTGGGAGGCAGAGGTTGCAGTGAGCCGAGATTGTGCCATTGCATTACAGCCTGGGGGACAGAGCAAGACTCTGTCTTAAAAAGAAAAAAAAAAAAAAAAAAAAAAAAGCCGGGCGCGGTGGCTCAAGCCTGTAATCCCAGCACTTTGGGAGGCCGAGACGGGCGGATCACGAGGTCAGGAGATCGAGACCATCCTGGCGAACACGGTGAAACCCCGTCTCTACTAAAAAAATACAAAAAACTAGCCGGGCGAGGTGGCGGGCGCCTGTAGTCCCAGCTACACAGGAGGCTGAGGCAGGAGAATGGCGTAAACCCGGGAGGCGGAGCTTGCAGTGAGCTGAGATCCGGCCACTGCGCTCCAGCCCCGGCGACAGAGCAAGACTACGTCTCAAAAAAAAAAAAAAAAAAAAAAAAAAAAAAGAAAATTCTGGATAAAATATAATATAGATAATAAATATATAATTATAGATAATATAATATATAATTATATATCATATAATTATATTATATAATTAATTATTATATATATAATTATATTATATAATTATATAATCATAATTATATGATATAAAATTATAATACATTTAATATAATTATATATTCTAGAATTATTTATATGTATAATTATATAATTATATATTAATTACATATAACTAATATATAATTATATATATTGTTATATATAATCTATACATATAACATATAACACACACACGTATATAAAACATGTATGTGTGTGTGTGTGTGTGTGTGTGTGTGTGTGTGTGTGTATATATATATGGTGGGAGAGAGAGAGGGAAGATCTCCTTCTGTTACCTACCCAGGCTGGAGTGCAGTGGTGTGGTCATGGTTCACTACTGCCTCCTGCCTCCATCTTCTGGGCTCAACTGATCCTCCCACCTCAGCCTCCCCCTGCCGCACCCCAGCTGGGTAGCGAGGATTACATGTGAGCACCACCACACCTGGCTACTAATTTTTTTGTATTTTTTGTAGAGATGGGGTTTCACCATATTGCCCAGGCTGTTCGCAAACTCCTGGCCTCAAGTGATCCGCCCGCCTTGGCATCCCAAAGTGCTGGGATTACACATCAACAGAAATATTTTAATTGTATAACTGAATTCATAAAAATGTAAAGGAAACCTCCAAGGTCCAAAAGAAGAAGAGGACCCTGAAAAGCAAAGTGGTAAACTTGTGGCTGACGCTGCGGCTCTTTTGGGGATGGGAGGTGTGCAGTCTCCCTCACTTTAAAGCATGGCTTTAATGCCAGAGGAATGGAGGGGATCTGAGACCTGCATCAATCTAGGACATTCAAAGGGTCACACTCTCAATAAAAGCATGGACTTGGCTGGGCACGGTGGCTCACGCCTGTATCCCAGCACTTTGGGAGGCTGAGGCGGGTGCATCATGAGGTCAGGAGTTCAAGACCCGCCTGGCCAAGATGGTGAAAGCCCATCTCTACTAAAAACACAAAAATTAGCAGGTCGTGGTGGTGGGTGCCTGTAATCCCAGCTGCTCGGGAGGCTGAGGCAAGAGAATTGCTTGAACCTAGGAGGTGGAGGTTGCAGTGAGCTGAGATCGCACCGCTGCACTCCAGCCTGGATGACAAAGCGAGACTCTATCTCAAAAAAAAAAAAAAAAAAGGATGGACTTGAGGAGAGGAGATTAACCCCTCAGCAAGTCAGACAACAAGGGAACTTAACCTGGGATCTGGTGAGAATAAGATGTGTGTTATGAAAATCCATAATAGGCCAGGTGCAGTGGCTCATACCTGTAATCCCAGCACTTCGGGAGGCCAAAGTGGATGGATCACTTGAGGTCAGGAGTTCCAGACCAGCCAACATGGTAAAACCCTGTCTCCCAAAAATACAAAAATTAGCCAGGTGTGGTGGCTCACGCTTGTAATCCCAGCTACTCGAAAGACTGAGGCAGGAAAATCACTTGAATCCGGGAGGTAGAGGTTGCAGTGAGCCAAGACTGTGCCACTGCACTCCAGCCTGGGTGACAGAGTAAGACTGTCTCAAAAACATCCGTAATGATGAGTCCCTTAAACCCTATGTTTAAACTGATACTACCCATGTGAACCAGGAGCCCCCAAAGCCAACTCTTTAATGCAAAAATAGTGCTTCAATGATACTACCCTGGAGCACCTGGTGGAAGAGATGCAAAACTGATCTGGAGGGATATCAAGCCAGGCTGCTCAGGAATCACAGATCAAGCTCCATAGAATACGAACTCAGAATGCCCGTTTACAACACACACACACACGTATGCACGCACTCTACACCACAAACCAGCATGAGCGCACACAGCACACATGGTGATTGTGGAAGATGTCATGGAGCAGCAAAAGTCTGAAGCCTTCATGGGCTGAAGTTTAAAGGCTGAAGTGATCTGGGGTTGGCTGCAGGTGGACATGCGGATTCTTGGCACAAAGACAGGGAGGTAGGTCTCTACACGTCATGGTTAAGGGTGGCGAGTGGTTAAGAGTAGCAGGTGGTGAAAGTTTTGTTTAGGGATTTGTGAGGGATGTGACTGAAATACTAAATGGTGGCCAAGTTGTGAAGGACTTTGAGTGTCTTACCAAAGTGTGGAGAGGTTATATGATGGAAGTTTTTGAAGAGGTATTTCTAGAATTTCTGGAGGAAATTCTGAAGGAATTTCTGCAAGGAAAGATCTGGAAAGGAAGACCAGGCTCAGCATCTGGTGGGACGTGTGGCAGGTAGGAGAGAAGGATAGGGAAAGGTATAGCTCGGTCTGGAGTCCGAGCTGGAGGAAAGCATGTAGATCCCTTTATTTAACCCAGAAGGTTCGGACTGTGTCCTGCAAATCCAGAGGACTCCTCTGAGATACCTCAGGGGGCCCTGTGTGAGAGAACAATTTGCTTATTATATTTCATGCAACTTGGCTTCGCATAAGCTTTCATTTGAAAATTTTTGACAAAAATAGGAGAGCTTTTTTTTTAAAAAAAAACAACAAAAAAACATGTATTTATTTAGAGACCGAGTTTTGCTCTGTTGCCCAGGCTGGAGTGCAGTGGTGCAATCATGGCTTACTGCAGGCTTGACTTCCTGGGTTTAAGTGGATTCTCCCATTTCAACCTCCCAAGTAGCTAGGATCACATGTGCATGCCACCACACCTGGCTAACATTCTAAAATTTTTTTGTAGATATGGGGTCTTGCTATGTTGCCCAAGCTGGCCTACCACTCCTGGGCTCAAGTGATCCTCCTGTCTCAGCCTCCCAAAATGCTGGGATTACAGGCCAGACTTCTTTTTATTTTTTAAAACAAAGGGGTAAGCCAAAGCCTAAGGTGAAAACATCCTAGGGGAGAAGGTATTGGGATAGTACAGTTTTCCCTGTACAGAATCATGTACAATTTGGTGCTTAATACATAATGTTCTTTGGAGAGGGATGTGATGCCCATTGGTCAGCTCCTCCAGAGAATTCTGTGTGGCATTTTGTCAGCTTCATGAGGTCATCTTCACTCCTCTCAGATTTACCATAACCACAGTGGCATCTAAAGGAAACCCTCACACTTGGCAAGAACTGTCCACCTACCCAAAGACAGATTGGCATCAAAAAACTAGGAGTGTAGCCGGGCGCGGTGGCTCACGCCTGTAATCCCAGCACTTTGGGAGGCCGAGGCGGGCGGATCACGAGGTCAGGAGATCGAGACCATCCTGGCTAACACGGTGAAACCCCGTCTCTACTAAAAATACAAAAACTTAGCCGGGCGAGGTGGCAGGCGCCTGTAGTCCCAGCTACTCCGGAGGCTGAGGCAGGAGAATGGCGTGAACCCGGGAGGCGGAGCTTACAATGAGCCGAGATCGCGCCATTGCACTCCAGCCTGGGTGACTAAGCGAGACTCTGTCTCAAAAAAAAAAAACAAAAAAACAAAAAAAACAAAAAAAAACTAGGAGTGTAAGGGTTGGGTGCTGTGGTTTATGCCTGTAATCCCAGCTACCTGGGAGGCTAAGACGGGAGGATCCCTTGAGGCCAGGAGTTTGAGACCAGCTTGGGCAACATAGTGAGACCCTGTATCAAAAAACAAAACAAAATAAATCTAAGACTCTATTTATCCCACAAATATGTGTGAGTGCAGAGTTTTGTGCTAGAAGCAGCACGTTTACAGGTGAGAACGAGCCCCTTTGTCTGGAGGAGCCATCGTTTCTCCCCACTGCTAGGGCTCTGTCATTTCCACTCTGCAGCCAGGGAGAGCCAAAGAGGTTGAACCTGAACAGAAGAAAAGCCCAGGAGAATTTGCATGTGCTTTGGTCCCTGTGCTCTAATCCAGCTTCCTTAGGTCCTTGGCAGAGGAGGTAAAATGAGCAGTAGAGATGTGAGGGAATTGGGTCCAAACTACTAAGAGATGCAAATTGATAAATAAACACTAAAACAATGAGGCTCGTCTAATCCTCTGACAAAGGACAAATTGCTAATCTAACCTCACTGCCAGGAAGCCTGCCTCAGTTGAACAAAGGCAGCATTTTCAGCTGCTGTTGTATATGTAAACTGGCCGTGCTGGTCAGTTAAGTGGATTTACTCTCACCTGCCTCCTGGGGGAGGGGTGGCAGTAATCCTTCCTTTCTCTAAACGTCTCAGTGAAACGGTCATCTGATCTGACCAGGAAAGGCCTGGGAGGATGTACCAAATTTTAGCCACTTTAGAATAACTGCCAAATTGCTCATGGACAAAAGGCCCAGTGTACGAAGGGGCAGGGGCTGGCAGTGGCAGTTCTTCCAGCTCAGGATTCATAAAAGGTCTTGGGTGTCCCATGCCAGGGTTTGAGGCCTTCCCTGGGGAGAGGTGGTTGTCAGTGCTCCTGGGTGCTAGCGATGTTCTGACGAGTGTCTGTCACCCGAGGCCTTGCTGTGGGATGCAGCCTGCCTCCCTGTGGACTCTGCCCTCCCCTACTTCCCAGTGCAGCCTGTCTCCCACTCAAGGCGTCAGCTCACTCATTCTTCCAACGGACCTGCAGAGGAGCATCTGGCACTGAGATGACACCTTCACAGACAGAGTGGGCCCAGAGCTAATCACCTGGGGATATTGCAGATAAGCCCCAGTCTCAGTGGCCTCTGGCCTCCTTTACCTTCTCCTGGCTCTGCCTCCGGTCAGCCCATGTCCTCCTCCTCAAAGGCATCCCTCTGGCTGGGCTAACGCGTGGCTCCCTAAGGGAGGAAATGGCAGTTTTTCTGCAGCAACCGGTGCTCTTTAGACACACCCTGCTGGGATTTCACACACAGGAGTCTTGCTCAGGGGGCACAGCCTGGGTCTCTTTACGGTGTCAGAATTCCAAAGCATCTTCACACTCCCAGGTTTGAGGCCTAGGGAGGACCTTTGAAGTCATTTCTGGAAATGCTACCAAGGAACGGATGATTTCAAACACAGATTCAGAATCGATCAAGAATAAGCACAACTGAGCCCTGACAGGGCCTTTGAGAGGGCGCCTGGCTGATGTTTGGAATCCTCCCCACATTCGGGGATGGAGTTCTTGCTGCTATGCCCCTTCCACGCGGGACCGCAGAACAGACTCTTGGTTCTGTGACCATCTGACTTGTATGTTAGGACTCATGACAAATTTTCTGTTTGGCCGGGTGTGGTGGCTCACGCCTGTAATCCTAACAGTTTGGGAGACCAGTGTGGGCGGATGGCTTTAGCCCAGAAATCTGAGACCAACCTAGGCGAAATGGAGAAATCCTGTCTCTACTAAAAAACAAAAATTATCTGGGCGTGGTGGCGCACGCCTGTGGTCCCAGCTACTCAGGAGGCTGAGGTGGGAGAATCCCTTAAGCAGGGAGGCAGAGGTTGCAGTAAACTGAGATCATGCCACTGCACTCCAGCCTGGGCAATAGAAGGAGACCCTGTCTCAAAAAAAAAAAAAAAAATTCTGACTGTTCAGGCTCAGATGCCTACTTTACGGCCCCAATTCAAATGCTGCCACTTGGGACTGAATCTCCAGGGGCCTATCACAGAGGTGGAGGGTGAGGGTGGGTGAACGGGTGAACGGGGCTGAACTGCTGAAAACCTTTTTTGGGTTTGGTCCGAGGCTCCGCTCGCAAAGCCCGCTCCCCTCCATGAGGGACACTCCTTTACTCCTGCTGGCTTTTTTGGAGCGTCCACTCTGGAAGGCTCCCCTGTCATGCCTTTTGGAGGATGGTAGTTATACTGATTCTGAATCCCATGCCCTTGTCGCTGCTCTTGTCCAGGTGCTCCTCCAAGTCTTTGTGGCAAATCCACCTTCCAGGCTCCATCTTAGCGGCAGCACTGGCAGGCTGACCTCTTGCCCTTTGGCCCTGTCTCTCTCTTGGCTTTCTGGGCTGCACACTCTGGGTTCTCCTCCCTCCTCCAGGCCCTCTGCCGGCTCTTGCTCCTCCCTCGTCCTCACTCAGCTCCTACACATCCTTCAGGGCCCAAGTGGAGCTCCCTCAGAGAGAAGTTGCCCAAAACCTCTGCATCTGCCCTGGTCCAAAGTGTGTTCACTCTCTTATTCTCTTATTGCATCCTGTTCCTTCCCTCCAACAAGCTTCCATTGCTCATTCGCTCATATTTATATAGATTTACTGTCTGCTTCCCTCTTTCAGACTAAACTCCATGACGGAGACCATGTCTGTGTTGTTCAGATGCTATAACCATGCCTTGCACAGGGCTTGGTGCATAGTAGGTGCTCAATAAATCCTTGTTGAAGGAGTGAATGGATGGCTGAATGCATGCTTATAGTGTGCTGTGTGATGGTGATGCTGAGCGATTCTATATATTATCTTATTTACTCCTCATGTAGATCTTATCGAGCAAATGTTATGATCATTGTACAGGTGAAGAAACTGAGGCTTTGAGAAGTTAAGTGAATTCCTTAAGGTCACAGTTGGTGTCGGTGCTGAGATTAGGACTCAAATCTCTCTGACCCCAAGCCCTAGACTCCATTTCTTATAACTGCTCACTGGGGAAGGTGGGGTTGCATTCCTCCAACATTGTTTCCATCTTATCAGTTTCTTACTCAAGAACATTGGTGGTTCCCTATTATTCATTGTATCCCTGCGAAACTCTGCCTGACCTTCAGGGTTGGACACTGATGACTGTGATGGCTCTTTACTCTTTAACACAGAACTGAAACTTCAGATAAGCAAATTAAGGACCGTTTAATTACGGTAAGTTTCTATTTTCTTCATGTTTGTTTAGGCAGCTAAGCATGCAGTTTCCAGATCAATCAGTCTAGGATTCAATTCTGGCTTCATTGTCCCTGTGATCCTCCCTCCTTTGTCTTTGAATTTGAGAGGTTCTTTAAAAACTACCGTTTCTTAATCTTATGCAAAAAATATGTCTTACTTAAGAATGTAATGCACATTTTAGTTGAAAGGTAGGGAGATAACTGGTATTTCTTAAACCCTGGTCTCTCTTATTTCTTTAGTACAGAGGCTGATTTTACTCTTTTTTTTTTTTTTTTGAGACCGGGTCTTACTCTGTCACCCAGGCTGGAGTGCAATGAGATCACGGCTCATTGCAGCCTTGACCTCCTGGGCTCAAGAGATCCTCCCAGCCTCCTGAGTAGCTGGGACCACAAGTGAGCACCACCATGCCCAGCTAATTTTTAATTTTATGTAGAGATGGGGTCTCCCTATGTTGCCCAATTTTTCTTTTTCTAATTGTGATGCTATTGTAGTTAGGAATTGATGTAGGATCATGAGGGAAATGCAAGTCAAAAACAAAATAGATACTCCTTCTCTTCCATTAGGATGAGTATCATAGGAAAACACGCACACATACACACAACAGAAAATAACAGGTGTTGGTGAGGATTTGAAGAAATTGGAACCCTTGTGCATTGCTGGTGGGAATGTAAAACAGCATATCCATTGTGAAAAACAGTGTTTTTGGGATCTTCAAAAAATTAGGCCAGGCACAGTGGCTCATGCCTGTAATCCCAGCACTTTGGGACGCCAAGGTGGGTGGATCACGAGGTCAAGCGATTGAGACCATCCTGGCCAACATGGTGAAATGCCATCTCTACTAAAAATACAAAAATTAGCTGAGAGTGGTGGCGTGCACCTGTAGTCCCAGCTACTTGGGAGGCTGAGGCAGGATAATCGCTTGAACCCAGGAGGCAGAGGTCACAGTGAGCCAAGATCACACCACTGCCCTCCAGCCCTGAGGCAGAGTGAGACTCTGTCTAAAAAAAAAAAAAAAAAAAAATTAGACATAGGCCAGGTGCAGTGGCCCACGCCTGTAATCTGTAATCCCAGCACTTTGGGAGGCTGAGGCGGATGGATCACTTGAGGTCAGGAGTTTGAGACCAGCCTGGCCAACATGGTGAAACCTCATCTCTACTAAAAATACAAAAATTAGCTGCGTGTGGTGGTGCATGCCTGTAATCTCAGTTAATTGGGAGGCTGAGGCAGGAGAATCACTTGAACTTGGGAGGCGGAGGTTGCAATGAGCTGAGATAGTGCCACTGCACTGCACTCTAGCCCAGGCAACAGAGTAAGACTCTGTCTCAAAAAAAAAAAAAAAGTTATACATAGAGTTACCATATGTTTCAGCAATCTGAATATATACCCTAAATAATTGAAAGCAGGGACTGGAAGAAATATTTAGATACCCATGTCCATAAGCAGCATTATTCACAATAGCCAGAAGATGGAGACAACCCGAGTGTCCATCAGTAGGTGAACAGACAACAAAAGTGATACATACGTGCCATGAAATACTATTCAGCCTTCAAAAGGGATGAAATTCTGATAATGCCATGACATGGATGAGCTTCAAGAACATTATGCCAAGTGAAATAGCCAGTCACAAAAGGACAAATTGTATGATTCTACTTAAAAGAGATACCTAAAATAGGCAAATTCATAGAGACAGAAAGAGCAGAGGTGACCAGGGACTGAGGGGAGGGGCAATGGACAGTGACCATTTAACAGGCACAGAGTTCCAGTTACGGATAATGAAAAACTTCTGGAGAGGGATGGTGGTGTTGGTCACATGACTGTGTAGATATACACACATAACGCCACTGAGTTGTGCACTTAAAAATGGTTAAAATGGGCCGGGTGCGGTGGCTCAAGCCTGTAATCCCAGCACTTTGGGAGGCCGAGACGGGTGGATCACGAGGTCAGGAGATCGAGACCATCCTGGCTAACACGGTGAAACCCCGTCTCTACTAAAAAATACAAAAAACTAGCCGGGCGAGGTGGCGGGCGCCTGTGGTCCCAGCTACTCCGGAGGCTGAGGCAGGAGAATGGCGTAAATCCGGGACGCGGAGCTTGCAGTGAACTGAGATCCTGCCACTGCACTCCAGCCTGGGCGACAGAGCCAGACTCAGTCTCAAAAAAAAAAAAAAAAAAAAAAAAAACATAATATACATACATACAATACAAACATGCATACATACAATTAAAAAAGGAATCAGTATAGGAAATCACTACATGCCAGGCACTATTCTAAGTACTTTATGTGCATTAACTCTTTTAAATTTACAACATTCTAGCAAATAACAATGAGCTGTAATAATTAGCATATTATTTCTGTGCTAATAATAATTGAACTATCTGGGTCATCTTAGGGTAAATGCTATTTGGACATAATAATCTATAATGTGATATACTCATTTAATTCAATTTTCTAAGACTTCTTTTAAAATTTTCTTATCTCCTACAGAGTGATCTTTCTAATATGTAAATGTGAGCAGGCTGGGCATGGTGGTTTGCGCCTGTAATCCCAGCACTTTGGGAGGCTAAGCGGGGAGGACTGCTTCAGGTCAGGAGTTCAAACCAGCCTGGGCAACATAGTGAGACCCCACCTCTAAAGAATTTTTTTTTTTTAATTAGCTGGGCATGGTGGCATGAGCCTGTAGTCCCAGCTACTGAGGAGGCTGAGGTGTCAAGATTGCTTGAGCAATGAGCTAGGATGGCGCCACTGTACTCCAGCCTAGGTGACAGAGAAAGACCCTGTCTCAAAAACACAAAACAAAATATATATATGTGTGTGTGTGTGTGTGTGAGCAAATCATTTCAGGGTTGACATTTGTGTTGTTTCCTGAATTTCATCTGTCCTGCATAAGCTGGAGTCTATTCTTTGAATCTCCTGGAATCTACTCCTTGAACTGCAATTAACTCTTCCTTTGACAACTATGTGCTTTTTTGCTTTTTTTTTTTTTTTGAGACGGAGTCTCGCTCTGTCACCCAGGCTGGAGTGCAGTGGCGCGATCTCGGCTCACTGCAAACTCCGCCTCCTGGATTCACGCCATTCTCCTGCCTCAGCCTCCCAAGTAGCTGGGACTACAGGCGCCCGCCACTACGCCCGGCTAATTTTTTGTATTTTTAGTAGAGATGGGGTTTCACAGGGTTAGCCAGGATGGTCTTGATCTCCTGACCTCGTGATCTGCCCGCCTCCGCCTCCCAAAGTGCTGGGATTACAGGCGTGAGCCACCGCGCCCGGCCTATGTGCTTAAATCATACTAATTTTTTGTGTGTTCTCTGGGTATGTTATCTTCTTCCATGCTAATGTGTTTTTGAAAAGGCTATATTCTTTGCCTGAAAACCACCTTTTGTCCCCAAGTCGTGCAAAAGTCTTGCTCATCCTTCAAGTTTCACCCAGAGGTCACCACCCTGTGTAGCCTTCCCTCTCCTCCCCAGCAGACCTCCTCGCTCCCTCTCTGTGCTCTTTTAACCTCCCAGGGACAGTACTTATCACATCGTGTGCACCGTGTTTGCTCCAGGTCTTTCTCATCCATTAGCCCAGTGGCTTCCAAACTGGAGCTCGAGGTTACCAGGGTGTAAATGCAAGAAGATTCATCGTGGGGGGGATTTTATAAATTCTATTTATATTGTTTATCTCCTCCATTTCAATGCATTTTATTTTTATATTTGTGTATTTTTATATTTGTATATTATGTAATAAGTATGTTAGTATACTTATGTTTTATTATATGTGTATATATACACACATATATTGGATTACTATTATATTTTATAGGCTTTATATGTATGATTAATACATAAACAAATTTACATATGGGGGATATCTGCTCAATTTTTTTCACTGATGGAACAAATAATAAAAGTCATTGGAGACCATGGCACAAGACAATGAGATTCTTGAAAGTGAGGTCTTATTTTAGCCTCAATTTATATCCACCAATATTCCTGTAGGTGAGGCAACATATATGCCCAATATATATTTGAAAGGTTAAATGAGAAAGTATGGAAAAGGTAGAACTCTTTAATACAAGAGTAATAAATAGTGAATTATACAGTGATCCAACGCAAGTTGTGGTTACTAAGGTTGATTTTTATTTTATTTTTTAATATATAGGCTCTCACTCTGTCTCTCTGGCTGGAGTGCAGCGGCACGATCATGGCTTACTGCAGTCTCAACCTCCCAGTCTCGGGTGATCCTTCCACTTCAGTCTCCCAAGTCGCTG
The DNA here is from genome assembly GCF_037993035.2 of Macaca fascicularis. Taxonomy (NCBI): domain Eukaryota; kingdom Metazoa; phylum Chordata; class Mammalia; order Primates; family Cercopithecidae; genus Macaca; species Macaca fascicularis. The sequence continues at coordinate 67,826,046 of NC_088392.1, read as the reverse complement.
GGACTACAGACATATGCCACCATGCCTAGTTAAGTTTTTGTATTTTTTGTAAAGATGGAGTTTCACTGTGTTGCCCAGGCTGGTCTCAAGTGATTCACCTCAAGTGCCCAGGCTCAAGTGATTCATCTGTCTCGGCCTCTTCAACTGTTGGAATTACAGGTGTGAGCCACTGCACCCAGCCAAGGCTGATTTTTTACAAGAATAAAAGTCTCCAAAGGGAGAGGAAATGAACCACTATGACCAGGTTCTTCTCCCTATAGCTGGGTGTCCATTTAAGCGCCCGGAGCCTGTTCCACAGCAGGCAACAGGTGCTCCCAGGTAAGCGTCTCTGCACCAGGTCTGTAGGTTGGTGCCACATCCCTGGTTTCTCTATATTCTCCCTGCCCTGACCCCACCATTCATTCTCCACTGTCCTATCCCCAATTCAACCTTGATGGTCCCACTGGCTAAATAGTAGGTTTGCCAGATCAAGTACAAGATGTCTAGTGAAATTTGAATTTCAGGTGATCAGTGAATAATATTTCAGTATAAGTATGTCCCAAATATTGCATGGTTTTTATCTGAAATTCAGATTTCATTGGATTTCCTGCATTTTTACTTGGTAAATCTGGCAACCCTGCTTAATAGACTCAGGGGCGTGCTCCAAAATAGTCAACAGTAGCTACTATTTGAGGCTTCCTCCCTGTGCCAGGTACAGTTGCTATGCACTTTGTATACAGCATCTCTTTTAAGCCTTATATTAATGATCTGAGACAGGTATAATCATCTCTATTTTTACAGCCAGGGAGACTGACAACAGTCCAAGGTCACCCAGTAGGAACTGGAGGAATAATAATTTGTACTTGGAAACTTGGGTCTGTCCAAATCTGGAGCCTATTTCTTATAGGGATACAGATTTGAGTTAAACATGTAGGGCACTTTGGACCAGGTAAAAATGCCTGAAATAGGGTTTGGGCATCGTGAATTGTGGTGAATCTGCCAGCAGGAGCTGGAAGCAGGGATGTTGCTGGATTCTTTACCCCAGACATAAGATTTGGATCAATGTCTTCGGAAGCCTTTCATTTTCTGTTCAAGCTGAAAAACTCCTTGAACATTATTTAAAGAATTATACATACATGCGTGTATTTTGCAATGGAAATGGGAAAACAATTTATTTTTTTTGTTTTGAGGCTGAATCTTGTTCTGTCTCCCAGGCTGCAGTGCAGTGGTGCAATCTCGGCTCACTGCAACATCTACCCCCGGGGTTCAAGTGATTCTCCTGCCTCAGCCTCCCGAGTAGCTGGGATTACTGGCATGTGCCATCACGCCTGGCTAATTTTTGTAGTTTTGTAAAGACAGGGTTTCACCATGTTGGCCAGGCTGGTCTCAAACTCCCGACCTCAGGTGATCCACCCGCCTCAGCCTCCCAAAGTGCTGGGATTACAGGCGTAAGCCACCACGCCCGACCTGGTTTGTTCTTTTTAGAGACAGAGTCTCACTCTATCACCCAGGTGGAGTGCAGTGGCACAATCATAGGTCACTGCAATCTCAAGCTCTTGAGCTCAAGCGATTTTCCCGGCACTACAGGCACGCGCCACCATGCCCACCTAATTTTAAAAATTTTCTCACTATATTGCCCAGGCTAAGTGACTTATATAACAGATTTATCATTAAGATTACATAAGTTTATATTAGACAGATAGTGACTTTTGGGATCTCAGTGTTAACTTCTACTACCAACAAGAATTATTTGAGATCTTTATGCAGTGCTTTCTGCAATGAGGGATTATGACTATGTTTTGATAGTGATTCATCAACAATTGCAGGAAATACCCAGCTGCTGAAACAGGATGTGCATATGAAATATAGCAACTTAGACCGGCACATGGTGGCTCACACCTGTAATCCCAGCACTTTGGGAGGCCGAGGTGGGTGGATCACGAGGTCAAGAGATCGAGACTATCCTGGCCAACATGGTGAAATCCTGTCTCTACTAAAAATACAAAAATTAGCTGGGCGTGGTGGCACGTGCCTGTAGTCCCAGCTACTCAGGAAGCTGAGGCAGGAGAATCGCTTGAACCCGGGAGGCGGAGGTTGCACTGAGCCGAGATCGTGCCACTGCACTCCAGCCTGGCAACAGAGCGAGACTCCATGTCAAAAAAAAAAAAAAAAATAATAAAATAAAATAAAAAAGGAAAGAAAAGAAATACAGCAGCTTGTATAACAATAAGAACAATCTCTCCTGGGGGTTATCTGTAGAATTACTGCAGAGGTGGAATCTCCCCAAAGCTGTGTCCACATGTTTTACAGCAGAAGCCCATGGAGCATGATGGTGGGGTGCAGAGGCCGTGGGACTGGACAGACCTGAGTCGTATCCCAGCTCCACCGCTTACCAGCAGTTTGAACTTGTATAGAACACTTGACTTCTCTCAGCCTCAGTTTCTTCATTTGTAAGAAGGGGATGATAAAACCTCCACCACTGGACTGTAGTGAAGATTAAGTGAGACAGAATGCATGAAAACCGGCCAGGCGCGGTGGCTCACATCTATAATCCCAGCACTTTGGGAGGCCGAGGTGGGTGGATCGCTTGAGGCCAGAAGTTCGAGACCAGCCTGTCCATGGCAAAACCCTCTCTCTACTAAAATACAAAAATTAGCCTGGCATGGTAGCATGCCTGTAATCCCAGCTACTCGAGAGGCTGAGGCAGGAGAATCACTTGAATCTGGGAGGTGGAGGTTTGCAGTGAAGCCGAGATCGCGCCACTGCAATCCAGCCTGGGCTACAGAGTCAGACTGTCTCCAAAAAAAAAAAAAAAAAAAAAAAAAAAAACCAGTGTGAAAAACCCCTAATACATTGCTTGACACACAGTGGGTAACATCAGTCAGCAAGCAGCAAAAAGTCCAGCACACATCAGCTTCAATAACAAGGGAATTGATTGCTTCATGTCGTTGGAAATTCAGAAGGCAGGCTTCAGGGCTGTTTTATCCTAGTTGCCCAATGACTGTACCAAGGCCCTCTGAGATGTTGACCACAGCTTCTCCTCCTTGCGAGATGAGTGCAGGAAGACATGCATCCTTGTCAGTGTCAGGAAGAGAGGCTATCCCTCCTTCCACCATGGATTGAAAATCCTGGGCTTCCTTCTGATTAGGCTCTACTTGGTCAGGTGCTGTCCTTCCCTGAACCAGTGGCTGTGAAATGTTAAGTGCTGATTGGCTCAGGTCTGCATTGGGTTCCTATCCTTGGGCCAATCATTGTTGCCAAGGGTATGAAATAACTGATCTGCTTGAACCAATCAGGGTTCACACCTTCATCTGGCGGGGGGCAGGTTAATCCTTTCCAAACTTCATGCCTTGAAGAGGGCATGTTACTGAGACAGCCACAGGCGTACTACAGCAGGTGCCTGATAATTATTGTTATTGTTCTTATCAATAACAAAATTCCACATTGTGGATAATACATTTCCTTAGGGCTGATACTGAGTATTACCTCCCATTATGGTCTGAATGTTCGTGCCCTTTCACCCTCCAAATTCATATGTTGGAACCTAGCATCCAATGTGATAATCTTGAGATGGGCTTTTGGGAAGTAAGTCATGGGGACTCCACCCTCATGACTGGGGTCAGTGTCCTTCGAAAAGAGGTGGAAGGACCCTCCCTGCCCCCTTCCATCACGTGAGGATACAGCAAAAAGTTGCCATGTGTGAAGCGTGGAGCAAGCCCTCAGTAGAAACTCAATCTGGCGGTGCCCTGATTTCCCAGCCTCCGAACTCTGAGCAATAAACTTCTGTTGTTTCTAAGATATTTTAGCATAGCAGCCCAGATGAACTGACACTCCCTATATTTTATTTAATTTTTGAGACTGTTGCCAAGGCCAGAGTGTAGTGACTCGATCTTGGCTCACTGCAACCTCCGCCTCCTGAGTTCAAGGGGTTCTCGTGCCTTAGTCTCCTGAGTAGCTGGAATGACAGCGGCCACCACTCCTGCTTAATTTTTGTATTTTTAGTAGAGACAGGGTTTCACCATGTTGGCCAGGCTGGTCTCGAACTCCTGACATCCAGTGATCCACCGAATAGCTGGAATTATATGTGCACGCCACCACGCCCACTTAATCTTTATGTTTTTAGTAGAGACGGGGCTTCACCATGTTGGCCAGTTTGGTCTCGAACTCTTGACGCCAAGTGATCCACCCGCCTCGGCCTCCCAAAGTGCTGGGATTACAGGTGTGAACCACTGCACCCCGTCTCTGCACCCCCTCTTGTCTTTTGAGTTCTAAAAAATATTATATTGTTTTATTCAGGCCTATCCCCCAGTCATAGATCTACATTCTTCAAGTGCTTCTTCAGTGAATTTTAAGTGAATTTTTAGGTTCATAGTTGACCTAGAGCCAAAGTGTTTTTTTTTTTCTTTGAAGGTGATGATAGTGATGGTGGTATCCTCATTTGTCTGAAGCTAGAACAAGCTGGAAAAAATGTATAGGTCATTGGCTATTTGAACCTGCTAACTAGCCTGCGATTGGATCATTTATCACGTGGAGCTGCACACTGGGGCTAACTCCACAAAGTGAACACAGCACACACAGTAGATGAGAAGCATGTTTGGGGCTTTGAAAGAGGATGCACATGAAGCAAAACCACATGCAGACTTTTCAGCATGAGTGACCTGTAGGCGGACAGGTGCTGTGGTTACAGCGGAACTCTGGAACCAGGTAGGAGGAGGAATGCCGTGGAGGGCAACTTGTAAACGTCTTTTTTTTTTTTTTTTTTTTGAAACAGAGTCTTACTCTGTCTTCCAGGCTGGAGTGCAGTGGTGTGATCGCAGCTCACTACAACCTCCACCTCCCGAGTTCAAGCGATGCTCCTGTCTTAGCCTCGTGAGTAACTGGAACCACAGGCACATGCCACCACACCTGGCTAATTTTTGTAGTTTTAGTAGAGACAGGGCTTCACTGTGTTGTTCAGTCTGGTCTTGAACACCTGACCTCAGGTGATCCACCTGCCTCAGCTTCCCAAAGTGTTGGGATTACAGGCGTGAGCCACTGCGCCTGGCCAACTTGTAAACTTCTCAGTCTTGCAGCTCCCACCTGAAGCTAACACCAGCAGTGGGGATTAAAAAAAAAAGCCTATTGACTTTGACGTCTGTAGACCTTGCTCAGCATCTGTACAGGGTAATGACGTCTTACACGTTCACAAGACTTTGGAGTCCTGTCTGTCATGTACGCATATCTAACAAGAGCGATAGCTCAGCATCTCTCTGGAGGGGTGTGTGTGAGATGCTGGGCTGCTTTGCCATCGATGTCTTTTACACCTCATGGGACAACACAACTTTGCCCCTTGTGGTTCGTTTCTCCTCCCCTCAGGGGTTTAGGAGACGTGTGGAACTCAGCTGTGCTTCCTGAGAATGAGCATTGGTGAGGCGGTTATTGGGGAATGCCATTTTCTGGAAGGAATGGGATGTTCGCGATGGGATTGGTTTCTTATTGCTGCTGTTACAGATTTGAAACCACAAATTTGGTGGTGTTAAAACAACACACATTTATTATCTTACAATTCTGGAAGTTAGGAGTCCTAAAATCAAGGGGTGTGCAGGGATGCCTGCCTTCTGGAGGCTCCAGGGGAGACTCTGTTTCCTTGACTTTTTCACTTCTAGAGGCACCTGCATTCCTGACTCCAGGACCGCTACCTCTGTGTTCCAGGGCCACAGTGTACCATCTTCAGCCTCTGTCTCTCTCTGTCTCTCTCTGTCTCTCTCTGACTCTCTCTGACTCCTGCTTCCCATCATCATGCCTCTTTTTCTGACTCTGATCTCTAGCCTCACTCTCATAAGGACCCTTGTGATGATACCAGGTCGACACAGATAATCCAGGGTAGTCCCCTCACTTTAGGCTCCTTAGCCTTAATCACACCTGCAAAGTCCTTTTGCCAGGTAAGGTAACCTGTTTACCAGCTTCAGGAGTTAGAATGTTCACATCTTTGGGACGCATTATTCTGCCTACCATAGTGATCTAGTTTCTCCTCGTGTACCTGATCTTTATATGTTTCCTTTTAAAATTGACTTATTTAAAAATTTCAAATAGAAAATATATTCATAGGGTTCTCAAAGAAAAACAAAACCTAAGAAGATATATAAACAGCCAACAAGTCCATGAAAAAAATCTCAATATTATTAGTCACTAGGAAAATGCAGGTAAAGAAACCACAATTAGTGCGGTGGTTTGAATATGCCCTCAAAAATCATGTATTGCAAACCTAATCACCATCGTAACAGTATTGGGAGGTGGGAACGTTAAGAGGTGACTAGGCCATGAGGACTCTGCCCTAATGAATTGATTAATGCCATTATCATGGGAGTGGCTTCTTTTCTTTTCTTCTTCTTCTTTTTTTTTTTTTTTTTTAATCTCCCTGTGTCACCCACACTGGAGTGCAGTGGCGTGATCACAGCTCACTGCAGGCTTACTGGGTTCAAGCAATCCTCCCACCTCAGCCTCCTGAGTAGCAGAGACTACAGGTATGTGCCACCACACCCAGTTAATTTTTGTATTTTTTGTAGGGATGGGGTTTCACCATGTTGCCCAGGCTGGTCTTGAACTCCTGAGTCAAGCAATCCTCCCACCTCAGCTTCCCAAAGTGCTGGGATTACAGGCATGAGCCAACATGCCCAGCCTAGTGTGTTCCTTATAAAAGGATGAGTTTGGCCTCCTTTTCTCTTTCTCACCCTCTCTTTGACCTTCCACCAGGAACCAGCACGAAGGCCCTTGCCAGATGAATCGTCCTTAGTCTTGGACTTCCCAGTCTCCAGAATTGTGAGAAATAAATTTCTGTTCAGTATAAATTACACAGTCTTAGGAATTCTGTTATAGAAGTGCAAAATGGACTAAGACAATGAGATAGCACCTCATACTTAGTAGGATGACTATAATAAAAAATACAGAAAATAGCAAGTATTGGTGAGGATGTGGAGAAATTGGAACCCTAGTACATTGCTAGCTGGAATGTAAAATGGTGCAGCCACTGTGGAAAACAGATAGGTGGTTCCTTGAAAAGTTAAATATAGGATTACTATATGATCCAGTAATTCCACTCCCAGGTACATACCCCAGAGAGTTGAAAACAGGGACTCAAACAGATACTTGTATACTAATGTTCATAGCAGCATTATTCATGATAGTCAAATGTCTATTAACTGATAAATAGGTTTGTAAGATGTGGTATATCCTTACGATGGAACTTCAGCCATAAAAAGGGATGAGGTACTCCTAGATGCTACAACGTGGGTGAACCTTGAAAACATTATGCAAAGTGAAAGATGCCAGCCACAAAGGGACGAATCGTGTTTGATTCCATTTATATGAAATATCTAGAATAGGTAAATTCATACAGAGAGAAAGCAGACTGGTGTTGCCAGGGGCTGAAGGGAAAGGAAAATGGGGAGTCACTGCTTAATGTGTACAGAGCCTTCTCTTGTGGTATGAAATGTTTTGGAACTTGATAAAGTTGCTGATTGCACACATTTTGAATGTATTAAATGCTACAGACTTGTATACTTTAAAGTGGTTAATTTTATATTATGCAAATTTCACCTCAATTTTGTAAAAAAGGACAATAAGCAAGGTATACATTGAAAAATCATGCTCCTACCTCTGTCCCTATCTACCCCAGGTAATTACTTAATATTTAAATATTTTTAGAAACAGGGTCTCTGGAGTCTTGTTATGTTGCCCAGGCTGGAATCAAACTCTGGGGCTCAATGAATCCTGCCTCGGCCTCCCGAGTAGCTGGGATTAACAGGCTCATGCCACCATATCTGGCCTAATAATTACTTTTATTAGTTCATTGTGCATTGTGTATCCTTTCAGTGCTTCTTATATAGAAGCAAGCAGTTGTGAATTATTCTGATTTTCTCACATCAGAGATAGCAAGCTATATAGGATTTTTACTGTTTTTCACCTAACAATACATTCAAGAGTTATTTCTACATCTTCAATATTTTCATATCTGGATGATATTCCACAGTGTGGGTGTAACATAAGTTATTTAATGTAAGCATTGATACTATAAATTTAAGCAGTGTTTTAGTTGCATTTCACAAATTTTGATATGCTGTATTTTTATTATTTTTATTATCATGTAGTTCAGTATATTTTAAAATTTCCCCTGAGACTTTCTCTTTGATCAAATTGTTAGGGGTCCGGGCGTGGTGGCTCACTCCTGTAATCCCAGGACTTTGAGAGGCCGAGGCAGATGGATCATTTGAGGTCAGGAGTTGGAGACCAGCCTGGCCAACATGGTGAAACCTTGTCTCTGCTGAAAATACAAAAAATTAGCCAGGCATGGTGGTGCACGCCTGGGATCCTAGCTACTGGGGAGGCTGAGGCAGGAGAATCACTTGAACCTGGGAGATGGAGGTTGCAGTGAGCCGAGATCACAGCACTGCACTCCACCCTAGGCTGTCACAAACAAACAAACAAACAAGCAAACAAACAAAGTATGTTGATTAATTAAGTACTTGGATATTCTGTTTTTTTTTCCTTTGGTTATTGATTCCTTGTCTAATTCCATTATGATCATAGAACATACTTTGTATGAGTTTAATTCTTCCCATACTTTCCCTTTTATCCTTTTTTCTATTATTAAAAAAACCCTTTTTATCTAGAGATAATTATATATTTGCAGGTAGTTGTGAGAGGTAGAGAAAAACCATGTTTACCTCTTATGGGTTAAATTGCTTCCCCTCCAAAATTCATGTCAAAGTTCTAACTCTGGTGCCTCACAGCGTGAGGATTTGGAGATACGATCTTTATAGAGGTAATCAAGTTAAAGTGAGGTCATTAGGGTAGGCCCTAATCCAAAATGACCGGTGTTCTTAAAAAGAGGAAATGTAGACACAGAAACACACGTAGAGGGGAGGTGATGTGAATAGACAGGCAGAAGACGGCCATCTGGAAGCCAAGGAGAGAGGCATGGGACCGATTTTCCCACCTAGCCCTCCGAAGGAACTAAATCTGCTGCCACCTTGATTTTGGACTTCTGGCCTCCAGACCTGTGAGACGGTAGGTAAATTTCTGTTGTGTGAGCCACACAGTGTGTGTTACCAATACAGTAGCTTTAACCCAGCCCTCCCAATGGCACCATCTTGCATAATTACAGTACAATCACAACCAGAAAATTGACATTGATACAATCCATTGAATTTCTTCAGATTTCACCAATCTGACCTTACTTAGATGTATGTGTACTCATGTGTATATGTGTGTATTTAGTTCTGACAAAATACATACATATGTATGTAGATATACGTAGATATGCATGTACAAATGTAGATTTATGTGACCACCACTATGGTCAAGATACAGGCCGAATGCGGTGGCTCATGCCTGTAATCCCAGCACTTTGGGAGGCTGAGGCAGGTGGATCCCCTGAGGTCAGGAGTTTGAGACCAGCCTGACCAACATGGTAAAACCCCGTGTGTACTAAAAATGCAAAATTAGCCAGGTGTGGTGGTGGATGCCTGTAATCCCAGCTACTTGGGAGGCTGAGGCTAGAGAATCGCTTGAACCTGGGAGGCAGAGGTTGCAGTGAGCTGAGATTGTGCCATATCACTCCAGCTGTGGCAACAAGAACGAAACTCCATCCCCCCCCAAAAAAAAAAAAAAAAGATACAAAATTGCTCCATCATGAAAATCCGTTGTACAATCTTCTTATAGCCACAGCCACCCCCTTTCCTTCCCCACTCCTTATTAACCCTTAGTACTGCTAATCTGCCTCTGTCTCTATATTTTTGTTATTTCAAGAGTGCTATACAGATGGAATCCTGTAATACGTGATCTTTTGAGATTGGCTGTATTCACTCAGTATAATTGAAGATGTTGGGTGTATGAATAGCTGGTTCCTTCTATTTGCTGAGTATTCCAAGGCATGGGTGTAGCGTAGTGTGTTTAATCATTCATCAGTTGAAAGACATTTGGATTGTTTTTAGTTTGGAGCTATTACAAATAATGCTGCTGTAAACATACATGTACAGGTTTTTGTATGGACATAAGTTTTTATTCTCTGGAATGTGCTACATCCTTTTACTTTCAACCTTCATACATAATTTTAAGCTAGTTTTCTTGTAAAACAGTGTATAGTTTGGTCATTTTAAAAGTCCATTCTGCCAATCTCTTTCAATTAATTTGTTTAGACTGTTTACATTTAATGTGATTATTTATGTTTGGATTTAAACCTACCAGTTTATTATTTGTTTTCTGTTTGTTTTCTTTGTTTTTTTTGTTCTTCAGTTTCCCATATAGTGCCTTCTTTAGGGTCATTTGAATATTTTATAGCATTCTGTTTTATCTATTCTGTGTGTGTGTGTTTTACTATATCTCTTTGTATAATATTTTTAGTGATTGCTCTAGAGATTAGAAAATACATCCTTACCTTTTCATGACATTTTTTAACTTTTATTGCCCCCAAGTAGAAGCTCCCTTTTCAGGACATTTTACCGCTTCGAGTAGAATGTAGAAACTTTACCATCATATAGGTCCCTTCATTTCCCCCCGGTTCATTTTGTCACTATCTTATGTGTTACACCTACGTACATTGTACCAAACGATGTTGTGCTTTTGGCTTTCAACCATCAAGCCTTTATCTATATGTATAATCTATATCTGTATGTATGTATCTATATCTATATTTTGAGACAGGGTCTTGCTCTGTCGCCCAGGCTGGAGTGCAGTGGCACAATCTCAGCTCACTGCAACCTCTGCCTCTTGGGCTCAAGTAATCTTCCCACCTCAGCCTCCTGCGTAGCTGGGACTACAGGTGTGCACTACCACGCCCAGCTAATTTTTATATTTTTAGTAGAGATAGGGTTTCACTATGCTGGGCAGGCTAGTCTCAGCTCCTAGCCTCAAGTGATTTGCCCACCTTGGCCTCCCAAAGTGCTGGGGATATAGGTGTGAGCCACCACACGAAGTCCATCAGGCCTATTTTTAAGAACCAGAGAGAAGAAAAATAGTCTATTACATTCATCTATATTTACCACTTCTATTGCTCTTACTTCACTCCTGGTATTCCAAGTTCCTGCTGGTATCATTTCCCTTCTTCTTGAAGAATGTACTTTTAGAGCAGCTCTGCTGTCAACAAAATTCTATTTTCTTGTTCTGAGACGGTCTTTACTTAACCTCCTGAAGTATGTCTTCACTGAAAATGAAATTCTGAGTTGACAGTTTTCTTTCAGCATTTAAAAAATGCTGTTCTGCTTTCTTCTGACCTCCATGATTTCTGTGGGATATCTCCAAGTTACTTGAGTTATTGTTCCCCTATAAATAACATGTCATTTTTCTCTGGTTTCCTTCCTTCCTTCCTTCCTTCCTTCCTTCCTTCCTTCCTTCCTTCCTTCCTTCCTTCCTTCCTTCCTTCCTTCCTTCCTTCCTCTCTCTCTCTCTCTCTCTCTCTCTCTTTCTTTCTAGATGGAGTTTCACTGTGCCACCCAACTGGAGTGCATTGGCATGATCTCAGCTACTGCAACCTCTGCTTCCCAGGTTCAAGCGATTCTCCTGCCTCAGCCTCCTGAATAGCAGGGACTATAGGCATGTGCCACCACGCCCGGCTAATTTTTATATTTTTAGTAGAGATGGGGTTTCACCATGTTGGCCAGGCTGGTCTTGAACTTCTGACCTCAAGCAATCTGCCTGCCTCGGCCTCCCAAAGTGCTGGGATTACAGACATGAGCTACCGTGCCCGGCCCTCTAGTTTCTTTTGATATTTCAATTTTGTCTTTAGTTTTAATTAGTTTGATTATAATATTGGGGGACATGGATTTTGGGGGGGTTTAGCCTCTTTGGGGTTTGCTGAACTTCTCAAATCTGTAGGTTTCATGTGCTTCACCAAAGTTGAGAAGTTTCCAGTCATTATTTCTTCCATTTTGTTTCTGCACTGCACTCTCTTTTCTCGCTCCTGCTAGTGCCTTGAGGACACAAATGGTCATTGTGGTTGTTGCCCAAGTCCCTGAGGCTTGTCCACTCTCTCCCCTACTTATCCATCTTTTTCCTTTCCTTTCCTTTCCTTTCCTTCCCTTCCCTTCCCTTCCCTTCCCTTCCCTTTCTTGTTGTTTATTTTCTTGTCTTTTTTTCCGTATAGTGAAGTTTGTGGTAAACCGTCATTATTCTTTCTGTTGTTTAGATTGGGGAAGTTTTGCCGATCTGTCTTCAAGCTCGCTGACTCTTTCCTCTGTCATCTCCATTCTGCCATTCAGCCCCTCAGTGAGTTTTTACATTTCAGTTATTGTATTTTTCAGTTCAAACACTTCCATTTGGCTTTTCTTTATATTTTCTATTTTTTTTTTGTTGGGACTATCTTTTTTTCCATTTATTTAAAGGAAGTTTGCCCTTACTTGTTGGAGCCTTTTTGTAATAGTTGCTTTTAAGTCTTTGTCAGCCACAATAAAAAATGATAAAGGGAATATCACCACTGATCCCACAGAAATACAAACAACCATCAGAGAATACTGTAAATATATCTATGCAAATAAACTAGAAAATCTAGAAGAAATGAATAAATTGCTGGACACATACACCCTCCCAAGACTAAACCAGGAAGAAGTTGAATCCCTGAATAGACCAATAACAAGTTCTGAGATTGAGGCAGTAATAAATAGCCTACCAACCAAAAAGAGCCCAGGACCAGATAGATTTATGGCTGAATTCTACCAGAGGTACAAAGAGGAGCTGGTACCATTTCTTCTGAAATGATTCCAAACAATTGAAACTCATTTTATGAGGCCAGCATCATCCTGATACCAAAACCTGGCAGGGATACAACAACAAAAAAAGAAAACTTCAGGCCTGATGAACATCCCTGATGAACATCGATGCGAAAATCCTCAATAAAATACTGGCAAACCAAATCCAGCAGCACATCAAAAAGCTTATCCACCACCATCAAGTCAACTTCATCCCTGGGATGCAAGGCTGGATCAACATATGCAAATAAAAAAATATGATTAATCACATAAACAGAACTAAAGATAAAATTATATCTGTATTGAGGCATGATTATCTCAATAGACTCAGAAAAGGCCTTTGATAAAATTCAATATCACTTCGTGTTGAAAACTCTTAATAAACTAGGTATTGGTGGAGCATATCTCAAAATAATAAGAGCCATTTATGACAAACCCACAGCCAATATCATACTGAATGGCAAAAGCTAGAAGCCTTCCCCTTGAAAACTGGCACAAGACAAGGATGCCCTCTCTCACCACTCCTATTCAGCATAGTATTGGAAGTTCTGGCCAGGGTAATCAGGCAAGAGAAAGAAATAAAGGTATTCAAATAGGAAGAGAGGAAGCCAAACTGTCTCTGTTAGAGACATTTAGAAAACCCCATGGTCTCAGCCGAAAAGCTCCTTAAGCTGATAAGCAACTTTAGCAAAGTCTCAGGATACAAAATCAATGTGCAAAAATTACAAACATTCCTATACACTAACAACAGACAAACAGAGAGCCAAATCATGAATGAACTTCCATTCACAACTGCTACAAAAAGAATAAAATACCTAGGAATACAGCTAACAAGGGAAGTGAACGACCTCTTCAAGAAGAACAATAAACCGTTGTTTAAGGAAATCAGAGAGGAGACAAACAAATGGAAAATCATTTCATGCTCATGGATAGGAAGAATCAATATTGTGAAAATGGCCATACTTCCCAAAGTATTTTATAGATTCAATGCTATTCACATTAAACTACCATTGACATTCTTCACAGAATTAGTAAAAAACAAAACAAAACAAAAAAACCCCTAAAATTTATATGAAACCAAAAAAGAGCCCATATAGCCAAGACAACCCTAAGCAAAAAGAACAAATTTGGAGGCATTACACTACCTGACTTCAAACTACACTACAAGGCTACAGTAACCAAAACAGCATGGTAGTGGTACAATAACAGAAATACAGACCAATGAAACAGAATAGAGATCTCAGAAATAAGTCCACACATCTACAACCATCTGATCTTTGACAAACCTGACAAAAACAAGCAATGGGAAAAGGACTCCCTATTTAATAAATGGTGCTGGGAAAACTGGCTAGCCTTATGCAGAAAGTTGAAACTGGACCCTTCCTTATACCTTATACAAAAATTTAACTCAAGATGGATTAAAGACTTAAATGTAAACCCAAAACTACAAAAACCCTAGAAGAAAATCTAGCCACTACCATTCAGGACATAGGCATGGGCAAAGTTTTATGACAAAACACCAAAAGCAATTGCAACAAAAGCAAAAATTGACAAATGGGATCCAATTAAACTAAAGAACTTCTGCATAGCAAAAGCAACTATCATCAGAGTGAATAGACAACCTACAGAATGGGACAAAATTTTTGCAATCTATCCATTTGACAAAGGTCTAACACCCGGAATCTATAAAGAACTTAAACAATTTTACAAGAAACAAAAAAAACCATTAAAACATGTGCAAAGTGGCCGGGCGCGGTGGCTCACGCCTGTAATCCCTGCACTTTGGGAGGCCGAGGCAGGCGGATCACGAGATCAGGAGATCGAGACCGTCCTGGCTAACACGGTGAAACCCCGTCTCTACTAAAATACAAAAAATTAGCCAGGCGCAGTGGCGGGTGCCTGTAGTCCCAGCTACTCGGGAGGCTGAGGCAGGAGAATGGCGCGAACCCGGGAGGCAGAGCTTGCAGTGAGCCGAGATCCCGCCACTGCACTCCAGCCTGGGCGACAGAGTGCAGACTCTGCCTCAAAAAAAAAAAAAAAAAAAAAAAAACGTGTGCAAAGGATATGAACAGACACTTCTCAAAAGAAGACAGTTATATAGCCAACAAACATGAGAAAAAGCTCAGCATCACTGATCATTAGAGAAATGCAAATCAAAACCACAGTGAGATACCATCTCACACCAGTCAGAACAGCAATTATTAAAAAGTCAAGCAACAACAGATGCTGGTGAGGCTGTGGAGAAGTAGGAACGCTTTTACACTGTTGGTGGAAATGTAAATTAGTTCAACCATTGTGGAAGACAGTGTGGTGATTCCTCAAAGATCTAGACCCAGAAATACCATTTGATCCAGCAATCCTATTACTAGGCATATACCTAAAGGAATATAAATAATTCTAGTATAAAGATACATGCACACGCATGTTCACTGCAGCACTATTCACAATAGCAAAGACATGGAATCAACTCAAATGCCCATCAATGATAGACTGGATAAAGAAAATGTGGTACATATACATGATGGAATACTATGCAGCCATAAAAAAAGAACTAGGTCATGTCCTTTGCAGGGACATGAATGGAGCTGGAAGCCATTATCTTCAGCAAACTAACACAGGAACAGAAAAGCAAACACTGCGTGTTCTCACTTAAAAGTAGGTGCTGAACAATTAGAACACATGGACACAGGGAGGGGAACAATACATACTGGGGCCTGTCGGGGATAGGGGTGGGAAGAGGGAGAGCATCAGGATAAATAACTAATACATGTGGGGCTTAATACCTATGTAATGAGTTGATAGGTGCAGCAAACCACCATGGCACATATTTACCTGTGTAACAAACCTGCACGTCTTGCACAGGTATCCCAGAACTTAAAATAAAATAAAATAAAAACACAAACAAACAAAAATAAAATATTTGTTAGCTAATTCAAACATATGTGTTATCTCAGCATGTTAATTGAGATTTTCCTAGTTCTTCACAGGGTGATAAATTTTGTATTGTATTCAGGACATTTTGAATGTTATGAGTCTCTGGGTCTTGTTTAAAATTCTATGGGAAACATTTTATTCTGTTTTTTAACGTTAGTGGGTTGTAGATATGGTTGGGTTCAGGTTGTAAGTTCTGGTCAGCCTTCAGTGCTTTGTGGTTTCAATGTTCCACTAACACCCACTGCTATTCAGAGCAGTCCTGCGTGTGCGCCACCTGGTGACCAGTCTAAGAGGTGGGAGATGGTTCACCTCATAGTGTACGGTTGGATCTTAAAGCTTTTGATATACTGTTTAGGGTCAGATTCATGAATGTGCCACTTGTGGATAAGCCCAGGGGTTCCTAAACAACTTTATCAAGTCCCTTTCCCTCATACCTCCCTCTCTATAATGTCGCTAGTACTTTCTGAGTCCTGGGCTCCCCATTTCAGTCCTCCAACCTGAAGAAAAACAAAAAAAAAAAAGATGCGGGATTTCTCCCTCTTCTTTGAGCATTAGGAGACCACGTCCTTGAGCCAGAACCAGAGGGTTTCTCTTGAACTTCTCTCCATTCATGCAGATGCCCACGTCCAGGTTCCACACTACCTTACATCTAGTCTGGGCAACACTGAAGCTAAAAATACGGTAGACTCATGACCCATTCAGAGGTACTTTAAAGTCTGGTCTTCCTTTCCAGTCTGTCTGCTACTAGATGCTCGCGGTACCCAAGTCATTGTTCCGTGCATTCTGTCCAGGTTTATTGCTTCATCCGGTGGGGAGATAGGGTCATCACAACTACATGACTCAAAACTCAGCCCCATCTTACCTGAAACCTGGGGCTAAGTTTTGAATCATGTAGTTAATCTAATTAACACTGATTAATGGACACTTGGGCTATTCTTCCTGCCTTTCAAATTGTCGTGTTTCTGGAGCCTGTTTTAATATTTCTATCTTATCCCTTCATAACACTAGTTCTCAACTTGGGTTTTCGTTAGAATCACTACACAGATTAAAAAAAAAGTTAATGTCCAGGCTACATCCCAGCCAAATTAAACCAGAATCTCTGGGAATAGGATCCAGGAATTAATACTTACATTAAAAAAATATATTTCACACCCCTTACCCCATCCTCTAATGCTCCAAACCTGTTCTTCCTATAGTCTGCCTTGTTTCACTTAATATTGTCACCATCCACCAAACTCCCAAGTAAGATACCTTGGAATTGGCCTGAACTCAGCTCCAGAATTTTGCATTCAGGCTACCCTCTGCCCTGTCATTGCCAACTCAGAAATGTCTTCAAATGTGGCCCTCATCTCTATTCCTTTTTTTCTTTTTTTGACAGGGGGTCTCGCTCTGTCGCCCAGGCTGGAGTGCAGTGGTGCAATCACCGCTCACTGCAACCTTGACCTCCTGGGCTTAAGTGATCTTCCTGCCTCAGCCTCCCGAGTAGCTGGGACCACAGGTGCATGCTGCCATGTCTGACTAATTTTTTTTATTTTTGGTAGAGACGGGGTCTCACTTTGTTGCCCAGGCTGGTTTCATACTCCTGGACTCAAGTCATCCCCCAACCTTGGCCTCCCAAAGTGCTACAATGACAGGTGTGAGCCACCATGCCCAGCCATCTCTATTCTTTTAATCAAGCTCATGTTGCATAGCTGTCATTGGTTTCCCTCTCACTGGGCTGTCTTGGCAAACACTTTCACTGCTGCCAAAGGGATCTTCCTAAAAGAAGACTCTGTCAAGCCCCTTGTAAAACCTCCCTAGCACCTCCTGGTCCCCAGTCTAGAGTCTAAACTCCTGGGCAAGGCACACGAGCCTTGCCGTACCTGGCCTAGACTTCTTCTCCTAACTCCTCCCTCATCACCCGTATATCTCTTCTCCCCACCTCCCAAAGACACACAGACATTCCTGAAATACCTCTGGCCCTGGGACACCTTATTGTGGTCCTACTGAAATACTCACTTCCTACTTTGATGTCTGGCCAGCTCCTTTTCAACCTTTAAGATCCAACTGAAATGTGAAACACTCGCCGGTGCTTCCCAGCTGATGTCATTACTGATCCTCCAGCTTTAGCCATAGTGTGTTGTCATGGTCACAGGCTGGGCATGGTGGCTCATGCCTGTAATGCCAGCATTTTGGGAGGCTGAAGTGGTCAGATCACCTGCGGTCAGGAGTTTGAAACCAGCCTGACCAACATGGTGAAACCCTGTCTCTACTAAAAATACAAAATTAGCTAGGCATGGTGGCGCATGCCTGTAATCCCAGTTACTTGGGAGGCTGAGGCAGGTGAATTGCTTGAACCCGGGAGGCTGAGGTTGCAGTGAGCTGAGATCGCGCCATTGCACTCCAGCCTGGGCAGCAAGAGTGAAACTCGGTCTCAAAAAATAAATAAGTCATGGTCACAAATCTCCACTGAAACTGTTTGCAAGTCATGGTCACAAATCTCCACTGAAACTATTTGCATGACCGTCTCTCCCACTAGACTGGGAGCACCTTGAGGGTGGGAACTTATTAACATTTGTCTTTCTGGGAAAGCACACAGTGCCTGACTCACAGCAGACCCATAGTGGGCGTTCAAACAAATAAATGAATATAGAGCAGACAGGCGCCCAGGAAGCAGCCCTGTGAGATTAGAGAAGTAAAAAAGAAAGAGGATGAAACGTAGGTATTTAAACACGGCATGAATGTTTGCAAAATGGAACAAGATTGCCAACGTTTCTAAGCTCAGACAAAGTAGTCATTTCTGGTTTAGGTCAAGGTATTGGTACTATTTCAAAACCAGCCTGGGTGTTTTCTTAGCTGAAGGAAAAGGAGATGCTAGGGAGATACAATGGACTTGCAAAACAGGTATAAAGCCAGGTTCCAAGAGGAAACGCCTGTGATCTGGAAAGCAGCATCACTTGTCAAACTTGAATTCAATTCCCAGCTCACTGCCTGCTGCTGGGGAAACATAGGCAAGTTAATTAACTTCATTGAGCCTCAATTTTCTCATCTGTACAACGGGTACAATATTTCCTACCTCATAGGATTGTGTTGAGGATTGAACGAATTAATTCATATTTCTAGTATGTAGTTAAGAGCCTGATAAATAGTGTTATTTTTATTTTCTGGTGATTTAGGGAATGAGTTGGCGGAAGTAGGTGAAAAGAGGCATGTGTCTATTTCAGTTAGAGTCTTTATTGTCTTCAGCTTCTTAGAGGAGAAAGCCTTTGAATTCTCATGTCCTCACGTCTAGGGATGGGCTGACAGCCCAGGTTCCCCCTCTGGCTTTTGGCCGCCACTCTTGGTCCAGCTGGCCCACTTCCCCACTCACAGCCACGGAGCAACAAGGAGCCAGCACTGTCCCTTCATACAGGGAAGTGCCTCATTCCTCATCCAAGTGTCCTTGACTCCTGAAATAATAGGGCAGCATTTGAATATCCTATACCTGGACAGGCCCTATTTGCCAAGGACATTCTAAAAATACACTGTTGGGATTTAAAAACAAAAAACAAAAAAACTTGCTGATTCTAAAGATCTCTGCAAGTGGTACCTTCTTAATTTATGTGCACAGAAGTGCCAGCCCTTGAGATGTCCATTCAAGGTATATGAGGGTGCAGTGGCCTGTGTCTGGAATCCCAGTTACTTGGAAGCTGAGACAGGAGGATCACTTGAGCTCAGGAGTTTGAGACCAGACTGGACAACATAGTGAGACTTTGTTTCTATAAAAAATATGTGCATGATACATTCAGCCACAAACATGACTGGATTATCTTTGGGTGAGCAGCTCACTAAAACATTAAAAGCCAAGCAATCAGTGTTCCTGGAGATCGTGTCTGTCCGTCTGTCATCTCTCCTCTTACTGGGCACATGAAAAGAACCTCATCTTGCCAGCATTGTGTGTGGAAAATGCCTCAGTTTCAACAGGAGAGGAAAGAAGGAAAGAAGGAAAACTGATATTGACCAAGAGTCTACCATGTGCAAGGCATTTTCTACATCTTCTCATTTAATCCTAGAAAAAATTATACAGGAAAACTTATTCCCATTCTTACAGTTCAGGAAATGCAGACTTATATAGAAATGACTTGCCCAGGCTCACTCATCCAGCAAGCGGCAAAGCTGAGATTTGCATCTAAACCAGCCACTCTAAAACCAACATTCAGCCCAGCGCCCAGGCAGCAAGAGTTGTCGGCTGAAGCACACAGCAATTGAATTTTCACATACTTCTCATTTCCCCTTTCCAACCCTTCTCCACCTCCACCTTCCCCACCCCTTTCCCCCTTCTGCAAGCTTCTCTGTGACATTCCGCTGTGGAGTGATCCCCCAGCTACAATCAGCAACGTAGCCACAGGAATTACTGAAGGGCAGGCAGGGTTGGTCATACATGCAATCCATTTGTTGACTGCACTTGAATGTACATGGAATTATGCGAGTGCAGGGAGGGCC
Source organism: Macaca fascicularis (assembly GCF_037993035.2). NCBI lineage: Eukaryota > Metazoa > Chordata > Mammalia > Primates > Cercopithecidae > Macaca > Macaca fascicularis. Next base: position 67,805,953 of record NC_088392.1, on the reverse strand, counting down.
CCGGAGGGAGGCACACATCTATATTTCAAATTAGCAAGTCAGTCACGAGTTACAGCTCCATGCCAGGGGCGTTTTTAGATAGCCAGACACGCAGATAATGAAGGCACAGATTAACTGCATCTGACTGTGCGGTAACTTAAAGCTCTCAGCCTCTATGGCCAGTCTGTGTGGTGAAACAAACATTCCTCCAGCATCTGGTAAGTTTTAGGAGAAAGTTTGCAGTGAGAAGTGCGGGTCCCTGTCAGACGGGTGAAGAACATGTGGTTGATATTACAGCATGCGTTCACCTCTCAGACCCACTGGATTCGCCCCATTCTCTCTCCTTTCCCCAGGGCCACTTCTATTTTTTGGAAAATAGGGACAAGATGTCACTGTGTTGCCCAGGCTGGTTTTTAACTCCTGGGCTCTTGAACTCCTGGCCTCTTAAACTGTTAGGATTATAGGCATGAGCCACTGTGCTTGGCCCAGAACCAGTACTTGACTGGCTTCTCTGCATTGAATAAAATAAAATCAAATCTCCACTCATGCAGCTCTGAGCATGTAACTATTTCTCGGAATTTTCAATAAATTAAAGTATTGAGTTAAATAGTAGCAAAGTGCTTAAGATTGGGAACAAGGAGGTCAGATTCTCATCCTCCATCCGCCTTAAATGGCCTTGGACAAGTCACAGTGTTTTCGTCAAGAGTATGAAATATTTTCTTTTTTTGTTATTTTTAAAAAGTATTTTTCTTACTTAAAAGCAGTGGCTCATGCCTGTAATCCCAGCACTTTGGGAGGCTGAGGTAGGCGGATCGCTTGAGCTCAGGAGTTCAAGACCAGTCTGGGCAACATAGTGAGACCCTGTCTCTACCAAAATACAAAAAATTAGCCAGGTGTGGTGGCGTGTGCCTGTGGTCCCAGCTACTTGGGAGGCTGAGCCTGACTGCGGGGAGCTGAGGTTGAGTCTGGGTGGAGGGAGCAGAGGTTGCAGTGAGCTGAGATGGTGTCACTGCACTCCAACCTGACAGAGCAAGACCCAGTCTCAAATAAATAAATAAATAACATAAATGATTGTTTGGTTGAAATTCTTAATTTTTTTTTTTTTTTTTTTGAGATGCAGTCTTTCTCTGTCACCAAGGCTGGAGTGCAATGGCTCGATCTTGGCTCACTGCAACCTCCATCTCCTGAATTCAAGCGATTCTCCTGCCTCAGCCTCCTGAGTAGTTGGGATTACAGGCACCTGTCACCATGCCTGGCTAATTTTTATACTTTTAGTAGAGATGGGGTTTCACCATGTTGGCCAGGCTGGTCTCGAACTCCTGACCTCAAGTGATCCGCCCTCCTTGGCCTCCCAAAATGCTAGGATTACAGGTGTGAGCCACCATGCCCTGCCAACTTTAATTTTTTTGAAATGAGTATTTTCTGAAAGATCACCTCCAGCTCTGGAATGCATTGATTCTAATCACTAGCATCGGAAAGAGCAAAGCTGCCAGGGCTGGATGTGTGAATTCCAGGCTCTTCCTAAGGAGACAGAGGCCATGGAGCAAACCCTTTTGACTTCATCACCTCTCCACATGCCTTTCCTGTATCCCTTCTCCCATCCTTCTTTGAAATCTCTAACAAGTGTTCTCCATCCTCTCAAAAGCTGGTTCATACGCTAGAACGGGGCTCCTCAAACCACCCAGGGATCTTATTAAAAACAAAGATCCTGGTTCAAATGATCTGGAGTGGGACCTGAGATTTTGCATTTGTAACAACCTCCCAGGTGAGGCTGATGCTACTGGCCCTGGGGCCACACTTTGAGTAGTGTGTATTAGTTAGTGAGGGGCACCACAGCAAAATGCCACAGACGGGGTGACTCAAACAATGAAAACTCATTTTCTCACAGCTCTGGAGTCTGGTGTTGTCCACGATCAAGGTGTTGGCAGGGTTGGTTTTGGTGACATCTTTCTCCTTACCTTGTGGACAGCAGCCTTCTTGCTGTGTCCTGATGTGGCCTCTCCTCTGCATGGGCACCCCTACTGTCTTTTCCTCTCCTTGTAAGGACACAAGTCCTATCCAGTTAGGCTTCTGTGACCTCAATGACCTCTTTAAAGGCCTGTCTCCAAATATAGTCACATTGGGGGTTATGACTTCAACACATGAATTTCAGTCCACAGCAGATAGCAAGGGTCTAAAGCAGCTCTGGCCAAGTCACACATATAATTTAAAATTTTCTGAGAGCCACATTGTAAAAAAGTAAAAAAGAAACAGACATTGGTGACGTAAAATTGTCACTAAAGAAAAAGAAAGGAAACAGGCAATATTAATTTTTATGATCTATTTTATTTTACCCAGTTGACCTAAAATGTTATCATTTTAGCATATAATTGATATAAAAATTATTGAGATACTTTACATTCTTTTTTACACAAAACTTGTGAAATCTGGTGTGAATTTCACACTCAGACATTTCTCAGTCTGGACTGGTCACATGTCCATGCTCGGATGGTCACATGTGGCTGGTGGCTACCATATTGGACAGCACAGGTCTTAATCTTTTTCTTTTCTTTTTTCTTTTTTTTTTTTGAGACGGAGTCTCGCTCTCTGGTCCAGGCTGGAGTGCAGTGGCCGGATCTCAGCTCACTGCAAGCTCCGCCTCCCAGGTTCACGCCATTCTCCTGCCTCAGCCTCCCGAGTAGCTGGGACTACAGGCGCCCGCCACCTCGCCCGGCTAGTTTTTTGTATTTTTTAGTAGAGACGGGGTTTCACCATGTTAGCCAGGATGGTCTCGATCTCCTGACCTCGTGATCCGCCCGCCTCGGCCTCCCAAAGTGCTGGGATTACAGGCTTGAGCCACCGCGCCCAGCGCACAGGTCTTAATCTTTTTCTACCTCATGATGTCATGACGTCCTTGGTATGGGGCCTAGGAGGAGACAAACCTGCCAGAGGTAGATCCTAAGAAAGGATATTTGCTGATTACAGAAGACCTACCTACACCAATGTCACGGAGTGGTCACAGATCTGCCCCTGTTCGTTCCTGACCTCCTTCCTGTCCTACACCTTTTCCCTCTTACCCACTGTACACTGGACTGTTCCAACACACACCAGACCAGGGCCTCGTTGCCTTTCCAATTCGCTTCAGGACTTTACTCAGATAGTAAAGAGGCTTTCTCTGGGCACCCTGGCTTAAATTTCAACTCCCACCTTCCACTTTCTATTTCATTCCCTGTTTTAATTTTATTCTCAGTACTCATTGCTAGCTAACATACTATGTATTTTACCAATTTATCTTATTTGTCATTTGAATATACTACTAGAATACACATCTTGTGAGGGCAGGGATTTACCTCTGTTTTGTTCACAGCTGTATCTCCCTTCAATGCCTAGAGTGATGTGTGGCACAGGACATGTTTCTGACTGAGTGGATAAGCATCAGAACCACGCCATGGGTCAAAGGACAACTGGCGTTCAGGCCCTCTGCTCCTGCACTTGCCACCGTTTCTGGGGAAGTGCCCTAAGCCGTGTGTCATCAGGTGAAAAGGAGGGATCATGAGTGGTCTCAGTCCTTAGGGGAACCTGTGTAGAAGACAGTATCTGAAGAATTAAGAAGAACAGAAATGGCACTTACAAACAAGACACTGGGAAAGGCTCCAAGGTTTTAAAAAAGGAAGTAATGAGGCAGTGGCTCATACCTGTAATCCCAGCACTTTGTGGGGCCAAGGCAGGTGGATCACTTGAGGTCAGGATTTCGAAACCAGCCTGGCCAACATGGTAAAACCCCATCTCTGCTAAAAAAATACAAAAATTAGCTGGATATGGTGGTGTGTGCCTGTAGTCCCAGCTACTCGGGAGGCTGAGGCAGGAGGATCATTTGAACCCAGGAGATGGAGGTTGCAGTGAGCTGAGATCACGCCACTCCACTCCAGCCTGGGTGACAGAGCGAGGCCCTGTCCCTGCCTCCACAAAACCTAAAACCATTTGCTGGAGGTTTATATGTTAGCCTTTTTCAGTACATCACAAAAAAGGAAGTGATGTATTGAAAAAGGCTAACACATAAACCTCTAGCAAATATATTAAGTAAAATGCTTATTGATCGCAACAGTTGACTTCAAAGATGCTGCAGATATTTTATGTGTCAACCTGGCTAGGGTATGGTACCCAGTTGTTTGGTTAACAACCAGTCTAGATGTTGCCATGGTATATATTTTTAACTGTGATTAACATTGAAATCAGTAGACTTTGAGTAAAGCAGAATAATCTTCATAATGTGGGTGGGCTTCATTCAATCAGTAGAAGGCCTTAGAAAATTGAAGTCTACAGAATAAAGAATTCTGGGCCAGCCACCATGGCTCATGCCTATAATCCCAGCACTTTGGGAGGCTGATGTGGGAGGATTGCCTGAGCCCAGGGGTTTGAGACCAGCCTGGGCAACATGGCGAGATCCTGTCTTAAAAAATAATAATAATAAAAAGAGAAAGAATGCTGTCTCTAGCTGGGTGTGGTGGCTCATGCCTGTAATCCCAGCACTTTGGGAGGCAGAGGCGGGAGAGTAGCTTGAGGCCAGAAGTTCAGGACTAGCCTGGGCAACATAGTGAGACCCTGTCTTTAAAAAAAATTAGCCATGTACAGTGGCATATGTCTGTAGTCCCACCTACTTGGAAGGCTGAATTTGGAGGATCACTTGAACGCGGGAGTTGGAGGTTAGAGTAAGCCATGATCACTCGAATGCGCTCCAGCCTGGGTGACAGAGAAACCTTGTCTCAATACCCACCCCCACCCACCCCCCAAAAAATCCTGTCTCCAGACTGCCTTCGAACTCAAGACTGCAACGTTAACCCTTGCTGGAGTTTTCTGCCTGTTTCCAGCCTGCCCACCTGTCCTGCAGGTTTTAGATGTGCCAGCCTCCGTCATTACATGAGCCAATTCCTTAAAATCGATCACTCTCCCTATACACATATCCTATTAGTTCTGTTTCTCTGGAGGACCCTGACTCCTACAAGCAGTGCTTCTCAAACTTTCGTGTAACTACGAATCACCTGGGGATTTTGTTAAGCTGCAGATTCTGATGTAGTTCTGGGGTGGGACCTGAGATTCTGCATTTCTGGGTTATCGGAGGATGCTGATGATGTGGGTTTATGGGTGACACTTTGAGTAGCAAGAGCATCTTCCCTGGGTTCTCAGAGCATCTGGGCTTCTTGAAAGGAGTAGGACAAGTCCTCTCAGAATCTTCAGAAATTTAAGGAGTCCACAGTTAATTCCTTCCTCTAAAGCAGGGGTCATAGCCAGGTGTGGTGGCACGCACGTGTGGTCCCAGCTACTTGGGAGGCTGAGGTAGGAGGATCACTCAAGCCCAGGAGGTTGAGGCTGTAGTGAGCTGTGATTGCATCACAGCGCTCCAGCCTGGGTGACAGAGTGAGATCCTGTCTCAAAATAATAAATAAATTAATAAAAAAATGAAAAGCAGGTGCCAACAAACATTTTCTGTAAAGTGCTAGATAGTAAATATTTTAGGTTTATGGGTCATATGATTATTTTTCAAAGCTACTAAATTCTGCCATTATAGCATGAAATTAATTACAGACAATACATAAACTAGGCTGGGCACAGTGGCTCACACCTGTAATCTTAGCACTTTGGGACATGGAGGCAGGAGAATCACTTGAGGACAGGAGTTCAAGACCAGCTTGGGCAACACAGCAAAGTCCCATCTCTACAAAAAATTAAAAATCAGCCTGGCGTGATGGGACGCACCTGCAATCCCGCTACTCAGGAAGCTGAGGCAGTAGGATCACTTGAGCCCAGGAATTCCAGGCTGCAGTGAGCTCTGATTATGCCACTGCACTTTAACCTGGGTGACAGAGTAAAACCCTGTCTCAAGAGAAAAACCACAACAAAACGTGAACTAATGTGTATGGCCGTGTTCCAATAAAACTTTATTTATTTATTGAGACATAGTCTCGCTCTGTTGCCCAGGCTGGAGTGCAGTGGTGCAATCTCAGCCCACTCTAATCTCCATCCCCTGGGGTTCAAGTGATTCTTGTGTCTCAGCCTCCCAACTAGCCAGGATTACAGGTGGCCACCACCATGCCTGGCTAATTTTTGTATTTTTAGTAGACAGGGTTTTGCCATGTTGGCCAGGCTGGTCTCGAACTCCTGACCTCAAGTCATCTGCCCTCCTCAGCCTCCCTAAGTGCTTGGATTACAGGCGTGAGCTGCTGCGCCTGGCAGAACTTCATGAAAACAAGCCATGACTGGATTTAGCCTATGGGCCATAGTTTGCCAACCACTGGTTTATAGAATCACTTGACAGTGAGGTTCTCCAGGGCAGGGTTCTTATTCATTTTGGCAGTTTCAGGACCTCATGCATCAGAGGCATTTAATAGATGCTTATTGAAAAAAAGTGAATATATTGAATGAGGCCATTAAGATTTGGCTGCCCATAATCTGCAAAGCACAGATTCTCAGTTAACAAGTAACTACCCTTTTTTTTTTTGAGATTGAATCTTGTTCTGTTGACTAGCCTGGAGTGCAGTGCTGTGATCTCGGCTCACTGCAACCTTTACCTCCCAGGTTCAAGCGATTCTCCTGCCTCAGCCTCCCAAGTAGCTGGGACTACAGGTGCACGCTGCCATGTCTGGCTAATTTTTTTATTTTAGTAGAGAGACGAGGTTTCACTGTGTTGCCCAGGCTGGTCTCGAACTCCTGAGTTCAGGCAATCCACCTGCCTCGGCCTCCCAAGTAACTATCTTTTATTGTCTTTTCAGTTTCTGTTTCAGATAGTGAAATAAGAATGCGTCATAATTTTTGTATAAGTGAACTTTCTGGCACCTGCTTGCTTCCCTCTGCTGTCCTATTCCTTAGGCCAGAGATATATAGATAGAATACATAAGAAGATGGATAGGAAAATTCAATGTATGATATGGAAATGTATAATGAGAATATCATGGTCAAAAAATGGAAAAATAACAGTGCAAGTATAGCTAATGCATACAAGCAAATTCTTAAATTTATTGTGAAATATTTTGCACATATAAAATGAATAACATAATATATGTGGCATAAAAATTGGCATGCATCTGTAGTCCCAGCTACTCGAGGGACTAAGGTAGGAGGATCACTTGAGCCCAGGGTTTCAAGGCCAGCTGGGGAACATAGTGAGACCCTATCTCTTCTCTCTCTCTCTCTCTCTCTCTCTCTCTCTCTCTCTCTCTCTCTCTCTCTCTCACACACACACACACACACACACACACACACACAAATACAAATTTAAAATGATGACTACCAATGCAAGTGATTTTTATGTGTTAGAAACGATTTCAAGGCCTAGTGCGGTGACTCACACCTATAATTCCAGCACTTTGGGAGGCTGAAGTGGGAGGATTGCTTGAGCCCAGGAGTTTGAGACCAGCCTGAGCAACATGGTGAGACCCTGTCTCTACAAAAATTAAAAAAATTAGTGGGGGGCCGGGCGCGGTGGCTTAGGCCTGTAATCCTAGCACTTTGGGAGGTTGATATGGGCAAATCACATGAGGCCAAGAGTTTGAGACCCTCCTGGCCGACATGGTGAAACCTCCATCTCTACTAAAAATACAAAAATTAGCTAGGTGTGGTGGCGCATGCCTGTAATCCCAGCTACTCGGGAGGCTGAGGCAGGAGAATCACTTGAACCCAGGAGGTGGAGGCTGCAGTGAGCTGAGATTGTGCCACTGCACTCCAGCCTGGGCAACAGAGCGAGACTCCGTCTCAAGAAGAAAAAAAAAAAAATTAGCCGGGCACGGTGGTCCCAGCTACTTGGGAGACTGAGGTAGGGGAATGGCTTATGCCCAGGAGGTCAAGGCTGCAGTGAGCCATGTTTGTACCACTGCACTCTAGCCTGGGTGACACAGTGAGATCGTGTCTCAAAAAAAAAAAAAAAATTCAAGTAAAATGCATTTTATATAATATGTATCACATACTCATTTTAGAAAACAAAATTAAAAAAAAAATCTGTATAATTTCACATGCCAAGGATCAGTGAAAATGGAAACTTAGAGTGGAATTTGGAAGCCCCTATGTTGACGTTATTGGATGACAGAATGTATTGGTCATTGAGGCAGGCGGCTCAGTGCTCAGTGGTTTTATATATGTATATACACCTCACCTGGGCCCACCTTTTTGAGATCAACTGTCACAGGTCATGCTCCTTACCCCACTGTCCTTCTTCTTGCTACAAGCTCTAAGCTCAAAGGAGATTCGAGGAGGATGTGGGGTGGAGCCCGTGCAAGCCCATGGTCTTAATGCCAACTTTTGGATGGTGGGTTCAGGTGCAGTGGGCTGCATGCCAGCCTCAGCACTATGGCTTCTCATGTAGAACAGCAAATGTAATTTTTACACTGAGCTAAATGGAACCACTATTTCCCAAGAGCAAAGTACGTTTGCTCTCCATGGTTGCATTCATATTTGCATATAAAATTAGCTCCCTCCCTGTCCAAATACTCCATTTCCACATAGCAGGTGATGGTTATTGATGATGGAAAAGACCTGTTAGTAAATGATTAGAAAGTACTTGGCTAATCAAAATGAGGGCAAAATAGCGCTCGGATAAGGCAGGGCCGTGGTGAGCATTGATAACCTGGACCTCGTTGTGAGGTTTAGCTTTGGCAGGCCCCGCATGATCCGTATTGCCTCTTCGTCCCAGCACTCCACGTGGATTGGTGTGTCCTGGGAGCTGGGCACTGTGCAGACTGTGCAGAACCTGGACAATGCGTGGTCCCTGTGTCCTAGCTTAAAACTGATCCCACTGTGATGGCATGACCTAGCCTATGGGGGGTCAGTTTTTGCTAGCTTGTCACATAGGCTCAAGGCAGTTCGTACACTGCAGGAACACATAATTTTAAATGTTTGAAAACACCACTGGACAGATACTTGTACACCCATGTTCACAGCAGCGTTATTCACAGTGGCCAAAAGATGGAAACCACACAAATGTCTATCGGTAGATGAATGGAGAAACAAGATGTGGTATGTACGTACAATGGAGTCTGAGCCTTAAAAAGGAATGAAATTATTTTAAAAAAAAATTTTTTTTTTAAATAATAGAGACACGGTCTCACTCTGTTGCCCAAGCTGGTCTCAAACTCTTGGGCTCAAGCGCTCCTCCCACCTCAGCCTCCCAAAATGTTGGGATTACAGGCATAAACCACCGCGCCTGGCCTTCTCCTCTTGAATATCAATATATTGTCTTAAAAGAATGGGGCCTGAGGCTGCGCACGGTGGCTCACACCTGAATCCCAGCACTTTGGGAGGCTGAGGCAGGTGGATCACCTGAGGTCAGGAGTGTGAGACCAGCCTGGCCAACATGGTGAAACCCCATCTTTACTAAAAATACAAAAATTAGCTGGGAGTGGTGGTGGGTGCCTGTAATCCCAGCTTCTCAGGAGGTTGGGACAGGAGAATTGCTTGAACCCGGGAGGCGGAGGTTGTAGTGAACTGAGATTGCACCACTGCACTCCAGCCTGGGCAACAGAGTGAGACTCTGTACAAAAAAAAAAAAAACAACGGAGAGAGAACGGGGCCTGCAGTTTCCTATGTGTGTATGCATGTATTGGAAAATTCGTGCCTGCATTTGTTGTTCTTCCCTCACTATTCAGAAACCTCTGGGAATTCAATGTTTCCTAATAACTGGAGCTACAGTTATCACTTCAGTTGCCAAATGAGTTGTGTAGGAATCTGAACTTGCTGTTCTGCTCTCACCGGAAGCAACACCAAACGTTGAGGTGCTGAGGGCTCCTGGCAGGGTGCTGTGGGAAGTGCAGGGAAGCCCCTGACACTGGATCCCAGGGATGTGCTGCTGCCATAGGGAGCGGGCAGGAAAGGGAAGGAATTGGACACAGCTGGTCTAACCTTCCAGCTTCCCCCTGGCCCCACCTGCCTCCTCGAGTCTCTGACTGCTTAGGATTTCATGCTCAACCTTTGCTGAACTCCCTCTCTCCAAACCAGCCTCTTAGAATTTTGTCTGTTTCTTTGATAGGTAGAAATGGATTGCATTTTAAAATGTTTCCCTCCTCATTTATATAATGGCAAGTAAAAGAAAAAAAAAGATTCTCCCTCAGCCAAGTGCGGTGGTGCATCTGCAGTCCCAGTGACTCAGGAGGCAGCAGAATCATTTAAACTCAGGAGTTCTGGGCTATAGCACGCCATGACTATGCCTGTGAATAGCCACTGCACTCTAGCCTGGACAACACAGCAAGACTCTGTCTCTAAAAAAATCCAGAAAACAAAAAACAAACGGTTTCACCTGGAACTTTCATTTCAGGTACCAGCAAGACTTGTTTAGCCAGAAACAACTTAAGAGAAGAAAAAGACATGAGTAGGCATGTCATAGAAAAGAAAATGTATGCGATTACAATACATGCAAAGAGACACCCAGAGTTATCAATAGCCCGCAAAATAAAAATCAAGGCAACTGTTAGCATACCATTTTGCATCCTTTGATTGGCAAAAAACAAAATGTCTGACAATACTAAATGTTGGAGAGGATCATCTTACTCATGCTAGTGGGTGTATAATTTGGTATAACCATGTTGAAAAGTTGATTGGCCTTAGTTCCTAAAGTGGAATATTTACACACCTTATGACTGAACAGTTCTACTCCATGGTATGCCCCAAAGAGTGATTTCCGCATCATCACCATCACAACAACAACAACAACAACAACAGCAGCAGCAACAATAAAAGGGGTACGTACAAGAATGATCAGACAGTACTGTTCACAATAGCGAAACACTGGAGACATCAGGAGAATGAATAAATAAGTATTATGTAGCAATGGAAATGTATGGACTAAGCAATATATAACAATGAGGATGAATCTTTGCATATGTTAAAAGTCCCAGAAGATTAGTGACAGCATGGTACCCCTTTTTATAATTAAAAACAATGATGATAACGATATTCTTTAAAATATACATATAGACTCAATACAACTATTTACAAAGGAAAGCCAGGGCAGGATGAACAGAAGATTCAAGCAGCTATGAAGGAGGCTAGGATGGGGCCACATGGTGTGATGAGGGCTATCACCTGATTCCTTGCTTTTATTTTGGGTGGTGAGTTTGAGGGTGCTTATTGCATTGTTAAAAATAAGTACCCAAATAATGGCAGGTGCAGAAGTCAATGAAGATGGCTGGGTGTGGTGGCTCACACCTGTAGTCCCAGCACTTTTTGGGAGGTGGAGGCAGGCAGACTGCCTGAGCTTAGGGGTTTGAGACCAGCCTGAGCAATGTGGTGAGACCCCGTCTCTACTAAACAACAACAACAACAACAACAACAAGAACAACACAAAACCCAGGTGTGGTGGTGCCCGCCTGTGGTCCCAACTACTCGGGAGGCTGAGGTGGAAGGATTGCTTGAGCCCAGTGGGTGGAGTTTGCAGTGAACTGTGATCATGTCACTGCACTCCAGCCTGGGTGACAGAAGGAGACCCTGTCTCAAAAAACGTCAGTGAATAGAGTCCCATGAGCCAGGATGATGATTCAATCACAATCTGACACTGTGTTCCTGAGAGTCCCTTGTCCCTCTTCCCTGCCTTCCAAAAACAAACCGAAGAAGCTTAGTTAGCAGCCAGCAGAACAGCAGCTCCTTCCGCCTTGTGGTTTCTGCATCATAGAGGAGCCCTTTCCCCACTAAAGCCTCCCTTGTCCACCTGAGGATATCTGCAAGTGCCACTCTTCCAGATTCATCTCTTTTTGCTTCGGTTCCCCTGCCTTCTCTAAAAAGGCATACAGTGTTACTGCAGGGTGGCAGAGTATGATTCATTAGTCATGAATGTGTATTTTCAGAACAATCTCAATGATCTTTTCATGTCTCTATATAGAGATTTATTTTAATATAGAGACAGGGTCTCGCCATGTTGCCCAGACTGATCTTGAATTCCTGGGCTCAAGCGATCCTCTTGCGCCTTTTAACAACGGCATAGATTGATCTGCCCCCATCATTTATGTAATGACTCTTTTATTAATGAGCATTTAGATTGTTTCTAGTTTTTAATTTCACAAAAAGATGCTACAGTACATAAAATTGCTGCAAGGAATATTCTTCTGCACTTGGGTGAGCATGCCAGTGGAGTGAATTTCTAGCGGCAGAATTGCTGAGTCAAAAGAAATACATATTTACATTTTGGTGGCCACTGCCAAATTGCCTCCAAAATGGTTCTACCTATTTCCAGACCCACCACCAACACGCCGTAGCAACTACGTTAGGAAGCCGTGTGTTTTGGTTTCTTTGTCTTCCCTGAGCTGGCCTGGGAGTCAGAGTGGTTCTAGAACTAGGAACCAGGGAGTCGCAGCATTCACCTCTTCATCTTTAACCTCTCCCCTCTGTGTCCTGGTGCTGATGGGCAGCAACCAAGTTGTTCTTCCCCTTGGCACTGGCAGGGCCACTGTGTCCTCTCTGCCTGTCGCTCTTCCCTTGCAGTCAGTGAACGGGTCGGCCTGGCCTGGCAGTGCCTGGGTTGCTAGGAAGTGGTGAGAGCACTGCTCCTCACCTGCCTCAGCGATGCTCTTAGGGTTGGTGAAAAGTCCATTTGGGATGAAAGCAGCAAACATCTGTATAAATCCAAACTCAAAAGTACAACCCCACAAATAACGGGACTGGGGAAGTGCCAAAATATGTTACAAGATCAACAAAAGCCTGTTGTCAGTCATTCAGAAACCTAGCATCTCTTCTTTTGGATTCAGAACTCCCAAGGTTTGGTTTCAGGGTGACTACAACTTTCCACCTGAAGCTCACATTCACTCGTTCTGCGGTGTCTGCAGTATGTGGCAGAAAAGAAAAGAAAATATTTTCCTTTTGCCCTTCCTCTTATCAGTTTCATCAAGGTCCATCTAGCATGTTTAGCACGCAGTTAAGTCTATCTTTAGGAGAATTTTTTTTTTTTTTTTTTTTTTGAAATGGAGTCTTGCTTTGTCGCTCAGGCTGGAGTGCAATGGTGCACTCTGGGCTCACTGCAACCTCTGCCTCCCAGGTTCAAGCTATTCCCCTGCCTCAGCCTCCTGAGTAGCTGGGATTACAGGCGTGTTGCCACCATGCCTGGCTAATTTTTGTATTTTTACTAGAGACGGGGGTTTCACTATGTAGCCCAGGCTGGTCTCGAACTCCTGAACTCAGGTGATCTGCCCACCTCAGCCTCTCAAAGTGCTGGGATTACAGGCGTGAGCCACTGTGCCCGGCCCAGAATTTTTAAAAATTTATTTTTATTAATTTATTAATTTTTTTTTTTTGAGACAGGGTCTTGCTCTGTCTCCCAGGCTGGAGTGCAGTGGCACGATCTTGGCTCACTGCAACCTCCACCCCCTTCCAAGTCAAGTGAGCCTCCCACCTCAGCCTCCCAAGTAGCTGGGACCATAGGCACTTGCCACCACTCCTGGCTAATTTTTTTTTTTTTTTTTTTTAGTAGAGACGGGGTCTTGCCATGTTGCCCAGGCTCGTCTCAAACTCCTGAGCTTAAGCAGTTGCCCACTTTGGCCTCCCAAAGTGCTGGGATTACAGGCGGGAGCCACCACATGCACCTGGCCAAAATTTTTTTTTATAATACAAATAAATAGATATAGGGGTCTCACTCTATTGCTCAGGCTGGTCTCAAACTTCTGGGCTCAAGCAATCCTCCTGCCTTGGCCTCCCAAAGTGCTGGAATTACAGGCATGAGCCACTATGCCAAGCTGGGATATTTAATTCATTTATTTGACTTTTATTTTAGATTCAGCAGATACATGTGCAGGTTTGTTACCTGGGTATATTGTGTGATGCTGAGCTTTGGAGTACGAATGATCCCATCACCTAGGTACTTGTTAGTTTTTCAACCCTTGCTCACCTTCCTCTCTCCCCCTGCGGGAATATTTTCACAAGATTTGGGTCAAACAGCCTAAATGGTGTCCAGCTGCTATCTGGTGTCCTCACTTAACTGACTTCATATGAACCTTCATGAGGTTCTGAGTCCTTTGGTCCTGGAGGACGTGAGCCACAAGCAGGCTCTTTTAGAATTCAATTACAAACCAGAGCCAGGGTATGAAAACCACTTATCTAAGCCTAGAGGCCTGTGGTGAAGATGGTGTGAGGTTAGGATCTTGTCAAAGAAAACTCAAATTTTGACCAGGCATGGTGGGCCACGCCTGTAATCCTAGCACTTTGGGAGGTCGAGGCTGGTAGATCACCTGAGGTCAGGAGTTCGAGACCAGCCTGGCCAATGCGGTGAAACCCTGTCTCTACTAAAAAATACAAAAAGTAGCTGGGTGTGGTGGCTCACGCCTGTAATCCTAGCTACTTGGGAGGCTGAGGCACGAGAATCGCTTGAACCTGGTGAAGGGCGGAGGTTGCAGTGAGCCCAGATCACGCCACTGCACTCCAGCCTGTGCAACACAGTAAGACTCTGCCTCAGAAAAAAAAAAAAAAAAGAAGACCCAAATTCTGTCCCTAGCTGACACAGACCTTTAGTTTCTTTAGCTATAAAATGGTGTCTAGAATGGGTTTGGTTTCGAGTCTGATGAGGATTTGAATTAAGGAGATGGCATGCGTGAGGCCTTTGAGTGACATGGAAGAGCAGTGAATATTCTTTGGTATTGAACGTCACCTTTCATCTGTGAGTGTAAAAGCCAAATGTGATGAGGGAATAATCCCTTAGAGTAGCACCAATTTAGGATAGCATTAAGAATGTTAGCCTGATGACCGGGAGTGGTGGCTCATGCCTGTAATCCCAGCATTTTGGGAGGCCAAGGCTGGTAGATCACCTGATGTCAGAAGTTCCAGTCCAGCCTGGCCAGCACAGTGAAACTCTGTCTCTACTAAAAAATACAAAAAATTAGCTGGGCATGGTGGCGGGTGCCTGTAATCCCAGCTACCTGGGAGCCTAAGGCAGGGAGAATTGCTTGAACCTGGGAGGTGGAAGTTGCAGTGAGCCGAGATCGGGTCACTGCACTCCAGCCTGGGAGACACAGAGAGACTCCATCTTAGAGGGAAAAAAAAAAAAAAAAAAAGAATGTCAGCTTGATGATCTGATTAGTTTTTGCAGTAAGTATACAACTGTATATATCATGCTATTTTAGTTTAAAGGTTTTAGTTTATAAGATAAAAGTTACAAGCATATACAGTTCAGCCTTGAATAACGAAGGTTTGAACTTTGGGGGTCCACTTATTTGTGGATTTTTTTCTTCCTCTCCACCCCTGAGACAGCAAGACCAACTCCTCCTCCTCCTCCTCAGCTTACTCAATGTGAAGACGATGAGGATGAAGACGTTTATGATGATCCACGTCCACTTAATGAATAGTAAATATAGTTTCTGTTCCTTATGGTTTTTCTCAATAACATTTGCTTTTCTCTAGCTTACATTATTGTAAGAACATAGTATATAATATATATAACATACAAAATATGTGTTCATTGACTTTTTTTTTTTTTTTTTTTGAGGCAGAGTTTTGCTCTGTCACCCAGGCTAGAGTGCAGTGTCATGACCTTGGCTCACTGCAGTCTCTG
Organism: Macaca fascicularis; assembly: GCF_037993035.2. Classification (NCBI taxonomy): domain Eukaryota; kingdom Metazoa; phylum Chordata; class Mammalia; order Primates; family Cercopithecidae; genus Macaca; species Macaca fascicularis. The sequence goes on along the minus strand of NC_088392.1, from coordinate 67,790,487 downwards.
CCTCCCAGGTTCAAGTGATTCTCCTGTCTCAGCCTCCCAAGTAGCTGGGATTACAGGCATGTGCCACCACACTGGGCTAATTTTTGAATTTTTAGTAGGGATAGGGTTTCACTATATTGGCCAGGCTGGTCTCAAACTCTGGACCTCAAGTGATCCACCCGTCTTGGCCTCCCAAAGTGCTGGGGTTACAGGCATGAGCCACTGTGCCAGGCCTCATTGACTATTTATGTTATTGGTGATGCTTTTGGTCAAGAGTAGGCTGTTAGTAGTTAATTTTGGGGAGAGTCAAAGTTATACTCAGATTTTTGACTGGGGAATGAGTTGGCACTCCTAATCCCATGTTTTTCCAAGAATTAACTGTACTATAATACTGAATGATTACTATACCTCTGGTACCAGAAAGGCTTAATGGCTATTATTTAATTTAATCCACAAAAAGTCTTATGAGATAGGCAATAAAATTTATCCACTTTGGCTGGGCATGGTGGCTCATGCTTGTAATCCTGGCACTTTGGGAGGCCAAGGTGGGAGGATCGCTTGAAGCCAGGAGTTCAAGTCCAGCCTAGGCAACATAGTGAGACCCTGTCCCTACAACAAATTAAAATATTAGCCAGGTGTGGCAGTGTGTGCCTGTGGCCCCAGCTACTTGAGAGGCTGAGGCAGGAGGATGGCTTGAGCCTGGGAGGCCAAGGCTGCAGTGAGTTGTGATTGCACCACTGCACTCCAGCCTGGGCAACAGAGTGAGACCCTGTCTCAAAAAAAAAAAAAAATTACGCATCTTTATATATTATGCACATAGCAGAGGTCAATAAATATAAGTACAATAACAATAATAATAAATTACTGTTGTTTATATTTAGGGAGCTAAGCTAAGCACCTTTACATGATTTCATTTATTCCTCCTAATCCTGTGAGGTAGAGAAGATTATCCCTGTGATCCAGACAAGGAAAATAAGATAGACAGAGGTTAAATAATGAACGTACCTAAAGCCAATGAACTACTAAAAGGCTGGGGGCTGAGATTTGAAACATACAAATACACAGGATAATGCAAAAGCCATTTGCAGTTAAAGCAGCAGGAAGCTTTATTCTTCTTTTTAGTAAGAGAAAGACAATTTTGTTTCCATTTCGATTGGATTCATAAATACATATGGCAAAAATACCATGCAGTTCAACATTTTATGTTGCAGGGAGCTACTCTATGTCATAAAGCGACTTATTGTAAAGTAAATCATATTTTCCCATAGGAGCCATGTTCTAATAAAGGGCCTTGTTCTTGGCTGAGAATTTCACATCCAATAAATCAAACCGATGACCAACAATATGGTGGAAAAGCAGAACCAAACAATAAAATTACACTTCAAAGTCCAAGGATTTCAGAACTCAAAGGGACCTCAGAGACGATAGAGTAAGTAGCTTTAAAACTTTTCTAAAGCGGAGAAATCTCTTCTTCAGCAAAATCTTATTAGTCCATATATAAAACAGTTGAAAAAGAGGCCACAGCATTTGTACAAGAAGGGAGATTTTATATATATGTATGTTTGTGATGCCTTGGGAACCTCTTAGGGAATCCAATAAAATGGTGATGAGGAAGAATTGCGGGGATTGTGGCCAGGTGTGAAGGGATCCTTACATGTCACTCTACTCCCTTAAATCGTTGAATTTTTTTTTTTTTTTTTTTTTTTTTTTGAGATGGGGTCTCACTCTGTCGCCAAGCTGGAGTGCAGTGGTGTGATCTCGGTTCACTGCAACCTTTGCCTCTTGGGTTCAAGAGATTCTCCTGCCTCAGCCCCCTGAGTAGCTGGGACTACAGACACGCGCCACCATGTCTGGCTAATTTTTGTATTTTTAGTAGAGACGGGGTTTCACCATGTTGGCCAGGATGGTCTCGATCTCTTGACCTCATGATCTGCCCACTTTGGCCTCCCAAAGTGCTGCGATTACAGGTGTGAACCACTGCACCTGGCCTTTTTATTTTTTATTTTTTTTATTTTTTTGAGACAGGGTCTTGCTCTGTTGCTTGGGCTGGAATGCAATGGTGTGATCATGGCTCACTGCAGCCTCGACCTCCCTGGCTGAACCCATCCTCGCACCTTAGCTTCCCAAGTAGCTGGGACTACAGACATGAACCACCATGCCCGGCTAATTTTTGTATTTTTTGTAAAGATGGGGTTTCGCCATATTGCACAGGCTGGTCTCCAACTCCTGGGCTCAAGCAATCCTTCTGCCTCAGCCTCCTGGGATCACACCTGGAGTCCCAGGTGTGAGCCACCGAGCGTGGCCCCAGATGAAATTAATTTGATTAATATATTTTATTTAATCAAATGCATCCAATATACCATCATTTTTAACATGTAATCAATATAAAATTATTACTGAGATAGTTTACATTGTTTTCATACTAAATCACTGAAACCATTGGTGTGCATTACTCATCAGGGCACATCTCAATTCAGGCCAGCCTCATTTGAAGTGCTCATGAGCACTGTGGCCGGTGGCTACAGTGCAGGTGTGCAACATGCTGGTGTACTGCCTGAATTTCAGTGCACACTTAATGAATGCTAGCTGTCATAAATTTTCTCCCTTTGCTCATGCTGTTCCACCTCCTCCTCCCTCTCTGTTGAAGTCTTGCTCATACCTTGAGATTTGGCCAATTGGCCACATCCCCAAAGCCTTCTCCACACATCGTGTCAGAACATATCCCCCTTCTCCTTTTTCTGGTTCCCCTATGGCTATATCTATTGTAGGTATTTTGTCTACCTTCATAGAATTTAAGCTCCTGAAGAGTTATAACCCATTTTTGGTTCTTTATACCCTGGGGCCTAACTCAATGCCCGGCCTGTGGGAGGGGCAGAGTATATGTCATGTGAACGCATAGAGGGACGGGAGAATCGCATGCAAAGACATTTGCTTGGGTGGCAGGGCGGTTGTGGGTTGCTTGTTTGTTTCTCTTTTTGTTATTTAATTTTTACATACTGGCGGGCAGAGCCAGCTCCCTCTTTCCCTCTTCCAACTTCCTCTCAAGGTCATTTCCCCAAGCTGGGCCTTGCCACAGAAAAGTCATGATAAGAAAAGCAAATGTCTTCGTTAAACAGCGGCCCCGAGGGAAATCATGAAATGTAAGCAGGGGCACCCAAAGGCACAAACAACACCCCTCACGTGCTCTGTTACTCAGGTGTTCTAAACCTTTGTGAGGCGGAAAGAGAAACTGCCCAACCTCCATTTCTCACAGCGATTTGAGCCCGGGAGGAGGAAGGCCCAGGAGATGAGCGTGCAGGAGAAACGGGCACGTTCTCTGTGAGGTTCTCTCCGTGGAGCAGCCTGTCTTTTCGGGGTGGGGTGGGGGGACCACGTCACAGGGCAGCTGGGGGTTCCGGAGCAGGGCCGCTGTGTCCGTGGCTCACATTGTTTAATCGCTGCTCTTTAGCCCAATTCTCAGTGTCTGTTTTCCTCCTGGTTTCTGCCCCTGAGAGTGAAGTTGGGGGCAGGGAGGGACACTGAGGCATTTTTAAACCCAGGGCTCATCTTTCACCTTTTGTCAAAGCTGTGCGTCAAGTTTGGTGGGCCCCAGCCCTAGTGCATCCCTGTCTCCTGTAACTTTAAGGAACTGCGGAGTTGCTGCGTTTGATGTGTCTTAACTTTTAACACAAAGCACACCAGGGCTGGTTAATGATCATGAACTGTCATGGCAGCCACTCTGCAAAGGTGACATTGATGGATGGGGCCTGCAGCTTGGAGGGAGGCGGGTGGGTGCAGGGGCAGAAGGTTTATTTAAGCCAAGGCTGATAATAGAGGGGCCTTGTGAGTCACTGACCAGCAGGACTTTAATGGGATAAAGAGACGGGGAGAGTCCCTGTTCTGCACTGCCCGCTGAAGGAGTAGTTCTCGTTCCCCTCATCTTGTCTACCAAATAAAAGCAGTCCTTGAAGGTTCAGATCTATTTAAAATCTGCTGCTAAGAGGGGGGAAAAAAGCCCACCTCAGTAATCAACCTTGTCATCTTTCTTCGTTCGGCCGCATTTATTTAGAAGTTCATGTTTACCTTACTTAGCCATTTGAAAAAGGCATTCTTAAAGACATTGTGTAGAGATGGTGTAAGTAAGAATGAATTCAATCTTCCAAACAGCCATAATCCCCTTGGGATTACCAATGAAATGTGAATAGGAGTACAATTGGGGTTCCTTAAGTGATTGTATCTGGGAAAATGAAATCCACTTCAAAAAAAAAAAAAATTCAAGCTGAGTGTGGTGGCTCACACTTATAATCCAAACACTTCGGGAGGCTGAAGTGGGAGGATCACTGGAGCCCAGCAGTTCGAGACCAGACTGGGCAATATAGTGAGAACTTGTCTCTACAAAAAATTATCCAGGATTAGTGACACATGGCTGTAGTCCTATCTTCTTGGGAGACTGAGGCAGGAGGATTCCTTGAGCCCAGGGGTTCGAGGCTGTAGTAAGCTATGACTGTGCCACAGCATTCCAGCCTAGGCAAAGAGGAAAAAAAAAAGTAAAAATGTGATTTCCATTTTGCTCTGAATTTGTTGATCATCCCTCCATCCAGTGCCACAACTTGGGAAGCATCTGTCTCTCTTTAGGTAAATATCACGATGTCACTCTCATTTGTAAACAATGCCTGTGGTACTGTCAGACAAGCTTTTCATCATGCACTCAGGGTTAGAAGCTAAAGCTTCTTTCTCGCCTTAGACATAGCTGTGACACATAAGTTTCATAAAAATAAGCTTTTGGTTAGCCGGGTATGGGGGTGCGTGCCTGTAATCCCAGCTACCTGGGAGGCTGAGGCAGGAGAATTGCTTGAACCCAGGAGGCAGAGGTTGCAGTGAGCTGAGATCACACCACTGCACTACAGCCTGGGCAACAGAGTGAGACTCTGTCTCAAAAAACAAACAAACAAACAAACAAAAAAGCTCTCAGGAAAATGGCCTGAACACAGATCCCTCCTTTGGATGGAGATGCCAAATTTGGATCTCCAGGGGACCTCTAATTTCTGAGGGTGGAGGCAGCAAGGCACACTATTGGAGTTCCCTGATAATTTTGTGGGCATGAAGGCTGATGGCCACTGGATACGTCTAGTTGCCTCTTTGCTTACTAAATTCAGCAGCTGATGGCCCCTACTCATTGCTGGACAGCATAAACATCAGGTTCTGGTAAATAAACTAAGGCTGTCATGCAACTGCCCAACATGCACTTAAGCTGTGACTGACAGTTTGCTGGGGGCGGACTTAGAGTCTAGGGCCGAAGCTTTTGGGTGCAGAGGCTCCAAGGTTCCAAGATAAACAAATCTGTTGGTGAGAGTGACCAGAGTGTTAGGTCAGTCCAAGGGTCACTTATAGGTCATCCTGCTGGGAGCTTGGTCTCTGCTTTGTGTTTATGCTGGGGAGAAAAGCAGGAGGGGCCGGAGGGTTGGGTCTCCGCTGGGAAAACATCCCTGGCCTGCTCATCAGAGCCTCTGGAAGTGGATCGGCATCCCCCCTGCTCCCACTAAGCCAGTAAAGGGTATGGGTGCAGGCTAGTGTTTTTTACAGGAGTTGATGAATAAGTTATTTTGGAAATACAGATTGCAAGATGTGTGAGGCCAGCTCACCTGGGCTGCAGAATGAAGCAAGGGACTGCCAGGGCCTAGAGTGAGGTACTAGATCACTGTGGGGAACTGGTGGCAGTCAGCACCGGGAAAGATAATCGAAGAAATGGGAAACTTTCCCTGTCCCTCTCCCTCTTCTGGATCTTACCCATTTTCCTGGAAAATCTTTTGCCAGGTTTACATTCCTTGCCAGCTAGGGGCTTTTTTAGAGAGTGATCCTAATCTTGCCTTTTCCTTGTGCTTGGCTCTCTAAGATTGATAGAGAGGCGAAAGCAGGGGTATGTTTTATGGCCTCCTTAGCTGACTTTTAGCAAAGTGAAGATTGTCCTCCCCCATGGACCCCTTGGCTTAGCCATCTCCCAATTGTCTCTCATTTGAGGACAGTGTGGGACAGAAAAAAGATGCAACATCAAAAGAAGAGCTGGGCCAGGCATGGTGTCTCATGCCTGTAATCCCAGCACTTTGGGAGGCCGAGGTGGGCAGATCACAAGGCCAAGAGATTGAGACCATCCTGGCCAACATGGTGAAACCCCATCTCTATTAAAAATACAAAAATTAGCTGGGCGTGGTGGTGCGTGCCTACAGTCCCAGCTACTTGGGAGGCTGAGGCAGGAGAATTGCTTGAACCTGGGAGGTGGAGGTTGCAGTGAGCCGAGATCGTGCCACTGCACTCCAACCTGGGCGACAGAGTGAAACTCCATTTCAAAAAAAAAAAAAAAAAAAAGAAAGAAAGGAAAAAGCTGATGGCATTTAAAATTTCAATATTGCAGATGAAAAAGACTTTTTAATCCAAAATTCAGTTGCTTGCTATGGAAAATAGGCCAATTTAATAAAATGTCTAAAGGAGCTATTATCTTCAGATAAACCAGAAGCTGGAAGTACTCACAAACAAGCCCTTGGGGATATTGGTAGGCCACATTGAAATAAACCCAATTTACAAAATATATAATACGTTAAAGATGCATTTAAAGTTATGTGTAAAGATGCATTAATGGGCTGGGTGCAGTGGCTCACGCCTGTAATTCCATCACTTTGGGAGGCCGAGGCAGGCAGATCACAAGGTCAGGAGATTGAGACCATCCTGGCTAACACAGTGAAACCCCGTCTCTACTAAAAATCCAAAAAATTAGCCAGGCGTGGTGGCATGCGCTGTAGTTCCAGCTACTTGGGAGGTTGAGGCAGGAGAATTACTTGAATCCGGGAGGCGGAGGTTGCAGTGAGCCGAGATCGTGCTGCTGCACTCCAGCCTAGGCGACAGAGTGAAACTCTGTCTCAAAAAAAAAACAAAAAAAAAGGATGCATTAATGATATATGTAAAGATACATATAAAGATATGATTAAAAGAATTGAAATTATACTGAGGGGGTGGTGGCATGCACCTGTAGTCCTGGCTACTTGGGAGGATAGCTTGAGACCACAGTAACATGAAGCTGTAGTACACTATGATCACACCTGTGAATAGCCACTGCACTTTGGCCTGGGCAATACAGCAAGACCTGATATCTAAAAAAAATTAAATAAATTAAAAAAAAAGAAAGTTGAAATCATACTAAGTGTCTATGACCACAGTGGAATCAAACTAGGAATCAGTACCAGAAAGGTTAACAGGAGAATCTCCAAACACTTGGAAACTAAACATAAAGAGGAAAGTCTTTTCTTGGAAGTGTCAAGGGAAGTTTAAAAACATATTGAACTGAGTGAAAATGAAAATAAAATATACCAAGATTTGTGGGATACAGCTAAGGCAGTGCTGAGAAGAAAGTTTATAGCATTAAAGGCTTACACTAGAAAAGAGGGAAAAAAACCTATGCCAATCAGAGGGAAGGAAGCAATAAAGATAAAAGTAGAAATCAGTGAAATTGAAAACAGAAAAACAATTAAGAAAATCAATGAAATAATGATTGGTCTTTAAAAAGATCAATAAAATTGAGAAACCTCTAGAAAGAGAGACAAAGCAAGGAAGAAAAAAGACACAAATTACAACTATCAGAACGGAAACAGGGGCTTTCACTACGTATCTTGAAAACATCAAAAGGACAATAAGGGAATACTGCAAACAACTCTACATCCATAAATTTAGATCTGAGATGACTTAGATAAAATGTACTGATTCCTCAAAAAACACAAACTACAGGCCGGGCATGGTGGCTCACACCTCTAATCCCAGCACTTTGGGAGGCCGAGGCGGGTGGATGACAAGGTCAAGAGATGGAGACCATCCTGGCCAACATGGTGAAACCCTGTCTCTATTAAAAATACAGAAATTAGCTGGGCGTGGTGGCATGTGCCTGTAGTCCCAGCTACTTGGGAGGCTGAGGCAGGAGAATTGCTGGAACCCAGGAGGCGGAGGTTGCAGTGAACCAAGATCACACCACTGCACTCCAACCTGGAGACAGAGTGAGACTCTGTCTCAGAACACACACACACACACACACACACACACACACACACACACACACACACACACACTCTACCTCAACTCATCTAATTTAGAATAGATAATTTCACTACCTCTGTAGTTATTAAGGATATTTAATTCATAATGAACCCCCCCCTGCACACACACACATACACACACTCACATACACACAAATCTTGAGACGTAAACAGTTTTGCCAGAGCATTCTATCAAATGTTTAAACAAGAATTAGGCTGGGTGTGGAGGCTCACACCTATAATGCTAGCACTTTGGGAGGCCAAGGTGGGAGGACTGCTTGAGCCCAGGAGTTCAAGAGCAGCCTGGGCAACATAGGGAGACCCTCATCTCTACAAAAAGAAAAAAAAAAAAAGAAAATTAGCCAGATGTGGTGACACACGCCTGTGGTCTCAGCTACTTGGGAGGCTGAGGTGGGAGGATTACTTGAGCCTGTGAGGTCGAGGCTGCAGTGAGACATGATTGTGCCACTGCACTCTAGCCTGGGCAACACAGTGAGACCCTGTCACACACACACAAACTAAAAAAAGAAAAGAAAAAAGAAGTAACACCAATTCCACACAATATTTTTTCCAGAAAACAGAAGAGGGAACACTTAGCGATTCATTTTATGAAGCTAGTATAATCTTGATAACAAAACCAGAAAAAGACTGACAAAAAAGAAAACTACGTAACAATATTGCTTGTGAATATGAATTCAAAAATCCTATTTTTTTTTTTTTGTTTGTTTGAGAAAGGGTCTTGCTCTGTCAACCAGGCTGGAGCGCAGTGGCACTATCATAGCTCACTGCAACCTCGATCTCCCAGGCTCAAGTAAACCCTCCCACCTCAGCATCCCGAGTTGCTGGGACTACAGGTGCAGGCCATCACACTTGGCTAATTTTTGTATTGTTTGTAGAGACGGGGTTTCGCCATGTTGCCCAGGCTGTTCTCAAACTCCTAGATGCAAGTGATCCTCCTGCCTTGGTCTCACAAAGTGCTGGGATTACAGGCATGAACCACCGCACCGGGCCTCAAAAATTGTTGATAAAATAATAGCTAATAGAATTCAGCAATATATGAAAATAATTAAACACCAAGACCAAGTGGTATTTATTGTAGGAGGCAAGACTGGTTCAGACTTTGTAAAATGAACCGATCAATGTAATCCACCATATTAACAGGCCAGAGAAGAAAAATAACTTGATATTAACCCATTTATCATTAAATGCATTTGGCAAATTCTGTACCTATTCCTGATAAAAACTTTCAGAAAAATAGGAAATAGATGAGAAATTCCTTAATTTGATAAAGAACATCTATAAAATATCCACCACTAACATTATACTTGATAATCAAAGATTGACACTGGGGAGAAGGTAAGGATGTGTGCTGTCACTACTCACATTCAACATAGTTCTGGAAGTTCTACTCAGTGCAACAGGACAGGTGAAGGAAATAAAAGACATACAGGTTAAAAAGAAAAAATGGAAACTGTCTTTATTTGCAGGTAACGTAATTGTCTACATAGAAAATCCCAAGGAATTAAAAAACAAAACAAAAACCTCTAGAACTAAAACAAATGAGTTCAGCAAAGTCATGGGATACAGGATAGACCATGAAAATCAATTGTATTTTTATATACTAGCAATGGAAACAACAACAACAAAATACTACACCATTAATAATCGCTCAAAAAAAGAGACAAATAGGCTGGACGCTGTGGCTCACGCCTGTAATCCCAGCATTTTGGGAGGCCAAGACAGGTGGATTACAAGGTCAGGAGTTTGAGACCAGCCTGGCCAACATAGTGAAACCCCGTCTCAGGTGGCATGCGCCTGTAGTCCCAGTTACTCAGGAGGCTGAGGCAGGAGAATCACTTGAACCCAGGAGGTGGAGGTTGCAGTGAGCCGAGATCCTGCCACTGCACTCCAGCCTGGGCAACACAGCGAGACTCTGGCTCAAAAAAAAAAAAAAAAGAGAGAGAAATATTTAGGAAGTCTAACAAAACATTTGTAGGATTTGTATATTGACACAGCTACAAAATGCTAACGAGGGAAATTAGACAATATCTAAATAAATGGCGAGAAATACCACCCTCATGCACTAGAAGACTCATTTATAGTATATGTCAATTTTCCCCAAATTGAAGTACAGGGATTTTGTTTGTTTGTTTGTTTGTTTCTTCTGAGATAGAGTCTTGCTCTGTCACCCAGGCTGGAGTGCATGGCACGATCTCGGCTCACTGCAACCTCTGCCTCCTGGGTTCAAGTGATTCTCCTGCCTCAGCCTCCCAAGTAGTTGGGACTACAGACCCGTGCCACCATGCCTGGTTAGTTTTTTGTATTTTTAGTAGAGACGGAGTTTCACTGTGTTAGCCAGGATGGTCTCAATCTCCTGACCTCATGATCTGCCTGCCTTGGCCTCCCAAAGTGCTGGGATTATAGGTGTGAGCCGCTGTGCCTGGCCTAAAGTACAGCTTTAATGTAATTCCTGTCAAAATTCCAGCAGGATTTTGATTATTTTAAAACTTATATGGAAAGACAAAGGACCTAGAATAGTTAAAACAATTTTGAAAAAGAATAAAGTGGGAAGAATCAGCCTACCTGATTTTAATTTTGTTTTTTATTAAAAAAAAAAAATAAGCCAGACATGGTAGCTCATGCCTATAATCCCAACACTTTGGGAGGCTGAGGCTGGTGGATCCCTTGAGATCAGGAGTTCGAGACCAGCCTGGCCAACATGGTGAAACCCCATCTCTACTAAAAATACAAAAATTAGCCAGGTGTGATGGCGTGCACCTATAATCCCAGCTACTAGGAAGGCTGAGGTAGGAGAATCACTTGAACCCCAGAGATGGAGGTTGCAGTGACCCAAGATTGTGCCACTGCACTCCAACCTGGGCAACAGAGCAAGACTCTGTCTCAAAAAATAAAAAATAAAAAGTAACGGCCGGGCGCGGTGGCTCAAGCCTGTAATCCCAGCACTTTGGGAGGCCGAGATGGGCGGATCACGAGGTCAGGAGATCGAGACCATCCTGGTTAACACGGTGAAACCCCGTCTCTACTAAAAATACAAAAAACTAGCCGGGCGAAGTGGCGGGTGCCTGTAGTCCCAGCTACTTGGGAGGCTGAGGCAGGAGAATGGCGTGAACCCGAGAGGAGGAGCTTGCAGTGAGCTGAGATCCGGCCACTGCACTCCAACCTGGGTGACAGAGCAAGACTCTGTCTCAAAAAAAATAAATAAATAAAAATAAAAAATAAATAAAAAGTAAAAATAAAAGGAGAAAAAAAGAGAGATGAGGTCTTGCTATATTGCCTAGGCTGGTTTTGAACTCCTGGGCTCACGTGATCCTCTAGACTCAGTCTCCCAAAGTGCTAGGATTACAGGTGTGAGCCACTGTGCTGGGATCAACCTACCTGATCTTAGGACTTAATATACATAGTAATCAACATTGTGTAGCATTGGCAGAGACATACGTACATAGATCAATGGAACAGAGAACACAGAAATAGACTCACACAAATATACAAAACTAATTTTTAACAAATGTACAAAAGCAATTCAACAAAAGATAGCCTTTTATAAACAGTGCTGGAGTAATTAGATATCCATAGGCAAAAAACAAAACAAAAGAAAACAAAAAGAACCTCAAGTCTCACACCTTGTATAAAAGTTAAATCAAAATTATAGGAAAAAATAAAAATAAAAGTTGTAGAAAAAAATTTTAAAAAAATTTTCAGATATATCAAGATTGTAGTCAAATACCTGTAAATTATGAGCTTGCATATATTTTAGGTAGTTGCTCAAATTAATATTTAACACATCTGTTTTATTTACATACACATCTGTTTATTTGTTTACACATCTGTTTTATTTATCCAGTATTCTGGAATGAACTACAGTATAAAATAACCTACACTTTTTTTTTTTTGAGACAGAGTTTCACTCTTATTGCCCAGGCTGGAGTGCAAGGGGGCAATCTTGGCTCACCGTAACCTCAGCCTCACGGGTTCAAGTGATTCTCCTGCCTCAGCCTCCCAAGTAACTGGGATTATAGGCATGTGCCACCATGCCTGGCTAATTTTTTGTATTTTTAGTAGAGACGGGTTTTCTCCATGTTGGTCAGGCTAGTTTCAAACTCCTGACCTCAGGTGATCCACCTGCCTTGGCCTCTCAAAGTTCTGCGATTACAGGTGTGAGCCATCACGCCTGGCCAACCTACACTTTTACTCTCACCAAAACTCCGTGTGTATCTGTCCCATTTGTTCTGTCATAAAACTTCTCATCCACTCCCTCAATCAGTGATTTATTCATTCAAACATGTTTGGTGTGCAAAGGATGAGTGAGGCTCAGTGCCATCTTGGTGTTATACCATTAAGCCAGACCTTTCTATCTGTATTTGTGGCTCTCAGATATTGTATAAGTGACATGCTGAAGTCTGATTTAGATTCCTTTGTGAAAGCCACTTTCAGAGTGTCAGGTTTTGGGCTTTTGAAAAGCCTTCTTCGGAATCTGCAACCCAAAGAAGGTACAAAAGACTTTCTGTTTCTCCCAAGATGTCGCTCATTAGATCAATGGACTTTTCAAATAACATGGAAAGTGAAGAAGCGCTTTCCTTTCTTCTTTAGGGTTTTGTAGACCAAATACATTAGTTAATTTAAAAAATATGAATAAAAGGGTAAAGGATAGATGGAAATTTTGTTTTTCTCTCAATTCTCCTATCAGACCCTGGCAGAAATGGGTCTGCCAACATTTGATCCCAAGAATTCTTAACCAGAAGTCCCTGGATAAGTCTGGGCACTGGCTGAAACGGCATGCCGTATTTTGGAATGTGTACATTCTTCTGGAGAGGGAATCCACAGCTTTCAAGGATTCCCTTGAAAGGATCTGTGACCCAGAATATATAAGAATACCTGTTTTAATAACTGAAGGATCCAGAGATGTAGAAAGAACTAGAAATATATAGGAAGAGCCTATCCGTGGCCTGATGATGGAGCTGGCTTTCATCTCCACCCTCCCTATAGGTTCAAGGGCTGACTCAAATACCTCCTCCCTGTGAAGCTTTCTCTAATCAGCTCACCTCCTCTCAGCCAGAAGCCATCTCTTCTCTGAGCTTCCAGAGTCTTTTCTTGCTCTTCTTTTAAGACACTTACAGGCCAGATGTAGTGACTCACACCTGTAATCCCAGCACTTTGGGAGGCCAAGGTGGGAATATCACTTGAGGCCAGGAGTTCGAGACCAGCTTGGACAACATAGGGAGACCACCCCCCCCATCTCTACAAAATAAATAGATAGATAGATAAATAAATAAATAAATAAGACACCACTTTCTATCACATGTGAATCTAGATATTGCCTCTATTTGCTGCCCCTGTACCAATATGGATTTGTTCTAAGTGGATGATCTAGAAATATTTGTTGGGCGAGTGATGGTCCTTACAAGTTTGGTGGCAGCCCTTTAGAATTGGCCTGGAGATAAGAATAGTTGGTTCTTTTGCTTTTCAACAGAAAATGTAAGGCATTGGGCATTGACTGGCATTTTACATGATGTGAACTGCCCAGTGGGGAAGGTAGTCAGTCCTTCTGCGGGGACTGAATACCTGCTCAGTGAGAAATTGTAAGCAATCCTTGCATCTTCTTCTTCTTCTTCTTTTTTTTTTTTTTGAGACAGAGTCTCTCTCTGTTGCCCAGGCTGGAGTGTAGTGGCGCGATCTCGGCTCACTGCAAACTCTGCCTCCCAGGTTCATGCCATTCTCCTGCCTCAGCTTCCCAGTAGTTGGGATTACAGGTGCTGCCACCACGCCTTGCATCTTCTAAATCCAGCTCAGCTGTGGCATTGTAAATAGCACTCTGCCTTGTCCCAGTTGTCTTATTTGTGAAATACTTACAAAAACTCCACCAACCTCCTGACTTCACCTTTTCTTTAGGATAAACCTATTCTTTTAAGGGAGGGTGGGAGTGGAGAGAGGGACTCAAGTATTCCTTGTTCCAGTGGAATTTGTCCCAACCTCCCACAGCATTGCCTCCAGCCCCTGTCTTGCATTCTTGGCTTTTGAAGAGGAGGGGCACCCCCTTCTTATCTGGGATTGCCTGCTTAAACAAACTCAGTGGTGTGGAGGTATTGTCCTTTGGAAACTTGGCCTGGGACACTTTACCAAGTGTCTGCAAACATTTAGACATGGAAAACTACCCACTGTTAACCCAGAGCCCATTGTCTCTGCTCAGGGCTGCTCTTCTCTGAAAGTGGCTTGTAGTTGGGGGTGGAGGTGGTGAGAGTCTGCCCAAGGGAATCCCTCAGTTGGGGCTCTGGGCTGGGGAATTGTGCTGCTGTTTGTTTAAACAACCTGAGTGTAATTGGATTGTTTGAGATGCCCAAGATGTTTGGGAAAGTGGGGGAAGGGCGGCAGCTTGCCGGGGGAGAGTCACCAGCAGCGACTTTGACGGGTGGCAGGGTGGGTGGTTGTCAGCCTCCAGATTGCAAAGCCAGTGGGAAGGATGGCCCTTCCGGCTTGTCTGTGGGCACATCAGGAGCTGGGTCAATAGGTCAGACCACGTAGTCTATAAAATATTAAAGCTGGTACTCGCGGGGTGGATCAGCATATGAGGAATATTTAACTTAAAATCAATTATCCCTTTTTAACCATAACAACCTAAGGATAGCACAAATGCACGGTTACATGTTTGCTTGTTTTCTATGTCTTATTTTTTAAAATCCCACAAAAATAGTTGTAATGACCAACCCAGGTTTCACCAGTAAGAATGCTGGGTAGGAATTCTTAAGGAGTTGCTACATCATTCCTTGGGACAGAACAGGGGCTATCGGGGAGTATTTGACAGGCCTATGGGAAAAATAAGTCTGGGCTTTATTGTAGAGATCATACCCTTCCATTTGACCTAGGGAAAAGGGCAAAGAGTGTTAAAAAATGAGAAGAATTTGGGAATAATAGAAGGAATCTTTGCAATGCTGGGCCTGGCCAGCACCGCCCTGTGAGATCAGACCTCACGTGAACCACGTTCTCACGTCGTCACCTGAGGCATGCAGGTAGACTCCACAAACCAGGTGTGAATACTTATTAGAGATGCTTACCACGTAAGAAAGAATTAGAGAAGGTAAGGGGCTCCTATTACGTGGCAGGCTCCCAAATACGAAATTTTACTGAATCACTGCTGGAACCTGTGACAGAGGTTAGTAGAAAAATAGACGGTGGCTCAGAGGGGTGAAATGAACTAGCCCAGACCACAAAGAGGGAAATGGTTCAATCCGGATTTGCATTAAGATCCCTCTGTTTTCAAAACCCTTTCTCTTTCCAATACACTATACTCAAACTACTCCCTCCCTGCAAAAAACGAATGAAAATGCAGAATTAATCACCGTGCGGGTTCAAAAACAATCCTCTTTTGATATGCCAGTAGCATATCACACATATAGGCCTTCAGCTAAATAAACAATCAATTAGGGAAAGGATAGAAATGTTAATATTGGTAAAACCTACTGATCTGATTGGGAATACATTTTAGATTATTTGAGAATGGAATGCTTGTCATCTTCATTTTAAGATGGCTATCAGTTTTTGAGGTTAGCCCTTAGTTAAAATAAAGTTATAGTCAAGTATCTTGTAATATTTAATGGAACAATACCTAATATCTGACACAGTACATTTACCCTTTCACCTTTTTTTTTTTTTTTTTTTTGAGAGTTTCACTCTGTGGCCCAGACTGGAGTACAGTGGCATGATCTCGGCTCACTGCAACCTCTATCTCCTGGGCTCAAGTGATTCTCCCACCTCAGCCTCCCAAGTAGCTGGGAGGCGCAAGCCACCACGCCGACCTAATTTTTGTGGGTTTTTTTTTTTTTTTTAAGAGATGGGTTTTACCACATTGCCCAGGTTGGTCTCAAACTCCTGGACTCAAGGGATCCACCTGCCTCAGACTCCCAAAGTGCTGGGATTACAGGTGTGAGCCACTGTGCCTGGCCTAACCTTTCACTCTTAACATGATTATCTCTATAACAGAAAAATAGCTTTGTAAAGGCATTGTTTTTTTTTGCTTTTTTTTTTTTTTTTTTTTTGAGACAGAGTCTTCCTTTGTCACCCAGGCTAATAGCTCACTGCAGCCTCAAACTCCTGGGCTCAAGCAATCCTCCTACCTCAGCCTCCTGAGTAGCTGGGACGACAGGTGCACGCCACCATGCCCACCTCAATTAAAAAAAAAATTTTTTTTTAATTTATTTGTTTTCACTGTGTTACCGAGGCTCATCTTGAACTCCTGGCCTCAGGTGATCCTCCCATTTCAGCCTCCCAAAGTGGGATCATAGGTGTGAATCACCTGCCCATCCAGATTTGTAAAGTTTAAAAGATTCATAACAGTATTTTGACAAATACTTCAGAATATTGTTTTCAGAGAAAAGGGCTTTCTATACTTCCCAAGCAGCTCAGTTTTGCACAGGCTCCAAGCGGCAGCTGCTTCTGTTGCTTGGCTGGTGGGTGTCATTTCATGGGCACAGAGAACCACTGTCCAAGCAGTGGTGTAACACAGAACAATCACTTTCTATGCCATTTGGCAACTCCATTCTCCTAGGCTCTGAGGGCTTTTTGAGGTAAGAGCCAAGGGGCTTTTCAAAATCCCACCGTGACCACTCTTGTTTCATGGGAGCTGGTAGCTTCTCCTAGCACTCCACGTCTTTGACACCAGAAGGCTGCCTGGCTGCAAATACTTACAAATTGAAGGTGTTGGCTGGGCGCGGTGGCTCACGCCTGTAATCCCAGCACTTTGGGAGGCCGAGGTGGGTGGATCGTGGGGTCGGGAGTTAGAGAACAACCTGGCCAACACAGTGAAACCCCGTCTCTACTAAAAGTACAAAAATTAGCCGGGCATAGTGGCAGGTGCCTGTAGTTCCAGCTACTGGGGAGGCTGAGGCAGGAGAATCACTTGAACCTGGGAGGCGGAGATTGCAGTGAGCTGAGATCGCACCACTGCAGTCCAGCCTGGGCGACAGAGCTAGACTCTGTCTCAGGGAAAAAAAAAAAAAAAAAGAAAAAGAAAAAAAAGAAAAAAGGAAAAAAAAATGGAAGGTGTCAGCTAAGTAAAGGGAATACTTACAATACGGAGGAAAGGCAGCGCAGTGAGGCTGGTGGTGCAGCACTGGAGGGTCACACAGTGTCTTCTTACCCTTGGCAGTTTGCAGAGGATGCAGCAGGTGAGTCCTGTGTATGTCAGAGGAGCTTCGACGCTGCACAGCTGCCACTCGGGGGGACACTACTGGCCTCGATCACATCATGGAGACCACATGGATGCTGGGAATGCACTTCCCATTGGCCGAGCTGAGGACAGGAGCAGGCCGTGAGTGAGCTGGGGTTTCCATTTCTCTTCCCGCCATGAGAATTTTATGCCAGTCAATTTTAATATGATAATTTATTTTGCATTTTGCGATTCTCACTAAGGTATGCATGGATTGCAAAAGATTGGGAAGTTTGTTCTTTGATTCGATTCTTTGATTGGATGGATAGGATCCTTCCATCTCTTTAAGAATGCCACCTCTTACTCCAACCCCAATCCTGGCTTCCCAAATTCCAAACTCCCAACACTTGAAAGGCCCAAACCTTGTTAGGTTTGATGATAGCAATTTACAATTAACAAATATGTTGGTAATGAGTGTTCCTTTCTGTAGATTTGTTTAAAAGTGAAAACAATGTGGCTAGTCATAAAAGTTTCTCTTTGTTTTAGACTGGATGGCTCACGTGTTCAGAGGAGGGACAGCGCTTGTTGGAGAGAATGAGATTTAGTGTGATGTGTATAAAAGTGTTTCATGGCTAAAAACCAAACAGAGACTAGTGTCTCCTGCTCAGGAAGAATAATCACCATGCTAACGGATTCAAATTCTGTTACATAGAATAATCACAGGTTCAAATAAGACTCTGCCTGCTTTATAATTATCAGTATGTGAAAATACACTGAATCAAGGCTGGGTGTAGTGACTCATGCCTATAATCCCAGCACTTTGGGAGGCTGAGGCGGGAGGATCACTTGAGGGCAGGAGTTCAAGACCAGCCTGGCCAATCTGGTGAAACCCCGTCTCTATTAAAAATATTAAAATTAAGTGGATGTGGTGGGAGGCACCTGTAATCCCAGCTACTGGGGAGGCTGAGGCAAGAGAATCACTTGAGCCCAGGAGTTGGAGGTTGCAGTGAACCGAGATTGCACCACTGCACTCCAGCCTGGGTGACAGAGTCAGTCTCTGTCTCAAAAAAAAAAAAAAAAAAAAAAAAAAAATATATATATATATATATATATATATATATATATATATATATATACACGAATCAAGATGACTCTTAGATATTTGGCTAGAGCCAGTGGGTTGATGGGTAGATGGTGATGTTAGTTCTCAAGGAAAGGACCTGGGACAAGTTTATTTGTCACATTTATTTCCTGTTTTGATTATTTCCAAAATGATCAAGACAGGAAATAGGGAGAACAGGTTGGGTGTGTACAGATGTGTACTGAATTCAGTGCTTAAATTCACATGCTCTGAAGTCAGAGTTCAAGCATCCAAATCCCAGTTTCACCACTTACCACTTGGGTGATCTTGGGCAAGTGGGTTTATTTCTCTGTGTTTTGGGATCCTAATGTAGAAAACAGATATAGGCCGGGAGCAGTGGCTTACGCCTGTAATCTCAGCACTTTGGGAGGCCAAGACGGGTGGATCACTTGAGCTCAGGAGTTTGAGACCAGCCTGGCCAACATGGTGAAACCCCCTCTCTACTAAAATACAAAAATTATCCAGGTATGGTGGCATGAGCCTGTAGACCCAGCTATTTGGGAGGCTGAGGCAGGAGAATTGCTTGAACCCTGGAGGCAGAGGTTGCAGTGAGCTGGGCCACTGCACTCCAGCCTGGGCAACAGAGTGAGACTGTCTCAAAAAAAAAAAAAAAAAAAAGGTATAATTATAGGGTTAAATAAGACCATACATTTATAAACTCATGTGCTGAGCACACCGTAGAAGCTCAATATGTGAAGATCATTTGTATTAGTAGTAGTGGTAGTAGCAGTAACACTTCTGGGAATAGCACAGGGGCAGTCTAAAGAAGCAACGGTGGGTGTGTCATGATGGGCAAACAGTAGGAAGAAACGCCTGTGTTGGTACCATTTCCCAAACTGTGAAAACAGAGCCAAGAAAGCTTTGATTGACTTTGAGCCTCCCGGAAGCCTCCAGGCAGGCTCTTGCAGGGAAGAGGTCATTGTGGCATCTTGGATAAAAACAGTGGCTGGGAAGGAATGAGACCAAGGATTGAATCCTGGACTTGTGGCTTCCGAGCTCTGAAACTTGGATCAAATTCTCTGAGCTTAATGTCTTCGTTTGTAAATTGTGGATTAAAAATACCTAAATGACAGGGCTGATAGATAGTGTTCTGATGTAAAAGTGTCCCACTTGGATGGATACGCAGGAAATGTTTGTTTTCCAAATAGCATCTGACTTCTTACTGAATAATGAATCCTTGAAGGCGTACAGTCCTCCGAGCTGGAGGCCAGGAGTAGCTTTTGAAATCACCCAGGAAGGAGCAGGCCTGAGCAGCTGCGGGTCCCTCCCAGGCAGACTCAGACCTTTCACCCAGGCGGCCTTTGGGCCTTGTGCTTTGGGAGTCAGGAACCCCAGATTCACGTCCTTTCTGGCCCAGCCCTTTCTTGGGCTCATTGTTCTAGAAGGCCTCGTACTATTTGTTCATCTAATCTGTTAGCAAGAAGGCAAACTAAATATCCTTCACTTGGACCTCTGGCTCATATCTGACAAAGGACAGAAGCGTCCTACCCGGGGTGGCTAGTGGCACCCCGTCTTTGTTCCTGTTTGGCCTCTCTAAACGGCCCTGGGCACAGAGCTGTGGCAGGTGCTTGGGACAGGACCTGGGGTCTCTGCCTCTCCGGGTCTGTTTGGACTGGATTCCTGTTCTCTGATGCCAGGAGGGGCCCCAGAAAAGCCCTGGGACAATACTTATCAGGCCCAAGTAACAAATAGAGGTACCTAAAGCTCAAACAGGCGTGTCCCCTCCTATTTTGTACCCATTACACAGTGAGGCCAGGGTCCAAAGCCACTTTGCCTGACTGTAGATGGCCTGTCTACTGCTTACTCCCTGACCTGCCGTCTCCCTCAAGTCACTCCCCGACTGTGTGATGGCCACACTCCCTGGCCTGGCTTGCAAGGACCCCCAGGTAATCAACTCTCCACTAAGCAGTCCTCCCACCCAGATTTCTCTGCTCTGTCTCATGGGCAGGGATCCCTCCCACTTCCACTCCATCCTGAGAACATCCTGGTTCACTCCCCTATCTCCTGGGCCTCTGTCTGGGTGGCCCATGACTTCCACCTGGAACGCCATTATCTCCAAATCCCATTCTCCCTTCAAGTCCCAGCTGAAGTCCTGCCTCCTCATGACACCTTCATGTCCACCAGCTCCCGGGAGCACCTCCTTCAGCCTCCTATGGCGTCCACTCTCCCCTCACAGGACAGCTGCCCAGTAATCATCTTTTGTGTGTTTGCTGCCTCGTTTTGTGTGTTTTCTGTTTAATTTGTGTCTTCCCGTTCCTCCTTCCGACCCTACACACATCTTCCAACTGGATTACAGCGCCCTGAAAAGGCAGCCAGAGTTGGACTGGCTCATGGCTGCCGCAGAGAAGCTTCCCCCCTTGGAGAAGCAAGGCTGCATCCCCCTATTTTTGCTGACTTAAAAACATCCTGTTTCTACTTCGTGAGATGGCAGTGACTCGCCACTAATGGTCGCTATTATTCACGCCCTTACTTTCATAATTCAAACTAATTAGGAAACACGTATCTGTCAGGTTCTCTATGGTACTGAATTACTAGAGGCAAAAAAGTGCTAGAGTCAGTAAGTTTAATCAGTAACAGAAGTAAAGGATAGAGTCCCAAGGGAAACCTTTAGGAAAGGTCTTCATGAGTCTGCTCATAAGGAAAGGAAGATGCCCCCCAAGCAGCAGGTCCCAGACATTCCTGCTCCACCTACGGATTGAATGTTTATTAAGTTCGGACAACATGGGGCACTGAAAGTTTCTCTAGGCATTTATGAGGGTCATGCTGTTAAAATGAGATAAAGAATAAAATATGTTTGATATCATTATACAGATGTAAAGATAACTCTGTGTGTGTGTGTGTGTGTGTGTGTGTGCATACTCTTTTTTTTTCTTTCTTTTCTTTTCTTTTTTTGTTGTATGGAGTCAAAAAGATCTAGCTGGGTTCAGATCGCAGCTTTGCTACCCACCAGCTCTGGAACCTTGGATACATCTCTTAACCTCTCTCACCCATTGATCATTTATAAAATGTGAGCAATATTCCTTCCTTGAAGGGGTGTTGAGAGCTATAAGTGAGATAAGGGTATGGTCTGGGACCAGCAGCATCCAGGCAGCTGTCAAAATGCCCAGGCCCCACCCCAGAGTAACCTAAGCAGAATCTGCATTTAATGAGATCCCTCAGTAATTTGCATGTATGTTAAAGTTTAAAATTCCTGTCCTCAAGGAACAAATTATCAGTGTACGAATCTATATGGAGGGGATAATAGCAGCAGCTTACATTTGTAGAGTTCTCCAGCCTTTCTGAAGTGACTTTGGACTCCAAGTGAGGGCTGTTGCTGGTCGGATTTGGGTCTTGATAATGTTGACAGAAATAGCCGTGAGGACTTGGTGGCAGATGGAATGCGCCACGGGTCTGGGTGTAGGGATGGCAGGGGGAGGAGGGGAGGTGTGGACACTGTTGGCAGAAGGGGGAAGTTAGGAGGGCTGGGAGCGTGTAAGAAGGAGACAGTGTGCTAGAGATGGAGGAAAAAGGAGCATGTCAGAAGGAGATAGTGTGCTGGACATGGAGGAAGTGTTCTTTCAAGGCTTTGGGAGCATAGAGACAAGAGACACTGAAGGAAATCGGCCTATTTACATAGAATTTGCTAGAGCAAAGTCTTCTATAAGAGTCACAATAGCTTTCTTTATACATTAGACTCCATCCAAATAGAATAAATTCACATATACGGCAGATGGTAATAAAGCAAAACTATTATCAATTCAAAATAATAAATGATGGTGCTGGGCGGGAATCTTGGAGATCATTATCGGTGTAATCCTTTCAGCTTCTGAGACCCAGCTAGTTTAGGGACTTCTCCCATCTGCCACTTCCAGTGTGACCTCCTCTCACTGAACCTTTTTTCTTGGCTGTGAAATGGGACAATAAATAACCAAGTTTACAGGTTGCTATGTGGATTTAATGAGATAATTCATGGAAAGCACTTAGCACAATGCCTGACTCTAATAAGTAATAACACATAATATTATCAAATTGCTACTGACCCATAGGAGGTAGAGAGGGACAAATTTTTTATCAAGACTACTACAATTATTAGTAAAGATTATGGCAGTAAATTTGAGATTCAAGGAGCTAAACCAATTTTTTGTTGTTCCCAATATGAATAATGATGATACCATATTACAATAACAGCAAAACCAACAATAAACACAATAATTATAGTATAATAAACACTAACCATAGCTAACATTACTGGGATGCTTATTATTAGGTTGGTGTGAAAGCCATTGTGGTTTTTGCCATTAAAAGTAATTGCAGAAACAGCAATTACTTTTACACCAACCTAATATATGCCGAGCACTAAATAAAGCACTTCACTTGGATTATCTCATTTGATTCTTCAAACGTGTATGATGTGTGTAATACTACCACCAGTTTACAGATGAAGCAACTGAAGCTTAGTGAGATTAGGTATTGGGCCCAAGGCCTAGAGCTTGTACGTGGAACTCACATTGAAATCCGGCTGCCTGGCTCTATAAATTGCGCTCTTAACCACTATACTAGCTCCCGCATGAATATACCAGTGAACAAAATGCTCTTTCCATTGGTGGCAACATAGGGGCTATTTGTTTTCTGGCCTGATGCTGTGATACATTTTAAAGAAAATGCATGGTTGCAGGGTGAAAAAGAGAGAGTAGCTTGAAAACAAAAGAAAGCAAGGTTGGAAAATCTGTTAACCCCCTGTGTGCTGTACCAGGGACAGTCACATGCATGAACTCAATAACCCTTTGTGGATATGACCTACATAGTCATGGAGAGCAAACCTTAGCCTCAGAGAGGTTAAGTCATGTGCCCAGGATACAAGCTAGTAAGTGAAGGGGCTGGGATTTCAGCCTGAGCCCAAAGCCCAAGCTAGCTCAAAAAAGATGTGGAGTCACGACTTGTATTTTGACCCAAAGGAAAATTAGATCTCTCCCAATTTCCCAAAGTCCCTAAAACCTGATTTCACTGCCAAATTCCTCCACCAAATGCATCATAGTCTTAACACAGCTTGAAGGACTTCCCGTAGAACTGTCTGAAATCCTGCCCTGGAAGGGCACGTAAAGCTCCTTTCTAGAAGTATTTTACTTTGGACTTATGGCTCACCCCTTTCCGGTATGAATTATAAGCAGCTCACAACTACACAACTGTACCCCAAGAAAACAGAAAATTTAGGTAGGAAGGAGAAATTTAGGCCAGGAATAAGGTTAATTTCCGAAATATATGCCAACAGCCCTGAATCAGGTCAGGTAGGCCGTGTGGCATTTTTAACCGGAGTAAATACTGCATTTACTCCCAGAGGGACTGTAGGCAGCAAAATCCAAGTAACTTTCCCCACGAGTCTATGGGTCAGGTGAATTACTAGAGAAAATGGGAGATACTTCAAGGCGTGGTCTGGTCTTAGAGCTAAAGTTCTGCTCGGGGAACGGGCCCTTCCTTAGTCTGTCTTGTAGGCCCCAGGTGAGACAAGTGTTTGGCTGAAGGAAGAACCACAGGCCCCCCTCTCCGCAGTGGTTCTCAAGTTCTTAGTGCCTTTTCTCCGTGATACTGTTGCATGTGATAGTTCACTAAAACCCCTTTCTTTTCTTTTCTTTTTTCTTTCTTTCTTTCTTTCTTTCTTTTTTTTTTTTTTTTTGAGAACAAGTCTCTCTGTTGCCCAGGCTGGAGTGCAGTGGCATGATCTCAGCTCACTGCAACCTCTGCCTCCTGGGTTCAAGCGATTCTCTTGACCCAGCCTCCTGAGTAGCTGGGATTGCAGGCGCGCACCACCATGCTGGGCTAATTTTTGTATTTTTAGTAGAGACAGGGTTTCACCATGTTGGCCAGGCTGGTATTGAACTCCTGACCTCAGGTGATCCACCCGCCTCGGCCTCCCAAAGTGCTGGGATTACAGGCCTGAGCCACCACTCCCTGCCTCTTTTGTTTTTGGTTTTTTTTTTTTTTTAAACAGAGTCTTGCTCTGTTGTACTGCAATCTCTGCCTCCCAGGTTCAAGCGATTCTCGTGCCTCAGCCTCCCGAGTAGCTGGGACTACAGGCAGGCGCCATTACACCTGGTTAATGTTTGTATTTTTAGTAGAGACAGGTTTCACCATGTTGGCCAGGCTGGTCTCAAACTCCTGACCTCAAGTGATTCACCTGCCTAGGCCTCCCAAAGTGCTAGGATTACAGGCGTGAGCCACCGCGCCCCGCCAAAACCCCTCTTCTTTGACGTGCTCTCTCTTGCGCGTCGTTCCACTGAAGGGGAAAGCTCAGCTCTTCCCAAGATTCAAAAAGCCTCTTTCCCCAGCAAGGTGGAACTCCCAAGCTCCAGGCAAAGGGGCCTGTAGAATTTCTCTCATTTATGGCTATCAGAAACATAGGGCGGGAATCAGCCTCCATCGCCCGGACCCCACCTTGTGTCAACAGCCCTCACAAACAGAGGGGCCCGGCAACCACCTTTTACTCCGCCTGGTACTGTACACGGGCACCAGCTCACACGCTCAGAGAAAGGAAAACAAGCCGTGGCCCCGTCCTACCGATAACGCCCGACCCTGCGGCAGGGCCCTTGTTCTCTCCCTGCGCCTTCCCGCACCCTGCGAGCACCCCTGATAAGTCTGCATGGTGGGCAGGCTTGTGTTTGAGTTGAGGTTGTCAGACCCATTACTCAAAGGGAGGACGTGGACTTACTTTGAGAAGGGCGAACTCTGGTCTTAAGGACTAGGCGAGGACAACCATGATTTATGATTAACCCAGTGACTCCACTGTTGAGCGTGGTCTCAGTGACCGCCGATTGACTCATGACTTTTTTGTGCAGTTGCTGTGCCTCCATCCAGGTGTGAGTTGAGGGTGACCACCGAGGAGGTCGAGCCAGCAAGAAATGAGCACGTTGTGGACAGTAGGCAGGCCTGCATGTTGCCACCTGCTGAAGGAAGAGGGACTCTTTGATTTTCCATGAACCAGCTAAGCACAAGCAATACCTGGATGGGTACACCTGGGTTAGATACTGTGCCTGTCACTGGCAATGTGGGGAAATTTATTGACTTTTCTTAAAAAAAAAAAAAAATAGAGATGTGGTCTTGCTGTGTTGTGCAGGCTGGTCTTGAGCTCCTGGCCACCAGTGATCCTCTTGCTTTGGCCTCCCAAAGTGCTGGGATAATGGGTGTGAGCCACCTCGCCTGGCCAAGGGAAACATTTGTGAAAGTGAGTGAGAATAACATTCTTCTTAACTATCTCCACAATCAAAACTTGGGGCTTCTTTATGCACTTGAGCGAGTTATTAAAGAAGAAACAAGAAATACAGGGTTTTTCCCAGTTAGTTTTCCAGCTGGTGTTAGGCCAACAAGAGGTGGGGGCAGGCAGTGGTGTGTTGGGTGGGCACAGGAGTTGCCAAGTACTCTGGGACTGTTACTTATTTCCTTCTGTTTCGGCCCCTTGGAGGATGTTAAAGTCTAAATAGTTAGGTTTTTTTTTTTCTCCCTAAATTGGCAGGAGAATAAAATGTGTGAATGTATTAGAAAGCTAAAGTATTACAGAAAAGGAGGGCAATATTATTAGTTCATTTAGAGCTCACCATGACTCTATGAGGTTGACTTACCAGAGGTTACCGTCCTTATTTTGAATTTGATTGGGTTAAGGAGTAGGTAAATGAGGTTGCCAGGTCCAAAATCACCCAGTCCGTAAGGATGAACCAGGAGCGGGACCAGTGTGCCCTGTTGCCTCTGGGAGGGAAGGGCCAGCCCAGCCGGCTGGTGTGGGAACCATACAAGATTAAAGCCTTAGGAGGAAATGTATTAGGAAAAATATAAATTTGGCTTAAAAGTTTCTTCACCATTTAAGAAATTAAATAGGCTTTTTTTCCAAATTAAAAATCTCTGATAAAGAAACATCCTAGCAATATCTTACCCATGAGAACCACTAGCCTTGTTCTCCTGCTGGTGCCCCGCCCAGAAAAAAACATTTTCCCTGAATGAACATGTTCTGCTGCTTGGGGTGTGTGTATGTGTGTTTTGTGTGTGACTTTCTCCCAAGTTCCAAGTTCCATTCTCCAAGTGAGATGGAATTCAGAACCCCTTTTGCCTTGAAGACACTATCATAAGTTGATTTCCCATGATAGCCTTTGTAATTTTACTTCAAGCATAATCCACAATTAAAACATAATTTGGGACAGACACAGTGGCTCACGCCTGTAATCCCAGCACTTTGGGAGGCTGAGGCGGGCAGATCACAAGGTCAAGAGTTCAAGACCAGCCTAACCAACATGGTGAAACCCCGTCTCTACTAAAAATACAAAAAAATTTAGCCGGGTGTGGTGGCGCGTGCCTGTAATCCCAGCCACTCAGGAGGCTGAGGCAGGAGAATCACTTGAACCCAGTAGGCGGAGGTTGCAGTGAGCAGAGATCACACCACTGCACTCCAGCCTGGGCAATACAGGAGACTCCGTCTCAAAAAATAAAATAAAATTTTAAAAAAAATTGACAAAAAGTTATCTCCAATATTATATATTTTCATTGCAAATGCACACACAATATTTAGGAACTTTATTAAATAAACTTTGTGAACTAGCACAGGGACTTAATCTCCACTTGTAAAACTGTTTGTCTTTTTTTTTTTTTTTTTAATTTTTTTTGAGCTGGAGTCTTGCTCGCCCAGGTTGGAGTGCAATGGCGCAACCTCGGTTCACTGCAACCTCCATCTCCCAGGTTCAAGTGATTCTCCTGCCTCAACCTCCTGAGTAGCTGGGATTACAGGCGCGTGCCACCACGCCTGGCTAATTTTTGTAGTTTTAGTAGAGGCGGGGTTTCACCACGTTGGCCAGGTTGGTCTTGAACTCCTGGCCTCAGATGATCTGCCCGCATCGGCTTCCAAAATTGTGGGATTACAGGCGTGAGCCACTGCATCTGGCCAACACTGTTTCTATCACAAAAGGTGTTATTGGCTGGGTGCAGTGGCTCACACCTGTAATCCCAGCACTTTGAGAGGTTGAGGTGGGTGGATTACTTGAGGTTAGGAGTTTGAGACCAGCCTGGCCTACGTGGTGAAACGCTACCTCTACTAAAAACATAAAAATTAGCCAGGCGTGGTGGTGCACACCTCTAATCCCAGCTACTCAGGAGGCTGAGGCAGGAGAATTACATGAACCCAAGAGGCAGAGGTTGCAGTGAGCCAAGATCACACCGCTGCACTCCAACCCGGGCAACAGAGCGAGGCTGTGTCTCAAGAGGAAAAAAAAAAAAAAGGTGTTGTTGGTTCCAAAACATCAACTCACACATTTTAAGAATGCTAACCAATTGTCGATGGGAAGTCCGTCATTGACTGTGCTGATATCTGATCTCCGAAAACTAATGTTCCTTATTACAAGTTTCTCTAGTATGTGAAGACATGATCAGGCTAGAGGGTGCCAGAAAATTTATGCCAAAAGATGGGCAACAGGAACACACATCAAATGTAAAGACACATGGAAGGTTCCAAACATTCTGAAATCGTGTTCCTGATTATTCTAAAAGAGTCTCTTGTTTTCTGTGCTCCTAGCACCCTCTTCTAATCTGCCAGCACTTTAGACAGCAACCCCAAGCCCTCTCTGGCCTGTGGTCCTGAATCCTGTGAAAGTGAGGAGAAGAAAGAGTTCCCAGAAGACGTGTCCATATAGGAATCTCAGAGTGACACTCAGAAGCCAGATTGTCAGGGCAGTCTCCTCACTTCTCCATCTCTGTCTGGTTCCCCTGCAACTCCCCACCTCTGGATGAACTCTCCCAGACCTTAGCACTAGCTGTGCCTCAGCTGGCATGAGCAAAATATTAACGGATGGAGATTTGTCTGTATTTTTGAAACCTATCAACACAGTTGCTTTCTCAGATTTTGCTGTGTAGGCTGAATTACAAAACCAGGAATCAAATATATGTAGTTGTTCACATCTGACTTGAACAAATAAATACAGATTTGAGTTATGGCTCAGCTAGCTAACTGGAGACCTGGATCCATCTTCCCATCATAATTTTCCCTTCTGCTTTCTTTGTGACCCTCTCCCCCTTTGCCTTCCTTTCATTGTTGCAAACATTTTTTTACTCTTACTTGTGGGCCAAGAGCCTATTAATTAGGAGCTGGTCTGTAGGCCCCAGTGGGAACTTGTTTGGACTCAGCTCACGAAGCATTCTCACTGTATTTGATTCATGATGGGGCTGGAGGCCGATGGCTCAGTTTTGTTGTAGCCTTTCTGTGAAGGAGACCAGGCCTGGGAATGGGGAGCACGCCTGGCTTTTGGCTCTGCTGAGACTTCCTAATGTGTTTGTAAATCTTTTGAGCCCTGTAAGTAGCCATGCTTGCTAGATAGCTGAAGCACAGACCTGGAAATCGGCCACTCTCCAGACCTAATTCTAATATTTCTCATCCAGGCTTGCGTGTGCCTGTTTATAAAATGGCTATGAAGATTACTTCCTCCCCAGGGGCCCTGATCAGGTATTTTCATATGGAGTCACTTTTTGGGACCAATCCTCTTGTGGAATAACTTTACTCAATTCTCACAAATCTGGCATTTCAGGGTCTCCCCAATCTGAGTCCAACTCATTTCCCCTGTTTTCATGCTTTTATATTTTGTGCTGGCCAAAAGAGACTTTACATGATTCCTTGAAACTGCTCTTTTCTGGCTCAAAATCTTGACTCTCTGGGATCTGGACCTTTTGACACACTGTCTAGTAAGTGCCTTCTAGAGCCACAGGCTGTTAGAGATGGCAGGGACCTGGAAGGCCAGAAACGGCTCTGGGAGTCTGGGTGGAAGGCTCAGAGGTCACGCTTTTCAGATCTCTTTCTGCTTTTCAAGGGCTTTTCTTAGGCCAGTACCACAAACTGCTTTGGGGTATACTATTTTTTTTTTTTTTTTTTTTTTTTTGAGACGGAGTCTCCCTCAGTTGCCCAGGCTGGAGTGCAGTGGCGCGATCTCTGCTCACTGCAAGCTCCGCCTCCCCGGTTCACGCCATTCTCCTGCTTCAGCCTCCCAAGTAGCTGGGACTACAGGCGCCCGCCACCTTGCCCGGCTAGTTTTTTGCATTTTTAGTAGAGACGGAGTTTCACTGTGTTAGCCAGGATGGTCTCGATCTCCTAACCTCGTGATCTCCTGACCTCGTGATCCACCCGCCTCGGCCTCCCAAAGTGCTGGGATTAGAGGCATGAGCCACCGCGCCCGGCTGGAGTATACTATTGTGAGTGGCTCTGTTTTTGTCTTTTGGGAACATGTCTTGTCTCTCTGCCACTATGCTATAAGAATCAAGACATGCTATGCTTATATTTTAAAGCCATGACTTCTAAAAGAAAAATATTTTCTCTCCAGAGAGGTCTAAATCTTTAAAAGTATGAGTGAAGTAAATGTGATATTTATAAAACCCTTTGGGATGAAGGGCCTTTCAGCAAACACTCAATAATGGAAAAATCAATGAAAATGTTGGTATGAAAAGAAACTGGCCAGTCTGTCTTTGTGAGTGTCAATTTTCTTTGCTCAAACAGCTTGTCTTCCATCTGATAGTTGCAAGGTCCCCTGTTGGCAAATGTAACATTGAGGTGGCAGAACAGTTAAGGATTTTTCAGCTTTGTCAATCCCTTGTTTTATCTGTCAATAGATTTCCATGTTGCTGGTGTTTTTGATGATTACATCTATATCATTAAGTAAATTTTTGTCAGTGAGGAATTTTAGAGAGTGATCCCGTAAATATTAAATTGCTTGTTAGTTACTATTCCTTGGGAAGATTACTTTACAGGCTGCAGCAACACGGTCTCAGTTGCAGCCCATGACCAAGTCAAAGACAGAAAAAGGTGCAGGTTCACAGAAGGTGTAAAATGAATTTATAAATGGTGTCCATTAAAGTGAATTGAGTGTCTGAGAGCAACTTTATTGCTACTGCAGCCCACGCACACTGATTGGCACCATCAGTCTCTCACTCCAGCCTCAATTTTGGTTGATACCACCCCAAATTGACAATAAGCATCCATTATAAAGACATTTACTCTTGTGCAAGTCCATTCTTTGTAGGATTGTATAACATAGCAAACTTTCAAAATAACCTAAATGTTCATCAGTTAGGCTCTAATTAAACAGATCATAATATAGCCACACAGTGGGATACTATGCAGCTATTAAAGAAAAAAAAAAAAGACACACTTTGGGAGGCCAAAACAAGAGGATGACTTGAAGCCAGGAGTTCAAGACCGTCTTGGACAACATAGCAAGACTCTGTCTCTATTTTATCAAAATATATAAAATATAACAACCCCAAAATGCAAATATTTATATATTCATATGGAAACTTTTCCAGGATATATTGTTCAGTTAAAAAAAAAAAAGCAAGATGTTGATCAGTGGGTATAGTGTGTGATCTGTTTTGTTTTGTTTTGTTTTGTTTTGTTTTGTTTTGTTTAGAGACAAGGTCTTGCTCTGTCACCCAGGCTGCAGTGCAGTGGTGCAGTCATAGCTCACTGAAGCCTCGATCTCCTGGGCTCAAGCCATCTTTGTGCCTCAACCTCCTGAGTAATTGGGACTACAGCCATGTGCCACCATTCCCCACTAAAATTTTTAAAAATTTATTTACTTATTTTTGAGACAGAGTCTCACTCTGTCACCCAGGGTGGAGTGTAGTGGCATGATCTCGGCTCACTGCAACCTCCTGGGTTCAAGCAATTATCCTGCCTCAGCCTCCCGAGTAGCTGGGATTACAGGCGCCTAGCAGCACGCCAGGCTAATTTTTGTATTTTTAGTAGAGATAGCGTTCACCGTGTTGGCCAGCCTGGTCTCAAACTCCTGACCTCGGGTGATCCTCCTGCCTTGGCCTCCCAAAGTGCTGGGATTACAGGCGTGAGCCACCATGCCTGGCCTAAAATTTACTTTTAGTTTATTTTTTCTCACTATGTTGCCCAGGCTGGTCTTGAACTTCGGGGCTCAAGTAATCCTTTCACCTCAGCCTTCCAATCATTGGGATTACACAGGCCTGAGCCACTGTTCCCAGCCATATGTGATCTTTAATGTAAAATAAAACACATGCTGGATATTTGTGTATATTTGTATGTGCATAGAATGTTTCAGGGTGAAAACACAGGAAACTGATACTGATAACAGATTGTTTGAAGGCAGAGAAATGAAGAAACTAAGGTGGGAGGGAGACATTTTTCAATGTGAACCTTTCTGAATGGATGGCAGCTTTGTAGTGTGTCACCTTGGGTAGGCTGAACTTCCCAGAATTCCCTCTTGTGTGCATCTCCAGTTAGTGTAGGCCCCCAAAGAGATGACTGTGTGAACTTGGAGGGTGGAAGTGAAGCAAAGATGTTTTGTAACTCACACAGATTGTCACTTATCTGCCTGCTGCCCTTGTTGGCGTGGGCAGTGGCCAGGCTTGCAATGGCTCCGCCTTCCCTTGGATCCTTTTTCAACTTTTCTAACTTCTGGACAACTCTGAAGCCTGTGTTCGGCTGCATGGTGATGGCACCAGCTTCTCCTGCAGGATACTAATGTCAGAGGTGGCAAAAATCAACACATTTGAGTCCATCCTCCTGGATTCTAGTGGATACTTGTGGATCCTGTCTTGTCCTTGCTCTTCCCTACTTTACATCCATCTTCCTGTGGACTTGAAATTCTAGCATTAGATAGTAAAACAATAGCCTTATGGAGACTGATTAACTAGCTCCTGCAATTGCATAATTGCATTTATCAAATCTTTTGTTTTGTGTATTTGTGTGTGTGTGTGTGGTATATGTGTAATTACCTACTAATGGTTCTTCTTCTCGGAGTAAACCCTAATACAAAATTGTTAGATTTTTTTTTTTTTTTTTTTTTTTTTTTTTTTTTTTTGAGACGGAGTCTCGCTCTGTCACCCAGGCTGGAGTGCAGTGGCCGGATCTCAGCTCACTGCAAGCTCCGCCCCCCGGGTTCACGCCATTCTCCGGCCTCAGCCTCCCAAGTAGCTGGGACTACAGGCGCCCGCCACCTCGCCCGGCTAGTTTTTTTTGTATTTCTTAATAGAGACGGGGTTTCACCGTGTTAGCCAGGATGGTCTCGATCTCCTGACCTCGTGATCCGCCCGTCTCGGCCTCCCAAAGTGCTGGGATTACAGGCTTGAGCCACCGCGCCCGGCCTAGATTTTTAAAAACATATTCAAGGCATGCTGTTATGCCCTTGTGACAGCCAGATCATCCCATTTTTATCAGTTAACCACTGTGGTAGAAACAACCAGCAAAATTTATTGGCTTAAAACATCAACCATTGTATTTGCTGATAATTTCTGTGCATCAGCAATTTTGGCCGGGCTCAACAGGACGGTTCTTCTGCTGGTCTCACCTAGACTCACTCAACAGTGTGGCTAGAGCCACATGGTCTAAGATAGCCTCACTCACATATCTGCTGATTAGTGCTGTTTGTTGTTCGGGTCATGTATCTCTAGAAGATTAGCCTGGCCTTCTTCATATGATATTGTGTTCCAAAGGCAGCGAAAGAGAGAGAGACCAAGCCTCAATGCACAAGCAATCACCTTTCAAGTGTTTTATGTTTACCATTGTATTGGGTTATGCTTGTATTATGTTTACCAATGTCCCATTGGCCAAAGCAAAGCACATGTTCAAGCATATAGAGTCAGCATAGAAGAGGATTACCCAAGTGTATGGATATAGGGATACATGATTCTTTAGAGACTATCCTATAATAATTCACTGCATCATCCAATGGCTGGTAAAAGGTTTATTGTACTTTGTGTCACTGAAGGAAAATGTAAATGAGTGAGATTGATGGTAAACTTCTCTAACTTGTTTTATACTTTGTGTCCCCCGTGTAATGTTTAGCCCAGGTCCTTGCATATAATGGGTATTCAAAAACTATTTGTTACTTCAATATCTATAAGTCTCAACCACCAGTAGAGTAGCAGAAGGCTTAAGTGAGACTACCTGTGATTACAGTCTGAAACCAACTGATTTCTAGATGGCATAAGTCACTGGAGAAGAAACACTCTTGGGTTTGGTTTTTGGGTTTTTGTGTTTTTGTTGAGGTCATTATGTTAGCCTGTACCTCGACCTCTCTACCTAGAAATTATGAGCAAATAATATCACACTTACAATTCATTTGCCTTTCTGGGCAAATTGATATTATTTTTGCATTAAAGAGCCAATTGTATTTTAAAGAAAATTTTTTTTTTTTTTGAGACAGAGTCTTGCTCTATCGCCCAGGCTAGAGTGCAGTGGCATGATCTCAGCTCACTGCAACCTCCGCCTCCTGAGTTAAAGCGATTCTCCTGGCTCAGCCTCCTGAGTAGCTGGGACCATGGGCGTGCACCACCATGCCCGGCTAATTTTTTTTTTTTTTCTGAGACGGAGTCTCACTCTGTCGCCCAGGCTGGAGTGCAGTGGCGCGATCTCGACTCACTGCAACCTCTACCTCCTGGGTTCACAACATTATCCTGCCTCAGCCTCCCAAGTAACTGGGACTACAGGCGCCTGCCACCACACCCAGCTAATTTTTTATATTTTTAGTAGAGACAGGGTTTCACTGTGTTAACCAGGATGGTCTCAATCTCCTGACCTCGTGATCCGCCCACCTCAGCCTCCCAAAGCGCTGGGATTACAACAGGCATGAGCCACCGCATCCAGCCAATTTTTTGTATTTTTAGTAGAGAGGGGGTTTCACTGTGTTAGCCAGGATAGTCTTGATCTCCTGACCTCGTGATCCACCCACCTTGGCCTCCCAAAGTGCTGGGATTACGGGCATGAGCCACCACGCCTGGCCCCAAGAAATTTTAAAATAAGGAAAAATGTATTTTATATTTTTTCACATAAAAGTCATATATTTACTATTGCCAGAGCTCTTTATTCCTCTGTCTAGATCTGTTTCCATCTGGATCATTTCCTTCCAATGTGAAGAACTTTGACATTTTGAGCTGGGTGATTAAAAAAAGAAAGAAAAACTAAATGTGAAGGACTTTCTGTATTTCTTGTAGTGTAAGTCTTCTGGTCATAAATTCTCTCAAATTTTTTTTGTCTGAAAATATTTTATCTATATTTTCAAAGGATATTTTCACTGGATATAAAATTCTAAGTTGTCAGGTTTTGTCTTTCAGTGCTTTATGCCATTCTATTGTCTTCTGAGTTATCTTATTCGTTATGAGAAATTGTTTACCCTTTGTTATCGTATATCATCTTCCCCTCCCACCTCAGTTGCTTTTAAGATTTTTTTTCTGTATCTTGAGTTCTTAGCAAATTGATCATGATGGTCCTAGGTGTAATCTTCCTTGTTTTTATTCTGATTGGGGTTTATGGAGATTCGTAGATATCTAGGCTGATATTTTTCATTACATTTAGAAAATTTTGGCCGTTCTATATTCAAAAATGTTTTCAGGCTGGGCATTGTGGCTCGTGCCTATAATTCCAGCCCTTTGTGGGGATGAGGTGGGAGGATTGCTTGAAGTCAGGAGTTCAAGACCAGCCTGGGCAACATGGCAAGAACCTGTCTCTACAAAAAATTTAAAAAATTAGCTGGGCATGGTTGAACACACTTATAGTCCTAGGTACTTGGAAGGCTGAGGCAAGAGGATTGGTTGAACCCAGGAGTTCGAGGTTGCAGTGATCTATGATTGCACCATTGTACTCCAGCCTAGGTGATAGAGTGAGACTGCATCTCTTAAAAAGAAATTATTTCTTGATCTTTCTTCTATAGCCAAGGCTCCCATTAGCTGTATGTTAGATGACTTGGTATTGCCCACAGTTCATTAAAGTTGTGTTCATGTCTTTCAGTCTTTTTTCTCCTCTGTTTTGTATTGATAGTTCCTATTGACCTATCATCCAGTCACTAATACCTTACTTTGTAGTTTCCAATATGCTGTTAAGCCCATCCAGTGGAGTTTTCACTTCAGAATTGATAATAATTTTTTTTCGGTTCTGGAATTTCCACTTTGTTGTATTTTTTAGTTTTCCTTTTTCATACTGTAATTTCACCCATCTGTTCACTCATTGTGTCAATCTTTTTGTTTATAGTCTTTAAATATATCTATAATAGCTATTTTAAAAAGATTTGTCTGCCAATTCCAACATCTGTGTCATCTCTGCATTTGTTTCTGTAGACTTTCCTCCCAGATTATGTGTCACACTCTCCTATCTCTCAACATATCTCATAACTTTTGATGATTTACTGGATATTATGTACTGTATTTATTGGTAATCTGGATTTGTTATTTTCTTTTAAAGTGCATTGAATTTTGTTCTGGAAAGAAGTTATTTTCTGGTGGATCAGTCCGATCATATTAAGGCTTACTTTAAGTTTTCACTAGGATATGTCTAGCTGAACCTTTACTCTTAAGGTTAGAGTAGCCATTTTTCCTATGACTTTCTGGAGTCTCAACTGAATACTTGGGATTTAAGTGAAATATCTCCAGTCTGGCTGGCTAGAACTCTAATTCTTCCAGCACTGTCCAGTTTCCAGAACTTCTCTGAATAGTTCACATATTCCCAGAACTGTTCTCTGCCATGCTTGGTAAAATCTTGCCCTGTGCATGTATGACTTAATATTCAGCTGAAGATGAAAGGAGATTCCTATGCAGATTTATGGAGTTTCTCCTCTGCATGGTGGCTTCCTCTCTGTTATCCTTCCTTCCAAGCAAGTCTTAGTTGCTGCCTCAGCAGCCCTGTTCTTAAATCTGTTTCCTTCACCCAGAAAGATGATTGCTTTCTATTTGGCCCCACTTCCCTTGGCCTTGGGTTGGAAAGTATTCCCAGGCAGAAAGCTGGGATGAATGTGGAGCTCGCCTTGTGTATTTCCCTTCTCTCAAGGACCACATCCTTGTGATATTGTTTGTATGATGCCTAGAAAGAGTTACATCATATATTTTGTTTATTTTTATAGTTTTATGAGACTATAGAATAAGTCTAAAATTTTTTATTCCATGTGACAGAACTGGAAGTCTATATCTTACATTCATATTTCTAAGTAATATGAATATCCTTAATTCATCAATTTTAAACATTTACTATTGGCTTCTTATGGAATAATAGCTCATTTAAACTCTTCTTTCCCTCTCTTTATTCTCATAGTTACATTCCTGTTCTGATAATATTCATTTTCAGATTTTTGTTTTTATGAATTTGTAAACCCTGTTCCCTGCTAAGCCAAATTGTGCACTCTGATCATGTTGCCTTTCCTGTCAAAATCTTGTTTTTCCTGGAGTTAATATCTGGTTAGTGTATTCTGTCTGCCTAATTCTTAAAAGATGCCTAAGTTGGCCGGGCATGGTGGCTCACGCCTATAATCCCAGCACTTTGGGAGGCTGAGGTTGGCAGATCACCTGAGGTCAGAATTCAAGACCAACCTGACCAAACTGGGGAAACCCTGTCTCTACTAAAAATACAAAATTAACTGGGCATGGTGGCACATGCCTGTAATTCCAGCTACTCAGGAGGCTGAGGCAGGAGAATCGCTTGAACTCAGGAGGCAGAGGTTTTGGTGAGCCAAGATCATGCCATTTCACTCCAGCCTGGGCAACAAGAGCGAAACCCAGTCTCAAGAAAAAAAAAAAAAAAAAAAAAAAAAACAGCCTAAGTTTTCTCTCATTCACTCACTTTTTTTTTTCTCACTTCCTTTCATACATAGGAACCTCATTCCCTGTCTTCTAAGTGTAAGTGTCTCTCGATAATGTTTTCTACTAGAGCTTTTGACTTTCTGCTTCCATCTGCAATGGTTACTCAGTTGGCCTGTGGTTTTACAGCTGATGTCCTAGAGCTCCTCATGACTCTCATCCTGAGACTGTCCTTCCTCCTCTTTTCTGCTGGATTCCCTGTTTGTTGGTTCCATGTTTCACTTTATTTTGATGTACTTCTTCAGTTTTGCGGAACATACACTCCAGTACCTTCCCAAGAAAGGGTGCATAGGAAGTATGTTTGTTTTTTAGTCTCCTTAGACATCTAAAATATGTCTTTATTTTACTCTTACACTTGATTAGTGGTTGGCTACATATAAAATTATAGGTAGAAAATATACTCAGAATTTTGAGGTTATTACTTCACTATACTCTAGCATCCAAAGATGCTATTGAAAATGTTGATTCCAGTCTCAAATGATTCCTTAAGTATTACCTATATTTTCTCTTTTGAAGTTTTTAGAATCTTTTTTCCATTTATTAGTGAAATTTGATGATGATGTGTCCTGCTGTGGGTCCTTCTTAATCCTTTTTTCTTCTTTTGTTTATTTATTTATTTTTAAAAAGTAGAGATGGGGGCCAGGTGAGGTGGCTCATGCCTGTAATCCCAGCACTTTGGGAGGCTGAGGCGGGCAGATCACAAGGTCAGGAGTTTGAGACCAGCCTGGCCAACATGGTGAAACCCTGTCTCTACTAAAAATACAAAAATTAGCTGGGTGTGGTGGTGGGCAACTGTAGTCCCAGCTACTCGGGCGGCTGAGGCAGGAGAATTGCTTGAACCCGGGAGGCAGAGGTTGCAGTGAGCCGAGATCATGCCACTGCACTCCAGCCTGGGTGACACAGCAAGACTCTTGTCTCAAAAAAAAAAAAAAAAAAAAAAAAAAAGAAGTAGAGATGAGGGTCTCTCTCTGGTGCTCAGACCAGTCTTGAGCTCCTGACCTCAAGTGATCCTCCTGTCCTGGCTTCCCAAAGTGCTAGGATTACAGGTGTGAGCCACTACACCAGGCCTTTCTGCCTTTCTTCATTCCTTGTTCTTTTTTTTTTTTGGAGTCTCACTCTGTCACCGGGCTGGAGTGCGGTAGCGCAATCTCAGCTCACTGCAAGCTCTGCCTCCTGGCTTCAAGCGATTCTCCTGCCTCAGCCTCCTGAATAGCTGAGACTACAGGCGCATGCCACCATGCTTGGCTAATTTTTGTATTTTTTAGTAGAGATGGGGTTTCACCATATTGGCCAGGCTGGTCTCGAACTCCTGACCTTGTGATCTACCTGCCTCTGCCTCCCAAAGTGCTGGGATTACGGGTGTGAGTCACCATACCCAGCCGGAATCCAATTATTTAAAATTGGATTGCACCACTGCACTCTAACCTGGCGACAGAGTGAGACTGTCTCAAAAAAAAAAAAAAAAAAGGTATGGATTTCAGCCAGATGTGGTGGCTCACATCTGTAGCCTGTACTCTCAACACTTTGAAAGGCCGAAGTCACCTGAGGTCAGGAGTTTGAGACCGGTCTGGCCAACATGATGAAACCCCATCTCTACTAAAAATACAAAAAAAAAAAAAAAAAAATAGCTGGGTGTGGGAGCATGCATCTATAATCCCAGCTACTGGGGAGGCTGAGGCAGAAGAATCATTTGAACCCAGGAGGCAGAAGTTGCAATGGAGCCAAAATTGTGCCACTGCACTCTAGCCTGGGTGACAGAGCAAGACTCCATCTCAAAAAAAAAAAAAAAAAATATATATATATATATATATATATATGAATTTCTCTCCCTGCTTCCTTCCTGCCTCTTCCTTCTTCCCAGATCTCAAATCCTAGTGATCAAATTACTCATACCCCTCAGTTCTTCGTGTAATGCCTCTGTCTTCACATTGGTGAAGCGTGATGGTGGAGACAAAAGAAATCAAACAAATTAACAAATCAATATCTCGGCCGGGCGCGGTGGCTCAAGCCTGTAATCCCAGCACTTTGGGAGGCCGAGAAGGGCGGATCACGAGGTCAGGAGATCGAGACCATCCTGGCTAACACGGTGAAACCCCGTCTCTACTAAAAAATACAAAAAACTAGCCGGCGAGGTGGCGGGTGCCTGTAGTCCCAGCTACTCGGGAGGCTGAGGCAGGAGAATGGCGTAAACCCGGGAGGCGGAGCTTGCAGTGAGCTGAGATCCGGCCACTGCACTCCAGCCTGGACCACAAAGCGAGACTCCGTCTCAAAAAAAAAAAAAAAAAAACAAATCAATATCTCATTACAGAAATCAGCACTATGAAGCCAATGAACTTGATGCTGTGAAAGAGAGCAAAGGGGGTGGGTTGGGGAAGTATTTAGATAGGGCAGCAAGGGAGGGCCTCTCTGAAGAAATATCATTGACCCTCAGACTTGAAAAGGAGTTGGCCCTTTGAAAGAGGAAGAAAGCATGTTTGAAGAACAGAGAGGAAGCCAGTGAGGCTGGAGTGTAGTCGACAGGGAAGAGTGTGGCTCCGACAAGCCTGTGGAGAGGTGGGCAGGGGCTCAGCTACACAGGGGCTTTTAAGGCTGCTGAGAACTTGAGCTTTTATCTGAAGTGCAATGAAAAGCCCCTGGCAGTGGTGGTGGGGCGGCGGGTGGGGTGGTGAAGTGGGGGAGTGACGTCGCTTCTATAGCCATAGTTTTAAAAGTATCCCGCACATGAGGCATGCAAAGCACATTGCGGGGTGCAGATAAGAGTCGAAGTCAGGGAAGCAGACAGGGGGATCTTGTAGTAGTTCAGGTCAGAGATGATGGTAGCTCTGGCTGAGTGCGGGTGAAGCAGTGAAGATGGAGAGAAACGGATGGAGTCGGGATTTATTTTGTACTTTATTTTTTAATTTTTAATTTTATTAATTTATTTTTATTTGTAAAGATGGGGTCTCACTGTGTTGCCCAGGTTGCTCTTGAACTCCTGGTCTCAAGTGATCCTCCCAAAGTGCTGGTCTCAGCCTCCCAAAGTACTGGGGTTACAGGCGTAAGCCACCGCACCTGGTAAGGATTTATTTTGGAGGTAGACTAAGCAGGATTTGGGATGGACTGAATGTGAGCAGTGAGGGAGAGGAATGCAGGAATTTATAGCCAGCATGCACGTGAGCCTGTAATCATCTCCCCAGACCCCTGCAACGAACATCTGAGATACTGGTTTCTTTGCACCATACTCTGAGATGGCTGTCCTAGCATAGCATCCACATGCATCTGTGCTGGGTGGGTGGCGGCTCTCTGAAGTTCTTGGACAGGAAGTGGGATTTTCGAAAAGAGGCCTACACTTGTTTCAGGCCATTTCTCCCAGGTTGTGGGAAGAAAAGTGACAATAGTTAAAATGAAGATGATAATAATAACAATTATAGCTAACACTTGCTGAGCTCTTATTATGAGCTGGGCACCCAAAACCACCCTACGAGAGGTCAAGTATCTTGCCGTAAGTCACACGGGTAGCAAGGGAACAAGGCAGGACAGGCCCCCAGGCGGCCTGGCCCTAGAATCTGCTGTTTTTACCACTGTGCTATTTAGTTGGCTCTGAATACAGGCAGATGCCCTTTGCTGGGCATTGCCATCCAGCATACTTTTTGGATGCAGAACCAGTAAGGTGTAGTTCAGGTACAATCAGTATTTGAGAAAGAGCTTAGGATTTTAGAACCACTTTTTTTTTTAGACAGAGTCTCACCCAGGCTGGAGTACAGTGGCACAATCTCGGCTCACTGCAACCTCCACCTCCTGGGTTCAAGCAATTCTCCTGCCTCAGCCTCCTGAGTAGCTGGGACTAAGGTGCACACTACCACTTAGTAAAGACAGGGATTCGTCATGTTGGCCACTCTGGGCTCGAACTCCTGACCCCAAGCCATCCACCCGCCTTGGTCTCCCAAATTGTTGGGATTAAAGGTGTGAGCCACTACGCCTGGCCCTAGAACCAAAACAACCATCATGATAACACCACCACCAAGCAAACCATAAAAACTTGAAAATGTGAAAAAGGGCCTACGCTGGCCAGCCTAAGAAGTGAGGATGCCTGTGACAGACCCGAGGTCACCACTGGCTCTTCTCCAGCTGTGTAGGTCACTAGGCTCATCGCTGTAACTTTGGCTCAGGCACTTCTCCCGCCTGGGACTGAGAGGAGTCAGCCCCTAAACCTTCTCACTGGGAGCTAATGATTAACTGGCTCTATTTCTGCCCCTCCTGGGCCTTATACTCTCTACCCACCCGCAGACACAGGACAGTCTGGGACACCACCAACCTTGGACACCACCAACCTATGGCAAGGCTATACGTTTTTAATTACAAGGAGATACCCTTATCTCTGGCCAGTCCTTTTCTCCATTAATTTACACCTTCTCTTATCTTTTGCATCTATTGTCTCCCTGCAACGAATGTCTATCCAGCATGTGCCTATGCTGCCACTGCCTCTGCAGGCCCCTGTCCCTCAGCTGACCCCTCGGGGGCCTCATTTATCTCCCTGCTGGTCCTCCTTACGCCTGACCCTGTCCAGGCTCGCTTTGATCTGTCCTTTGCTCCTCTCTGCCTTCACCTAGGATTCTCCTTTCTCCTTTTCAGGCGATGTCCCTGCCCATTCCAGGAATTCTCCTGACTCCAGGGCATGCTGTTTCTGGGAACTGGGCCTCTTTGTCCCTCCAAGAGGACAGGAAAGCGAGGAGGGGAAGTGGCCATTTGCATAGCCAGAGGAATGGGACTAGAGAAAACAGACAGGGTGGGTCTCTTGGGTTCCCAATCAAAGGAAAAGAGGGTCGGAGCAGGGAGGCAGGAGGTCAGGGGCTCTGCGGGGCTGGCTCTATGTAACTTACTCCTTCTGCAAGCAGTCACTTATGAAGTGCCTACTGTGTGCAAGGTGCAGCACGACGGGGCTCAGATACAAATTTGGAGACCTAGGCTGATGGCTGGCCAACCCCTCCCTGACCCTGGATGCTGCAATGAGCTGAGGCAGGGGAAGAGACTTGGCCTTGACAGGTGGAAAGCTGCCTGGGTACCCAGGTGGTGGCCCTTGGTGGGGGCAACTGGAGCAGCAGGGGGCTGACCTGTAAAGGAGCCAGCACCGGATGCCCAGCTCTGTCTGGTTAAGGCAGATGTTTTCTTTTCTTTTTTTTTTCTGTGATACGGAGTCTCGCTTTGTCACCCAGGCTGGAGTGCAGTGGTGCAATCTCGGCTCACTGCAACCTCCACCTCCTGGATTCAAGTGATTCTCCTGCCTCAGCCTCCTGAGTAGCTGAGATTACAGGGGTGTGCCACCACAACCAGCTAATTTTTGTATTTTTAGTACAGACAGGGTTTCACTATGTTGGCCAGGCTGGTCTTGAACTCCTGACCTCAAGTGATTCACCTGCTTCGGCCTCCCAAATTGCTGGGATTGCAGGTGTGAGCCTCTGCACCTGGGCTGGGCTGACATTTTCTAACCTGGCTCTGTCTTGGCCTGAGCTAGCCCTCCAACACTTCTGTTAGCCTACCTGTTTTCAGCCTGCTGCTAAGCATAACTGTTGAAACCCACAGAGATTTCTGTGTCTCCTTTTTTCTCTAGGTGTCTCTTCAGGCTGGAATTTCTCCCCAAAATGCGAGCACTGGGCTGGTCCTGGGCATTCTGCCATCTACAGCAAATAGAAAAAGAAAATGTGTCCTTACTGTCGCCACCAATGTTTGCTGTGGCCCTTGGGGGAAGGGCGGGCCCCAGCGGCTGCCGGACACACCTGCTGGATAGAGGGAGGAGTCCAGTGCTCAGGTGGGGGCCATCCAGGTGGCCTGGGAAGGTCAAGCACCAGACCCCCTTGCCGGTGCAGGAGGACAGGCAGGCACTGACAAGGCTTCCGAGGACTGCCAGGCAGCTCTGCACGGCATCCCGGGTCTCATTTGCAGGGAAAAAGCTTGAGAATAAAAAAACAGAAACCAAAACTGATCTCTGGAAAGATACATACACAGTTGTCACCGGTGGATGCCTTAGAGGAGGTTGATGGAGTGGGTAGGAGGCGGTGCAGGCCTTTGAGAGGACTTTGGCTCTTGTTTTGTGTGAACAGGGGGACGTGGGGAAGTTTTGAGCAGAAGAGTACACTGTCTGTCTTGAATTAACTTTTTTCTTTTTCTTTTCTTTTCTTTTTTTTTTTTTTGAGACAGGGTCTCTCTATTGTCCAGAAGTGCAATGGTGTGATCACGGCTCACTGCAGCCTCAAACTCCCAGGCTCAGGTGATCCTCCCATCTCAGCCTCCCAAGTAGCTGGGACCACAGTCATGCACCACCATGCTCAACTAATTTTTGTGTTTTTTTGTACAGATGAGGTTTTGCCATGTTGCCCAGGCTGGTCTCAAAGTCCTGGGCTCAAGTGATCTGCCTGCCTTGGCCTCCCAAAGTGCTGGGATTATAGGCATGAGCCACCGTGCCTGACCTGATTTGACTTTTTTTTTTTTTGAGACGGAGTCTCGCTCTGTCACCCAGGCTGGAGTGCAGTGGCCGGATCTCAGCTCACTGCAAGCTCCGCCTCCCGGGTTTACGCCATTCTCCGGCCTCAGCCTCCCGAGTAGCTGGGACTGCAGGCGCCCGCCACCTCGCCCGGCTAGTTTTTTGTATTTCTTAATAGAGACGGGGTTTCACCGTGTTAGCCAGGATGGTCTCGATCTCCTGACCTCGTGATCCGCCCGTCTCGGCCTCCCAAAGTGCTGGGATTACAGGCTTGAGCCACCGCGCCCGGCCCTGATTTGACTTTTAAAAGAACTGCTCTGACTGTTGTTGGAGAATAGAGTGGGGGGAAAGGGGTGGAAGTGGGAAGAACATTGCCCTAATGTAGGAGGGGGATGGTGGCACGGACCAGGCAATTCCCGTGGCAGTGGGGCGAGAAAGGATCAGATTCTGGGTGTGTCTATATATGTATATGACAGAGTCTTGCTTGGTCAGCCAGGCTGAAGTGCGGTGGTGTGATCATGGCTCACTGCAGCCTCGATCTGGGGTATATTTTAGGGAGTAGAGTTGACAGGCTTTTCTGATGAATGGGATGTGGCATGTGAAAGAAAAAGGGAAAGAAGTCGGGGATGACTCCAAGGGCTTTGGCCTGAGCAACTGCAAGAATGGAGCTGCCATTTGCTGAGAAGACAAAGATGTGAAATCCTCTCCGTCGCCTGGCCCATATCCCCTCCTGACTCTATGGGAATAGAAGCCATGGAAGGAAAGGAGTTGCCTTTGGTGCCTGGCGTCAGTCCTCCCACATTGTCAACAAACCATGTGGAAGGAATGGAAAAAAGGGAAAAAGAAAAGGAGAGCAAATATTTGCCTAAAGGTATCTGAGCAGCTCTTGGGCTTCCAAGGGCCAAGTGGTCTCTACAGTTTGGGAAAGTGGGTCAAAGAAGGATTGGGTTCGTCACGAGTGCCACGATTCCTGTGGATTCTCATCTTGGCGTTTGGGTCTCTAGCCTCATTTTTAAAGTTGTAAAGCTTTTGTAATAATGTAAAGCTTTTATAAAACGACTAACAAGAGTGTATCACAGAGACGTAAGGATAAGGAAGGTGCTTTAGGTGTGTGTTTCTGAACAAATTCTAGGATAGGTGCTATACAAGAGTAAGGTACTATTCCAGGGGCCAAAACCACCTCAGTGAACCAGCTTCGTTTTTTCGGCTGTCTTAACTGTCT
Source organism: Macaca fascicularis (assembly GCF_037993035.2). NCBI lineage: Eukaryota > Metazoa > Chordata > Mammalia > Primates > Cercopithecidae > Macaca > Macaca fascicularis. Next base: position 67,745,898 of record NC_088392.1, on the reverse strand, counting down.
GAACTCTTCTTGAGGACAAGGAAGTCAGCAAAGAAAGGACACCCAGTCAAGCCTAGAAGCCTTCCTAATTGGAGAGCGTCACAGACCCCTGATCTGGAGTCTAGGAACTCTTAGTTTAGACATATTTGTAACTGGCTGGGCGCAGTGGCTCACGCCTATAATCCCAGCACTTTGGGAGGCTGAGGCGGGCAGATCACCTGAGGTCAGGAGTTTGAGACTAACCTGGCCAACATTCTGAAACCCCATCTCTACTAAAAATACAAAAATTAGCCAAGTGTAGTGGTGAGCACCTGTAATCCCAGCTACTTGGGAGGCTGAGGCAGCAGAATAGCTTGAACCCAGGAGGCAGAGATTGCAGTGAGCTGAGATCATGCCACTGCTCTCCAGCCTGGGTGACAGAGCGAGACCCTGCCAGGCTACGACAGGAGGCCAGGACAGCAGTATGGTTCAGCATGAGCTCTGAATTTGGATAGCATAGCGTTCCCTCCTGCCTCTAGCTGTGTGAACAAGGGCAAGTTAATTGATCTCCCTAAATCTCTGTGTCCCTCTCTGTAAGTTTAGATAAAGTACTACTTCATAGGGACTTTAAGAGGGTTAAATGAAGAAATATTCATGAAGTGCTTGGCACCATGCCAAATACATGGAAACTGCTTAATAAGTAGCAGTTTACTTATTATTTATTTATTTATTTATTTTTGAGACAGAGTCTTGCTCTGTCGCCCAGGTTGGAGTGCAGTGGCACGATCTTGGCTCACTGCAAGCTCTGCCTCCCGGGTTCATGCCATTCTCCTGCCTCACCCTCCCAAGTAGCTGGGATGACAGGCACCCACCACCACGCCCAGCTGATTTTTTTGTATTTTTAGTAGAGATAAGGTTTCACCGTGTTAGCCAGGATGGTCTCCATCTCCTGACCTCGAGATCTGCCTGCCTTGGCCTCCCAAAGTGCTGGGATTACAGGCATGAGCCACTATGCCCAGCCAATTTATTTAAAAAAAAGAAAAAGAAAAAAAAACTTTGTAGAGGCAGGGTCTCTCTGTGTTGTCCAGGCTGGTCTCTATCTCCTGGCCTCAAACAATCCTTCTGTCTCAGCCTTCCCTCCCATAGCCCTGGGATGACTGTTGTGAGCCACTGCACCCAGTCCTGGACATGTATTAATATTTAAAAGGATAACAAATAAGGGAGTTTTTTTGTATTTTTTTAGAGACAGGGTCTTGCTCTATTTCAGAGAACTGTTGTTCTCGAAAACAAAAACAAAAACAAAGAAAACGAAAAACAAAAAGAACTCCCTTATTTGAAAATTTCCAGGGATTTACCCTAATGATGACTTGAAAAATCCTTTATGATGGGATATGATTATTTTTGAAAGAATATACTTTTTTTTTTCTTTTTTTAACGAGACTGGGTCTTGCTCTATTGCTCCAGCTGGAGTGTAGGAGTGTGGTCATAGCTCACTACAGCCTTGAATTCCCCAGCTCAAGTGATCCTCCCATTTCAGCCTGCCAAGTAGCTGAGATTACAGGCATATGTCTTCATGCCTCGCTTTTATATATATATATATATATATATATATATTTTTTTTTTTTTTTGGTAGAGATGGGTGGGCGGGTCTTACTATGTTGCCCAGGCTGGTCTCGAACTCCTGGCCTCAAGTGACCTGCCCGCTTCAGCCTTCCAAAGTGTTGGGATTACACGCATGAGCTCCTGGCTAAAACACAACACAGCACAACAAAACAAAACACTTAATGTACTTCATAATCCCCTTACATAAAAGCCAATGAGGTTTCATTTTTTAAATATGTCAGGTATAGAACCCCTACAACTTTACACATCCACAGTGGGTTTCCAACTAGATGGATGGCTTTAGTGGAAAGTGTGGTGGATAAACCTCTCAAGGGGTAAGTCAGAGACAGAACTGGTTAGAGGCAGGAGATTTTCAAGCATATTAACAACACACACACACACACACACACACACACACACACACACACGCACAGTCACATGACATCCAATTCAGGAAGATACATTTTCAAACCAAAAATCAGGATAGATAGTACGAGAAATATAGATGGCCCTGGGGAACAATGGAATAGAATCTTTAGCATGTGGAACTGCCTCGGACTCTCCGTGGCCTCTTGACATTCTCCACTGGCTGTGATTCCCATGTTTCTCAGCAGATCTTGGCTTCTGAGGGCCAAGTGGTCCCTATGGTTTGGGATCTTGGGCCCATTTCTGTGGTTTTTTTTTGTTTTTTGTTTTTCAGACAAGGCATCTCTCTGTCTCCCAGCCTGGAGTGCAGTGGCGTGGTCTCAGTTCATTGCAACCTCTGCCTCCTGGGTTCCAGAGATTCTCCCACCTCAGCCTTCCCACTAGCTGGGACTACAGGCACGAGCCACCACATCTGGCTAATTTTTGTATTTTTTTTTTTTAAGAGGAGGGGTTTCGCCATGTTGTCCAGGCTGGTCTTGAATTCCTGGACTCAGACCATCTGTCCGTGCTGGCCTCCCAAGGTGCTGGGAGGTGTGAACCACGGCGCCCAACCCCATTTCTTACTCTCAGTCTATTCCAGTAGCTTCTTCCTGGTCCTTGGGTAAGTTGCCCACTGGGCTCTGTCTACTAAAACAATCACAAATTAGTTCTTTAGTGGAACATGTCTAACTCCTCTTCAAATCCCCCAGCTCCTGGTATAGGGTTTGATTCCGAACAAGCAGTCAATCTGTTTGTTGAATGAGATTGAATTAGCATGGGTGAGAATTAGCAATGCTCTCCTACTTCCTGAGCCACCTGGATCAATACCTCCTGGAGTGCCTCAGCCCAGACAACCAGGCTGGCCCTGCAGACAGCCTTAGCCCCCTGTCCCTGTGGGTGTGCGGCTGGCTGCCTTCTTCTCCACGTAGATGCAGGCCTGGCTTTGGGGAGCATCCAGCCGGGCCCTGCTTGAAGGCCGCAACTCCACTGGGCACATGTGGATTGCCCTGAAGCAGCATTTTCCCAAGGTTTGGCTGTGCTAATTATTCCTTCCCCTCCTGCTGTTAAAACCTTGGACTAGAAAATGAAATCAGGGAGGGGGCGTGGAAGGGCAGCTGGGAAGGAAAGGAGTTAATAAGCAGAACAAGGTCACCCATCTGCTGCCGCTTTCCACACTCCCTTATCTGTGACGCCATCCTCTCCAAGGTCCCCTCTTTTCATTAAAACTGTTGAATTACCCAAAATGATAAAACTAACTAAATTTTTACTGGCCTTCTGTCTTAGACATAACAGAGCTCGCCTTGATATTGCAGCTGTCCTGATGGGCTGCGCTTCTCTCCTCCCTGCAGCTTCTAAGAGGAAAAGCAGTGGCTGGTGGAGAGGCTATGAGACCAGTCTGGCCCCCGTCCCCCACCTGGGCGGGCAGACTGTGAGTGTCTGCAAGGGTCTGTTTCCTGGGCAGGTGAGAGACAGACCTGCCAGCTCCTGCTCTCTGATAGGGCTGTGACAATACCTTGTCATTCCACACCTCTGCAGGGGAGAGGGGATGAGATGGCCAGGCTTCCCAAAGCCAGGAAGCCAGAGCGTCTGGAAGATCATGTGGCCTCTGTGGTGCCCCTGCATCTTCCATGTACCAGGAGGAGAAGCAGAGGAATGCACAGGCAAACCCTGCCCTTGACAGAGGTGCTGGGCTGGAAGGGAAAGAGCATGTTACCACTGGGTCGGGTAAAATCCAGTTGTTGTGTGATCCTGAGCACTGAAATTCAGTGAGTCTCAATTTCTTCAACTGTGAAATAGGAACAGTAACCACTATGTCGCAGGACTAAAGGAAATAACATATTACATTCTAGCACCTGCTTGGCAGATAGTGGGTGTTCGGGTAATGTTTGTTTGACCAAGTATTCCTAAACAGACCTGCCATATAAATCTTAATGTAACCACCAAGGCCACAGCAAGAAACCAAAACAAAAAGTAAAAGTAGGGGAAAGGCTGATATTTAAATTCCTTCAGGATACTTTGAAAAACACAAATGAAAGTATTATAAATGCTGTTATGTGTTTTCTACTTTTCAATCTAGTGATACATCTTGGAGATCGTTTTAAATTAGTACCTAGAGATTTGCCTCATTCTTTTAAAAAATCGACTGCATAAGCTGGACACTGTGGCTCATGCCTGTAATTCCAGCACTTTGAGAAGCTGAGGTGGGTGGATCACTTGAGACCGGGAGCTCAAGACCAACCTGGCCAAAATGGTGTATTTTTGTCTCTACTGAAAATGCAGAAATTAGCCAGATGTGGTGGCACACACCTGTAATCCTAGCTACTTGGGAGGCTGAGGCACGAGAATCACATGAACCTGGGAGGCAGAGGTTTCAGTGAGCCGAGATCACACCACTGCATTCCAGCCTGGGCAACAGAGTGAGACTCTGTCTCAAAAATAAAAATAAAATAAAAATGAAAGACTCCATGATAGTCTATAACCTGGGCATAGCAGGCCTCTGTTGAACAACAGGTACATATGATATTTTGCTGTGTTCAAAGTTGACCCCATGAATATCCTTGTACCTACTTCTTGGAGCACCTGTGTCAGTGTACCTATAGCCCTACACCTTTCAATACCTTAATAAACAACTTGGGTGAAAATATGGAAGGCACATTTTTCAAGTTTGCTGAAAGGGAGCACTAGTACAATTGGTGGACAGAATTTTGTGTGTGTCTCCATGAGACTATCATTCATATAGTCTCATTTATATACCAATTATATTTATCACTTATATATTGAGTACCTACTGTGTACCAGATACTGTTGCAGGCACTTGGTATCCATCAATGAGCAAAACCAAGAAAGATACCTGCTTTGTGGAGGTGACAAACTAGCAGAAGACAGCTAATAGACAATAAATAAAGAAATTATATAGCATGTTAGAAAGAGATCAGTGATGCGGAAAATGGGGAAAAGGCAGACAGTGTATAGGAAGTCTGGAGTCCTGGGGCAGGGGATGAGCTTGAAGCTGTTTAGGGGTCGTGACATATGTCTGTGATCTAGAGTGTGGCATGGATGGCCAGTGATACATTTCAATTGGATTGAACAGAATTCAAATGAATTAGAAGTTCTTGCTGGGCACAGTGGCTCATGCCTGTAAATCCCAGCACTTTGGGAGGCTGAGGTGGGCAGATCATCTGAGGTCAGGAGATCGAGACCAGCCTGGCCAACATGGTGAAACCCCGCCTCTACTAAAAATACAAAAATTAGCCGGGTGTGGTGGTGGGCACCTGTAATCCCAGCTACTCAGGAGGCTGAGGCAGGAGAATCGCTTGAACCCAGGAGGTGGAGATTGCAGTGAGCAGAGATCGCGCCACTGCACTCCAGCCTGGGCTACAGAGCGAGACTCCATCTCAAAAAAAAAAAAAAAAAAAAAAAAAAAAAGCCCTCTGCTTGGCTGCGTTTGCAGACCCTTACTCTCTTGACTACCCTCCTCTGAGAAAACTCCAGGATGCCGGCCGGGGGCGGTGGCTCACTCCTGTAATCCCAGCACTTTGGGAGGCCGAGGCGGGCCGATCACAAGGTCAGGAGATTGAGACCATCCTGGCTAACACGGTGAAACCCCATCTCTACTAAAAAATACAAAAAAACTAGCCGGGCGTGGTGGCGGGCGCCTGTAGTCCCAGCTACTCGGAAGGCTGAGGCAGGAGAATGGCATGAACCCAAGAGGCAGAGCTTGCAATGAGCCGAGATCGTGCCACTGCACCCCAGCTTGGGTGACAGAGTGAGCTCCGTCTCAAAAAAAGAGAGGAAACTCCAGGATGCCAACATCTCACCTACACAGTAGGATGGAGGAGGCAGTTGCTATTTGTGCGGATGGTGATGTCACCCTGTTGTCACGTAGTGAGTTTACAGTTGTCAGAAACCCCTAGGGTAAGTGGGTTCCTTGGTTTTTCAGGAATAGCTATTAAACCAACTGATCCTAATTCTGTTCTGCATAAGCTTGTATTTTTCAGCCTCAGTGTAGGGCGTTTGTGAGTTTTTCCCAAAATAGCTATTAGGAAGAGCTATTAAACCAACTGATCCTTATTCTGTTCTACGTAAGCTTGTATTTTTCAACCTCAGTGCAGGGTGTTTGTGAGTTTTTCCCCCAATAATTTCCTTTCTTTAGTTTCCCTCTGTGTTTTAACTCTGTTGAGATGCTGATTCCTCATTCTAAATAATCAGAGTTTGGTGGTCCTCAAGACATTTTTTTTCCCAAACTAGGGAGTCAGGACTTTATTCTGAAGGCAGTAGGGAGCTACTGAAGGGCTTTAAGCGGATAATAATAATGTTTTCCTGCTAGAGATATCACCCAAGGAGCAGAGGTGAGGATTAACTTGGCGGCTGCAAGATCATGTTGGACCTTGGAGAGGAGACTTGGAGAAGGCCTCTTCCAAGTCATCAGCAGTGAGAGCCGAGAGAAGGGGGTGGACAGATGATACGTGGGGAGTGGAAGGACGAGAGTGTGGAGCTGCTGCAGATGCCCCCAGGGGTGACTAGATGAAGCCTTTTATCAAAATAAAGAAGCTGGGGAGGAAGAGGTGGGTGAGCCTGACTTTGGGTGTGATGGTGGTGAGGAGTGGCTGGGATCCCAGTGAAGCTGTCTCCTGGGCCTGGGAGACAGGTCTAGCCTGGGACCTCTTGTGGAAGTTATCCGCTTACTGAGGGAGCTAGGAAGAGTGCATGCATGAAAGAAGGCTATGATAGCAGCTTCCAGGTGCTGCCATGTGCAAGAGGACACAGTCACACTTGTGTAGCTCTGAGGCCAAAACTAGGGTGAAGTCTGAGTTGTAGGGATGTGGCTTTCAGAGCAATAACAGGAGAACTTTTCAACAGGACCATTGCAGTCCTATTGCGGGCAGTGGCTGACAACCTCTAGTCACTATGTGGGAGGGATCGTCTGCTGAATGGCCAGAGATGACAAGATGCGTTCCTGCCCGCAAGGAGTTCATGATCGTTAGGGGATTTCAGAAGGGAAATGACCATTGACTGAACTGTTCGTCACTAAGAGCTCAGAAAAGGGAAAGACTGGCATGAACTAGAAAGGAAAAAAGGATGACCTCTATCTGGATGGGTTAAAAAGAGGGATTCTCTAGATCTCTGGAGCTGGGAAGAAGAGACCAGCTGAAGGCCAGTTTATAGCCTGGTATGGCAGGCTACCCTCTGCTTCGACCCTCTAAATGCTTCTCATCTCGCTCAAAGTCAACTCCAAGGCCTTTCAGTAGCCTGTAGGCTCCACAGGGCCTGTGTTGGATCTTGTCTCCTACCGCCCTCCCCCAGCCTGCACAGTGCCAGCTGTACTTCTTCCTACATTCCTCTCAGCAGACCAGGCACCCTCCTGCCTCAGGGCCCTTGAAACTATTGTTGGTGCCTGAATGTTCTTCCCAAAGATTTGCACAGGTCTGACTCCCACACGCTTTTTGGATTTCTGTTCAAATGTCACCTTCCTGTGGGGAGCCCTGATTTCCCTACCTAAACCAGCAATTCCACCCCCTTCTCTCTTCTTAGTCTTCACAGCGTTCATCACCTTCTTACATATTGCAGTATTTATGTGATTATTGTCTGTCTCCCGCAATCAGAATAGAAGCTCCATGAGGGCAAGGACTTTATCTGTTTTGATCACTGCTGTATCTCTAGTGCCTGGAAATGTGCCTGGCACAGGGGGAAGAACCCTGTAAATATTTGTTGAATGAATGAATAAACAAATGAATGAACAACCTCATGGTCCATATCGAGGGGTTCTAGAAGATGAAGCTGCATGAGTACAGTTGTCCAACTGTGGAAGTTCTAGTTCTGGCATGAAAGCTTGGACTAATATGGTTCAAAATATGGAGACCTTTTGTTTTTTTTCCCTAGAGAGACAAAATGAAAATTGTGGTTTAGTAGCAGAAATCCATCAAGAAAAAAATATAATTTCTTCAAGGGGAGCTGGATTAGACTCTCTTTGGTCTTGGAATAGCAAATGCATTATTTATTTATTTATTTATTTATTTATTTATTTATTTATGAGACAGAGTCTCTCTCTGTTGCCCAGGCTGGAGTGCAATGGCATGATCTCGGCTCACTGCAACCTCTGCCTCCCGAGTTCAAGCGATTCTCCCACCTCAGCCTCCCCAGTAGCTGGGATTACAGGCACCCATCATCATGCCCGGCTAATTTTTGTATTTTTGTAGAGATGGGGTTTCACCGTGTTGGCCAGGCTGGTCTCGAACTCCTGGCTTCGGGTGATCCTCCCACCTCAGCCTCCCAAAGTGCTGGGATTACAGGCGTGAGCCGCCATGCCTGGCCCAGTTACAACATTTTCTAAGGGTCTGCTGTTGCTCAAGCTCTGCTGAGTTTTGTGGGAGGTCCTAGCATGTAGAGGAGTGGTATAAACCTTAAGGAAAGAGTGGGCACAGCACGTGACCCCCATGCCCCACACCTGCTCCCGAAGCTCCAGACAACTGTGGACTTTTAATATTGCTTGTTAAAGGAATGAATCAATGAACAAACTTGTGATTTTGTTGGGGAGACAAAGCAAACGTATTAAAAGGACTTTATTAACTCACAAGCAACAAATGGAGTAAAAATTAGTACTGTGCTTCAGAGGAATAAGGTTGAACTTTGAAATTGTATCTTCAAAGGCAGCAGTGGCTAAGAGCATAAACTCTGAAGCCAGACAGCCTGGGTGAAAATCACAGCTCTCCTGGTATTAGCCGTGTGACCTTATCCATTTAATCTCTCTTCTTTAGTTTATTTGTCTATAAAATGGGGATACTAAGAGTACCTCTCTCATAGGATTCTTATAAAGATTAAAGGAATACAGATGAAGCACTTAACCAGCACAGCATCTAATAATTGCTGTGCAATTGCTGACATTTACAACTAGATTTGGGTGGGTTTCAGAGGCTGAACTTTAGACAATTTTTTCTACCCTAGCTGTGATACAGCTTCTGGCAAATTCTAGGAGTTCATTAAATAGACACATTTTCTGCCCTCTGTGAGTTTCAGTTTTCTCATCTGTCAAACAGTAACAATAATCCTATCTTACAGGACTGGGGTAGAACTTAAATAAAATTTCTTGCTTCAATGCATAGCACATGATGTGTGCTAAGTAAATGTGTTTTGAATGAATGACACGTGTGAATCACTACCTATGGTGAATTTGAAGTGAGTGAGCCTTCAAGGAATGTAAGTAGGGGAGTGATCAGAGGCAGGTAGGCGTGATTGAGGTGTTTGCTGAGTGACCATTATGAGTCAGATTTTGAAGGAAGAGCAGATTACAGGTTGGCTGAAAAAAGAGAAAAGCCATTCTTGGTAGATGAAAAAGCATGGAAAATCTCCAAGAAAAGCTGAAAGGAGAATGAAAATATAGTTAACGAGATGGGAAGACCAGTTTTTGCAACACTTTGAAGGTCAGGAGTTTTCCTTTGTACTTAGAGCCCCCAGTGAATATTCCTGGGCTGTGATTCGCCTCCTGTCTTAGCCAATTGGATCATAACATGAATCTGTCACCAACATTTGCCATTTAGGGTTGGGAGAATGGACCTCCCAATGGTTAGGGTAATTCCAGCGTCACTTCCTAAAGTCTACTTAGAGTTTTCACAATACTTTTTGGGGTAAGAAAAAAACACCTTAAAATTGTGGACAAACTTCCTGTGATTCTGGGAATATGTTTTTCTTATTGGTCAAAATTCCATGAGAAATACCAGATCCAGGATAGGCAAATGAGCCTGTTGCCAGCTGCAGTCATGTTGCCAGGAGAATCTGAAACATGTTTTTTAAAGCCCCCAAAGTCTTTTTTTTTTTTTTTTTTTTTTTGAGACGGAGTCTCACTCTGTCTCCCAGGCTGGAGTGCAGTGGCGCGATCTCGGCTCACTGCAAGCTCCGCCTCCCGGGTTCACGCCATTCTCCTGCCTCAGCCTCCTGAGTAGCTGGGACTACAGGCGCCCACAACCGCGCCCGGCTAATTTTTTGTATTTTTAGTAGAGACGGGGTTTCACCGTGGTCTCGATCTCCTGACCTTGTGATCCGCCCGCCTCGGCCTCCCAAAGTGCTGGGATTACAGGCGTGAGCCACCGCGCCCGGCCTAAAGCCCCCAAAGTGTTTCAGCACGAACACAGGCACTTTGCCGGCAGCTTGAGACCTAACGCTCTGGGGAATGCCCTCCCGTAGAAGGGGATAATGTGAGGAAACTGAAAAAGAAGTGGAAGAACCCTTTTCAGACGGAATCGAACAATGCCCCACTGGCCCCTAGTCCTTACGCTCCTGCTGCAGGATTCTTCACTTCACTCGCAAGATGCTGCTGGGGACATGGAAGTGATTAGAATATGTCACCCAACCCGTTTCTGCAGTCTCTTGCCTGTGGGTGCCACCACCCTTTGAGAACTGAAAAATGTGTGTGCCCCCACCTCCAGGCAGAGCTCCAGGCCTGCCCATGCATACTTTGCCTGTAATATTTGCAGGTCACAGACCAGGGGCCCATCCCATGGCCTCAGTTAAAAACCCACACTGCTGAGACAGCTACTTCCTTTATCTTATATTGTTGTTTACATGTTTGTCTGCACAATAGATTGCAAATGTGTTGACAGTGGCACCAGGTCTTAAGTTATTTTGGTATTCTCCCTAGCTTTTTTTTTTTTTTTTTTGACAGGGTCTCACTCTGTTGCCCAGGCTGGAGTGCAGTGGCATGAACATGGCTCACTGTAGCCTCGACCTCCTGGGCTCAAGGAATCCTCCCAAGTAGCTGGGACTACAGGCGTGCACCACCATGCCTAGCTAATATTTTCTTTTGTAGAGACAGGATCTCGCTATGTTGCCTAGGCTGGTCTCAAACTCCTGGGTTCAAGTGGTGGTCCCACCTCAGCCTCCCAAAGTGCTGGGATTACAGGCATGAGCCACTGGCCTCTCCCTAGCATTGATACAGTTTCTGGCAAATTCTAGAAGCTCATTAAATATTTGTTGATGTGAATCCCCACCTTAGTGACCGGTGCAGCTGCTTTCTTTTTAGTGTAATGAAACTGAACTTCTTCTCCAAATGGAATTGGTAAATCTCAAAGAGAGAAGAATCCGGGTCTGCAGCCCAAACCCACATGCCTTTGGGGGACCACGCACAACAAGAATGCTTTATGCCTTGGCTTTTCCAGACACAGGCTCAACACGAGGAAACAGCATGCACAGTGGAATTATAACAAGGTGATCTTTAGATTTTTTGTGTTTTTCTTTTGCCCCAACCCTGATCTGTGGCACTTGAACAATCCTGGTTTCCGGAGAACAGACTACTGTAATGATAATCCAGGAAGTAAACTGCCCTTTGAAAAGCAAGGAAGAAACCAATGGCCTAAGTATTTACTTTTATTTAATGCTCCAGGGCTTCTGTTTCCAGCTTTGAAGAGTTCCTGGCAAACGCTTTGTGAAGTCATTAATCCTTGGGGCAAATCTAAATGTCTTGCACAGCCGGGTGCGGTGGCTCACCTGTAATCCCAGCCCTTTGGGAGGCAGAGGCAGGCGGATCACTTCAGTTCAGGAGTTTGCAACCAGCCTGGGCAACATAGTAAGACCCTGTCTCTATAAAAATAAATAATAAAAAAAGAAATCTGAAATAATCCTCTCTCTTGCAGATAATCATGCTTTCCACATTTCACATGCGCATACACATAAACGAAAAAGTGTTATTCTATGCATATTAGTAGCCTGTTTTTCTCACTCTAATAATATTTCATTCGTTATGGATCAGTAAATACGTACCAAGAGCATTGTTTTGAGTGGCTGTATATAGTATTCCATTGTGATTGTACCAAAATCTATTTAACCAATTGCCCTATTTGGTAATTTAATAGCTGTATTGGTTTGCTAGGGCTGCCATAACAAAATACCACAGATGAGGTGACTAAAATTAACAGAAATTTATTTCCTCACAGTCTGGATGCTGGAAGCCCAAGATCGAGGTGTCAGCAGATTTGGTTTCTCCTGAGGCCTCTCTCCTGGTTGTACAGATGGCCGTCTCCTGTGTCCTCACACGCTCTTCCCTCTGTGCCTGTCTGCGTCCTCATTTCTTCTTATAAGGACGTCAGTTATATTGGATTAAGCCCACTTTAATGCCCTCATTTTGACTGAATTACCTCTTTTTTCTTTTTTTTTTTGAGATGGAGTCTTACGTTGTTTCCCAGACTGGAGTGCAGTGGCTCAATCTTGGCTCACTGCAACCTCCGCCTCCCAGTTTCAAGGGACTCTCCTACCTCAGCCTCCCAAGTAGCTGGGATTACTGACACCACGCCCGGCTAATTTTTGTAGTAGAGACGGGTTTTCATCATGTTGGCCAGGCTGGTCTTGAACTCCTGACCTTAGGTGATCCACCCGCCTCGGCCTCCCAAAGTGCTAGGATAACAGGTGTGAGCCACTGCAACCAGCCTGAATTACCTCTTTAATCACCCTGTCTTCAAATACAGTCACATTCTGAGGTACTGGGGACAGGGCTTCAAATGTGAGTTTTTTGGGCAGGGAACACATTTCCAACCATAACAATAGCGAATATTTTTTAAAGCCTTACTATGGGACAGGAACTGTGTGGATTGCTTTACATAAAGCATCTCATTTAACTCCTTAACAAACCTAGGGTGTAGGTACAATTATTGTCTCCATTTCACAGCTAACAAAACTGTGGCACAGAGAGGTGCAGTAACTTACCTGAAGGGCACACAGCAAGTAAGTGGTAGAGCTGGATCTGAACCAGGCAGTCTAGCTTGAGTCTGCGTTTAGGCACTTGGATGCCATTATAAGTCACAGTTTTTACTATATTTACTATGATTTCCTACGCACTTGCTAGTTCCCTAAAATAAAGTTAAATTTCTGGGTGAGGCCAAGCATGGTGGCTCTTGCCTATAATCTCAGCACTTTGGGAGGCCAAGGCGGGTGAATCACTTGAGGTCAGGAGTTTGAGACCAGCCTGGGCAACATTGTGAAACCCAGTCCTTACTAAAAATACAGAAAATTAGCCGAGCATGGTGTTGTGTGCCTGTAGTCCCAGCTACCCGGGAGGCCTAGGCAGGAGAATTGTTTGAACCTGGGAGGTGGAGGCTGCAGTGAGCCAACATTGTACCACTGCATTCCAGCCTGGGCAACAGAGCAAGACTATTAAAAAAAAAATTCTGGGTAAGTATATTTGAGCATTTTTAGTGTTTTTCATACAAATTACCCATCCACCAGAGCCTATACCCATTTATATCTTCAACAACAGTGCACGAGATGCAAAGCCTCTGTGGGGTGTGTGTTGAGTGTGTGTGTGTGTGTGTGTGTGAGATAAAATGATTGACTGAGGTGAGGACACACCTAAGAAGAATGAACTCTAATTAGGGTTGTGTGGAGTTCATCTCTTAGGCTTCCATTCTTACTTTGTCCATACTGTCATGCAAAGAAGAGCATAAAGCCGACCCACATGATGGAGCCAGTTTGGTGAAGAATGCATATAAACACATTATCTTAGAAGTGAAAAGAGAAATCCCATAAAAGTGATTTTCTTTTCATGTGTTATTTTTCTTAAGACAGGTTTATTGAGATATCATTTACTTTACATAAAGTTAATCAGTTTTTGTTGAAGAACCATTTTCTTCAGTGTCTTCACACTGGTCCTCTCAATTCAACAACAACAACAACAATAGAAGGCTGGGCGGTGGTGACTCACACCTGTAATCCCAGCACTTTGGGAGGCTGAGGTGGGCAGATCACATAAGGTCAGGAGTTCGAGACCAGCCTGGCCAACATGGTGAAACCCTGTCTCTACTAAAAATACAAAAATTAGCCAGGGGTGGTGGTGCCTGCCTGTAGTCTCAGCTACTTGGGAGGCTGAGGCAGGACAATCATTCCAACCTGGGAGGTGGAGGTTGCAGTGAGCCAAGATCGTGCAGCTGCACTCCAGTTTGAGTGACACAGTGAGATTCCGTTTCAAAAAAAAAAAAAAAAAAAAAAAATTGTGGCCAGGTGCGGTGGCTGACACCTGTAATCCCAGCATTTTGGGAGGCCTAGGTGGGTTGATCACCTGAGGTCAAGAGTTAAAGACCAGCCCGGCCAACAAGGTGAAACCCTGTCTCTATTAAAAATATAAAAATTAGCTGGGTATGGTGGCACATGCCTATAATTCCAGCTACTTGGGAGGCTGAGGCAGGAGAATCACTTGAAACTGGGAGGCGGAGGTTGCACTGAGCCGAGATATACAAGCCAACATCATGCCACTGCACTCCTGCCTGGGTGACAGAGCCAAACTCTGTCGCAAAATAAATAAATAAATGAATAAATATAAAAATAAAAAATGGGAGAATATTTAATCCATTCCAAAACACACATCAGGAAATGAGGGGAACCATAGGAAGATCCTCCACCTATAACAAACAGAGCAAGGTTACTGGCTTTCTGCTTGCTCCTAGAATCCAGAGGCGTGATATTTGGAAGAAATTCTGTATCCTTCAGCTACTCCCCGATATTCAGACATAAGTTACACACATCTGGAGAAGAGTTCTGCCCTGCTGAAGCTAGAAGGGTGCTCAATGGGAAAGAGAAAGGAGCATCAGTCTGCAAAAAATGATTAAAAAAAAGAAAATAACAAACGGTTTTTGAAAGTAGTTGGCCATTTTGCATTCCCACCATCGATGCATGAGAGTTCCAGTGCTTTGCATTCTCACCAGCGCTTGATATTGACAGGGTTGATTTTCTTTCTTTCTTTGGTTTAGTCACCCATATAAGTGCAGTGACTACTGACGACTGATGCTGAACATCTTTTAATGTGCTCACTTGACATCCATATATTTTCCTTGGTGAAATGTCTATTTAAATATGTACCCATTTTTAATTGAGTTGTTTGTTTCCTTATTATTAAGTGTGAGAATTCTTTTTTTTTTTTTTTTTTTTTTTGAGATGGAGTCTTGCTCCGTCCCCCAGGCTGGAGTGCAGTGGCGCGATCTCGGCTCACTGCAACCTCTGCTTCCCAGGTTCAAGCCATCCTCCTGCCTCAGCCTCCCAAGTAGCTGGGATTACAGGCACCTGCCACCAAGTCAGGCTAATTTCTATATTTTTGGTAGAGACAGGGTTTCACCAATTTGGCCAGGCTGGTCTTGAACTACTCACCTCAAGTGATCCACCCACCTCGGCCTCCCAAAGTGCTGGGATTACAGGTGTGAGCCACCTCACTGGCCAGATTTATTTTCTTTTTGTTCATTTTTTACTTTCTAATTTCTAAGTGTGATAATTCTTTATAGATTTTGGATATTATCCTTTATCAGGTAAACTTTTACAAATACTTTATTCCCGTCTATGACTTGACTTTTTATTTTCTTAAGTGCATCTTCAGGAGAGCAAATGTTTTCAATTTTGATAAAGTTCAATTTATGAACTTTAAAAAATATGGCTGGGCATGGTGGCTCATGTCTGTAATCCCAGCACTTTGGAAAGCTGAGGCAGGAGCATTGCTTGAGCCCAGGAGTTTGAGACCAACCTAGGCAACATAATGAGGCCCCATATTTCAAAAAAAAAGAATTAGTCAGATATGATGGCTCATGTCTGTAGTACCAGCTACTTGGGAGGGGGAGGTGAGAGAATTGTGTGAGCCTGGGAGACTGAGGCTGCAGTGAGCTCTGATTGCATCACTGCACTCCAGAGCCTGGATGACAGAGTGAGACCCTGTCTGAAAAAAAAAGCTTTGTGCCTTTTGTGTTCTACCTTAGAATTTTTTGCCTATCCCAAGATCACAGAGTTTTTCCCCAGTGTTTTATTTTTGAAGTTTTGTAGTTGTAAGACTTACATTTAGGTTTGTGATTCTTTCCAAGTTAATTGTTTTATATGATGTAAGGTATAAGTTAATTTTATTTTATTTCTTGGCATATGAATATTCAATTGTTCTAATACTGTTACTTGAAACACAAAGGCATCGTAAAACTTCCAATACTTTTTTATTTTTCTTGAGACGGAGTCTCGCTCTGCTGCCCGGGCTGGAGTGCAGTGGCGCGGTCTCAGCTCACTGCAAGCTCCGCCTCCCGGGTTCCCGCCATTCTCCTGCCTCAGCCTCCCGAGTAGCTGGGACTACAGGCGCCCGCCACCAGCCCGGCTAATGTTTTGTATTTTTAGTAGAGACGGGGTTTCACCGTGTTAGCCAGCGGGGGATGAGGCATGGAGGGAGCTGCTGAGAGGCTCTGGCTCCATAGAAGTTGTCTTGAGAGCCCATCCCCATTCGTCCACTAAATGGTGCCCACTGCGGGCTGCTGAGAGGAATGACTCCCCCCACGCCCGGGTCTCATGGTTTGGCTCTTTAAAGATGGTGCCTGAGCAGGAGCTGACTTTGAGATTCAGCAATACCGTCAGGACTGAGTGAGCGCTGCTTTGGTGAGTTATCTTCAGTCTCACTTTGGGGGCCTTGGAACAAGCATTTGCAGCTCTTTCTGGTGAAAGATATGGCTGAAGCTTTTGGTGGGCCTGAGACCCTCTCTTACATGATGGAAACCTCAGGACTAGGCATTCCCTGGTACCCCCCAGTTTCTGTGCAACCTAGTGTCATACACAAATCTGCTGTTCCGTTTTTCAGGTAAATACTCTGAGACTGAGACAGTTGCTGAAGGTCATGCAGTAATTTAGTCCTCCTGGCCCCAATTTTGTTTCTTGCAGGCTTGAATATCCAGCTGCCTCCCAGGCCTTCCACTGATGGGACTCCCAGCTTCTCAAATTCATCATATCCAAATCGGAATTCATTCTTCTTCTTCTTGCTCTTCATCTCCCACCTCAAACTGCTTTTGTCCCCATCTCTTCTCTTGGTAATATTTCACCAACCGCCCCACTACCCAAACCAGGAACCAGGGAAGCATCTCCACATGCGCCTCTCCTGCATCTCCAGTATCAGATCAGTCCCTAAGCTCTGTTGATTCTAGCTTGCAAATAGCTCCTAGATTTGTGCTTTGCTTTCTGTCCCTTCCTGGTACCCCTTTGGTTCAGAATGTCAACATCTACGATAAAGCTAGATCTAGCTAAAGCTTGCCCAACCTGTGGCCTGCGGGCCACATGCAGCTCAGGACGGTTTTGAATGTGGCCCAACACAAATTCACAAACTTTCTTAAAACATTATAAATTAGCCAGGCACGGTGGCATGTGCCTGTAATCCCAGCTACTTGGGAGGCTGAGACAGGAGAATCACTTGAACTGGGAGGTGGAGGTTGCAGTGAGCCAAGATTGCACCACTGCATTCCAGCCTCGGTGACAGAGACTCCATCTCAAAAAAAAAAAAGAGAGAGAGAGAGATATTATTTTGCGGTTTTTTTTATAAAGTTTATCAACTATCTCTAGGGTTAGTGTATTTTGTGTGTGACCCAAGACAGTTCTTCCGTTGTGACCCAGGGAAGCCAAAAGACTGGACACCCCAGATCTAGATATTTGAAATGTCCTTTTGGCTGGTCTACTGTTTCCCAAATCTTCTTTAACTAAGCTATCATCTGCACAGCTGCCAAATAGATCTTTCCAGAATGCGGTCTTGATAATGTCACTCCTCAGCTTCAAAACTCTTTAGTGGCTCAACATTACTTTCTAGATAAAGATCAGACTCTCCGACTTGGCATCAGGTCCTGTGTTGGCTTGGGCCACATGCCCCTTTGCCCTTTGTACTTTAGCAATAAAGAGCTCTTATTTTATGTCCGGCTTTTTCTCCTATATGATGGCAATCTCATTGTAACAATTTGTTTACACACCTGCCTTCCTCGCTAAACTATGAAGCACTTGAGGGCAGGGACTGTTTAGCTTGTTGCGGCCTTTCACACAGGGCCTGGCGTGAAGTCCGTACAGTCATTCATTTCATAAACATAAAGATAAATGGGAATATCTCCCATCATGTACCAACATTCTTGCATATATTAACATGTCAAATTGCTTTGTCGGAATCTCTTAGTAATTTTAAACTGGAGATCAAGAGTACCACATTTTAGGACAATACTGAATGCTGACCACATGGGAGTTGCTTTCCAAAGAAGAATGACTGTAAATTAAAATGCCGGCATTTGGCTGAGCACTGTGGGAGGATGAGGTGGGTGAATCACCTGAGGTCATGAGTTTGAGACCACCCTGGCCAACATGGTGAAACCCTGTCTCTACTAAAAATACAAAAATTAGCCAGGTGTGGTGGCGCATGCCTGTAATCCCAGCTACTTGGGAGGCTAAGGCACGAGAATCTCTTGAACCTGGGAGGTCGAGGTTGCAGTGAGCCTAGATTGTACCACTGCACTCCAGCCTAGGCGACAGCGCAAGACTCCATCTCAACAAAGCAAAACAAAACAAAACCAAAAAAAAATGCCGGCATCTGAAATGCTTCCATGAAAGTAATCCTGTTTCATGCTCAGTTGTTCATTTTGCTCTTGGAACATGAGATAGATCAAGTGACAAGGCTTTGGGGGGTCGTTTAGGCTGCTATGAGAGGAGGATAAAGAGACCGGCAGTGAGAGAAAAGCCTGTCCAAAACAGAATTCATGGTTTTGCCATCATCTTCTTGACCCACCCATGGGCCCTTGTCAGTTAACGGCATCATGGGAAGGCCAGTCTCCTCCCGGCTCTCTCCCCTCACACCCTGTGTGCCAGTCCCTCAGAACTTTCCTGAGTTCGTGAGTGCTCCCTGGACACCATCATATGTCCCTGCTTTGGTATGGGTCAACGGCGTTCTTCCATTGGCCCTTGACTTGGTGGGTTCTGCATTCCTCTTTACTGTGTGTGTGTGTATGTACGTGTGCGTGTGCGTGTGTGTGTGTGTGTGGATGTACGTGTGCATGTGTGTGTGTGTGTGTGTGTGTGTGTGTGCATATCTGTGTTTTTACCCTCTTGATCCGGATCAACTGCCTCCTCATCCATGGAGTTTTCTCACCTCCTCCAGGAGGAGTCGGTCCCTTGTTACTGTACCTTGTTGAGACAGTTCACATGCTGATTATTTGTCTTTGTATGAACTGTGGGTCCCCACTGCATAGGGGCTGTGTTAACTTTTCCTTGAAAGGTGCCCCCCACCCTAGCACAGTGCTTGGCACAGAGTATTCCTGAATCGCTACATAAATGTTAGTGTTAAAGTCACTCACTCACTCACTCTGTTCCTTCATTCGATCAGCCACTACCAGGCTGGCATCCATTTTTCCTAACCTCCCTCCCCATCCAGTGCAAGGACTTTGCAGACAGAAACCCTTCCTTTTCTTTCTTTCCTTCTTTCTTTCTTTCTTTCTTTCTTTCTTTCTTTCTTTCTTTCTTTCTTTCTTTCTTTCTTTCTTTCTTTCTTTCTTTCTTTCTTTCTTTCTTTCTTTCTTTCCCTCCCTCCCTCCCTCCCTCCCTCCCTCTTTCTTTCTTTCTTTCTTTCTTTCTTTCTTTCTTTCTTTCTTTCTTTCTTTCTTTCTTTCTTTCTTTTTCTTTCTTTCTCTTTCTTTCTTTCTTTCCTTCCCTCCCTCCCTCCCTCCCTCCCTCCCTCCCTCCCTCTTTCTTTCTTTCTTTCTTTCTTTCTTTCTTTCTTTCTTTCTTTCTTTCTTTCTTTCTTTCTTTCTTTCTTTCTTTCTTTCTTTCTTTCTTTTATTTATTTATTTTGAGATGGAGTCTCGCTCTGTAGCCCAGGCTGGAGTGCAGTGGCGCGATCTCGGCTCCCTGCAACCTCCACCTCCTGGGTTCAAGCGATTTTTATGCCTTGGCCTCCTGGGTAGCTGGGATTACAGGTGCCTGCCACCATGTCCAGCTAATTTTTGTATTTTTAGTAGAGACGGGGTTTCACCATGTTGGCCAGCCTACACTTGAACTCCTAACCTCAAGTGATCCTCCCGCCTTAGCCTCCCAAAGTGCTGGGATTACCGGCGTGAACCTCCGTGTCTGGTCAACAAACAGAAGCCCTTTCTGAGGTCTGTGCCAGGCCTAAAGTGTTATCTCTCCTGGCTTGCCATCAACTCCTACATTCCTTCCTGAGCAAAGTTATTTCTTTTTCCCTCTTTCTCTCTTTAGAACACAGCCCTGTCTATCTTTCTATTTGGATCACCCGTGTATAAAAGCCTGGTGTGCTCTGAGGGTGGTCTTTTGGAGAAGGATAATCGAAACTCTCCAAGATAAGCCTCCTGATGGTGTCCAGGACTGTGGTCTCCACATTAAGAACAAAGTCTCATTGGCTGTATCTTTTATTCTGCAGTAACGTCTCTTCCTCAAAGATGAGTCAGCAGTCATTTGAAGAGGTGGAAAGACTGGGCTGGGGAAGAATCTGGGGCAAAATGAAGCCAAATTGAGAACGAGGAGAAAAGGAGATGCTAAGGCCTCAGATAAGGAGGACTTGAGTGTTACAGCTTTTCGAATTTGTCTAGCAGGCTTTCTGCTTTTTACTGGAAAGTTCTCCCCCCATCTCCCCAAAAAATAAAAATAAAAACAAATAAATAAAAAAGAAAGATTTAAAAAATAAAAGAGAAAGGAGGGCATGGGAATTCTGGCTGCTCAGAGGACACCCAGCTCGGAGTTGAGGAGCCTCCGATGAAGTGCCACTTCTGCTTATGGTTGTCCCCTCCCATCTATCCTGATTCTGTTAATCCTGCCTCATATCTTTCAGGATAGTCAGGGCAGCTTCCCCTGTTCTCTCGCCACTGGCTCCAGCATCCCGCCTGTCACACATTCTATCTTTTGCTCCTTCAAAATATCTCTAAGATGGACTCTTCCTTTCTGCTCTCCATCAAGTTCCATCCCCCGGGCTGATCCCGTTCCTCTGCGATGGGTTCTGCAGATGGTCCTGTGTGGTCCAGTCTTCCAAACGCACCTCTTCAGGGATGCCTGTCCTGAGTTAGAGAAACGTGAGCAACCTCGAGGCCCTGCAGGGAGTTCTTCCTTCCGACTCAGCATACTTATTTCTCACTGCACCTGAAAGGAAACCCCTCAGTGCAGTTTTTGGAGCTGTCTCCAGTCCCCAGTCTCTTGCTGACCCTGCATTCCTGCACTGGTTGAGATAAACCTTTCTCCTCCCCACTTAATCTGCCACTTAATCTGCATCCTGCCATCCATGAAAGGACTCCAACCCAGGCTGAAGCCTCCTTCTTTGCTTGCATATTGAATGAGCCTGCCATTGCTGGGCGTGTCTCTATCCTCTTGCTGGTTAAAATGGCATTGCTTTCAGCCAAAAGCCTTTGAAAACTTCGCAGAGCCATGTCATCTGTCACATACATTGCAAAGAGCAAAATGGGTCAAAGTTAAGGCAAATTCAGTCGTTTAGCATCGGGTTGTTTTTGAACGATCCCAGGGGTGTTCGTTTTGTCCCCCCACCTCCCAGTTTGCTGCTGCTGCTGGGGTGTCTGTGAGCCTCTCACCGCGTGTTATTTAGGGCTGGGCTCAGGGGACGCTCACTACACACACGCTAATTGACTTCTTGAGTTAGTCATTTGGTCTTTGACAAACATTTATTTACTGCCCACAGAGAAGGCTCAAGTAGACTTTTACATATCTTCCCAAAAGGCACCAAAATTCAACAAGAGCCACCCAACACTGAGAAAAGGACTTTGACCAATGAAAGCAACCCGAGAACAGGTTTCACTGCCTTCAGCTCACCTTGAGCAGGGGCCAAGCTCAGTGCGTTGGGAACAGGCACAGAGAGCTCACTTGCTGCATGCTGTTTGTTCAGAAATAGCTTCCTGAAGCCTGAGTCTATTGGTGGGAACTCAGCCTTACAAAGTCAACACAAGGCTTTTGGCTGATGCTTCAGGACACTGGGCTGCTGATGCCTTCCATGCAGATCCAGAACTTCTTGTCCTCTGGGTTCACAATTTCACAGCACAGGGAGTCAGTCCTGGCTTGGCCTCTCCCTCTTACAGGCCTGTGGTCAGGGTTTGTGGCCAACTGTAGGGCTTCCTAAGGGAAGGGATTTGTAAATCCATTTCTCTAAGTGACCTCCTCGAGCTGCAGCCTTGGGGCTGGTTCTCACCTCTCTGTGTGGCTGTACCTCCCTGGAGCTGAACATGGAAATGATATCCCAGTAGCCAAGTGGACAAGTAGACTCTGAGAGGTGGCTATTGAGGCAGAGTAAGGGACTAGTGGGAATCTCTATTGGCAACAGAAATGCAAACGTACCTTCAGTTCAGGTTTAAAGGCCTAGTCAATGATTACATATTTTTATTATTTACCTAGTAAAAATTCCCTTGAGAGAGAGAGAGAGAAAGAGAGAGAGAGAGACAGGTGCTTGATTCTCCACCTCCAAATTTTAGGGTCTATTCAGAGCTTTTGTGGCCATGTGGGTACATCTGTGATCTCTGGCTTCTGGGCTGGGCTCACTCAGAGCAGGGTAATCCAATGGTAGGCCTAAGCCTTGTAGACCTTAGCCTGGGAGAGGTTCTGCTTGAAGCAGAAAGTGTGGAGCCACAGGGAGGCTGCAGCTCAACAAGGTAATTCTCCCAGCCTCCAGATGACAAAGGTTGCATTTACACCTGGCCAGGAGGTTTAATCATCTACCATTTCCAAACACAGCAGGCTAACAACCGGCTGGGCCGAAAATCATAAATTAAAAAAAAAAAAAAAACAAATCACCAACAAGAGACAGTACAACGGGAAGGAGGAGAAAAATGGCTCCGTGTCCTTGCTCTAGAGGAGGAACCCCTAGGTTTAACCCCTAGGTGCGACCCCTGGGTGGGGAGCCATGAGTGAGGGTCCCGGATGGGAGCCTTTGATGAGAGACTGAGCCAGTGTTCCCCACGCCAGCATGAACAGCACAGTTGCCACAAATCCCATGAAAAAATGTCCCCCTGTGGGCCAGGGTTGTCTTTCTCACCATGGCTGTGGAGAACGAAGTCTCTGCCATGACGATCTTCCCCTGGGGGCTTGCAGGGACACTGTGCCATGTTACTGGTTCTTTTATATCTTTGCCTTCGTGTTAGAGCTCTGAGACCAGGCTGTCTGTCTGTCACCAAATCAGGCAGACTGGCATAGCAGTTACATGCTTCCACCTCGTGTCAGGCTACCTGGGTTCAAATCTCAGCTCCACCTTCACTTGTGGCTTTGGGTAAATAGTCTCAGCTCTCCATGCCTTGGTTTTCCCGTTTATATAATGGGGATGGTAGTAGTACTTGCCTTATAGAATATTGTTGGGGTTAAATGAGATAAAGTCTCATTATTATTATTTCATGGAAAAATGCAATTCAGGGGACTCAGAGATAGCTTTAGCTGTGGGTCAACGGTGTCTGGGTTCGATGCATTTTAACCAGAATGATGACAGATTTGTGTATAGCGGAGACTTGGGGATGCTGGTGTCTACAAGATGGTGGTTACACATTTATTTTTCACATATTAATCTGATCACACCAAGAAAGCCACAGAACCCCATCAATGAGTAGGATCTTCATAATAAAGTTTTTATGGCAGAGGCAAGATCGATCCTTTAGGTAATTAGCAATAAATAGTATTAGATGTCTATACACAAGACACTCTGGTCAGTGCAGGGGACCTAGCAGAATTGGATCCAGGCCCTCCTCCCTCAATAAATTTACCATCTTGATAGGGGGACAAGACATACATGTAAATAGATAGCTAACAACTCAAGATAACATATGTCAAATGCCAAATGAGTTGTATTGTAGAGCAAACGTATTTGTGTCTTATCTCTTCTACTCACTGCCTGAAGACAGAAACCACATCTGTCTTGCTCATGATATGCCCTCTGCACACATCTGCATTATTGCTGAGGCTTCCTGAGTACTTACTTTGGCCCAGGCACCATTCTCAGTGCTTCATAGGCATTAGCTCTTTTAAGCTTATCACGTAGGCTATGATGTAGATACTATCATCAGCGCATTTTCAGGATGGGAAGAGTGGGTGAGAGAGAAATGCAAAAACTTGCTCAAAGCCACGTGGGAACACCTGTTACCACTCTGCAGTGTCCATTGCACATACTGGTCACTCTTTCTACAGCTGCTCCCTCCAGTGCCTAGTGCTGTACCTGGCACAGGGGATGGGAAAATGCATTTATGGGGAGCCCACCAATGTTCCAGACACTGCTAGGCACTTAACGTGGGCCTTCTCACTTCATCTTTACCAACTCCATTGAGGTAGGGACCACAATGTTCATATTAAGGAGGAAGGGGGTTCTGAGAGGCCAAGGATGTATGCAGGGTACAGGCTGGCAAAAAATGCTTCCGCGGCCATGTACGGTGGCTCATACCTGTAATCCTAGCACTTTGGGAGGCCGAGGTGGGTGGATCACTTGAGGCCAGGAGTTTGAGACTAGCCTGGCCAACATGGAAAAATACTGTCTACTAAAAATACAAAAGATTAGCTGGGCATAGTGCCACATTCTTGTAATCTCAGCTTCTTGGGTGGCTGGGGCAGAGAATCGCTTAAACCCAGGAGGCGGAGGTTGCAGTGAGCGGAGACTGCGCCACTGCACTCCAGCCTGGGTGATGGAGTGAGACTCTGTCTCACCAAAAAAAAAAGCCTTCCTGATTGATTTATAAACCAATGGTAGGCTGACTTGGACTGGGACAAGTTTGGAGCTCAGAGGACTGGGGTGGTGAAGGAAGTCTTTTCCAAGAAGCAGTGTGTCCACTGGATTATGAAGGGATTGGATTTGGGTAAGCAAGAAATGTGGGAGAGAGATGGAACTTGAGTGGGAAGGCTGCACAGGAGCCTTGGCAAGGAGCACATGCCAGCAGGCTGGCTGAAGTAAGCGATATGCACAAACAAGCTGGGACAGTGAGAATGATAGATCAAGGACAGATTATAAGAGGCTTTGAGTGCCCAGCAAAGGAGGAGAGACCCTGAAGGAACAGACTCCACAGAAATAAGCTGGCCATGTCTTGAATGCTTAATGTTTCTGGATCTTTAACTGGGTCCAAACATTTGATAAGCCTGGCATGGCCTTTAATTTCTTCATGCTACAATTATATTGAATTGCATAACATCTTTCATCAAGGCCACCGGAAAACTACACAAAACATTTGCTCCATACAGCATGGGAAAGTTTAAAAGTCTTGCAGGAAAATGCCAGTGTCCTCCTTTTCCTTTACTTTTGAGTTAAAGGGACACTCTGAGGTTGTACTGCCTCATTGTTGAGGAAATGGAGCAGGCAGTGAGGACCAAGGCATAGACCCTGCTATAACCCACCAGGAGAGCTTAGTGCTGCTCCCAACTGTTCATTTCAGTGCCAGGTGCCCTGGGGTGCCAGATCCACAGCTGTGTGTATCACTGCCACCAGTTTGGGTTTCTGGCTGTGTGTGTGACTTTGACACAGCTCCTTACCACTCTGACTTTTGTTTTTCCACCTGTGGAAAAGAGGATCATAATGGTTCCACTTCCTTTGCTTACCTGGCTATGGTGATGAATGTGCTGGTGTTTGCTGAAGGCCAATGGGAACCTAGACATCACATAAGCACCTGTGCTCTGACTCTGGGTAGCACCCAGATGGTGGCGGTGTTCTCTATTTGCTCTCATTACAAAGACAGAATCTCATTCAATGCCCAGTTCCTTTGCTTTGTCCCATTATAGTGAGGCCAGGATTATGGATGGGGGTAGGGGGATGATGGCGGTGTGGTAGAGAAAATAAAGACACCAAGACAGTTGTTCGTTTTTCATTGGTGTTTCATATTTTGTTAGCTGTGATTTCTGGACATTGGAAAATTGTAAAGAGTTATGTAACTTCAGTATCTTGCAAGTTATACTTCAATTATAATATATAGTGCAGTGGCTCACACCTGTAATCCCAGCACTTTGGGAGGCTGAGGAGGGAGGATTGCATCAGCCCAAGAGTTTGAGCCCAGCCTAGGCAACATAGTGAGACCCCGTTTCTTGAGGGGAGAAATAGGTATATATATATATACACATACACACACACAAACATATACATATAAATACACATAAATTTTGCCAAAGATGAAGGTTGGAAGATGAAAGAACTGGTATTTAGTGCTCTAATTTAGAATATAGTTCTTTTAGTACGTAACTCTTCTTTTTCATTCATTTTGGGAAAAGACGCTGGCTTTTTTTTTTTTCAAGGAGAAAGGCAAAAATAGCTCCTTAAACTACCAGAACGTATTTGTTAGAAGGTCCTTTGAAGCTATTGTAGAATCTTCTCTCATTGGTTCTAAGCCTCAAAGAAGTAAAACCCCAAGTAAACAGTGTGTTAATTATTGGTCGTGTGGAACTTAGAATGGAGGACCAGACTCCTCTGAAAACATGTTTGGGATTTTCCTCAAAATTCCATGTATTTTTCAAATGGATATTTGAAAACCTTTGATTAAGCAAGCCAGCCTTCTTGTTTTCCTGTCCTCTATCAAGATTCAAACTCAGTTGGCCATCCACTGATATGAATCTGTAAATAGATTAAGTCCTCCCTTTGAACACACTGGTCCCTAACTTGCTATCTTATGAAAAGGTTTGGGAGATGACAACATCAGACCAGCACTCAGCACAGACCAGCATGTCTGCCCTTTGCTAAGGCAACCTGGGAGGCTACAGGTCTTTTGGAGAGAAAAGGGAGAGCCAGAGAATTATAGAACAGAAAGTAGGCCTGCACAGAGTCTAGCATCCCTGACCCTCTGACCATCCTTCCGTGTGTGAATGCACGTGTGTGTGAATGTCGGGGTGGGGACGCTGATTCCACAGCGATCCCACAGTATTTCCATTTAGTCTTGTGCCTTGTGGTAGGCGAGAGGAATGTGGAGACCAAGGTTTTTAAAAATATGTATTTTCATAACGTATGAGATGCTCTAATCAATACTGTGCCTGGTGGTGTGTGTCTGCCTGTTGTCTCCAGCTACCTGGGAGGCTGAGGCAGGAGGATTGTTTGAGCTCAGAAATTTGAGCTGCAGTTTGATATGATTGAGCCTATGAATAGCCACTGCACTCCAGCCTAGGGAACATAGTGAGATCCCCATCTCTAAAACAAAACAGAACAAAACAAAGCAAATATGTATTTTCATTGTCTCATTTCTAAAACCTAATCTGGCCAGGCATAGTGGCTCATGCCTGTAATCCCAGACTTTGGGAGGCCAGTGTGGGTGGATCACCTGACGTGAGAAGTTTGAGGCCAGCTTGGCCAACATAGCAAAGCCCTGTCTCTACTAAAAATACAAAAACTAGCAGGGCGTGGTGGCAGGTGCCTGTAATCCCTGGTAGGGAGTCCGAGATGGGAGAATCACTTGAACCCTGGAGGCGGAGGTTGCAGTGAGCTGAGATTGCACCACTGTACTTCAACCTGGGCAACAGAGCAAGACTCCGTCTCAAAATAATAATAACAATAAAATAAATAAAATAAAACCTAATCTTTCTGCCTCCTTTCCTCACCTTCTAACATTCCATATTGTCTCTCATTTATTTTACTTTTTTCTTTAAATGAACCCCTTCTGCTCTCATCTTCCTTATTTTTCTAATATCATCTCCTTTTTCTCTATTTCCTAATTTTTACTTTTTTCCTATTTATTTTAATCCTATTATTAAACTTCCTCCTCTTATTTGTTTTTCTCTTCCTACTCTCCCCAGGGGCTGTAAGTCAGAGAACTTGAACTTGACCCAGAGCATGGCCAGACACATCAGCTATACCCTACATTATGTTCCTTTAAAATAAAGCCTGCCAGCACAAGAGGCCTGTAGAGTTTGCTGTAGTACATGTACCCAGGGCTCTGCTTCTGTTCGCAATTTTGTATTCACGTTGTGATTTTAATAGCTGCTAATCAAAGAAAGAGGCTTTCTAGTTGTTGGTAAGCTGGCAAAGAGCAAAACAACCGAATGCCTGACAAGCAGCTGGTGATGAGGTTGTGCTGGAGAAATAAGCAAGCATTTGTCTTCCCTTCCACAATTCAGGCTGACTTGCATTCTCTTTACCTGGTGGTTATAACAGAGATTCCCAGAGTTTCTAAACTAGAAGTGAGCCTTTAGAAGCAATTTGCAAAGATGCCATAGCTGCAGAAAACTAATGAAGTAACCCCCAGGCTGGCGGTACGAGAGTCTGGTGAAAAGAGGAGACCTAATCTAAGAATTGTCTGAACGTTTTCTCCATGTTCAACCGTCGGCACCTCTGAAGCCCACCCCAGTTCCCTATTTGCCCCCATACATGTATTGCTGTTCCCAGTAAAACAGGGGCTCTAGCACAGTGGTTAAGGCCTCTGGAATGAGACTAGGTTTGAATTCCAGCAAAAATAACCTCCCGAAGGCTCAGTTACCTTGACTGAAAATAGGTACAATAGGACCCGTTGTTAAACTAGATGATCCAAGTCAAACAGTTGGCATGAGGTCTGACGCTAATAAGTACTCAAGTTTTTGTTCTTACCCTTGCCCACTATTGAGGAAGTCCCAAGCCTCAAAAAGCCTTAATGGAGAGCTACATGTGCACATAGTCCTCCTTCCCCCCGGGAGAGGCAGGAAACTCAAACCCCACACCAGCACACAGCAAGTGCCCTGCCACCAGGCCCAGCTCCTCCTAACTTCACCTACTTCATAGTGAGCCGGAAACTATTTTAAAGGAAGGTGAGACAAAATCTTTTACTGTTGTGATAAACATGTCCCTCTAATATCAGTTATCTACTAATCTACTACTGCGTAACAAATCAACCATGAAATGTAATGACTTCAAACAACAACTTTTTTTTTGAGACAGCAACTTTTTTTTTTTTTTTTTTTTTTTTTTCAGATGAAGACTTACTCTGTCGCTCAGGCTGGAGAGCAGTGGCATAATCTCGGCTCATTGCAACCTCCGCTCCCCGGGTTCAAGTGATTCTCCTGCCTCAACCTCCTAAGTAGCTGGGAATCTAAGTGCCTACCACTGTGCCCGACTAATTTTCGTATTTGTAGTAGAGACAGGGTTTTGCCATCTTGGCCAGGCTGGTCTTGAACTCCTGACTTCATGATCCATCCGCCTCAGCCTCCCAAAATGCTGGGATTATGGGCGTGAGCCACCACGCCGGGCCAAGACAGCATCTTACTCTGTCTCCCAGGCTGGAGTGCTGTGGTGCAATCAGAGCTCTCACTGTAGCCTCAACCTCCTGAGCTCAATCCATCCTCCTGCCTTGGCCGCCCAAAGAATACAGGTGTGAGCTGGCTACAACACTACGAAAACCATTTTTATTTACCCATACCTCTGTGGGTCAGCAGTTTGCGTTGGGCTCAGCTGAACAGTTCTGCCTGTCTTGCCTGGGTCAGTTGGTGGGCTGGCTGGGACAGCGGCTCTCGGTGGCCTCACTCACATGTCTGGCATTTGGTGCTGTCTGTCGGGGCCGTCCCTCTCTCTGTATCTGGTCTCTTATCCTCAAGGAGGCCAGCCAGTCTGGGCTTTTCACAAGGCGGCGGCATTCCAAGAAGACACACACACAAGGTCTGGCCTCTTGAAGCCTAGACCCGTGTATTGCACAGTGTCACCTTAGCCACAATCCACTGCAGGACCCCTCAGCCTCAAAGCATAGGCAAATAGACTCTACCTCTTGATGGGAAACACAGCAAAGTCATACTGCAAATGGACATGCATGTAGGGATGGGGGCAATGATTATACCCATCTTTGCAAATAATCAACGAAAGTCCACCTCTGGCCATAACAAATCACATCCTTCTTTCATGAGCAATACTTATTCCCCCAAAGCTTATCCCATTAGGGCATCAGGCTTGAAGTCCAGGATGTGGTCATTAATATTAGATCCAGATCTGGATGAGGCTTCTCTGGTAAATCGTGAAAAGTACCATAGTAGGTTTAGAGCCAGAATGGTGAAGAGAACTTGCATTTTTAGTTCACAGGAATCTGCACCGTTCTAGATGGGTGCGGTGGCTCACACGTGTAATTCCAGTACTTTGGGAGGCCGAGCCAGGCAGATTGCTTGAGGTCAGGAGTTCAAGACCAGCCTGGCCAACATAGTGAAACCCTGTCTCTACTAAAAATATAAAAAATTGGCTGGTTGTGGTGGGCGGGCACCTGTAATCCCAGCCACTCAGGAGGCTGAGGCAGGAGAATAGTTTGAACCTGGGAGGTGGAGGTTGCAGTGAGCCCACATCACACCACTGCACTCCAGCCTGGGTGATGGAGCAACACTCTGTCTCAATAAATAAATAAATAAATAAAAAAGAAAGAAAAGAAAAGAATCTGCACTCTTCTGCCCCTAAACATACAATGGCACTAGAAGGACCAGAAACCACTGTGGACATTCCCATTCAGAGACTCACAGCAGTCACTGGTCCATGACAATTCTGAAATCCAGCTGGGTGCATTTTTTTTTTTTTTAAGACGAAGTTTCACCTTGTCTCCTGCCTCAGCCTCCTGAGTAGCTGGGATTACAGGCATGCACCACGATGCCCAGCTAATTTTTTGGTATTATTATTAGTAGAGATGGGGTTTCACCATGTTGGCCAGACTGGTCCCAAACTCCTGAACTCGGGTGATCTGCCCGCCTCGGCCTCTCAAAATGCTGGGATTATAGGCGTGAGCCACTGCGCCCGGCTGGTGCATGTTTTTAGATCTCTTTACTCTAAGGGCAGGGAATTTTCCTTGATTAGGGCTTAGTTTTGCTAACTGGAAGTGGTTTCCTAGTCCATGGCTCTCCTTGACTCTTGGTTCTGCCCTCTGGGCCCTTCGCTCCACTGTCTAAGACGTCCTATCCTTTTCTCTAGGAATAGCCCAAGTTTTCAGCTAAATAGCTTTCTCAGCCTGCTTCCTGCCCATGAAAAATTGGGGACCCAGAAATGCTTTTTCATTTTGAACGAACTCTGTCCCTTTTAGTCTCATATAATATATCTCCCTTAAAACTGTATGGATTTCTAGTAAATCAAATTATAGTCACCTCTAGTAGGTAGACCTCATTTTAGTTTGAGCAATGAGTCAAGCAGCTACAGGAAAATGCCTTTAAGATTTGTGGAGCTCTTATCCAATGAGAGGAGCTACTAGGCTTTCTTTTGTTTTTTTTTTTGGAGACGGAGTCTCGCTCTGTCACCCAGGCTGGAGTGCGGTGGCCGGATCTCAGCTCACTGCAAGCTCCGCCTCCCGGGTTCACGCCATTCTCCTGCCTCAGCCTCCCGAGTAGCTGGGACTATAGGCGCCCGCCACCTCGCCCGGCTAGTTTTTTTTTTTTTTTGTATTTTTTAGTAGAGACGGGGTTTCACCGTGTTAGCCAGGATGGCTACTAGGCTTTCTGAGGTATTGATTAGAGGGTTTTAAAGCCACACCTTTGATTCTATCTTTTTCTGAAGCCATTTCTTTCTCTGATAATATTTTGCTAACTCAAGAGACTTGGAGACGAAAAATGGTTTTATTTTTCAAAAGCACATACCAGACCTTCTAGAGTTTCTCCAAATTCTGCTTGCAAACTGAATAGTCCCTTCTTTAGCTTAGCTTTCTCTCTCCAAACAGAAATTTTCTTACTCAGATCCGTAGTTCATTACGTACATTTTCTATCTTCCAAACTACTGCAGATGACATTTTGCCAGTTGTTCTGTCACTACATAAAACAGATTGCAGCTGGGCTCGGTGGCTCACACCTGTAATCCCAGCACATTGGGAGGCCGAGGCGGACTGATCACCTGAGGTCAGGAGTTCTAGACCAGCCTGGCCAACACAGTGAAACCCCGTCTCTACCAAAAATACAAAAATTAGCTGGGCGTGGTGTCAGGTGCCTGTAATCTCAGCTACTCGGGAGGCTGAGGCAGGAGAATCGCTTGAACCCCAGAGGCAGAGGTTGCAGTGAGCCGAGATTGCACCATTGCACTCCAGCCTGGGCAACAAGAGGGAAACTGCGTCTCAAAAAACAAACAGAAAACAAAACAAAACAAAATCCAAAAAACCAGATTGCCTTTTCCCTCAGTCTCCTATTGCAGCTTCCTCACAGCATTTCCAGCGTCCACTAACAACGTCCTTATCATTGGCCGGGCGTAGTGGCTCATGCCTATAATCCCAGCACTTTGGGAGGCCGAAGCTGGCAGATCACCTGAGGTGAGGAGTTCGAGACCACTCTGGCCAACGTGGTGAAACTGCATCTCTACTAAAAATACAATAATTAGCTGGGTGTGGTGGTGCATGCCTGTCATCCCAGCTACTAGGGAGCCTGAGGCAGGAGAATTGCTTGAACCCGGGAGGTGGAGGCTGCAGTGAGCCAAGATTGCACCACTGCACTCCAGCCTGGGCAACAGGGCGAGACTCCGACTCAAAAAAAAAAAAAAAAAAACAAATTTCCTTATCATTTTTCCAGCTTATGCCCTCCACCTGGTCCTAAAGCCAATGCCACTTGTTTTAGGTTATTTATGGTACTTTCCAGTACCAATTTCTATATCAGTTGTTTACTGCTATGTGACAAACATTCCCCAAATGCAGTGGCCTTAAATGATAATGATTTAGCTGGGGGTGGTGGCCCGCACCTATAGTCCCAGCTACTTGGGAGGCTGAGATAGGAAGATCCCTTGAGCCCAGGGGTTAGGGACCAGCCTGGGCAGCATGGTGAGACTCCAATTGTAAAAATAAGTAAGTAAATAAATAAATACCATTGATTTGCTCATAGTTCAGTGGGTCAGCAATTGGGGATGGGGATGGCCTCTGTTGGGCAGTTCTCCTTTTACTCTTACCTAGGGTCACTCATGTGACTATAGTCAGGTGTCAGGTAGGCTGGGACCAGCTAAGCCTATGGCCTCACTCACATGCCTGGGACTGGTGTTGGCTATCAGCTAGGCCTCTCTCTTCATATAGTTTCTCGTTCTCAAAGAGGCTAGCCTGGACTTCTTCAGAACAGCAGCATTGTAAAAGGGCAGGAGTAGAACCTGTACAGTGTCTTGAGGCCTAGGCTCAGAAGTCATACAATATAATTTTTGCTACATTCTATTGGTCAAAGTTAGACACAAGTGTGGTCCACAGGTAGAGACAGGGAAATAGACTTCACCTCTCAATGGGAGGAGGGGTAAGGTCATTTTAAAAAGGGGCATATGAACAGGAATGGGAGGGATTAGCTCAGTGAAGTTTTCAAACAATGTACTGCAACCGTAGTCTTGAACATGATGTTCAAAGCCTGTCTATTCTGTCACATGAAATATTATTCCTCCTCACATTTTTTCCATTTTAAAAATTGTGGTAATAGAAATGTAACAAAATGTACCATACCTCTTCATAGTTATTAAACTACCAATGCATTGTTAGTGTAATTAGTGCACATCATTGGTAAATGGTGAGTATACCACTATCTGAGCTTCTTCCATCCCACTCCCTTATTCAGTTATCCATTGGTTGCCAAGGCTAAAAGCATTCAGGCATCAACTTAAAGCAAAACCCCCCCGTGTCTCTCCTTACTCCACGCCTTTCTCATGAAAAGCCAGGAAAGAGGTGAGGCTTTGCTGTAGTAAATTCTCTCATAGACACTCCTGCCTATTTTTCCTAAGACTCTAAACACACAAGTCACTGTTTAACTTCCCGGGTATTATATTTTACTGTCTGATGTCTTAGTCATTTCCAGCATCCTGGGAATAAAGTTGAGAGCAGGTAAGAATTATTATCCCTGACATACTCCCGAGCCTGTGGCTTAGTTATAAAGAAAACCAGCCATTCTCTTACTGCTCAGTGTCTCTTCCATTTGAGTTAGAATGTGTTGTACTCAAGAACTGCTTCAGGCCAGGTGCGGTGGCTCACGCCTATAATCCCAGCACTTTGGGAGGCCAAGGTGGATGGATCACAAGGTGAGGAGATCGAGACCATCCTGGCCAACATGGAGAAACCCTGTCTCTACTAAAAATACAAAAATTAGCTGGGCGTGGTGGTGCATGCCTGTGATCCCAGCTACTCGGGAGGCTGAGGCAGGAGAATTGCTTGAACCCAGGAGGCAGAGGTTGCAGTGAGCCAAGATCGTGCCACTGCACTCCAGCCTGGCGACAGAGCTAGACTCCGTCTAAAAGAAAAGAAAAGAAAAGAACTGCTTCAGCATTTCAGGGGTATTCTGATAATAATCAAGTTGCTCAGCCAAGCAACTTTTCGTATTGCTGGTTTACACTGTGAAGCCATTTTCTTAAGGTGTGAAAACAAACTAATTATTATCATTAAAAATATGTATTTAAAAGTCCTTTTTCATACAGATTAAATACCTCAAACCTTAGAAGTGACCAGAAATTAACTAGGACATTTGGAACACTGCAAGGGAACAATGAAGAAGTTGTCCAATTTGACTATAAATTAAACTATTTTGCAATTTTCCCCCAAAACAAAAACAACCCCCCCCCAAATACTTTCCACTCCAAACAACTTCAGTAATGCTACTTTTCTTTGCACCCTGGCTGTCCTTGGTCCACATTCCCAGCTGCTTTTTATGTTCCAAATGTCTGTTTACTTCCAGAAGAAACAAACAAAAGGAAACACTGAAGGGCACCTCTTTCAACATTGACCTTCAGTGAACATTTTGGCTCATTTAGTTCATCCTCTGCTTAAGAACCAACTGGATACTCAAACTCTGTAAAGGGCTGTGGAGGAGGCAACAGGAGCGAGAATCATCTGGGAACAGCCCTGTGCCACTTTAAACAAGCAGTCTTACAACTGCACAAAGCAAAACAACTTTGTTCTTGGTGGTTGTTGAGTTCGCATCTAACATTCCCGGGCTGCAGCACTCCTGTTTGTACGATGTGTGAGACACAACGCAGTGAATGAGTCAAGTCTGGACTCAGGAGCCTAAATGCCTGGGTTTGAATCTGGCATCACCACTTGCCAGCTGTATAACTGTGGGCAAGTTACCTAACTTCTCCTAGGTCTCAGTTTCTTCCTTTGTAAAATGGGAATAATAATAGACCTTCCCCCTTTGGGATATTGTGCGAACTGAATGATTAGAAGCTTGCTTGCTACTCAGAAATGTTGTATGTGTTTAAGAAATTAAGAATAAGGCTGGGTGCAATGGCTTATGCAGCACTTTGAGAGGCAGAGGCAGGAGAATCGCGTGAGCCAGCAGTTCGAGACCAGCCTGGGTAACACAGTGAGATTCATCTCTACAAAAAAAAAAAAAAAGAGAGAAGAAAGAAGAAGAAGAAAAAGAAGAAGAAGGAGGAGGAGAAGGAGAAGGAGAAGGAGAAGAAGAAAAAAGAAGGAAGAAAGAAGAAAGAAGAGGAAGAGGAAGAGGAAGAAGAAAGAAGAAGAAAGAAGAAGAAAGAAGAAGAAAAGAAGAAGAAGAAAGAAGAAGAAGAAGAAGAAAAGAAGAAGAAGAAAAGAAGAAGAAGGAGAAGGAGAAGAAGAAGAAGGAAGAAAAGAAGAAGAAGAAGAAAAAATAATAATTTAAAACAGGCCGGGTGTAGTGTCTCAAGCCTGTAATCCCAGCACTTTGGGAGGCCAAGGTGGGCAGATCACTTGAGCTCAGGAGTTCAAGACCAGCCTGGCCAACATAGTGAAACCCCATCTCTACTAAAAATACAAATATCAGCTGGGTATGGTGGCGCGAGCCTGTAATCCTAGCTACTAGGGAGGCTGAGGCCGGAGAATCACTTGAACCTCAGAGGCAGAGGTTGCTGTGAGCTGAAATCGTGCCACTGTATTCCAGCCTGGGAGACAGAGTAAAACTCTGTCTCAAAAAAAAAAAAAAAAACAAAAAAAAAAACCGAATAAATAACAAACTTATTTGATGGCTCTGTGCATACAAAGAGAACATTGATGCATTAAAATAGTCCATGAACTTGAAGCGGTGTTGTAAGGAGAGGCTCTGTCTTTTCAGCGTCCTTAATGAGGAAAAACAAAAAACAAAAAAAAAAAAACCCTTGTTTTCTGAGGCTTAAGATAGGACTATATAACCATTATAGTAATTATGCAGTATTATTTGTAATATATAGTATTTTAGGACCCTCTTTGAGCAAAGTCTCCATCACTCTTTTTCCTCAGGCATTCCTGCCCTCCTACCCCACTCCTGCATGAGAGACAGTTTTATTTAGTGTTGAAGCTCGTGAACTTTGGAGGGAGGTAAAGCTCTGTGACCTTTGAGTAGGTTTCAGTTTCTTCATCTTTAAAATGGGTGTGGGATTTAGAGTGAAAATCAGAACAGCTAAACAAGTAAAGCACTTAGCACTTGGATGAATAAAGATTATTGGTGGGGGGTGGTGGCTCATGCCTGTAATTTCAGCTCTTTGGAAGGCTGAGGAGGGTGGATCACTTGAGCCGAGGAGTCCAAGACCAGTCTGGGAAACATAGCAAGGCCTTGTCTTTACAAAAAACACAAAAGTTGGCTGGATGTGGTGGCTGGTGCCTGTGGTCCCAGCTAACTCGGGAGGCTGAGGCAGGAGGATTGTTTGAGCCTAGGAGGTCAAGGCTGCAGTGAGCCATGATCGTGCCACTGCACTCCAGCCTGGGTGACAGAGTGAGACCCTGTCTCAAAAAAAATTATTTCTATTAGTATTATTAAAAATATTTCCGCTAATCCCAGATCATATTATCCAGACCAAGGCCCTAGGAAAGTGAGGATTTTATCTGGCTCCTACAAATGTCACCATGACAATCAGCAAGTGATAGTCATTGATAATGTAACAGCAGTTAACCCCTAAATTTCTGGAAGTTTTTTGGAGGACTAGAGAAATAACAAGAAAAATCTTGGCCTGGAATATTCCAGAAGATACATTTTGAGGCTGAAAAAGAGAATTGGAGGAAGCCTGAACTTTCCATATCCAAAAACTTCTTTGGTCAAGAGTCCCATTTTTGGTTCTTCCCTGGAGTCACTGGGGAAATTATCTGCCTTCTTTTGGGTCCTGGTTTCCTCCTTTAAAAATGGATCTTACGATATAATGTTTACAGCCAAGAAAACAATTGAAAAAAGAAAGTAAAAATGGAGAGGTTACCTTGAAGATCTCTTTACCTCTGAGATGCTTGGGGAAGACCTCAGTTGGAACTGGTTTCAGCCAGGTCATCCATCCATTCACTACCAGAAAGGAAACCAAACAGAGCCGAGATAAGAAATTCCCTTTCAACAAATATCTTGTTATTATGCTGATTTTCAGTCACATAATCAGTCTAAAAGCAAATCCCATCTCAATGGAATTTATAAAAGGATTAGGAAATGGAAAAAAGAGGGATATGTTAGCAAACTCATTTGATTAAATTTAAGCCCATTTCCCTTCATCCTTTACTTTTTTTTTTTTTAACCGAAGAGGGTGGAGAGCACAAACAATTCACTGGCTCTCATGCTTGTATTTTAGGTTTCTCTATTCAAGGCTGGCTGTGTAACTGACCTGCTTTTAAGGGGCTCATTGCTTCGGTCATAATACTGAAGGAACATAAATAAAGAATCTCTTTAGGTGTGGCCTCCTTGATGTTTCAACAACAAGAAAAACCTAAGTTAGGGCAGGACACAAAGACTCTTTCAGTCTCAGTCCATAGGAAGGACACGTGTCACTTGGGCTTGCAGTAGAAGCTATGGGCTTGATAGCTAAAGCTGTTTTCTGCTTTGCTCTCTTGTTTTATTTTTTCAGATTATTGCTAGTTCCAAATAATTGAACTGTGTCAAATGAAATTCCACTCAATCTTTTTTTTTTTTTTTGATGGAGTTTTACTCTGTCGCCCAGGCTGGAGTGCATTGGCATGATCTTGGCTCACTGTAACTTTGTCTCCCCGGTTCGAGTGATTCTCCTGCCTCAGCCTCCAGAGTAGCAGGGGTTACAGGCATGTACCGCCATGCCTGACTGATTTTTTTTATCTTTTTTTTTTTTTCGTATTTTTAGTAGAGACGGGGTTTCACCATGTTGGCCAGGCTGGTCTCAACTCCTGACCTCGGGTGATCCACCTGCCTAGGCCTCCCAAAGTGCTGGGATTACAGGCTTGAGTCACAGCGCCCGGCTGGAATTCCACTCAATTTGATTAGCATGTAGAAGAGTTCTTTTGACTTCTGTTCTCCTAGATTGAGCAGATTAAATATATTAAACAGTGCTGTTGTCTATTATAAAATAGCCACATCCAAATCTCTGCCTTCAGATTTGGCCCAACTCTGGGTCAGGTTCTCCTGTATGATAGTAAGGGATTTTGAAAGGGACAATGTCTAGGTTTTCATCTTCCACTTTTTGTTTTAACCTTGGAGAATCTGAGGAGGTAGGGCGTTAATTAATTTTACTATGGTACAGACATCTGTGTAGCCCCTCATAATGTTGAAGCACCCTCACAGCCACAAAATAAATGTGTTCTTGTGACAGTTCTCTGAGGCCTGTCCTGTGAGCATCCTTCTTGTTTTATTTTTTTTGAGCCAGAGTCTCACTCTGTCACCCAGGCTCTGGAATGCAGGAGCACAATCATGGCTCACTGCAGCCTTGAACTCCTGGGCTCAGACGATTCTCCTGCCTCAGCCTCCTGAGTAGCTGCGACTACAGGTGTGTGGCACCACATCCGGCTCACACTTCTTTTTCTGACAACTTATTTGTGTGTGCTTTATAATTTTCAAACTGCAATTTTAATTCTCGCAGCAAATTTGTAATTTTAGTGTTATCATCATGATTTAAAAAAGAATAGGCTGGGTGTGGTGGCTCACGCCTGTAATCCCAGCACTTTGGGAAGTCAAGGCAGGAAAATTGCTTGAGGCCTAGAGTTGGAGACCAGCCTGGGCCACATAACGAGACCCTGTCTCTAGCAAAAGAAAAAAAAATTGGGCCGGGCGCGGTGGCTCACGCCTGTAATCCCAGCACTTTGGGAGGCCGAGGCGGGCGGATCACGAGGTCAGGAGATCGAGACCATCCTGGCTAACACGGTGAAACCCCGTCTCTACTAAAAAAATACAAAAAACTAGCCGGGCGAGGTGGCGGGCGCCTATAGTCCCAGCTACTCGGGAGGCTGAGGCAGGAGAATGGCGTGAACCCGGGAGGCGGAGCTTGCAGTGAGCTGAGACCCGGCCACCGCACTCCAGCCTGGGTGACAGAGCGAGACTCCGTCTCAAAAAAAAAAAAAAAAAAAAAAAAGAAAAAAAAATTGAACACGGCTCCCACTTGAGTCCAAGTGTTGAAGCTGTAGTGAGCCATGATTTTGCCAGGGCACTCCAGCCTGAGCAACAGAGTAACACCCTGTCTCAAAAAAAAAAAAAAAAAAAAAAAAAAAAGAATACTTGGAGATTTGCTGTTTCAGTGGCTTCCCTGAGGCTTCCTGCTGGCTAAGGTCTGCCCACTGTGGACCCACTGCTCAATCCCAGCTCACAGGATGATCCCAAGTAGTTCTGGCTCCACATGATGCCAACTCTACCAGTGATCTGCTTCTGAGCCTCTGGACCTCAACTGTACTCTCTACTGTACATTTCCTCACACCCTGCCAAAGAGCTCACCTTAGAATATTTCATCAGCTTGCTTGCCTGCCAGTCTCCCCTCTAAGTTTGTGAACTTAAGGGCAGGGACTGCCTCCCTCTTTGCTTCTCTAATGCCCAGAATAGTGCCTGACACGTATGGGCACTTGGTAAGTGTTTGTCAATGAGCAAATCAATAAGTTCACCTCACTAGGCAGATTCCAAAGCTTATAAAATATTTTACAGATACTACAATTTTTGTATTTAAATGTTTTGGTATAAATTAGCATTTTGACTATTCCTGATAAGGAGAATTAAAATCATTCATGTTTCCTTAGATAATGTTGTCCATTCACTCCCATCTAAGTCTCAGAATCTTATCAATGAACAAATATTTGAGTATCTACCATGTTCAAGGCACTGTGCTAGGCTCTGTAGACGAATCAAAGAAACACAAGAGGTGAACCCTTCTCTTAAATAATTTACAGCTTTATGGCAGGACTGACTATTCTTTATTCACTCAAAGGTCTTTCCATGGAGTTTAGAGTACAAATAATAGTCGAGAAGAACCATGAGAGTGCACACGAAGCAGGTTTGCAGAACGCCATCAAATTGTCCATTTAGAGCCTTCTATTTCAAGACCCTCAACTATGGCTGGTTAGGGAGATGAGCATAATCTTTAGAAGTTAATTCTCCAGATAAATAAAAGGGACACTGCAGAAGCTTACATGTTACAAAATGCAGGAGACAAGGAAGTGTGTGGCATAGTAACCCTTTCATCTTCAAGGCGAGAAAAATATGGCATGGTCCAAGACAAACAAGCTATAAATTTCAGGCTTGAGCCCCACCAGAGCTGCCTCCTAAATACGGCCCAAATCAAGGCTGTCAGGACTGAGTCACTCGCAAGTCACACAACATGAAAGAGGAGATCTCTGCAGCCAGTATCAGCCCTCAAGCTCCCAAGGGCTGGTCCTGTCTCTCCCAATCCAACTTAAACTCTCAGGGCTCCAGCATCGGAAAGTGACAAAGTAGAAAATTTGCAGAGGCAGCCAAGAACACCTTACAAGCCAGGGGGAATGGGGTCCTCTTGGAGCCAGAACTGTTAGTTGTAAAACTCTCAGAGCCAGACAGAGGGAAGGGAACAGATTTCTTTGGGGTTCTGTTGTTTATACTTAAGTGTTTGTACTTAGAAGACCACAATCGGCCCATAAAGGCCTTGTCAGTAGAGATTATAAAGAGAATTACTTTGGTGTAGCCAGACACATCTTCTGTTTTTCTTTATTTTCTTTTTTTTTTTTTTTTTTTTTTTTTTTGAGACGGAGTCTCGCTGTGTCTCCCAGGCTGGAGTGCAGTGGCGTGATCTCGGCTCACTGCAAGCTCCGCCTCCCGGGTTCACGCCATTCTCCCGCCTCAGCCTCCCAAGTAGCTGAGACTACAGGCGCCCGCCACCATGCCCGGCTAGTTTTTTATATTTTTAGTAGAGATGGGGTTTCACCATGTTAGCCAGGATAGTCTCGATCTCCTGACCTCGTGATCCACCCGCCTCGGCCTCCCAAAGTGCTGGGATTACAGGCTTGAGCCACCGCGCCCGGCCTGTTTTTCTTTATTTTCTTTTGAATGTCTTAACTTTTCTATTTGAACAGTGTCAGAAATTGCTTGTATGGTTCTGCAGGCTCTGCCCTTATATGTATTTTAAACAGTGACAGCCAGCATTTACTAAATGCTTATTACTGCCAAGCACTGTTCTAAATGCAACAACTGTGGAGGTGGGTACTATTATTATGACTATTGCAATTCCCATTTTACAGATGGGAAAACTGAGACAAAGAGAAATTGAATACAGCTGGTAAGCAGTGAAGTTGAGATTTCAACCCAAGCTCATGTCTCCAGAATCTGCCAGCGTAACCTCTAAGTTCTGATGGCTCTCAACAGCACAGCTGGGGCAGTTTCATATGCATAACAAAAAGGAAACTAAACCATGCAGTAGACAATTCTTTCTGAAGCTGTACTTGGAGACTCAGATTCTGAGGGCACAAAGCCAAAATAGATTAGTGGGCCAGTTCGGATCCTGCCTGTCACCATCCAAGATGTCAGAGGGAAGAGGGCAGTCTGTTCTCCCAACCTCATGATCCCAGTTGCAACTTGCTTGGCACAGTCATGGAAGAATGGAGCCTACTCCCAGAGGGACTGAAAGGGCACAAGGGTGTTGGGTGGTGGTGGGGAGTAGAGGCAACTGAGGTGTCAAATGCTCTCAGAAGAGATAAGCCAACACTGGTTGGTGTAAGCTATGGAATTCTGTCTAGCGTTTAGAAGCAAGGAATTTGAAATAGATACACCAGCATATATTCAAAAAGCATATGGCTGGGTGCAATGAATCATGCCTGTAATCCTAGCACTTTGAGAGGTGGGAGGATCGCTTGAGGTCAGGAGTTTGAGGCCAGCCTGGGCAACATAGCAAAATCTCGTCTCAACAAAAAAATTTTTTAAGAAGTTAGCCAGGTGTCCTGGCACATGATCGTAG
This sequence comes from Macaca fascicularis, assembly GCF_037993035.2. NCBI lineage: Eukaryota > Metazoa > Chordata > Mammalia > Primates > Cercopithecidae > Macaca > Macaca fascicularis. The sequence goes on along the minus strand of NC_088392.1, from coordinate 67,704,263 downwards.
TCCTAGCTACTTGGGATTCTGAGGTGAGAAGATTGGTAGAGCCCAGGAGTTTGAGGCAGCTGTGAGCCATGATTGCTCCAGTGCACTCTCTCCTGGGCTGCAGAGTGAGACCCTGTCTCTAAATTGAAAAGAAGAAAAAAAAAAAGGGAGCCAGGTGTGGTGGCTCATGCCTGTAATCCCAGCACTTTGGGAGACCAAGGCGGGAGGATGGCTTGAGCCCAGGTGTCCCAGACCAGCTTGGGCAACATGGTGAAACCCTGTTTCTACAAAAAAAAAAAAAAAAAAAAAAATTAGCCAGGCCTGGTGGTACATGCCTGTAGTCCCAGCTACTCAGAAGGCTGAGGTGGGAGGATAGCTTGACCCCAGGAGGTTGAGGCTACAGTGAACCAAGATCATGCCACTGCACTCCAGAGTGCAGACTGAGAGCAAGACCCTGTTTAAAAAAAAAAAAAAAGTGCAGCAAAGGAAAAAGTATAGGGTACTATGAAATCATTTAAGAAGTTCTGGTCAGGCATGGTGGCTCATGCCTGTAATCCCAACACTTTGGGAGGCCAAGCTGGGTAGATCATGAGGTCAGGAGATCGAGACCATCCTGGCCAACATGGTGAAACGCCGTCTCTACTAAAAATACAAAAATTAGCCGGGAGTGATGGCATGTGCCTGTAGTCCCAGCTACTCAGGAGGCTGAGGCAGGAGAATCGCCTGAAGGAGGTGGAGGTTGCAGATCACGCCACTGCACTCCAGCCTGGGTGACAGAGCAAGACTCCATCTCAAAAAACAAAAAGAAGTTCTGAGCTTACTCTGTTACTCTGGAGCCTTTACAGCTGTTAAGCTACTAAATAACTGAAAGTTAAGTTAGGGAGCCAAACCATGAACACTTAAGTAGCAGTGGCGTCCTTAACAGTGGGAGTGAGGATAACAGGAAGCAAATGCGTACTGAGAGCCGGCCAGGTCAGAGGTCTCTGAACAGAGAGCTGATGGAGGTGAAGAAGTAAGCGGGGTGCAGGGCTGGAGTGAAGCCCAACACAGGAATACAAAGGATCCATCCTGGGTCCACCAGAGAAAGAGGTCTATGGGGTGCCCAGGCTTGCCCCATTTCTTCTCTCTCTCCCTTCCTCCCTCCCTTTTCTTTCTCCTCTTCCTCCTTTCCTCCCTTCTTGATAGTTCCTTCTCTATAGGAGTTTTACCCAGTCTGGTCTCAGACTCCTGGCCTCAAGTGATCTTCTTGCCTCAAGCTCCCAAGCAGCTGGGATTCAGGCACCCCGCTATGCCCATGCCCCACTTTCCGATAAACATGGCCATCTCATCCCCCACCTCCACACTCACTGCTAGAGACACTGCTCTACTCCCCCAGACTGAGGTGGTCCCTGGTTATTTTCAGTGGATCTCCATTAGCCAAGATGTTATCAAAATTTTCTTCCTGTAATTTATATTGGACCGAAATAGGAGTTTGCTTTCATTTTCCACATATAAAACGATCATACTATATTTTTCAAGCTACACCCACCCCTCCCCGGAAATTCTGAACCTCCTCAACCCCACCCCGCCTACCCCCAGCTGTGGGCCCTGATTTCCCCTGGACCATTGGTTGCAAAATAAGTAGTATGGATGGGTGGGTGGAGGAGATAAGATCCTCTGGGAGGTAGGTTAGAGCCAGATAACAGAGGGCCTTAAATGTTGCCTCGGTGGCTGGGCGTGGTGGCGAGAGCCTACATTCACAACAGTTTGGGAGGGCGGGGTGGGAGGATCACTTGAGCCCAGGAGGTTGAGGCTGCAGTGAGCCATGTTCGTGCCACTGCACTCCAGCCTGGGTGACAGAGCAAAACCCTGTCTCAATAAATAAATAAATAAATAAATAAATAAATAAATAAATAAAATGTTGTCATGGTAACCACCCTCACCTGAGGCACACATTCTTCTTATATGAGGTGGGCAAAGGAGGGTCATTTAGGATGGCACAGGAGTGAAGTGAGCACACTTCCAGGGGACTCTTTGCAGCTCGGTTCTTGTTGGGTGGGGAAAAGGTGGTCTGATTTAGGAAAAAGCTTGCTTTGGTCAAGCCGGAGACTGAAGAGATGGGTTTTCCATGAGCTCTGTCTGTGAGCCCAGTGGCTTTTCTTACCCCAGAAAAACCAGGAGAAAAGGATCTTTCCCAAATGCGGGATCCCTCAATTCTACTCCTGTAGGAGGAGCTGATACATGGTTTTTAGTTCTAACTTGGTATCTGCAGGTAGTGCTGGGGGGACAGCGGTGGGAGCGCCTCTGTAAGCCATTTTCATATTACAAATGGCAAAACAAAATGCGTTGACCTGAAATAAGAATGCATGAGTTATAGAAACTCAGGGCTGGGTGCAGTGGCTCACGCCTGTAATCCCAGCACTTTGGGAGGCCGAGGCGGGCAGATCACCTGAGGTCAGGAGTTCAAGACCAGCCTGGCCAACATGGCAAAACCCCGTGTCTACTAAAAATACAAAAATTAGCCGAGTGTGGTGGCAAATGCCTGTATTCCCAGCTACTCAGGTGGTGGTGGTGCACACCTGTAATCCCAGCTACTCAGGAGGCTGAGGTGGGAGAATTGCTTGAATCTGTGAGGTGGAGGTTGCAGTGAGCCGAGATCACGTCACTGCACTCCAGTTCCTGGGTGACGAGTGAGACTCTGTCTCATAAAAAAGAAAGAAAAGAAAGAGAGAGAGAGAGAGAGAAAGAAAAGAAGAGAAAAGAAAGAGGAGAAAGAAAGAAAAAGAAAGAAAGAGACAGAAAGGAAAGGAAGAGAAAGAAAGAAAGAAAGAAAGAAAGAAAGAAAGAAAGAAAGAAAGAAAGAAAGAAGGAAAAGAAACGAAATTTGGTTATTTGCTTTGGGTTTGAATTGTATCTACCCAATATAGTGACACTGGTCATCTATGCTGATTTCAAAGATGTGTTACTTAAATTCAGTTTATATTGGGCACAGTGGCTCCCGCCTATGGTTCCAGCTACTTGGGAAGCTGAGGTAGGGGAATTGCCTTGAGGCCAGGAGTTCAAACCAGCCTAGGCAACACAGTAAGACCCCATCTGTAAATTTTTTTTTAAATTTAAAAAACAATAAAAAATACAGTTTGTTTAGTGGACAGGATCTTTCGGTAAATTAATTCCATGGATAAACAATAATATTGATAATAATAATAATTAGTAGTCAGTCCCCTTTTCTAAAAGTCTTGATTAAGAGGAGAACCAAGTTCACATGGGAGAGTGGCATAAGCCTGGCAAAGCTGCCTTCTACCCAGGGAAGCACCACTGTCAAGGTCACGGCGTCTGGGAGAAAAGAAGGCGAGGCAGTGGTGCTCTGTCACTTGTCTCTAATTGTTGCTGAGTGGCAGCCATCAGTTACAGTTAACCTTTGGAACACATCCTGAGTCTCCATCAGGCTTTCTATCCAAATTTGGCATTAGTTGGTACCTATCTGTTGATCCACAAGCAGTACTGTGTTTGCAAGGAGCATGAAACCCACTTCCCTATCCCTGCCCCCTACTCCTCTCCCAACTCAGAGAAACCACATTCAGCTTAGCCCTGTGCAGGAGTTAGCCTTTAATCTCATTAAATTTCAATGATAGGAAAGACTTTCTTCATCCACCCAGTTTCCCATCCATTCATTCAACACATCTCCATTGTGCAAGGTAATGTGGAGGATGTGTGGGCTTCCGTCTCTGAGCCCAAGGTCTATGAAGTTGAAGTTAGCAATACCAGGCCAACGAGAGTAGTGAGAATGATGATTGACACCATGACAATTTCAATGATGAACTGTAATTAGCCATTGTTTGGAGGAGGCTGGTGGTTAGAAGCCTCCTGAGTCTGCAGGCTAGGAGAGGAGCCAGGCAGGTATGGTGCCCAAAGGAGACAAAGCCTGAGCAGGGCTGTAACCAGGACAGAGTAAAGAAGCAGTATGCCTGGGTGTGATGGCTCATGCCTACAGTCCTAGCAGTTTAGGAGGCCAAGGCAGGAGGATCACTTGAGCCCAGGAGTCCAAGGGCCCTTCAACACTTAGCCTTCATCCTCTAAAACCCCCAAGGGCAACATGGTGAAACCCCATCTCTACCAAAAATACAAAAATTAGCTGGGCATGGTACACATCTGTGGTCCCAGCTACTGGGGAGGCTGAGATGGGAGAACTGTTTGAGTCCAGGAGGCAGAGGTTGCAGTGAGCTGAGATTGTGCCACTGTACTCTAGCTGGGGTGACAGAGCCAGACCCTGTCTCAAAAAGAAGAAGGAGAAGGAGAAGGAGAACGAGAAGGAGAAGGAGAAGAAGCAACATGATCATGATCAGCCATTCCAAGGGGTGGACCTCCCTACAGCTTCTGCTTATACACCTGAATATGGGTATCCTCCCATCTCCTTTCAAGAAATGGATCAAGCATGGATCAGGAGTGCATGGCATCCTTATGCACTTTGGTTTTCTGTGCTGTGGGTGTCTCAGCTGGTCGTATTTGGGGGCCAGAGATCCAAGGGCCCTTCAACATTTAGCCTTCATCCCCTAAAACCCCTAACGTCCGGGAAATTGAGCTCCTGACAGGTGCTGCCTGCCAACAGAGCAGTTGCCTGGGCTGCTGGGAGGGTTGGAGGCGGGCTTCCTGGTGTCAGCTAACCCCAGTGCTTTCTAGGAGGCAGTGAGTGAAAGTCAGTGCACTTGACTGAGCACAACTCCCTGGGTTCTCTCAGCCTTCGCCAATGGGCCAGCCAACAGGAGGCCTATAGACATGTGCTGCTCTTGGGTGAGCAGGAAGGAAAACAGGGGCCCCATTGAGCACCTCCCAAGCTTGCTCCCACTTGGCACCTAAAATAGTCAATTTTAGCTGATCAGGTTCATTTCGCAACTCGGTTATGTGATGCCTAAGCATTACCTCTTATCTCGAAACAGAGGTGTGAAAACAGAACCGACTTGGCACAGACTGCCTGCCTGAAGGAGGGTCTTTGTGTGAGGCTCTGTACTTGTATGGTGGAAAAGAACACACAATGCTGGCCCGTATCTCCCCCACTTCCATTCATTTGTCTGAGAGCAGCCCCTGCCCTACCCACATTACAAAGTATCTCTGGCCCCTGTAGAGAGAAGAGATAGCACTTGTGCCACTATGTGGGGGGCTTTGGCCTCTGCCTGGGGTGAATCTGCAGCCCCACACGAACAACTCAAATAGCTCGTGGATGTTTCCCAAATGTGTAGTGAGGCTTATTGCACAAATATGCAGGTGGCACCATGGCCCTGCCCTCTTGGGAGAGAGAAGCAAGATGGCGCCATGCCAGCAGCCTCACAAAGTGGCGTTGTTACCTCTCCTTTAGATGTTCCTGTGTGGCTTCGCTGGCGCAGAGGAGGATCTGTTTAAGCCGACTGGCTCATATTGATCCTTCTGGGGGCGGGGAACGACAATGCTGGCCTCTGTTAGTCTCTGGAGCATGCTGGAAGTGCTCGGCCCACCCCAGAGGGTGTCCTGTGATCCCTCTTGGTTGGTGTGATACTGAATTACACCCCTGGAGGGTGAGCTCATTCCTGGACTCAGAAAACAAGTTTCTGACGAGGATTGGGGTAGAGGAAAACCTCTAGGTATTGGGTTCTTTGAGAAGCCCATTGTCTCCTTGAAGTGAGTTGAGGGCACTGTTTTTTCAGAGTTGGGTCTCTGGAAAACAGAGAAGTCCTCAGGCTCATCTAAAATATACATGAAATGTCTCCAGGGATATGTTGGAAAAAAATTTTGAAATATACGTAACAGTGAAATCTGTGGGGTTTAAATATAATACATCTTTTCCCCAAATCCTTTAAATCATAGTTATGATCTCTTATTTTGAAAAACTTCAGCTGTCGTTTTGCTGTAGCTTTTGTTTTTCCCCTTCAGAAAGACTGTGGGCATTTCGGGCCCTGTGTCCTGCTAAAGAGGTTATGAACTGAGTAAAGGAAAGCAGAGAGGGCCGTCCGCTAGATCAGGAGACAGGGCCCAGGACAGAGAGGGCCTTGGGAGCAAACGCCCTGCAGGGCCTGAATTGCCAAGTCAGACTTGTGTCTCCTAGGGATCATCCTCACCCCAAGGCAGAGCCCTAGCGTGTGCTCCCTGTCACCTTCTTCCAACACTTTCTTCTCAGCAGACTGAGGGATCTACTGTAACTCTTCCCTGACCTGGCTTCACCAGTACATGACATTAGCAAAATCAGTCTATTCTCCAGTGACCTTCAATAAACTTCTTTTTTTTTTTTTAATAGAGATAGGGTCTTGCTATGTTGCCCAGGCTGGTCTTGAACTCTTGGGCTCAAGCAATCCGCCCACCTTGGCCTCCCCAAATGCTGGGATTACAGGCATGAGACACCATGCCTCTTTATCCCCACATCTCTACCTGCTCCAGCCTCACCTCCTGGTAGAATAAGGCACAGAATCCACACCATCCTTCTGCCTTGGACATTCTCCAATTTGGCTTCAGAAACCCTTGCTGAGTCCCTATATGCAGAACCCTGGGACAACTTAGCCTACATCCTTTTCTCTAGTCAGCTTCCTTTCAATGCATTCTCCACCCTGTAGCCAGAGCGAGTTTTCTAAAATGCAAATCTGCCTGTCATTCCCCAGCTTAAAGGGTTTTAATAGTTTTGTAGAGTTTATGAGAAAAAGCATAAAGCCCTTTGTGTGGCATTCAGAGTCCTTCAAGATCTGGCACCTTCTTCCCTCTCTTTCTCTCTCCTTATCGTGTGCACACCAAGTTTCTTCCAGCCAGATCTGCTCCATGTTTCTGGCTGGCTTTCCACTGTCCCTGGGCCCTGCACAAGTGTCCTACTGTGCCCAGTCTCTGCCTCTGCTTCCAGGCTGTGAACAAGCAGGGGGATGTCTTACTTACCTTCCTATCCCCAGAACTTCACCAAATACAGGTGGCAAAATACAGGGGCTCGGAAGTTGTTTGCTGTGTCATTTTTAACTGGAATCTTTCCTAATATGTATTATGTACCTTTTTAAACAAAGTGAACTCAACAAAATGTAATTTTTTTGGCTGGCTCAGTTGTTTTCCTGCATAGACTGTGCTAGATTGCAATTGTATCCGAATACTGTGTAGCCCTCATGTTCCAAACTTGGGAAGGAAAGGAAAGCATATTTAGAGGGTGATTTTGTATTAACTAACAGCTTTTACAAATGAGTTGGACCAAATGTTTCCACTTCTAGGCCCTGTATTATGGAAATGAAATTTTTGAGATCAAAATGCTGGAACTAACGGTTAAAAGGCCCAGCCACACTGATACCGCCAAAAACTATACAGCTGTTATTAAGGGGAGAGAAGATTTGTATTTCTTTTCTTTCTTTCTTTCTTTCTTTCTTTCTTTCTTTCTTTCTTTCTTTCTTTCTTTCTTTCTTTCTTTCTTTCTTTCTTTCTTTCTTTCTTTCTTTCTTTCTTTCTTTCTTTCTTTCTTTCTTTCTTTCTTTCTTTCTTTCTTTCTTTCTTTCTTTCTTTTTTTTTTTTTTATAAGAGACAGGGTCTTTCTTTGTTGGCCAGGCTGGAGTGCAGTGGTGCAATTCTAGCTCACTGTAGCCTTGAAATCCTGGGCTCAGGAGATCCTCCCACTTGAGCCTCCCAAGTAGCTGGCACTACAGCCATGAGCCACCATGCCCAGCTAATTATTTTAATTTTTGTAGAGATAGCGTCTCGCTTTGCTGCCCAGGCTTGTCTCAAACTTCTGGGCTCAAGCCATCCTTCTGCCTCAGCCTGCCAAAGTGCTGGGATTACAGTTATGAGCTGCCATGGCATGCTTGGCCAATTTGGGTTTTTGTCATGTAGGATGTCTATGGTATCAAGTGGTGAAGAAAGTGAATTAGAGAAAAATTGAACAGTAGCGTCCTCAAACATTCACGCGCAATTTTTTTTGTATGTATACAGAAATATTTGGAAGGTTATGCATGAAATGGAAGGCCATGTCCATTCCTGGGACTGGGTTATAGAAAAGAGTGGGAGGGGCCGGGTGCGGTGGCTCACGCCTGTAATCCCAGCACTTTGGGAGGCCGAGGCGGGTGGATCACGAGGTCAGGAGATCGAGACCATCCTGGCTAACACGGTGAAACCCCGTCTCTACTAAAAATACAAAAAATTAGCTGGGCGTGGTAGCGGGCGCCTGTCGTCCCAGCTACTGGGAGGCTGAGGCAGGAGAATGGCGTGAACCCGGGAGGTGGAGCTTGCAGTGAGCCGAGATCGCGCCACCGCACTCCAGCCTGGGAGACAAAGTGAGACTCCTTCTCAAAAAAAAAAAAAAAAGAAAAGAGTGGGAGGAATTGTTGATTTTTACATATTTTTCTGGAGTGGCCTCAGTGCTGAATTACAATGAGGTTCAATAAGGGGAGCATAGGATTAGGGTCAGTGACCTCAAAGCTTTAACATTTTTTTTCACTTTATTTATTTATTTATTTATTTATTGAGACCGAGTCTTGCTTTGTCACCCAGGTTGGAGTGCAGTGCTACAATCTCAGCTCACTGCAACTTCCACCTCCCAGGTTCAAGTGATTCTCCTGCCACAGCCTCCCAAGTAGCTGGGATTACAGGCATGTGCCTCCATGCCTGGCTAAATTTTTTTTGTATTTAGTAGAGATGAGGTTTCACCACGTTGGTCAGGCTGGTCTCGAACGCCTGACCTCAGGTGATCCACCTGCCTTGGCCTCCCAAAGGGCTGGGATTATAGGCATGAGCCACCACGCCGGGCCAAAGCTCTAACATTATTAGCACTGGCATGGCTGGTTTTTCTTTCCACCTTCTGCCTGTTTTCTGTTTGCCAGAGGTCAATGTCCTGGCTTCTACAGACCCTTCTTAGGGCTACTTGCGTTTAAATAGGAGATCCTGGGAGATGGACAAGTTCTCCCAAGAACCCAGGTCCTGGCTTGCCAGTGGTGAAGGAGACTCTTTTGGTCAAGCGACTTCCCTGAAATTGCCCATGGGGTTGGGCCCGCATGGGTCTGAGTTTCAACAGCTCTCAGCTGAGGTATGTTGAGTCCTGCAGCAGCAGCACTTTGCCCCATCGATTATGCTGTTGGAAAGTAAGCCTGGGTTAGGGTTCAAGTGCAGATGTGCAATGGGGAGGAGGTGGAGGAACAATATAAATGCTAATAGCCACCATTTGCTCAGTGTTTATTGTGTCAGCACTGGGCAAAGTACTTTACAAACATTCCCACATGTGACTGATGATTAAGTTATCTCTGTATAAACTATAGATTTATTTTATTCTCTTTATTTTTTCCCCTGACTTGAAAGTTAAAGCTTGCAGATGGTAAGTGATGAGGGCAGAACCTAGGGAGTGGAGAGAGAGGAAACAGTCTAGTTACTGTAGTCACATCACGTGGGAGACTCATATTTGAAGATGCCTCCAACAGCATAACCAGAGCAAAGCGCTGCTCCCGGGTCCACCGCACTTCAACCAAGAGGTGTTCAAACTCAGACCCACACTGGCCACCCTTCACCATTGGCAAGCCATGATTCGGGTTTCTGGCAAACCTTGCCCATTTTCTAGGAACCCCTGTTTAAAGAACACAAAGGGACAGTGTCACATGTTGAAAAGAAGACAGACCTCGAAGACTGATGTCTGGTTTAATCCCCATTCTGTGACTTGGTAACGACCCAGGGCAAATTACCTCCGTGAGCTTTAATGTTGTCATCTCTAAAGTGGAGTGATAATCCCTACCTCACAGAGCAGTGATGAAGAATAAAGGAGTTGGTGTATGGCAGGCAGGAAGTCCTCCTTGGCACTTAGGATGCTAGCTGCTGGTGGTGGGGATGTGGATAGGACTTCATGCTCTAATAATCATGAGCAAGTGTCCTCGAGCACCAGTCACCAGGTCCTTGTGCATGCATTATCTCATTTGACCCTTACCATAAGCCATCAAGCTATCTCTCTACTGTCTTTAATTGCCCTGCTTGGGGCAAGAGTTGTTTACATTCAACCCTGTTTACATTCAACCCTGGCTTCCATTTACACCTCAAACGGCAGGAATCTGGCTTGAACCCACCACTCCGTGGGCCAAGGTCTGGCCAAGGTCACCTATAGTCTGCTCCAGGCAAATCTGAGCTGAGCAGACACTTTTCAGTTCCTAGCTTCTTGAGCATTCTTCCCTTCACTTCTAGGGTTTTCTTCCTGCTTCCCCAGGTGCTTCTCTGTGTCTTTCATGGGCTTCTAGCCCTCTATGGCACCTTCCTTGTTCTTAATATTTTTGAAATTTGCCACATTCTCTTTACTCAGCTGCTGGAGTAGTCTTCAGATTTGATGACGTCATTTCCCTGCTCTGTGAAACCACCCTTGGCTCTTAGCATCAAGACCACAGTCCTCAGTCAACATGGCCCTGAGGCCCCTGCCCTCAGGTGCCTTGCATCTCCAGTCTCATTTCAAAAACGAACTTATCCTTGGAATTCTCAGTTCCATCACAAGTAACTGAAATGGGTCACTCCCTCCGTCCTCAGTCAGGTTTCCTATGCTTTGGCTCTTGCTGCCTCTTCTGCCTGGAACGAATAAGCCCCCACCCTCCAGCCCACCCACGACCATTTGTCTGGCTACCTGGTCACCCTGGCCCAGCTGGGATGTGTCTTCTCTGTGCCCCAGCAAAAACCGTGTGCTACCACAATCCCAGTCCGCATCCCACGAGAAGCTGGCTCCTCTACTGGATGGCCTTGGGAGCAGGGCCAAGACTTGCTCAGCCCTGTGTTCTCAAGCCCCTAGAGCACAGTGCCGGGCACCCAGGACAGCTGGGCAATACATTTTACTAAATGGAGACTTACCTGCTTTGTACAGTCCGTGGCTTGAAAGTTAAGCCTGATGTAATTTGAATGGTTGGCCTTTAATATCAGAGAAATTAACTGGTTCCTCTAGAATATCGATTAACAGTCACTCCAAACAGGGGATATATGCTCCATCATGTATTATTGGTTGGTGGAGAGTTGCCAGGGTGGTGGATCAGAGGAAAGAATGTTTTTTAAGATACCCACCTCCCCAACTTTCCTCTAGTTCATGCTATTTCTCCTCTTGCTAAGATAAAATGAAACCTCTGCCTTCTCTCTACTCTTATTATCTATGAGCGCTGGTTGGAAGGATTTCTTAGAGAAAGCGGTGAAATGCCCCATGCAGTGCCAACACAGGACTCTCTCTAGGTTTACAATGTGTAAAACCCCTTCTCCTTTGTTGCCTGTCCTAAACAGCAGGGAGATTCATTTAAGAAGAACAAGGCCTTCAGTACTTGTGGACTGAATCACAGGCACCAAGGCCTGCTAAGTCCTAGGTGTCCCCCAACTCTGCAGGTTCTTCCTCTCCTTGCCCACCTCCTATGCCCCAAATTTCCAAAAGGTACAGCTCATTCCTCCCCAAAAGTCCCCAGTCAGCTCCTGCTCTGTAGAAGTAGTTACCAACTCAGGCTGTGCTTTGGAATCATCTGGGAGTTTTGCGGGGTTTTGTTGTTGTTGTTGTTCGTTTGTTGTTGTTGTTTGTTTTGCGAAAGAATCTTGCTCTGTTGCCCAGGCTGGAGTGCAGTGGTGCCATTATAGCTCACTGCAACCTCTACATCCTGGGCTTAAGTGATCCTCCCACCTCAGCCTCCCAAGTAGCTGGTACTACAGGCATGTGCCACCATGCCCAGCTAATTTTTTAATTTTTTTGTAGAGATGAGGTCTTGCCATGTTGCCCAGGCTCATGCCTGGTATTACAGATGTGAATCACTGAGCCTGGCCCCTCATGGTAGCTCTTTATGGTTATTGGTGATGTACGTCCCCTAGTAGACTGTCTGCCTCTGAAGGACGTCTGTAGCATAGACCAAAATGGCTTCAGTGTTGTTCTTAGTAACTATTAGTTAGACTGAATTCAATGGAAACTTCAGCTGCTTCTGGATTCTCCTGAGTTGTCCAGGAGTTGAATCCATCCTTTCCTCCTCCACGCTGGGCACCTTTTCTCTTTTGCCCTGATAGTTCACCCCTCATGAGGTGGGCCGTACCAGCTGCAGCAGGTCCAGTTTGGCTCAAATATTAATTGCAAGATTGCTTTGGGGGCCTATGAATGCACTTGGAGTGGTTCAGGCCAACATAGATGAGAATACAAAAGCCATGAACTGAACTCTGCTTTGCAAATAGATTGATCAATTGATGGACCTCACAGGTTTTGTTTTAAATTTTTTTATTGATACATAATAGATATACCTATTTTGGAGAGTACATATGATAACTTAATACATTCATAGAATTTGCAAAGATCAAATCAGTGTAATTAGGATATTCATCACCTTGAATACTTTTCTTTAAGCTAAAATATTTGCTTTATTCCCTTCTAGCTATTTCAAAATATACCATAGATTATTGTAACCATAGTCACCTTACTGATTTATCAAACACTAGGTCTTATTTCTTCTATCAAACTGTATATTTGTAACCATTAATCAACCTCTCTTCATCCACCCTCCTCCTCCCCTTTCAGCCTCTAGTAACCACCAGTCTATTCTCTAACTTCATGAGATTTACATTTTTAGCTCCCAAGTATGAGTGAGAACATGTGATATTCGCTTCTCCATGCTTGGCTTATTTCACAACACAGCAACCTCCAGTTCCATGCCTGTTGCTGCAAATGACAGGATCTCATTCTTTTTGATTGCTGAATAATATTCCATTGTGTAGACCTCAGCTTTTCTTTTCTTCTTTTTTTTTTTTTTTTTGAGACGGAGTCTCGCTCTGTCACCCAGGCTGGAGTGCAGTGGCCGGATCTCAGCTCACTGCAAGCTCCGCCTCCCGGGTTCACGCCATTCTCCTGCCTCAGCCTCCCGAGTAGCTGGGACTACAGGCGCCCGCCACCTCGCCCGGCTAGTTTTTTTTTTTCGTATTTTTTAGTAGAGACGGGGTTTCACCGTGTTAGCCAGGATGGTCTCGATCTCCTGACCTCGTGATCCACCTGTCTCGGCCTCCCAAAGTGCTGGGATTACAGGCTTGAGCCACCGCGCCCGGCTGAGCTTTTCTTTATTCACTCATCCGTTGATGGATACTTAGATTGATTTCATATTTTAGCTACTGTGAATAGTGCTGTGATAAAGATGGGAGTGCAGATATCTTTTCCATATATTGAAACTTATAGATGTTATCCTAAAAATTTAAGTCTCCCCTCAGTCTGAACTGCTTTGTTATCTGGAACTTCCTTTTTCAAACCCAAAGCTGCCTGTCATAACCCCAACCGGTTCCTATTGCTTGTCTTTAAATTTTCCATCCCAACAGGCCACCAGCCCTTCTGCTATAAACTTGCTCATTCTTTTTGTTTTGTTTTGTTTTGAGATGGAGTTTTTCTCTGTCACCCAGGCTAGAGTGCAACGGCCCAATCTCGACTCACTGCAACCTTTGCGTCCCAGCTTCAAGCGATTCTCCTGTCTCAGTCTGCTGAGTAGCTGGGATTACAGGCATGCACCACCACACCCAGCTAATTTTCTATTTTTAGTAGAGACAGGGTTTCACTATGTGGGTCAGTCAGGTCTCGAACTCCTGAACTCAGATGATCCGCCTGCCTCAACCTCCTAAAGTGCTGGGATTACAGGCATGAGCCACCGCACCCGGCATACTTGCACATTCTTAAGTCCCTACTCTTTCCTGGCGATCCTCCCTTACCTAGAATGGGTTTCTTATCACCGAAAGCATCCTATCCACTGTTCAAGGTCAAATTCAAATGTCAGCTCCTGGGTGTCCCCAGCCAGAAATGATTCCCTTCTTATTTGTGCTTTTAAGATAACTATTTTCTTACCATTTAATTATTCTTCACTCAGTAAACATTTATTGAGCACCAAATATGTGCCAAGTTCACTTATCCATTCTCTCACTCCATATGCTATTTTTTTTTCTTTTTCTTTTTTTTTTTGAGACAGAATTTCATTATTGTTGCCCAGGCTGGAGTGCAATGGTGCAATCTCGGCTCACTGCAACTTCTGCCTCCCGGGTTCAAGCGATTCTCTTGTCTCAGCCTCTTGAGTAGCTGGGACTATAGGCACGTGCCACCATGCCTGGCTAACTTTTGTATTTTTGGTAGAGACGAGGTTTCACCATGTTGGCCAGGCTGGTCTCAAACTCCTGACCTCAGGTGATCAGCCCACCTTGGCCTCCCAAAGTACTGGGATTATAGTGTGAGCCACCATGCCTGGCCACTACATATGGTACTATAATTACTTGGCTCTTATATGAGGGCAGAAGCTGAATCTTGCCTGCCTGCCCTCCCTCCCTCCCTCCCTCCCTCCCTCCCTCCCTCCCTCCCTCCCTCCCTCCCTCCCTCCCTCCCTTCCTTCCTTCCTTCCTTCCTTCCTTCCTTCCTTCCTTCCTTCCTTCCTTCGGTGTCTCACTCTGTTACCCAGGCTGGAATGCAGTGGAGTGGCAAGATCTTGGCTCACTCTAAGCTCCGCCTCTGGGGTTCACCTCATTCTCCTGCCTCAGCCTCCAGAGTAGCTGGGCCTACAGGCACCCACCACCACACCCGGCTAATTTTTTTGTATTTTTAGTAGAGACAGGGTTTCACTGTGTTAACCAGGATGGTCTCAATCTCCTGACCTCGTGATCCACCTGCCTCGGCCTCCCAAAGAGCTGGGATTCCAGGCGTGAGCCACAGCACCAGGCCAAATCGTGTTTCTTTTTCTGTGCGTTCCCCTCCAGCCCTTCCTCCTAAGAGCAGTGCTTTTCATATGGTTGTGTGCAACAATGTGGTTGACTGAATTGAGTGTTGTTAAACATGGTCTTGGCAGTGTGAACTACACACATGTTTTTTTCTGTATATGAGTAATGGTATTTATTTTGACCTATCAAAGCTCTGTAAGGCATGACATCTATAGAACTTTGGGAAGTGACTTCAGAATGAAGGGAACCTCCAGTAAGGACACAGAGTGCCACCCTCCAAATCCTTCCAGCTGCGCCTACAGTGGATGAGAAACGCTTTCTCCAGAGTCCACCTCAGACATGAAAGTCTGAGTTGTTTGGTCACCAATCACGATGGCTTCGCCACTGTCCTGCCTCCACTCTCCACTCACCTCATGCGAATTGTGTGTGGCTCTGCCTGCCAAGGTCGATGTTCTACCTGAACACACATTAGCTGATGTTCTTTTTTTTTTTTTGGATAGAGACTTGCTCTGTTGCCCAGGCTGGAGGGCAGTGGTGCAATCTTGGCTCACTGCAATCTCCGCCTCCTGGGTTCAAGCGATTCTCCGGCCTCAGTCTCCGGAGTAGCTGGGACTACAGGCATGTACCACCACGCCTGGCTAATTTTTGTATTTTTAGTAGAGACAGGGTTTCGACTGTTGGCCAGGCTGGTCTCAAACTCCTAACCTCAGGTGATCCACCCTCCTTGGTGTTCCAAAGTTCTGGGTTTCCAGGCATGAGCCACCGTGTCTGGCCATATTGGCTGATGTTCTGATTTGAGTCGCTGGAATGTTCCCTACTGGGCTCGTGTGTGCGTGTGGAGCATGGGTGCAGCCCTCCACAAGTCTGTTCCGGGGATGGCTGAAATCCCCCCAGACTCTCTTGCCAGACATCTCCCGTGGATTCCCTCTGCTTGTCTTTCTCTTGACCTTTTGCTAGTCATCAAAGGGTTTTCTGACAAGGTGTTTGCTTTCTCTGTGACCAACTGAGAGCGCTATTTGGTTTCCTGAGAACTAGATTACGATTTTTCTAACTTTTAGAAAGGACTCCTAAGCCCATTTTTCTGAAAGGCTAAACAGAAATCTCTCTCTAACACTGATTTCAAATTCAGAACACAACAAATTCCCAAGCTCCACACCGTTCACAAGGTCTGTCTAACGTTTGCAAGGGCAAGTTCTGTCTGTCTTTTTCCTTGGCCACTTGGATAGCACTTTCAGCCCTATCAGGGACTTGTCAAGGTGAAGAGAATGAAAGATTGAGTGAGAGACATAGTATGAAACTGTAACAAAAGCTGGAGAAATGGAATGTTGCTGAAGGGAAGGTGGCTTTGTGCAAAATGTAATTGCTGTGGGAAACGGTTTTCACAAAGTCAAGATGAATTGGTGTGTTAGTACAGAGTTTTTTTTTCTTTTACAAATGATCAAGGAAAATGGATTTTTAAAATGTAAACATTCCCTTGTAGTATTTACAGCTTCTCTAATATAGGAGGACAAAGGTCTCAGAGCTTAAAGTAAAAAATGCAGGAGCAGGGAGATAACAGCTCTTTTACAGTTTGATTGTAATCTAAATATAACAAGAAAATCACTCTATACATAAGACATCGTGATGAATAAATATCTGGGTGAGGAGATTATTGAGTCTTTTTTCTTTTTCCTTACTTGCTCTTTCCTAAGGAGTTTTCTTTCTTTGAGAAAGGCCTTTGGTGATGAAGATAAATAGTGGTTGAATGAAAAGCCAATGTTGGGCTTTGCTGATAGAGGGTTTTGGGGAAATGATTTGTCAGGGCAGAGAAGCTAATAGATGAAATGTGAAACCTCAGAGATCACCCGGTTCAATCCTTCATTTTACACATAAGAGCACTGAATCCAGGCAGGTGTGATTTGAGGAGGCACAAAGCCTCATCTCATGAAATTTCAGGACCCTATATGTCCTATATGACACAGAAGAAATACACTTATTTTTCTACCAAACTGATGTCTTAATTAAAACCTTCTATTGGCTGGGTGTGGTGGTTTATGCCTGTAATCCCAGCACTTTGGGAGGCCAAGGCTGGTAGATCACCTGAGGTCAGGAGTTCAAGACCAGCCTGGCCAACATGGCAAAACCCCATCTCTACTAAAAATACAAAAATTAGCCAGGCATGGTAGCGGGTGCCTGTAGTCCCAGCTACTTGGGAGGCTGAGGCAGGAGAATCGCTTGAACCCAGGAAGCAGAGGTTGCAGTGAGCCGAGATGGCACCACTGCACTCCAGTCTGGGTGATAGAGAGAGACTCCATCTCAAAACAAAAACAAAAACAAACAAACAAAAAAACCCACGCCCCCCAAAAAACACCCTCCTAGGGAAGAAATCCTTGAATTACTTCCATAATGACTTCTATTCTCTTTGAGACCAGCCTGACCAACATGGAGAAACCCTGTCTCTACTAAAAATACAAAATTAGCTGGGCGTGGTGGCGCATGCCTGTAATCCCAGCTACTGGAGAGGCTGAGGCAGGAGAATCGCTTGAATCCGGGAGGTGGAGGTTGCAGTGAGCCGAGATCGCGTCATTGCACTCCAGCCTGGGCAACAAGAGCGAAACTCCATCTCAGAATAATAATAATAATAATGATAATAATAAATAAAACTCCATTTCAAAAAATAATAAATAAATAAATAAATAAATAAATAAATAAACAAACAAACATAAATAACAGGTTTTCTATTTGCCAATAGAAAATCTGTTATTCAGGGAAGGTCATTATTGCCCTGGGCATCGAATTTCATGTTTAGTGAATTTTGGCTATGCTGGTTCTCACTCTTGTTGATCCCTGAGAGGTTTCTGTGCCTTTAGGTTTTGCTCCCAACCGCTAGTCCTTTGTCTTAGTCAGTTTCAGCTGATTGAACAGATCTATCCCATACACTGGGTGGGTTACAAACTACAGAAATTTATTTCTCACAGTTCTGGCCACTGGAAAATCTGAGATCAAGGTGCCAGCAGATCTGGGGTGTAGGGAGGGCCTACTTCCTGGCTCACATCTGGCCTTCGTCTCGCTGGATTCTCACACAGTAGGAGGTACTCTCTGGCCCTCTTTTCTTTTCCTTTTTTGTTGAGAGGGAATCTTGCTGTGTCACCCAGGCTGGAGTGCAGTGGCACGGCCTGGACTCACTGCAACCTCTGCCTCTTGGTTTCAAGCGATTCTCCTGCTGTAGTTGGGATTGCAGGCCCTCGCCGCCACGCCTGGCTAATTTTTTGTATTTTAGTAGAGACCGAGATTCACCATGTTGCCCAGGTTGGTCTTGAACTCCTGAGCTCAGGCAATCCGGCCCCCTCGGCCTCCCAAAGTCTCCACTTTACAGGCATGAGCCACCACACCCGGCCACTGGGCCCCTTTTCTAAGGGCACTGATCCCATTCATGACCAAATCACCTCCCAAAGTCCCCACTTCCTAATACCATCGTATTGGGGATTAGGATTTCAACATACAAACTTTGGGGAGACACAAACATTCAGTTCATTGCATTGCCCCAAGCTCTCACTGCCTCCATAGGAAAGCACTTGGTAAGCAGTTGTGTGGGGCAGGGCTGCGGAACGGCGGGTTTTCTCTGAGCACAAGGCACAGGTCTACAGGCTCAGGCTCCGTTCCACAGTCAGACTTCTCACTGCTCCACTAGGCTCTGTGGCTGCTGACAAGCTCTGTCCCCTGGCACCCGCTCCGGTCTCAGCGGTCGTTAACACTGTTGTGGTGTCCTTTATGAGAAGCGTGAGCCACCGCAGGCCCAGGAGGCCCAGCGGTGAATCAGCAGCGTTCTCCTTCCAGGGAGGGGATGCCCAGCCACGCTCCCTACTCCTTGCACGGACTGAATGCAGCAATTCTTTCCTAGCTGCTCACCCGCCAGCCCCCCAACCCACAGAGCTCTTGAGGGCAGTGATTGGATCTTATTTATTTATTTGTTTATTTTTATTTTGGTGTTTTTGTTGGTTTTGGGGCTTTTTTTTTTTTTTTTTGAGACAGAGTTTTACTCTGTCGTCCAGGCTAGAGTGCAGTAGCTCGATCTGGGCTCACTGTAACCTCTGCCTCCTGGCTTCAGGCAATTATCTTGCCTCGGCCTCCTGAGTAGCTGGGATTACAGGCGCATGCCGCCATGCCTGGCTAATTTTTGTATTTTTAGTAGAGATGGGGTTTTGCCATGTTGGCCAGGCTGGTTGCGAACTCCTGATCTCAGGTGATCTGCCAGCCTCGGCCTCCCAAAGTGCTGGGATTATAGGCATAAGCCACCACTCCCAGCCCATAGGAGGTTTTAATTAGGACACCAGTTTGGTAGAAAATTTTGTATTTTTAGTAGAGATGGGGTTTCACCATGTTGGCCAGCCTGGTCTCGAATTCCTGACCTCAAGTTATCTGCCCACCTAGGCCTCTCAAAGTGCTGGGATTACAGGGGTGAGCAACTGCACCCGGCCTGTGTCTGATTTGTTTCTGCATCCCTGTATTTAACCAAGGGTGAGTGTTTAAAAGAGGTTTGTTGCATGAAGTGATGCTCAGTGGCCATTTGCATCTATAAAGAAACAAAACAAAACACTTGCCTTTCTTTCTTTCTTTTTTTTTTTTTTTTTGAGATTGAATTTTACTCTTATTGCCTAGACCGGAGTGCAGTGGCCTTATCTTGGCTCATTTCAACCTCTGCCTCTCGGGTTCAAGTGATTCTCGTGCCTCAGCCTCAACTGGGATTACAGGCGCCCACCATCACATCTGGCTAAATTTTTGTATTTTTAGTAGAAATGAGGTTTCACCATGTTGGCCAGGCTGGTCTTGAACTCCTGACCTCAGGTGATCCACCCATCTTGGCCTCCCAAAGTGCTGGGATTACAGGTGTAAGCCACCGCGCCTGGTTAACACTTGCCTTTCACGTCAATCATTTATTAATGAAGCAGTCATTGAGCCCATCCTATGGGCGGATGCCAGAGTAGTACTAGACATGCAGTCTCCACTCTCAAAGAACTGCCAGTTAACTAATTGACAAATAGAATTGGATAACTTAATCAAAGTGTACTGACCAGTGGTGGCCTCACGATGGGGACTAGACCCTCATCTTCATCAGAGGCACATTGGGAGAAAACCAATGGCATGAAAGTCATGTTGGATGTTGTGGCCATTGATAAAGTATGGTTAGCATTAGGTACAGTGCAGGTGAAAAATAATGGTTGGTATAGCCATTCAGTGCCTAATTGTGTTATATCCTTTGTGTATCTCAAAGCATTTTTCTTATAGAGGAGAAAAAGACTCAGAGCTTTCAAATCAAAGAACTTGGCATCTCAGACACTTTTCCAATGTCTCCCCTTGGTTATGAAGACAACTTCTTGTCTCCTGAGTCCTTCTCTGTTAACAGTTTTCAAGAAATTATCTAAACGAGTTTCCTGGGATGTGGGTGTGATGGCTGCGGGGCACGTGAGTTTATGTCCTCCCGAATAAACTGCCCTTGACAAGAGATGCTTTGTGTGACACCAGCAGCTAAACTTG